>NC_092812.1:1250000-2500000 GCF_040954645.1 Diabrotica undecimpunctata | reverse complement strand
CCTATTATGGCGCAAAAAAAAAGTTTTAGGTCAAACAAAGTTATCTATCTATCTATATAAGAATTTTTACAGCTGTCGCCGCCTTCCTTCTTTCAGCCAACGTCTCCAGTCCTTTCTGTTCTGCAATTCTCCATCTCTAAGGTCTCGTCTTTCCATAGCCTCGTCCACTTCATCCCTCCATGATCTTCGGTGTCTACCTCTTTTCCTCCTTTCTATTGGGCTCCAATCCGAAATCTTTGCTATCCACCTTGTATGATCTGTTCTTTTCACATGTCCATACCAAATTAAACATTTTTCTTCGATGTAGCTGAGTATGTCTTGTTCTACTGCCATTCTTCATTTTATCTCCTCATTTCTGATGCGATCCATTTTTGTCACTCTGCAGCTTTTTCTCATGAACTCTATTTCAGTTGCTGTGATTTTGGACCTGTTTCGTTTATTTATTACCCAATTCTGTGCTCCATAGGTCATTATACTGCGTACCAAGGTGTTATAAATTCTCTTCTTTGTATTTATGGTAATATGTCTATCCCACAGTACCCCGTTCATTTGTTTAATACATGTTCTTGTCTGTGCTAATCTACTGGTTATCTCTTGCTTGGTGGTTTCATTTTTTGAGAGGATGAATCCTAAATATTTGAATTTGTCAGTGCCGTTAATTTCCCTATTATCATCGATTTCCAAGCTTCTCACTGGTTCTTGCTCTGTTGTTAAATATTTGGTCTTTTGTAGATTTATTTCTAGTCCATTTTTTGTGTATTCCTTTTCTAATTTTCGGAGCATATAGCACAGATCTTCTTCATTTTGAGTCGTTATCACTTGGTCATCTGCAAAGCTTAATGTGTACAAGAAGTTGTCCCGGATTGGTATTCCCATCCCTCCACATTTCCTTTTCCATGGTTTTAATATTTGTTCGAGGAATATCTTGAATAGTGTCAAAGATGTAGAACATCCCCACAATCAATTTTGTGGTCTTAAATTCGTTGGAGTATTTATTGCCGGTCTTAACTCTTACCTTGTTGTTGTAAAGGTTTTTTACGGCTTCTATTAACCTCTGATTTATTCCGATTTCCTTCATCATGTTCCATAGTTTTTTTCTGGGGACCGTGTCATATGCCTTTTTTAAATCTATGAATGCCATGTGTACTGGTCTATTTTTTGCCATTTTTTTTTTAATTAATTGTTGGGGTGTATATATGTGGTCTATGCAAGATCTTCCTGCCGTCAACCCCGCCTGATCTTCTCTGATTTTATTTGAGATAGATTTTTCCAGTTTTTCTTTCAGTATTTTTCCATATAACCTGCCCATACATGCTATCACACTGATGCCTCTGTAGTTCCCGCATTTCTTCTTATCTCTCTTTTTGTGTATCGAGGTTATATATGCTTTGGACCATTCATCTGGTATTTCGTTCAGGTTTATAGAGTTACTGAACATTTCGTGTATAATTCTGTGTAGTTTGTCCGTTCCGTAATTAATTAGTTCATTAACAATTCCTCCTGGTCCCCCTGATTTTTTGTTTTTTACAGTCTTTATGACATTCTTTACTTCGATTAATGTTATCTTAATCTGTTCTTCATTCTGATTTTGTTGTTGTTCCTGTTCTGTGTCTGTCTCTATGAAATCTGGGAGGTTTTCTGTGAGTAGTTCTTTATAGTAGCCTTCCCACTCTTTTTCTGATATGTATTGTATTTGGACCTGTTCGTTGTTATTCTTTCTTACAGATTTCAGTATTTTTCAGGATTCCGAATTCCTTGTTCCTCCTATGTATTGTTTAATTTGTGCACATGTTTCTTCCCATTCTTTATTCTTTTCTTTTACCGTTCTTCGTTTTACTTCTCTGTTTTTCTCTTTGTACTTCTGTGTGTCTTCTGGGGATTGGGTACTCATACTTTTCATATATAGAATTTTCTTCTCCTCACTACATTTTTTGGTTTCTTTGTTTATTTTTACTTTGTGTTGGGTATTTCTTTTCTCAAGTTTCCCCATACTTCTAATGCCGCCATTTTTATGCTGTGTTTGACGTGCTCGTACGTTTCTTTGACGTTTCTGAAACCGAAATCCTGTAACTTCTGGTCCAGTCTTCTCTGGTATAGGTCCCTTATGGATTCCTCTTGAAGCAAATTTATGTTGAACTTTATTTCTTCTTCTTTCTGTTCCTGTTTTTACTTGGTCTTCTTCGTGTTCTTTCTTCCTTCTAGTTTGGGTGTTCAACGTGTAGGGAAACCCCATTTGCGAAGTTATTAATCGGTGGTCAGTGCCACATTCGGCTCCTCTCTTTACTCGTGTATATCTAATTTTTATAGTACTATTTTTGCTGACAATTATGTAATCGATAATGGATCTGATGTTTCTCGTTGTTTGTACATACGTGTATTATGTATGTCCTTATGTCTGAAAAAGCCGTTAGTAATTTTCAGATTGTTCAGTTCGCACAGGTCAATTAGTCTTTCTCCATTATCGTTTGTCACATCTTCTCCAAAACGGCCTATCGTGCTATCATTTTGTCGTTTCCCTGTTCTTCCATTTAGGTCCCCTGCTATTATTATTTCTTGTGTTGGTCTCACTTTTCCGATATCTTCTTGTAAGGTATCCATGAACTGATCCTTTTCTGCTACCAGACTGTTACCCGTAGGGCCGTATAATCCCAGTATCACGATTTGCCTGCCATAGATTTCCATGATGAGTTTTACTATTCGTTCATTTATTGGTTCCCATGTTTTTATTGTTTTTACCCATTTGTTACTAGACTAGTATCCCCACTCCGGCAGCTGCCCTTTCTTCCTTCTTTTTCCCGCTCCAAGAATAGAAGATGTCATCTACAAATTGTGTACCATTTCCCTTTTTCTTGGTCTCAGTTGTTACCAAGATATCAAGGTTCATCCTCTTAAATTCCTCTATCACCTCTTTGTCCTTAGTTCGCCATCCTTGGATGTTCCAGTTCCAAACAAAGTTATTTTTCATTAATTGTTATTAACACCAAGTATTAAAAGAAAGAATTAAGATTTAATAATTAACTGTAAGTATAACTATTCATAAACTGAACGATTTTATGTTCATACTGACAAATTTGCCTTAATGGAGTTGGGTTTTTTGCAGATTAAGCCATCGATTTGTTTCAATTTTTCATAAAAATATATTATTTAAGGAGATAATTTAGTTGCTGTATTTCAATACCAATAATATCAATCTGAAATTTGTAAGTTGAATCTTTACTTATTATTCATAATGTAACTCATGATCAACTTTTTATGATAGAATCCATAGATATGAATCCAGAGATATGAATATAGAGTCCAATAAAAAAATGCAATAATAGTCATGCCTGCTACATCAGCAGAATGCAGCAGGCTTTGGTTGCCAATAGTAGAAGAAGAAGTCACCAACAAGAATATACAAACAACATACTACAATAGCAGAATAAGAAACCCTATATGATCATACATAATCCTTTATCATACACAACACATATGAAACAAAACAAAACACACGTTCACTAAACAAGAAGACGACTCTACAAAAATATTACAGCACATATAATAATATGAATAATTAGAGTTTGAAGATTCCATGGGGCAAAATATATACCCTCACATCTTTCAGCCACAATATGGCTGTAGCCTATAACACTGTGGCTAAAAGTAAATCAACCTCCAATTTTGTGACATGACACAACCTTGTTAACAAGCTTGGCGGTTATAGTCCGTTTTCTAACAAAATTATTTAACAATTATAACAGCCACCTGTGTATTACCCACTAATCTCCCGTACTATGCCGTCAGCAGCTCCGTCGACTTCCCTAGCAGACAAGAAGCCTCGCGAGAGAGCCAGTTGCACAACGCAAGCGAACCTAGAAACAGCACCTCGTGGATTCCTCGCGCGATGTATTTTATTTTATTGTCAACTCAATGTTTAATACAAACTCCCCTTATACAATATATTTTTGAGAACGATTCATTACATTCAAATGTGGTTGAATCTCATATAAACATAGTATTTAACATTGTTACGTGGGACCACTCTTTTGTTGCACATCCATAAGTGACAGCGTAGATATGAATATTGAAACCGCGACTAGTGACGCGAATCTGTTTTCATCAGGGGAACAGTCTCGAGATCTAGACAATCCAAACAAGTTTAGAAGAAAGCGTTAGAAAAAAAGATCTAAGGTGCACATACAAAAGAATTTCGGGTAAGAATATATTGACACAGAAGGAAACTTTACGCTGCTAGGACACTAAAGGAATATAAATGCAGATTTAAATGCTGCACAAAAAATTCGGAAACAAAGCGACAGTCAGGAGATATGTGTTAAGTACTGGAAACTGGGTAACTATGACTTACAAATATCATTTTTCTTTTCTCTAATTAGATTAACAAAACCTTTAAGCAAAAAGTAAAGAGGAAAAAGTAAAAAAGACGGTAAGCGTAGAGTAGGTATATCCTGTGTACTGAAAGGGTATGAAAAGCGTTTTTACTTTTTGGGTCATTTCTTAAAATGAAATAATAAGATGGCCTAACTTCCGTTTTTATTCTTTACATCAGTGGCGGCCGGTCAGGGTCGGCAGGGTCGGCAGTGCCGACCCACACCTTTATAGATATTATAGTTTTTTTAATATTTAATTTAATCAGTATTTCAATAATTAATTGTGACAGGTAATCAGTTGATGTCATTTGTTTTTGAGAAATAAAAAAATATCTGTGAGATAATAAAGACTAACTTTTATTCATGATTTTTAAAAGAATTCGACCAGACTAAATTTTATTCATGGTTTTTAAAAGAATTCGTCCAATCTGAGCGTTAAGTGATCCCTGCGTAGACACTTTTCAAATTGATGATCCGATATCGGAGACATCCATCCGCCAGTGAATTCTTAAAAAGGCACGTTTTGAGTTTTCGGCAAGCCGATCCAAACCTTGACGATTTACTTGTAAAAATCAACGGAATATTAGTTGAAGTACGGCAAATTTAAATTTGCCGATGCTTCATTGGGATTGGTGATTGGTCGCAAACTGTACATTGCCAGCGCGGGATGAAATGTTATTTCATATAAGAACGTAAGTAGTAAAGTGAAGTGATATTCAGTGCACGAACTAACCTTTCTTTCTGTGATTAATTTTTATTTTCTAAAGTAATACTGTTATACGTTACGTCTGCCGTAAATAGTTAAAGGTTAAAGGGTTTTTTGACATATTAGAAGTTTTTTTTTTTAATTAAAGTGTAAACAAATTCAGGTAAATTAACTTAAAAAATGCAAGCCATGGGAGAAACTGTAAGTATTGATAAGTCTGATATTGTAAATTATATTTTGCATAATGGGTTTTCATCTATTCCATACGAAGAACAAATTGTTATTAAAAATAAGGGGCGTCCTTTGCCTAAAATGTCCCGGCTTATAAATATTAGTGCGGGTAAGGGAAGTAATAGATCATTTTCAGATAATTGGTACAGCAAGTACTCATGGCTTACCGGGAGTGAAATAAAAAACAAACTTTTCTGTTGGCCTTGCATTTTATTTTCGACAAATAGGGGCCAATATCAAAATCCGTGGTGTGAATCTGGTTACGATAATTTAAAGGAATTACTTAGGACTTTACATAAACATGATATTTCGAAAGATCATACTCACAGCCAGATTAAATTAGATTTATTTGGAAAACAAAATATCTATGTTTCATTAGATAATGCCCAACGTGAAAATGCTATTAAACATAACGAAATTGTAAAAAATAATCACGCAGTTTTACGTCGTTTAATTGATATTGTAATTTTTTTAAGTTGTCAGGAATTATCTTTTAGGGGACACGATGAATCGGAGCATTCGTTAAATCAAGGTAATTATAGAGAACTAATAAAAATGTTTAAGAAATACGATTTGGAATTTTCTAATTTACTTTCTGACTCGAAGACATTTAGCAATGTATCTAAAACAATTCAAAATGAATTAATAGAATCAATTAGTTACATTTTGAGTAACTTTATTGAATCTGAGATTCAGGAAACCATTTGCTTTTCACTAGAAGTAGATGAAACTACCGACATATCATGTCATTCACAATTATCAATTGTTGTTCGATACGCGTTACGTGGTAATATCTATGAGAGGTTTTTAGGTTTTACAGATGTGAGTAAAAGCCATAAGGCAGAATATATTTTTGGTGTTTTAACCCTAGAATACTAACCTTATTTTTACCTTCATTTATACTAACCATCGTAAAATTTACTACGCTGAGAAAAAAATGTGGTCACTGAAAAAGTATTTTATTTAACGTAATTTTACAAATTATTTTGAACAAAGAGATGTTTCTAAAACCTGAAAATCACAAAAAAATATAAATTCTAAATTTTAGAACTACACTGCTGACAACAAAGGGCGCGATGTTCACCACAAAATGGACGTCGGTAGTGTTCGCAATGATGAGTTGTCATTCGACGTTTTTTAGACGGACAAAATTGACACATGGCACGTTTTGACACAGTAGGGCATACTCGTTCTTGCTGCGGCTCCAGATTTAAAATATTTTCAATAAGTAACTTTACCGAGCGGTTCAAAGTTGGCCAATTTACACGATGCTGTAGCCAAGGTTTAGTCAGTTGTTCAGACAAAATGGCCATAAATTTTTTTCTGGTGATGGTTTTTTTCTGCTGTCGTTGTTGGTTATGATTATAAATTATCCAAGAGTTTATGCAAGCTATATTTAACATGCCATAGAACAGACAAAGAGGCCATCTTCGTGTTTTTCTGGAAACATTCATGTTTCCTCACATTTGGTCAAATGTGTCTACTCCGTACTTGGTTGCATTATAAAATTTAATGATATCTGGCTTTCCTGTTCGATCACATTCTACTGGACCATTGTGGATTGTCGACAAAAGAAGCACAGACTTATTTACTTTTGTCTTATAGGATACCATTGTTTTTTCACCATCAAAGCAAAATAAGGAATGACCAATTTCACGATTTTTGAGATTTATCATCTCGGGAGGTATTTCTCTTTTATTTTGCCGTAGGGTACCAACAATAGTTAAATCGTAAGGAGGTTTTAAGAGCTCCGTTGCTAGTGGTACTGACGTAAACCAATTATCCATGGTTATGTTACGCTTACTTTCGTATACACCCTGAGTTAATTGTTTTACATAATATTCTCCTAGAGGCTGTCCATTGGTTTTAGTTCCCTTTCCTAAATACAATTCTGCATCGAACATATATTTGGTACCTACGTCACACAGCATTACTATTTTCAGTCCATATTTGGCTGGCTTGTTTGGGATATACATCCGGAAAGGACATCTTCCCCTAAAAGCCAGTAGCTGCTCATCGATTGTTAGGTATGATCCGGGCTTATAGGACGTTTTGCAGTTCTGTATAAGATCATCCCATATTTCACGAATGGCTGCTAATAGGTCTGTTTCCTTTCTGTATGGTCTAGATATTTTATCATCAAAACGTAAACATTCTACAAGAAATTCAAATCTTTCCCGGCCCATAGTTGCTTTATATATCGCACCAGAAATTTTGTCATCAAACATTTGTCTTGTCGCTAAATGATTGTCTTTTTGGGCAGCAGCAAAAATAAGTAGTCCTAGGAGTGCATGCAATTCGTCAATATTCACTTTCGAGTTTGTAAGTTTTTCGACTTTATATTTTTGTGCCCTAACAGAAATTTCGGCATTTGTATATTCTAGAATTTTTTCCAGTGAATTTGGACTCATAAAACAATGAAAAGCATCTAAGGGAGTTTGTGCTTCCTTGGTTTTATTAGTGGGGCCTTAAACAAAATGTACGAAATTACGTTTTGGAGTTTTAGTTGCGGCCTTTGGTTGAGAGGACCATCTGTGTCCATTTTTACCTTTTAGAGTCGACGGCAACCGAATTTGCTTCTCTTTAGCTGCAATTTCTGGAGATTTTTCTTCTTTTGGTAGAGTTTGCTGAGCAGGACATTTATTTTCCTTGTCGATTTTAGAGCCATTACTTTCTTTTCTTGGAAACACTGAAGTAAACTGTTTTTCCAACTCATTACTCTTTTTAGAACTTCTTTTTCTTTTCTTACTAGTGGATGGCAAGTCATGGTCGGAATCTGAGTCGTTTTCGCTTGATGGTTCGAACTCTGATTCAGATGGACTGAATGCTTCTAAAACGACATCTTCTGTTTCAGATCCACTTTCCGATTTATCAGAATTGTTATCTGATTCATCTGGCCAAATTTCTTCCAGGCACAATTGCAACTCAGCTTCCAACTCCCGCTGCGTGAGGGGCCTGTGCATGTCTCTCTGTTTCATATTCATATTTCACACTAAAAAAAAATAAAAACTGATAATAAAAAAATAACTGATAATAAAAAATAAAAACTGACAATAAAGAAAATAAAAACTGACAATATCGCTGTTTTTGGCAATTATAACGTTACCACTTACCTTCGTAATATTTACGAAGCTGTGCTCATTTGCAGGTACTTCACTTATAGTGTAGGCGTCACTGTACTTGTAAAACGTTTCGATATACACTAATGTAAGAATAGATGAGCGGGCGAGAGATACTGGTGTACCCCTTCCACAATATCCTACAACAATGACATTGGCGTCGTAAAAATTACGATGGTTAGTATTCTAGGGTTAAAGGACAGATTAAAATTTTTTGATATCAAAAATAAATTGGTAGCGCAAACTTATGACGGCGCTGCCGTGATGTGTGGTGAATTAAAAGGTCTCCAGGCAAAAGTTAAAACTATTGCACCGCAAGCTTTATTTACTCACTGTCATGCGCATAGAATGAATTTAGTTTTGCAGGATACATGTAAAAAAATTAAAGAATGTCGTCTTTTTTTTGCCAGTTTAAGCGGATTTGCTGCATTTTTCTCAAGCTCGCCTAAACGGACTAATGTTTTAGAACGGTTTGTTTCGAAAAAAATGCCAACAGTTTGTCAGACGTGATGGAATTTTAAATCTCGGTTAGTTTTCACTGTAGCAGATTTTCGTGAACAGCTTTTGGAAGTTTTTGATTTTATTATTGAATGCGACGATTTTGAAAGTGATGATATCTCGATACGTGAAGCAATCGGTTTGAAAACTTTATTAAATGATTACTCTTTTAACATACTTTTTAATATTTTTAAGAAAGTGTTTACCCAAACCGATTTGATATTCAATGTTGTTCAAAATCAGTAAACTGACATTATTCATTCCAAAAATAGAATAACAAGACTGGTGCAAAATCTCAGAGATTTTCGTAATGATAGTAATTTCCAGTATTTACGCAGTGACGTTTTGGACTCGCTTGATATTTCCGAATCCCCAAAAAAAGACAAAGGCATGACACAGAAACAGATCTCGAAAAACGAGTATATTTTGAAATTTTGGATACTATTATTATGCAAATAGATACTCGTTTTTCGAATTTTGAAGATTTGCAAATTTTTGACCTCTTTGACGATTCAAAATTTAAAAGTTACGCCAAAGAATTTCCAAGATATTTATTAGACAGGTTAATTAAAAATTATCCATCATTCTTTAATAAAATAAAATTAGAAAATGAATTAAAAGTTTTATATACTGTAATTCATTACAACAAACTGTTACCGAAATTAATAAATTATTGTCATTAATTCTCTCATTATCACCAACGTCTGCTTCAAATGAACGAGATTTCTCTTACCTCAAAAGAATCAAAACGTATTGTCGAAATACCATGAAACAAGAGAGAAAGCTTGTCTCAAATGTCAATAGAAAAAAAACTTTTAAAATCTCTCCAAAACTCTAATAAATTTTACGATGACGTTATAACCCATTTTGCTACTTCCAAACAACGTAGACTAGAGTTAATTTATAAACATGTTTAGGTTTTAAATTTATAGGAAAAAACAAAAAAAAACAAAAAAGAAGACAACAAAAAATCTCCTATGATGATTGAAGTCTTTATTAGACGGTATACCTATCTGAGGGGACAAAAAATACCTTGCCGACCTTGTCTCTCAAGCCACGAGCCGCCACTGCTTTACATAAAGGTACATACTAAATAAAAAGGTTTTTCATAAAACGTGAATAAACCATAAACCTCTCTAAACTAAAGTCCCTTATCTACGTCACCATCAGTGACAGCTAATAGTACTTCTTTTTTAAAGTGGCCTTGTATTAATAGTGCCACAGAATACATCTGATTTCTACAGCTTAACTTTTGTTGAAATAAATAAGAGAATTGATAACGAAGTAGAAAACAATACTCCTTGCATGACACCGAAAGAGAAACGAGGACGAAAAGAGTCTGCAAACAAAATTCCACAAGAAAAGATTAATCGAGTGAAAGAACATATTAGCAGTTTAAAAACATATATCAATCACTATACAAGAGCTTGGTATCGAAACAAACTCAAAAGCATCTTTCATCGAATTTAAATATTACAAAACTTATTCACCTGTGTAAAGAATTTTGTAAAAACAGAAATTGAAACTGAACCGGCAAAATATTCATTTTATCGGTATATATTTAATTACCATTTTAATATTAAATTTAAACAACCTCACACTGATACTTACACAACATGTGATAGACTAAAAATCTGATTAAACATGGCTCAGATGGCATCAATAAATACAAAGTCAAAAGACAGCAAAAACTGAAGCTATTAGGCATTTCAAAGATGATCCAAATATCGCAGTTTTATGTTTTGATTTAGAAAAAACCCTTCGTACCCCAAACCTCACTTGTAACAAGGTGTTTTACAGTAGATAGTTGTGGACATACAACGTTTATCTTCATGGCTTAAAAAGTGGTAAAACCGCAATATTTTTGTGGCATTAAGGTTACGGTGGTCGAGGTTGTAAAGAAGTGGTATTCTGCTTACTAAAGTATATAGAAACTTCACCTTCCACTGTTAGGAATATTATCACCTTCAGGAATAATTATGGAGTACAAACTAAAACTGTTCTGATAATACGGTCTTATGTGGTAGCCAAAACCTACATAGAGACATAGATTACAGTTTTTTGTACCGGGGTATTCCTTTATTGAAAATAACAAACAAACAGAACACGTGAGCTTAGGTTTTTGTTCCGGAGCATTGGCGAAACATCGTTTGTAGTTTTAAATTTTCCATCGTGAATATTAAACGTCATTTCATTACCTCCTTAGGAGAACTTCCTGATAATTTCTTTTTTGTGGAGGTCAATGGCATACAGACGATTGTGTGGTTCCGCCTTGAAAAGAAGAACCCATTTAACCTGCATAAGACGGCATTTGGCGCTAAGGTTGCTTTTGAAATAAGAAGCCATAGACCTTTAACAGAAGACAGTCCACCAAGTGTTGAAACTTTGCTACTGCTTTGATATCATTATATCCTATCATTGACAAATAATGGGTCACATTTTTAACCCTTAACTAGTCGCTACATGGTCAAAAAGACCGCACGTATTAAAAATTGCTAATATTTCGGAAAAAAATACATTTGGCAACCACGGCCTTCAGTAGCTTACTCATTCGATGCAAGGAGCCTCAGTACTAAATAAGAGTAGCGGGAGGTTTGTTGATTAGGAGTTACAGCGCAAAGGTCATAATTTCCGCGCTAGTCTAGTCAGCTAAAAAGTTTTTATAAATCGTTTTATTGTGTTTCTTATCACCTTAAGGTATGTATAAACGCTAGTTTTTTTAAATAATATACTATTATACTTTTGTCTTATTGTTTAGTAACCTTTTGAATATACCTCTCTTTTTTTTACTATGTAAGTAGTCCTCAAATTTTAAATTACTTTGCAGCAAATTACTATTACGATATTACATAATTTTCTTTGTTCTATTATTGAGAATCAAATATTAATTTTTTTTAAATTTTGAAGCTACAGCAAACTTTTATATATAACTTGTTTGGCTTTATTTTTAAAATGGACTATGAGAAGGAACAAAGTAGACTTCAAGCCCTCATGGAAGAAGAACCGCTTGATATAAAATATGACGACGACGATGACGAGAATGAAGTAAATCCGGAAGTTATTGATGAGAGGTCGGAAGATTCAGAAAGCGAACAAGAACATGATTTAGAGGAAATAGGAGAAGTTTTACTGAATAATGTACAAGAAGAAACTGTTTTTAGGGGAAAAGATGGTACAGTGTGGAGAAAGCGTCAAAGAAAAAACAAAAGGGTACGTATGAGCAAGCCTAATTTAGTAAAACAATCACCTGGGCCTAATAGATTTACGAAAAAGTTGAAAGACATTTATGAAATATGGAGTTATTTCATTGATGGGGACATGATTTACATAATTGTAGAATCCACTAATAAGTACATTGAAAGTATAGCAAGCAATTTCTCTAGGGAGAGGGATGCAAAGCTTACAAACCCATCTGAAATTCGTGCTCTTATAGGCCTTTTATATTTGGCGGGGACATATAAAGCACATCACCTGAATACAGATATAGTACAGAATCAAGATATATGGCAAACCCCGATTGTGGTTTCTTCTAAGATGCATTTGATTTGATGATAAGGTCAATCGTGAAGAACGTAGGAGACTGGATAAGATGGCCGCCATCCGAATATTTTTTGACAAATTCGTAGAAAAGTGTAAATCGGGATAAAACTCTTCGCAAAATTTAACATGCGATGAAATGCTTCCTGGATTTTTAGGGAATTGCCCTTGGATACAATATATTCTAAGCAAACCCTCAAAGTATGGGCTCAAAATTTTTAGTTTATGTGATGCTGAAATGTATTATACCATAAATATGGAGGTTTATGTGGGTCGTCAACCAGATGGCCCATTTACTGTAGACAATTCCCCGAAAGAAGTTGTAAAAAGAATGTGTGCGCCAATAAAAGAATTCTGGGCGCAACATTACTCTAGATAATTGGTTCATTAGCATTTCTCTAATAGATGTTTTAAAAAAAGAATATGGATTGACTGTCGTGGGGACCATTAGAAAGAACAAAAGGGAACTGCCTGCCCCCTGAATTACTTCAAGGATCTCGTCCTCTAAAATCAAATATGGTCGCCTTTAGAGATACATGTACCTTAGTGTCGTATATCCCCAAAAAGAAGAAAGTTGTATTGCTTTGTTTCAAGTCTACATGATGACGACGCTATAGATAGAGATACATTTGAACATTATAAACCAGAAATTCTGACGTTTTATAACAAAATAAAAGGCGTGGTTGACGTCGTTGATCAGCTATGCTCCGCTTATGATGTTTCGCGAAAAACAAGACGTTGGCCCATGGTAATTTTTAACACCATACTAAATATCGCAGGCATTAATTCGCTAGTGATTCATGCAAGTAACAACCTTGCTGATAATAAAATGCTTAGAAGAAAATTTTTGAAGCATTTAGCATTTTCTCTTATGGATGAATATCTACGGGTCCGAGCAACAGTAGACAATTTAAATAGAGATCTGAAGTTACGTATTAAGGCCATATGTAATATTCCTAACACAGACGGCACTCCAACGAATGAAGGAGTACATGGTAGATGCTACTTTTGCGACCGTAAAAAGAACCGGAAAACGACTGTTTCCTGCTGTAAATGTAAAAAGTTTTTATGCAGAGAACATACACGTGCAGTATGCGAAGAGTGCTAAACTGAACTTATTTGGATTAACTAAAAGTTTCCTTTTTTTTATCGGAATAGAAAATAGTTTTTTTAATGTTCTGTCCAGTGTTTTTAACATTAGTTTACTTTTTATATTATTTTGTAATATGTTACTCTTACTAAACCTTAATAAAATCATGTTTTACTTAAACTGGTTCCAAATACTTTTATTAACACAAACTAAGAAGTAAAAGACCAAACGGTCGTTTCGACCACGCGCGACTACTAATTTTCAAAAATTCCTAACGACTATTTAAGGGTTAATAAAATCATGTTTTACTTAAACTGGTTCCAAATACTTTTATTAACACAAACTAAGAAGTAAAAGACCAAACGGCCGTTTCGACCGCGCGCGACTACTAATTTTCAAAAATTCCTAGCGACTATTGAAGGGTTAAAAAGCAGATAAAGCAAGCCCTGTATCAAAAAAATATCAAAATTAACCTAGAGAAAACTATCCAGTATTTATCACATGACCTAAACTTTATCTCTAATTTTCTCAAAATGCAAAAAAAATATCCCTTACCCACTTGACCTAATAAGAGGACTCCATTGGCATAAACTTAAAACTATATTTTCTAATCTCAGGTTATATTAAAGTCTAAAAGAGGACCATATTTTAATAATATACACTGTAGGTGTACGTGAAAAAAGAGTTTGACCATTAAATCCTGAGTTAAAAATATAAAAAATTAAGTTCTTGGATTTTCTCCACAGCATACCATAAAAATATGCTAGCTCTGCATATTTTCCATTTTACATGAAGAGTTGGTATGTATACATAAATTGTATATTATAAAACAAGCCTTTTTACAGTGTAAATACAGTGTAGCAAGTTTCAAAAAGAAAAATTAAATGTAATTATTTACTGATGATTAAAATTTAAGAGTTTTATTTCAACATTGAAAAGAAAAATTAAAAACGTCAGTTATACTCACGTTAAATTATGGTGATCGCCTAAAGATTTATACTTAATTTCCGTTACCAGCAGTTGCCTGTCAATAAATTTGGGAGTTTTTAATTTGTAAATTAAGTCTAATGTTTCTTCTGATCTCCTCAGATTCGCAAAGTTATTGATGAGTTCTCCATTCCATTCCACTTCGATGTTTCCTGATAAGTTCTGTTTGTCTTCAGTGGAAATCTGAAAACGAATATTTTGTTTTGTAAGCCTTTTATCAGTCCCTTTAAAAGAAACGGTTCGTAAAATATCTCAACAATGTTGTCGTTTTTTTAAGCAAACTGGAAAAGACGTTTTGTAAACTACGGGGAACTAATTATATATACGAATCCCTTTCACCATGTAACTCTTGAAGATCTCAGTCAGATAAGAGGAGAGAAGAAACAAGCTAGATGTTAACTATCTGTCTATATAAAAGGCTAGAATGAAAAGTTACACTGTTTGTCTAGTAGGGTGGAGCGCTGTTATATGGAGAAAAATAAAATAACGATTTTCACAAACGCTGGGTGCGGAATCGACGCTACTGTGGGACAGTATTCGAAAAGTTCATTGTCATTTTTTTATATTTCCACTCTGACATCTGCCCCAACGTCATATAAAATTTTGAAAGTTATAAAAAAAAAAAAAATTTTCATGCGCGAGGTGCGGTATCAATCCGGTCCTAGGATATGAAACGAAAACTTCATTAACACTTCTTGCTATCTCCATCAGAATAACTGCCCCGGTGCTACTGAAATCGATCTATTTTGAATTTCGGGCCAGCCCCCTACCTAACGGAGATACCAACCAGTTATTACCTGTCACAGAAGTCGAACTTTACTCTCCCACTCTATTTCAATTCTAAGTAGGTAGTAGGTGCATCTTTTGTATTCACTATTCAGTACTGTTTCGGTAATCGGTTGGTTTAGTATCGTTTTCTATAGTATCAAGCTCAATCGTCAAAGTTTAGTGTTGCGACAATTTTTGTGTGAATTCAGTTGCTATAATTAGATTACATCTATGGCATTACTCCGTAGTGAAGTATCTTGTCCAATATTTGGTTCTGGTAGTGAGCTCCCTAAAAATGTGTTACCTACGTATAAAGATATGATGAAGCTGTTTATATTCGTATCTCAAAGCTATAAAAAACAGTATAACAACTGTGCGCGGAAAACCAGTGAAATTTTGACGGAAAGAGTAGAGGAGATGTGGCGCAGAGCTTCAATTCCCATCGTAGAACACAAAACAATATTAGCCAGAGTTACAGCTTACCACGATAAGTAGACTTCGGCAAATATGCATATTGCATATTTTGCATATTGTGCATATTTTATGCAAATATTTCATATTTTGGCATATTTGTATAAAAGTTTGCATAAAGTGCATAAAAGTTCAGATTTTTATACTGTATTTGAAAATTTTTAAACATACCAATATATTTCAATTCTTGTATAAAATTTTGTAGTCATTTTAATCAAGAAATGATCTAAGTACGTAATCTCTACAGGTACAAAACATTTACAATTTCAAAGAAGATCAATTTAAGTAGCCCTCAACATTCTTAGAAAGTCTCGGTCACTGAGGCATTTAGTTATTGGATAATCGCTAAGGGTTCGCTCATTTGCATTTTATGATCTAATCCCCAAATATATCTACAATTTATTGTATCTTAACAGCAGGTAAACGGCTAATAGTTTTGTTCCTAATTTAGGGATTTTACAAAATCTCCCAGTTTATTGAATTAGGTACCTAAACATTTCTAATTTGATGCTCAGATTTGTAAATCATTTTTGTTTTGATATTCAAAGCGTAAACACTCGTTGTGTGTAACAAAAAGGAAGATTGTGATTTTATAATGCCTAAAACAACCAGTGCTTCAACTTGGATTAAACCTTATAAAGAGCTGTCTATGGATATGGGAAAAATCTACTGTTCAGTCTGTGGCAAAATTGTAAGTATCTAATATTTTCTATTAAATATCTAATATTTCATACATACAGGGTGTTTCCAAATGACACTTACAACGTTTGACTGTAGATACTTCTCGAAAAATTGAACAAAACGATATAGTTAATGAGTGGTCAAACTTATTTACTTTTCGAGATACAGGGTGTTAAAATTAAAAAAAATTAAATTCTTTTAGTTAATAACAACAATAACTTTAAAACCAATAAACGTATTTACTTGAAATTTAGTACTCGTAGGTTGTTTTTAAATGAAAAATAGCTTCCTTTAGTGAGAAAAAATTGTCCATGGTACAATACAATGGCGTGTATTTAGAAAAATTTTTCACCTTTACTTTTTTTTATGAAGTCAGCTATTCTAAAACACAATTATTTTTATTGTAATTGAATTAACAAAAAAAAAACTTTTGTTGAATTTTAAAATAAGTTATATGATGTACTAATGGTTAGTAACAAAAACTAATTTGTGGATTAATACTGCATTTAAAACATTTAGCGAGTGTTTTTTTTCCAAACCAGTTATTTGATTAACCAAAAACACCTTGTATATTTTTATATTTTAAAGGTTGGGTTAAAATAAAGGTTTTTATTTTTATTTATAGATAGCATGTGAGAAGAAATTTCAGATAGACCAACATGTGAGAACTGCTTCACACATTGCAAAAAAAGGAAAAATAGGAGGAAAACATCAAACTTCAATGGCTAAATGTTTCCAATCTACTTCAAAAAAATTAGATGAGCAAGAAACTTTTAATGAAGACTTGTGTCGCTCATTAGTGTCAGCAAACATACCGCTTTCAAAATTAGCAAATGTAAATTTTAGTTCGTTTCTAAAAAAATATTGCAAACTTAATGTTCCAAGTGATCGGTCTCTAAGAAGAAATAATGTGAACGGGCTATACTCGTCGGTGTTAATTAATATTAAGGAAGAAATTGCAGATAATTATTTTTACATATCTGTAGACGAAACCACTGATTCCTCAGGAAAGTATATTGCTCATTTATTGATTGGTGTTCTTAAAGAAGATACCTTACCAAAATCTCATCTTATTTCATGCCAGCAACTTGAGAAAACAAATGCTTTAACAATTTCGCGTTTTATACAAGAAACATTAGCAACTTTTTTTCTTCCGACAACTATTCCTTCTAATAAATTACTGCTTATTTTATCGGATGCTGCTCCTTATTTGGTGAAAGCAGGACAAAATTTAAAAATATTTTTCCCAGATTTAATACATGTTACTTGTGTAGCGCATGGATTAAACAGAGTTGCAGAGGAAATACGAAAAAAGTTTCCTCTTGTAAATACCATGATATCCAGTGTCAAAAAAGTATTTCTTAAATCTCCTATAAGAATTCAACTTTATAAAGAAATGCTACCTAACATTCCTCTTCCACCACAACCTATTTTAACGCGATGGGGAACATGGTTAGAAGCAGCTAATTTTTATGCAGATCATTTTGTTAAAATAAAGAACATAATTGATACGTTAACAGATGAAAGTTCCCAATCTCTTTTGGATTCTAAACAAACTTTTCAGAGTAACTTGCTTCAACAAGAACTTTCATTTATAAAATCAAATTTTAGTTTTGTTCAAAAAACAATTACTCAGTTAGAATCACCAAAACTGTCATTGTTCGAAAGTACAGCATTAATAAAAGAATTTGCGTCATGTTGTCGGAACGTTAGAGGTAATATTGGAAAAGATATTTTAAAAAAATTTGAAGCTACTATGGAAAAAAATAAAGGTTACCATATTCTTTCTGAAGTAGTCAGTGTTCTAGCTGGAAATATTTCGGAAACAATTAATTTAGAACCAAATGTTTTGGTTAGTTTGAAAAATGCTCCCGTTACATCAGTTGATGTTGAACGAAGTTTTTCCATATATAAATATATGTACTCAGACAGAAGCCACAAGTTTTTGTTAGAAAATTTTGAACACCACTTGGTCATTTATTGTTACCATAATTCTAAATAAGTTTATTCATACTTAAAAATGATGTAGTTACTTAAAATAAATGTAAATCTTAATGAATAGTAGGAAATACTTAGTTATGTACACTTTTTTTTTAAATAAAATTGTTACTATTTTACGATTTTTTTATTTATTTGTATGCATATTTTGTAAAATATTTGCATATTTTCGGGTAAACACGTCCATATTTATGCGCATATTTTCTACATTTTTATTTACATATTTGCCGAAGTCTAACGATAAGTATAGAACATTATTGAAACCATATAAAGGCAGGAAGGACGAAGTTGGTTACAAAGAGAAGCTGTTTAAGTTTGGTGAGGATAGCAAGAAATTGTTTAAAATTGCTACTTGCAAATGTTTAGAGTTCATAGATTGCAGCTGTCCTAGAAACCGAAAAATTCCAATACCAGAACGAAATTTCTTAATCGACCAACGAACTGACCGTAAAATGATTATTAGTAGTTTAGATCGTGAAGCGACAAAAAAAAATGAGGTGAATTTACATAGATTACACCAACAAAAGCAACGTGAAGAACAAAGAGCCTTGCAAATAGATGTGGAATCCATTCCTAGTACTTCCAAATCACCTACAACTTCAAAGATACGACTGAATGTTCAACAGTCAGATACATTAAAGAAAAACGGTGACATTGAGGACTTCCAATCGCAATCAATTATTTCCACTTCTTCACTCACTATGACTGATGTCACATTTTCAGTTGTTGCCAGAACATTAGATCATTAAGGGGTTTCAGAACGTGCTGGAGCTGCAATCATTTCTGCAGCTTTCCAAGATATTGGTCTCATTACTGAAAACGATTCATTACGGGTAATAGACAGAAGTAGAGTTCGACGAGCTCGTTCTAAAGCTAGGGCTACATTGACAGGTGAACCTACAATTTTTGGTGCTATCATCGGATTATTTTACGATGGTAGAAAAGATAAAACATTAATACACGAAGATGGTCGTAGAAGAGTGATTCAGGAGGAGCATATTACCATATTGAAAGAACCGGACTCTAAATACCTAGGCCATATTTCTTTGAAAACTGGTGACGCCAAAACGATTTGCAACTCTATTTTGACATTCCTTTCCTCCAAGTTCATCAATGCAAATCAAATAATGGCTATTGGTTGTGATGGAACTGCCGTGAACACAGGAATCAAAGGTGGCGTTATTCGTTTATTGGAAATCAAGTTTCAACGTCCCCTCTAATGGCTCGTATGCCAACTACACGCTAATGAACTGCCATTGCGTCACCTTTTTCAACATTAAGATGACACTACAAGTGGACCAAAAGGTTTCACAGGTCCCATTGGCAAGGCAGTTACTAACTGTGAAGTGTTACCAGTTGTTCCGTTTGATGCAATTAAATGTGCGTTACCCGAGATTACCAAATCGACACAAGAGATAAGCACCGATCAACTGTATCTACTACAAATATATCAGTATATCAATAGTGGACATTGTGATGAAAATTTTCCGAAAAAAATCCTGGTAAACTAGTTCACTCTAGATGGTTGACAATGGCGAACCGGATATTGAGATTATATGACTCAAGTAAAACTGCGTCAGAAAACCTAATTATACTAAGCACATTTATTTTAACGGTCTACGCTCCTATGTGGTTCAGGATCAAAACTGAGCCAATGTGTATTTTTGGTGCCAAACATTTATATGATACGATAAAACTGTCGCGCTATTTTCCAAACCATTTGAAGAATATTATTGACCCAGTCATACAGAAAAATGCATTCTTTGGACATTCAGAGAATTAACTACTAGGAATGTTAGCCGACAACAGACAGTACGTCAGAGAACTTGCACTCCGCAGAATATTGAAGATCAAAGAGACATCAAACATCGGAGCCTTGCGTATTTTCCAAGTACCTACTTTAAATATGGATGCTCATAATTATATCGATATGATAGATTGGAAAACCAAGACAGAACCTCCACTAACGAAGAGTATCAGTACCGAACTAATATTTCAGGCCATCATAGAGCCACAGCTTGTCGAAAATGAAATCCTGAAGAATATTAGAAAAATTCCGTGTCATACACAATCCACTGAAAGGTGTGTCAAATTAGTTACAGAAGCAAGTGCTGCCGTCTGTGGACCATAGAGGAAAGATGGATTTATTATGAATTTATTAAGAATTTTATTTATTAAGAATAAGCTGAAATCATGCCTTTTGATGCATAAATTTGACAGTAAGAAAGACTATCATTCATAATGATTTTTTATGTTATTCTTGAATTTGTAAGCATATTTTTTTTATTTTGTATTAACTATTTTTTCCTTTTTTCTTCGTATTATTTATAATCCTAATAGCTTAAATAAATGAATAAAAAACATTATCGTTGACTCTGTCGAATTAAAATTTTTTTTACAAAATTTCAATCACGTTGGGGCACTTTTCAGACTGAAAATACGAAAAAATGTCATTTAAGTTTTTCATTCGAAAATGGAAGACGCATCAGTTCCGCACCCCGCAAAAATGAAATTCGAAAAAATAAATTTGAGCTCCCCCTTTTGTCTAGTAAGGTAATTACGCCACCTAGGAAAGAAATCTGAACTACCAACATCTGACATTTCAATAATATTTTGTTCTTGATACGGTTAATTTATCGGTAATTCATTCTACAAATTATTGGTTCAAATATTCTTAACCGGAAATTGTACTACTTCAGTAATTAATTTTTTCGCAAAATTGCTAAAAATATATGTTACTGTAATTGTAAGGTAAAATCAATGACGTATAATATATATTTATTATACGTCATTGAGTTAGATACACATATACTCTGACAATAATAATAAAATGACGTTTAACAGACGTCAACGTTTTACCAAAATATAATAAAATTAAATAAAATAAATAAAATTAAACAAAATTAAATTCTGTGTGAACCGATTTGGGGAACGGGAAGGAACGTTATTATGGATAATTTTTTCACAAGCTTTCAGCTCGCACGATTACTTTAACGTGCATATCGTCTAAAGGTCGCGGCATATTATCGTGCACGTATAGTTTCCGGCACGTAGCGTTTCCACTCCAGCAATTGGGCTGCGCGTTCACATTTTCATACATAGAACGTTTCAGTTTGGTTCGGTGAAGATATGATCTCGCTTTTCTCGACAAAAATTATGTGCAATCTTCTACTTAACGACGTAGAATGAAAAACGGTGTTAAAAAGAAGGTTTGAAGTACATGCTAAGAGAAAGGAAGAAGGAATGTGAATACTGGACTTTATACAGAGAATTAATTAATGACGATGAAAAATATTATGGATATTTTAGAATGAATAGGATTCAGTTTAAATATGTTTTAAATTTAATTTCACCTTCAGTTAAAAAACAAAATACTACATTTAACGAAGCCATACATATCAAACCAAAAAGTATTTTTAAAAAGAAAAAGTATCACTTCCATACAAAAGTCCTAATTGTTTATCACTTCCGTGATTAATTGTCACAAAGCAATAAAAACACATGCATAAATGACAAAATAGCCTCGAAAATTATTTTTTTAACTACTCTATATCAAAATCAAACAAATACCTAAATAAACAACGGGGGGAAAACGACGGACATCTAATTCACATTATCCTTACCAACCGGTTACGACTCGTTACGGAACCGTCGGCATCAGTAAAATATTGTTTTCAAATATACTGAACGGAAACGTTAAGTGTCTGAAACGCTATGTTCCGAACAGTGTGCGTTGTTCATATTTAAAGCTACATACACTGTCCGGAACACTGTTCGGTGAAGATATGATCTCGCTTTTCTCGACAAAAATTATGTGCAATTGCTCTTCTACTTAACGATGAAGAATAAAAAACTGTGTTAAAAAGAAGGTTTGAAGTACATCCAATGCTAAGAGAAAGGAAGAAGGAATGTGAATACTGGACTTTATACAGAGAATTAATTGATGACGATGAAAAATATTATGGATATTTTAGAATGAATAGGATTCAGTTTAAATATGTTTTAAATTTAATTTCACCTTCAGTTAAAAAACAAAATACTACATTTAACGAAGCCATACATATCAAACCAAAAAGTATTTTTAAAAAGAAGAGGTATCACTTCCGTACGAAAGTCCTAATTGTTTATCACTTCCGTGATTAATTGTCACAAAGCAATAAAAACGCATGCATAAATGACAAAATAGCCTCGAAAATTATTTTTTTAATTACTCTGTATCAAAATCAAACAAATACCTAAATAAACAACAAGGGGAAAACGACGGACATCTAATTCACATTATCCTTACTAACCGGTTACGACTCGTTACGTAGCCGTCGGCATCAGTAAAATATTGTTTTCGAATATACTGAACGGAAACGTTAAGTGTCTGAAACGCTATGTTCCGGACAGTGTGCGTTGTTCATATTTAAAACCATTTAAATTATATTTTTCGGAATCTAAATGCTATGTGCTGGAAACGCAACGTGAACGATAATATGCCACGACCTTTACTGTTATAGGAACGCTACGAAAGAATAAACATCAAATTCCTCTAGTACTAACACAACAAAGGCCAGAAAAAACCAGTATGTTCGCATTTCAAGAGAAACGTACCCTTGTATCGTGTGTACCCCAAAAAGGTGAAAATGTTCTAGTGTTATCTACTATGCATTACAACAACAACATTGATAATGCAACAGGTAAACCAGAAATAATCATTGATTATAATAAGACTAAAGGAGGCGTGGATGTCGTAGACAAACTCTGCGTGGCATACAATTGCGCTAGAGCAACCCGTCGCTGGCCAATGGTCATTTTTTACAGTTATTTCAATGTCGGTGGGATAAATTCCTATATTATATACAAATCGAATACAGACACACGCATTTCCAGAGGAAAGTTTTTGGAAGACTTAGGTTTTCAACTTATTGACGAACATATTCGTAGACGAGCCCTAGAACAAAATATCCCAAGGACAATTCGTATGAGGTTAGTGGAAATTTGTGGCATGCAGACAAAAAATCAACATATCCAGAATAATGTGTATGGAAGATGTACGTTCTGCAGTAGTAAGAAAAACCACAAAATTCGGTTTCTTTGTAGGTAGTGTGGCAAATATATGTGAAACACATATACCCTTACTATAAAAATAAAATGACGTTTAACAAACGTCAACGTTTTACCAAAATAAAATAAAATAAAATAAAATAAATAAAATTAAACAAAATTTAATTCTGTGTGAACCGATTTGTGAAGCGTTTAGCTCTCACAATTACTTCAACGTGCATATCGTCTAACTATTATAGGAACGTTACGAAAGAATAAACCTCAAATTTCTCTAGTACTAACACAATAAAGACCAGAAAAAACCAGTATGTTCGCATTTCAAGAGAAGTGTACCCTTGTATCGTGTGTACCCCGAAAAGGTGAAAATGTTCTAGTGTTATCTACTATGCATTACGACAAAAACATTGATAATGCAACAGGTAAACCAATAGTAATCATAGATTATAATAAGACGTGGAGGCGTGGACGTCGTGGACAAACTCTGCGCGGCATACAGTTGCGCTACAGCAACTCGTCGCTGGCCAATGGTCATTTTTTACAGTTGTTTAAATGTCTCTGGGATAAATTCCTACATTATATACAAATCGAATACAGACACACGCATTTCTAGATAAAAGTTTTTGGAAGACTTAGGTTTTCAACTTATTGACGAACATATTCGCAGACGAGCCCTAGAACAAAATATTTCAAGGACAATTCGTATGAGGTTAGTGGAAATTTGTGGCATGCAGACAAGAAATCAACATATCCAAAATAATCTGTATGGAAGATGTACGTTCTGCAGTAGTTCTTACTACTGCAGAACTCGGTTTCTTTGTAGGCAGTGTTGCAAATTTATGTGTTTGGAACATTTAACCGGACTATGCGTTGTGTGCAGTGTAAAAGAAAATGAGGAAGCAAACGGACAATAGTTTCAGTTTATGTTGGACATGTGTTGAATAATTTTATTTTTTTTTTGTGATATTTCAACCCTTGTCTTTATGTTTGTTGATATTTTGTATTCAAAAACTTGACATGTTTTTGTAAATTGTTTGTCAATTATGTTAGTACCTAAAAGAAGCCAATTTTTTAATGTGCATTTTTTTCTTAAAAATAAAAAAAATGATCATTTCTTACTATACTGTTATTTAAATATAGTTAATTTTTAGTCATATCAAAATATTAACAGAAAATCACAACCTACGATATTCATTATTAATTAATATGAAGAATAGAATTTTCAGCACGTCTACTTCCTGCCTTTTTGCAATTTTAAACAAATCTTGATTTACAGATAGTTTACAAAAGTATAGTATTTATAAATTGTCAATCGCAGAAAATTCTTCATGTAAAAACATAACGACAACAATGTGGATAAAAATATTATTTGTAACATATAAAAAACGACAACAGTTACCTGTCCAGACGATCCATACTTCTGTTGTGAATAGCTGGTTCTGTATTTGATAAAGTATTCTACGAATTTAAATCCTGTTTTATAATCTACATTAGACCACAAACTGTAGGTTTCTTTATGTTCGTTTGGCAGCTTTATATGGCTTTCTATGCCTTTATAATTACTATGTGGAAGACGTAAAGTGATATTGTATCCAGACCTGCAAATAAAAATTGGCTTAATTTAAATAAAAGTGGTTAAAATATTCACAAATTATTGTTTAGTTAGAAATTAGAGTTATAGAAGTTATAGTATCATTAGCTCATATGTGAATGTATCCACCTGTGGTACTGTTTCTATTCCCACTGCAAACAAAACATCAAAAAATATTTCCAATATCGATTCAAATAAGGCAATCGCAAATCATCGAGTAGTAATTTGCGAAGCTCCTTTACTTAAAAGTATAGTCATGGTCAGTTCTGTACAGTTTCACTTCTCGTATCAGTTCAACTGCCTTGTGGCCCGTGTGGTTGAGGGGCAGTCAAAAGACCGACAAATGTTGTCGGTGAGCCTTTACGCCCTCAGCATCGCTCTGAGTATGAACTCTCTTTTATGAGGAGCTTTTCTTATGTTAAAATATAACACAGGATAAGTAGAAAACTGCAACTGACCCAGAGTCTAGGGGTCGTATCTAGGGGAGCTTTCGTCTACGTAGCTGGATCGAATTATATTTAAGCTGGGGCAGAAAAAGTAGGCATACTGATCTGGACTGGACTAATCCAGGGGATCATCGCAGACTCTGGAAATCCCGACTTGAAAAAATTCTGGCTCACTGAAGACATCTGGTATGTTGAACATTTTAATGGCGGATGATAAATCCAGCTCTGTAATGGTGTAGAGGTTAGGAATCCATCGATGTTCATTAAAAGTCTTGTAGATTCGGCGTGCTTTTCTGTCTCCAGCAGTCGCTTTAAATATAACCTCACTTATTTTGTCTTAAATCCCTCCAGCCCTTTTCATTCAGGGCTAGGTGACTAAGGGATACATTCTCGTATATTCCCCCTGGACTTGTCGGTAGATATTTCTTTGGAACTCGTGATTCTGTACATAATGGCTATCTCAACTACCGATTTTTTCTCTATTTCCCGGTCCTTAGAGCGAGCAGCATCCAGAGTAGTAAGTAGGAAGTATTAGAATTTGTTCCTCAGTTATAATAATTAAGAGTTCGCAGTTAATTATTTAAATACTTTATTCTACAGTAACAATTAACACTTAACATTGGCTACATTATTTAATAAGATTACAAGTAACCTAGTACCTAAAGATTTAGTCAAAATATCAACCAAACTTTACATAGTTGATATATAAACCATTGTAACTTCTTTCTTAAAAATTAAGTCCTTTAAAAAATGACCTTTTTTGAATTTTAATTAGTTTTATACATTAAAAGTATACTTTTATTATCACAATATAAAATTGTTTTGACAATTACATTAAAATTTCTCAACATTTCCTTGAAATTGAGTCTTGAGGTGTTTGTGCTGCTGCTTTGTATTCAGTTTCTGCTGTTGGGTAAGGAGAATAGACGAGAGGGAAACGGAACCACCAACGATTCTTAAAGTTTAAGACGCTGTTAAAAAACTAGCCAAAAACAAATCACCTGGAATAGATAATCTCGCAGCTAAACTATATAAAGAAAGTAGCCACGATATCATAATGGCATTACAGCAGTTATAAAATAAATATGGACACAGAAATTCCTCCCCAATGGTTGGAATATTGGAATACTTTGCACCATACACAAAAAAGAAGATATATTTGAATGCTCTAACCACAGAGCAAATACGCTTCTAAATGTAGCGTATAAAATATTTTCCACAGTACTATGTCATAGTATGGCACCATATGAAGAACAAATAGTAGGAAAATACCAGGCTGGTTTCTGAAATATGGCATAAATGACATAAAAAACTGAAATATGGTATAAATACTCATTACATATTTATAGACTACAAAGCACTTTATGACTCTGTGAATAGAAGGGAAATGTTCAAAGAGCTAGGAACACCAAATCAGAGGAACTGTCTAAACCATTTAAAACAAGTAACGGGCTCTCCTGTATACTGTTTAATCTGTATCTGGAAAAAATAATACGTATATCACAAATCACAACCATTAATTCAATATATAATAAATCAGTTCAAATCGTTGCCTATGCTAATGATATTGTTTGATTGTTGGGAGAATTATGTAGCATCAAAAAAAAATCAGCTACACAAATGGCTTTTTCGTTTTACACGAAATCTATGAAAATAAACAGTTAAAATAATACTACCGCAGAGATCAACCGCAGAATTAACATGACCAACAGATGCTATTTTGACAGAAACATAACTTCCTGGTAATCAAATTCGTTTACTTCAGCCCATTTTAAAGTTTTGTTGAAAGCTGCTACTGTCTCTAAACTACCAACTTTTTCGGTGACAAGAACTTCAACGGTATTGTCCTCAACTTGCTCATCTTCCTCACACATAGCCGCTCACAGATACTCTTTATCAGTTAACACTTTATTTCTTTGTATCTCACCTTCGGCACCCACAGCAGCCTATTCTTAAGCTTTTACCTCACTTACTTAAGGATCATCGAGTCCTCTTAACCTAATAAAAATCTGGGCTAAGGGAACATCATCTACTGGTTCATCATTATCAGTGAGAAATTCAGGGTGCAAATTCTTCCATGATTTGTTAATTAGAGATGCCTTAACATCGACCCAGCTATTAGCCAAAAGCAAAACAGTGTCCTTTAAAGATATCGATTTTAATGTGTCGATCAGGTTGTCAAAACATAATGCAAGGCAGTTAACCCAAAAGTGATTTGCGGTAATTTAACTTCACATTTTATATAACGTTCTGATCCATTGATTGTATACAGGCCGGGCAGTGGTGTTAGCTAGCAGGAACATTGCAAAAATGTTGCAGTCTACAAAGATAAGTTCATCTGTTGATGGTGGCCTAGGACAATTATCTCACAATAAACGTGCCCAAGTACTTGTGTACGAAGAAACAAACATCAAGACGTGTTGAACTAAAACATTTACGAGTGCGGACGTGAAAGCGGCGGTTAAATATAAAGTGCGATATATGTGGGAAGAAAAGTGGAAAGTGTCATCGGCCAAGCTACGCGATGTTAAAAAATCGATAAAACCCTGGCCCACATTACCAACAAGTCGGAGAGACCAGGTAATATTAACGCGACTCCGACTGGGTCATACGCGATTAACTAATAGCTACGTGTTCTCCAACAAACAAGAACCAAGATGTGACAACTGTGATGAAAAATTAACAACCAAACATATATTAGAGAAATGTCCAGCACTAACGCCAAAGCGCATGTTGTACAATATACCAAACAAACTTAGTGATATTTTAGGTCTACAGTACAATATTTCTAACATAAAAAGTTTCTTAAGCTCAATTAACGTTTTAAATGCTATCTAAACTAACATTATAAATGTAATACAAATTATTGTTCACTGTCATTGTTTCGCTAATAGCCAATTTGGCTGATGCGATTTTGTTAATAAAAAAAAAGACGTGTTGATTTAAATGCTCATCGGTTTTTTGATTTTCCGACAACAAGCAATTAAAGTTTATGGGTTCCAGCCGCATTTGCACAAGGCATCAATGTCACTCTCACCTTCAACATTTTTCCTTCGAAAGTTGACTTCTCATTGGCAGAGTCTAAAGTATGATCGCGCAATAATCGCCAGTACAAACCAGATTCGTCAGCATTGTATACTTGTTCCGCTATTAATTTTTTTCTCTAATTACTGTTTTTAACTCTAGTTGGCATGATCCGATAGCTGATTCATCATTGGATAGTTTTTTATCGGCATTTTTAAACGTCTTATTCTGTGGCGTTTTTAAATTTTGATGACCATCCCCGGTTTGCATTAAACTCGATATTGGAGTTTGTGATCTGGCGAAGAAAAATACGAGCTTTATTACAAATCATATCACCACTTACGTTCTGTTAGGCTTACAAACTTTAAGATTTTATCTTTGTTCAATCGAGTGACAGCTGTTGGTATTTGGAATCACCCTTGAACCAGACATGGGATGATATTTTTTTATAGAATGTAAGCGAGCAGGGGTATTTTAAAAGAAAGTAAAAAAGCCTAATGGAATCAGTACGTTAGTTTAATCACAAAAGACACTTCACCCGCGCAAATGTGTTCAAAGAAGTTTAAAATATATGTTCAATAAACGCTTGTTACGTTATCTAAAAAGAAAGAATATTCTTGGCCCATTCCATAGTCTTCATATCAAATCGAAGTACAATGGATAACTTGGTCAAATTCATACTGACATTGTTAACGCATTTTCGAATAGAAAAAAGTTATAGCAGTAACTTTAGATGTTCAAAGTGCCTTTGACACTGTACAACAACTTTAATTCGCATAAAATTACCAGAATATAATTTAACTGGTAACATTTATTTATTAAAAAAAAAAAAAATTCTAACAAGTTGACCTTGTAGAGAATTAAAAAATGAAAAAATATCAAAACCACATGCGTTGGATTATGGTTTACGTCAGGGCACTGTTTTAAGTACTACCTTATTTTTATTTAGCATAAATAACTTTTACTCGTATATTAAACCATCATTCAGGTACTCGATATATGCTAATTATATTATATTATACTATCAAGGCAGAGTCACAGCTACCACCAGCACTTTGCTACAAAGTACAATAAACAAAATAGACACCTGGCGTACGCGTGCTGGATTTATATACCTAGCTTCTAAATCCAAAGTAATTCACTTTACCAAAAAGCATAGGCCTAATCTATCTTCCATAATCATAAACGGACTTCGTTTACTAACAGGTAACTATCTGACACTTCATGGTGTCACCTTTGATAAAAAGCTTATATAGGTGCTTAGAGGAAACTATGTCCAAAGAATCAATTTACTTAAATCTCTTGCTGGCTACTCTTGAGGAGCTAATGAAGAATCCCTTCCTTAAATATATAGAGCGTTAATCCGCTATAAGCTGGACTATGGGAGTATTCTTTATATGGCATCTAGTAGCTCCCTACTAAAGTCTCCAAACACGATTCAAAATACATCCCTACGACTATATCTTGGTGCCTTTAAATTAAGTTGTGCTGAATTTGTGTTGAATTTTTAGAGCCTCCACTCCATCTAAGAAGTCAGCAAATTCTGATTCATACTTTTGATGAAAATCAGCAAATTCAAATAACCCGGTAACAAATTTTATCAATCCCATATAGCCTCCTCCAGCAAATGCATCCCATCACACACTCACATTACCACAAATATCATCTTCTTAATTAAATTTCATTAACCTTTCAAATACTTCTACTATTTATACCCCCAAGACCGCTCCATGGATGCATAACCTTCGAATATTCAATACTTATTTATACAAATTTAATAAAATAGAAACCAAAAACTTAATACTCAGAAAATCCTTTCAAAACATCCTCAGCTAAACACAATTTTTTAATAAAACTTTTTTCACCAATGCGTCCAAGAATAAAGACTGTTGTGGCTGCGCTGTGTCTACAATGATGATGACAATAAGCTATGTGCGACTACATAGAAGCTGTAGTGTTTACACCGCAAAATTATATTAAATACTTCAGGCATTAAAGACTTCAATCCACCCTACTTTAAATAAAAGCAAAACAATCGCCATTTTTACTGATTCCCTTTCCTGGATCCATTCCATAAGATGCATATTCTCCAAAAATCCATTAGTCCAGGAAATACCTAACATCTGTAACCAACTGTATTCTGCTTACATAACAGTCATAATGATCTGTACGCCATTCCATGAATGATGGTATATTGGCAAATGAAAAAGCAGCATGACTCAGCCTTTAAAGAGTTCTAAACCCATATGGACCTTAGGATATTTTTATTAAACAAAAAATCCTCTGCTTATGGACAGACCTGTGGAAAAAATGAAAAACTAAGCTGTATGACGTTCAACCTAACTTATCTCACCTCGACATGTCTCCTATGAACAGGAAAGAAAAAGCAGTTACCCGCCGACTATAAACAGGACATACAAGTCTCACCCGTGGATTCCTTATAGAATCAGAAAACGCTCCAGTATGCCACTACTTTAATACTCTTTTTTCTATCAAATAAGTGATAATGTACTGCTACCAGTATTACTCTTCTAGAAGAAAGCACAACTTAAAAGAAAATCTAAAAGACATACTTAGTGTTCCAAACGGTATTGACAGTGTTCTAAAATTTCTAAAAGAAACATTTTTATTTCAGGTAATCTAACCAGTTCATAGTGTTAAGTTATATTGTTCAACTTCTCCGCTAATACTAGTCTATACCAAATGTTTGTATATAAAATATGTATAATATTGTAAACGATACCTGGTTCAATGACTATAACCTGTAAAAAAAAAGAAAGAAGAAAATAAAGTTTGAGTTCGTGATCCACGTGTTTCAAGAAAACCATGGAACAAATTAGTGTGTGTCAGAAGTAGATGTCTTAGTGACCTAGATCAGACGATTATTAGTTGAAAATTCCAAAAACTAGATGTCAAAGCGATTTGCTGACTGAATCTCGAGATATTCCAGAAGGTCCCTCCTATCAAGATTCTTCCTTACTAGTCATGCTGAAAGGTCTGATAACTATATTGAAAGAAAATTCAACAAGTAGGATGACCAAAAACCAGGTTGAATTGCAAGAAAATCTAAATTCCATGAAAATTCTTGACAGAACTGTATTAGTCTGTGCTGCATTTCGTTCGTTTCTCCAAGTCTATACTTTTCGCTTATATCTTGTGTGATTTTAGCACCAACTTTTGAGTTGAAACCTTCCATAATTATAGTAGCTTTATGTTCTTTGGTGCTCCGGAGAATTTGTTTAAATTGGCTGCAGAATTGCTCAATTTCTTCATCTGGTTTGTTATAGACTTGTTGATTGTTGGTACACACTATTGCTCTGTGTTTATCGTACTCCTACAGATTCTTTTTATAGATAAGTACTATAACTTCTCTATTACAATCATCTGGTAGTGTGTTTTGTGTCCATATTTGTTTAACTAGCTTGTTTATTTTGTTAGTCAATTCTTTCTCACCGTATTCTTTAAATTATACTGCTATTTCATCTTCTACTGCTGCTTTTCCGTTTCGGAGGATTTTAATTTTTTTTTTTTTTAATTCTGCTATATGCTTTGTCGTTATTTTATTCTATTAGTCTTACTTCTTCATCGCAGTGTGTTTCTTTCGTAGTGAGTATCACTTTTTCGTTATATTCTTCCCATATTCTGCTGACCTGTTTAGCTTTAAATACGGTCCTTTTCAACGTCCTCTAGCTTTTAATTTAGCCAGTTCCTTTTTCGTTCCCGACTATTGGTATTTTGTCGCATGCTTTATTTTGGTTTTCATAGAATTCACCTGTTTATTTTGGATGGGATGTTTCAGTTGGAACATAATATATGTTTGTTAATGTTATATAGTTTTTCCCATTTTTAGTCTTAGCGTGGCAATACTCCTGTCTATTGGATTGAAATTTGTTATGCTGTTTGTGAGTATTTTAGTTATGTAAAACTTCCACTTTCTTGTTGCCTTGTTTGTCATCTTCACTGTATATAAATACATATTCTTCTTTTTTGATTCCTTCTATTTTTTTTTCATCTTACTTCTTGTAAGATGTACGCTGTTTTATTTTCCTCCATTTCCACAAGTTTATAATCTTTTTGACTCCACTTTCATACTGTCCACTTCCATTTATCTGCAGATCTACAATTTTTTGCTTCTTGCCTAATTTTCATTTGGATTTCCTTATAACACTATTCCCAATCCACCGTCAATACTTATTAGTTGACGTTTATTTTCTTTCAACCTATGTTTGTTTTAGAGGGTTTATAATTTTCTTCAAAGTTTTCCATCTCTTTAATGCCCTTTTTTGATGCTATTTTTCTTATTTCTTTAATTTTGCACTTCATTTTCAGTTTGTGTTGGAAGAAATTTTTCACCCCGTCTTTTAGTATCTTTTTATCTTCCTAATCTAGATCAAAGCCAAATATTACGAGATTGTTCTTAATTTTTTAGTCTCTAATTTCGTTACTCTGTTGCGGACGTACACATTTATTCTCTTTCAGTTTTACATTTTATCCATCCTCTTCTCCATTTCTTCCATTTTTTGTTTCAGTTCCTTATTTTTCTTTTTTATATCTTCGTTTTCTTCTCTTAGTTCTTTTAACTCCTGTCTATACTGCTTCTGTTCATCTTTGATTTCTTGAATATCTGTAGTTAGTTTTGTTACATTCTCAGTCAGTTTTTCTAATATTTTTAGTGCTAGTGCTTTATTTTCCTTTAGATTTTTCCATTTACACCCCTCCGATTTTTTTTGGCGATTAATATCATATTCGTTATCGTCACTATCCATTGTTAGTTTCCACGCATTCTAGTTCCTGTAATTTCTGCAGTCCCTCGAAAGCGTTAAAAGATACGACTATAATTACTGCTTTATTTTGATTTCCAAGTTAAATTTAATTTACTTAAAAGCCAGCAACGTCGCAAATTAATTTTGGGTACCCCATCTGCTTCTGTTGCGGTTACCAGCTGACCTGAATTACTTTTATCGCTGACGAATATTTACCTAATTTTTTTAACAGTTATGGATTTATTACGCACTAAATGTAGTTAAAAAGGGAATCACTACACTATAGTTCAGGGATCCTCACTAGGATGTCTTTGAGAGCCTAATAGTTTGAATGAAAATTTCCTCAAGGCCGCAAGTACAAGTGGTGGTATGAAATAACTTTAAAACTATATGACTATAACATAAGTTTATTACAAGTTACGTAAAAACAATATAATTGTAAATTATATAGATTGTTTTACATGTAAAAATTAGAAAAATGTCATTTACTTGACTCCAGGAATGTCAAGTCCTGAATTTGTTAATTCTTTGAAGTCGACGGGCGAAATCTTCAAGAGCTCTAGAGAATGGCATTTATGTTACCAGGTTGGGAAGAAACTGAAATTCTCAAAATGTTTTCAACGTTCTCACTAGTTAGCCTAGATCTGTACTTGTTTTTATGAACTTCAGCTTACTAAATGTAGATTCACAGACATTATGTAGATGCAAAAATACACAAAATTTTCTGAGCACAGTCAATTAAATTAGGAAATTTGTCATTTTCAACTACTTCCCAAAACACATAGTGAGCTTTTTCCTCCTTTTTTTCTTCAAAAATACTTTTGAGCTCTGTATCATTCTGAAGATCAATTAACTAATTTTTCAAATCCCTAGCTTCGAATCCAAAAATAGAAAGATGAGCTACATTTGCTGTTGTTATTGCCCATGGATTTTCCACCAAGCGAAATGGTTCTTGGAACTTCCTGAAGTCACTACACCTCACAGACATTTTATCCTTTAGGTCTGCTAACAGCTTCAGTAGGTCAGAAATCTATTGACCTTCATCTAGATTTTCATCAAACAGTGCTTTAACGGAAGGAAAGCTTGAATAATCTTCATTTGACAATTCTTCAATATACATATTCAGCTTCTGCTCCAGTGAAAACACAATATTCATCATTTTCGTTATAATGTTATTGTAGTCTCCTTGCAATTTGGTTAATGATTCATTCATAATGCTCATTGTATCGGTGAGAAATGCTACTTTAAGCCACCAACCAAAATAATGAATATTAGGAAACTCTTTATTCTTTGTAGCCAAAAACAGATTAATTTTATGTCGAATGCTGAAGAAATGTTCCAAAATTTTACCCTTACTCAGCCATTTCACTTCTAGTGTGGTAAAGAATGTTCCCATATTCCGACATAGGTTCTTTCAAAAATTCTTGAAACTCTCTGTGGTTTAGTTCATTTGATCTTATGACATTCACAATTTTTACAAGTGTTTTCATAACACAGCTGAAATTTTCACCAAATTTAGCAGCTAAGCTTTCTTGATCAATGATACAATGGAAACTCAATAAATTATCATTTCCCAAGTGTTTTCTCAATAGCCGAACAAACCCTATATTTCGCCCCAACATTGATGGGCAACCATCAGTACACACAGAAAAAACGTTTTTCAAATCAATGCTATGCCCATTAAAAAAATTTACAGTAAATAGTAAATGTTTTTAGGGTCCATTTATATTTTCGGGCATGCGTATTTACGAGGTCCACAAGGTTTTGAAACATCTTTACTGGCCAGCCAGTGCCACTGTGGTGGGGGTAAAGATGACTAATGCGAAATGCGGTATAATGCATGGCGCCGCTCTATACTATTGTAATCTCATTAAATACATAAATAGAAACATAATTATTATATTATAACTCGCAAATTTTGTTTTACTGCCTAGCAGTCTGAGGGCCGCATGCGGCCCGGGGGCCGCGTAGTGAGTATGGCTGCTATAGTTACTACGCAATTAGTGCTAAATCGGAATTATTACAGATAAAAATAATTATAAGGCGTTCATATTCATTTACACCAACGTTTACGTCGCTCGTAAGTTTAATAGATGTTGAAAATTAGCACAAATATTTAATAACTTACCTTTCTACCAGCACATGTCAAAATAAACTCATCTCATGATTGTTTGACTTTGATAAGTTTTTCCTTTTTCCAAAACTACAGTTTTCAACAAGTCGATTTGTTTGAAACTTGTATGTATTAGTGATTTTCTTTACTGTTTTTGGGAAATAAAGTGGCTACAAAAGTTTTCTAAGATTTAAAATCAAAATGCTTCATGGTTCGAATTTCGAAAGGTTTAGGATTAACTCTAGCTATTGATGCATTAAATAACTCTAGCACTATTGTCAGCTATTAACAAGGTACCTACCTAAATAAGGTGATTACGAACAAATTTTTCAATTGTAGCGTGGACTACATCTAGACACACGTATGTGTGTCCAGGAAAAAGAAAAATCATTTTAAGCTTATGGATGTTTGTAGATGTTTTAAGAAACACGTGAAGCATTACGAGCGTAGTCCTGTTTTTATTATGCACAACACAACTATCACAGGATAAAGATAAAGCTTTAAAATTTCCTCTGTTGCTACTTCTTCCAAGTAGTTATAAATTATATTGCATATCTCATTGGTGTCACTGTTACCGTCTAATAAAGTTACCGTTGAAAAATAAATATTTTCGTAAATAATAGTAAAGCTTGCTATTACCATAAGAAGTATTTAACACTAACTTGATGAAGGTCGAAGCTCACACAAAAAAAAAGTTTCTTTTCTGAAGTGAAATGCATTTTGCACTATTATTTGTACTGTAGATGATTTTGGTAGGATAGTTCTTTGTTTTTAGCAAATTTAACATTTTTTTCTTTTCTGTACTTACAGAGTATACATTTATTTTTCTTTGGAGGTGAAATCCTATATTGGCGTCTTTCTTGAAGACAATTGAAAACATCTTTAATGATAGTTTAGTTTTTATTGTATGATTATCAAATTGATCCTTAATAAGGATTGTATAAAAATAAGATACATTCTGAGTACTACATTGCCGTACCTGACTAACAAATAACAACGAGAAGAAGCAGCAGGAAGTTTCTTTATAAATTTATATAGATATTTATACACATATCTAGCTCTTCTTCTGTCTTGGTAATTATATATTTGAATATTCTAGTCCTCTTGTTCATTTTGGTAGCTTTTCGTCTTCTCTTAAATTCTTTTTTTTATACACGAGAGCAGCTAGTCTCTTCGTTTTTGGTAATATGCAAATCCCAATAATAATCAACGACGTCATCTCGCTCTGATTCAGTAAATTTTCTTGTGCAGCCATTTTGATACAGTGCATTTTGGCACGGATTCTCCTATACTGATTTTAAGCCTCATAAAAGTTTTTCCAAACTTCATTTTTATATCGGAATTTTTTTTAGGTTTTCTCGAAACAGACTACAGTAAGTGATTCATCATTTTAATGATGAATTTAAATAGCTTTAAATGTTTATTTTTGGAAATTATTTTATTTTATTTAGAATCGGAGCTAGAGGAATAATTAACCAGGCGACGTTTGTTTTTTTGGTCGGAACTGCGTCTGGTACTTTTGAACTATTAAAATTTCGTTACACTAGTTGCAATGTAAATTTTCCTTTGTCAAAATGTCTACATTACTTATTTGTTCACTAGCAGCAAAAACTACAGGGATATTGGAAATGCCAAGCAAGGACGGTTCTAATGAATTCTGTTGAAGTTCGTCGTCCATGTCTTTACTTTGTAAAGTCGGGAATGTGGCGTAAGCATAATATTCAGTAATATTTTGGTCACAGGTAGATTCTGAGTTACCTTGTATCTACAAATTTGGGAACCGCTAACTGGTCTTTTTGATTGTTTAATGCCATGGTGGCTATACGGTACCCTCGTGAAATTGACAGCTCTAATAAATAAATAAAAATATAAAAATGAAGGGATATCATTTGGATCGGCGAACTTACTACAAGTTGATATATATTTGTTGCAAATACCATACTAACAGTAATTTCAATAAAAAATAAAAATTATAAGTTTTTTTTCTTTTTTTTTTTTTCAAAAAGCCGCATCAACCGTAAAAGGTTATTAGCGGAAGTTTATTAAAATATATATGGTAGTGTACATATTATAAGATTAGGTAACATAAAAATTTATTAACTAAAAGAAAAATTACATTTTATGAAATAGGTTAATGTCCTTAAGATATTTGATCGTATTGGATAAGTTACAGTTTAATATATTTTTAAGTTAATCTGGTTCTTCAGAAATGCTGTTGGTGCTACGTTCATATAAGTAAAGTTGACAGTCTGTAAGTATGCGTTGGACTGTTTTTTGGCATCTATAGTATGAGCATTTTGGTGGTAGCTGCTTCGTTAATAAGTGTTGATGGGTAAATGTTGTATGACCAGTTCTTAGGCGATTTATAACCACCTGTTCTCTTCGTTTTTCTGGAAGTTGGAGCCGGACACCGATAGAGGGTTTAATTACTTTAAAATTTGAGTTTTTTAAATCCCAGCATCGCTGCCAAACTTCTATACAGTATTGTTTGATATTAAGGTAGAAATCTGTGACTTGAATTTGTTTGATAATTGCTTTCATTTGAGGTTGCTTTAACCGCTAAGGCGCCAACCTTTTCATTACCTGAAATACCTATATGTGATGGTATCCAGAGGAAGTGAATGTTTACATTTTTGTTTTGTAAGTAATGAAGCATAGATTTTATGTTTTGGATGATTTTATGTGTTGGATAGACTTGTTTGATGCTTTGCAGTACAGATAATGAATCTAAGATAAACAGAAGAATAGTATCTGTATAGTTTTGACAAAATTCAAGTGCTTTTAAAATTGCAATAGCTTCACCAGTAAATACGCTGCAAAAAGTAAGTATTCGTATAGCATATTCGATATCATCTGTTAAAAAGGCTGCGGCACAGCCATTTTTGGTTTTTGATGCGTCGGTGAAAATCTTAACATAATTGTCATATTTTGATAGAATTTTGATAGAATACGAACGAGGGTAAGATTTGTGGTATTCTTTGGGTAAGCTACTAGAGATGTATTAATTGTAGGAGTATTAATTGTCCAGGGGGGTTCAGTTGGGTATGTAGATAGCGAGTATGTCAACAAATTGGTATTATATCCACAATTCATTACAAGTTCTTTAAAGGTTAAATATCTTGATTGTCTGTTACTTTTGTGAGTGGTGTTATTTGTATGTAGGAGTAGGTAGTTTGGGTTGTTAATATTGCTATATAGTTTAGCAGCATATCTTAGTATGGTATACTGTCTTCTTATAAACAAAGGTGGTTCATTTAGTGCAGCTTGAAGACTTGCCACCGGACTAGTACGGAAGGCACCCAGCACAAGTCTCAAAGATGCACTTTGGATAACGTCTAAGACTTTAAGAAATTTTTTACTAGCAGTAGAATAGCACATTGCACCGTAATCTAATTTACTACGGATGAGTGATTTATATAAATATAGCAGAGTAGTTGTATCAGCACCCCAATTTCTGTTAGAAAGTATTTTAAGGAGGTTTATTTTTGGCTGACAGGATAAGGCTAATTTTTTAATATGGTCTGTCCATTTCAAATGACTTTCGAATTACAATCCTAGAAAGTCTGTTGAATCTACTTGTTTTATGTTAATATCATTTAGAATTAGGGTAGGTTTGCTATTGGTTTTATTTTTACTAAAGATAATAAAATAGGCCTTTTCACTTAAAAAGGTAAAACCACTTTTGTGGGACAATATTTCCAGTTTGTGAAGAAATGCCTGAAGGATTTTTGTCGCGAGAGAGATATTACAAAAAGTTATGTCATTATCAAATTAGTAAATTTAAATTAAAGTTATATTTAAAAATGCAACTAAATAAACAACAATAGATAATAAAAACTTACCATAACTATTAAATAAAAGATTTTATCCAATCTGTCATTATCTTCCTTTTAAATTTACACTGCTTTCATGCACATTAAAGCCAACACTGAGTTATTTAATGGTCAAATCGGTCAATTAATCTTATCGTAAGCTGCAAAAGATGCAAACTTAACCGACACAATTTATAGTTTAAAGATCCTTTGTCAGTACTATCTTATCGCTTACGATATAAAAAGTGTAATATGAAGATAAAACGTGGTGGTGAAAATTCTACTAAACACTTACGATGTTATGACGGGAAAATAACTTTAAATCAGCACTAAACTATCGAAAGCAATGATTTAAAAGAAATTATTTTTGCAAAATTGTCGCTTACGATGTTTTATCAAAAACCCTTTTATATATCTGTATATTTAAATAAAAAACAGAAATTTACAAGGGTTTGGACTATGGGTAAGTTAGGTATCGTACATTGGGTTAAGTTGAAAAATAACATGGTGAGCATGGTGAAAAATAGTATTGATCCCAATAGAGCATGGAGGTTTAACGTTTACTTTTTTTTAATTAAATAAATATTTCAGGAATTCAGAAAGGAAAAGGACATGAACGAGATGACAAGAAACACTTTATCTAACTTAATCTAGTAAGTTTTATCTTTGTTTTTAATTTTCTTTCCTAACAGGAAAGTATTAACCTAGGAAAATTTGCAAATATTATTTGTAAATTTTGATCCATGACCTTTCTTATGGACTATTAGTTTAATGTTTCATGAGAGCATCCAAAATATATCTTCTTGAATACCATAAACTTTTAAATAGGTCGTTGTTTTCCATTCAAGATTCACACTGAGCTTCTCACAGTCATCATCATTGTCCACGTATGCAGTACCTATTAAATCGCTGCTTTGGAACAGAACTAGTCTATGTCCGAAATCACAACTTTTCAGGAGAGCAATTTGAAGTTTTTCAGGAGTTTGGTTTTCCATTATTTTGTTTTTCAAACATTAACGTTTACTTTTTGCATACTTTTCAATTCATTCAGAAACTTTTATATTACTATAAAAGTAGTTTTTTTTGTTTCATTATTTTAATACAAAATTAGGTAGACATAGACTAGTGATGCAACAAAATTATTAGTGCAGAAGTAGCTTATCTGAACTTATGCTAGTTCTACACTAACAATATTCTTCATTTTTAAAAAAACACGCAGTTGCTATTTAAGTAAAGCCGAATGAAGGAATGAATAAATAAATTACTACTCTTCATAAAAATACAAATATTTTATTAATAGGCTCCTCCTCCTCAATCCTAATCCCTTTTGGGATGTGGTGACACCATTAGGTCTTTACAGTTTTTGCACGATTTCTCTTCATCCCTCTCTGTCCTGGGCTAGTTGTTCGGCTTCATGTAACCCTTGGTTAATCAGTATTTTTGTTTGATCTACCCAACAGCTTGGAGATCTTCCCCTAGGTCTCTTTTTTTTAACTCTACCCTCGACTATCAGTTTTTCAATGTGTCCAAAATACTGCAAATATCTCTGTTGTATTTGTTTAAGCAATATATCCTTTACTTTAAGTTGTTGTGATATCGATACGTTAGTGCGATGATCAATCCAGGATATTCTCAACATGCGGCGGTATACCCACATTTCAAAAGCGTCCAGTTTATTTTTATCCGCTTTCTTTAAGGTCCACTTTTCGGATGCATATGTCGCTATGGGAAAAATGAGCGCCCTTACCAGCCTTAGTTTTGTGTGTATTGTTATGCTAGAATTTTTTCAAATTGCTACCACTTTCATCATAGCTGTTCTAGCAATAGTCAACCTTCTACGTATTGTAGCGAGATTAAATAAAACGAGCGGTTCGAATTTATGTAAACATATTTATTTATAACTTTACAGTTCGGTAGTATCTTAACAACTAACTCTACTTCTAACATTGTTACCTATATATACTACAGTTATTAGGTTCGAGAATATTCTGGCGTTGTCCCACCTCTAATTCGCCTACGTGACCGGTTATTCTCTCTCGCACTCGATACGCCTCGAAGCTTCGAGAAGAGTATTAGAGATGCAATGCAACCGTTACCTGGGCCATGCCGAGAGCATGTTCGTAACACTGCTCCCCTCTTAAATCTGATCGTCCCGATCAGCAACTCTATATGTAGGCACAGGATGGCGGAATCTACAGGACTCTCCAGCTCTGCATGAACCTTTTAGAAAGAACTAACAGTCTACTGACTTTGAAGGATACGATCTCATCGGGTTAATGCAGCACACAGTAATTCGTACGCCGGTTTCTCGGAAGATTACTTCAAGCATGCTTCTGTCTATCTTCCAATCCAGATTATCTAGTTCATAGCCTATCTTGGGTAAGGCCAAATTCTTGATGTCGTAATTTTTGTTCTTGATGTCTTTTCTTCAAATTAGTTAGAGCACGCCATATATCCTCGTAGCTTGCCCTGTCTGTATACGACTTCCTGGTCACCATATACAGCAAAGATCGAGAACCATCTTCTAATCTCAGTACTCTTCCAACTTTAGGCTGCTGGTTTTTTAACTCGTCCAAACGACCGAATTTCTTATAAAATACGGATGAGATTCCTTTAGTCATCTCAAGATCTTGGGCAACACAGTGGGCTAGAGAGACGTTATGCGGAACACTAAAAAGATCCTGCTGAACTTCTGTGGTCACGCCAAATCTAGCACTCTTTCTCTCTGCGTAATTTGACATAAATTCATTAAAGCTTGGTCGTCGGTCATCTTTGATCTCATGTTGAAGGGTTCGTGCTTCTTCTGTTTCATTGGAGCCAGCATATGGTGCAAGACGATTTATGTGAACTACTTTTGGTTTACCTTCCGGCAACTTCTTAATTCGGTATATTACATCATTTATTTTCTTTTTAATTTTATATGGACCTTCCCATTGTCTTTGCAGTTTGGGAGACAAGCCTCGACGACGTTGTGGATTATAAAGCCAAACAAGATCACCTACTTCATAGCTTTCACTCTTGCATCGAGAATCATATTAATCTTTCATTCTGTCACTGGCTATCTGGATGTGTTGTCGGGCAAGTTCATGAATGTTGTTCATTCTAAACTGCAGGCGGTCGACATATTCTTCGCTTGCAACATGTTCTTCGGAAGGTCTGCAGCCAAACTCTAGGTCGCAGGGTCAACGAACTTCACGACCTAACATCAGGCAGCTTGGAGTCTGGCCTGTAGTTTCATTCACGGCCGAGCGGTAGGCCATTAGGAATAAATGAATGTGCTGGTCCCAATCTCTTTGACGTTCTGATACAACTTTGAACAGGTGTTTACCCATTGTTCGGTTCATTCTCTCGACCATTCCATCTGATTTCGGATGCAGGGGTGTAGTTCTGGTCTTATTGACACCAATCAATTTACAAACGTTTTGGAAAAGGTTTGACTCGAAGGTTCGCCCTTGGTCTGAGTGGATCTCCAACGGAACACCAAATTGGCTAAAGAATTCTTTAACCAGTACTTCGGCAACGGTAGCAGCTTCTTGATTTGGTATTGCATAGGCCTCGGTCCATTTCGTAAAATAATCCATGGCTACCAGAATATATTTATTTCCATCATTCGTCTCTGGAAGTGGACCTGCAATGTCGATTGCTACTCTTTCCATAGGACTACCAACATTGTACTGTTTCATGGGTGCCCTCTTTTTACCAACTGGACCATTACTGATTGCACACAGTTCACATTTCCGGCACCATCTTCTTATATCATCTTTATAAAAGATATAATCTTTTAGCGAAAGCCGCTATCGCTTTATTAAATTAAATGGCCAAATATATGGCCTAGCCTAGGAGGACAAATTCGTTAAACTTCCCGTGCTCGAATCGGTATCAATAAAGTGTTATGATCATTTCGGCCTAGCCCAGCCTCATCAGACAATTTGGGCTGATACAAATTCAAACTCGGAAAGTCCAACGAATGTCTCCCAAAACTTCACTACAACAGCAGTTAGCTACAAAGGCGCCACCTGCTTTGGCGGCCGTGAACGAAAACGATATGATAATATCGTTTTCTGTATCCTCTGCGCTATGCGAAATGTGTAAAAGATATAATCTTTTAGCGAAAGCCGCTATCGCTTTATTAAATTAAATGGCCAAATATATGGCCTAGCCTAGGAGGACAAATTCGTTAAACTTCCCGTGCTCGAATCGGTATCAATAAAGTGTTATGATCATTTCGGCCTAGCCCAGCCTCATCAGACACTTTGGGCTGATACAAATTCAAACTCGGAAAGTCCAACGAATGTCTCCCAAAACTTCACTACAACAGTAGTTAGCTACAAAGGCGCCACCTGCTTTGGCGGCCGTGAACGAAAACGATATGATAATATCGTTTTCTGTATCCTCTGCGCTATGCGAAATGTGTAAAAGATATAATCTTTTAGCGAAAGCCGCTATCGCTTTATTAAATTAAATGGCCAAATATATGGCCTAGGAGGACAAATTCGTTAAACTTCCCGTGCTCGAATCGGTATCAATAAAGTGTTATGATCATTTCGGCCTAGCCCAGCCTCATCAGACACTTTGGGCTGATACAAATTCAAACTCGGAAAGTCCAACGAATGTCTCCCAAAACTTCACTACAACAGTAGTTAGCTACAAAGGCGCCACCTGCTTTGGCGGCCGAGAACGAAACCGATATGATAATATCGTTTTCTGTATCCTCTGCGCTATGCGAAATGTGTAAAAGATATAATCTTTTAGCGAAAACCGCTATCGCTTTATTAAATTAAATGGCCAAATATATGGCCTAGGAGGACAAATTCGTTAAACTTCCCGTGCTCGAATCGGTATCAATAAAGTGCTATGATCATTTCGGCCTAGTCCAGCCTCATCAGACACTTTGGGCTGATACAAATTCAAACTCGGAAAGTCCAACGAATGTCTCCCAAAACTTCACTACAACAGTATTTGTCCTCCTAGGCCATATATTTGGCCATTTAATTTAATAAAGCGATAGCGGCTTTCGCTAAAAGATTATATCTTTTACACATTTCGCATAGCGCAGAGGATACAGAAAACGATATTATCATATCGTTTTCGTTCACGGCCGCCAAAGCAGGTGGCGCCTTTGTAGCTAACTACTGTTGTAGTAAAGTTTTGGGCGACATTCGTTGGACTTTCCGAGTTTGAATTTGTATCAGCCCAAAGTGTCTGATGAGGCTGGGCTAGGCCGAAATGATCATAACACCTTATTGATACCGATTCGAGCACGGGAAGTTTAACGAATTTGTCCTCCTAGGCTAGGCCATATATTTGGCCATTTAATTTAATAAAGCGATAGCGGCTTTCGCTAAAAGATTATATCTTTTACACATTTCGCATAGCGCAGAGGATACAGAAAACGATATTATCATATCGTTTTCGTTCACGGCCGCCAAAGCAGGTGGCGCCTTTGTAGCTAACTACTGTTGTAGTGAAGTTTTGGGAGACATTCGTTGGACTTTCCGAGTTTGAATTTGTATCAGCCCAATGTGTCTGATGAGGCTGGGCTAGGCCGAAATGATCATAACACTTTATTGATACCGATTCGAGCACAGGAAGTTTAACGAATTTGTCCTCCTAGGCTAGGCCATATATTTGGCCATTTAATTTAATAAAGCGATAGCGGCTTTCGCTAAAAGATTATATCTTTTACACATTTCGCATAGCGCAGAGGATACAGAAAACGATATTATCATATCGTTTTCGTTCACGGCCGCCAAAGCAGGTGGCGCCTTTATAGCTAACTACTGTTGTAGTGAAGTTTTGGGAGACATTCGTTGGACTTTCCGAGTTTGAATTTGTATCAGCCAAAAGTGTATGATGAGGCTGGGCTAGGCCGAAATGATCATAACACTTTATTGATACCGATTCGAGCACGGGAAGTTTAACGAATTTGTCCTCCTAGGCTAGGCCATATATTTGGCCATTTAATCATCTTTATAGTTCACCCAATAGAACCATTCTCGAACCTTTTGCAAAGTCTTCGTAATACCAAAGTGTCCACCTGATGAACCGTCATGCAACTGACGTAAAACTTCTGACACTTTACTTTTAGGTACAATCAACTGAAGCTTAGTTTCTGTACCATCATCGTTCTCAAAGGTTCTATACAGAAGATCATCTTTCAGCACTAGGCAATTCCATTGGCTCCAGTAACACTTGACTTCTGGACTACATGCACTAATGTCTTGCCAAGAAGGTCTTTCACTTCGACGCATCCAATCCAATACTCTTTTTATACATGGATCATCTGCTTGAGCGTCTTGTAGCTGTTGAGGCTGGCATTGATCATTAATAACGGCGGTTCGTCTCACGGGGCAAAGTCGTTCTTCTAATTCAAGACAATGATTACGATTTGCACTGTATGCCCGTCTTGACTGAGCATCAGTATTTGAATTACTCTTTTCAGCCCTGTGTTCCATTTGTTCTAGCTTTCTGACTGTTGTATTATTTTCTTGCAATTTACGGCGAATGTGACCTACGTCGCCATCATTCGAACATCTGGTTTCGTGTCTCTTCGGCATCATGTTACGAACTACTTTCCGTACGATTTCCTCCAGACGTTTCTCGTTTTGTTCGTCGCTCTCTTCAGAGGTTCGTACTCGATAGCTCCGTGAAACTTGACTAGCTGTTTCATGTTCCAAGGCAATACCGAGCGCTTCATCTAAAACTTTCGGTCTTGCTAGTCGTAAAGCTTTCTGTAGTTCACTGTCTCTTAACCCATTGACGAAGGCATCTACAGCAATTTCTTCCAAAATGTTGTCTGGTGCCTCTGGATATGCCAACAACGCTATACGAGCAATATCTGCTTCAAATTCTTGCAAACTCTCACTTGCTCGTTGGATTCTACTTCTTATTTGTACTTTGTAGACTGGTTGTAGATGGGCATCTCCGTAACGTTTATCTAGTCAAGTGAATAAGGTCTGGTAACATTTTTCTTGACCCTTAGGAATTGATCTTAGGATATCCGCAGCATCACCTCGTAAAGCGGCAGTCAAGGAAACAGCTTTTTCTTGTTCTGTCCAATGATTGGCTGTCGCAATAGCTTCAAATTGTCTAAGGTATATGGACCAAGAGGACTTTCCATCAAATGGTGGCAATTTGAATCTCATATGATGTGTCATTTCGTCTCTAGGTGATTCTTCTTTCACTACCGGATCTTAGGCTATTGTATTAACTGGTGGTAGTACTTTTGTATTAGTTATCATGGTCTCTAATTGTTTGATCTTCTCTTCTACGTCTTCTATCTTGTCGTTTACATTTTTCTGTATCTTATCGAATGTTCTTGAGACTTCTTCAAATTTCTCATTGTTTTGATTACATACTTCTTTAATTATTTGAGAAGTCTCATCGAATCTTCTAGACACATTTTCAAATTTCTCGTCATTTTGTCTAGCTATTTCTTTAATAATTTGAGACGTTTCATTGAATCTTTCATCATTCTTTCGAGAAGATTCTTCTATCATTTGAGACGTTTCATCGAATCTTTTGGAAACAGTCTCAAATTTGTCATCAGTTTTTTTAGAATTTGTTTCTATTATTTGAGACGTTTCATCGAATCTTTTGGAAACATTCTCGAATTTTCCATCAATTATTTTAGTTAAAACGGCTTCGTCTGCTGACTGGAACTGAAATGTCTCTGAGTCTTCTCCATTCTTGTTGAGAACAGTCTTCAGTCGTTCTTGGAGTATCTTCTTGGACCCACTGCAGTCTTCATCGCGTTCTTCTAGCTGCTCACGCAACTGTTTTACTGAAAGTTCTACTAGCAGCATCTTTGGTCAGGCACACACGTACTTTTTAAATGTTCTTTTATATAAAGATCACTACGCGGATGTTCCCGACGAATAATACTTTTTTTTTTTTAAGTCTTTTTCAAAAGTCACTGTTGAATTTATATTTTCTTTTACCCCACACCTGACACCACTGTAGCGAGATTAAATAAAACGAGCGGTTCGAATTTATGTAAACATATTTATTTATAACTTTACAGTTAGGTATTATCTTAACAACCAACTCTACTTCTAACATTGTTACCTATATATACTACAGTTATTAGGTTCGAGAATATTCTGGCGTTGTCCCACCTCTAATTCGCCTACGTGACCGGTTTTTCTCTCTCGCACTCGATACGCCTCGAAGCTTCGAGAAGACTATTAGAGATGCAATGTAACCGTTACCTGGGCCATGCCGAGAGCATGTTCGTAACAGTATGTCTCTGTCACACCCTCCGTCATTTGTTATTAGGGACCCCAGATATATGAAACTTTTTACTACTTCAAAGCCCCCAATTTCTTTAATGTGTTGAACATTATTCCAAGCTCTGTCTACTATCATGATCTTTGCCTTACTCCTATTTAGCTGTAGTCCATATATTTTGCTTTTTTCCTCCAGACGTCTTATTATGTCTTCCATTTCTTCTTGATTTGCCGCGATTATTAAAGTGTAATCTGCATATCTCAAGTTATTGATTTTTTGACCTCCTACTGATATTCCGCAGTTCCATCCATCTAGTACCTTTCGCATAATGTGTTCGATGTAGATATTAAACAGAGTTGGCGAGATTATGCATCCCTGCCTGACACCTGCCTCTGTTCTGAAATGATCGGAATGGGTGTTGTTTATTTTTACCGTGCACTTATTATTTTCATATAGACTTCTGATTAGTTAAATTAGGTGGTGATGTGTTCCCATTTCCGCTAGTATGAACCATAACTGCTGCCATTTTACTTTATCGAAGGCCTTTGTGTAATCCACAAAGCACATAAGCATAGGAGTATTGACTTAATACGCTACAGATTACAAAATAAATTATAAAAACAGTGAAACAAGTCATGATACACAGTCGGAGTGACCAATCATTTAAATACATATTTCAAGTCCTCTAATTTCTTTATACTAATAGGTAAACTTTAAGCATTCAACATTTGCAGGTCATTATGTACTGACAAAGTTGTTATTCTTGTCCTACGCTCAGTATTAATATTGTGATAAAATTCACATCATCACAATTGTGTTTTATAAAAACAGCATTGGAGTGATCGGGCTCACCCATTATGACACGTACCTTGTGCCAGTTGACCTTTTCTTCAATTTAATTTTTGTCCATTTCGTTACAAGTGTGTTTTCTAAATTCAACAAAATCGTAAAATTCATCCATTTCAGTAACATTGTATAGAATCTTTCTACATGCTGTTCGTGCAATAAGGTACCACTGAGTTGGCACATATATAGCAACATTTTTGACGCTCTCTCAACATTACTATGTATACTATCACCTTCGTTTTGGGTATGTCCCTTTTCCAAGAAAAAATCGGAAATTTTAATTTTATGTTTAGCAGCCAAATCGTTATACATTACGACAGCATTTCCGTTAAGATTTTGTCCCCCACAGTTGTCAGAAAAAAAAACACATTTCTTGTTTTCCTTCCAAAACCTTTTTCGTCTATAAATTTTTTAACGCAGAAAGCTACTTCATTGGATCCTCTCGGTCTTTTTGTCTCATCCCACATGTAACAATAACCTTTTTTTATACAGATTATAAATACTCAGATTGTAAACAGAAAGCTTTCTATGATAATACAACTAAAATACATCTAAATGGGGCGTTTGAAGAACTTGTTGCATATCGAAAACTGCTGCAAAATAGATATCACGATTTTCACATCTCTTCTTTGATTTTTCTTTTGTTTCTCTTGCAAGCATCTTGTTCTTTAAATGGTCTTCAATTAAATATTTCATTTCATTTCTCTCTTCTTCATTGCTCTTTTTATGTTTTTCACATAGGTCACACAAATCCTTTTTTGGTTTGAAGAGTCCAAGGTTAAAATTTTTGTTGAATAAATCTAAACTTCGCGAATTGTTGAATATTTTTATTCATACAGTCTTCTTTATATAAATTATACATTTTTGTAATATTTAGATTTAAATCTAAATAATTGCCTCTGTATGTCGTTTCGGCAATAATGGCTTTCTACCTTCGGAAACATATTGATATGATCCATCACTGAATGTTTTATTTTGTCAGATAATTTTGTAGTACAGACATTTTTTCCTCTTTGATTATCGCCAACTGTATTCAGTATTTTATCTCTTTTGGAAAATGAAGTTTTTACCATTTGATGTGAAAGACACAATGCATTCAGGAAAAATATTTTACAAACTCTTTCCTTCTTTTCAGAAGTACAAAGATAATAGAAATAAGACATAGACCTGCGTGATTGTCTTCTGCTACTACTTGTCGACGTTTATTCACATCCTTATTGTCAACATTATTAGTGCAGTGATCAGTTTTATAATTCCTTATCCTCGGGAGCATAATAGGCTTCTCATCTAAATTATTTATAATAAAATCCTAATTTATAGGCCAATGACAAAAATTACTATTTGCTAAAATGTAATTATAAAAGTAACCTACATAACCTAAAGCGTAAGTTAATGAAATTAAACTATTTAATTGTACAAACAGGAACTATTAAAATTATATTAATATTACTAATACTTACATTATTGTGACAGTGCCACCGTATACTTCTTACGATTCAACATAATTATTTGAATTCTCAAACAGGAAAAAGATTGTTTTTAGAGTACAATCTTTACTGTTGATTTTGAGAGGAAAATAACACAAACTAACCTAGGTTACAAAAACTACACTAGTGCTGCCTCGATTTCGCGAGTGCAGAACTAGTCTATCTCCAGATAGGCTAGTTCTGCACTCAGTATATTTAATTTAAATCAACTTAGATGAGAAGAGAACTAATAAAAGTTGACATACACTACTTCTGCACCAACAAAATTAAGATAATTGACATAGACTACTTCAGTATTATTTGAAATGCTTAAATCATTTATACCTGGACTTATAATATTTGTGCAGTAAGTACCCACTGTAACAAGGAAAGTTTTGGTCAAAAAAACAGCAAACAGCCAATTTTGGACATAGACTAATTCTGTTCTAAGGCAGCGAAATACGGTATTTAATTAGTTTTATGTAGGTATATTTTATATAGTATTTTTTACTTACTATATTATAATTTCTGATATTTTTCTGATTAAGTCTTGTTATAGGCCCAATAAATCTGGAATATAATTTAAACTTACTTTGCACGACAAATGGTTTTGTAAACGGGTCATAGAAATAATATGCATTTTTACGCGATCATACGTCAAACACCAGTGTATGGTTCGCATATGCCAATTAGTTCGCAAGTGGATGAGATCTCTTAGATTGTCAATTCAGTATTATTCGAACTTACGAAGCGATAGGTTGACAATAATAAGCGCCCAGTGTCTTTTTCTACTAATTAACTCAATTTTAAATTAGTACAGGTGATTCGAAGTTTGACATTAACCCAGTGTAATAAGTAAGTCTATAAGAGCGCCCCATGGGGGGGGGGTGATTTCCCCAGAGACGCCAATAGGTGATTTAAACTTTTCATGTATTGGTGATAATAGTTAAATGCATATTAATGAATCCAATTAAATAGAAAATTTTGATGATTCGACTGTACTACAATCTTGCCAGAACCAAAAACTCAAACAGCACAAAAAGCAGTAGCGATAAAATTTTTTAACGTCAAATCAGATAAGTACAATTTTAATAATGTTTATGTTTACAAAGAAAAAACAAACAATGAAAATATAGGCGGTTTGCATCCCTTAACGGTCGCACATATTTTGCATAAAAAGTTGAATATTCCTAATAATATTTTATTCCTATTATTTCTGATGCAAATAATTTGGTTAAAAATTTAAAGGTAAAAATGCAAATTTGGTAGCTTATATTCCTAATCAGCTACTAGAAATTAAACGTCTAATTATAGATGTTGATACCCAATACGATGAAAATTATTTATTAGATAACAGTGAATCCCCCTCCCCCATATTAGGTTTCAAACGAACTTTTAGAAGGGTTGACACAGAAGGAAAAACTAACTATGTACCGAAAAGAACTGTAATAGTCATCTTTAAGGGACATATTTTACTACATTGCAATAAATAATGTATTTTTTGCTGTGGAAACCTATATTGGCAAAGTCACTCAGTGTTATAATTGTTTAATATTTGGACATATCTCCAAGCAGTGACGCATTACACAGGCACATTGCATAAAATGGGGAAAAACTTAAAATATCTTGCGTGCCATATAGTAAGGATCATGTATCCATTTTCAAGAAATATCCAAAATATGAACTACAAAGAAAATAAAAACGTAATGATTGAGCAAAAACTGCTTTCATCGAGGTAAAAACTTACTGTGAATCATCCTTCTCGAGATTGTTCACTCAGAATAGATATTCCACACTAAAAAATATCGGAAACAGTTTTTCTCTCCTGCCAATATTCACAATCCTTTAAAACACAAAAAAGTAAGTCACTATAGCATAGCGAAATAAACGAAAATTAATCTCTCCTACCCCACAGTCTCCACATAATGCACCTATGTTTCCATTTTATTTTGCGCCCACTAAACCCCTTTTTGCTAATTTAAACATCCCTAATTGTCAAAATAAATCAGATCAGACAGTTCTAGAAAGACTTATTTCCAATTACATTTTTAATTTAATCACAAGTATTCAAACTGTAGATGATATAAAAACAATAAGTTTGAGATTTCCCTCTGCACAGGTAATATAGCTAGTAAAATCACGTGGTCAGTTTTATCTGACACCTTAGGCTCAAATCATTTTGTTATAACTATGAATTTTTCAATAACCAACACATCGCAGGAAATAATTTATCCAAAAAGCAAATAGAATATCAAAAAGAGAATTAATATTGCCAATATATTGTATTACGGATGCTATTAAATCTGTTCCTCAATACAAAATTTTTAAATTCAAAAATCGATCGCCTGAGCCATGGTGGGACCCAGAATGTGATCTGATAATTAATAACAGAAAAGAAGCATTAGCAGTTTATAAACATTCACCAAGCCTTGATAATTATCTAAAATGTCAGAAAATTACTGATCATACTAAAAAGCAGCTGAATCAAAAAGCCAAAGCTAGTTGGAGGAAATGATGTTGTTATTTAAGCAAAATTACTTCTTCCAAAGAAATATGGTCACAAGCTAACAAAATGAACCAAAAATCACATAATAGTGCAAAACCCTTCAATGATACTTTATTAGACGACTTCTTTAATAGAGTATCTCCTTCATGGGTTCCACATTCGCATACACAACCTACACAAAGTCATCATTTAAATAATCATTTTTTGTTAAAACCTTTTTCTAAAACTAAATTATGCTTCACCCTTAAAAACCACATAAATACTTCTCCTGGAATCGATCATGTAAAATACCTCATGTTCTCAAACTACCAAAGGTTGCAAAAAACCATCTTTTACATATCTTCAACGATATCATCCAAAATAACATAGTTATTGATTCCTTCAAAAATATCTTAGTCGTTCCTATCCTTAAACCCGGTTAGGATCCAAATATTGTGAGTTTATATAGACCAATATCCTTACTCTCTTGCGTATTCAAAACCCTAGAAAGGCTTATAAAATTTAGATTAGATTGGTGGATACAAAAAGGGAATTTACTCCCAGTAAACCAGTTTGGCTAGAAAAGAGGTTTTGGAACTCTAGACGCTTTAACAACACTTGTTGTAGATGTACAGAATAACTTAACTAGGAATAAATATTTAACAGCCCTATTTTTGGATATTGAAGGAGCATATGAATCAGTTTGTTTGTAAATCTTGAAATTTAAAATGGTAAATTTCTTTCATTTGCCAATTGCTTTCATTAATACAATTATCGGTTTTAATACAGACAGGGTAATCTACGTCAGATACCATAATAAGAAACTAATAGGACATGGACACAACTATCACGGTATACCACAAGGCCCGGTATTATCGCCAATTTTATTTAATATGTACACCTTCGACATACATAAGATGCAAATAAACAACATTCCATTCAAAATAATACAATATGCAGATGACTTTTGTGTCTATACAGAAAGTAAGAAATATGAAAACGGTATGCAAAACCTAAGCAGAGTATGTAGTTCTCTTTTCCCATGGTACTACGACAACGGCTTGAATTTATCAATTGCCAAATCAGCAGTCTCTGTTATTACAAGACACAACCTTTCTCTAAATCAAAATATACTTCTTAATAATCAACCTTTTACATTTAAAAACCATATCAAATACCTGGGCCTTATCCTGGATGAAAAATTGACTTAGAAACAACACATACAATATATGCTGGATAGATGCAACAAAGGTAGTAATTTTTTAGAATGACAACTAGAGTGTGGTGGGGTTACGATGTTGAAACATCCTTATTGTTTTACGGAGCTTATATACGATTCATTATAGATTATGGTGCTACTCTTTATGGTTCTGCGTCTAGAAATCTTCTAAGAAAAATTTACATTTTTCAAAATTCTGCCTTAAGGATCTATTTAGGTGCCATGAGATCTACTGCTATACAACCACTACATGTGGAAGCTTATGAGCCTCCTCTTACGATTAGAAGAAATATTTTAAGCGAAAAATGGGTATTCAAAGCCCACTCAACAAATCTCAAATTATTTTCCAGTATACGTCAATCAGATCTCTCTCACAAATATTGGATTAAAAAGCCATCTCCTCCTTTTTGCACTGCTTTATAGAATAATTCTATTTTTTCAAAGAATTTTGCCAAAGTGGACAAAAATTTAGACTTCGTTGCTCTCTTCCATAAAACAGAAGTTATATTACCCATATACAGTGACAACAACAAAATGAGCAACAATATTCTGAGATCGGTTTTGAACTGTTACAGTGATGCCACAGTTATATACACAGACGCATCTAAATCAATAGAAGGACTGGCTGTGCCTATTTTCTACCCTCAGGAGGTTCTGAATTTAAGTATAAACTTTCCGATGACTTTTCAATTTTCTCGGCGGAATCATTGGCCATACTCAAAGCTTTAAAATATGTTAAAAACTCTTATATTAAAAAATTGTTAATTCTTTCAGACTGTCTTTCAGTTCTACAGAACATAAAAAAACACTTTTTGCCCAAAACATTTAGTAATCCTTATATTTTTTTAATACAGGATCAGTTAAAGCACTTAGCAGACTCTGGCTTTAATATAAAATTTATTTGGGTTAAGGCACGACATATTGGACTCGAAGATAATGAATATGTAGATTACTTAGTTAAAACCAGTATAATATCAGGCACTTTATTGTCATATTCTTTATGTGTATCAGATGCCATTACGATTTAAAAAAATAGCTATCGACATGGAAAGATCAATGGAATCTTTACTGCTTTACAAACCATACAAGATACACCACTTTACAACCAGTTATTCCACAAACTACTTGGTTTAAGAATTTTAAATCTCCAGATTAATATATAACCACCATAAATAGACTACGCTTTGGACATGCGTGCTATCCAAGTCATTTATTTAAAATAAATGTGATTGAAGATGATAATTGCAACATTGTGGAAAACTGGGTGATCTTGATCACATCTTTTTTGAATGTCCCAAGTTTCAACAGCATTCAAACTCTCTCTACAAAAAATTAATCGAATTTAATATGTATACACCATTCAATATCTAGTCGCTACTAACTACAGGCTTACAACAAATATATAATATAATTATAGATTTCTTGTCAGACACATGCACGGTTCTATAGAATTTGTACGCCAGTTTTTCATGATCGTGTGGAAGTTTAGATTTGTATCCCTTGTTTACCCTAAATGTTATAACACCTTATCCGTGGTACAGTTTTGTTTGTCTACTAAGAATGTCTTGATGGGCCCCTAGACGAGAAGCAAGTGACTCTGTAAGTTTCCTTGTCGTATATTCTTCTATTAATTATCCGTTAGTTTTTTTGCATTTGTCTCATTGGATGAATGACTAATGTCTATGGCATTAAAAAAAGTAGATGGTCAATTATAGAACCGGTATTATAGGATCTATAACCTTATTAAAAATGTAGTTTTATCCCGATATAGACCACCTCAACATTTTAAACATTAGTTAAATGAGAATGATGATTTCACGTTTATTTAAAATAAATTTTCGAATAATATTTGGTCTTTGCGTAATATGTCCGAGCTTTTAATTTAATTTTATTAATTTATAACAAATTCAATATTTTACTTTTTTGGCCATTATAAAAAATATCCAAATTGTGTTTTTGGGTATAATCGAAATTGGGGAAATAATATTATCCTTATTACAGAGCTGCTCGTTCAAACAAATCTCATAACTTTATACTTACTCCCATATTCTATCGAATTTAATATCACCTCCTCCCTTTAGAAGCTGGAATGATTTTTCTGGATTTTCATAAAAGCCCTCTATCGATGATTGGCTTGAGTATTGCCTATTTTCGAAGGAGCCAATTATTCGAACTAGCATATTTTCCATGTAAAGCCAAATAAAGTTGACTTTAACGTTTCCTTTGGCATCGGTTAATTCGAAGAATCCATCAATATCTCGCTGTAGTCCGTCATATCTATAATAAAAGAACAAGGGTATCAAAAATAGAAAATACACGTAATAATAAAAATAGAGATACATTTTATTATGATTTGGAAATATATTAGAAAATTAAATTAAAATTTCTATGTTTAATGAATTTCAATATAATTAACAAACAAATAGACTGTCAAATACACGTCAAATCAAAAATCGGATATTTTGAAGCTCTTACAAAAAAAAATATTAATTTTAAAGATTTTTTCTTCACTTTTACGATCTCACTTGTAGTGGTAAAGACACATTAAACTAGTGGTCTATAAGAAAGTGTATATTTCGTGTGTAGGAAGTGAAATCTCTAAAAAATCGACATGGAAGAAATTCCAATAAAGCCTTCAGATAGATGGAAATTTTACATAGAATTAGGAAAACAAACAAGAAAAAAGTTGACACGGTTGAAATGGACTACCTAAGAAGAGCTTGCCGTATATCAAGAGTAGAACGTATACCTAATTCTGAAATTAGAAGAAAAACAGATAGAGTACATACAACTTCTGAAAGAATAGAAACTAGACAGTTAATATGGTATGGACACGTACAGAGGATGGACGACAACAGATGGCCAAAAAGAGCTATGGAATACAATCCAAGTAATAGAAGGAAACGAGGAAGACCAGCCAAGTCTTGGATACTAGGTGTTATGGAAACCATGAAAGACAGAGCCATTGATGAAGACACCTGGAGAGATAGAAAAAGATGGCGATCGAAATGCGGGAAGCGGCAGAAGCTGTAGGATCCCCGCTTATATATATATATATATATATATATATATATATATATATATATATATATATATATATATATATTAGGAAAACATGGGATGATGGAATTTGAAGAATTACAAAAAAATAGCAACGTTAGGGTAAATGATAATAATAATAATAATAATAATAACCTGTGGGAGTTTTTTTGTCAGTTCTTCTATCAGGCGCGGCCCCCTGCGAATGGGGGATACTCTCTGGGTATTCTTAGAACCGATACCCAGAGGGTAGCAGGCATACCTGCCGTGGAACAAAAACTGACACCTGGCAGTAGGTATAAAATGCACACCCATGAAAATGGAGTTTAATAATTTATGTTTAGGGTCGCTGCCTGGGGATCGCCAGGGCACGTCTGGAGCCGGCGCTGGACGTGACAGCATGCGGGACGTCGGTGGCAGGGTGTTGAGGAGGCGGGCCCCTGTCATACAATCAGCTACAGCCCAACAACAAGAAGAACCACAAATGAGCCAAACAACAACACGAGCTCCACCCGCTAAAGGTGCTGCGCTGGAACATCAGCCGGCACTCAAGCGGGACGACCGAGGCAGCGCATGAAATGGACTGTGTCTATTAATGAAAACATTTTGCGTTTCTATTACAAGGTGACGAACCTCGGTCGAGAAACGATCGGCTATCGACAACAACTGTATGCCGAATTTTGCAGGGAGTACCCAGAGATTCAAGTATCTGAACAGCGAATAGCAGATCAATACCGGGTAATTATAAGAAATAATCTTATCCCAGAGGCTAGACGCGATACTATCAGAAGCGAAGTCGAACGGGAGATTCATAACCAAGAGCTAGTTGTGGATCAAGTCCATAATCAAATCCCAAATGAGCAGATTCCTGAGCCCATCATACAAGAAACTCAACCTGTTAACACGCAGCAGGACAACAACGAGTTGCACGATAGCCTGGTAAGAGAAATGGCACGTGCCGTACAAGAGTTTAATGGTACAAACCCACTTAGCAGACCACCGCTACCAAAAATAAACTCTTGTAAGAAACTAGGTGCGCTGTTACAAATTATGAACACTGAAGTCCTACCCAATTATATCGTGGAAGCCCATACATTAGAATATTTGCATATGCTGATTTATTGTGCAGCAACAGCAATTGCTAATGTTATGGGCATTAAGATCAGAACACGGCGGGGAACTAATATCGGAAGGACTGAAAACAGAATTGCACCCTGGGAAAAAAGACTGCTGAGTAAAATTGAATTATTGCGCAGGGATATTGGACAAATTACAGAATACATCCGAGGAGTAAGAAGTCGAAAAGTAATTAAAAGAACTGAAGAAATAATTCTGAACACTCCAAGACACTCACAACATGATCCAGAGAACAACACAGCTCAACACTGCCTGGACACATTAAAACAAAAACTCTCCGTTTATTCAGGTCGCCTAAGGAGATACAAAGTTAGTAACAACCGTAAATGCGACAATATACTTTTTGAGAATGCAGAGAAGGCTTTCTATAGAAAACTTAATTCCACCGTAGAAAATGTAAATAAATCCTACCCAAGCCAAGAAGAAATTCATGAGTTTTGGGGAAACCAACTTTCGACGCCAGCTACTCATAACAACAATGCTGGATGGATTGAACAAACGACGAACAACTGTCAACACTACAGTAATATTCCTTATGAACCTTTCACCACTGAAGAAGTCTCGAACATTATCAAAGAGCTTCATAAACTGGAAATCTCCTGGACCAGACGGAGTTCAAAACTTCTGGCTAAAGAAGTTTTGGAGTGTTAATGAGCTTTTAACAGCATTTATTAATAATATTATTTCTAATTCACAGGAAATACCATCATTTCTTACTCAGGGAACCACTTATCTAATACCGAAGGATCAAAGTAACACCCAAGATCCAGCAAAGTACCGCCCAATTACTTGTCTTCCAACTTTGTACAAATTGGTCACATCCTGTGTGGCCCGGCGTATCTACCAACATTGTGCTCTGAACAATATCATAGAGCCTCAACAGAAAGGATGCGCTAAGGGGTCCATGGGCTGCAAGGAACAACTTATTATCGACTCAGTCATTTCTAACCAGGCATACAACAAAAAAAGAAACCTTTTTACTGCCTTCATTGACTACAAGAAGGCTTTTGATTCAGTGCCGCATGAATGGCTTATAGATATATTAAAAATATATAAAGTCGATGATAATCTCGTGACCTTTTTGAAGCATATAATGGCAGAGTGGAAGACTAAAATTCACCTTCAAATACCGGGTGAAATTAATATCGAAACTGAAGATATCCCTATTAACCGGGGGCTTTTCCAGGGGGACTCGTTAAGTCCACTTTGGTTTTGCCTAGCAATGAACCCACTATCTCAGCTGCTGAACTCTACTGACTCAGGTTTTAGCATCAAAAATAACAACACTGTTGTAACGAAGCTTAATCATCTGTTGTATATGGATGATTTAAAATTAATGGCTTCCACTCGAAACCACCTAGATGAGATGCTAAAAACTGTAGAAAATTTCTCCAATGATATCAGTATGAATTTTGGACTAGACAAGTGCCGTATACTAAACATAGTCAGAGGAAAGGTTCAGCCCGGAGGTTTCGATATGCAAGATGGCCAAAACATCGAGGCAATGGGTGAAAATGATATGTACAAATATCTCGGAGTAAAACAAGCGCTGAAAATTGACCATAAACAAATGAAAACCGAACTAACTTCGGAGTTCGTGCGAAGAGTAAGACAACTAAATCGGTCATATCTTAACAGTAAAAATTTGTTTAAGGCATTAAATACCTACGCCTGTTCCGCGCTGAGCTACTCATTTGGTATTATAAAGTGGTCAAAAACGGATATAGAGGGTCTTCAGCGGAAAGTAAGAACACTTCTCACAAAGGCGCGAAAACATCATCCACGTAGTGCAGTAGAGAGAACAACACTACCGCGGTATCAAGGGGGAAGAGGACTTATGGATATAGGTGAGCAATTGGATAAACAAATTGCTAATTTAAGAACTTATTTTCAGGTACAGGCTGAGACATCTACTTTACATCGAGCAATTTGCGCAGTAGATGATACGACGCCGCTTAAACTGAGGGAACAAGAAATGCGCATAAACCACCTGACTAAGCAAGACAAAATGCGTGCCTGGATGAGTAAACCTCTGCATGGGCGACATCTTAATGAGATCAGCCAGGAATATGTCGACAATACATCGTCGAACTATTGGTAGACATCAGGAAAGATGTTTCCCGAGACTGAGGTTTTCCTACTTGCCATTCAGGATCAGGTTATTCCAACTAAAAATTACCTGAAATATATTGTTAAAGATCCTTAAGTCCAAAATGACAAATGCCGATATGGATGCCAAGCCCAAGAAACTATCCAACATCTTACCGGTGGCTGCCAGGCATTTGTCGGTACTGATTATAAAGACCGTCATGACTCAGTAGGAAAGATTATTCACCAAGAACTAGCTGACAAACTGGGACTTCTCCAAACCGACCATCTTCCTTATTATCAATACGTCCCTGATTGAATGCTTGAAAATGAGAACTACAAGCTATACTGGGACCGCACTGTGCTTACAGACCAACCAGTGGCCCATAATAGACCCGATCTCATACTAGTTAATAAAATTACTAAGCAAACAACACTTATTGATGTGGCGATACCCAACACCAATAATTTACGTGTTAAATACAACGAAAAGATCGCCAAGTACAGAGATCTAGAAATACAAATCAGGAGACAATGGAGAATGGAAAGTACCCAGACGATACCTATTATTCTTTCTACCACTGGAGTCATCCCGAAGAGCCTCCTAGAAAACATAAAAAAGCTGGGTCTAAATGAACATCTATATAAGATTATGCAGAAAGCTGTGTTACTTTCGACGTCCAGATACGTACGAAAATTTTTGGGAGATACACCGACATACCAAGTCACCTAGGACTCGATAACATGGAAAGAGTCCCACCAGAGCTCAATCCTTTTGATACCGTAGGTATCTGGGATGAGTGAATTTTCCCTTAGAGGGAGTGTGAGCCGTATGGCTAAATCTGGAATAATAATAATGAGTGAATTTTCCCCTTAGAGGGAGTGTGAGCCGTATGGCTAAATCTGGATAATAATAGCGTTTATTGTCCAACAGAATCCATTTATAGGACAAAATACAATACTAAAGTTAAATGATATATTAATAATTCATAAGTACTAACTAAATAACACATTTTTCGAGTATTTTACCTTAACATAAAGAAACTACTCAATCACCTAGGTAGATCTCAGCCATCCTAGTAAGCTGCTTTAAACTGCAGTGAAATATATCGCAGTAAGCACTTAAGGAATTATAATAGTTGCACATGAGAAATAGAGGAGAATTTAACATAAGATTAGTTCTAGCTTGTGTATTTCTGAACGTAATCGAATTTCTCACTGAATAAGATGGAACGTTAAAATTTATTTGTCGAAGAATATCAGGGCAGTCAATGAGATTATGTAGTAGCTTGTACAGAAATATTAGGGAGGCATTAATTCGTCTAGATTCTAATGATACTACGTCCAAACCGCTACACAACTCACTATTGCTGATGCCCCTCTTGGGATATATGCCGTTAATTTTGAAAGACAAAAATTTTAAAAATTTACGCTGCACCTGCTTTATAAGTTGGATATGTACATCATAAAAAGGTGACCAAATGACAGAGGCATATTCCAGTTTACAGCGTACAAAAGTGTTATAAAGTAATTGAATTGCCTTAATATTAGTGACATTTCGACTATTTCTAATTATGAATCCATAAAATTTAAGTGCTTCTTTAACCTTTAAATTTACATGTTCAACAAAGGTGTCAAACTCCAAGGTCTTTAATTTTATTTAAACGTTCAAGTTCATTGCCATTGATAATATAAGGATGGTATAAATTAGACTGTTTCCTAGAATAACTAACTACTTTGCACTTATTGGAATTAAGATTCAAATGATTTGCATTACACCATTCATGTACACGATTCAATTCACTCTGCAAAAAATGACAATCATTAAGGTCACTTATCAATGAATAAATCTTTAAATCACCGGCATAACATAAACATGGTGCAGAAATTGATTCACACAGATCGTTAATAAAAAAGAACTTCAGCAACAAGGCACAACTGTTAAGTTGGCATGGATTAAAAGCCACTGTGGAATAACTGGAAATGAAATAGTAGATGAATTGGCAAAAAACGCGGTTACACAAGAAGTAATAACTCATTATCTTTGTACGTCTAGAGATATAGAATAAGACATATTCAAAGAGCTTAACTCGTTCGCTACCAAGCGTCCCATATAAGAGCCACTCACAATTTTCTGCTGGACTGCCGTCTCAAATATGAGCCATTAGCAATACTATTATTTTATTCGATTTCCGTTGTACCCGTCTACTGTAAAGGTTTCATATTTTTCAGTGGTCTATAGTAAGGTCTGACTCGTGATTGTGTCTGATGGTCTCTCAGTCACTAACCAATTTCATTTGTAACTGCCTACAAACAATACGTGTTTTGCTGCTCTTTTGTGTTTTGCTATTTTAACACATTTTATTGATTTAAATCGCTGTTTTGGTGTTTATATGCAAGTAAGTATTTTATTTTATTACTGACTCCTTATTTTGTTGTCTTAATAGTAATGTAAACGGCTAATTACCTACGTAAAATGTGTAAAAGTGGGGTTATATTTTAGAAAGTACTGTGGTGCGTTATAACTGTGTGTTGTATGTATTTATATGTATTTGTAAGTCAAAACTGTTTCCTAAAATTTCAATATTGAAAATGGTTTATATTGTTTCTTTACAAATAATTGTATATACAGGGTATGTCATAACTAACTACCTATATACTCAATATACCACTTACATTATGTTAATAAATATGGGTTGCCACTATCCTCTTTTGATAATTGTTTTAAATTTTACAATAGCACCTTTTTATCACATTTAATGATCGGTTAAATTATTTTAAGTATTTTTTCAACCTGGTTTATATAATTTTTTTCTTATAATTACGATTTTGCATACTTTAATTTATGTTGCACTTAAAATAAAGCAGTACCTAATATTAGAATTTTATTTCAGATTTTCTGAAATATGTCACGACGTAAAGGCTTAACTCAAAAACAGCTTCAAGAAGAAGCTGATAAAATAATGGCTGAAGACAACGATGAAGTTTTGGCATGTACTTCTGAGGAAATACCGGAGGCTTACTCGAATTCAGGAAGTAGTTATGCACCTTCATTATCAAATAGCTTAAGCGCTAAAGACCTCAACTCTCCTGATGAAAGTGTAAACAATGAAGATACTGCTGAAGATGTTGAAGAGGAAGTCGAGAGAAATCCTGATGGTGGTCCAAATGAAAACGACGACGAGTGGGTAGATCTCCACACGGTAGTGAACCCACGTTGTTTAAATTTACAGAGCAAGCTGGTATACAATATAATATCCCAACCACAAGTACTACAGAAGAAATATTTGCATTAATATTTGACCAATCATTGAAGGAACAAATATGCAAGTGGATAAATTTACGTGCCGAAATATTCAGGAGTAATTTGACAAGGTATTCGACAATAAAGCATTGGACACCAGTCGATACTAATGAGCTGTGTACATTTCTTGGTTTATGCATACTAATGGGTAACATTAGTATTCCCAGCATTAAAAATTATTGGAGTACAAATGTTTTATACTTTCATCCACTGTTTGGAAATACAATGTCTAGAAATCGCTTCGAATCTCTCCTTAGATCTCTGTGTTTTTACAAAGAAGCTGATGACAAAACTTCACGTTTACATAAAATTTCACAGCTTTTGAATCACATCACCCAAAATATACAGAGTATTTTTTATCCCGATGCTAATCTCTCACTGGATGAAGCATTATTACTTTGGCGTGGGAGACTTCTATTTCGTCAGTATACTCCAAATAAAAGTGCCAAATACGGAATTAAATTATACGAACTCTGCACTCCAGATGGATTTATGCTAGAAATTCTAATCTATTCGGGCAAAGGAACAGTTTCTCCAGAGACTGGTCACGTTCAATGGGTAGTAACGAAACTAGCAGGACGTTATCTAGGCAAAGGACATACGTTGTTCCTTGATAACTATTACAATAGTGTAAGTCTGGCTGAATATTTATATGAACAAAAAACACACATTGTTGGAACGTTACAGAAAGATCGTAAGGGAAATCTAAAATCAGTTATAACTACTAAATTAAGAAAAGGACAAAGTGTGTTTGTGAAAAATGAACTTGTCATAAAGTGGAAAGATAAGCGTGACGTGTTACTAATATCGACAAAACATAACGTTGTTTTTGGTAAAATCACTAATCACTAAGAGAGGTGTTGAACTAGAGAAACCAAATGTCATACTAGACTATAACAAAAATATGTCGGGCATAGATCGAAGTGACCAAATGGTGTCGTACTACTTAACGCCCCGGAAAACAGTCCGTTGGTACCTGAAAGTGTTTTTCTACTTATTTGATGTTTGCATTTGGAATAACACCTACCTATATAATAAAGTGCAAACAAAAAAAATTACTTATTTTAAGTTTAGTGAGTTGCTTGTATTTCAATATTTAAAAGCAAACACAAACGCACGTGCTCCATCATTAAAAAAACCGACATATATGGAAAAGCCACATTATCCAAAGAAGGTGGAGAAGAGGAAAAGATATCTTGTTTGCTCTTAAAAAAAGAGGAAAACTCAAACGTACTTTGTTTTTGCAGACTGTAAGGACAAATATGGAGAAACTGTTGGACTTTGTGTAGACCCTTGTTTTCGTGAATATCACGAATCGAAGATCTAGTTTCTTTTTAAAATTATGTATGCTCGTTTTGTAACAACTGAAATTAAAAATAAAAAAAATCAGTCGAAATTATTATTCTTGGAGTGGCTCATAAGTGAGACACATGGTCTATCAAAGAAAAATTCATATAATAGACCAGTGTCTCATATATGTTCAAAAATCCTTTCAAATGTCTTTTTTCTGTATCTGATATTTACTACATTGATTCACAGCACAGTTAAAATAATTTTATTTTAAAATAATCAAAAAAATTGTGGTCCCTCAATGTCCAAAATTTTAAGATACAGGTCTGTAGAGTCTGTCGAGCGAGTGCCCATCAACAATAGTTCATTTACATTGGCGTTTCTGAGGGTAGGGCATGTGTTGCACTTTGTGAATATATTTTATGCGATAAGTTTGTGTTATTGATAAAATTTGATTTATAGTAAATTTTTAGTTATATTCTGTGATTATTTGGTTTGAGTTTTATTGGAGTTGGACGAAAAACCGAGTTGTTCCAAGAGAAGACAGCAAAATTCTGATGTTGATTCCAAAAATGAAATGCCGCAAAAGCGATGGAAAATGTTAGCGTCCGAAGAGAAGGTAATAATACGAAACGTTTATGAAGGAATTGTCGGCAGAAAAATGGAATTAAATGTTAGCCAAGCAGTCGACATTTGTAGCAGTTTAACAAAAGTATCCGTTAGCTGTATTTATCGTGTACTTAAAAATACATCGGAAAATAAAAAGCAAGAAAAAGGTAAAACTAGAGGTAGGAAAAGCATTGTTTTGGATGACGAGACAAGGAATATTATACGTCGAAAAATTCATTCATTTTATTTTCGTAGTGAAATTCCAACACTGAAAAATATTTCTCAAGAGTTCGAAAACGATGACCCAAGATATCTCGTAGAGTCTTAACCAGGACCATGCGTGAAATGAACTTTCGATATGTAAAACTCAACAGAAAAAGTATGCTATTAGAAAAAAATTAAATTATTGTGTGGAGAAGAATATATTTAGAAGAAATACGCAAAATTCGCAGCACTGGACGAAAAATATGTTATTTGGATGAAAGCTGGATTAACGAAGGTTGAAAAAGTTCATACAGTTGGAAAAGTTTGGCGAGATTTAAATGTCAAAAGTAAACGCGAAGCATTTATAGAAGGCTGATATACAGGATTAAAAGCTCCATCAGGAAAGGTACGGCGTTTAATCGTCACCCATATAGGAAGTGATAGAGAGTTTCTTGATGATGGTTTTCTTCGAGTCGAAAAAAAACAGGTGATTATGAAAGTAATTGATCCAATGAGGGAGGATTCAAGAATGGCTTACAGAAAAGGGGATTGCATACGAAGAATCAATTCTCAAAATTTAGCTACTTGACATTGCACGGTTAAGGAAAAGTGAATATCTTAAATATGCTGTAGATGAAACTGCAAAAGATTATGGTGTCAAAGTTCTGAGTCTACCACCTTATTATTGCAAACTTAATCCCATTGAACTTATCTGGGAGCAAGTGAAAGGAGAAGTAGCACGCAATAGCAAACGTTCAAATTAAACGAAATTAAGAAACTGTTAATTCGAGCAATCCTCCATGTAACTCCAGAGAAATGGGCTAAATGTATAGGCCACATAATTAAAGAAGAACATCGTATGTGGGAACTTGACACTCATATCAAAGTTTTACTAGAGCTAATTATAATTACACCAGGTGGTGAAGATAATGACAGCGATAGCAGCACTGCATCTTTAGATTTAGACAGCGAATAATATTTTCTAATAGTTTAATAAGAACATCAGCATAAAAAAACCAAAAACAAAAAAAAACGAGAAGAACATAGTAAGTGTGTATAGTGTTTGTGTTTAAACACATCAAACATTATTTTTATTTTGTTTTTATAGAATTTTATTTTGTTTTATAGGATTTTATTTTGTTCTGTTTTATACTGTTTAAGTGTTTTGTTCATTTTATTCTTTCTTCTTCTTCGTTTGTTTTTGGGTTTCGATTATATAATCATTTACCCAGTACATGTAAGGTTATGCTCGTCTTGCTCTAGGCAATGCACAACCAGGGATAAATTTCTACTTCTGTTTACTTTACTGCTAATTGACAACTGGGTGATACTGAAAGATCAGCTTTTTCATTTGTTTATCTTCTTCATTTAAGGTTACTTTTTACTGCTAATTGACAACTGGGTGATACTGAAAGATGAGCTTCTCCATGTATTTATTTTCTTCATTTAAGGTTACTGTTTACTGCTAATTGACAACTGGGTGATACTGAAAGATCAGCTTTTCCATTATTTGTTTATCTTCTTCATTTAAGGTTACTGTTTACTGCTAATTGACAACTGGGTGATACTGAAAGATTAGCTTTTCCATTTGTTTATCTTCTTCATTTAAGGTTAGATTAGACTTTTCTCGTTTGGGGGTAGCTTCCAAACATTGTCACATTAGGTTTATGGGTAATGCTACCTTCGGTTAGGATTAAGGATTTTAAGGACGTACATTTTTGTATGTTAGGATATTTCCAGTATTTTCTAGATTTATTTTGTTATTTTGACAAGTATAAAAAAAAAAAAATTTTTATAGATCGATTTGAAAAAATTTGATGAATTTAATAATTATTTTTATAACTTTCTCAGAGGGTTTATATAGAATACTATGTAAAGATATTGGACTCTCTATTCCTGCTTTTATTAGTTCTAAATACAGATCCATATTTTTGTGTTTGTTTATGGGACATTCAAAGAAGATATGGATCACTGTTCCAATGGTTCCGCATTCACATATCGGTGTTTCCGTTTTACCTATTTTGTAGAGATAGCAAGGAGTTTTGCAATGTCCACTACGTAAACGATTAATATTTGTTATGGTATTTCTGCCCATATACCCACATTTGGCATACCATGGTTTTATGGGGAAATCACACTGCAATCTGCAATAGTTTGGATCTTTATGTTTAATTTGGGAATGCCATTCATTGTAGAACTGTGTTAAAATGTCTTTTTTTGTAACGCAAAAGATATCTGTACTAACATTTTTTATATTATATGGTACTCTTAATTCTCTCCCAATATTCGCCAGCCTATCAGCTACCTCATTACCTTTAATCCCCTGATGTCCAGGTACCCATTCTATTCCTATCGAGAATCCCATATTATTAGCTTCTACCAATAGTTTTTTGGTCATTATGGTTACGTAATCCATTTGATCCCATTTGAGACTGGAAATTTTGGATAAAGCACTTTTTGAATCCGCAAAGATAACTGCTTTCATGATCCCCTTCTCAATGCACACAGAGATAGCTTTATATATAGCTATCATTTCAGTTGTACAGATTTGTGTGTAATTATGGAGCCTTGATGAAAATTTGTAATTAATCTGTGGTATATAAATTCCAAATCCAGATTGGTTTGTTTGTGGGTCGATAGATCCATCTGTATATACATAGGTATGATTACTATATATTCCACCATATTTTGCTAAAAACATTTCATTAGATTCAATTTCATATTTTTCATATTCTAGGCTATTAATTGTAATAGGATACAAAAGAATTTTTCTTTCTACTTCATATATGGGATTAATTTTGTATCGGATTATATTTTTTGATTTTTTGAGTATGTCCGTATATGCTAATGAGTAGTCTGGTATAGCTTTATTCTTCCAAAATTGGTTATTTGCGTTTATAGCTTCATTTAACTTATTTAAACTTCTTATTACTATGTTATTTTTTTCAGACATTTGTTTCAATATATACTTATGAGCCAATATTTCCCTTCTAACTTTTAGTGTGGATACTGAACATTCCGCTTGTAATATTAAAATTGGTGTAGAACGTAGACAACCTGTTATAATCCTTAAGGCCACATTTTGTACTTGTTCCAACTTCATCATCAGACTTTTACTGCAAGGATTTAAAAGATTGGCTGCATAATCTAAATGAGATCTTACTATCCCTTTGTATAAGCTTAAAAGAATGTTTGGGTCAGATCCCCATTTTGTACCACAAATTGCTCTCATAACATAAACGAGAAGAACATGGAAAGTGTGTATAGTGTTTGTGTTTAAATAGAATAGTACAATGTTTTGTTACATCAAACATTATTTTTATTTTGTTTTTATAGAATTTTATTTTGTTTTATAGGATTTTATTTTGTTTTGTTTTATACTGTTTAAGTGTTTTGTTCATTTTATTTATCAAGACAATATGGCTCTTGGCGAACACCCATTTAAAAAAAGTATCGCGTCACAAGACATACCTCTGGGGTGGTGTGGAAACTGTCTTAAAATTTGTTTTAAAAAAATTTCATTGTGTAACTCTTTAAGGACGGGTCACGTCAAAAGACGTTTTAGCGTAACTTCCGCGACAGCCGGTTGGTATCAGTAAACTTTCTGCAAAATTACTTCTTTTTATAGCTTATTGTTTGTGGCATTCTGTATTTTTAGGGGAATGTAGGGAATGAGCCACAAAATATTTATTCATATGTTTATTTATTGACGTTTCGATCTCTATATCCAGAGACCGTTTTCAATTATACAAATGATAGTACTATTTATTTTCTATGGCTTTTCGCTTGTCGTTCTGTATTTTTAGAAATAATGTTGGAAATAAGCCACAATATATTTATTCAAATGTTTAATTTACGGACGTTTCGATCTCTATAAAGAGACCGTTTTCAAACATACAAATGACAGATATATTTATTTTTCTATAGCTTCTTGTTTGTGGCATTCTGTATTTTTAGGTAGAAGGTTGGAAATAAGCCACAATATATCTATTTACATGTTTCATACACTGACGTTTCGATCTCTATTCCGTTTTTAAAGATAAAAAAAAAAGAAAATAAACAATATAGGATTATAAAAATATATAATAATAAACAAATAAAATAAATATAACTATCATTTATATCTTTGAAAGCGGTCTTTGGATATAAAGATCGAAGCGTCAGTAAAAACTTGTAAATAAATATATTGTGGCCTATTTCGAACATTAATATTTGAAAAATAAAATATAATTAACGTTAAAATAAAAGTAAGTGTCCATCACTGGATTTCCAAACGGCTTTCCGCATTTCTGGGCCTTTAAACGATGAATCACTCTCTCAAATAGTGAAATTGTACCATAGTTCATATGTGACTATCGAAGAACAACTCCTAGGATTTCGTAACAGGTGTCCATTTCGCATATATATCGGGTAGAATACCCAGTTATTGGCACTTTAAGGAAAATAGTTATTTAAGCATTCTTCTTGTTCTTCTTCTAATGGCGCTACAACCCTTTGTGAGTCTTGGCCTGCTTAACAATGTTCTTCCATTCTGCCCTGTCGGATACTTTCCTTCGCCACTGCCTAATGTACATGGTTTTAAGATGGTTTTTGGTTTTATGGTTTTGATCTAAACATTAGATCAAACATCAAATCTAAAACATTAGATTTGATGGTAACGTAATGATGCTAATATAGGTAACATCATAGGGGGATATTTTGATTTTTGTTATAATTTTCTATTATTACTGAACACAAACTAAATGTCATTTTATTATAAATATTAAGTAAAATAATGCAAAAATAGGTTATTTTAGATACTATACACATTTCCTAATTATTGGCAGGTATACTCTAGTTACTGGCATGTAGTAATTGGCAGTGTACTCAATCATTTGCACCCAATAATTGGCATAATTTTTATATCAAAATATTGATTGAGCATTGAAAACAAAACTAAAACATAGGTAATTACGTACAAACAAAGTGTCATTTATTTATATATTTTTTAAAAACAAATTTTACAAAAACAATATTCTTTATACAAGTTGTTTAAGACAAGTTTTACAAACAAAATATTCTTTATATAAATTATATTTTTCAAGACATCCCTTGTAAAATGTTCTGGAGCACTTCTGGCATTTAACTCCAAACCTAATCAGGTAAAAATTTCCAGTACATGTAAAGCATATACCCATATTCATAAAAATATTATTTTTAGGTGGTGAGCAGAGTTCTGGAACTTCTGGATCAAATTCTAATACTGACAGATTTCTAACGTGCTTTTGGAATTGACGTATTTCCATATTTTTTCATGGGGCTGTCGATCATCTTCTTTATTTAAAAGCTTGTTTACTTTTAAGTCCTCTAAAATATTAGGTTTCTGCTGAAATAAAGATTCTGCTTAATCTTAGTATTTTATTTAACACTTTTTCCTTTCAAGGAATTTTCTTTACTTTTCAGAAACCGTTTTGCTTTATTTTCTAACTTTGTTTGTTCTTTTTCATTTTTTTTTTGCGGTCTTTTCCCTCCATTTCATTTTTATAAACTAAAGAAGCTATTACAAAACTATATGTTTGGTATTACGTATTCCCCTACGTTCGGGAGTTTTGACCCAAGGCAAACAATCTTCCATGTTACTGCTCCAAAACAACTGCTTGCATCCAATCTTTTTCACTAGTAGCAATACCCCACCCATCTGGAACACCTTCTGCGATGCTTTTGGGTAATATTTTATAAGCATAAACGATCATCGGTGGCGTTGTAACTCCCGCAGCAGAAAATGTGAACGTGACGGTAATATTAGTTTTCGATGGGCGGCTTTGCTCTATCTGATAAACATTTTGGCACCTTTTGTTGTAAGAACTCTATCTTCTTTCGGACAAAGGGTAAAATAAGTTTCATCTCCGTTGTAAACTCTGCTAGAATCAGAAAAAATGTCAAAATAGTTCTTTTCCATTAAATGTTCTTGTATATTATTAAACCACTTTCTGATATCATCTTCGGACACGTTTCCACTGACATTGTTTACAGCTTCAGGAATTCTATTTGTTTAATTAGGGTGTCTTCTTAAAAACGATTGATACCAATGAGCCCCTGGTATATTGTTTTTAAATGGAGTTGGTCGAGGGTTCTGACCCAAAAATGGCTTAACAGAAGCTTGGATGTCCTCTTTTCTTTTTGGAAACCCTTTTCTGTGATCATCTACTACCCACTTTTCTAATACAGGTTCTTCTGAAATACTTAAATAAGTATTTGGACTATGTGCTACTGTTTTAAATTTTTCGCTTAGTCTAAATTGCAGAGTAGCTCTGGGTATCCCATATTTAACTGCTGCCGTCGCCTTTGGCATGCCATTAATTATTTCCCGTAAAGCTACTTGAAAAATTTCTTTATTATATTTTTTTGTACATTTGCTTTTCTTTTGTACTTTGGGCATTTCTTTCTTCCTGAAATTAAAGTTGCTAATCACTAAATGTAAATAAATACCTCGGCTACCTAATTATTGGCAGTACTGCCAATCGCTAGCATTTGTTCTAATATGACATCCAATTGTTGGCATTAATAAAAATAATTATGCTTATGTAGAAAATAAGCATAAAAACGAGAAAACAGCACAATGTAATCTAGAGATTAACGTGATATATCATTCTAGTTATCACAACCAATATTACAATTACAAACTTATCTCTAACACCAATGATGCCTTACTGAAATCACGTAAAATGTAAGGATAACTTAACGTCTAACCTTCACTCTTGAATAGTTGGCGGGATATTAATGATTATAGTATTCTACGCCCTACCATATATAATACATATTTCCAGATCATTATAAAAGTGGAAGTAAGTATTTACAGTGAATTGCTCCTTAATTAATTAAAAATAAAGTGTCCACTGCCAATAATTGGGCTAGTGCCAACAATTGGGTGGTTTATCCTACCAAACCTAGTGAATACGGCATAAAAATACTTATGGTTTGCGATGTGGCTACGAAATATGTAATAAAAGCAACACCGTATCTAGGTAAATCTACTGTAACCAACGGCGTTCCTTTAGCAGAACATTTTACCACAAGCCTGACGAGACCTTTACATGGAAGTAGACGTAATGTAATAATGGGCAACTGGTTTTACAGCATCTCTCGTGCACATAAATTATTGACAGTGATCGCAACACTCCGGAAAAATAAAGGAGAAATACCTCATGAATTGGTCGATAACAAAACTTGGAAGTGGGGTTCAAGTATGTCTGTGTACGATAAAAACATGACTTTATTATCTTATAATCCTGAGCAAAATAAGAACGTTTTTCTACTTCCAACTATGCATTTCTCTGTAACCATTAATCATGAAACAACAAAACCCAAATAATCCAGACATATAATTCAACTAAAGGGACTGTAGATACGTTTGACCAAATGTCTTAGAACATTTGCTGTACTAGGAAAACTAGAAGGTGGCCGCTAAATATATTTTACAATATAGTGAATATTGCAGGAGTAAACGCTTCTGTAATATACCACCACAAAGCAACCAAAAACAAACAGGAGCCATTATGTAGACTAAATTTTATGCTAAAACTTTATGAACAATTAACGAAGCCACCGCAACAAATAAGAGATGCTCCAAACAGTATCAAATTTATCAAGAAGTCTCAAAGAGAGTTTTTCCATGCTTTTTAATTTAACGCCTTTTGCTGAAGACCGCCGAGGTCTCCAAGGGAAAGGAAAACGAAATATACTCTACAAAGAAACGAATGACAACTACCTAAATGTTACAAGTACGGAAATGCCTTATGTAGCGACCATTAAATTAAAATTTATAGGGAATGTGTACATCAATAGAAGGTTATTGTTTCTATATTTGTAATGGTTATTATGTGCACAGGTTTATCGAGTATACAGTGATGAGTGTCTTACCACCCGGCTTTTTAACGTAAGAGATAGAAAACACAGTTACCTTGTAAAATAAAAAGAGATGAAACTCGTAGAGGTGAGAAATAATCGATAGAAACCTATAATTTACATTACATTACATTACCACTATCGATAGTCTCACACCTTTAGACGTTAGCTTCTAGCTAAATCACCTCTGCAGCATAATTATTATGTGTAACGTCGTATGTGTGACGTATTTCCATTTTTTAATTTCGCATAAAGTAAAAACTGATTGACCACAATAAAGCAAAAATGTGAATAAAATAATTTAATTAATAGTGATTATTTATTCTAAAGTTTTAAATTATTAACCAAGAATAATTTCTACTATGATTTGAACAGCAGCAGAACAATAACCCAAACTGTCACTAAATCATTATAAAAGTCTGGTGGATCAGAGTTCAAGGCACGATGTTCTCATCCAGGCGCTCAGGGTTCGAATCCAACATGGAGGTTTTACTTTTTTAAAAATTTAAATTTGAAATTATGCAGATATTATATCGTTTTGCTTTAAATCACTAAACATTTATTTCAGTCTTTATTAGAAGTGTTTATAGTAAAACATGAAAATCTTATTGAAAAAACAATTTACTTTCGAAAATAAAGTAAAAATTCTTCAAACATAAAAGAACGTTCTAAATAAATGTACTTACAAAAAATGTTTAAATAGGTAGAAATTCTATAAAAATATTCTAAATAAACGTATTTTATTCTAATGAAATGTATTTACAAAAAATGTTCGAATAAGCCTCCATTAGCAGCAGAAAATAACCCAATCTATTATAAAAGTTTCGTCTAACATTAGTTAATGTTTCTGGACTAATACCTTTCATTGAATCAAAGGCCTTTTCTCTTAATTCTTGGAGAGGGTTAGGCCTATCGTCTTTAATTCCATATAGTTTGGACTTGATATATCCCCAAATAAAAAAATCACAAGGTGCAAGATCAGGTGATCTTGCAGGCCAAAAAATATCTCCGTGACCACTAATCAATCGATTAGGAAAAGTCGCACTGAGATATTCACTGACGATGTGAAAATTATTATGTGCAGGACAACCATCGTGTTGAAACCATTTGGAATCGAAAGGTATTGGTAAATTACGAAGGGCTGGGATAATTTAATTTTGCAGAAGTTCCAAGTATTTCCGCCCAGTCAACATACCGTCTATAAAAAAAGGACCAATGACATAATTCCCTATTATGCCTCCACAAACATTTACTTTTCGAGGACGCTGGGTACGAGCGACATAAATCTGACGAGGATTTCCTCGAGACCAATACCGAGCATTCATTGAATTGTGACGGCCATGCAATGAAAACGTACATTTATCGGTGAACAAAACGTTCTCTAAAAATGTTCATCTTGATGTGACATTTCCATTGCAGTTTGACAAAATTCTAGACGTCTATACTAATCCCCAGGGAATTGTTTGTTGGATTTATGAAGTTCATAGGGACGGTATCCATGTCTTCAAAATTTTACCTACTCTAAATCTTGAAATTCCATATTGTTCTCCGAGACGAGATGTTGATTGGGTATGATTTTGCTCAATACTTGCACAAATCAAAGTGTTTCTTAGTTCCAAATCTGGATTTACCTCCTTTCGTCTACGAACTCCTCTTGGAGCGAACACTGATCCATAAGTAAAAAAATTACGGATAATAGACTGAATTGTTGATCGTGCTGGACCCGGCCTCTTTGGAAACATATTTACAAATTGTTGTCTAATCATGTTGTCTGATAATCCATTCACATGCCAGACAACAATTTGCACTTTTTCCTCGACCGTTAAAACCATTTTTACGATTTTTTTTTCAATAAAAAGTTTCTGTTTACCGTGCAAAAACACTTCTCGATATGATATTATTTGATGGCTGAAGGCTTGATGATTTGATTAACTGTAAAGCAGGCAGCTGTTCGAGCGCATCCATTCCAATGTTGTCAATTGTTTTGAAAATCATTACATGTACAGAGGAATTGATATTATCACTGAGAATTTAGTGATGGATTTGAAATTAAACAGTGTTCACCGGATTATTTTGCATTCACAACTGAAGACTGTATAACTGGAATTGAATTTGAATTATTTTGTATTTCTATTTTATAACATTGGAATAAGAATAAATTGTAAATAATGAGTTTTTCTAAAACTTGTTACCTAATATGTATCATATTTTTTATTATTTTGTGATTGAATAAAACAAAAATTTTATCCTTGGTGTGAATTGAACCCCAACCTTCTTGTCAATAGACCACATCTCTTAACTATTACACCAACTCCACATACAATAATTGTTTTCGGACAGAACATGCCTACCTTTAGTTTAGTCAAATATTTCAGTTGAGTTATTTTTATTATTAACTAACTTAAAGATTTATAATTTAAAATCGCTACTAATTAATGTTTTTTACTATAATATATCTTAATTTATTCAATCATTTATTCTAACATCAGAAATATTTTCGAGGTCATCCGTATAATTATGACTGAAGTCAAATAGCCACGTCTAAAACTAGTTTATCTCATACTATCTCACAACGTAATCTATCTTCTATCCTTTCCGCTATTTTGCCGGGTGGTAAGACACTCATCACTGTATATTATAAGAATGTCTTCTGTGTCAAAAGTATCTATTTTATTTTAGATTACCAATATTTAAATGTTTTTTTTATTTGTGTTGTTCCTAAATAAACTTTTCTTGAAGTTAAACCATTTTATTTAAATTAAATTTGAAATAAAAAAAATACTAGACCTAAATTAGTGAGCAAATAAAATTTATCTGTAGTTAGCATTTACGTACATATGTTAAAGGAACGTTAGTATTCTAGGGTTAAATCTAAAATGCCCCTGATGTTCTTTTGTCAAATTCTCTAGCTATACTCATTATTTTTCTTCTGCTTACACGGAATCTAAATCAAATGTCCTGAAAAACTTTTCTATCAGATTTTGGATGCCAAAAAATCGTGTCCATGATTTTCCAGATGAAATATTTATCTTATTTGTACTTTAAAATATTGCAAAACTTAATTACTGCAACTTCCCCAAGCAACATTCATAGACCAGAACTACTACCACTTTTTAACTGTTACTCACAAATTACTTTTACACTATTTAAATTGGCAGCCACTTATTCACTTGTTAGGATTGTATGTTCTCCCTTATAACGTCAACAACAAATATTCATCTTCTCGGTTTTCAACATCTATCACCCATTAAAAAACTCCTTTCAACCTCTCTTTTCAACCAATCATCTTGTAGTATTTCAAAAACAACTAAAATTCCCAAATTCTTTAGAAATCACTTTAATTTCTCCTTTTTGTTTTCGATAAACAAATTAACAATGGACATACATACGTAATTTTTTCCGAAATTTCCAGGAGTTTTAAAACCTGATGTCAAGGATAATAGAAACGTTAATAACTTATATTTTGTTTATTCAAACCATGAAGAAACAATTAAAATGTTTTTTCCATGAATTTTGCTAACTAAAATTGTCTACTTTATATATTTTAAGTCAAGTACTATATAATATTCAAAATTTAACTCTGTACCTTGGTGCTAAAACAACCAATGTCAAAAATTGAGATTTTCGGTTTTTCATCGCAATGGGTGCAATACGGTGTCCTTTATATTGTGCACGAACAACCAATGTCTCAACTAGTGCTATTTCAGAGTTAGAGTATAACTGATAGACCAATGTCATTATTATCTAGAAATATTTTTAATGCTATAACATCCAACGTATACTTTGGTTATTTACTTTTATCGCAATTTAGTGCAAGAACAACCAATGTCAAGCCAGAGTGTACATTGGTTTCTTTAGTTTCGATTCAGATCGGTTTATCTTTGTGCAATAACAACCAATGTCGACTTTGGTTGTCAGATTGGCAAAACTGTTTGTCAATCAGCTGACATTGGACATTCCATTCGTGATGAAACATTTATATTGTTTGTCATTCAATTCAGTTTGTTGTTTTTAATTTTTATAGAAAAACGAAACTTGTTTTAAATACTTTTTTAAAGTTTATCTTTTACCTTATTGCGATTTATTTTAAATTTGTTTGCTAAGCAGGTAATTTGTGTTTTGTTTTGTGTAAACATGAAACGTGGAAAACAACTTGTACTTTTGTGTACAAATCCAAAGAATGGTGAGTAGAAATGGTTATCTTCCTACTTATTTTTCAATTATACTCAGTTGGGTTGCTGGTTTCATTAAACATTATGTTTTACTATTATTTACTTTTTAGTTAGATGATTAACAATTTTTTAGGTGTAAGGTAGGCTCAACGTTTTATTATAAATATTTCTTTTGCAGATCAGAAAAGCTCAAATTCAACTGGATACTTAGAACAGCAATTTTTTGCTGAGTTTCAACCAGTAACGGATAATGCATTGCTGTGCAGAGAAAACAACTCTGACCCTATCCAAATTAATTCTGGCCCCCTTCATGAGAAAGACTTGGATTCCTTAAACAAAAAAGGTTTGTTCTGTACCAAAAGAGTATTGGGCTTATTATCTGATAAATTCGGTAGATAAAATTATTGAGCACATGCTTAGTTGAACAGGCCTGATGAAATGATGGAGGAACCAAAAGTTTTTACTGAGTTACAACCAGTTACCGATGTTGTGCCGCTTAATATAGACTATAAAAACCCTACACCTGGCCCCTCAAATTATTTGCGCCAGCTTCATAATGAGGTCTCTGATTCATCAGACAAAAATGGTTTGTACTGCATTATTTTATTTGTAGAGAGAAGCAGTTGAATTTGCAAAACGACCGGAACAAAACCTGACATCAAGAAAAAGGAAGAATAATGCAAAAGATTGGAAAAGAAATGTGAGAAAAGTTGCAAAGGCTAGAGGCAAAGAATACGTTACAACATCAGGTAAAACGATAAAAGCAAAGTCTCTAAAACCACCATGCAATTGCAGAAAAAAATGTAAAGAGCTGATTACCGAAGAAAGTAGAAACCGTATTTTTAAGGAATTTTATCAACTACCAGTAGATGCCCAGAACCAGTTTCTGAGTTCCAGTGTTACAGAACACAAAAAACAAACAGAACGATTGCGTTCGTACGGAGAAAGTAGCAGAAGAAAATTTTCTAGAAAGTATGTCTTATTTCCTTCGCCAACTGCAGGAGTTGAGGTATGTCAGACGATGTTCTTGAATACTTTTGATATAAGTCTAATGAAAATTAGAATGATAGTTGTAAAAAAAAGAGAAACAGGAACTAATATGTGCCCCCCTGATAAGAGAGGAAGACATGGAAAGCAGCCCAAAATATGCAACTTAGAAAAAGAGAGAGTTATGGCTCATATATCAATGTTCCCAGCAGTGGAAAGCCACTATTCACGAGAGAGAACCAGTAAAAAGTATCTTTCGAGTGACCTTTCCATTTCAAAAATGTTTAGGCTGTTCCAAGACTACTGCATTGAGCAAGGAGTTATCTCAACAATAAAAGAGTCGGCCTATCGAAAAATTTTTGTTGAAAATTTTAATTTGTCATTTAAGGGCCCTTATAACGACACTTGCGAAAAGTGCGATAAATTTAAATTGCAGCTGCAACAGCCTAATCCTAATATGGAAATTACCGAGCAACGTGACGCACACCTTACCCTTGCTGAAACATCTTATCTAGAGAAAAAAAAAAGATAAGGAAATGTCCCCACATGACGAGAAAGTGGCTTTTGCCAGTTTTGACTTAGAAAAGTGTCTACCTACTCCCTTTCTAAATAACAGTGTGTCTTTTTATAAACGATCCTTATGGACATACAACCTTACACTTTACACCGTATCAAATAAAAAAGCTACACCAATTTGTTACATGTGGAATAAATCCGTTGCGGAGCGTGGTGGCCAGGAAATAGCCTATTGTCTTTGGGCCTACCTACAGAGCCTCCCAACTTGCACTGAAGTGGTAAACTTTTTCAGCGACACCTGCCCAGGACAAAATAGGAATATTTATGTTGTGGTAATGTTCAGTTTTTTTATGATGAGATTGGCACAAAATAAAGATAATGATTTTGCACACAATCTTATAACAATAAACCAAAAATTTTTAGAACCTTGGCATTCCCACATGGAAGCCGACACCATCCATGCTCTAATTGAGAGAGGGAAAAAGAAGACAAACATGAAAATTGAAGTGCCTCACGATTGGGCAAATTTTATCAGATCTGTGGGCAAACAGATAAATGTCGTGGAAATGACCATGAATGACTTTCTGAATTTCAAGAAGCTGTTAAAAACCACTTTTATCCACAAAAAAGAAAACATACAAAACGAAAAAGTGCCATGGTTTAAATTAAAGTGGCTCCAATTCAATAAAGGCGAACCAGGGGTGATAAAATACAAATTAAGTTTCGACGAAAAGGAGGAATTTAAAATTTTTGACATCAACAGAAGAATACAGAGGTCGTCCTCTAATAATAGGAATTTACTGCCCAGGTACGCAGAGCCGCGACCGCTGGATAAAAAAAAAATTGATGACATATGCAGTTTGTTAAAATACATCAACCCCGCCAGTCATCTTTTTTTTCAATCTCTGAAAACTGCTGGTGATAGGGAAAATGGAGAATCAGAAGATGATTTTGCTTAAGTTGATAATATGTATGTACCTAGTGTAAATTATAATATGTTACGTTGGTTTCAATAATAAGTAATGTTTCAGTTATGTATCTTCTATACCTAATATTACAGAACAGAGAAAACAATGTTTTTTTTTAATTTTTAATAAAAAAATTGTTATTCTATAAATTTCTAATAATTGATTGTTTATATTTCATTACTGAGTCCAATGCACTGCGGATTTTGACGAAAAAACACATTGACATTAACAACCAATGTCATCGGTTAAGGGGTTATTACTTATTTCATGTAGTAAATATTTCTATGCAATAACAACCAATGTCAATATTTTTTAACTAACCAAATAAAATAAATTAGGGTAAGACCCAGAAAAACAATCAGGTATGAATCACCTTAAAGTTGCCTAAATCACAAAGAGCCAAGTATAACTGAAGCGAAGTAAAACAATATGAAAGTTTTAGGCAAATCTTTAAACCTGAATTACTCAACACAAGAAATTTTGACATTGGTTGTTTTAGCACTAAGGTACAGAACTATTCATTCTTATAAGTGCTAACTAGTGAACTAAAAGATGATGGGTTGAAAAGACGATAATAGAAACAGATTTTTGATTTTGATGGAGATTTGGAAGAGAAGGTATTTATCTGTTGCTCATCGTGGAGGAATAACACGCGGAGGTTAAAAGATCGTAGCAGATCTGAACTGGGAATTCTGATTGGGAGAAGTTTCCAGTATTTTATTTTTTACAGCATTTGTAAGTATAGATAAGTTAGTATTTCTCGGGAGAACCATAGATAAGGATAATTTGGGAGTCAAAAAGGGATAGGAAGGTAAAACATTTAACATGTATTTCGGGTAAGCAGGACACTCGAAGTAGTTTTAGCTAAAGCGTTGTGATAAAAAACATTTCCATATTCAAAATTTAAATCTAAAAAATAGAGGAACATTTTTATAGAGTTAAAGGAATTTTCTACACTTTATAGTCTTTAACTGAATAGGTTCAGGAGGGGAGAACTATTTGTCTTAACTTGGACATTCAGTTTTATGTCTGTATTTTTTAATTTGTTAATTTTCGTCATTAAAAAAATGATTATGTCCAAGAAGGTCAAATGTGTACGTAGAATCTGTTATTCCATTATTAAAAGCCGCTTTATGTTCTGCTATACGTTTGTTAAAATTTCTATCAGTTTGACCGATGTAAGATTTGTACAGTCGCCACGTAGACTGTACAAATACACGTGTACTGATATATTTTACAGGAACTAACAGGCAACTTGATCAATTCTTATGGTATATTAATTTACTCCATAGTCATGTTGAATTTAAAATAGAAAGAGTACAGAATAAATTATATATATATATATATATATATATATATATATATATATATATATATATATATATATATATAATGTCGGTTTACAACGTTCTTCGACGTCTTCCGATTTCCAATCTCCATATCATTCTATCGTTTCATAGATCGTCCTCCAGTTCTCTTTCTCTGATTTCTTTATCAACTCCTTCTCTCCAACTTCTTCTAGGCCTTCCTGGTCTTCGCCTACCTCTTGGTTGCCATTCAAGAATTTGTCTTGGTATTCTATTCTCCGGAATTCTCCTTATGTGTCCGTACCATCTGAGTTGTGTTGTTTTGATGTCATCAACAATATTATGTGTAACCCCCATGATTTCTCGGACTCTCTCGTTTGTTATTCTGTCGCGTCTGGAGATTCCCGCCGAGCGGCGCCAGAAGTCCATTTCTGTTGGTCTCAGCATTTTCTCTGTTCTGTCTTTTAGGGACCACACTTCGCATCCATATGTTGTGATACTTTTTATTATGGTGTTGTATATTCTTCTTTTATTTTCTTTAGAGATGTTTTTATCCCACAGTACGCTGTTCAGTATGGCTATGCCTTTCCTTCCCTGAGTATTTCGTTCCTTAATGGCTGCATCCAATTTTCCGTCCTGAGTGATCTTTACTCCTAGGTATTTGTAGTCATCACATAGTTTGATCTCTTGATTTTCCTCTACGAGAAGGTTATGTTGATCTCCTCCGATACTCATGTACTCAGTTTTTTCCATGTTCACTTCCAAACCCCACTCTGTAAACTCTTCTAATAGTTTTCGCATCATGTAACTAAGGTCTTCAGAGTCCTGTGCGATGATGACCTGGTCATCCGCAAAGCACAGAGTGTACAAAGTTAAGTCTATTAGTGGTATGCCCATATTCGAACATTTTTTCTTCCACTTGTTGAGAGCTGCTTCGAGGTATATTTTGAATAATGTTGGGGATATACAGCATCCTCGTCTTAGTCCTTTAGTCACTTTGAATCCCGGTGTTATCAGATTTCCTGTTTTAATTCTTGTTGTTTGTTGGTAGTACAACGTTTTTACTGCTTCAATCAATTCTATATTTATTTTTGTTTTCCCCAGTGCCTCCCATAATTTATCACGCGGGATACTATCATATGCTTTCCTAAGGTCTACGAACGTCAGATGGACTTCTTGGCCATGAGCAACTTTCTTTTCAATTATCTGGGTAATAGAGAAGACATGGTCTATTGTAGATCTACCTGCACGAAAACTAGCCTGTTCTTCGGCTTCCATATCTTGGTATTCTTCTTCTATTCGATTTTTTATTATTTTCCCATATATTCTGCTAATACTACTAGTAACTGCAATTCCTCTATAGTTTTCAGGTTTCAATTTATCTCCCTTTTTATGGATGGTGCTCATATACGACTCTTTCCATTCCTCAGGTATTTCATGTTTATTTATGCATTCCTGGAAAAGTTGTCATAGTCGTTGCATTAGTATTTTGGGTCCATGTTTAATAAGTTCCGGAGCTACATTTCCTGGGCCAGGTGATTTGTCATTCTTTGGATGTCTGCATACGGTTTCGACTTCTCTCTCATTTATTTTGATTGGTGATCCTATTAGCCTGACGCCTTGTAAACCATAGTTCTCTATCTGTTTGAAGGGCTCTCTTGTTTCTGTTAGTAAATCTTTAAAGTATTCTTCCCAAGTTTGCGGTGATATGGACTGGATAATATCTCTTTTTCTGTTGTTTCTTAAATTTTTTAACAGTTTCCAGCTTTCTGAACTTTGGCTTCCACCAATGTATGTATTTATCATGGTGCACTTTTTTTCCCAGGATTCATTTTTCTTTTGGCATATTTTTCTTCTGACCATCGCTTGCATTCTTTTGTATTCGATTCTGTCTTCCACATTTATTGTGTTCAGATATTTTTGATACAATTTTTTTTTCTGTGTTACTTCCTGCGAAATATCTTGATCCCACCAATATGGTTTTTGTTGTCCGATCTTTTCATATTGCCCTAGTGCTTCTAGGGCAGCGGCGTGTATACATTATTTAATGGTTTTGGATAACTGATTAACATTCCGGGTATTATCTTCCGTAATATGCGCAATATTCACAAAATTATCAGACTTAAAAATAACCATGAGTTCTCCGTATTTTTCCATTAATATTATTCCATTTTACATAACAAATTGACAGCCTACCATAGCATGTTACGTAGATTAATATAAATTCAAAATTTCAAAAACCAATTTCGAGATAGAATTGGACATCATTAAGCAAATAGCAGTAAATATTGGTTACAACGAACAAACAATAAATAAAATTTTAAATCAACAACTACATAAGAAAGCCCTGAAATTAGTATTTCCACCTCCAGAGAAAAAACACAGTACCTTCTGCTGGATAACATATACAAGCAAGATATATCAACAAAAGTAGCCAAACACATAAAAAACAAAGGAATAATACCAGCTTTCAGAACAAAAAACAGCTTAAAATAATATTAAGAAAAATAAGAGCCAAAACAAAAAGCATTTACACAGTCATGTATATAAACATGAGGTAACTGCCCAAAAACTTACATCGGTCAAACGGGTAGAACATTTAACAAACGGATATCAAAACACAAAAGGGGTTTTAATAATAGAAAAACAGATTTTACGTACGCACTTCTTCTTCTAGATCAAAATCATTGTTTTAATAACCAATTTCAAATTCTTTACATTCAAAATAAAAGCCTTACGCTATCATTATTAGAGTCTGTGAAAGTTAACAAATTAAAAAATACAGATATAATTCTGAATGACCAACTTAAGACAAATAGTTCTCTCCTTCTTAACTTATTTAGTTAAAGACTATAAAGTGTAAAGGAATACAAAAATTAATCACTTTAGAAAAGCACTTTGCCGAAACACCTGTAGTGATAAAAAAATAAAAATTATAATAAATTTTGTGGAAATTTTGAAAACAAAAGTTTTCAGTGTTTTATTGTTAGATAAAATAAATTTCCATTAAGTGACGGTCGAATCCATCATTTATATTTAATTTTATTAAGCAAATTTTAATTTTATTTATGTCCTTTCTACTATTGTCATGATTGAACACTAGAGAAAGCAAAGGTATTTCTAAACTCAAATAAATAAGAACCCTGATATATACTTAAAAATCTAATTAATAATTAATTTGGCGTCTGAAATTAATATTATCTAAATATCTTAATTATCCCATTGTCACGGTGGAAGCCATCGTGCCAATGATACGAGGGCTGCGAGGGTTAAACAAACGATTCCTTTGGTATCTGGCGGCCTCCCGGAGTAGCAAACGTCGACGCGGTAAGGGCGCACTGCCGCGTTTGACATATAGGACGTCCCGACTCGTGGGAATTGTAAGAGTTCTACAAAAAAACAACTCCAAGACGTTAAACAACAGAACAGGAAAGAGACAGAAGGCAATCACCAAATAGAAAAAGAGAACAGGAACTAAACGGGAGGAATGCGAGTAATAACAACATAGAAAGTAAATGGAAACCTCTGCTGTTCGTATAGCAACAACAAAACAAGAAAATAAAACAAAAATGAAGGAAAAAATGAAGAAATAAAATGTGACCAGTGTAAGGCAAAAATATAACAAGAGAGACACGAAAAGGAAACACAACGAATAAAAAATGAAATCAACAAGCGATGAAATATAGATTATAGATACATTTAGAGGAATTTTTAAGGAAAAATGGGAAGAGGAGGTCTATCAAAAAGCCACGTGGGAACAAGCTGGCCTCCAGGATACAACAGAAAAGCTAGACTGTCTTGTTATAATAAAAAAGTGAAATAAGGAAGCGGAATTAGAAATCGTTATAATAAAGTAAAGGAAGAATTAGCCTACATAATAGAAATATAGGATTAAAACGTCCAGAAAGAGCTGATATACATTCTCAGCCAAACTAGTGGAAGAAAACAAAGCGAACGGTCACAAAGGAGCACAATATGGTCGTAAAAATAATAGAAAGCATTGGGGAAAAAACTAAAGGAAGTATAAGTAGTCTGGGAAAACAACACCGAACAAATGAAGATGAGGAATGCCCTGGAATTTGCAGAGTGAACATAAGATGTAACATTGGAGTTCCTAGTTAGGGGTAAAGAGACAGGTGTAACAAGGGAAGCAGAAGAGGCCCTCCTTAGAAGAACAGGGGTATGACGTATACGGAAATGATCAAGCAAATAAATGATAAGGTTGACGTGGGCAAAATGAGATTAATCCTAGCACAACGTGAAAGTAGAGTTACGATACTAACAACGTGGAGTCGTATATGACTCCAAAAGAACTGGCCGTAAAGCATAACAAAAGTACATTATTTTTTAAATAAAGTGTTTATAAATTTTATACAAAAATGTTTTTGCATAAATAACAAATGAGAAATTTAAAATAGTAAAATAAACTGTGGTACTGGATAAAGGTATAAAAAAATATTGACGATAGTTTTTTAACAAAATGCAACAACTGAACAAATTTTTTAATATGCCATGACACATAAAAAACCAAAGGATACACTTTACACACACTATAAACAAAAAGTAATTTACTTGCAGTCACTGCAAATGCACAGGCGGTGTTCGGCGCAGACCATTTTCGGGCAGTGCTCACATTTATCGCGCGCTTTTCGGTTTTTGCTTCTTGGACAAAAGTCACAACGACCCATTGAACCTTGGGGCCTTTGTTCTATTATTTCTTCATCTTTACAATTTTAAATGGCAGAGTTGATCAAACGTTTCTTCACCACCTTTTGTACTATTGTAAAACAAGATTATCTCTGGCTTTTATAATTATTCATCTACATTATCTTGAGTATGCATAGACCATAAAAGAATGACGTTTTTATTTTTTTTTTTGGAACGAATAACACTAAAGCGTTTTTCTCATCAAAAGCAAATGGAGATGATGAAACTTGTTTTCCCATTGTTTCAATTAGTTGTCGTGGTATTTCTGGCTTGTTTTTTTAAGCGGTTCCACTGCAGTAATGCCTTTTTCTCATAACACTTCCGATACTTGATACGAAGTGAACCAGTTATCCATGGTGCAATTCCTATTGGTTTGATATATATCACTTGTAAGATGCAGTACATATTGTGTTGGAATTGAATATTGTGAACGACGAACTTCTTTTCCCACGTAAGGTTTGGCTGAACACATGTAATATGTCTTGGCATCACACATTGTTACTATTTTGAGCCCATATTTGTCAGTTTTATTAGGAATGTACATTTTAAATGGACATCTACCTCTAAAACCTAACAAACTTTCATTAATGCGACCATCATTCGGACGGTGTGTACATGTGTCTACACCGGCCCTCAAAGATGTCCCAAACTTCTCTCACAGCAGAAAATTTGTCTGTTGCCTTTCTTGTTAATCTTGTGGTTTTATCATCAAACCTAAGGCATGACATTAAAAATTCAAAACGATTTGGCGGACCAAACTGCTTAGACCATAAATCATTAGTCGTAAGATTTGAAGATTTCAAAATACCACTAAGATAAAGCAATCCTAATAAAGCGCGAATTTCAACGAGGTTTTTTGGTTAAAGATTACATTGTTCAGAACGAAAGCGAGCTCTTTTAATACCTATTTCACAGTTTGTGTACGTCACGACAATTTCTAATAGATGGTCTAAAAAAAATAACTGCCACAATTTGTCTATATTCTTCTCATTTCGAGCTGCTCCTTTTGGTCCAGGAAAAAAAGGTTTTAGATACCATTTGTGACCATTCTTTGAATAAATCATTGTGGTATGTTGCAGATTATCGTCACTTATAATTGGTTCTGGACTTTCTACCGCTTCTTTGGCCAAAATTTCTGAATTACGTGCATCAAATTCATCTTTCAAATAATCTTTAGTTTTCTCCACATATTCAGTCTCGCTTTCCTCGCTTTCAATATATATGTCACTATCGTCAGTGTCGTCCAAAACCAAATTCTCAAGTTCATCATGAGTTAAAGGCCGCTTTCTTTTATAAAGATTGTTCATGTTGGGGTTGTACTGGTATTTACCTAGTCAAATAGAAAATATTTCTTAGTTTTTAGCAAAATAATAAAATAAAAAAATTACCTGATAAAAATTTATTTTTCACGTAAATAACAACGTGGCGTCGTATAAGACAAATCACTCAGATTTCACAACTTTAAAAAATTATTTGCACGAATCCTCTTACCTGCGTGATCGTTGTCACTGAACTAAAAGGTACTGAAAATACAAGCGATGTATAGAAGCGCGTGAGTAGCGATTACATTTTTCACCGGTCATCGGCGACGCTACGTTGTTGTTCTAGGGATATAAGTAAACCGGTTAAAAAACAAATGGGGACATACTAGTCAAATTAAAGGGTAAAGTGGTGGCGAAGAAGCTTAAGCACGAGCTCAGCAATAAAGTCGATGGCCTTAGCATGGCCATGTGGAGAAAAAAAAACTCTTCACAGTCACAATTCTCGATTCGTCGGTCACCGAAATGATTTTACAAGAAGCCATCCAGAAATCGACTGCCATTCCTAAAAATAAATTGAGATAAAGGCCCTCAGAGAGAATAGCAGGGGCCAACAGGTGGCGGCAGTGACCGTGAGTGCAGCCAGAGCAGAGCAGATTCGACGGTTTAGAACGATCAAAATAGAGTCGATGGTGTGCCCCATTATTGAACCAAACACCTCCACTATAGGCTATAAATAGCTGTAATTTTCTATAACTGAGTGAAGAACGGCCAAAGGGTATAGGTGTGTTCAAGACAGGCATATTGCATGACATGCCAGGAGGTATAGAGCAATGGTTTAGGAGCGGGAGGATAAGAAGGGGTAAGACAGAAATATACACAAGAAACCGTGATTAAATAGATATTTGGATACAATTTGTGGAACCCTTTATAGCCCACCAATAAGCACATGTTACCGTTCTTTAACTATGATGAATATACTCTATGTGTGTTGTATACACTTAATTATTTATTTATTAAACATCGTTTTTATCTATACTATTTAATCACAAATTATTCCATTCATTTGTAATCTCACATTAATCTTAATTGTTTGGTTTTATCGTGTATAATTATAAAACATATCGATTAGTAGCTTAATTACAGTTTGTTCAACTTCCTTTATTAAGGAAATGCCTTGCAATCGTTTCCTCGGTTCAAATTATATTTTCCAGCTTGTAAAAGTCAAAGGTTTTGTTCTATGCAGAAGGCAATACACTATTTTGATAAATCGTAGCATTTTAGTGAGATTGTAAATATTGATTCGGGGCTAGTTTATTTAACTATCTATTATAAATTTTTACCTTAACAACAACTAGAGTGTAATCATTCACTAGCTGTCAATAAAACTATATTTTACTCCACGACTTCAACATTATATTTTATCATCGTCGATCGAGAAGAATCGGACAAAGGGAATTTAGAATTGCAACTGCATTATTCCGAGTAAGAGACTCAAGAGGAAACTCACAATTGGTAAAAGCATTGATTGACCAAGGCTCGCGGTCATTATTCATTACAGAGCCAGCCGCTACAAGTCTCGGAATAAAAAGAAAGGCTGTCCACGCCCAGATATCTGGAATTGGCAATGAGGATCAAAGGACGTTGAAATGGAGCGTGACATTAAACTTAGAAGCACACTTCAAAAATGAATTTGAAATAAAGACCGAAGCACTTATGTTACGAAAAATAACAAAGAGTCTACTGGAGAAGGAGATACAGATAAAAGAAATGAACCATAGAAATCACTAGTCCTGTCGAAACCAAATTTTAATGAAACAAGTCTAATAGGGATTCTGTTAGGAGTCAAAGAATATAGTTTGATATTACTGAATGCAGTAGATTGAACAAAGGATGGTTTGCTTACCCAAAATACTAAATCGCGTTGGATAATGTCAGGGATAGCACAACAAGAGAATATTCCTAATATACAAGTACTGAGTATGATATCTAGGCGACAGATGTATGCAGAAAAAAATATTGGGAGTTAGAAGTAGATCAAAGCAGCGCTCTTTCAGTAGAAGGAAAAGAGTGCGAAGAATATTCTAAAAGAACAGTAAAAAGGGATAAGAAAGGAAGATTTAAAGTTAAAATACCCTTCAGTTCTAATACATGCCAATTAGAAGACTCAAAACAGCAACCATACGCGAGAGCCATACATTCCGGAGCCGAAGATTTGACAAGAGTCGTAACAGTTCAAAAGGAGAACGGAAAAGTAACTACTCGTTCTAAACACAAGTTGATACCAATAGTACGAGAGCTCATCTCACGAGAGAAAATAGAGCACGTAGTATGTGAAAAAAGTTTATGTTTTGTATACTATTTTTAGTATTTTTGAAACCGTCAAACGCAGACTTGTACAAGATTTATGCCTTATCCTCGGATTATATTCAAAACATCTTAGCGATGTATTTATAGATTGAGGGATATTTAGAATAAAAAATCATCTAAAAAAGAAATTTACATGATGAACGGACGATAGATTCAATAGATATAATCTCTGGAGGATATGTGTAAGGCAAGCAATATAATAAATTTTAAATCACGACCAAGTTAGCTTAAAGAAGAACAAGAACGGGCAACAATGAAGTCGAGCATTGGATCTGGAAGCTAAAAGAAGGCATAAAAAGGGACTTCCAGGAACAGTCCTTACATAATTATTTGGAGTAGATGATGAAGTATAGAGGGATATCGATTCTTTGGACGAAAATCAGAAGGAAATATTAAAAAATTCACAACATCAGACGAAGATAATGTTACAAACGGTATCTTCGATTAATTCTACAGAAGAAAGAATAAATGGATATTTATATAGGTTCCGAGAAGCACTAATAAAGGGAACCAAGAATATGTCTAAAGGACTAAGTGATGTCTCACATAGAGCTGACACACCAGAAAAAGAGTACATATGACTGAAAGTGGAGGCGGCCCAAGACCGTACAAAGAAATACGCAAGAGAATATACGGACACATACGAAAAAATAGACCTTCATTACAATCATGGACAATTTATAGATATTATAAATCCCGGACAAATATAGTCAATTATGTTGAATGCTACAAAGTTCCTTCCACAAGTAGTCAAAAAAAAAAAGATTTAAAACAGGCTGTGCATTTTTAGTTTCTAATATTAACCATGTTGAGCAATATCAAGTCCCTTATTATTTATCGATTTTCAGTGCAGAGGCTATAGCTATTAGCAAAGCTTTAGATTGGTGCGAGATGAATTTACCTTTATCTGTGGTAATTGTAACAGACTCTCTCTCAGTTTTGAACGCCATTAAAAGCCCTCCTTTTAATCATTATAATAAAAATATTCTTCTATCCATAAAAAATAGTCTATATAAACTGCAGGAGTATGGTGTACGAGTTACACTAGTCTGGGTTAGAGGTCATTCAGGGATAACTGGGAATGAGGCAGTTGATATCGCAGCTAAAAAAGCACTTGACTCAGAATTGAAAGTAAACATGTGCAACCCATCAGATCTTATTAATTTATATAAGGCTGATGTAAGGGTTAGATGGGAAACTCAGTACAGTAAATTTTCAACTACATCAGAGAATCTCTATTTTAAACTTCAACCGGTTTTACCGACGAACATTCCTTACATCAACTCGTGGGATTATAATAGATATGTCATCAATTATATCACGTTTAAAACTTAATCATGGTCGCTTTCCAGCACATTTATTTAGGATTGGTATCTTAGATTCTCCGTGTTGTCCTCACTGTCCAGAAAAACCTTTAGCCGATATAAATCACGTTTTCTTAGAGTGTCAAAAATATACTGCACATACAGATATGCTGTACCAAGAACTGAAAAAGTTTGTAAGTCTACCAACTAACATCCCTACTTTATTAGCACAACAAGAGAAAGAAATATACAACCTTTTAATCAAGTTTGTTTTAGAAGCAAAAATAGATATTTAGCTCATATATGATTAAATATGTGTATATGTATATATGTGTATATAAATATGTGTTTACAAACATTATGTAATTAGAATCCAAACCTCTGTTTTACCCCATTTGTTAATACCTCCTGCCCGTGACCTAGTCTAGTTTGTCTTAATAAAAATGTCTTGATGGGTCCCTAGACAAGAAACGAGTGGCCATGTTTTTATCCCTATCCTATCCTTAATAATAATAATAAAAAAAAATACAAATATTCTGTGGCAAATAGACAAGTTCTAATGCCATCCACTATCTACACACACACACAAGTAGTCAATATAAGAAGGCAGCCAATACTAGATACGGTTGTACAAAACGAAGGAGACAACCTCCCGAGAGTCACAGCTCTTCTATTGTCGGTGAGAAGTGGTTGTTCGCTCGTTGTTGGTCCCAAGGAATCTACTTGCAGCAGATTATAATAATTTACACTATTTTGAAGTTACATGAAGATAAAGAAAAGTGTATAGTATTAAAAAAAGAAGAGCTGGCATGTTCACCTATGGTGAACTAACAATACTAGATACGTTTGTACAAAACGAAGAAGGAGACAACCTCCCGAGAGTCACAGCTCTTCTATTGTAGGTGAGAAGTGGTTGTTCGCTCGTTGTTGGTCCCAAGGAATCTACTTGCAGCAGATTATAATAATTTACACTATTTTGAAGTTACATGAAGATAAAGAAAAGTGTATAGTATTAAACAAAGAAGAGCTGGCATGTTCACCTATGGCAATCATTAATATGGATACCCAGCCGAACTGTATCTTAAATGAATTATATAATAGAACTCCCAACACCACCTGCAATATAGTAGAGTACATGATAAAGGAAGCCAGTTGGTTGAAAATGAGCACACCCAACCTCTGGCTAGTCATTCCACCATACGCTATAAATTTAGCTATAATGTGCGATGGTTCTCGATCTGAACATACAATAAGTAAAACGAGTTTTATAAAGCCGTCACCAAAATGCGTTGCTCAGACCCGGAACATAACATTACTCACATCCAGTAATGGATTGGAAACAGCAATTGTAAGTTGCTTAAAGACTCCCGTCAGCCTCATTAAAGAACTTATGCAGAGGTCAATAATAAAACAGATCAACATTCCCCGACATAATATAGACATTCAGGGAGGTAAGTTGCCAAATATAGTACTTGAGGCAGAGCAGTTGGACCAAGGCATATCCGAGCACACGTGGAAAACCATTGCCAACCATCAGTGGATTCCTTATTTAACCACAAGACTACTGACTATATTCATTGTTATGTTGATTGTCATTATGAGAAAGGTAGTCAGATATCTTCGGAATGCCAAGGAAGCCAAAAACTGAGGCATCAAGGTTCCTACATCCAACCTAATCCAGCGCCTCGAAGACATACGATACCACAACTAAATTTACGTATAACTTTCGGGACAGTCCCACGTAGATCAGTTTCACTTAATAAACTTAGATTTGTATTAGATACTCTAACTGAATCATAAATTCTAAATATTCAAATTATAAGTAGCACTACTCAAGTTCGAGATAACAATTGAAGAACACTGTTCGAGATAATAATTGAAAAATCGAGTAAATTTGTATTATAATGTTATAAAGTGTTGTGATTATTTTAAAATATTAATATTACTATATATTTATGTATTTAGATATTTTCTAGTGGTCGTCTGGTTCTTATAGAGTGGCTAATATGTTCAATGACAAATTAGCTAATAATTTGTAATGTCACATTAATCTTAATTTCCTGAATTTTTATAGTTTCACCGTGTATAATTCTGAAACATATCGATTAGTAGCTTAATTACAGTTTGTTTAACTTCCTACCAATAGTTTGCCTAATATTTTATTAGGGAAATGCCTGCAATCATTTCCTTGGCTCAAATTATATTTGCCAGCTTGCAAAAGTCAAAGGTTTTGTTCTATGCAGAGGAAAATACATTATTTTGATGAATTATAGAATTTTAGTAAGATTACAAATATAGCTTCGGGGCTAGTTTGGGACGCAGTCTATTAAAAATTTTTACCTTAACAATAACTAGAGTGTAATCATTCAGTAGCATTTTAATTATTTATTTATTTATTCATTTACCCATATATTTCCTTATTTATTCAAATTTTTATATTTATTTATTTTTAGGTAGTACAAGCACATATAAATGAATAAATAATCAGATAAAAGGGGTCGAAGAGACTGAATATAAAATGGACCTCAAGGATCAACCTGATATAACGATAATACAGGTGAATATGTGCCGAGCAAAAAAAAGACACGACGTCCATGCAAAAGGCTCTGTTAAAGACAGATTTGCAGGCTCTTCATACCGGAACCGAATAAAAAAATAATATCGGCTGGTGGCTGGGTACAAGATAACAACAAAAATATGGCGGTAGTCTGTAGAAATAAATACCTTGGAGTGCTTGGAATAGTCAGGGGCGGAAATTATATAAGTAGATGTGACAGGTTCGTTCTGGAGCGGAAGTGACCTGTCACTCTAGGCCACGCCCCCTGGTGACGTAGGAAAGTCCCACGTCTCTCAAGGCCACGCCCCCAGCCAATGGTGACATAGGTACGCCCCTTGTCTATAGGCCACGCCTCTCGACCAATGGTGACGTAGGTATGCCCCCACGTAAACGCCTGACCAATGGTGACATGGGAACGCCCCCACTCGTGACGTTAGAAGATATCCCCGACCAATGGCGGCATAGGAACGCCCCCTCGTGACGTAAGAACATATCGTCGACCAATGATGGCACAGAAACGTCCCACTAGTGACGTTAGAAGATATCCTCGACCAATGGTGGCATAGGAACGTCCCCTTGTGACGTAAGAACATATCGTCGACCTATGGTGACACAGAAACGCCCCACTCGTGACGTTAGAAGATATCCTCGACCAATGGTGGCATAGGAACGTCCTCTCGTGACGTAAGAACATATCGTCGACCTATGGTGACACAGAAACACCCCACTCGTGACGTTAGAGCATATCCTCGACCAATGGTTGCATAGGAACGTCCCCTCGTGACCATAGAACATAACCTAGACCAATGGCGGCACAAAAACGCCCCCACTCGTGACGTAACAACATATCCTCGACCAATGGTGGCATAGGAACGTCCCCTCGTGACGTAAGAACATATCGTAGACCAATGGTGACACAGAAACGCCCCCAAGTAAACGCCTGACCAATGGTGGCATAGAAACGTCGCCTCGTGACGTTAGACCATATCCTCGACCAATGGTGATACAGAAACGCAACACTTGTAACGTTAAAACGTATCCTCGACCAATGGTGACACAAAAAAACCCTACTCGTGATGTCAGAACGTTTCTATGTCCAATAGCGGCATCATGACATCGAATTGAGTTCATCTTCGTATCTCACCGACCAATGGTGACATAGGAACGCCCCCAATGGGAAAGTCTGCATCGACGTCCAATGAGAACGACGTACATCAATGGCGGAGGCTATTTCCCCACTAGGAGTAGAACTGTGCCCCCCCTCCCCCCCCATTCCCCCAATAATAACGAAGATACGCCTCGACAAACACCAATGGCGACAGCCGAAAAGAAGACGAATTGACAGTCGGAAAAAAGAAGACGAATTAACGTTGACAGACAAAGAGAAGAAGTGTGTAATTTTTAATTAACCTCGTATATATTTTATAGACGATGATTAACGTAAGAACTTTTAAATTTTTTAATCAAACTCGTATATATTTTATCCACAACGAATAGTGTAATAGCAAAAATTCGTTTATTTTTCAATTTATATTTTACTAGTAATTTGCGAGTAACTTCGTATATATAATTAAACTTATAAATCTTTATAAAAATTCCAACCAGCGGATGTGCATTTCCTTTTAACATTTCTCACACGGTCGCCGAAAACACGTGCAACAATTTTTTCAAGAATCAGCTTGTTAGTTATAGAATCACCAGACGTAATATGATGCGAAATACTGCTAACGAGAACTTTAGCGGATATTATTACATTCCTTTTTAACATTGTCTCACGATTCAGCGTTTTCACAGTCGACAATATCCGGTGCACGTGTGTACAGACAAGATTTGGCTTGCAATTCTCGGTAATTTCCAGTCGAGTTACGTCATGCCAGCCTGCCTATTTAATGAACGAATACAGTTTTATACTCGCAGTGTGCAGTTAACCTTTGTGATAGCGTGTTCGTTTTGTGTTACCAAAAAATTTGTGCTACAAGTAAAACAATTTAAAAAAGTAAGTAATATTTTATATATTTTAGAGGGCTTGTATTTGATTTTATACACCATCATTCTAAGTTTGTCATTATGTTAATTTATTTCTGCATTATTTAAAACATGCAATAATATTTGTAAATATGTTGTTTAATTTTCTCGTTTTTAAAATGGAACAGTGCATTTCACAAATAATAAAGTAATTGTTGATTAAAAAAATAGAGACATACAAAAAATATTTTAAAATTTTGGTTTCATACCACATCTGTTATCCATTATTTTTTCCAAGTTTTTCATATTGTTTATTATTTTATGTATTATTTAAAACATGCAATATTATTTGTAAATATATTTAACTTTCTCGTTTTTAAAGTAGAACAGTGCATGTCGCAGATAATAAAGTAGATGTTGATTAAAAAATAGAAGCACGCAAAAAATATTTTTATGGTAAATTAAGAAAATACATATTATTGCAGATGGATCTAGCAAAAATTAATGCATCATCTTTGGTTGCAGAACGCAAACCGATAAAAAAATTGGTAAATTTGCCAATTGGGACACCCTTTCCAATTCACTCAGGAAAAGTGGTAAACACAAAATTTGGGGAAGCAGTTCTACTGGATTTAGGTACTGAAGTCGTGTTCCTGCCTCATCGGGTGACCGAAGTATACCAACCAATCATCAGCGAACTTTGTGGAGGAAAATATTCACTAATATTCGAAGGGAAAGTGGACGTAGTAAAAAACCAGCCTCTGACATCATTTCAAATAGCTGAGCATTAATAAAAATACTGGTGAGTTTTTACATTTATTAATTTTTTATTGTTTATACAATCATGAGTGGTGACATTGGTAACCTCAGTAGCGATATTGTACAACATTTAGTTAAGGCGCGAAATATTTTGTTTCAACATTATACACTGCGAGAAGCGAATATTTGGTTAAAACACATCAAAAGACATTTGAATTTGTTTACTAAAGCGATTCGGTGTGGGGGCTTGGAATTAGCCAAGTTACGACAAATACAGACAAACGCAGGTCATTTAAAGACAATTAAATTGGAAATTAAATATTTCGGTTTTCGCGTGGGTGGCGGAATTAATAATAAACATCGTAGAGTTAAATGGGAAGATGTAAATTCCATATTTTCGAGTAGAGTCAGAACGGGTATAATTATTAATTTAGGACACAAAGATTTAATGCAATTTTTTGGGGATTGTTTTAAGTTATTTATAATTCGAGTTAAAAACATCTTAAAAAAATTAAATATGATAAAATGTAACATCACATTATGTGGAGAATTTATTAGAAAATCAAATCAATGTGATATTAACCAATTTAAATATTTCAACACCAAAAATGCTGTCCTGGACGGAGGAACGGACTTAGTTTTAGGGTTTCATAGTAACGTAGTCGATAAATTAATGACCAAGCTATCAGAATTTGAAGAAACGGGATCAGGGTGGGCTTTGAAAAAAATAGTTTCTTTAGAAGTCAATATAAATAAATATGAAGTGGGAAATGGAGCTTCGTCGTTCATTAGACTACCAGAACCAATCCAAAAGAAGCACGCATGTATCAATATCAAAAACGATGATGAAGCATGCTTTTTTTGGAGCATAGTTTCAGCGATTTATCCAGCTAAATGCAGTTCAGATCGTACATCTTTATATCCTCATTATGCGACTGTCTTACATATCGATGGGCTAGAGACACCTATGACTATAAAGGGTATTTCAAAATTTGAAAAGTTAAATAACATTTCTGTAAACGTTTACGGGTTAGAAATGAATGTTGCTAAAGAGAGAACATTTTACGTAACAACACCGGTAAGGCTATGCAAAACCAAATTAACTAAACATGTAAATTTATTGATTGTGCAGGATAAATATTTTCCAAAATTGAATGACTACGAAGCACCTATGGCTCACGATGAATCTGTAGAAATTAAATATAATTATTGTATGATTAAAGATATGTCTCGACTCATGTCTAGTCAGTTGAGTAAGAATCATAATAAAAAATTTTTATGTGACAGGTGTTTGAATTATTTTAGCAGTTTTGACAGATTAAACGATCATACAAAATATTGTGAGAAAATCAATGAATGTAAAGTTTCGTTTCCATCATATCAGAATGTTGAATTTAAAAATCATATGTATAAACAAACGACTCCTTTTGTCGTTTATGCTGATTTTGAGTCAATGTTGCACAAAGTTAAAAACACTCCGTTAAAATGCAAAACAATTAAATATCAGCAGCATAAGGCCTTTAGTGCAGGTTATTACGTAAAATGTTCTTACGATGAATCTCTGTCGTTTTACCAAAGTTACGCAGGTGAAGATTGCATGGAGTGGTTTGCCAAGGAAATGTCTGAGTTGGCGGTATTTGTGCAAGGAAAAAATAAAAGATATTGTACCTGTGAATGGCACAACCAGTTTTAATGCATCTAATTGTCACATTTGCGAAAAAACGTTTTCAGATAAGGATGTAATTGTTCGTGATCATGACCATTTTACCGGAGATTTTCGAGGATTCGCACACCAAGTGTGTAACTTAAATTTCAAAAAACTTTTCGTTGTCCCAATTTTTTTTCATAATCTTAGCGGCTACGATTCACATATGATGATTAGAGATCTAGCAAAAAATGGTAGTATCAGCTTACTACCAATAAATAAGGAAAACTATATTTCTTTTACAATAAACGATTCCAAATCCAGCATAAGGCTGAGATTTGTTGATTCACTGAGATTTTTAAATTCGTCATTGGACAAGTTGGCTGTCACTTTGCAACCTGAAGATTTAAGATATTTAGCTAGCGAATTTCCAAACGGGAGTACCGAACAAATGGAATTATTGAAAAGAAAAGGCATATTTCCATACGAATATATTGATTCTTTCAATAAATTGAATGAAACACAACTACCATCAATTGATAAATTTTACAGCTCATTATCGGGTGAACACATCTACAAAAATATGTATCATCATGCACAAACAGTTTGGCAGTCGTTCGGTATTAAAAATATTTTAGAATATAGCATGTTGTACATGAAAACTGATATTATGTTACTGACTTGCATTTTTGAAAATTTTTGACAAAAATGTCGAAGTACATACAGTCTTGATCCTGCATGGTACTATACCATGCCTGGATTTTCTTGGGATGCAATGCTTAAATATACTGGATGTAAACTTGAACTGCTGAATGATATCGATAAAATCATGTTTATTGAGAAAGCTATCCGAGGTGGTATAAGTCAAGTAAGTAATCGGTATTCTGAGGCAAATAACAAATACATGCATAATTATAATCCATCAAAGCCTAGTAAATATGTGCTATATTTAGATGTCAACAATTTGTATGGTTGGGCAATGTCTCAATTCTTACCATATGGGGGTTTCGAGTGGGTCGATACCAATATTGATGTCTTGTCTATTCCTGACGATGGAGATACAGGATACATACAAGTGGATTTGGAATACTCAGAACACTTGCATGACTTACATCGAGATTTACCGTTTTGTTGCGAACATCGTGTGCCACCAAGAAGTAAGCTTCCAAAACTTATGACCACCTTGTACCATAAAAAAGAGTACACTTTGCACTATCGCAATCTAAAACAAGCTCTGAATGCAGGACTAACACTAACAAAAATCCATAAAGTGTTGAAATTCAAACAGAGCGCTTGGCTTAAGCCATATATCAATCTTAATACAAAATTGCGAACTGCAGCAACTACAGCATTTGAAAAAGACTTGTACAAGTTAGCCAACAACGCCATATTTGGTAAAACGATGGAAAACATTAGAAAACATCGCATTGTAAAACTTGTATCAAAATGGGATGGAAGATATGGAGCGAAAAATTTGATTGCTAGTCCACGATTTCATAATAGAACTGTGTTTAATGAAAATTTAATGGCAATCGAACTTAACAAAACAGAGCTCATTTTCAACAAACCATTGTACATCGGCATGTCAATTTTAGATATATCCAAAGTGTGTATGTACGATTTTCATTATAACTTTATGCTGCCATATATGGGAGTTGAAAATTGTAAGCTAATGTATGGGGACACTGATAGTTTTATCTATGAATTAAAATGTGATGACGTTTACAGAGATGTTATTAAAGCAAATTTATCCAAATTCGATACATCAGACTATTCTGAGAATAATGTTTATGGAATACCTCAAGTCAACAAAAAAGTTCTCGGAATGATGAAAGATGAGGCAAACGGTCGCATTATGACTCATTTTGTCGGACTTAGATCTAAAATGTATTCGTTTAAGATTAGTACGACGGATGAGGATCGAAATGCATTGTGGGATAAATACAAGAATAATATGGATGATGCAAATATTGAAAGACTTGCAAATAATTTAGGCATCACAAAAAAATCTAAGGGTGTAAAATATTCAACGGTAAAAAATGACATTACTTTCGATGATTATGTTAAGTGTTTAAACGAATTTACAACTAAAAGTGTTTCCCAATCAACGTTTCGTTCCTACGCCCATGATCTTTTTACAATAACACAAGAAAAAATTGCATTAAGTCCGTATGACGATAAACGTTACTTGCAACAAAATTCTCATGACACTTTACCTTGGGGTCATTATGAAACCACAATGATTGAGTAAAAACAAAAATTAATAAATGAAAACATAACCAATTTTTTTTATAGCTTTATCAATCTCCACACGAAAATGGACCGGCTATTTTTAAATGAATATGTAGATCGATAATTGTAATTTTGTTAAAAATCAATTTGTAATCATAAGTAGAAAATAAAAGCTTTAAAAAATTTACATTGTTTTCCTGTAATTTTAAGTCTCAGCTTATCTTTTCCAGCGTTGTGAGACATTCAACGTGAAAATAAAAAAGACATGTTTGCATAAATAGCATTTATTTTGATTATTACATAAAATCATTTACAACTTTAATTTTATAATAATATAAATATTCTCTTAAAGCATTACTTAACAAAGTGTCTGTGGAAATTTCGCAAAACGCAGTTAACGCTTCAAGTGGTCCATATAAACTGCTTCTGCTGCAAAAGTTTGATTGTATCAAATCGATAACATTTCTATAATAAGCATGAAAGTGTAAATTATCCAATAACGATACACGATGACACACCAGACTGCTGTTTACTTCTAGGATTTGGTTAACATCACTTTCATCTAGATAGTATTCCAGACCATGCTTTTCAATAACAAGAAACTTGGTTGAATCATACACTATTTGTTTAATTTTACAATAGTCTCCACACTGAAACTCGATAGGAATGTAATCATCTTGAGAGGTGCTGTTAAAGAAATCGCTAATCTTCTGCTTAAAAACTCCGATTATATCATCCCACTCGAACGTGTTTAAACTAATTCTTGCATTCTTGTTGTGCTGACACAAAATAATGGCTGATGAGAAATGACGAGCTGGAGAAAGGCCAACTTTGATTATACAGTTTTCAAGCGGAAAGGATGCTTCTAGTAAATAATATGGTTCATTGTTGGCTGCTTCTTCGAATTTCGCCAAAACTCTATCTAATTCAGCATCATAATCGATATCATCTGATGGTGAATCAGCAGCTACCACCATATCGTCTGATGAACTATAACCACTATCTTGAGAACTCATATTGATGAACTGGAAGGAACAACTGGGCATGAGCTTGCAGCATTTATGAAATTTATACTTTTTGTCACCCCCCACTCATTTAGTGTATATCTACGCGGTGTATGTAAAAGTAGATCCTAAATGATATCTTTAACGTTAATCCAACTATTATGGCTACTATCGAATCCCAACCATTGAACATACATCTTATTTCCACGTCTGCGCAGTACTTTCTCTACTAAATATATGTCTTTATTTTTTGTTTTCTGTAATTCTTCTTCGTAGAATGCTCCTTTGATAGGCGCTCCAGTCATATCTTCAATCAAGTATGTTGTGGGATTCGTTATTTTAATTTCAGTAATTTTAAACAGTTCTGTTGTCCAATTCGGTTTATATCCCTTATCGAAAATGTGTTTATTTTTACTAATGCGAACCACGTCACCAACTTTCAATTTTCTTGGACCGGCAATTTTCAAGTGAGTATAATATTTTCGTAAAATTTCATTTTCGTTAGATTTATTAACATCAATAGGTCTAAGTCGAATTTTGCTGTGTTTCGTGTTGTTGTACTCTTTTGTAATTTGAGGCAAGATATCAATCCATTTGTAAGTTCCATTAAGACTGAAATACTTGTAAAGTTTTTCCTTCAATGTTCGAATAACTCGTTCACATATGGCTGCTTTTTTAACACTAAAGGTATTATAATGATTAATACTATGCTTTTTCATGAGATTTTGAAACTTGGAATTGAAAAATTCTGTGCCTTGGTCTGTTTGTAAATTTTTCGGACATCGTCGAGTATGAGCGAGAATATCCGAAAATGTTCGAGTAATTTCCTCCCCTGTTTTCGTCTTTAATGGTCGAGTCCACACAAACTTTGAAAAACAATCAATTACAACAAGAATGAGCTTGTAAGATTTATTTTGACTGGCATAAGGTCTCATCTCAGCAAGATCCATTTGCCACAAATCGTCTAGTCCTTTAATGATTGTTCGTCGACGAGGATAATTTTTTCGTGCAGGCTTGTGTAGCTCGTTAACTAGTTGTATCTTCTCCTCGGTAAATGCCATGTCTAGCTTCCAACGATTCGATTCTTTGAACTAACACTAATTCGTTGTTCCGTTAGCTTTATTATGTAAGAGGTAATCTTCCATTACATTAAGACGCTCATCTAAATCATATGAATTAAGATCCGCCGTTTTAATCTTTTTTTCTATTTCCAACGTTTTCATCATAATTTGTGCATTTTGGTTGGCGGCATCTGTAATATTCTTCGTCATTTCTTGTTTAAATATATCAAGATCATTTTTAAATTCATGCATTTGTTTTGATAAATCAGATATTTTCGAAGCAGTCATTTAATTCTCATCAGACAACTCGTTAACTTTTTTACTTAAATTAACTTCTATTTTACTAATGGAGTTTGAGATTTTTTGTTCGAGTTGAGTATCTTTTTGAATTCTATTTTTTTGTATCAAATTAATCTCTTTTCTTAGAAAAGTTTTCGCACGAACAATGCTGTCATCTACATATTTCTTATTGGAAAGATGATTACCTGCTACAGGAGGATCTCGTGTAATGTCTTTATGTACTTCATGTATCTGGTTTTGTAAATCCAAAATGGATTGCTTTAAGCCTTCACGTAGCTTTTTAACAACTTGTTCATTATAACGGTAATGATGACGACCAAACTTGTCAACACTCATGTTGGAAATGATGTTCCAATAATCCAAACATTAATATATAATATCTGCTTCACGTAATTCGTTAATAATGGCAACAATTTCGTTATTGTGAGATGTATTTCCTGCTTCTTGGGAAGCAACCAGCAATTTGAGTCTGTCACATAGTTCGTTTGGATCATCCCAATACACATATTCAATAGGATTATCATTGTAGACCAATTGAGAATCACCAACGAGCCCAGATCCTTTGGAACTAGATGGTGAAGATAACGATGTTCGTGGAGATGTTGACGATGATGAACGAGTTGCTTTTGCTAAACGAGCCAGACCTTCGAAAGGTGGTTTATTTAATGCAGTAGATCGAGTTTTTGGTGGTGATTTCTTCGTTGTTGCATCGATAGATTTAAATAGTGGCTTGATAATATGATGATACTTTTCTCCAGGTACACCTTTAAGACGACCTGTGGCATTCAGATGAGCTCCTGTACTATTTAATAAACTTTTATAGTGTTTTAAATCATTATCATCATAATATTCTGGACTATTATAGAAAATTAGTTGGTATAAACCTAGCGTTCGCGGTACCCATTCTCCTTCCTCACTACCGACACTGATGACTTGTACACTACCTTTGTTTTTGTTAAAGTTTATTCGCCGTTTACCCAACATCCAACCAATTTCATCATTGTATATAGGTCCATAGTTTTTATCAATTTTATCATCTTTCATCCAAAACTCTTTTATATACTTATGACTCATTGGAGGATATTGCTCGATATATTCATCAATAACCTCTTTCGAAACATTATTAGGATTAAAAATTTCATGTTCGTTAACTTGATCAGTTGATACTGCATCTGAAAATACATCGTCACCGCCGGCTTCCTTTTTCACCTCTTCCTTTTTGACATGATTAAGCTTGTTATTAATAGTATGATGCAATGTTTTTGAGGATTGCGCAATATCCTTTAGAGATTTAGCTATAGGTTTAAAGAGTTTATTTAGCGACTCATCTTGTTCTGTTCTACCTAGCTTTAGTGCCAAATACTTTTTGCGAATGACATGAGCTAGTTCGACAACTTTACGTTTGCGTGCAGCTACCTCTTTGTCTGACATATTGTTATACAATGCGTGTGTTTCGATCATACCTACATTTTTATAAACTTGTCGAAACCTTTACGATATCGTCCATTAGAAATATCGAAATCCTTAACAATCACGAACGTACCGTATTTGTCCTTCCAACATTTGGAACAAAATTGTTTAAATTGGTCAAATGTCATATCCGGTGAGACGTGATCGTCAAAGACGTGTTTTAAATTGAGCTCGTCCTGCTTAAACAATACAATAAGGTTAGCATTATCACGTAGGAGTTGTTTGCCTGCTCGACTGTACGATTGACATAGGTATGCACAATCGATATCTTTATGTCTACCCATACAGTAATATTCACGTATTGTTTGTTGCGGATCCGTTGATACGTCATCAAAAATAAAAACGGAATTTGGTTTAGCTTCACCAGGACTTATTACGTCATCATTGTCTTTAAATGGAAAATACCCCACCTCTTTCACAGATGTCAACACTTCCTTTAAAAATTGATACTTGGGTTGAAACAACGACTTTGAATAAACGTAAACATTTTTTAATTTAGCGCCATTCAGATCAAACAGTAATGCCAACATCACATTAGTTTTTCCACACCCACTTGGCCCACATATGATTGCACGAAAAGAATGTGGTAGCAATGTACCATGTTTACTGGTTCTTGTCACGTTATCAACAAAATCCAAGTTTTCCACTGCTAGTGTCTTGTCTTGTTGAATGAACTTCATCTTGTGATTAAAATGTATTTTGTACACACGGTTATATATAAAGATATTTTGGAAAAGACGGTTCATTTCAATGTTGGTCGTTCAAGGTGAAGGAGTGCTGAATTCTCTGATCAACAGTCTACCGTTTGAATTGCATGCTCCTGGTTACCAATATCTAGGACCTGGAACTAAATTACAGAAACGTCTAGCTCGTGGAGATCCTGGGATAAATCCGTTAGATAGAGCTGCGAGAGATCACGATATCGCATATTCCCAGAGTAATTCATTGAAAAATCGGCATAAAGCAGATTGGGTCTTGGAAAACAAAGCGTGGGAACGAGTTAAAGCAAAAGACGCATCTTTGGGTGAAAAAGCTACTGCCTGGTTGACTACTACAGCAATGAAAGCTAAACGAAAACTGGGTATGGGCATGAAACGTGGTAAAGGTGTTGGCTCATTTAAGCGACATGTGTTACAACCAATTATCAAAACATTGAAACGCGCTCCTCCATCACCAAATCTGCGTAAATCAGCCCTACTTGCACTTGCAGCAGCTAGAACAGCCGTTAAGAATGTAGGTGGGAAGAAAAATGTACGAGTTCCAAGAATAATTCCATTCGAACCAAAATCTGGTGGTATTTTACCTTTAATCCCCATCCTTGCAGGCCTATCAGCTCTCGGCAGTTTGGCGGGAGGCACAAGCGCCATTGCCAAGACTTTTGCCAAGAATTGATTCAAAGAATGCTCAAAAGAAATTAGAAGAGGATAAACGTCACAATAAAGCAATGGAACATCTAGGCAAAGGATTATACCTACGAAAAAACGTTAAAATTGGCTTTGGATTATATTTAAAAAAGTCAAAAAACTCCCGCTAAAGCTACCTAATAGACCTTTAACCAACGTGGACTTGAATAAATTTGCTAAACAATTAAAAATACCAAATTTTCGTGGCGTGTTTATGCGAGATAATTTACCACATATCCCTCATAAACATAAATGTGCTAATATTAATCTTGATATTTCCAAGAACCCCGGTACACATTGAATAGCTTACCGAAAGATAAACAGCGATATAGAATACTTTGATTCATATGGTTGCTTGAAGCCACCGCGAGAACTAATATCATATTTGAACGGTGGAAGAATTTTCTACAATAACAATCAATATCAAAGTTATAACCAAATAAACTGTGGACATCTTTTTTTAAAGTTTCTCTACAATGGAACTATCTAATGACATCTTGAGGCGTGCCATTCACATTTTTATGGAAAATATAACGAGCGTTGTTTGCTATGAACTGCCTCAAAATATTCGTCACGCACTAGAAGAGTATTTACCTTGCAAGAAAGATTATGATAAACATGAATGGAGTGATGTGTGTGGCATGTATATGGAAAGTAAATGTGTATTTTGTAAAGTGCTATATTATAAGAAAAATAAAACAAAAAACATGTAACAGTATAAGAAAAATAAAGAAATTTTTTAACATATTTTGTTATTTAACTTACTACATCTTGTATCATATATCAGTCATGTCTCGATTGTTGACCCTGACAAGTACTACAAACGAGTTTTCGTTTACTCCTCAAGTGCCTCTTGTGCTTGATCCGTTGCGACAGTATTATGTAGCCGTATTGGAATTTCATACATTTAATTCAATTCCGAACATCGATGGTGAAAAGTTTTATTTCTATGAGCAAAATGATCGTACAAAGCTGCGTAATATTGAAATTCCATCCGGATGCTATGAAATTACTGATATCGAAGCGTACATTCGAAATGAATTAATGCTTAAATACAATTCGGTTCAGGAGTTTACTTTAAGACCGAACAACAATACGCTTAAATGTGAAATTTTCTGTCAGGATCACATCATTACTTTCGATAAAGACGATAGTCTTGGAAAATTACTGGGTTTCTCCTAAAATAGAGTGTTGACACCAGGAAACATGCATTCTTCAGATCAACCTGTCAACATTATAAAAGTATCGAGTCTACTTTTTGAATGCAACATTACCGAAGGAGCCTTCTACGAGAACAGACCTGCGCACACTATTCTACATTTTCCGATAAATGTTGATCCTGGTTTTTCTATAGACGAACGTCCCCATAATCCTATATACATACCAGTAAGCAACAGCATACGCGAAATTACCAAAATTACCGTTAGTGTAGTCGATCAAGAATTAAGACCTGTCAACTTTAGAGGGGAGAAAAGTACGCTGCATTTGGATTTTAAGGAAACGATATAGATGGGTTTAATTATAAAACAAAACTCTACACATCAATATCCATTTGTCTCACGCAAATCCTGCAAGCGACGTGACGTGTCTGCTGGCAATAAAGCATTTCTTGTTTCCATTGGATTAAAGTTGAAGGATGTCAAAACGTCAATACATTCGACGACAGGTTCAGGAACCTCAACCACCTATTTTCGACATTTACCAAAAACCTTTGTTCGATGATACTATTAGAAAAGAAGAATTTCGGACATATACACCTTACATCAAGTCATTTAATAATAGTGACGTTGTCGAGTTTATCATAAATCAATCAGATGCATTTTTTGCGATAGACGAAACACTTTTGGAAATTAAAGCCTACGATTTCATTATAATGACAATGTTTAAAACCAATTTCCATACTTAGTTCTTTGGGTACGAACCGCCCATCTACGGTGAATCCCTGTATGTCTACGAACGCTACTCTCATGATGACTGCTTGTCTGCTACTAACACTTCATTCAACTTATTTAATCTTTTTAAATGATGTTTTTGACAACTTCAGTTAGAGGAAAGTATTCGAGTAGACTGTCGTGAACAATTAAACAGTACGCTCTAGTGCCTGCCGGAAAACCGTCATCTGCTTCGATTTCCAACTTAACATCAACGGTTCCCGATCTGAATGATGTATCATCCTGCTTGGAACAGTCAAAAACAAACAAGGCATATTTTTTGAATGCCTGATAATCCAAGATGGGATGTTTTGTTGACGAATCAGCATAACTGGGAAAGAATTCGGTATAGTTGTAGTGAGCTATAGCATAGTCATTTTTATTAAAATCTAATTGCATTCTCTCGTTAGGCCAATATTCCCCATTAATAACCACTCGTGTGCTTGACATTCTAATGTGATCGAATAACGTTGGATTGGCGTGAATGTCATCTCGTTTAGAAGTTTGAAAAGCTACAATGACATAACATGGACGTTCAATAGCTGAAGTTGTCTTTACACTCCATTATCTCACGTCGAGATCCTGCCGTAAGTGAAGGTAGTTCATTGAGCTCCCATTTACGGAAAGGTATAGTTATCGGTGTATTATTCTTAATTGGAGTCATTAATTCAATTTTCACATCATCATTGGGAAAGACATGCTTGATCTTGAGTTCCATGCTGGTAACAGTTAGAGATACTGTTGTTGTTGTTGTGGCATTAGGTTCTTCCACTAAAATACAGTCTCTATCATTACGTGCTCGAACAAATCGAAACACTTGACGACCATAGGTTAGTTTATTGTAATCGTTGAAAATGTTGAAAATATGTTTTATCGGAATTAGTAAACTAAAGCTGTCCCCAGATAAATGTGGATTATTCGGATAATTCTATCCTGCAGTACTGAGAAACTTGGAATCTTCAGGATTATAACATAACAAACTGCGAATAGTGCTAACTACGCCTGGATCTCGAACTATTTCCATGTCGTATGAACTTTGGATATATGTACATGTATCAAACAAGAAGGCTCCAACATTCGGTGCAAGAGAAACAGTTCCATTACCCACTTTCTTTATACTTCCTTTAATTTCCAAAAGTGTTTCGTCTATCGCAAAAAATGCATCTGATTGATTTATGATAAACTCGACAACGTCACTATTATTAAATGACTTGATGTAAGGTGTATATGTCCGAAATTCTTCTTTTCTAATAGTATCATCGAACAAAGGTTTTTGGTAAATGTCGAAAATAGGTGGTTGAGGTTCCTGAACCTGTCGTCGAATGTATTGACGTTTTGACATCCTTCAACTTTAATCCAATGGAAACAAGAAATGCTTTATTGCCAGCAGACACGTCACGTCGCTTGCAGGATTTGCGTGAGACAAATGGATATTGATGTGTAGAGTTTTGTTTTATAATTAAACCCATCTATATCGTTTCCTTAAAATCCAAATGCAGCGTACTTTTCTCCCCTCTAAAGTTGACAGGTCTTAATTCTTGATCGACTACACTAACGGTAATTTTGGTAATTTCGCGTATGCTGTTGCTTACTGGTATGTATATAGGATTATGGGGACGTTCGTCTATAGAAAAACCAGGATCAACATTTATCGGAAAATGTAGAATAGTGTGCGCAGGTCTGTTCTCGTAGAAGGCTCCTTCGGTAATGTTGCATTCAAAAAGTAGACTCGATACTTTTATAATGTTGACAGGTTGATCTGAAGAATGCATGTTTCCTGGTGTCAACACTCTATTTTAGGAGAAACCCAGTAATTTTCCAAGACTATCGTCTTTATCGAAAGTAATGATGTGATCCTGACAGAAAATTTCACATTTAAGCGTATTGTTGTTCGGTCTTAAAGTAAACTCCTGAACCGAATTGTATTTAAGCATTAATTCATTTCGAATGTACGCTTCGATATCAGTAATTTCATAGCATCCGGATGGAATTTCAATATTACGCAGCTTTGTACGATCATTTTGCTCATAGAAATAAAACTTTTCACCATCGATGTTCGGAATTGAATTAAATGTATGAAATTCCAATACGGCTACATAATACTGTCGCAACGGATCAAGCACAAGAGGCACTTGAGGAGTAAACGAAAACTCGTTTGTAGTACTTGTCAGGGTCAACAATCGAGACATGACTGATATATGATACAAGATGTAGTAAGTTAAATAACAAAATATGTTAAAAAATTTCTTTATTTTTCTTATACTGTTATACAGAACCAAGAGAACTCAAGGAACCAAATCTAGTTTTGCTTCTCAAGCTTGAGAAACCCCCTGATTTAGCATCCTCTAACAGGCCAATATGCCTCCTAGAATGTCTTATTAAATTTTACAAAAATCTTGTCCAGAAGAGGCTGGAAGACGTATTAGCAAGTGAGAGAGCCCTACTTAACCCAGAGTTTAAATTTAAAAAAAATTGATCAGAACTCGATGCCGCAATCTGGATCAGAGATGCGCTAAAACAAGTAGAACAAGGTGGGTAGTCCTGATTCTGTTGGACATTTAAAATGCCTTTAATTTGTCAAACTCGGGCCTCACTATCAACAAGATTACCGAACTTGGGGCCCCGGATTACGTATCCAACACAATAAAGGACTATCTATCGGAAAGCAGAGTATGTATTACAAAGAAGAATAAGATGACGATGACTGCTGGAGCATACCAAGGGTCGATCCTGGGACCCACCTTATGCAAATCTTATACAATGGAATACTATAAGTAAATTGAACAAAAGTAGTAAGGACAATAGCCCTTCTAATCGAAGATGGCATGAATTGGGGCATATAAGTAAAGTAAATAAAGCAATAGAAAATACCGCGAAATAGATGGAGCAAAACTATTTAAAATTAGCAGTAGAAAAGACTGATAAGTCAAAATAAATATCGAGGACCGTGGGACCGTAAAGACCTAAACTTTCGGTTCAGAGGCTCCGATCTAATATCCAAAAAAAAGGCAAAATATCTAGAAATAATATTCGACTACAAGATGACATTCAGGTAGCATATACAAGAAGCATATTAGAAGAGAGAAGAGAGAGTCAGAATGCGTCGAAGGGACAACGAATCTTTAGGTTTAGGACAAAAAGAAAGAAAAAAGAAGTCTGGAGATGTGGCAGGACCAGTGGTCAATGGAAACAGGATAGGCCTCCTGGATGAGGGCTCTAATTCGAGTTTTTGGAGTGTAGAGTACTGGATGAAGCATACCACGTAATATTTGTATGCCCTGTATATCATTGCCGGGACTAGGGTGCCCTTTGGGCGAACCCGATAAATTAACGCAAAAAGCAATAGAAAACAAAAAAAATGTTTGACGTAATCATGGGTTTTGTCACTTAGATCATGAAATATAAAGAAGAAAAAGAGAAGAGACTGGAACAGAAATACTCTGTTTATACTTTTAATATATTGTGAGGTCCTCCACCGGCGGGGAGTGGGAGTCAATAAAATTATAACTCCTACCTCGGCTGGTACAAAGATTTCATATCTAATCTCAGACTTTAATTTTAATTTTCAAAATATATATTTAATCTTAACTATAGCTTTTAACGTTTTAAAAACATTTTAACTCTTAACTTTTTAACTTTAGCTTTTATCATAATTTTAATTTTCTATCTTTTTTACTTTTAACAGATCTTGGGACTCAATATCTAATTTTAACTTTTAAATAATTATTTTATTTGTACGTATCGGGACGTTATGGCAGTCACGGAGTGTATGCAGAAAGTGCCAGATAGTAGTAACAAGCAAAGCTAATGGGACAGACTCAATGCTTGCCCTTGCTCAATGTCCTTTGGCATGTGAGCGATACAACCATCGACAATGACCTAAGAGCACCAACCGTCAAAGATATCATATATTAATCATGTCAATAAGGCCAAAATTCGTAATTCAATGCATCACAGCCAAATTATTAGTGAATTATATCAACCATCAATGGAGGAACTAAGACTGAAGAGGTTTTGGCCAGAACACCTAATTACATAGGTGAAAATGGAGAACTGTCGCTGGACGGTACCCAAATCAAGTCAATATTGTCATCACATTTACTAATTACTCAAAATTTTTTTTAAGAGTAGATTGTAAATATTTATTTAAAAATAAAAGATCAGAAATTCAGTATTTAAGTCAAATTTATAACTACATTATTTCATTATAATTCATTCATAGCACCACAAGTCCATCACATTCATTGCTTTCTTATTTGTTTTTTCCATATCCTTGTTTCATTATTTTGTGCTTATGCAAACGAAAAAAAATATTTTTCGAATTATTCAAATCCTTTTTCAAATTATAACGTTGGCAATATACATATCGCACAATAGTGTTGTAATTAAAAAAAAATATTTTTCAGGATCAACGAAAAACTAATTAATCATTTCCTATTGCAGGTAAAAAAAATAATACATAATGTGTTTCTAATTAATATTAAGGAAGTTTCTTTGTACTCCTAGTTAAATAAAGATACTGACAGTGAAGTTATTTAAGAATTTTGAGTTAAAACTGTATTGCTCTAAGCAAAATGTTCGAAATGAAATACTATTTTTATTTATGATATTATTTATGAAATATTTTGTGTTACTACAATATGATTTACTAATTCTAGACTCGGCGGTAACAAGCACTTTATGAAAAATATATAATCTAGCAAACTAACCTAATTTGTGTAATACACCAACTGGAATAAACACCTAATTCGTATACCGCTTATAAGACTTTTAGTACTTAAGACTTAAGTACTTTTAATCAGTCATAACAAATATAGCGAGTTCGATGTAAAACGGCGTTCTAAACCACTTATGTAGATAAAGGTATTTATGCTCGTCAAATTTGTTTCTAAAATATTAAATATTGTTAGTGACATAAGTATTTTTTTTTAGCTTTACGAGTAAAAGGGCAGCACCGGTTCGGCGTATTTTCCCATGTTAAATCCCATAAGAAATCGCTAAGGTCCATTCTGGTCATTTTTGGCTCTTTTTGTGGTGGAGGCGCGACGGCTCATCGGATCGCGACGTATGAGGTATTGTTGGAACCGTACGCGCAACGGGTTTCGCGCAGCTATGGGTAATACTGTTTGGTTACGTGGTGCTGGCGGTAGGGCGAAGGGGGGCGAGAGGGGCCGGGCGAGGGGTGCGGGGGGACGGGGGTACTCGAGGTGTCCTCGATACATAAAAATAGCGTTAATTCTTCTTCTTTTTGTGAAAAATCGTCCAAGCGTGAAGATAGCGTGAATTCTTCTTCTTTTCGTATCGTTCAAACTTGAAAATAGCGTCAATTTTTTTAAAGCGTAACAGGGGCTGTTGGTAAAAGGGTGCGTTGGCTCGGCGGATCATGACGAACAAAGGGGTCGTTGTAAATGGGGTGGAGGTAACAAATACATTGAAGCAAAAAACAAAAATGGCGGCATTATCAAAACGGCACTAAGCTGTTAACGTCTAAACGGCTCAACGTACAACAACGTGCAAGGTATCGTTGGAAAGGGAAGGAGGTAACGAATACGATGAAGCAAAAAAACAAAGATGGCGGCATTGCCAAAACGGCACTTAGCTGTTAACGTCTAAACGGCTCAACGTACAACGGTAGAAGCAAAAAACAAAGATGGTGGCATTGCCAAAAGGACACTAAGCTTGTAGCGTCTAAACTGCTCAACGTATAACAATGTGTAAGGTATCGATGGAAAGAGGAGGGACAAACGAATACGTTGACATGCAAACAAAGATGATGTCATTGCCTAAAGGACACTAATCTTGTAAAGTCTAAACAGCTCAACGTACAACAACGTGCAAGGTATCGATGGAATTGGGAGATGGTAACGAATATGTTAAGACAAAAAGCAAATGCAAAGACAATGCCAAAACGGCACTATATCATATCTTCATCGTTATTTGTCAGATTACTACGCGAAAAACGTTAAATGAAAGAGGAGGGGATATCGAATACGTTAACACAAAAACAAAGACAAATTGCCAAAAAGGCACTACACCGTATCTTCGCTTCTATTGGTTCGATCTTCGCGAATGAGGGCTCGTTGGAAAGAGGAGAAGATATCAAAATATTTTATCATAAAAACAAAGACGAAAACATTGTCAAAATGGCACTATATCGGATCTTTGTTGCGATTGATCGAATTTCAGCATAATAGACGTTCAAGGAATGGAGAGTAGTCACTAAGGCTAACAGAGAAACAAACATGACAACATTGTGAAAACGACGCTAAATCATGTCTTTGCTGCTATTGGACCTATTTAGAAGGGGATTGCACGTACATTACAGTTCATCATCCCGTCTCACCACCTCTAGGTTTCATCCTTTAACTATGCCCAAACCATCTAACACCTGTCATCATAAAAAGACACTTCTTTAGTTTATCGCTTTTTCTTTCTCTCTCTCTCTCTCTCTCTCTCTCTCTCTCTCTCTCTCTCACGAAACAATCGACCAATGGTGGTATAGGAACATCCACAAGTAAACGCCTGAATGGTGATATGTCAACGTCCAATGATGACATGTAAACGCCCCAAACCGTGGTGTTACGTATTCTCATATCACCAGGCCCTAACCAATACGTACCCTCATGCACCACGCCCCAACATGTATCGACCAATGATGACATAGGAACGGTAAGTAAACGCCTTAATGGTAACATGTAAACGCCCCTCGACACAATGAGAATGAAGTCATGACCAAAGAGATTCCACCCCGAGGCGCGCAGTCGTGTGGGATAAAAGTCGACCTGATAGAGGTTACATGATTGAATAAAATTCTGTATGTATCAAGCCTTCTAAGAAGTAAAATGGATAAAATCAAGTTGTTCAGAGGTTCGAACGTAGTCAGAAAAATAAAACGCTTAAATTTAGATGACATACTTACTGATCAATGGATGACAAACACTGAAGTTACCTGCTATATCTTTTATATTAGCGGAGAACCAGTATCGTTTGTTCTATAATCAAAATGCGCCTTTGATCCACTCAGACAGTATGATGTACCAAGAGTATTAGATTACGTATATACATTACCTCATCATCGAAAAAGAGGATACGCATGCAAACTTATAGAACATGTAAAGAAAAATAATCAATTCAGAGCATTTTGCTCCAACACAGAATCGAAACGGTTGTTTGGTAAATGTAAATGTGTTAATCATGGAATAATGAAGTATACTGTAATGTTTAGATATCCATAATAAAATCGAAATAAACATATAAACAACATATCGTGTTATATTTCTTCCACACTTATTGCAGTCTACCACACTGTACTCTGTAATAATGGAATAGGTAATAGAATATAGAAAAACGTGATATTGTCAAAGGACATACGATGGGTATATCGCATCAGAATGACTAGAAAATAATTCACAGTTAACCTATCGATGTTTGGCAATTTTAAACTTCGGACAACAACATGTAACGTACCCTAACTGTAAACGAACTGTAACAGATATCTAACGCGATCGAACATATAGCAGACGTATACCTGACACTATCTAACGTATATGCGATGTATAGCAGACGCGTTCTAACTCATATCAGACGTATAACAGTTGTAAACTAGACTCAAGATAGGACAGAACAATCGCTAAAGAAAATCTGTCGGAAAAAAACGAAATTTGTCAGAGTAAGAAATGAAAGAATCATAAGAAATTATATGCGTTAATCACAGAATAACAAAGGACATCGCAACTACACTGGTATAGACACGTCCACAGAATGGGCGACAACAAAATAACAAAAAACTATTATATTGGACACAACAGGAAAGACGGAAATGTAGGTCATCAACTACTATACATAAATATATAAATCTCATCTGAGCAGTCATTACAAATATCCTCCGAACAGTAACTACTATACACAACTCACAAATACGATTATTTTTATGCGATAACGTTTTATTGCATAATATATTTTATCTACAATAATTACTATTTTACAACGATATTCAGATATAATCCAATTATAACGAGGACTAAAAACGAATTTACCATTCTTCCAGTATGTTCAAACAACTAACGTATATTACTCGACATAGATATGAGTTGGATGATCACAAACCGTTAAGGACCTAAACGTTCTCTACAAGCCACATCTGAACGACCACTACTATACACAAATCTCCACTGAACGTACAATTCGACAAGAGTCTCCGCTGAACACTCACTAATACACACAGATCTCATCTGAACGTATAATTAGCCAAGAGTCTTATCTACATATCCACTACTATACATAAATCTCCAAGATGACTATTTTTCGATTTGATGCATAGTATATTTTATCTACAACAATTACCATTTTACAATGATATTCAGATATAATCCAATTATGACGAAGTCTAACCAACGAATGATTACCATCCATAAATTATGTTCAAACAAACTAACGTGCCGAAAGACCATTACTTTATATCTTCGTTGTTACTTATCTGATTTTGACGTACAAGGCGTTAAATGAAAGGTGAAAGGAAAGCGTAAATATGTGCATACTATAGTTTATCTACGACGAGCAAGTAATTTATTGTTTTAAAGTGGATAATGAACATTGGTTTCTGTAAGAATATATGTTGGTCATAGACGGTTCTTCAATAGCCATCAGGCAACAATTTCCCCTGATCATGTTTATAAAACATACGGAATGCACTGTATATACCTAACCCTAGTTGACAGCGCACTTTGCAGGTCCCGTCTCACGATCAACTAATAGGTTTAAGTACAACTCCCTTCGTGAAGTTACACAGGCGTGAATCCGTGCAGGAAAATGTCGACCATCCTTTTTATACTCCGTAAAGGACCATAAAATATTCAACGTTAAAATATTTCAGGTGTATTAACAAAGAAAAATTAAATTAAATATATTTTAGAGTATATATAGTTTTAGAGTATATCCTTTGGATGTGAAAATTAAAAGTAAATATATTATGTTATATAAAAGAAAAACTCAGCCATCGAGTAAATACATGACTACCACAATACGCTACGGTAACTCTAAGACTGAAATGATGTACATAAAATGATAGAAAAACATGTATAAAATATCTGATATAGAACCATGTGAGACAGAAAGCATGGACAATAATGATGGAAAATGTATAAAATATCCGACATATAAACACGTAAAAAATAAACGCTGTACATAAAATGATAGAAAATGTGTGAAATATCTGAAATACAAACACGTAAGGCAGAAAGCATGGACAATAATGATAGAAAATGTATAAAATATCTGACGTAGAAACACGTAAGAAAAAACTGCTGTACATAAAAATGTATGAAATACCTGACATAGAAACACATAAGGCAGAAAGCATGGACAATAATGAATGAAAATGTATAAAATATCTGACATAGAAACACGTAAGGCTGAAAGCATGGATAATAATGATAGAAAATGTATAAAATTGCATGTTTTAAATAATACATAAATTAATAAACAATATGAAAAACTTGGAAAAAATAATGGATAACAGATGTGGTATAAAACCAAAATTTTAAAATATTTTTTGTATGTCTCTATTTTTTTAATCAACAATTACTTTATTATTGGTGAAATGCACTGTTCCATTTTAAAAACGAGAAAATTAAACAACATATTTACAAATAATATTGCATGTTTTAAATAATGCAGAAATAAATTACATACATAATGACAAACTTAGAATGATGGTGTATAAATTCAAATACAAGCCCTCTAAAATATATAAAATAGTACTACTTTTTTAAATTGTTTTACTTGTAGCACAAAATTTTTTGTAACACAAAACGAACACGTTATTACAAAGGTGAACTGCAGACTGAGTATAACAGAATGGATTCGTTCATTAAATAGGCAGGCTGATATGACGTAACTCGACTGGAAATTATCGAGAATTGCAAGCTGAAGCTTGTTTGTACACACGTGCACCGGATATTGTCGACTGTGAAAACGCTGAATCGTGAGACACACGTTAAGAAAATGTTAAAAAGGAATGTAATAATATCGGCTAAATTTCTCATTAGCAGTATTTCGCATCATATTACGTCCAGCCGTATGTGTATACCTATATCACTAACAAGCTAATTCTTGAAAAAAAAATTGTTGCACGTGTTTCCGACGACCGTGTGAGAAATGTTAAAAGGAAATGCACATCCGCTGGTTGGAATATTTATAAAGATTTATTAGTTTAATTATATAATATACGAAGTTACTCGCAAATTACTAGTAATATATAAATTGAAAAATCAACGAATTTTTGCTATTACATTATTCGTTGTGGATAAAATATATACGAGGTTGATTAAAAATTACTTGTAAAATATAAATTGAGAAAATTTAAAAGTTCTTAGAAACATGTAAAAAAAGAAATGTTGTACATAAAATGATAGAAAATGTGTGAAATATCTGAAATACAAACACGTATGGCAGAAAGCATGGACAATAATGATAGAGAATGTATAAAATATCTAACATAGAAACACGTAAGAAAGAAATGCTATACATAAAAATGTATGAAATATCTGACATAGAAACACGTAAGAGAGAACGCATGAACAATAATGATGGAAAATGTATAAAATATCGAATAAAAATTGAAAAGTACTGGAAAGGATGATAGAAAGTGTATAAAATATCTAACATAGAAACACATAAGAATGAAAGCATGGACCATAATGATGTAAATGCTGTAAAATGTATAAAATATAACTGCTGTACATAAAATGATAGAAAAAATCTGACATAGAAACACGAAAGGCAGAAAGCATCGGCAATAATGATAAAAAAATGTATAAAATATCTGATATAAAAACACGTAAGGCAGAAAGCATGGACAATATTGATGGAAAATGTATAAAATATCTGACATAGAAACATGTAAGACAGCAAAGCTATACATAAAATGATAGAAAAATGTATAAAATATCTGACATAGAAACAAGTAAGAATGAAATCATGGACAATAATGATGTAAAATGTATAAAATATCTGACATAGTAACACGTAAGAAAGAAAATGTCTTAAATATATGGCATAGAAACACGCAAGGCAGAAAGCATGGGTAATAATGAACGATTTACATGTAAAATTTGCTGAATAGAGAATAATTTAATGTCGAAACCGGCAGAGTCTAACATATTATTCAATAGCCAACAATGAGCATAGATGTAAACAACAAAAAAATCTTTATTATCCCCATCACAAACATCGCTAACATTGAATATTACCAACAGGCAAAGTGTTGCGATGAAAAAAGGGGTGTGTAAAAGTAAATCGACGTCGGCATATTGTAAGGTTACTCTAGAGTTCAAATACGACAAAAAAAAATGGTTATTGCTGTAATACAGATGCTAGGATATAAATAAAAGTAATGTTTAAAGTATTTGTTTTTTTTTGTTTATAACTCAGTTGTTGAAATGACCTATTGTAAATACGAAGAAAATGTTCTAATAGAATACCTGCGGGAACACTTTACAACAATATTTTTAACAAAATATGGTGTGCACAAAAATATTATTTAGCAAAAGAGTGAGAATTTTAAACGTAATACGAGAAAATTAAACATATTGACAAATAATATTGCATGTTTTAAATAATGCTGAAATAAATTAACAATATGACAAACTTAGAATGATGGTGTAAAAAATCAAATTCGAGCCCTCTAAAATATATAAAATAGTACTCACTTTTTAATATTTATTTGTAGCACAAACACCAAACGAACACGCTATCACAAAGGTTAACTGCACACTGCGAGTATAAAAATGTATTCGTTCATTAAATAGGCAGGCTGGTATGACGTAACTCGACTGGAAATTAACGAGAATTGCAAGATCAAGCTTGTTACACGTGCACCGGATATTATATTGCGAACTTCTCGATGTGGGAACGAAAATAGCGATTGGAATTTAATTACATCCGGTGACGTCAGATAGCAAACAACACATTTTCTTTATAATATAATATTTCAAGGAATTATTAGGATGTATGAAAACTTTTATTAGTAATTATACCGGGGGTAATTAAAAATTATGAAGTAAAACTAATTTTAGCGTTATTAATGAATATATAGTAACATAGGAGATATATGACACCACTAATATTATTATATATGCTGTAATATACATGTTAATTTATTGATATGAAGAAGGCCTCTGACTAAGCATTAAATAAACAAAACGCCGAATCCATACATACGACACATCCAAGGAAAATAGGATGATATTATGAATATGTTGAGATATAAAAATAGATATGGAGACTCCTAAAAGAGCGCTACATACTATATTGATTATTTATGAAAGTATAGCGACATATGTGACATCATATAATACAAAGGACGGCAATAGACACACTATAAGGTAAATTTGTATTTATTGACCTAAAGAAGGCGTCTGACGCAGTAAAAAACAAAGAACCAGTCGAATCCTAACATGTGACACATCAAATGAAAGAGGAAAATTTAACGAATATGCTAAGATAGAAAAACAAAAACATAATGAATACTAAAAAGGCACTATACCCTATCTTTGATATTAATGACAGTATAGTGACATATGTGAAATCATATCATACTATGTACGATAATAGAAACACTATAAAGTAAATTTGCATTTATTGACCTAAGGAAGGCGTCTGACGCAGTAAAAAACAAACAGCCAGTCGAATTCTAACATGTGACACATCAAATGAAAGGGGAAGATTTAACGAATATACTAAGATAGAAAAACAAAACATATTGAATACTAAAAAGGCACTATACACTATCTTTGCTATTAATGAACTTATAGCGACATACGTCATAAAATATGATGCTATGGACGATAATAGACATACTTTAATATCAATTTACATTTATTGACCTAAAGAAGGCGTCTGACACACTAAAACAAACATCCAGTCGAAACCTAACATGTGACACATCAAATGAAAGGGGAAGAACTAACAAATATATTATGATAGAAAAACAAAACATGACCACTAATAAAAGGGCACGATACACCATTTTTAATAATAATAAAATTATAGTGAAATACGTTATATAATAGGGTACTACTGATGGTAATAGATTTATTCTATAAGACAAATTTTAATTTATTGGCTCGAAGAAGACCTATGACTGAGTATAAAATAAAGTGATAATTAAGCGTTGAAAAGTGATGAAAAGCGATCACTTTTCATCGTTTTACATCGCTTTTTTAACATTTTTAAAAAATTTCTATTTATCAATGATTTTACATGTCTCTATATGGGATCATCAAGTGCGTAAAACGATGAAAAGCGACAGTTTTTTCATCGCTTTTACCACGTCACGCCCCCGTCAAATGTCAACGTAATTAAGTTTAGACAGAGTTTCGATAGGTAATTTATTAGGTTAACTCGTGTCACGCGTCACGTCAAAACGTCACTTTTGCGTCAAAACGTCACTTTTGCGTCCGAACGTCACGTTTTAACAACAAAATGTCACCCACCACATATCATGTATAAACGGCACATTTTTACGTGAAGACATCACGCGTCACATCAAAACGTCACGAATGGTGCCGCGAAGCGACCCGCGAAGCGACCCGACCTAACCTAATAAATTAACCATCGCTCAACCATCGCTAACTTTACTCAAGAGAGGAAAGGACGCTTTACTCCCATGTTTTCCATATGTAAGTTGTGACGTGTTGACTTTAAAACGTGACGTTTTTGACGTGATTCGTGACGTTTTGACGTGACGCGTGATGTCTTCACGTAAAAATGTGCCGTTTATACATGATATGTGGTGGGTGACATTTTGTTGTTAAAACGTGACGTTTGGACGCAAAAGTGACGTTTTGACGTGACGCGTGACACGAGTTAACCTAATAAATTACCTATCGAAACTCTGTCTAAACTTAATTACGTTGACATTTGACGGGGGCGTGACGTGGTAAAAGCGATGAAAAAACTGTCGCTTTTCATCGTTTTACGCACTTGATGATCCCATATAGAGACATGTAAAATCATTGATAAATAGAAATTTTTTAAAAATGTTAAAAAAGCGATGTAAAACGATGAAAAGTGATCGCTTTTCATCGCTTTTCAACGCTTAATTATCACTTTATTTTATACTCAGTCATAGGTCTTCTTTGAGTCAATAAATTAAAATTTGTCTTATAGGATAAATCTATTACCATCAGTAGTACCCTATTATATAACGTATTTCACTATTATTTTATTAATATTAAAAATGGTGTATCGTGCCCTTTTATTAGTGGTCATGTTTTGTTTTTCTATCATAATATATTTGTTAGCTCTTCCCCTTTCATTTGATGTGTCACATGTTAGGTTTCGACTGGATGTTTGTTTTAGTGTGTCAGACGCCTTCTTTAGGTCAATAAATGTAAATTGATATTAAAGTGTGTCTATTATCGTCCATAGCATCATATTTTATGACGTATGTCGCTATAAGTTCATTAATAGCAAAGATAGTGTATAGTGCCTTTTTAGTATTCAATATGTTTTGTTTTTCTATCTTAGTATATTCGTTAAATCTTCCCCTTTCATTTGATGTGTCACATGTTAGAATTCGAATGGCTGTTTGTTTTTTACTACGTCAGACGCCTTCCTTAGGTCAATAAATGCAAATTTACTTTATAGTGTTTCTATTATCGTACATAGTATGATATGATTTCACATATGTCACTATACTGTCAATAATATCAAAGATAGGGTATAGTGCCTTTTTAGTATTCATTATGTTTTTGTTTTTCTATCTTAGCATATTCGTTAAATTTTCCTCTTTCATTTGATGTGTCACATGTTAGGATTCGACTGGTTCTTTGTTTTTTACTGCGTCAGACGCCTTCTTTAGGTCAATAAATACAAATTTACCTTATAGTGTGTCTATTGCCGTCCATTGTATTATATGATGTCACATATGTCGCTATACTTTCATAAATAATCAATATAGTATGTAGCGCTCTTTTAGGAGTCTCCATATCTATTTTTATATCTCAACATATTCATAATATCATCCTATTTTCCTTGGATGTGTCGTATGTATGGATTCGGCGTTTTGTTTATTTAATGCTTAGTCAGAGGCCTTCTTCATATCAATAAATTAACATGTATATTACAGCATATATAATAATATTAGTGGTGTCATATATCTCCTATGTTACTATATATTCATTAATAACGCTAAAATTAGTTTTACTTCATAATTTTTAATTATCCCCGGTATAATTACTAATAAAAGTTTTCATACATCCTAATAATTCCTTGAAATATTATATTATAAAGAAAATGTGTTGTTTGCTATCTGACGTCACCGGATGTAATTAAATTCCAATCGCTATTTTCGTTCCCACATCGAGAAGTTCGCAATATAATATCCGGTTCACGTGTAACAAGCTTGATCTTGCAATTCTCGTTAATTTCCAGTCGAGTTACGTCATACCAGCCTGCCTATTTAATGAACGAATACATTTTTATACTCGCAGTGTGCAGTTAACCTTTGTGATAGCGTGTTCGTTTGGTGTTTGTGCTACAAATAAATATTAAAAAGTGAGTACTATTTTATATATTTTAGAGGGCTCGAATTTGATTTTTTACACCATCATTCTAAGTTTGTCATATTGTTAATTTATTTCAGCATTATTTAAAACATGCAATATTATTTGTCAATATGTTTAATTTTCTCGTATTACGTTTAAAATTCTCACTCTTTTGCTAAATAATATTTTTGTGCACACCATATTTTGTTAAAAATATTGTTGTAAAGTGTTCCCGCAGATATTCTATTAGAACATTTTCTTCATATTTACAATAGGTCATTTCAACAACTGAGTTATAAACAAAAAAAACAAATACTTTAAACATTACTTTTATTTATATCCTAGCATCTGTATTACAGCAATAACCATTTTTTTTGTCATATTTGAATTCTAGAGTAACCTTACAATATGCCGACGTCGATTTACTTTTACACACCCCTTTTTTCATCGCAACACTTTGCCTGTTGGTAATATTCAATGTTAGCGATGTTTGTGATGGGGATAATAAAGATTTTTTTGTTGTTTACATCTATGCTCATTGTTGGCTATTGAATAATATGTTAGACTCTGCCGGTTTCGACATTAAATTATTCTCTATTCAGCAAATTTTACATGTAAATCGTTCATTATTACACATGCTTTCTGCCTTGCGTGTTTCTATGCCATATATTTAAGACATTTTCTTTCTTACGTGTTACTATGTCAGATATTTTATACATTTTACATCATTATTGTCCATGCTTTCATTCTTACTTGTTTCTATGTCAGATATTTTATACATTTTTCTATCATTTTATGTATAGTTTTGCTGTCTTACATGTTTCTATGTCAGCTATTTTATACATTTTCCATCAATATTGTCCATGCTTTCTGCCTTACGTGTTTTTATATCAGATATTTTATACATTTTTTTATCATTTTATGTACAGCAGTTATATTTTATATACTTTCTATCATTATTGTCCATGCATTCTGCCCTACGTGATTGTATGTCAGATATTTTACACATTTTCTGTCATTTTATGTACAGCATTTCTTTCTTACGTGTTCCTATGTGAGATATTTTCTACATTTTACATCATTATGGTCCATGCTTTCATTCTTACGTGTTTCTATGTTAGATATTTTATACACTTTCTATCATCCTTTCCAGTACTTCTCAATTTTTATTCAATATTTTATACATTTTCCATCATTATTGTCCATGCGTTCTCTCTTACGTGTTTCTATGTCAGATATTTCATACATTTTTATGTATAGCATTTCTTTCTTACGTGTTTCTATGTTAGATATTTTATACATTCTCTATCATTATTGTCCATGCTTTCTGCCATACGTGTTTGTATTTCAGATATTTCACACATTTTCTATCATTTTATGTACAACATTTCTTTTTTTACATGTTTCTAAGAACTTTTAAATTTTCTCAATTTATATTTTACGAGTAATTTTTAATCAACCTCGTATATATTTTATCCACAACGAATAATGTAATAGCAAAAATTCGTTGATTTTTCAATTTATATATTACTAGTAATTTGCGAGTAACTTCGTATATTATATAATTAAACTAATAAATCTTTATAAATATTCCAACCAGCGGATGTGCATTTCCTTTTAACATTTCTCACACGGTCGTCGGAAACACGTGCAACAATTTTTTTTTCAAGAATTAGCTTGGTAGTCAAATAGGTATACACATACGGCTGGACGTAATATGATGCGAAATACTGCTAACGAGAAATTTAGCCGATATTATTACATTCCTTTTTAACATTTTCTTAACGTGTGTCTCACGATTCAGCGTTTTCACAGTCGACAATATCCGATGCACGTGTGTACAAACAAGCTTCAGCTTGCAATTCTCGATAAGTTCCAGTCGAGTTACGTCATATCAGCCTGCCTATTTAATGAACGAATCCATTCTGTTATACTCAGTCTGCAGTTCACCTTTGTAATAACGTGTTCGTTTTGTGTTACAAAAAATTTTGTGCTACAAGTAAAACAATTTAAAAAAGTAGTACTATTTTATATATTTTAGAGGGCTTGTATTTGAATTTATACACCATCATTCTAAGTTTGTCATTATGTATGTAATTTATTTCTGCATTATTTAAAACATGCAATATTATTTGTAAATATGTTGTTTAATTTTCTCGTTTTTAAAATGGAACAGTGCATTTCACCAATAATAAAGTAATTGTTGATTAAAAAAATAGAGACATACAAAAAATATTTTAAAATTTTGGTTTTATACCACATCTGTTATCCATTATTTTTTCCAAGTTTTTCATATTGTTTATTAATTTATGTATTATTTAAAACATGCAATTTTATACATTTTCTATCATTATTATCCATGCTTTCAGCCTTACGTGTTTCTATGTCAGATATTTTATACATTTTCATTCATAATTGTCCATGCTTTCTGCCTTATGTGTTTCTATGTCAGGTATTTCATACATTTTTATGTACAGCAGTTCTTTCTTACGTGTTTCTACGTCAGATATTTTATACATTTTCTATCATTATTGTCCATGCTTTCTGCCTTACGTGTTTGTATTTCAGATATTTCACACATTTTCTATCATTTTATGTACAGCGTTTATTTTTTACGTGTTTCTATGTCGGATATTTTATACATTTTCCATCATTATTGTCCATGCTTTCTGTCTCACATGGTTCTATATCAGATATTTTATACATGTTTTTCTATCATTTTATGTACATCATTTCAGTCTTAGAGTTACCGTAGCGTATTGTGGTAGTCATGTATTTACTCGATGGCTGAGTTTTTCTTTTATATAACATAATATATTTACTTTTAATTTTCACATCCAAAGGATATACTCTAAAACTATATATACTCTAAAATGTATTTAATTTAATTTTTCTTTGTTAATACACCTGAAATATTTTAACGTTGAATATTTTATGGTCCTTTACGGAGTATAAAAAGGATGGTCGACATTTTCCTGCACGGATTCACGCCTGTGTAACTTCACGAAGGGAGTTGTACTTAAACCTATTAGTTGATCGTGAGACGGGACCTGCAAAGTGCGCTCTCAACTAGGGTTAGGTATATACAGTGCATTCCGTATGTTTTATAAACATGATCAGGGGAAATTGTTGCCTGATGGCTATTGAAGAACCGTCTATGACCAACATATATTCTTACAGAGACCAATGTTCATTATCCACTTTAAAACAATAAATTACTTGCTCGTCGTAGATAAACTATAGTATGCACATATTTACGCTTTCCTTTCACCTTTCATTTAACGCCTTGTACGTCAAAATCAGATAAGTAACAACGAAGATATAAAGTAATGGTCTTTCGGCACGTTAGTTTGTTTGAACATAATTTATGGATGGTAATCATTCGTTGGTTAGACTTCGTCATAATTGGATTATATCTGAATATCATTGTTAAATGGTAATTGTTGTAGATAAAATATACTATGCATCAAATCGAAAAATAGTCATCTTGGAGATTTGTGTATAGTAGTGGATATGTAGATAAGACTCTTGGCTAATTATACGTTCAGATGAGATCTGTGTGTATTAGTGAGTGTTCAGCGGAGACTCTTGTCGAATTGTACGTTCAGTGGAGATTTGTGTATAGTAGTGGTCGTTCAGATGTGGCTTGTAGAGAACGTTTAGGTCCTTATCGGTTTGTGATCATCCAACTCATATCTATGTCGAGTAATATACGTTAGTTGTTTGAACATACTGGAAGAATGGTAAATTCGTTTTTAGTCCTCGTTATAATTGGATTATATCTGAATATCGTTGTAAAATAGTAATTGTTGTAGATAAAATATATTATGCAATAAAACGTTATCGCATAAAAATAATCGTATTTGTGAGTTGTGTATAGTAGTTACTGTTCGGAGGATACTTGTAATGACTGCTCAGATGAGATTTATATATTTATGTATAGTAGTTGATGACCTACATTTCCGTCTTTCCTGTTGTGTCCAATATAATAGTTTTTTGTTATTTTGTTGTCGCCCATTCTGTGGACGTGTCTATACCAGTGTAGTTGCGATGTCCTTTGTTATTCTGTGATTAACGCATATAATTTCTTATGATTCTTTCATTTCTTACTCTGACAAATTTCGTTTTTTTCCGACAGATTTTCTTTAGCGATTGTTCTGTCCTATCTTGAGTCTAGTTTACAACTGTTATACGTCTGATATGAGTTAGAACGCGTCTGCTATACATCGCATATACGTTAGATAGTGTCAGGTATACGTCTGCTTAATGTTCGATCGCGTTAGATATCTGTTACAGTTCGTTTACAGTTAGGGTACGTTACATGTTGTTGTCCGAAGTTTAAAATTGCCAAACATCGATAGGTTAACTGTGAATTATTTTCTAGTCATTCTGATGCGATATACCCATCGTATGTCCTTTGAGAATATCACGTTTTTCTATATTCTATTACCTATTCCATTATTACAGAGTACAGTGTGGTAGACTGCAATAAGTGTGGAAGAAATATAACACGATATGTTGTTTATATGTTTATTTCGATTTTATTATGGATATCTAAACATTACAGTATACTTCATTATTCCATGATTAACACATTTACATTTACCAAACAACCGTTTCGATTCTGTGTTGGAGCAAAATGCTCTGAATTGATTATTTTTCTTTACATGTTCTATAAGTTTGCATGCGTATCCTCTTTTTCGATGATGAGGTAATGTATATACGTAATCTAATACTCTTGGTACATCATACTGTCTGAGTGGATCAAAGGCGCATTTTGATTATAGAACAAACGATACTGGTTCTCCGCTGATATACAAGATATAGCAGGTAACTTCAGTGTTTGTCATCCATTGATCAATAAGTATGTCATCTAAATTTAAGCGTTTTATTTTTCTGACTACGTTCGAACCTCTGAACAACTTGATTTTATCCATCTTACTTCTTAGAAAGCTTGATACATACAGAATTTTATTCAATCATGTAACCTCTATCAGGTCGACTTTTATCCCACACGACTACGCGCCTCGAGGTGGAATCTCTTTGGTCATGACTTCATTCTCATTGTGTCGAGGGGCGTTTACATGTTACCATTAAGGCGTTTACTTACCGTTCCTATGTCATCATTGGTCGATACATGTTGGGGCGTGGTGCATGAGGGTACGTATTGGTTAGGGCCTGGTGATATGAGAATACGTAACACCACGGTTTGGGGCGTTTACATGTCATCATTGGACGTTGACATATCACCATTCAGGCGTTTACTTGTGGATGTTCCTATGCCACCATTGGTCGATTGTTTCGTGAGAGAGAGAGAGAGAAAGAAGAAGCGATAAACTAAAGAAGTGTCTTTTTATGATGACAGGTGTTAGATGGTTTGGGCATAGTTAAAGGATGAAACCTAGAGGTGGTGAGACGGGATGATGAACTGTAATGTACGTGGAATCCCCTTCTAAATAGGTCCAATAGCAGCAAAGATATGATTTAGCGTCGTTTTCACAATGTTGTCATGTTTGTTTCTCTGTTAGCCTTAGTGACTACTCTCCATTCCTTGAACGTCTATTATGCTGAAATTCGATCAATCGCAACAAAGATCCGATATAGTGCCATTTTGACAATGTTTTCGTCTTTGTTATGATAAAATATTTTAATATCTTCTCCTCTTTCCAACGAGCCCTCATTCGCGAAGATCGAACCAATAGAAACGAAGATACGGTGTAGTGCCTTTTTGGCAATTTGTCTTTGTTTTTGTGTTAACGTATTCGATATCCCCTCCTCTTTCATTTAACGTTTTTCGCGTAGTAATCTGACAAATAACGATGGAGATATGATATAGTGCCGTTTTGGCATTGTCTTTGCGTTTGCTTTTTGTCTTAACGTATTCGTTACCATCTCCCAATTCCATCGATACCTTGCACGTTGTTGTACGTTAAGCTGTTTAGACTTTACAAGATTAGTGTCCTTTAGGCAATGACATCATCTTTGTTTTCATGTCAACGTATTCGTTTGTCCCTCCTCTTTCCATCGATACCTTACACATTGTTATACGTTGAGCAGTTTAGACGCTACAAGCTTAGTGTCCTTTTGGCAATGCCACCATCTTTGTTTTTTGCTTCTACCGTTGTACGTTGAGCCGTTTAGACGTTAACAGCTAAGTGCCGTTTTGGCAATGCCGCCATCTTTGTTTTTTTGCTTCATCGTATTCGTTACCTCCTTCCCTTTTCAACGATACCTTGCACGTTGTTGTACGTTGAGCCGTTTAGACGTTAACAGCTTAGTGCCGTTTTGATAATGCCGCCATTTTTGTTTTTTGCTTCAATGTATTTGTTACCTCCTCCCCATTTACAACGACCCCTTTGTTCGTCATGATCCGCCGAGCCAACGCACCCTTTTACCAACAGCCCCTGTTACGCTTTAAAAAAATTGACGCTATTTTCAAGTTTGAACGATACGAAAAGAAGAAGAATTCACTCTATCTTCACGTTTGGACGATTTTTCACAAAAGAAGAAGAATTAACGCTATTTTCATGTATCGACGACACCTCGAGTACCCCCGTCCCCCCGCACCCCTTGCCAGGCTCCTCTCGCCCCCCTTCGCCCCGTAGCCAAAACAGTGTTACCCATAGCTGCGCGAAATCCGTTGCGCGTACGATTCCAACAATACCTCACACGTCACGATCCGATGAGCCGTCGCGCCTCTACCACAAAAAGAGCCAAAAATAACCAGAATGGACCTTAGCGATTTCTTATGGGATTTAACATGGGAAAATACGCCGAACCGGTGCTGCCCTTTTACTTTTACGTGTCTCGACAGCATAGGTCACTGACACAGGTACAATTTTATTACATTACATTACAAGAATATACAGTAACATTAGAATTAATAAAGAAATACATTAAATATTGGTACAATTATCAATTATCAAATTCTAAACTACGTTTCTTTTTCTAAATATAATGGTAAAGCTTGGTTTCATAGAGGAAATTAGTAAGGTTTTGGAGTTGAATGTCGTGAAAAAGTAAGTGAATAACAAAGCCAACAAATATTTGCAGACTCTTGGAACTTAGGGTCATATGATCTTAGGGCAATGTTCGTTTCTGCAATGATGAGTAAACACGAGAAACAAACTGAAAGACGCAGTGTAGATGATCCAGACAAACAAAGATATAAGATGTATGCATACAAATATCATTTCGAAATTAACTCTAAATGAATAACAGTCTGTCAAGGATGTTTTTTCAAAACATTGGATGTCACAGATCAATGTGGTAAGAAACCACCTTCAAGCAAACATTCTGCAGATAAATTACTGGAAGTAATAAACCATATTAACTCTTTTCCACTTTATGAAAGTCATTATACCATACGAAGGAGCACATGTAAATACTTGCCAACCTATTTAACTATTTCTAAAATGCATTCATTATATTCCGATTCGCACGTTTAACCTGTCAGTGATAAAATATACAGAAGGAATTTCACAAACTAAATTTAAAATTTAAAAAGCCAAACGTAGATACTTGCAATGCATGTGATGTGTTTAAGATGAAGTTCGACATAGCTTAAGACGAAACCGCGAAAAACAAAATAATTTTAGAACGTGAGTGTTACCAACATGCCGCTGATTTAGCATATCGTGAAAAGAAATCCGATAAAATATTAGCTGCTAACAATAATCAAACTCGTTGTCTCACGTTTGATTTGCAGCAATGTCTCCCAACTCCTGCTTTAGAGACATCAGTTGCTTTTTATAAGAGACAACTATGGACGTTTAATTTAACAATCAACGATAACGCAACTGGTTTGTCTACACACTTTATGTTGCATGAGGCTATTATCAGGAAGAGGTGCTAATAAGTAGCATCATGCCTGTATAAGTAAACTTTATTCAAAATTAGAAGAACTGACTTATGCAGAATTTGAAAGTATCCCACTGATAAAGTCGACGTTGCCTCTTCAGGGAAATAGTAAAAAGGGCCGGCTTAACGAATTTTATATTTTATTTGACATTTATATTACATATTTAATTTAAATAAATATCTAGATAATTAAGGGAAAAAATATATAAACTGATAAATTATTCAGTATACAAAATCAACAAATGCAAAAGTATTTTTTTATTTACTTTTTACTTTAAATGTAATATTTAATTATTAGAAAGCCATGAATCTAAACTTGGACATAATTTTTAATACCTACAAACATTTTAAAATAACACTTTCTTGTATATCTAAATTTAAAATCACTTTCTTTTTCAGCATTAATGAATAATCATGATTTTCCCTATCTACGACTTAATATTTTATAAGATTATTGATTAATAATTTTATGTGATGCACAACCTTTAGTGAAGAATAATTTTTTTTCGTGAAATTATTAATAAAGAAATTTATCATTTTTTGTCAACTTTTTCAGACATAAAACAGAAAAGTTAAACATAACAAGTCAACATGAATAAATATGAACCTTTTAAAACGAGTAAATCGGTAGTCACCTGAGGGACCGCAGACGTTCGGATACAATTAGCGTCTCTTTGTAAAGACAATGACGTCGACTTTACTAAAGTAACAAGACATTTACTTAACACAGACACTACACATTAGTCCCTTGAGTTAGTGATAAGTTATAGTCTAAAAAATCATTATGAAATTGACTGGCCAGTTGATTGTGAAAACCAGTGCCAATAAAACACAAAACACACACACACACACACACACACACACACACACACAAAACGAGTATAAATATTACATCACATAGATATTATGTTAAATCTGTGTCAATATCACTGTCGTGTTTTAAATTGATGATAATATTTTGTATATTATATGTAGGAAAATATGAATTCTCAGCTTTCATGATATGTGAGACTGCATTTTTCCAACTATTCGCATCAATTTTGAGTACTTCCTTTTCAATTAAATGCAGGACATATGCATTTAAATATGGCGAAGTATTATTTCTTTGAACTCTTTACTTAAGTTGATGCCACACATGTTCGATTGGGTTAAATATACAGTAATATGGTGGAAGTCTTAAAATCGTATGACCCATATTTTCGGCATAATTATCACAAAAGTATTCTTTTTTCAATGCGAAACTTTTCAAAATGTCAAATAAATCCTTCTTAGTATTATCTATGTGAAAATAAATATCTTTGTCATACAAGTAATTCTGTATTGTTATTTTCGTATAGCTTGAACTGGGAATTTTATTTAATTGCCTGCTATGATATGTTGTATTGTCCATAACTACAACACTATTAAGGGGTATGTTGGGTATTAACTTATTTTTTAACCAGTCTTCAAATATATCTGAAGTTGTGTTGTCATGGTAATCGAGACATGAATCACTGATGTTTTTAGCTGATAGAGATAAGGCATTTGGAACCCATCCACTGACTGATCCAGCATGGAATATTGTTATTCTTTTCCTCTATTAGAAGGCGCTTTATTGAACAAGATTGACTATTATCTACCCAACTTTTAGATGGCGTATCGTGAGTATCAAACCTTTTATCTACTTTTTTGTATTTAAACCCTATATGTTGCAAACACTTCCAAACAGTTGTTATACCGCACTTAATTTCAGTGTTGTCGACGAGAAGCCTGTCAACTAATATATCTAGTGTAGGTACAATTTGTTCTTCATACAAGGCATACACTTTGCGACGAATAAGATCTTCATCTGCACGATCGAGCTTTCGAGAAATACTGTTATCCCGTCTTATTAATCTTGGTATCATAGGATTACTTACAATTTTTATGACTGTGGATAATGGTTTTTTAGTCAAAGTTGCCGTTTCATGTAAAGCTCCGTTACTGTCCATGTTTTTTTCGACAAGAGTTTGAAAAACATTAGCAATAATTTGTTTTGCATCAGTAGATAAATGTATTCGTTGGCGGTGTTCAGGTTCTAATACTTGAATGAGATCACCTCCTTATCGATTTGCTTCCGGTTCATTAACTGGCAAAATTGCTTCATTATCCTCTGGACTCCAGGGACGCCACATTGTTTCATACAATAAAGGTAAATTTGACTACGTGGATTCACCGGCAAGTGTACACACTCTAAAAAAATAAACACTTTTATAACAATACTCAACTAATTTTTTGCACAAACTGAACACTCAAACGACTTTACAACCAATTCCGTCGAAAGCAGACTTTTAACTGTTAGTCTGTCATCGTACAACTCTCTTCAAATTAAAAAACAATTAACGATAAATAACAGGTAGAAAGTTATATAAATTCCAAGTAATTTGTTAATAGGTCAATTAAGTTAAACGTTTACTCATTATAACTGTATATACGGGTTTGTCAGTTCTAATGTGCTGTTTGGGATATTACCCGTTTTCCCAAAACTTATTAATTTCTACGGCCGGTCCAGTCAATTTGACTAAATTGAGATCTTCATAATTTTGGGCGCTTTTATTTCGTTGAGACTAAAATAATGATTAATAAAAGAATACAATAATTATGGGAAATTTGTATGTTTATAAAAAAAGTTTTTTGACATTACGCTTGAATGATAATATTTGATCTGATTATATTTACTAACCTACAGTTGACTTGGCTATATGCCGGTCCTGTCAGCTTGGATAGCTGTGATAATTATACAACAACTGTTATTAAAATAACTTTTATAATGAGACACTAAATTTCTGGATACAGTAGCGATACCTGATGATGTCACAGAAATTATTCTGTTCTGAAAATTCACATGTCGCAGCAATGTTTACATATTTGTTGCAGGCTAAACCAACGTTACAAGTTATTCATCACAAGTTTATGGTATCTAGTCACTCACATATGGAAGTAGATTTGGACCATGCTATAATAGAAAAAAGGAAGAAAAAAACGGCTATACAAATTTATCATCCACATGAGTGGATGCAACTGATTCGTACAAGCAGTAATAAATTTAAGGTTTTTGAAATGCAACAGGCTGGTTTCTTTGATTTTGCTGCTTAGCTTAAAGGTCCTGTTATTTTGCGAAAAAAGATTGCGGTGGTAATAATTTTAAGTGGTTTGACGTTAAATGGTTTTCTTACGCACGCGATTTCGGTATTCGGTATTAATTATAAAACATCCCTTCAGCAAAATGAGCCGTTCAAAACTATTTCTCTCAAAATAACAACAAGACAAACAAGAAATTTTATATTGCAGCCGGTTACGGACCAACAGTTGGCAATAAGTGAAGAGAAAAAGTGATATTTAATTTCTTTGTTACCTTTAATACCGGAATACTTCCATCACTTTTACGAAAATCTAAAGACTGCTGCCGATGTTAGGGACGTAGATCCGGACTTGAACAGAGGAGAGAGTGACTTATAATAATGTTTATTTAATAAATAGGTATTGATTTTGTATATTAAAGACTTAATAAAAATTGTTACTCATAGTACCTTTCTTGAATTGTAAGTATTTAGGTTCCCTAAATAGTATCTGTCTTAACCACTTAAGTCAAATTTTCCAGTTGAACATAATAACTTAAGTCAGTTATTTTATTGTTTAATGATAATGCATTAATATGGATGTTGAACATCACAGTTGAAAGGCTCATAAATAAATCATACAAATACATTATAAAAGAGAATATGTGCCTTTAAACTTTTTCACCAGAAACTTTAAACCTTCCCCTGTAAAATTTTTCTTATTTTCAATTTAAGACTTAAGTGTTTATTCCTTCCGGGTCTAGAATTATTTTTTGCGGTTTCCGTCAGTTTTTGGACTTAAAACAATTTTGGGAACTGATTATTGGTATTTGTTAACATTGGATCTAACGCGATTGTATTACAGGTTAACAATTACCGAAACTTGTTGTTTTTGATATTAATAAGTTTATAGTTTTTTAAATAGATTGTTTTTAATTACGTTTATAATTCAAATTAAATTGAACAAAAAGTACAATGCTTGTCTATACTTAACGAGTTTTACACTTAACGAGAGCATTTTTAAATTAAATAAATTTTGCGAAACAAAAACAGTTATTCCAAACACAGGTAGGGATAACAAAATACAGTATTCTAAAACATTTTGTACTTAATCTGCATTTAACAAAATAAACCTCCCACAAAAAGACCAAAAAAATCCCAGTTATATTTATTATTATACTTAAATATACTATTTTACTATAGGTAAAATGCACAGTAAATCGTATTAACTCAACAATTGAATTCAGTTTCAATCAGTCTAAAAATCAAAGTATACAGTTCACAATTAAATAGTAATACAATAAACTGTAATCAGTTAAATCCCTATACTAAATTTCAGAAGTTGGGTATTATTGTTTTGGACGAGCAATTCTTTGAAGTATCGTTTTTTATTTCGAGTTAAAGGTATCTTACAACTATCAAAACAAAAACAATCATTCTAAATTCAGATACAACAAAATACAGTATTCTTAAATATTTTGTACTTAATCTATACGTTTAACAAAATAAACCTTTCGAAAAAAAAACACAAAATCCTTCTTCTTCTTCTTGTGCCACTCCTATCGGTTATTGGAAATCATCAAGGCTATCCTGACCTTGTTTACGGTCAAATTTACTGGATATGAATAAATATGACACAAAATCCAGTCATATTTATTGTTACGATAAATATACTGGCCTAAATTTTATGACTAATTCTGTTTTGTTGTAGAAATTTCGGTGGAGGTCTAGAATCAAATTATGGTGAATGAGCCGGTCTGAGCTTCTCGATCTTTCGATGCGAGACGACGCTGTTCTCGAATATCAGGATTTCATATAAAATAACCGAACTTTGATTGAAGAGGACAGTTAATTCTGAAGACCCGCGGCCGCGACTTTTATTGTTACGCTCGCTATATAAATTATGTATTATTCTTTAAATAAATTAATATAAATTATTGTGCTTTTTAATGAATTAAGATAAGAACAAGACATTATAAATTAAAGAATTCACAACAAAATATAAATAATTATAAATAAATAAAAGACTTAACAGTGGTGTCAGAAGAAAAGTGGAATAAGTGGAAATTGTGGAAATGGCTACGATTTATGAGCTCACAGTGACTAATTTAAGAAGACATCTCGAAGACAGAGAATTAGCTTCTACCGGAAAAAAGGCTGAGTTGGTCTAACGACTAAAGAACGCTTTGCTAGAAGAAGGACTAGATCCAGAGACTTATATATTTGAAGATGCTGTCCTCTCGTCGATTTCGAAAGTTTCTGGTGACATCGCATGATTAGAGAACAAAGTTTCTGGCGATATTTCGAAAGTTTCTGGTGACATCGCATCATTAGAGAACAAAGTTTCTGGCGATATTTCGAAAGTTTCTGGTGATATCGCATCATTAGAGAACAAAGTTTCCGGCGACATCGCTTCTTTGGAAGACAAAGTTTCTAACGAGATTTCTTCTCTGGAAAGCAAAGTTTCCGCTAACATCTCTTCGGAAATCTCTAAAGTCACTTCTGAGATGTCTGCCCTGGACGATAGAATGTCTTCGTTAAAAAATTAAGTTGCTGCCGATATGTTGGCCTTCGAAGAAAAGATTAAAGAGATGGAAAGGAAGATGGAGGAAACAGGGACAGCAGAGAGAGGTAACAATCCGATTACAGTGGAGATAAAAGAAGACGAGACGAAATGTAAATTGGAAATACGGCCGAAATTTGAAGGAAGTGGAGGTTCTGTCCATGTGAAAGTCCCAACTTTCGATGGAAAATCGTCATGGAACAACTACATGAAACAGTTCGAATCAGCCGCAAGAGCAAATGGATGGTCTGAAAAAGAAAAGGCGGCAAACCTGACTATCGCTCTTCGAGGAGATGCCTTAGATGTGCTTCAGACCATAGGCGTAGAGGAGACCGATTATTTCGAACAACTGAAGAAGAGGTTAAATATGCGATATGGCCACGAACATTTGGAGCATGTATATCAGTCGCAGCTTAAAAATTGTAGACAGAAGAAAGATGAGGCTCTTCAAGAATATGAGGTAGATATTGCCAGATTAGTACGATATGCTTATCCAACAGCTCCCGAAGACATGATGGAAAAGTTGGCCGTTCAAACGTTTATTGATGGTCTTCGTGATCATGAAATGCAGAGAACACTGCGATTAGCTCGTCACAAGACGCTGGTTGATGTCCTATCCGCCGCCCTCGAATACGAGTCAGCTACGCAGGCCTCTGGCGGGTACAGTAAAGTTAGGACTGTAAAAGAGGAAGGAGATGAAGATAAACTTGACCAGCTCGTTAATATGATGAAAATTATTACATGCAAGAAAACGAAGATTATAAAATCAAGAAACTCACCATCAGGAAAACCAGAACGAGTCAGCTTTAGGGGAGCAGCTTCGACCCGGAACTTTTCCAAAGATCCTCTTATACTAATAGCTTCTTTGAAATGTCGTGAAGATAGGGTATATGTAGATGGAGAAATAAATGGTAAAAGACATACGTTGTTGGTGGATACCGGAGCGACCAGAACCATTATACGTCCAACAGTTATAAACAGCCGTAAGAAACTGTTACCAACGAGGTTGCGACTTCGGACCGCTACAGGTGAAAATGCCAACATTCATGGAGAAATCCAGGTACAATTGGGAATTGGAGCAGAAAAGTTCGTCCATACTGTTATAGTTGCTGACATCGAAGAGGATGTTATATCAGGAATGGACGTAATGAATATGCATGGATTCCAATTGGATTTTAAGAATAAGGTAATCAAAGTTGGCAACGAGGAGGTATTTCTTCATCCACATAATGACAACACTGTGCAAGCAGCCATTACAGAAGATACAGTCGTGCCTGCGAGAAGTGAAACGATCATAGTAGCGCGACTAGAGGGAATTGTAGACGAAGGGACACCTGTTATGATGGAGCCTTGAAACCACGACGATGAGGTCGGCCGTGGAATAATAATTGGAAAGGAATTGGTGACTTCGGCTAAAGAAATTCCTGTGAGACTTATCAATGTCAACGACTACTCAGTGACCATCAAGAAAGAGACAAAAGTAGGAACTTGTGTACCTGTGACATCCATAATCCGTCAGGGGACAACATCTGATAATTCCAACGACAAATTCGACCAAATGGTTGCAGTTGCAGGACAGTCTCTAAATCAGATGGATAGAAGGAAATTAAGGGAATTTCTTCGGCAGTACCGTGATATTTTCCTACCGAAAGGAGGAAAGACGGGAAGAACTACCGTTGTTAAGCATAAAATTGATACTGGTAATGCTAAGCCAATTCGTCAAACAGCTCGACGATTACCACAGGCGAAAAGAGAGGAAGCTGAAACGATTGTTCAGGAAATGAAGAAAGACGGGGTGATAGAACCTTCTACAAGCCCATGGGTCCCTTCGGTGGTCCTGGTTAAGAAGAAAGACGAAACGACGAGGTTCTGTGTAGATTACCGTTTGCTGAACAACGTTACCAAGAAAGATAGTTATCCTCTGCCTCGGATCGATGACACATTGGATACATTGGCTGGAAGTAAATTGTTTTCTACTTTGGATTTGAAGTCTGGATACTGGCAGGTAGAAATGGACCCAGTAGATCAAGAAAAGACAGCCTTCACCACAGGATCTGGATTGTGGCAATTCAACGTTATGCCATTTGGACTCTGTAATGCTCCTGCGACATTTGAGAGGCTTATGGAAAATGTGTTGAGAGGGTTATCTTGGAAAACATGCCTGGTTTATTTAGATGACATAATCGTCTTGGGGGAGACATTTGAAGATCATTTGAGGAATTTAGAAAACGTTTTTAATCGACTTGAAGCTGCCCAATTGATGCTAAACCCCAAGAAGTGCCAGCTATTTCAAGGTAGAGTCAATTATCTGGGTCATATAGTCAGTAAAGAAGGAGTGGCCGTGGATAAGGGAAAAATCGATTCCATTAAGGAATGGCCAAAACCAACTGACAAACATCAAGTGAGAAGTTTTCTTGGACTATGTACTTACTACCGGAGGTTTATTAAGAAGTTTGCAGATATCGCTAAGCCATTAACGCGACTTACGGAGGAAGCAAGAGATTACCGCTGGGATACAGACTGCCAAAATGCCTTTGAGACCTTGAAAAAGCATTTAATAACAGCACCAATTTTAGGGTATCCACTGCCAGAAGGAGAGTTCATCTTAGATACGGATGCAAGTAATGTGGGAATTGGAGGAGTGCTGTCTCAGATTCAAGGAGGACAGGAACGAGTCCTCGGATATTTTAGTAAAGTTCTTTCAAAACCTGAGCGGAATTATTGTGTAACGAGAAGAGAACTGCTAGCAGTAGTAAAATCAGTAGAGCACTTCTATCAATACCTTTATGGTAGGAAGTTTCTAATCCGAACCGACCATGCCGCCCTTAAATGGTTGATGCAGTTAAAGAATCCAGAGGGTCAGATAGCCAGGTGGATCGAACGACTCCAAGAATACGATTTTAAGATTGAGCACCGGGCCGGAGTTAGCCACAGAAACGCTGATTCTCTTTCCAGAAGGCCATGCCCAGCAGAGTGTTCCCACTGCAACAAAACGGAATCCAAGGAAGCAGCAGTGCTAAGAACAACGATGGTCAACGACGACTGGACGCCTACTAAGATCAGAGAAGAACAAGAAAGAGATCCAGTTATACAGAAAATTCGAAAATGGAAAGAGGAAAACCGTCGACCACCTTGGCAAGAAATATCAAACCTATGCTCAGTAGTTAAGACGTATTGGGCCCAGTGGGACTCATTTATCATGGAAGATGGCTTGCTCAAACGAGTCCTGGAAAATGATGACGGTTCGGAGAAGAGAAGACAGTTGGTGATCCCAAAGAGCAGAATAGCCGAAGTACTTCGTCAGTTACACGACAGTCCATCGGGAGGGCATTTTGGTGTAAAGAAAACCCTTCAGCGAATTCGGGAACGGTTTTATTGGATGAACAGTTCCGACGACGTAAAAGACTGGTGTAAGAAATGTACTATTTGTGCCACAAGTAACGGGCCTTACCGAAAAAGGAGAGCTCCTATGAGACAATATAATGTTGGAAGCCCGTTTGAAAGAATAGCTTTGGATATCGCTGGGCCATTTCCAGAAAGTGAACATGGAGGCAAGTAGATGTTGGTAGTAATGGATTACTTTACTAAGTGGGTCGAGATTTACGCACTCCCAGACCAGAAAGCCGCTACCGTTGCAGATAAGTTGATACAAGAATATATCAGCCGATTTGGAGTGCCATTGGAGATACATAGTGACCAAGGCAGGAACTTCGAAAGTGATCTATTCCAAGGAATATGTGATAGACTAGGCATGAAGAAAACAAGAACTACAGCATATCATCCGCAATCTGATGGTATGGTAGAGCGGATGAATAGGACAGTCGGCAAGTATTTGACAAAGATAGTGTCCGATCATCAGCGAGACTGGGACCAATACCTTCCGTTCTTCACAATGGCCTACAGATCCGCTGTTAACGAATCAACAGGCCAGACACCAGCCAGAGTCCTATTCGGACGCGAAATGCGACTACCTTGTGATCTAGAGTTTGGGTGTCGACCTGGAGAAGATGTAGCAGGTGAAGATTATGTGATCGAATCACGAAGAAGAATGGACGATGTACATGAGTTGGTCCGTTCCCACCTTCAGATCGCTAGCGACCGAATGAAGAAACGGTACGATACACAAGCCGAAAAGGGTTGCTTTAAGAAGAACGACAAAGTCTGGCTGTATAATCCCAAGAAGCGAAAAGGTTGTTCTCCCAAATTGCAGCAGTTTTGGGAAGGTCCATACCTCATCATGGAGAAGATCAACGATGTCATCTACCGAATAAGCAAGATTCCGAGGGGAAAGCCGATGATAGTACACCATAACCGGCTGGCGTCTTTCGAAGGTGACCACGACGTAGATGAAGAAGTGGAAGTAAACCAAGTCCAAGATGTGTCTGACCTCACGTTTGAGGAATTCATGGGTGCCTATGGAGGTACCGGTAAAGCGAGACATGGTGTTACCACTGAAGAAAAGCAAGATCTACTCGCGCTCCCCGATGACTACTCGCTGGCCCTTACCATCCCGGCCAGTATCAAAGACGCATCAGGGTTGGCATCCGTCTTTCGAAGGAAGTTTGGTCGAGTTGCAGAACTTCAATGCCAGGTGCCAGCTCCCGGTAAAACCTTGAAACTCCAAGATGCATCACGTTACCTTTTCTACCTGGTAACAAAAGACACTGCCCGTGACCAACCTACCTACCGAGATGTATGGGAAGCCTTACTTCAATTGAGAGAGCACGTACTAGAGTCCGACGTGCAAAAGTTAGCCATGCCAAAGTTGGAGTGCCGCCAATTAGATTGGAGGGTTATCCGAAATATGGTGGAGGAGATCTTCAAAGACAGCGAAGTCCAGGTGTTAGTCTGTTGCAATCCGCATAGTTACTGGTGCGGAGAGAAAACCGTCCCTTGTCATTTTTATACAACTGGAAGTTGTAAAAGAGGGTCCAGTTGCCGATACCAGCATACAGTTCCGGTTCCAGTCCCGACAAGGTTCCAGGAGGAACCATCTTTTAAGAGGGGGGCAATGTTACGATAAATATACTGGCCTAAATTTTATGACTAATTCTGTTTTGTTGTAGAAATTTCGGTGGAGGTCTAGAATCAAATTATGGTGAATGAGCCGATCTGAGCTTCTCGATCTTTCGATGCGAGACGACGCTGTTCTCGAATATCAGGATTTCATATAAAATAACCGAACTTTGATTGAAGAGGACAGTTAATTCTGAAGACCCGCGGCCGCGACTTTAATTGTTACGCTCGCTATATAAATTATGTATTATTCTTTAAATAAATTAATATAAATTATTGTGCTTTTTAATGAATTAAGATAAGAACAAGACATTATAAATTAAAGAATTCACAACAAAATATAAATAATTATAAATAAATAAAAGACTTAACATTATTGTTATACGTAATTGTACAGTAATTCTTGGTCAATTTAAAGAAGCTACATTAAAAAAACAATTATTTAAACTTAGTTTTAATCAGTCTAAACTGATTAGATACCGATTACAATTAAATAAAATTCTTTTTAGTAATTTTTAATCAGTTAAATCCTTATAGTAAGTTTCAAGATAACTCCTGCGTAAATTTTGTCGAGTAATTCCTTTAAGTCCCTTTACTTATTTTGAGTTAAAGGTATCCTGCTTGTGTACTCTTGTGTCAAACTATTAGCAAATAATGAAGTCTAGTTTTGAGCCCGTCGTAAGCTAAGTACTACAACTTTTTGGTAATCTTCTTCTTCGTAAGAGTACTCATAAAAGAAAGTAATGGATGTTTCGTTTTCATCACTACACCTTATTCTCGTACCATTTTACTTTGTCTTTATCCTCATTCACATTTAAATTGTTATCCTACTCTTCTTGAAGTAATTTCAGATTGTAAAATTTATCATTAGTCCATTCAGTTACGCTATACGGTTTGCCCGTCTTTTTAGCCGTCTGAATTAACGTCATATTGTTGTGGGACATAAACTGGACCAGATTTTACAATACGCTTTACTTGCTTTCTATAACGCTACGCACATTATCACCCTCGTTTTGAGAGGCACCGCGAATCAAAAATTTATGGGTTATGCTTTTGACATTCATTTTCTGTAGGTATTGCGTACACATAAGTTGTAAGGATGTATTTATTTTTTGCTGCCGGCAACAATTATCAGAGTAAAATATAAAGTCCAGTTTTTTACCAGTATTAGCCTGTATAATTTTTTCTATATATTTTAGAGTAAAACTCCCAATCCCATTCGCACCACGGTTTCCCTCCGTTTCGCCCCAAAAATAGCATTCGACATATTATGCAGCACTTTTTGAAACAATTTAGAAATATAGGTCAGAATGCAACATCAAGAATTGGGTAAGAAATAAAAAAGTAAAATGGAACGATCATGTAAGCCTAATGACAACAAATAGAGTAGTAAAGACGGCAAAAGACGGTTCCCCAATAGGAAGACGATCAGTAGGAATACCACGAAAACGATAGAATGACAACTTACTAGAGGCACATTGAAAAACAGATAGAGTCATGTCTATATAAAAATAAGAAGAAGATGAAGTCAGAATGCAGAAAACCAGAAATGAACTCCAGAGTACTACGACGATGAAGAGTATAAAATGTTTCTTCTTATTAAGTAAGCAAAACTTTGAAGATATCTATAATTATTGTGGTGATATGCTTTTATGTAAGCTATGTCAAGGTTTATCGGTTAAATTTTGTCATTTTCAATTATTCGACGAGGCAATTCATGACAAGTAGTACTGTTGGACAGTCACTTGCAAGGAGGTTTGCTTGTGAAAATATAGGTGTGATATCCATCAACAGAGCAGAATTCATTTAACCTCTATATATACAAGATAAGATAAGAAGAGACGATGATGAAGCATATGAGATTATACTTTAACACATGAACACAAATTAGTACGTTTCAGTATTTTCTGACGATTTGAAAATGGTATTTTTCATTAGGTTTTTATTTCGTACAATAGTACAAATGATCCATAATTATAAAATGCTCAAAATACCATAACTGGTTATTACTGTACTTTTGCCAAAGTGGAGCTAGATGACTTTCAGCTTACATCAGATAAACCTTAAAATGTCTTTGAACTCGATTTGACAGAGGTTAAATGACCACTAATTCTGAAAGAGCGACACAAAAAATTCTTTTATCTATTTATCAAATCCTGTGAAATATCTTTGAAAAAATGTAGACCTTTGTTATAAAGAAAAAATATTGATTTTCATGACGAGGCCATTTTGACCTAGAAATAACCTTTAGAATAAATCTTAAGGATAACTTCCTCCGCTGATTACATTCTCAAAGTTTAATTATATTTGTAAGGTTGTGTGTTGGTGCTATTGACTATGTAATATCATCCGCGAGAACGAGCTAACGCCATTAAATTCTTGTAGTACATAACAATTTTGACGCCCTTCAATGCTATCAAGTTTTGATTTTTGGATCTTGTGCAGATGGAGAATTTTGTTTGACAGATCGAATACTACCATATGGCAAAGTTTGGGCAGATTTAAACCAGGGCCTTTTTCCATAACGTTTGTGCGGGGTCATTTGGCGATGACGTAGTGATTGCTCCCCATTCTCTCTGTATAAAGCGAGAGTTGAAAACCTGTATCACCGGACCACTGTTCCAGTTTTTGTAGAAAGCTATAGAGAACTGTTCAAGTTAAACTGTATGCCTCCAATTAAATTGAAGCTGCAGGTTGTGGCATGATGTCAGGCAGGTAAAATGAGGGAGTTTAAGTATGGTTTGAAGTTACCGGATTTTTAGTTAATTTAAATTTATAAGGACGGTTGGTGACAATGTGTAAGGTATCAGGTAACGAAATATTATGGGGGTTCACGTATGTTTATTTTCTGAAGGTCAATATATGATTACATTTGGGAAGGGTGGATTTTTAGAAAAGTGAGGGGCAAGGAAGGAGCCTCCACGAAATCAATAGTGCCACATCAACTAAAAAGTAAATACTATTGACGGCGTCTTCTGAAAACGTCTACTAGTAGACGGCTAATCCTTCCATTACCAGACCAAACCAAATCAGATGCCAAACAAGACATCTTATCAGAATTCTGCCAGAACGCAAAATGTGAGGTATTGCGCATCCAGGAAACCCACAGAGACCTAACTGCAGCGAGACCGGTACGAAATCTCCGGTATAAAACTGATTGTGGAGATAGGAGCGCGGTATTTGTGAGAACTCAAACCATAGTCTCATCTGTGGAAACAACAAATGTACACGGTATAGAGATAATAACCACTGAGTTCAGAAAATGCATAATAACCTCTGTTTATAAGCTCCCAAACCAGCCTTTTATATTTTCACCTCCAACTAACTTCAATCACAACCCAATCAGCTTGTACTGTGAGACTTTAACAGTCACAGTCTACTTTAAGGGGCTATGCAGATTCGGACAGAACTTCCACCATATATGCAGAACTTTCACCATTTTTTTCAGAGCAAAGTTTGGAAAAGATAATATAACCCGGATATCTATTTTTCAAGTAATAACCTCGAAGACCGATGTACCAAAGTAGTATATGGCCACATAATAAAAACTCAGCATAGACCAATTGGTATAAATATCTTTCCAATTGTCAGACCAGAAGCTATTCCATTCAGAAAAAGATTTAACTTCAAAGAGGCAAACTGGCAAAAGTATGCAAACATGCTAGATTCTGAGATGCTATATCTTGAACCAAAAGTAGAGAATAGAATACTCGCCAGAATAGAAATTATAACAGGGGCTGCTTTCGTAGATATGACAGCAGCCCATGACACAGTAAAGCACACAATATTGCTCTGAAAATTATACGACACTCTCAATGACCACTCTTTGGGTAAGGTCGTGTATTTTTTACTGTAAAACAGACGTTTTTTCGTAATGCTGAAGGGTAAAGTAAGTAGGTGGAGAGTTCAAAAAAACGGCCTCCTACAGGAAAGTGTTTTAGCACCAATGCTCTTCAATATATACACAAACGACCAACCTACGCCGACCGATACCAAGCACTTCCTCTATGCTGACGATCTTGCAATATGTGCTCAAGAAAATGGTTTTAAAGAAGTAGAGGAGAAACTCAAAAGTGCCTTAAAAACGATGACAGTGTACTACTTGCAGAATTCCCTGAGACCCAATACCTCTAAAGCCCAAGTCTGCGCTTTCCACCTTCGCGCAAAAGAAGCCAAGCGAAAACTCGGGGTGCACGTCCTGGCATTTTAAGAACAACGGCACAGGCACTGTGTTTCTCAACTGCTGAATATGCGTGCCCCGTTTGGGGCAGATATGCCCACACTAAACAAGTTGATACTGCGCTAAATGAGACATGCAGGATATTAACGGGGTGCATAAAACCAACACCACTCTCAAATCTATATAGCAGCAAGTTTTGCAGAACTCTCAACTTAGAGAGGCGTTGCAGAGCACATAGAGAAAATTAAACAGATCGCCGACGAGCGGCATGTCCTATACAAAGCTCGAACACCACGAAAGCGACTTAAATCCAAGAAAAGCTTCCTTGGAACAGTGCAGAATAAATCGCCTGAGTACTTTCCTCTTTCCCAAGTTCAATGGACCAGTCCCTAGACTTTAAAACGTGAAAAACTAGGAATAGGATAAGAACTGGTGTCGCTCCAGTAAAATCAAACATGGAAAAATGCGGAAAAATAGACCAAGATGATGTGAACTGTGACTGTGGAGAAACACAGAATATGGAACATCTTCTTACATGCAGAAACTGTCCTCATCGATGTGCCCTCGAAAATTTGTGGCTCTCCAACCAAGATGGAACCGACGTAGCCCGATACTGGACCAAAATTTTATGAATGACATGTCCGGATACGATAAAGTAAAGTAAATTTAGAAAAGTGACTTAGGAGATAAAATATTCAGTACAATTATTTGTAAAGTCAATTAATAAACTAATTAGTCCTCTACTAGTTTGTAGAATATCATAATATATTTTTATTTGTCAATAGTTTCGCATGAATTTATCTCAAATTTATTTATTTGCAAAATACATACAAATCCTACTATTCAAAACCTACATTAGAATATGATATTTTGGAATTAAATTAACCAAATGAATTATTATAATCTTGCAACCGAATTTTTTAAAGACCATTATTGTTTGGAGGAAAATATATAGAAATTGCTGTCGAATGGATTTTACTAAAGTTAATTTGAACATGATATATAGGTTATCTGTTAGAGATGTTTCTAATATTATGTTCCACTAATGCAGTGTTTGTACGAGACATGTGCTAGAAATAAATAGTACGAATCTAACCAGTAATAAATTCGAATAGATAACAAAACTGAAATATAAAATAGTTTCTTATTGGTATTAATTAGACTGGTCGACGAAGGTTTGAAAATTACTCGAGTCTAATATATTACTTTTATATTAATGAACAGAAAAAAGCCCATTATCATTCATTATATTAAAGATAATGAAAACTTTTGGGAAGGTATTTATATATACAATCATAGCCATAATTTTATTAATTAGAAATATTTTACACTACTCATATCCCTGACAATATTTTGCGACAGCCGTGTCGACGTTTTTATTTTTCTTTACACTGGAATGCCCCTTTAGCCAGACAAAAAGAGTCATTATGCCTTGCTTTTATAGCTTAGGATAAGTTAGGTTAGACGCTATGTGAGTGGGCGCTTAACCGCCCTTCCACTCGACCTAAGAGGTCTATTGTGGCTTATCCCTAAGATAAAGTTCACCTTGCAGGCCAGCGTTTATAATAAAGACTCAAGTTTATCAAAATTTCAAATGTATTGATCCTTATTATATCCAACTCTGGGTAGTTGCACAGAAAATATTCTACCGCCTCATCTTCAACCCGAAAAAATCTGAAATCCGCACTTTCACTCAGTCCGATTTGATAAATGTGCCCTTGAGCTGCTATTGTCGTGTTAGGAGACATAAAATAATTCGTATTTCATTCCTACTCATATCTAGTAGATCCTTGGATCTCTTTTTCAAAGTTTTAAGACACTTTTGTTCGTACCAGTTTAATCTTTTTCACTTAGACCAATATCATCCTTTTGGCTATGTTTCTTGCCCAACGAAAATTTTTGATCCTGTAAATGATTCTTTTGCATCTCCCCTGGTAAACAGGTCCATTCGTTTGTTTCTTTAATTACCAGTATATCCAGGCACCCAGAGTAAACTTCGTTACTTTTTCCAATCCTAATCAGATTCTGCAGACAGTTTGACACTAACTTAGAGTCAATTTAATTCAATTTAAGTGCATTTAATGCCGCTTGTATACCCAACAAATTTTTTATAGATCTTTATCTATATTAGTTCCTGTAGATACATCTCTATTGTAACTTGTACTAAAAATATAGTGGAGTGATTACCTAAGCTTTTACTAAGGCATAGCCTTGATTTCCAGCTCCGACTTCTTTATTGGTTTTAGAGTCGTCTGTAGACTAGGATTGATCTAAATACAGCTTTTCGAAATTATATTTAGGTTAGCTTAGGTAAGGTTAGGTTAGGTCCAATTTGGTCCCGGTATACTTTCGCCCTCTTTCCTAGCGTCTTATCCCACTTCTGTGTACTCCTATCTTTGCATCCTTCTTAATCCATATAATATATACAATGTTCGTGTGTATTATACATATTATGTAACCGAGGGAGGTCGAGTATGACCTCCACGGAGTCGGTTGGAGTAGTCGACATCGCTGCTGTTATGATTTTGTTTATAACTACTTAGTAATTTTTAACATCAAAATAATTGTTTTAAAGTATTTTGTAGGGCAAGGCACACAAAAGTGCGGAAAGTACAATAGATTTCTCAATTAAATTTTCTATACAATATGTTTTTTTCTAATATTATAGGTATAAAGGCTTAAACATTTTGTCGCGGCATAAAAACAACTAAAAATAAATTTATAAACGATTTTCTGAGTCTTTGTAATATAAGCGCGGAAGTGAAACTTTTGGTTGCTCCACCTCTACATAAATTTATCAAGTGACTTCATCAACCCCGCATAAGAGAAACTGGGAGCGAGACACCGCTGAAAATTTTATCAATTAAAATTTTCCGCACTAATATTTCGAATTGACAAACAGGAAAGATAAACTCCAAGTAAAATTAAAATGAATTACAATGCGAGGATTCAGTTTGTTGGTTAAACCGTTAATAGTCTGTGAATTTGGGCTTCTGTAAATAATAAGTCAAACAACAATGTAAAGCAAATAACACATATAGTATATATAACACATTAGTGTTGTATAATATAGTTATAAGGGGTAACTTACAAATATGCAAGTTTTTTCAAAATGACGGAAGATTTCAAAGATAAAAAATTTACATCTTTTCGTTTGTATGAAAAAACAATTCATATTTCTATTTTTTTTTAATGGTTAAAATAATAAAATTTTCGAAATGGTTAATTCTTTTTCTTCTTTCTCTTTATGAGCAATTCTGCTTGTTCATTTGCGGATAAATACCTCTATGAAAGGTTGTCACTCCATCTTTTGCGCGGTCGTCCGATAATTCTTCTGCCGATTGGTGACTTATCTCTTGCTATTTTGACGACACTGGTCTTCTCCATTCTGCTTATGTGATTATTCCATTCTTTTTTTGTTAATTTGTGTCCATTCATTTATACACTGTACGTTACATTTTCTTCTAATGTCTTCACTTCTCTTTCGGGATCTCAGCGTATTTTCTGTAATTTTTCTCAGTACTCTCATCTCTGCCGTTTCCAGTAGCCTTTGCGTTGTGGCTGTGTCGGGTCTTGTTTCTGAGGCGTATATCATGGGTCTTACACTAGCTTTATAAATTCTTGACTTCATCTCAGTGTAAATGTGTCTGTTTCGCCATATAGTGTTATTAAGGCATCCTGCCAGTCTATTTGCTTTTTGTACTTGATCTCTCACTTCTTTGTCCAGGTCTTCAGGTGTGATTCCCAGGTATTTTATTTCCATTACTTGTTCAATACTGATGCCATCAATTTCTATTTTACATCTGGTTGGTTTTTTGCTGAATACTAGTGTTTTAGTTTTCTGAGATGAGACAGTCAGTATAAATTTATAGATAGTTTATTAGATAGTGTAATAAATAATTTAATGAACATTAAATGTTATGTTTCTATGGGATTAAGCCACAATTAAGCCACATGCAATATTGTTGTTTCACGTTTCAATTTTCACTCCGAAAATCGTTTTCAAAAAAGAATATTTTAAAAATAGTGAGGTGTTATTATAACAAAAATCTGTTAACAACTATTTATCTCAAATAAAATCAGATATGATCAGACACGATTTACTACAGAAAGGTCCTGGATAGACCACATACATACACTCCAACAGGTAATTGAAAAAATAATGACAAAAAATAGACCGATATACATGGTTTTCATCGACTTAAAAAAGGCGATCCCAGAAAACAGCTATGTAAAACGATGAAGGAAATTGGGATAACGGAGAGGTTAATAGAAGCTGTAAAAAACCCATACAACAACAGGGTAAGAGTTAATACCGGTAATAAATACTCAACCGAATTTACGACAGGCTTACTGCAGGAATGCTCTATGAAGAAGAGCATATATATATATATATATATATATATATATATATATATATATATATATATATATATATATATATATATATATATATATATATATATGAGAAGAAAGAAAAAACAAAAATAGTATGATTAAAAAGTAATTAGGTATTGTTCATGTTATATTAATGGAAGTAGTATATACAAAAATAGTATGATTAAAAAGTAATTAGGTGTTCTTCATGTTATATTAATGAAAGTAGTATATTAAACCTGTCTAGATGGTGTGCAAAATGTTTTGTATGCAGGTGTATTATGGTGTGTATATATAAAAGTAAATCTTTATTTCAATTTAGATGTTTTTTCAGTAAATAACTATAAATGTTGCTCAGTTTATCTATGTCAGACGTTTTATTTATACAAGACGTATTGGATTTTATGAAACACGTTTTGAATGGTTTTTTTCCTTTGCCAAAATACATGAATCCTCGAAATTAAATTCATGTTTTAACGTTAATGTATGTTCTGTGAGCGCAAATGCGTTTATTTATTTGGTTTTTATGTCGCTGCGATGTGAGATCACTTTACTGTGAAAATTACGAGATGATTCTCCGATATACACGTTTTTACAATTGGCACATTGATATGGAATAAACAACATTCGATGACTCCTGTTTTGTGAAAGGATCCTTTGTCTTTGTGTACAACTTCGATACCGTTTTCACATTCTTAGTTGCAATTTTTAAGCCACTAACATTTTTGAAAATGTTCATTAGCTTAGGTGTGAGAACTGGAATATAGGGTAGGCAACCATACGTTATTTTAGATTGTAGTAGCTCTGATGTGTTGTGTGTAAATGTCAGTGTCAGTTGTCGGACCTCATTATTATGAAAATTTTGGTTGTCAGAAAATTGCAAAGGAAAAGGAGAACCAAAAATGAGTTTATTCAAAAGCCCTGTGGGATAGGAGTTCTCTTGTAGTATAGATCTCTACTTTTTTAGTCCCTTGTCCCTGAACTCGATTTGTGATAAGTTGATAACCCTAGTTTTAAGGGCCAAAACCAAATTTGTTCTCATCTTAGATGGATGTTAAAAATAAATGTTTATGAAACGGTTACTGACTCAAGTTTTACGATACCACTTCGTCCTTAGCATGCCATCACTGCCACGATGTATAAGCATGTCTAAAAAAGGAATCATATTATCAGCCTCTCTCTCAACCGTAAACTTTAAGTGTTCACACTGGGCGTTAACGGTATTTAAAAGATCAGTTACTTTATTTTCAGGGACCAATAAGATCAAATCATCTACATATCATTTGATAAAAGGTATGTGAAAAGGTATCTTTTCATTACACGTTCTTATAAGTTCATCCAAAACAAAGTTACACAGTATGGGGGATATTTTGTTGCCCATTGGAGTGCCAAAGATTTGTTTAAAAAATTACCATTGAAAAAAAAGATGTTAGAGTCAAAAATAGATGTAAAAATTCTTATGAAATCATCTAAACATACATACAAAAATGCATACCAAGATCAGTTTATGCAACCAATTTGTGGCAATAATGTTAGAAGACTCTGAGCTTTCCAGAGCAACAACCAACACATCCACGGAGAACAATTGGAGAAGCAACACATTGCTCCTGTAGTGATCCTTTCCCAAGTTAATATGCTCCTTTTCTAACTTGGCTGCACCGTACTGAAGACGACCAATAGTCAGAAATACGTATATACGGTTACCTTTCATCTTATACACATATTTTATTATATTTTTCTTTCTTTATTAGCTATGCCGATATCTTTTACCTTTATTTTACTATTAACTCACATTATCCTTTTTCTTATACATATATATATATATATATATATATATATATATATATATATAGATCTAGCGGTTAATGTGGGCCCCGTACTAAAACGGTATTATACTAACTCCAGGAGAATATACACCGTGTATATTATTATCTGGGTAGCGCTTTATGTAGACTCCGACCAACATGTAGGATTAAATGAACTCCGTAATAGGGTAAAACACTTTTGGGATCCGTATGTATTCTTCCCCGTACACAACTAAACTCCTCCGATGTTGCCAATAATTTGATTAGTCGTAGATTTTTAAATTTTATAGCAGGTACGTTTTGGAACTTGAAATTTATTTAAATATCAATCAATTTATTCATTCTGAAATTTCACAAATACTTGGTTAATGTAGTTAAATATTTTATGGTGGTAATTTATATTACTTGCTTTAATTATTTTTAAACTTAAGTTAGTGTCTGTTATAAGCTTGGAAAAGGCAATTTTTATGTATTAGTATTTTTTTAATGCATTGACACTGAAAAATTTATTATATAAATGTACGTTCCGATGTTTCGATTGCTACGTTTTATGATGTACAATATTTGTTTCATAAAGTAGTAAAATTTAAATTATAATAATTTGTAAATCAATCTTAAAATTACAATTTTTTACTGTCTAATTTCAATATTTCAATTTTTAAATGTAGGGAATTCAATATCTTACTATAATACTTTAGTATGTAACTTGTAACAGATACTAAAATAATAAGTAGGCATAACACCTAATTTCGCTTTAACTATAAATGTATCGTATAACGTAACGTAGCAATCAATAGTGAATCATTACTCAGATAAAATATTTCGGTGACTTTATGGTAATTTGATTATAGCCAACATATCTATTACAATTATTACATATAATATGTTCGGTTGTTTTAAAAAATACTTGTAAATTTTGTATCTTTCGTGATCAGGCATACGAGTATTTTATTTTTAATTTAGAAGTAAATGTATATATAATATTCTTTTTTCTGTCACTTATTTTAAATATGGTTCACTTATATTCTTCTTGCTTATTTATTTTTATTCGTAATACTTATAACGTACGTAATAACGTACCCGTTGTTGCAAAAAGCAACAACGGGTACGAAAGATATCAGGTATCAGGGGTGGTATTTGTCAATCTAAATGCCGCCTACGACACATTAAATTAGAGGACATTTCTCCAAATACTGTATGACAAACTGTAAACATCGTTTTATCCGCGTATATCTACAGAACAGAAGATTTTTCGTATCATTCAATGGTAATATGAAGAACGCAGACAAACGGTCTCGCTTGGCGTAGCGTAATGGCACCTACACTGTATTACATTTACACAAATGATCAACAGATACCAGTAGATACTAGGATTTTCATGTAGACCATACATTGCACAACCAAAAACTTTTGTTGCTGGAGTGGAGAAAAATCTAATAGATGCCTTAAATATAATAAAAATGAACTACGATTTAATTTTAAGCCAAACCCCGAAAATCTTAGGAACGCTCCTTCAATTTTCCCAACACAGGCGCTTTCACAAAACTGAACATCCAATAGTGTGATGAAATCCTTGAACTCTGAATTTCCTATAAATACCTTGTAGATAGTTTATATCGCACGTTGTCAATCACAGAATCTTGTTTAAAACTAAAAGGCAAACTAAGGACCAGAAATAGTATGCTCCGCAAGCTTGTCAGCTAAAAATGGGGCGCACATCCTTTCACCCTTAAAACGTAAATGCTTGCACTTTTCTTCTTGCTTAACTGTCTTTTTCCTTTTATTCCGATACCAGGTAGCAGTCCCGAAAACAATATAACTGCTACACTCATGCTTTCAATTATCCAACGATTAGCCAGTCCAGGACTATACGCCTTATTATGGTACTGATATTGCTGCTGTCCCTCATAAGTAAATATAATATGCAAGAAAGGTTTTGGCAATTTAATAGGATTTTGTATGTTAGAATATTATTTCTCCGAGAAAGTGAAAAATATCTATTTGCTATCCGGATTTAATTCATAGATTAAATATTAGAATGCTACAAAATAATGCTATTAGCAGCAAAAAACGGTCTGATAGTAAGTAATGAGAAAACTAAATAAATTTCTTTAACATACAAGAGAGAGGACGTAGGGTAGGGCATAACGTAACAATAAACCCATATAATTTTGAAAGATTGCAGCGTTTTAGGTATCGTAGATAACGCTGTCACATAAGAAATAAAATGGAATATTTAGGTAGCTAACTGATGTAAATATAACCCACATAACACTTTTAAATCCAGAAGTCTAATACAAATCCCTAAAATCAGGATATATAAAACAGTGATTAAACCAGTGCTATTGACTTAAATGTGACGAGAACGCTGACAAAACAATGTAAGTAAAACTTAGGTATTAATTAGATCAGGATTACTAGAAAAGCCATCAGAATTATTTTCCAACTTACAAAGGTCCGAATACTAACCAATACCGAACCGGAACTAATGCCAAGGTCTAACAGATATATAAAGATAGCAACGTCATACAAGAGACTAAATCTCAACGCCAAAGTTACGCTGGCTACATCCAAAGGCTTTCTAATAACTGCATTTCCAAGTTAAACTGGGAGAATGCCCCGAGAGAAAAAATGCCCTTAGGACGTCCACGAATCAACAGGGGAGGTAACATATGGTCAGATTTAGGAATAATGGAACTACCTACCGACCCATCATATTTATCAACACATGCCTGTACAACCAACTGCTATCCAACCTACAATCAATACTTATCTGTTGGGAACTATCAAATCCATTACATGTAGTCAAACGAAGTAGGCTTAAAAAAAGTTATCTTAGGAAAGACACTAAAGAAATATTGATACATATTTTTAAAACGTTATTTACGTGGCTAAGTTTTCAATAGGAATGAGGAGACAAAAAGCAGAAAAGCCAATAGAACCTTGTTGCGTTCTGACTATACTATGACGATAACCTTTACAATATAAACAATACTTGAGGCAACTGTTTGTCTCAATTTTGTCATTCAGAATAATTATGTCTGTATTTTTTAATTTGCTAATTTCCATAGATTCTAATTTCCATAGAATCTAAATATATCTTAAGGCCTTTATTTTAAATATACTTTTTTAGTAATGAAAATACGTAGATAGAACCTGGAATATACATTTAACCTTTAATCTCTGGGATAAATCCATCTCCTAAACAATGGCGCCGATATATTTAGTTAAAATTCTGTGCACTTATTTTAACCGTTTATGTCCTTATCATTCATATATGAGTTGTGACCGATATTACAAACTCATTTACTTTTCACAAAGAGACTTCATATTAACTATACTTATTACTATACAAATCTGATTCGAAATATCGTCGAAAAGTAACAGTGTGTAAAATTATTTTTAATGAAAAGTTAATTAGCCATTTCTTATTGGGTTCAAAAGAAAAGCCTTTACGAAAATTTGAGTACAAATAAGACCACCGTAATCAGTTGTACCCTGGGTAATGAATAATTAATTAATCGGCTAATCAGAATCACCCGGTCAATATGATTTTTGTCAAATCGGTCCTTTTTAGGATCAATTATTCTAATAATGTCTATAAATATTAAGGGCATATCTAAAGATAAACACACTTTACTTTACTTAACCTTATCAGACATATGCGCTTAGCACAAATGTGACGCATTTCTAGTGCAGAAAATACATAGAAGGCAAAAAATAGTGTATTTGGTATTAAGCTGATCGCTGAAAATCACATAATAAATGTAAAAGTGCTATCTCTGCCGGCAAAGAAGCAAAGAAAAACTTGGCAAGGAAAAGCAAGGAAAAAAATGAGAGAGGACAAAACCAGTCAGCTGAAGGAACCTTTTAACGATGTTGAGCTTGGATCCACTATCTACGTATATAATGAAGAATAGTACGGCACTGACTGAAGATCTGAGCACAAAGCTTATTATAAAATTTTGACCAAAAATACAACAGTTACTGATATCCAAAGTCTTCAGATAAACAAAGCAAAGACAAAGTTGTTGCCTTGCTTAAACCTGGCAAAAACTCCAACGACCACAAAAGCTATCGGTCAATATATTTATTTTGTCAGCTTTACAAAATACTTCTCAAGAGGTAAAACAGAAGAAAAACTCAAATTAAAAGACAAAAGTTGCTATAGACAGGAAAGATCATGTACGTCACCAATACTAAATCTTGCCCAACACAGCAAAGATGGGTACAAAAGATATTAGGTATGAGGAGTGGTATTTGTCAATCTAAGCAGCAATTTGCAGTTTTCATTCAACATCTAAGTTACGTTATGCCCTACTCTACGTCCTCTCTCTTGTATGTTAAAGAAATTTATTTAGTCATCTGGGAAAAATTTCTCAAACGATATTAATATTAAAAGGGACTTTAAAGAGCCAAAGCACGCTAAACCGTAAGGTGACTAAACCACACAAAATGGTTATTTGAGAAAAATTATAGCTCGTTCCAGAAAGAATTGTAAATATAACATTAATGTAATTTAAGAAGAAACGCTGAAGAAAAAAAAACAGTAGCGGTTAGCCTAAATAAAGAAAGACAAAAAGATGTAATTTAATGTTTTGAAAAAATCTGATCCGAAGACTATCTGAAAAACATTTCATAGTATAGACATCGAGCGCGGCGATGCCTTTGCCGTCTGGCGGCCTATATCGGAAACTTTTACTACCATTTGACTATTTGTGTACGATTTTGTGTATGGTTAAGTGGCACACCACAAAAAGTGTTTTTATTTTCTCTTTTGTTCAACAATTAAAATGTATTACTATACTTCTAGATGTTCCAATACAATAAAGGATAATAAACATAAAGCACAGGGTACAAAATTTTATTATTTTCTATGTGCTAGTTATTATAAACACATAAGCTATACTACAATCAAAAACTATGACCACTATGAAAAAATACGGTAGACTATAACTACATTTGTGCTTTAGCACTATAGTAAGAACAAGATAAAAATCTAAATTCCTACATAATTATATTAACGAGAAGTTAAAAAAACTTTTGTTCATTATCAGTAATAGAAAGCGCATTTCAGAATATATTATGAAAAATGTTGTTGATATTACAATATCAGATGATAGTAATACAAAAATAAAAAACAACTTACCTTTTCAAAACAACAATGAATCACTTCATTTTATCACGAAAAATTTAAAAATTGCAATGTAATTGAACCCATTTTGTGAGCTATAGTTACATTGATACTTATGTGGCAATTAACTGTAAAGTCATTAGTCTTTTCCGTCGTATAATATTTTCCTAATATTTTTTGTAGGCAAGCGGTTTAGTTTGTGTAATATAATATCCCCAATTCGTCTCATAATATTTAGTTTTCAAAACAGCTGTTAATAATTCGTTCACATTTTTTAGAGCTCTTTGCAGTACATTTGAAAATAAGTCGACAGTAAGATACTTTACTTGTAGATTACTCCTTGTTAAATTAGTTTATTAGGTAAGCCTAGTTCTGCCATGGTATTTCATAGTTTTATTCTTATGATTATATCAGTGTTTGTTTAAAATCTATAAATAACTAGTTTAATGTTTTTTTTTGTATTCCCAACATTTCTCATTAACTGCCTAATAGTGAATAATTGATCAACGATTTATTTGGGTTTTTATGGTTATGTCCATGTTTACTTTTGTAAATGTCCACGTTTGGGAACCATAAGTTAGAACAGGGAGTACGCATTGATTGTATACTTTGGTCTTAAGATGCTGTGGATATCTTTTGTTTTTAAGAATGTAGCTTAGTTTGCCAAATGCCGCCCATGCCAGTCTAACTCGTCTTTTTATCTCTGCTGTTTGGTTTTCTTTGTTACGTTTTATAGTTTGACCCAGATATATATAATCCTGAACTTGTTCTACTTTATCTTGTCCGATCCTCATTGTGATGTTTTCATCTGTATTTGTTATAATTTTGGTCTTGCTGTAATTCATATTAAGGCCTATCTTTCCAGCTTCTACGTCCAGTTCTTTCATCATTTCAAATAATTATTCTCATTTATCTGTTATCAATGCGATGTCATCAGCGTATATTAGATGGTTCAAGCGTTGTCCATAAATTTTTATACCTTTTTCTTCCCATTCTGATCTTTTAAAAATATCTTCCAGAGCCTGATTGAAAAGTTTCGGTGATATTGTGTCACCCTGTCTCACGCCTCTATTTATTTGTATTGATTTTGTTTATTCATATACTTTAATTGTTGTTTTGGCTTCCTTATATATATTGGCTATTAGTTCCGTATATCTGTGGTCAATTCATTTTCTTATTCATTTTTCATTATTCATTTGCTCGTTCTATAAGTATTTTCATACTTAGTAAATGGTCACTTGTGCTGAATCCCTTTCTAAAACCAGCTTGTTCTTTTGACTGGTATCCATCGAATTTTGTCGTCAATCTATTGGTTAAAATTTTTGTTAGGAGTTTATACATTACATTGAGGAGTGTTATAGGACGGTAGTTTTTTATATTTGCTTTATCCCCTTTCTTGTGTAGGATAATGGTTACGGATTCCTTCCACTTGTTTGGGATTCTTTTTTCTTTTAATATCTTGTTAAAAACGGAATGTAGATTGTTAATTACCACTTTTCCACCATATTTCAGCATATCTGCAGTTATTCCATCTTTTACTGGCGATTTGTTGTTTTTCATTTCTTTCAATGCCTTCTTTATTTCTGATTTGCTTATTTCTGGCTGTAGCTCTGAGTTGACATTTTTTACTTTAGCCTTAAGTTGGTTTTTAATTGTTTCTGGTGGTTCCTTTTTTGTTTTATATAGTTCTGAGTAGAAATGGTGGATAATATTTATGTCATCTTTAACGTTTGTTTCTAGTCCGTTTTCATCTTTTTTTTTGTTTATTTCACACTTACCAATTTCGGTCTTAAGCATTTCATATTTTTGTTGTTTTGTATTACTTTTTCTATTTTTATTTCTTGTTCTTTTCTCTTATTTTTTCTTATTATTCTGCTTATTGTTTTATTGATTTCTACATATTCTATAGCTTCCTTCTTTTATCCATAAGCTTCTTTGTTTCTGTTGATATATAATTGTTCTTTTTTAGATCCTTTTTTGCTATTTCTTTTCCTGATGTAATCATCGTTGCTGTAAGTATGTTGTCTATTTCATCTATATCTTTGTCATCACTGTCTAATTTTTAAGTAAGTTGTTCTTTTAATAGGTCTTTGTATATCTCTTTATATTGCCCTAGTTTGTTTCTATCTACTAGATCCTAGTTTTTAATTATTTTTCTTTTCATTTCATAGTTATCGTCAACACTAATTTTTGCTCTGACCATCCAGTGATCGCTACCTATTGTAAATCTGTTAAGAACTGTTACATCTTTAATGATATATCGTTCCGTGGACAGTATGTAGTCGATCTCATTTTTTGTGGATCCATTAGGGCTGACCCATGTCCACTTTCGTTGGGGCTTCTTTTTGTAAAAGGAGTTCATTGCGTATAGATGCTTTTCTTCTAGGTAGTTCATCAAAGTAGCACCTCTATCATTTCTCTGACCATAGCCGAAATCTCCTATTTTAGTTTCTTCATTGTTTAGTTTTCTACCCAGTTTGGCATTGAAATCTCCAATTACTAGTATAAGACGATTTTTATGTTCTTCCATAGTCTTTGATATATCTTCATAAAATAGTTCGATATCTTCCGTCATCATAAGCTGTCGTGGGGGCATATACCTAGATAATTTTAATTAATGTTCTTCTTATTTTAAGTATGACATAGGCTGTATTCGGGTTTCTTCTTTTCGTCGAGTTTCTGATAGGCCTATGATATCTCATTTTATGGTTGTTAATTCTTCTTTCAGTTCATGTACTTATTCATCCGTAGACATCGATCTAATATTGTATGTCCCTATTGACAGGTTGACGGATTTTTTTGATTTATGTTGTGTTCGTCTTAGTGGGTTTTTGTTTATATCTATCAAAAGCGAATTATTGCGTCTCCCAGATACAGCGAGGCAGACCTTTGAGGTGTGGGATAATATTATGGGTTATTTCTGGTTTCGTCATAATTTACACTGAAATTACTAACAAGAGAGTGCTCTTACTTCCACATGTTCAAATTGATATATAGTACCAACAGATGCTAGTTATATACCATCAGTACTAATAAAATGGAAACTATCAAATTAATGTCAATTTCATTGAATAATCAAAACAATCGAAAATATAAAATATACCAAAACAACACAATAAAAGTAAAAGTAGAAGAAGAACTAACCGACCCTATTGAAGCTGGTAATGGGATAAGACAGGGAGATTTCCTGAGTCCTCTATTGTTCAACCGGATTATGGATGAAATAATAAAAAGTAAGAAATAAAAGAGGATACCAAATAGGAGAAAAACAAATTAAAATAATCTGCTATGCAGACGACGCAGTACTATTCTTTCAAAGTAAAGATGATTTACAACGTATGCTACACCAATTTCATATAACCGCCAGAAAATTTAACATGTTAATTTCCTCAAAAGAGACAAAATGCATGGTTACAACAGCAAGTTTACTAATATGTTAATTGGAGCTGGAAGGTCAGATAATAGAACAAGTGATGAAGTTTAAATATCTAGGTATCACATTATCTAGCTACGGAAAGCTCGAAACTTAAGTGGAAGATCCACTGAATAGAGCAAACAGAGCCGCAGGCTGCCTAAATGAAACAATATGAAGTAATAAAAATATCGGGAAAGAAACCAAAGGCAGAATTTACAAAATTTACAATAATGACAAACGCAGCAGAAACAAGACCTGACATAAACAGGACAAAAAGGATGTTAGAAACAACAGAGATATAAACACTTAGAAAAATTGATGGTAAGACACTATGGGACAGAGCTAGAAGTACAGATATACGATGTAGATGCAAGGTGAAGAACATCAAGAACTGGTTAAGAAATAGAAGAGTAGAATGGAACGATCATATAAGCCAAATGACAACAAATAGAGTAGTAGACACGGCAAGAGACGGTTACCCAATAGGAAGACGATCAGTAGGAAGACCACGAAAACCATGGAACGGCAACTTACTGGAGGCACATTGAAAAACAGACAGTCATGGCTATATAAAAAGAAGAAGAAGAAGAAGAAGAAGAAGTAGAAAAAGATACACAGGATAAACATTAAAATAGCTGCAAGAAAGAGAAAATGAATCAGTCATATTAATGTAGAATAGCAGAGGACAGAATGTTTAGAGAAAATAATGAATCAGTCATATTAATTTAGAATAGCAGAGGACAAAGTATTTGTCATAGCCTTGGACAAGTGTCCAATTGAAAAAAGACCACAGGTCGTTCAAAAAAGACGGAACTCTTGAAAGAAAATAGAATAGATTTAAAAAAAAAAAGCATAAACGTGTCTTTTCCTACTCTTTTAATATTGAAAATACGCAAATAGAACCTTGAATTAAAATGTAACCTTTGATATCTGTGATAAACCCATCACGTGAACAATGGCGCCGATGTATGAAGTTGAAATTTTTTACACCTATTTTAACTGTTTTTATTTTTTTATTATCTATATATGAGTTGCGAACGATATCACAAACTTATTTATTTTCCACAAACAGGCTCTTTAATACCTTAAATTATTACTATACAAATCTGATTCGAAATATCGTCAAAAAGTAATACACGGCATGTAAAATTTAAATTTTCAATAAAAAGTAAAATATTAGGCATTACTTATGGGGTTCAAAGAACGAGCCTTTACGAAAATTTAAGTACTAAGAAAACCACCACAATCGGGTATACCCAGGGTAATGATTAAATAATTAATCGGCTAATTCTTCAGTCACCCCTTTAATATGATTTTGTCAAATTGGTCCTTTTTAGGACCAACTATTCTAATAACATAATGTTTATAACTGTTAAGGGTATATCTAGAGATCAAGAAATTTTACTTTACTTAAACTTATCAGACATATGCGCTAAACACGAATCTGACTTATTTCTAGTGCAGGAAACACATATAGGGCCTAACGTAGGGTATTTGGAATAAAGCTTATCGCTGAAAACCACATTATAGATATAGACATGCTATCTCTGTCGGAAAAAAAGCAAAGAATAACTCAAAGTAAGAAAGGACAAAACCAGTCAGCTTTCAGAGAAACTTTCAACGATGTTGAGCTTGGATCCACCATCTACATATTTAATGAAAAATAATACAACTACCGACATTGAGGATCTGAGCACAAAGCTTATTACGAAATCTGGACCAAAAACACCACAATGGCTTATCCGGATGATGAACAACTGTATTCAAATTATGGAAACACCCAAAATCTAGAGACAAGCCAAAGTTATTACCTTGCTTAAACCTGGCAAAAACTCCAACGACCACAAAAACTATCGGCCAATATCTTTATTTTGTCAGCTATTTAAAATACTTTTGCACAAGATCGTTAATATGATTTCACCGATATTTGAAGAAAAGCTCAAATTAAAAGACAAAAGTGGCTATAGATAGGGAAGATCAGGTACATTACACATGCTAAATCTTACCCAACACATCAAAGACGGGTACGAAAAATATCGGGTATCAGGGGTGGTATTTTTCAATCCAAATGCCGCTTACGACACCTTATATTACAAAATATTTCTCGAAAAACTATACGATATCCCCTTAGATAACAAACTCACTTATATTATTTGCGTATGCCTACACAAGAGAATATTTTTTGTATCACTCAATGTTAAGAATAGCAGATGAAGAACGGTCTCGCTTGGGGTAGCATAAAGGCACCTACACTGTATAACATTTACACAAACAAACGATCCATACCGGTAGATACTAGGACTTCTATTTTATAGACGAGACACCTATTATTGCACAATAAAAATAAACTATGAATCAATTTTCAGCCAAAACCCCTGAAAAACTCGTATGTGCTCCTTCAATTTCCTCGACATAGACGTTTTCACAAAACTGAACATCCAATCTTGTCATAAAATCATTGAACTGTAGACTTCCTATAAATTCCTTGAAAATAGTTTGTATTACACCGGGTCAGTCACAGATTATTGTTTAAAACTAAAAGGTAAATTGAGCATTGGTAAATTAACCATTCTTTCTATTAATTTTAACACAAAAATATCTATTGTAGCACTTAACCATATTTATTTTGAGATAACCTTCTATCAAGATATCATATGTAGTACACAAATAAGACCAGAACTAAAATATTAAAAAAGCTTTATACAATATATCGCAGAAGATTGGATAAAATAAAAGTAGTTTTTATTATTCAGATGCTTACATAAAATGTACACAGACATACTCACGAAAACAAAATATATTACGAAATTTCTTGAACTAATTGAACTAATAAAATTATATTAAATAAAAAAACAACATCTTTAAAAATACAGCAAAAATAAAATTTTCGATGCAAGCGAACATTCCATTCAATAATAAGCCCAAATCCTTTTGTATCTACATACCTGTTTTTTAAACAACCAGTTACATTTTAGTACTTAGTTATACCAGGTAATATAATATCCTCTGTTACACAGTGTAATGCGTATGACATTCCACTGTCTACAAACAGTAGATAAAAATGAGGAGCCCATATAAACCGTTCAGGGTATATGTTGAAAATATACGGTATAATCGCACAGTTGCCAAACTCTCAGAGCTTACTTAAACCGATAAACGTATGGTTCAAATATACAATGAAGAAGATCTGAACGACCCCTATAATATATACACGTGAACTAAGCGATATACATTTATGATACAGGGGTATTTACGGGCTCCAAAAAATTTTTATTAATTATTAAACTCTACATGTTGATGAATCGACTGAACCAATATTACGGAATTGTCAAGTGAGCTCCGTATATCGGTATCCACTTGACCACGGAGCTCAATTGAACCTAAATTTTAACATGGGCGGAGTTCACTTAATGCCGTAGATATATATATATATATATATATATATATATATATATATATATATATATATATATATATATATATATATATATATATATATATATATATCTACGGCATAAAGTGAACTCCGCCCATGTTAAAATTCAGGTTTAATTGAGCTCCGTGGTCAAGTGGATACCGATATACGGAGCTCACTTGACCATTCCATAATATTGGTTCTGTCGATTCATCAACATGTAGAGTTTCATAATTTATAAAAATTTTTTGGAGCCCGTAAATACCCCTGTATCATAAATGTATATCGTTTAGTTCACGTGTATATATTATAGGGGTCGTTCAGATCTTTTTCATTGTATATTTGAACCATACGTTTATCGGTTTAAGTAAGCTCTGAGAGTTTGGCAACTGCGCGATTATACCGTATATTTTCAACATATACCCTGAACGGTTTATATGGGCTCCTTATTTTTATCTAATATTTGTAGACAGTGTAATGTCATATGCATTACACTGTGTAACAGAGGATATTTTATTACCTGGTATAACTACGTACTAAAAGGTAACTGGTTCTTTAAAAAACAGGTATATAGATACAAAAGGATTTCGGCTTATTATTTAATGGAATGTTCGCTTGCATAGAAAATTTTATTTTTTCTGCATTTTTAGAAATGTTGTTTTTTTATTTAATATAATTTTATTAGTTCAATGCCGAATTCGATGTTTTTTTTATTACAGAAATTTCGTAATGTATTTTGTTTACGTGAGTATGTCTTTGTACGTTTTATGTAAGCACCCGATTAATAAAAACTACTTTTATTTCATCTACTCTTCTGCGATATCTTGTATAAAGCTTTTTTATTATTTTAGTTCTGGTCTTATTTGTATACTCATATGATATCTCGATAGAAGGTTATCTCAAAATAAATATGGTTAAGTGCTGCAATAGATATTTTTGTGTTTAAATGGGTAGTAGTGTGCACAAAAAGAAAGAATGGTTAATTTGTCTATCAAGGTATATTCGGCAGCAGAAGCATATAGTGCAAGCGTCTATGTTTTAAAGGTGGAAGGACGTACGCCTCATTTTTAGCTGAGAATATTATTTCTGGTCCTCAATTTACCTTTTAGTTTTAAACAATGATCTGTGACTGATCCCGTGGGATACAAACTATTTTCAAGAAATTTATAGGAAGTCTACAGTTCAACAATTTCATGACATTATTGGATGTTCAGTTTGTGAAAGCGTCTATGTAAGGGAAATTGAGGAGCGCACATGAGTTTTTCAGGGGTTTTGACTGAAAATTGATTCACAGTTTATTTTTATTGTGCAATAATAGGTGTATCGTCTTTATAATATTAGTCCTATTATCTACCGGTATGAGTTGATCGTTTGGGTAAATGTTATACAGTGTAGGTGCTTTTATGCTACCCCAAGCGAGACCGTTTTTCATCTGCTATTCTTAACATTGAGTGATACAAAAAATATTCTCTTGTGTAGGCATACGCAAATAATATAAGTGAGTTTATTATCTAAGGGGATATTATATAGTTTTTCGAGAAATATTTGGTAATTTAAGGTGTCGTAAGCGGCATTTAGATTAAAAAATACCACCCCTGATACCCGATATTTTTCGTACCCGTCTTTGATGTGTTGGGTAAGATTTAGCATTTGTAATCTAAATGATCTTCCCTATCTATAGCCACTTTTGTCTTTTAATTTGAGCTTTTCTTCAAATATCGGTAAAATCATATTAACAATCTTGTGCAAAAGTATTTTAAATAGCTGACAAAATAAAGATATTGGCCGATAGTTTTTGTGGTCGTTGGAATTTTTGCCAGGTTTAAGCAAGGTAACAACTTTGGCTTGTCTCTAGATTTTGGGTGTTTCCATAATTTGAATACAGTTGTTCATCATCCGGAAAAGCCATTGTGGTGTTTTTGGTCCAGATTTAGTAATAGTGCTCAGATCCTCAATGTCGGTAGTTGTATTATTTTTCATTAAATATGTAGATGGTGGATCCAAGCTCAACATCGTTGAAAGGTTCTCTGAAAGCTGACTGGTGTTGTCCTTTCTTACTTTGAGTTATTCTTTGCTTTTTTTCCAACAGAGATAGCATGTCTATATCTATAATGTGGTTTTCAGTGATAAGCTTTATACCAAATACCCTACGTTAGGCCCTATATGTGTTTCCTGCACTAGAAATAAGTCAGATTCGTATTTAGAGCATATGTCTGATAAGTTTAAGTAAAGTAAAGTTTCTTGATCTCTAGATATACCCTTAACATTTATAAACATATGTTATTAGAATAGTTGGTCCTAAAAAGGACCAATTTGACAAAATCATATTAAAGGGGCGACTGACGAATTAGCCGATTAATTATTTAATCATTACCCTGGGTATGCCCGATTGTTCTGATCTTCTTAGTACTTAAATTTTCGTAAAGGCTCGTTCTTGAACCCCATAAGTAATGCCTAATATTTTACTTTTTATTGAAAATTTAAATTTTACATGTCGTGTATTACTTTTTGACGATATTTCGAATCAGATTTGTATAGTAATAATTTAAGGCATTAAAGAGCCTGTTTGTGGAAAATAAATAAGTTTGTGATATCGTTCGTACCTCATATATAGATAATAAAAAAATAAACAGTTAAAATAGGTGTAAAAAATTTCAACTTCATACATGGCGCCATTGTTCAGGTGATGATGGGTTTATCACAGATATCAAAGGTTACATTTTAATTCAAGGTTCTATTTGCGTATTTTCAATATTAAAAGAGTAGGAAAAGACATGTTTATGCTTTTATTTTTTTTAAATCTATTCTATTTTCTTTCTAGAGTTCCGTCTTCTTTGAACGACCTGTGGTCTTTTTTCAATTGGGCACTTGTCTAAGGCTATGACAAATACTCTGTCTTCTGCTATTCTACATTAATATGACTGATTCATTTTCTCTTTCTTGCAGCTATTTTATTGTTTATCCTGTCAATCCTGTGTATCTTTTTCTTCTTCTTCTTCTTCTTCTTTTTATATAGACATTACTCTGTCTGTTTTTCAATGTGTCTCCAGTAAGTTGCCGTTCCATGGTTTTCGTGGTCTTCTTGCTGATCGTCTTCCTATTGGGTAACCGTCTCTTGCCGTGTCTACTACTCCATTTGTTGTCATTCGGCTTATATGATCATTCCATTCTACTCTTCTATTTCTTAACCAGTTCTTAATGTTCTTCACCTTGTATCTACATCGTATATCTGTACTTCTAGCTCTGTCCCATAGTGTCTTACCATCAATTTTTCTAAGTGTTTTTATCTCTGTTGTTTCTAACATCCTTTTTGTCCTCTCTGTGTCAGGTCTTGTTTCTGCTGCGTATGTCATTATTGGTCTGATAACTGTTTTGTAAATTCTGCCTTTGGTTTCTTTCCCGATATTTTTATTTCTTCATATTGTTTCATTTAGGCAGCCTGCGGCTCTGTTTGCTCTATTCAGTGGATCTTCCACTTAAGTTTCGAGCTTTCCGTAGCTAAATAATGTGATACCTAGATATTTAAACTCCATCACTTGTTCTATTATCTGACCTTCCAGCTCCAATTAACATATTAGTAAACTTGCTGTTGAAACCATGCATTTTGTCTCTTTTGAGGAAATTAACATGTTAAATTTTCTGGCGGTTATATGAAATTGGTGTAGCATACATTGTAAATCATCTTCACTTTGAAAGAATAGTATTGCGTCGTCTGCATAGCAGATTATTTTAATTTGTTTTTCTCCCATTTGGTATCCTCTTTTATTTCTTACTTTTTTTATTATTTCATCCATAATCCGGTTGAACAATAGAGAACTCAGGAAATCTCCCTGTCTTATCCCATTACCAGCTTCAATAGGGTCGGTTAGTTCTTCTTCTACTTTTACTTTTATTGTGTTGTTTTGGTATATATTTTCGATTGTTTTGATTATTCAATGAAATTGACATTAATTTGATAGTTTTCATTTTATTAGTACTGATGGTATATAACTAGCATCTGTTGGTACTATATATCAATTTGAACATGTGGAAGTAAGAGCACTCTCTTGTTAGTAATTTCAGTGTAAATTATGACGAAACCAGAAATAACCCATAATATTATCACACACCTCAAAGGTCTGCCTCGCGGTATCTGGGAGACGCATTAATTCGCTTTTGATAGATAAAAACAAAAACCCACTAAGACGAACACAACATAAATAAAAAAAATCCGTCAACCTGTCAATAGGGACATACAATATTAGATCAATGTCTACGGATGAAAAAGTACATGAATTGGAAGAAGAATTAACAAACATAAAATGAGATATCATAGGCCTATCAGAAACTCGACGAAAAGAAGAAACCCGAATACAGCCTATGTCATACTTAAAATAAGAAGAACATCAATTAAAATTATCCAGGTATATGCCCCCATGACAGCTTATGATGACGAAGATATTGAACTATTTTATGAAGATATATCAAAGGCTATGGAAGAACATAAAAATCGTCTTATACTACTAATTCGAGATTTCAATGCCAAACTGGGTAGAAAACTAAACAAGGAAGAAACTAAAATAAGAGATTTCTGGTATGGTCAGAGAAATGATAGAGGTACTACTTTGATGAACTACCTAGAAGAAAAGCATCTATACGCAATGAACTCCTTTTACAAAAAGAAGACCCAACGAAAGTGGACATGGATCAGCCCTAATGGATCCACAAAAAATGAGATCGACTACATACTGTCCACGGAACGATATATCATTAAAGATGTAACAGTTCTTAACAGATTCACAACAGGTAGCGATCACTGGATGGTCAGAGCAAAAATTAGTGTTGACGGTAACTATGAAATGAAAAGAAAAATAATTAAAACCTGGGATCTAGTAGATAGAAACAAACTAGGGCAATATAAAGATATATACAAAGACCTTTTAAAAGAACAACTTACTTAAAAATTAGACAGTGATGACAAAGATATAGATGAAATAGACAACATACTTACAGCAACGATGATTACATCAGGAAAAGAAATAGCAAAAAAGGATCTAAAAAAGAACAACGATATATCAACAGAAACAAAGAAGCTTATGGATAAAAGAAGGAAGCTATAGAATATGTAAAAATCAATAAAAGAATAAGCAGAATGATAAGAGAAAATAAGAGAAAAGAACAAGAAATAAAAATAGAAAAAGTAATACAAAACAACAAAAATATGAAATGCTTAAGACCGAAATTAGGTAAGTGTGAAATAAACAAAATAAAAGATGAAAACGAACTAGAAACAAACATTAAAGATGACATTATAAATATTATCCACCATTTCTTCTCAGAACTATATAAAACAAAAAAGGAACCACCAGAAACAATTAAAAACCAACTTAAGGCTAAAGTAAAAAATGTCAACTCAGAGCTACAGCCAGAAATAAGCAAATCAGAAATAAAGAAGGCATTGAAAGAAATGAAAAACAACAAATCGCCTGGAAAAGATGGAATAACTGCAGATATTCTGAAATATGGTGAAAAAGTGGTAATTAACACTCTACATTCCCTTTTTAACAAGATATTAAAAGAAAAAAGAATCCCAAACAACTGGAAGGAATCCGTAACCATTATCCTACACAAGAAAGGGAATAAAGCAGATATAAAAAACTACCGTCCCATAACACTCCTCCATGTAATGTATAAACTCCCAACAAAAATTTTAACCAATAGATTGACGACAAAATTCGATGGAAACCCAACAAGCTGGTTTTAGAAAGGGATTCAGCAAAAGTGACCATTTACTAAGTATGAAAATACTTATAGAACGAGCAAATGAATACCATATTCCTCTATATATAGCGTTCACAGATTTCGAAAAGGCTTTCGACAGTGTCGAACATTGGGCAGTGAAAAGTTGTTTGATTAACAGCAGAATTGACCACAGATATACGGAACTAATAGCCAATATATATAAGGAAGCCAAAACAACAATTAAAGTATATGAATAAACAAAATCAATACAAATAAATAGAGGCGTGAGACAGGGTGACACAATATCACCGAAACTTTTCAATCAGGCTCTGGAAGATATTTTTAAAAGATTAGATTGGGAAGAAAAAGGTATAAAAATTTGTGGACAACGCTTGAACCATCTAATATACGCTGATGACATCGCATTGATAACAGATAAATGAGAAGAATTATTTGAAATGATGAAAGAACTGGACGTAGAAGCTGGAAAGATAGGCCTTATTATGAATTACAGCAAGACCAAAATTATAACAAATACAGATAAAAACATCACAATGAGGATCGGACAAGATGAAGTAGAACAAGTTCAGGATTATATATATCTGGGTCAAACTATAAAACGTAACAAAGAAAACCAAACAGCAGAGATAAAAAGACGAGTTAGACTGGCATGGGCGGCATTTGGCAAACTAAGCTACATTCTTAAAAACAAAAGATATCCACAGCATCTTAAGACTAAAGTATACAATCAATGCGTACTCCCTGTTCTAACTTATGGTTCTTAAACGTGGACATTTAAAAAAGCAAACATGGACATAACCATAAAAACCCAAAGAGCAATGGAAAGACAAATGTTGCACATAAGACTAATGGATAAAAAGAGAAACAAGTGGATAAGAGAGAAAACAAAAGTGAGGGATGTTAGACAAGAAGTTGCAAAATTGAAATGGAGATTTGCCGGGCACAATATAAGACAAAAAGAAGACCGATGGAACAAAATTCTTACAAGTTAGAGACCGTGGGAATATAAACGAAGCAGAGGAAGGTCCCAAATGAGATGGGCAGATGATATCAAGAAGCACGTGGGCTCTAGGTGGATAACTATACCGACAGACAGAGAAGAATGGAAAAGGATTGGGAAGGCCTATGTCCAAAGATGGACCGAAAAAGGCTAATTAGATAGAGACAGATTCTCCCCGTGTGATCTTAGTATTTCCGTTGATTGAATAGTATAGGGTATCCAATATTTTAATTAACGGTATGTCAGAGTTTTATAAATTTTATATATATTTGCAAAATGAAGAAGAAAGTTAAGCACAGGCAGTTAAACAGCTGATCTGTCAATTTAGAAGTAAGAGCAAGTACCAACTTGCTGAAAAGCATACCATACACAAAAGGGATAATAAAATGTACTACACAAACTATAGCGATATAAGCTATATATAAGCTATATATCTATTAATTATTAGGATATACAATATTTTTTCTAATACACCTGGAACGATTGAGTGAATAATCAATTATTGACTATTAGGCAGTTAATTAGAAATGTTGGGAATACAAAAAAAAACATTAAACTAGTTATTTATAGATTTTAAACAAACACTGATATAATCATAAGAATAAAACTATGAAATACCATGGCAGAACTAGGCTTACCTAATAAACTAATTAATAAAGTATCTTACTGTCGACTTATTTTCAAATGTACTGCAAAGAGCTTTAAAAAATGTGAACGAATTATTAACAGCTGTTTTGAAAACTAAATATTATGAGACGAATTGGGGATATTATATTACACAAACTAAACCGCTTGCCTACAAAAAATATTAGGAAAATATGATACGACGCGAAAGACTAATGACTTTACAGCTAATTGCCACATAAGTATCAATGTAACTATAGCTCGCAAAATGGGTTCAATTACATTGCAATTTTTAAATTTTTCGTGATAAAATGAAGTGATTGATTGTTGTTTTGAAAAGGTAAGTTATTTTTTATTTTTGTATTCCTATCATCTGATATTGTAATATCAACAACATTTTTCATAATATATTCTGAAATGCGCTTTCTCTTACTGATAACGAACAAAAGTTTTATTAACTTCTCGTTAATATAATTATGAACGTTAATATAGAACGAATTTTGGAGGTGAACCAACGGAAATGATCCAGATTCTACGAGGCGTTAGACAAGGTTGTATACTTTCACCTATATTATTTAATCTATATTCAGAGGAAATATTTAGTGAAGCCTTGGAAAAATGCGAACATGGAATACTTCTAAATGGAGAACGCCTAAACAACATCCGTTATGCAGTCGACACCGTTATTTTTGCAGACAGTTTGAACAGTTTACAGCAACTGATAAACAAAGTAAATGAAGTAAGTGAAAGATTTGGACTTCAAGTAAATATAACAAAAACTAAATTTATGATCATCAGCAAAAATAAAGTTAGAGACGCTCAACTACTTATCAATAATACACCAGTGGACCGAGTAAAACAGTATAACTATCTTGGAACAACAGTAAATGAACAATGGGATTACTCACAGGAAATAAAATGTAGAATAGAGAAGGCTAGGAGTGCATTCAATAACATGGCCAAACTCTTTAAAAGCCACAATCTTAATCTGGAGATAAAAGTAAGGCTCCTACGATGTTATATCTTCTCAATATTGTATTACGGAGTTGAATCCTGGACACTAACTGAAGCAATGGAGAAAAAACTTGAAGCCTTCGAGATGTGGCTATACAGGCGAATTCTAAGGATATCATGGACAGACAAGATAACCAACGAGACCGTATTACGAAGAGTGGGCAAAGAAAGAGAGGTGATGTATACCATTAAAAGGAGAAAGTTGGAATATCTCGGACATATAATGAGAAACAGCACTAAATACAGATTACTGAAGGTAATCCTACAGGGTAAAGTATTCGGAAAGCGAGGAATTGGGAGAAAGAGAATATCATGGTTGAAGAACCTGAGGAAATGGTTCTCCACAACAACAACGAATCTATTTAAAGCATCAGTCAATAAAATAATTATAGCCAGAATAATCGCCAATATTCGGAACGAATAGGCACTGAAAGAAGAAGAAGAATATAATTATGTAGGAATTAAGAATTTTATCTTGTTCTTACTATAGTGCTAAAGCACAAATGTAGTCATAGTCTACCGTATTTTTTTCATAGTGGTCATAGTTTTTAATTGTAGTATAGCTTATGTGTTTATAATAACTAGTGCAGAGAAAATAATAAAAATTTTTACCCTGTGCTTTATGTTTATTATCCTTTATTGTATTGGAACATCTAGAAGTATAGCAATACATTTTAATTGTTGAACAAAAGAGAAAATAAAAACACTTTTTGTGGTGTGCCACTTAACCATACACAAAATTGTACACAAATAGTCGAATGGTAGTAAAAGTTTCCGATATAGGCCGCCAGACGGTAGAGTCACCGCCGCGCTTTCGGATCAGATTTTTTCAAAACATCAAATTACATCTTCATTTTGCCTTTCTTTATTTAGGCTAACCGCTACTGTTTTTTTCTTCAGCGTTTCTTCTTAATCTACATTAATGTTATTATATTTACAATTCTTTCTGGAACGAGCTATAATTTTTCTCAAATAACCATTTTGTGTGGTTTAGTCGCCTTAAGGTTTAGCATGCTTTGTCAGATGCTCTTTAAAGTCCCTTTTAATATTAATATCGTTTGAGAAATTTTTCCCAGATACTTATATTTTGTTTTGATTTTCAATCTTCTTTTAATGTTAGTTTAAATGGTCCAGTAGTGTGTTCGTACAGTTAAGTTATAAGCAAAATTAGGTGTTGTTGTACACCTAATTCTTTTAGTATCAGTCATAAGTGTATCCATTTGACTGTGTCGAACGCTTTACGATAATCTATAAAACAAATCCATAGTGGGATATTGAATTCCCTAGACTTTTATACTTTTTTTTGGACTATTATAATAATAGCTTTAAAATTAAATGTTTAGTGAAAATCTTTACGCGACTTTAATGCATTAAATATTTTAATTAAAAATCGACATATCTATTGAAATTAGGCAGTAAAAAAAGTATGTTATTAAAGATTGATTTATAAATTATTGTAGTTTAAATTCAACTACGCTATAAAACAAACATTGCATGTCATAAACTGCAGTAATCCAAAAATTACAAAGATCTCCCTGTTGTTTGAGTTTTCTTTAATTATATTAATAGGGTAACAAGCATTATAATCCTACCGAAGGGGCTTCTACTTTCATAAACTGTTACACGATTACTCTATCCGATGTAAGTACATTTATGAACTAAATGTTTTAGTGACAATGCCTTTTAATAAAAAATACTAATTAATAAAAATGGAAACTTAACTTTTCCACGTTTATAATAGACACTTTGTTATGTTTAAAAATATATTAAACAAGTAATATAAATTACCGCCTTGTTTATTAAAACTAAAAAGTAAAATAAAGTTATGTGTCGGTTAACAATTTATATTTAACTACATTAGCCAAATAATCCTGAAATTTCTCCATGACTAAATTGATGGATATTTAAATAAATTTCAAGTTCCAAAATGTACCAGCTGTAAAATTTGAAAATCTACTACTAATACAATTATTGGCAACATCTCAGGAGATTAGAAGTGTACGCAAAATGGTAAATACGGATCCCACAAATGATTTATCCTGTTGTGGAGTCCACTTAATCCTACATGTTGGTCGGAGTCTAAATAAAGCGCTACTTAGATAATACTATACACGGTGTATATTCTACTGGAGTTAGTATGATACCCTTTTAGAACGGAGCTCAGATTAACCGCTAGATGTATATATATATATATATATATATATATATATATATATATATATATATATATATATATATATATATATATATATATAGATATATATACATATATGTATATATATATATATCCCAAAATATGATGACCCAACATGCCTTATACAAATATTGCTACTTTTCCGAGATACCGAGTGTTTAAAGTTTAAATATTAATTTTAATTTTCGCAATAATTCTGTTTTTTCACAATTTTTATTCAAAAATTGACAATGTTACGTTTTTGGCATAAGGATTGCTAATTTAGATTCTAATTTCGCATAGCTAATAAAGGGCGCTAGTTACACTTGGTTGTGTTTAGTAAATCAAATCAATTTTTGTCGGATGAACTATGAGTAAAATAATAGAAAAATATGAAGAAACGGTAAATTCTACAAAAAAAGGGTTAAGTATTGTCGACTAACACGAAGCTTCATAATGTTTTCTGTGTTTTTAAATTTTAAATAATATTTTTAAAATTGAATATAAAGTAATTTTACAATTTATTATCTCTCGGTATGATGTTTTTGCGCAAGCCCGAAATAATATTTAGGTATATATACATAATGTACATACTTATTATAAAAATAAAATAACGTTTAACAAAAACGTCATTTTATTTTTTTTTCCTTTCCTATAAGCTTTATAGCGTTCAGCAATAGTTTTCGATGGTGGACCTTTTGAATTAATATGAATATATTTTCGTAAATTCAAGGAAGGTACTGTAATATTTTCCTGTGATTGTGGTAATTGTTCCGAATGTACATTTAAATCTTAACAAAAAAGTGGGTGTATTTCATTCCATTGTCTCTATAAATTAAAAATTGACAGTTATTCAGAATGAAAATATCGAATTATATATTATTTATGGGGAGACGGTCCTGCAAGTGACACAGTAGTTTCGTTGTTTTTCGCTTTGTAATAAATTTCAAATAATTGGGGAATTACAAGTTAGAAAATTCAACAAAGTTCAAAAATAAGAGTTAAAAGTTAAGTGCATACAGATGATAGTAGTGAATAAAAGAAATACCATCAGACAAGTAAGATATAACCATTTTAAATAATTTTAACAAGTTTTGAGTAAATAATTAATTGTGTGAAAGATTAAAAAAAAACTGGTTTTGGCGAATGTTTTAAGTCCGAGGGGTTGACACGGTTAGGCATTCCTACGCGTTTTTTGGTTTCTTGGCAGATAAGAAAGTAATTAGTGCAGACAAAAATTAAATTTTAAAATAAAAGCCTTCTAAGTTTATTACAAAAATCCAGATCCGGCCTTAGAATAAATTAGTTTAAAGTTAAGATTAGAATTAAATTAGCCCATTAGCGCCTAACGGTACCATATGGGCTCGTTAGAAGGAGGTTTTTAAAACGTGAAGAATTTTTTGTAGTGGGGACTCCGAAGCGGTTTGAGTGGTCAGACAAGTTTAGAGTACATGTCGATACATACCTAGGAGAGTTTGTGCGAACCAGTGGTAAAAGGTTTCGTTTTTTTTTGGATATTTGAATACATGTGATAGTAATATTCGTGAAAAATATGGACATCAAATTTGTGTAAGTATTATTTAACTCTGAAAATATTATCCTTAATGCCATTTAAGAATAATGTGTTTTATTTTAGGGGAATTACGCTTTAAGAAGCTCTAGATATAGCTTATGATGAAGGAAATGCCGTAGATATATATATATATATATATATATATATATATATATATATATATATATATATATATATATATATATATTGAGCCTCCTGATAGTAACATGTTAACTGATGAAGACTCTGCAGATGAAGATGAGAGTGGTTTAGCAGACAATTTGTCGGCAGGACAACTGAGTGCTCCAGCTGAGATTGTATTTGCGAACAAAGACAGACTGGGACTCAACCTTGATAATATTGATATTTTATCTGCATCAACTCATGTACATGTTCCAAATAAGGACAGTTATTCACTGAATATAGCCATCAAACCAGCAGTCACCAATTTTGTTAAAGGAGATTTGCAAACCGGTAGTCGTACATTTCCACCAGGGGACTACTCTAAATACCAATCGTTGAGCTGTTCAGAGATATTTGAATGTTTTTTCTCCGACGATTTGCTTCAAATAATTTTACATGAAACGGTAAACTATGCTTTATTTTAAAATTGTCCTAATCCTAATCTGACCATAGAAGAATTAAAAGTTTTTATTGGTATTCTGATCCTCAGTGGAATTAATGTTTTGCCATCGAAAAGAAGGTATTGGGAAAACTCAGATGATATGAAAAATATTATGATATCAGAAGCCATGCGCCGTGATAGATTCTTGCAAATATGCAGATTTATTCATTTTGCTGATAATAACAATGTAAACACCTCTGATAAAATGTACAAGCTTCGGCTAATTACAGACCACTTAAAATCAAGTTTTCTTAAACACTTTATACCTGAACCAAATCTTTCCTACGATGAATCGATGATTCGGTATTTTGGTCGCCATGGATGTAAACAATTCATCCGTGGCAAACCAGTAAGATTTGGATACAAAGTTTGGTCGTTGAATACTCCGAATGGTTACTTGGTGAATTTTGAAGTATACCAAGGAAAAAATCCCAGATCAAATTCTAATTATGAATCAATTTTTGGAAAACCAACGGCTCCTCTACTGCAAATGATTGAGGAACTAAAGGAAAAAGGAAACTTTCCGTACAATTTTTTTTTCGATAACTTGTTTACAAATCCAAATTTATTATGTACTCTAAAAGCTAATGGTTATACTGGAACCGGCACTATAAGGGAAAACCGCTTGCCAATGGACTGCCCTCTTCCTTCAAAAAAGGAGGTTGAAAAACAAAGAAGAGGATACTTTTCATACATTTTAGACAGGGAAACGGGAATAGTGTATGTTAGATGGATGGACAATAATGTTGTCACCCTTGCTAGTACGAGTTATGGTATTGAGCCAGTGAAGGCAGTAGACAGGTTTAACAGAAAAGAAAAGAAAATACTTCCCATACCAAGGCCTAATCTTATAGCGGAATACAATAAAAATATGGGTGGAACTGACCAAATGGACAACAACATATCTTGGTAAGTTTGTCTCTTTGTCTGCCTTTAGAATATAATTTTTTATCTGATTGTAGTTATTGGCTCATATTTACTTATCTAATTGATGCTGCATTACAGAATGCATGGATTTTTTACAGAAAAAGTGGCCGAAAAATTAGTCAACTAGATTTTAGAAGTATTTACCAGGTAAATAAACAGGTAGAAGGAAGTTATTCAGTAGTACTCTTGTGTTTCTTTTCTTAATTTCAGACGTATTTAACAAGATACAGGGTACAACCGAAAGCTACTGGACGAGCACCGAAAGCAGCAGCGAGTGATTTTCGAGTTAGCAATGATATTAGATATGATGGAATGCATCATTACATTATTACAGTCCCCGAAGGTAAAAGGCGAAGATGTGGGGGTGACAATTGCAATAGTAGGGGACGAAAAATGTGCTGCAAATGCAATATTGGACTTTGTATAGATTGTTTTCGAATGTTTCATAATCAATAGTTAATTTTTATAAAAATAATTTATTTTTGTATAATATAGGTTGCGCCTAACGAGCCCATATGGGAACAGCTATTTTAAAGCATCTTGTTGTTCCTAATAAAAAAATATGATCAAAAGTATGTTGTAGGGTCTTATTTTAGTCATTATTATTGTAAATTTCTAAAATTTTAAGAAATTTTTTTTTCTCGGCGTTAATGGGTTAAATTAAAATAATAAATATTAATTGTTATTGTAATAAAAAAGTTTAATTAATATAGAAAAATACTATATTGGTGTATATTAATATAAAAAATATATATTAATATAGAAGGTAACAAAATCGAATGAACAGCAAAAGAAATAAACCAGAACACGATAACTCATCCGACGAGGAAGAAGCCTTCAAAAGAAGCAAAGCTACGTTAAGAACACCTCCAAAGGATAACATAAAAAATCGCAAAATGGAAGAACTAAAGAAACTACTAGAAGAAATAAATAAGGAGATTAAAACGGTAATAAAAGAGCTGAAAACAGAAATGAAGCAAGAAAATAAGGAGATCAGAAGATATATAAATTAAGTTAAAGAAGAGATAAAACTAAATAATGAAGAAATAAAAATCATAAAGCTGGAAATAGAAAGGACGAAGGAAAAATGGACAAAAGAGAAAGAAGAACTAAAAAGAGAAAACGAACTAACCAAAACCGATAACAAAAAGATAACGGAAGAATTAAATGATATAAAAACACTCATTGGAAAGACTAGACAAAGAAAAATGAAAGAAGAATATAATCATTAGTGCAGGAATAATAGACTCCGAAGACCCAAAAACATTGAAAAAAGGAATGACTACTATGTTAGAAAATCATCTTGAAGTCAAAACTAATATTAAAAGAGCACAAAAAATAGGCACAAAAACATGCTTAATTGAACTAGAAAGCGAAGAAGAAAAAACAACAATCTTAAGAAACAAATACAAACTTAAGAATGTGAAGACCAAAAAAATATGGATTACAGAGGATCTCACAAAAGGAGAGAGAGAGAAAATGAAAGCTTTAAGAGATAAAGCAAGAGAAATGAGGAAAAATGGTCAAAATAGGATACAATAAAATCACAGTAGATGACAAGGAATGGAGATGGTGCTATAAAGAAGAAAAAGTAGTGGAAATAGAGAGTTCAAAAAACTACCAGAGCAACATAAAAAGAACCAAGGAGAGGTCAAGCAACTAATAGAGAAAGAAGAATTACAAAATAAACCGACAAGAATGATAAATGTTTAGTTTTAAGTAGTAATAGGAATATAATTAGAAACGTAAATGATAAGTTTGCCATTAGAAATATGACTTGTGATAGGAATATGTGTATTAGGCATACTAACAGTAGTGATAATATTATAGTTAGGGGGAATATCCAAAATGGGCATAGCATTAATAATGAAGGTAGGGAAAAATTAACTATTAGCATTAAAAATTAAAACGGTAATAAAATAAATAACGGATATAATGTTAATATAAAAACCAGGGAGCATGAAATCAACGTTAACACCAATAATGGAGAAGAAGAATGCAGTAATAAGGAAATACATCTTAATAAGACAAATCATATAGGAATAGCGACATGAAATGTGACATCTCTGACCGGCAAGGAAATAGAAGCTACGGAAGAAATGAAAAAAATGAAGGTACAAATAATGGGAATAAGCGAGACAAAAAAGATAGGGAAAGGACACATCAATATCAATGAGAAATATAGTCTATATTATTCCGGAGTACCACAGGGTCACAGAGCAAAAGAAGGAGTCGGTATAATAGTGAATAAAAGAATAGAATCAAGAATAACAAACTACGAAGCAGTATCATCTAGAATAATCACAGCCCAAATAGAACTAAAAGACAAGATAGGAATAATACAAATATACGGACCAACAGAAGGTAATGAAGAAGAGATAATGATAGAATTCTACAACGAACTCCAAAACGCATTAGACAAATTAAGAGAGACAAGAGAAAAAATAATAATCTTAGGCGATTGGAATTCAAGAGTAGGTAAGGATATTAACAGAGGATTAGGATGCATTGGACAATATGGGGAAGAAACATTAAATAGAAATGGAATTAAAATGCTGGATTTCTGACAAACCAATGATCTGATAATAGGAAACACATTCAGTGAACAAACCATTAACGACAAATATACATTTGTGGGTGAAGAGAGAAATGCGAAAAGCTTAATCGACTATATAGTCTATACGAGAAACCTAAAACAAAATATAAAAAACATCTTAACGGAAAAGGAACCCGAACTGTCTACACAACACAGGATGGTCACTGCAAAACTGGAGGATGAAAAAATGGAGGAAGTGGAAAGAAAAGAGTACAAGAAAGTAAATGTAAACAAACTAAAGATAAAAAGTGTGCGAGAATTTTACACGGAGGAAACTAACAAAAGACTGAGACAAATAGAGTGCCAAAAAGAAACATGGACAATGGAAGAAAGATGGAATACATACAGTGAAGTATTAAAGACAGCAGCAACTGAAGTGTGTGGAATCAAAAAATATAATAAACAGTTGAAAAGGACATGATGGATATACGAAAATAATAGAGAAGAGACTGAGACAAGAAGTAGAAATGGTATTGGGAGAAGAACAAACGGCATTTAGACCGGGAAGACAGACAAATGACAACATATATATATAATTAGAAACCTAATAGAAAGAAGCATAGATAAAGGGAAAAACTAGTATTAGCATTCATAGACCTAAGAGCAGCATTTGACACGATAGAAAGGCATATTATAGGGAAATGCTTGAGGAAAATAAACGTACCTAATGCATTGATACAAATTATAGAATATACTTACAAAGAGGTAAAAGGAAGGTTACAAATAACAGGGGAAAGATCGGAAGCATTTAATTGGAAGAGAGGTATTAAACAAGGAGATAGTCTCAGCCCTTTGCTATTCATAATAATAATGAACGAATTGATAAGAAACACTAGAGTCAGAACTAACCAACTACAGACAATAATAGGTTACCGCAGATTACAACCGGTAACAATAGAGTCCTTAATGTATGCACACGACATAGTACTAATAGCAGATTCCGAGAATAAAATGCAGAAACTAATGGATATATGGGTAGAACAAATGGAAGAACTTAAAATGGAGATAAACGAGGAAAAATGTAAGATAATGATAATCAGCGGCAAAGGAGATAAGGAAGATAATCAAATAAAGATAAAATGTAAAAACTCAGAATTGCAAATAGTAACAACTTACGAATACCTGGGAAGTATAATAACTAATGACGGAAAAATAGACTGGAAAATAACAAATAGAGCAAAGAAATCAAACAAGTTATATTATGCGTTAGCCCCAATCATGGGAAAAAGAGAACTTGCACGAGAAACAAGAATAAAAATATATAACACAATAGTGATACCGACTATGCTCTATTCAAGTGAAAACTGGACAATTCTGGAAAAACATAAGAGCAGGATAAACGCAATGGAGATGAGACATCTAAGAAGGATAGTTGGAAAGACAAAATGGGATATATTAAGCAACGAGAATGGCCAAGCAGGAACAGATCATGAACAAAATAGCAAAGAGACAAATGAACTGGTATGCGCATCTGATGAGGATGCAATCCAATAGAATAACAAGAAAAATTTATGAAGCAAAAAACATCGGAAAAATAAAAAGAGGCAGACCAAGAAAAAAATGGATACAGCAAGTAGTAGACGCGGGAAAACTTAAACAAAAATCACTTGAGGAATTGAAAATAATGGCAGGAAACAGAAAAGAATGAAAGAGGTGGGTAAATGGGAATTAAAATAGCTAGCCCAAATCCGACACCCTGATATGGTAAAAGGAAGGGGAGAAAGAAAGAAAGAAAGATATTATTTATTTATGTATTTAAATTATATATACCTGTAATGTCACCAGAGGGGCCAATCAGAGCGAAGATTGTCACTGTGGCCGGCTAATAACAAACGGTTTTATTAACTGCGTTGTCATTGACCTTCCGACTAAAGATCGGGGCGGAGTTGCAAACAAGAAATGCATAACAAGGCATCTTTTGATCCAGATTAAGTCGGTCTACATTTTGACCCCAGCTAGACCTTGTTGGACGGGTGCCTTTTCAACTATTTCTGCGTTTATTATTAGATGAGTTTTTCGGATAAATTTTTCGGGTAAAGAAGACTTCGCTTCGAAGACGACTCTAGAAGCTCTTTAGTGTGTAAATAAACACGAAGCCTTGTTGGCTACGATATTATTTAAACCAACAAGAGATATAGAAACCGGTGTTGTTAACTGTTAGTCTATATTTTGTCGAGGTAAAGAAAAGTCCGTAAACGGACTTATAATTACCTCGCGGAAACCAGCTAACAACTCGGAGAGAACGCTCCTTATCCGGACAGACATTGATCTTTGAAATAGGAAAAGACACGTTGTCTTAGAGCTATTTCAGATCGTGTCGAACTGACACATCATTCTACTAGACCACCGACGGTTAGGAGTAAATAATAGCCCAGGTGGACTTGGAATTACTCCTCAATCGGTGGCGGAGCTGAAGTAGCACTTCGTCGCCAAAACCATTCCAACCAATAGAAATAATAAAAATCCCTACGGGACTTAACATTGTTTTACGAGAGGTGGCGGTATAGAGTAAAGGGCCGTCGAACAGTCAACACTCCTTCAACGTTCCTATATATCTCGAGGAGTGTGTACTTAGCCACACGTTGAAGCGTGAAATGCCAGCATATCTGTGAGATCCAAGGCATCCACCGTGCTCCGAATACTAAATAAATTATACATGTAAGGCAAATATATTATTTACGTGAGAAAACTCAATCTGTTTAAAGTATTCTGCATTGCTGGTTGCCCTTTGCTGACCACAAAGCCTCCGGTGAGCTTCTCGCCGAGTGGGGAAACAAGTATACATAAATTCCACAAGTAAGAGGATGGAGACAAAAAACCTTCACTACTTCTCCAAAACGGCGGCGAGATGCATTAAGAATCGCCGAATATCTCGGAGGAGAGTTCGACTGTACGACATGGCGCTCAACACACGGATGAATACCACAACCTAGATTTGGCATATGTATTATTCACTTTGATCCAAGCGGTGACGGCACTAACCCTAGTGCAGAGTAAGCCGATTGAAGCCCACGCAAAACCAAAGATGGACTCCTTCAACACCTACATACTCTGGAGATGATACGAAAATCCTCAAGAGTTAGTAAACGAGATTAAAGACCACATGAGCAATATAAACATAGACACCAAATATTGGATAGCCTACATCCTAAAAAAATCCTTAATTGAAGCAGATCAAGGGACACAGAGAAAATTCACGACTGGTCTGAATTAAAAAACGTTTTTAAACAGGCTGATAGATCACTTTGACAATACAACAAAACAAGAATCACTTATGTCCAAGCTTTACTGATATTACCAGAAATATCAGCCCATAACCGAGTTTATTTTAACAAAAATGGCTCTTTTTCGGACGAGGAAAAAAGGTGCAGGTCCATTACCAGACGCCGGTGGAACTTCTGCTGAGCTACCAACCCAGAAGATTTCAAGAAACCAATCACCAAGTCCGACGAGAAGAAACATGTCAGCAAAGGGTGGAACGAGCTATTCAGCGAGCCACTCTCTACGCCAAAGATCTCTTCGCAGAGAACCAAGATGTTCGACAGCCCAGAACATACTAACAAGGTGAGCAAGTATTGGTAAGGAACCACGTAAAATGATATTTCAGGCCTACCTGAACGGGTCCTCACCTCGTTCTCAGACCGGCAGGCGACCATACATGAAGTACGTAGAGACCAAGATGTCGACATATTCATCCATGTGGACGACATCACGTCAGCTCCACCGCCACGGGATGTTCCTGTATAAGCCCCACATAAGTGTTTAAACAATTTACCATTGACATTTTTACATATTTACAAACTTTCTATCGCTATCACTATTAACGCTATCTCGTAAATAGCCGCTTTCGTCGAAGGCATTATAAAATAAAACAAACGAAAACAGCAGCCTCGTCACGCCTTCAATAGCATGGGGCAAAAAATGGTGAAATGTTTGGAGGTTAAGAAGGACTGTCCTGCAGCACGAAATCTTGGGAGTATACATCCGGGTCCCTGTCACTTGGTCAAAGTCTTCTCCACTCCTAGACATATCGGTTCGCAACAATTCATTAAAGTGCTGAGAGTCCATGTGTCTCGACGAACTCGGATTTGCGTCTATGTGTAAGCCGCTCAATATTAGAAAATAGGCGAAGAACCAAATATTTGGCGCGTACGTTAAAGAACTCAATATTAGAAAACTGTAAAAAGTAAATTAAATATATTTTCAGTGCAAATTGACAAATAGCATATTGTCAAAAAATAGTTCATTCCAGCGACATATCTATCAGATATGCGAAAGATATTCAGTATATAAACAATGAATTGTATTCCTTGCAGCAAAAATTATTAACAAGGAAGACGAAGGAGGTTAAATCTATCCAGAGGTCTATATATCCCATACTAGTCAGGAAACACAATTTGGTCGGAAAGAAATATAAATATTAAAATATACTAACATTATTTATTGCACCCATGATCCATAGATTTTACTTCAATAAAATATTAATAATTAAGCTAATTAGTGATTATTAAAGGATTCATAACAGAATATTATGGTATTATAAATTTTCCTTTTTTTATTTTATTTTATTTTTATCTCAATTTAATAAATTCTATTTAAAATTATAATTTAAAAATGATTTTCTTGATATTATTTCATTACCACTTGTTCGACCGTAAAGTAAATATGTACATTATATACGTAATTTTAGTTTGGCACCATTCTCCTAACCTTTGGAAACATTCTGACATCACCTGAATTATGAGAGTAACGCTATGTTCCATGAAATCTTCAAGACCTGAGCACTATTCTCATGAATGTTTAAACCAAGCTTTAGAATCTTGTAAATTCCAATTGAATTGGACATATCCTGGTATCCAGTTCGCCCTGGAGATAGAAACTAATTCATCTTTTCTATTCCTCAACGTCATAATAAAGAAAGGTCAATACCAAGGTTTTCATTACTCTGTTTACCAAAAACCCACCCATACCAACTGCGAGTGTAATTAAGCTCATTTATTATTTTTTTAGTTTATATAAATTAACCTATTCGTAAATCTGAGTAAAACACAATTTATTATAATAAAAAATGTATCTCGTATACTCACGTATAGGTAGCGCCGAATTTGGGACGTTCCATTTTCATTATAGGCGTTTCAGCTTCGATGTTCAGGACAGATTTTTTATCACCGAAAGTGGTAATCCCACGAACAATAAAGGTGTCGTTGTTGGATGTATTCATCTACAAAAATATAAGTAATTTAAAGAGTTTAGAATTATAATAATTTAATTTACAATATTTTGAATAATTCTATCATCAAACTGACATCACAAAGTTTTTATATTACCTAACAACTGATAATATTAGTTGCGTATATATATATATATATATATATATATATATATATATATATAAGATAACCTTATTTTCATATTAATTACAATATCCATACCTTTAAATCGATTTGATAATGGTGTTTATCATCCGTAGTGCTTAAATTGGCATTAAACCTGGTAAATCTATGCGAATGTTGTATACTTCCTAATAGTTCATATCTGTTGAGTGCTGTTGATTTAATTCGGTATTCAAAAGTTACGGAAGGGCTATTGTCCTCAGGAGTAAATTTCACGGAAACGGCTGAAGGTAACCGGCCCATCAAATCGGCATTTCCTGTTATTTTGAACAGTTTCTCCCTTAACTGAAGAGTGCCTTTAAAATCTCTTCTATCTCTCGACGGTTTGAGAATCGAGCAGTTGACGGTTATTGGAATTCTGAAAATCGAAAACAATTTATTAGTATGTTGAGGTTTTTATGTTTTCAAATACATCTTCTAAACAGAAGTAAATTACTACAATAAATTGATAGCAGGAATCCACAGTTTAAAAACAAACCAGGAAAAATGAAAGTTAATTTGAATTATATTAGATGGTAATAAAGAATGGAGTAAATATATGGAATGCTTCAACTATTTTGAATCACCTCAATGGTGATTATAAAGTTGTTTGAAAGAATTTTCAGTTAAAAAAACACTCCTCACTAGTTGTTAAAATAATCTTTTTTTAAAACGATTTATAGAGTGGAAATTGTAACGTCAAACAGCAGTTAAAAATGTAATTTTTATTTCAATAAGTTTGTGGCTTAATCCCATATAAACATAATATACAATAGGAAATACATGTGTTATAAGCTTATGAAAATAAGATTATAGAGAAATAGCCCGTCAATTTTAAGAAAAGCAGAGATTCATAATTGATAAGATTTTCGCAAACAGTTAATACAGAATTGTTACGAACACAGGTTGGGACTGTATATACTTTGTGTATTTTAGACAGGCGTATGATTCCATAAACAGGGAAAACTTATTTACAACCCCCACAACACTAGCAATTTCGGCTTAGTTAGAGATACCACGGCGCAGTGGACGAAATTTGGTTTACAATAGAACATTTCTGCCTTTGCGTGAATTTTGACTCCGCCTTCGAGCAGCTCCATGGTCAGGAGTGTTTGCACTATCTCTAATAAGAATGGTAAAACTAACATAAAATGAAACACAAAAGAAAGTCTCAGTACAGGTAAAGATCTCAAGGACCTTCAACGTAAGTGAAGCAAGCAAGCAATTTAATTAAACCCAGCCTGTGATATATGTTCACCCCTTAGAATTACGTTCAGGTATAACAATTTATTGGAGCGAGGTGTATTAACTCGAGTAAAACAGGAGTTACTCCACCCCGCTCCGATGCTCCAGACTCGAACCATCCCATTCTCCCCTATAGCACTCTGATGCGCGATAGGGGCACAACTATCAGCCAAATGCCCTTCATGTGCGAGTCCTGGGTAACAGAACTCCAACATGATTCCCTAACCGATTCAAATTTAGGACAGCATGACGCGTTTTATCCCTGTAATCCTCTAGTGACTTGTCCGCATATCAAAAATTTCTTGCTTGGGCCTCAAGCCTCCGGTCCTGACTACGTCTGGTTCGGAGACATGGTGCTCAACTGTTTGGGCCATATGTGCTCGGGTTTTTTTTTTGTTTATTTTTTTTTGTTGGCTTTCGCCGGTTTTATTAGAGTTTTGTTAATTTTTTTGTTGGACTAAGCCGTTTTTTATGTTTTTGTTAGTTTTTTTTTGTAGGATATCTATAGAAAAGGTCCTGTTGTGATTTTGTTGGTCATTACCTATTGGGACCCACACAGTGCGATTTGCAGTATTTGTCGACTACGAACTGTCCTCTGTTGATTTGTTTATTTTTCTCTCTGGGGTTTTTGTTTTCTCTCTGGTGATTTTAATTATTTCCTTGTTTGATTTTTTCTCAAGTATTTATTTTATTTTAGCTCAATACTTTTTATTTTATTGATTTTTCTCTTACTTTCTTTATTTATTTATTCCACTATTTGTTGTTTAGACCTTTTTGTGTTTTCGTCGGTGGAAAGCGTCGTATCTCATGATCTCTTTGTATGGGACTAGGATAATTTGCCAGTTTTGCGAACTTTTACTGGCTCTATCCTTCATATTTCCATCACTCTGACCTGTTATAGTTGAGGATTGAGAAAAACTGACCTTTTATCTACGATTTTGTTTCACTTACTTTTAAAACCATCTTCTCAAAAATCGGTACAAGGGCAAAACAGGCAATGTGTATGCTAACAGTTTCTTTTTACTGTGGACTTAATCTATTAGCCGAACTGAAATTACTCTAACAAGATATGTCTTATACTCATCATATTTTCGAATATTAATAACCTGTCTGATAATAATGATTTACAAATGTAATTCACCCATATAATATAGAGCTAACTATATGTTATACAGGCACATATATATTTTAATTAGCGTTTTTTGTTTTTGCTCGGGAATTAGACAAGTAATACTAAATGCTAATACCAAATACTAATACTAAATACCAACAAATATATTTTTTTTCTCCTTTACAGCGCATTTCATGTATATATATATATATATATATATATATATATATATATATATATATATATATATATATATATACTTATTTCCATTTTACAGGTAAAAGTTACTGGAACTAGCCCAATTTAAAAATGGTAAACCACAAATCGTCCTGGTGATACTGCACACGGAGTGTGCAGTATCTAAAATACCGCACCTGTAGACCACAAACATAGTAATTGAAGACTGGAGTGAGCCAATCACTATATTATCATTATACTGCCCTCCGAAGCACACAATAAAAACAAATCAATTTTCTGATTTTTAAATCACTTGGATTAATGTTCCTAGCGGGTGGTGATTATAATGCGAAACATCCTTTTTGGGGCTCTAGATTGATGAACCTACGTGGCAGACAACTACTTTAGGCAGTTAATATTAATAACCTCAAAAGTTATTTTACAGGTATCTATATATTGGCCAACAGACAGAAGAAAACTTCCAGATCTTCTTGATTTTTGTATATATGTAACTAAAGGTACAGCCGATAATCACCTAACAATTAAAGCATGCTTCGACTTAACATCCAATCACTCACCAATATTTCTCACAATCTTTTCTGAAAGAATTTATTTACCTAGACCTCCTACGCTTTATTCATCAAAAACGAATGTGACTTTATGTAAAGAAACCATTACTAATAACTTACATATACACTTATGTCTAAAGACAGAAAGTGATCTAGACACTGCGGTGGATCATCTCACTACATGTGTACAGAAAGCGTGCTGAGAATCCACCCCACCAACCAATACTAAACCTAACAAGAAGTTCTATACCGAGGCCATTATACAAACAATTGGAGACATGGCAAAACAATCGAACACCGACCAATAAAGCATCATTTAACAAAGCAGCAAAAGACCTGAAAAAAAGCTTAAGTTATCTAAAAATACATCAACTGCAAAATTTCTGAGAGATTTATCGCCATTATAAACCACAGATTACACCCTTTGGAAGGCTACTAGAAAATTGTTACGACCATAACAATAAGGCAAATATAATAAAAGCCAAATATATTTCTCGAACACTTGAACTACCTTTACTCTATTTTCCTGTGAGTTACAACCAGAGGGAAAGGAAAATATTCATAGATATATGGACTGCCCATACCAGCTGTTTCTGCCTATTAAACCTTTTAGAAAAACCGAAATTATTTACGCAATACTTATTACTAATAAAAAGAAAGTTTCTGGTTATTAAGCTGATTACTGGATTAGGATTAGAATATTTTCCTTCACAATGAAAAGTGGCTCAAATTATTTTAATCCATAAAATAGGCAAACCTTTAGAATCCGTAACTTCATATAGACCTATTAGTTTATTACAAATTCTTGATTAAATTCTTGAGAAACTAATAATAAAGAAATTAAGTTCTTTCATAGAAGAAAACTGCTTAGTTCCTGACAACCAATTTGGTTTTCGACAAAAACAGGCGGCAGTTAACCAAGTGCACAGAGTTGTTAATATCATAAATCAGTATTTAAAGGAAAATGTATATTGTTCTGCAGTCTTCTTGGACATCACACAAGCTTTTGATAAAGTATGGCATACAGGTTTGCTGTATAAAATTAAACACCAACTATCTCATCTGAATACTATAGGATATTCAGATCCTACATAACAGACAGATATTTCCAAATAAAATACGGTACGCTAGTAACAGCATTGGGACCTATAACTTCTGGCGTACCTCAAGGTAGTGTGCTTGGTAGTGTACCACTCTTATATCTATTATACACGGCCGACCTACCCACTTCTGAGCAGTGTTCCTTGGCAACATTTGCTAATGACACCGTCATCCTCTCGTCGCACACAAATTCGATCGAAGCATCTAGAAGGTTACATGTCCGCTTAAACACCATTCAGATGTGGTTAAGAAAATATCGAATCGAGGTTAATAAAAGTAAATCCAACCATTTAACCTTTACAACTAAATCTCTGACAAACGTCCACCTGTACAACTAAACAATCAAGATATACCGCAATCCGGTAGTGCAAAATACCTTGAAATTAATCTCGATAGACCACTTACTTGGAGAAACGAGAAAATTTTATGTATGTAATTAATTTTTGTTAAACTTCTAAATAATTATTTTTAGTGATTTTTTCTTGTAATTGGTGGGGTTAGATTTTCAATTTTTCTCTGGAACATCCTCAAAATTAACAAAAAAAAACTATTTTTTGGTGTTTTCCCCCATGTTTTCCCTAGAGGCAGAGGAAAACCGAGGTGAAGATGGAAGGATTGTGTGGCAGACGACATAAGATAGAAAAGTTTAGGTGAAGAAAACCCGATAAACAGAAATGAGTGGGGACGAAGAGTAAGAAACAGCTACCACTGAAAAGGGAAAAGCTGAGAAAGAAAAAGAAAAATTAATTTCTCAATTGCTGATTGTTGATTTAAGTATAAATGATTAATTCTTATTTCAAAATTGTCTGTATTTAGACTCTCACTAAAATTTACTTCATATTTGTATACCTCTTTAATTGGTGTATTCTTAATTTCTTTAGGTTTGTTGTATTGTGTGAGCCTTAGATCTTCGTTTTAATTTAATACAATCATTACAATTTAATACAAGAATTTTGATACAATAACCCAATTAAAAAATCATAATTGAAAGTTTCACTATCTACATAAATACATCCATTTTTTCTCAATCTCATAAATTTTTATCTCTAGCGGTACCATACCATTTGTTTTTCTCAGACCATTAATTATTCTTAAGTTAACTATTTGAAGGTCATCTTTTTTCTGGTTTTTTATTTGTAATTACATTGATCAATGACACATTTGCTCCCGAGTCATATATTTTATCGATTTCTAACGTGTCATTTAATAGTAGAACTTTTAACTTGATTTTTTTTATTTAAATGAATATGTCTCGGCTGCAATGACCATTGACACAAACAATATTGTGTACAATAATTACAATAAGCACATGTAACTAATTGCTATAGTTAATCTATAAGCTTAGAACCTATGACTAAAGAATATATAAGTTAAGTACATGGAAAACAAGGGGTCATATTCTGTTGAACAACTGAATGTTTTTCAAGAAACCAATTAGGTTAAAGACTTGATCGGGAAAGTTTAAAACGTCTTTGCTATTAGACTTAACTTTATGTTGCACTCTGTGGTTTTCGTACCGGGGATACTCGATCAGGATGTGTTTCACAGTTAATACACTTGAGCAGATTTGGCAATTGGGCGTCGGCTCGGACTTCATTAAGTATTCATGTGTGAATCGGGTATGTCCTATTCTTAATCTTCGGATGATAGCTTTTTCATTTCCAGAGATAGTTGAAAGTTCAAATTTTTGAACAGTCTGCCAGATCTCATGTAATGCACTCTTGATTGTGTTCCAGTGGGTTTGCCAGGTATGATACTGTTGTTGCTTAAAAATTTGCTTTATGTCATTATAGATTTGAATATGTTGGGCTTTTGAGGATTGACTGTTTACACAAGAAGCTTGCTTGGCTGTTCGTCTGCTTTTTCATTGCCGGGGATGCCGATATGGGATGGTAGCCAGATGATCGTGACATTTACACCTTGAAAAGCGAGTGCACTGTAAGTTCTATGAATTTCTTGAACTAAGGGTGCTGAGAGTATAGACTTTTTATCGATTGTAGTGACGACAGGAAGTCTGTGCATATTGCTTGTTTTTATCATCTGTTTTTAGTTTTTAAAAGCTTCTAGTATCGCATAAAGTTCTCCAGTGTATAATCTGCACAAATTCGGTAAAAATAATGATTTTATTTTTTCATCATATGTGGTAACGGCACATCCAACGCCTGCTTCGCTTTTGGAGGCATCTGTATACAGAATTTTTTTAAATTGGTTCTTACTTATGATTTCTTTGAAGTGTTGTCTTATGAGAAGGCTTGAGGTTTCATGTTTACTGTATTCTAATAGAGAAGTGATTGAATGTGGAATTGGTCTATTCCAAGGTGGAGTATCCGGGATTAGGATAACTTGATTTAACTTTTAACTTGATTTTTATTAATGGTAAAAATAAAAGATTTTTAGATTTGATTCATTTAAGTCTATCTCCAGTTGAGAGTTTTTGGCGGTTATTACTTTTTGTTATTTTCGCAATTTTACTTTTATTTCTGAAAATACAATAGCGAATTACGATAGATTAACTCCGGATGTCAGCAGTATTGCAGTCCAATAGTCCAGCCGATCAGCAGTTTCGACACAAATTGCAGACAGGTCGTCATCAATTAATTTCTTATTAATACTGTAAATTTCGATTTTAAAGCCAGTTGTAATTTTTTTAAAATAATTTGCTGTTCCTCTGTTAGCTGTACCTTTAAAAGGGCCTTTTTAAAAAGTAGCTTCGGGAGTGATAACCCTTAAATGGCGCATTCTTTGTATTAGTAAAAGAGTCTCCAGAAGATCCTCGTTGTTTTCAAATATTTACCCACTTTCGAAGCAATGTCCAGGAAAAACTACAGCTGTTTAATACACGGATTCCAGACAAATTCTCACAGAAACATATTTATAAAAAAAGCCGAAAAGAAAGAAGAAAAGAAATTTGTACCAAATAGGAATTCATGATCCCATATTTGTATAAAAATCTTATTTCTAATTCTAATATCATTTCGTAAAAAGTATCATGCTTTAGAATAATTAAATAAATAATAATTAAATAAAATTTAATAAAATTAAAAAAAATTTAATAAAATTAAATAAAATTAAATAAAATTAAATAAAATTAAATAAAATTAAATAAAATTAAATAAAATTAAATAAAATTAAATAAAATTAAATAAAATTAAATAAAATTAAATAAAATTAAATAAAATGAAATAAAATTAAATAAAATTAAATAAAATTAAATAAAATTAAATAAAATTAAATTAAATTAAATAAAATTAAATAAAATTAAATAAAGTTAAATAAAATTAAATAAAATTAAATAAAATTAAATAAAATTAAATAAAATTAAATAAAATTAAATAAAATTAAATAAAATTAAATAAAATTAAATAAAATTAAATAAAATTAAATAAAATTAAATAAAATTAAATAAAATTAAATAAAATTAAATAAAATTAAATAAAATTAAATAAAATTAAATAAAATTAAATAAAATTAAATAAAATTAAATAAAATTATATAAAATTAAATAAAATTAAATAAAATTACCACCTTGATAACGCTGACTATGCGTACGAGTCTAAAAAGTTAGACAAAGAAAATTCAAAAGTTAATGATTCAACCAAAACTGAGAGATTTGACATGCAGCAATGCCTTCCCACTCCACTCGTGCATAGTTCTGTTGCCTTCTATAAACGCCAACTTTGGACTTTCAATCTAACAGTTTACGACGGCAGTGACGGCACAACTTACTGTTACCTTTGGCATGAAGGTGTATCTGGAAGAAGTGCTAATAAAGTTGGCTCATGTGTACATAAATTTATTTGTGAAGCTATAAAGCCTGTTGTAAAAAGTTTGACCATGTACTCAGATATATGCGGTGGTCAAAACAAGAATACTCATGTAGCTGCTATGTGTATGATAGCCTTGCAAATGTGGTATTATCCCTAAAATATTACAATTCATAAAAAGATAAAGTTTAAAAGGAACGTGTAATACATTTCGCATTTGTTTATATAAAATATGTTTAATAATTCAAATCAAGGACATCAATAAAATAGCCTTGATTAGAATTGTGTAAAGTCGGCAGAATTATGAACACACAAATTTGTCGTAGGTTAGGTATGTAAAACTTGACCCACTAATGAACGACTGCTGACCGTTGCAAGGCCTATTATAAAAGAGACAACGACTTTTATCTGAGAGCAGAACTAAATTAACGTCAAGATAACAACTTGATGTAACGCGTATCATTTATTATGAAGTAGTCCCAGAAACGTCAACTAAGTAGTAAAATAAGTAATGTTAAGAAATAGTGTAAATTTGTGTTCTGAATAAATGGTTTATCAAATATAACAACCCCAGCATTTACCATAACCCCAACTTTTACCATACAAAATTCTCCTAACTTAGAAGAGATAAACCATAAATTTTTGGTACCGGGCCACACGCACATGGAGTGTGATACATCACAAGCCCTTATTGAAAAAAAAGAAAACAACTTTTGCTGGAAACATTCATCATCCTCATGATTGGGCCCAACTTATACAAAGCACTGGTAAGAAACGCCCATTTGTAGTGAAGGAGATGAATCAAGATAGGTTTTTTGACTTTGCTAAGCTGCTAAAAACCGACCTTCAGCAACGAAATGATGATGTTGGGCTAAGGTTAGTCAAAAATGAGCCTGGAATAATTTACTATAAGAATTCCTTAGACCGTAATCAACCGTTTCAATGCATTAGTTTTCAAAGAAGAGGCAAAGAAACCATTAACAAAATGAACCCTAATTTACTTTACTCAGGACAAAAATCCTATACCTAAGAAGAAATAAAATGACCTCCTCGACCTGCTTATATATTATTTATATTTTATCAGTATTTTACCAATTCTATAAAGACTTAACAACCTCAAATGAAGCAGAGTATACCTACCGTGATGATGTTCCTGATGAAGAAAATGAAGAAATAATGCAATCAAAGAAAGAAAGTAAATGTGAAAACCACGAAAAAAATTACAGCTGCCCAAGAAAATAAAGCAAAGAAACAAACAGGCAGGAAGAAGGAAAAAAATGTAAATACTAAATAAAATTTAAAAAAAATACTGATTCGTTTTTCATATCAGTTTTTCTTTATTTTTGTTATGAAATAGAATTTACTTGGTTTAGTATCACTTAAATGAATAAACAGAAGTTTTGTTTCTTGCTAATTGTTCTTGTATTAATATTTATTTAAACCTACTTTGGTCTCAAGAGTCCCATTATTATTATTAAATATTATTTTTTATGCTTTTTATAATAGTTTGTGTTATGCGTTAAGCGTGTTAACTTCATGTTATTTGTGCAAATTGTGTTAAGTCCATGTAAGAAAAAGTTTATTATTTTTTTATGATACTACTTTGGTTCGTTTATATTACATATTGATTATGTTATTGAGAGAAATAAATATTTAGTTGATCAAAAATATTTAAAATAATTTTGAAGCATACATTCTTATAAAAACTCCAAAAGTATAACTCGAACAGATTATTGCAAACTTGAAACGCTTTATCTCAAAACAGTGTTTTAGGACTTAACTCTCTTTGCACACAGAGCACAGAAATATTTTGTCAAAACATGTCATACGAAAATGATAACAGTTAAAAGTGTTTCTTAAAATATCTTTTTTATAATCACAAACTAATTCGTAAGTTATATGCGTATTTGTATTTAGCGTACTTTATCCAAAAGTTACTTACTTATCACCATTGAAGCCAAGCTGGGAATAAGCCAGAAGTACATTGTTATTCAATGTCGCATTTACCTCAACTTCTATGGGATTAATCTGGGTCATGACTTGAACCGTCGATCTCAAATCTGAAAGGAATACTTCTAAGCCTGCTTTTGTACTTTCCAGACCAGAGAATGGAGTTTCTAATTGGACCATCCCACGAAAGTCGTTCCCAGATCGTATCAGCCAAGATATTCGAGAATATATCTAAAGTAAATACGTAAGTTAAATCAAATCGCTTACTAAACTTTATTGTATAAGTAGTAAAAAATATTTAATACAAACAAGTATATACAAATTATAAAAAATCAGCTAAAAAGGTTACTTGTAAATAATTTTCCACTTATGTTTCTCTTAATGTCCTATTGTAAAATATATAATCAGAACTGAAAATAAAATAAAAATACCAATACCAATACACTGTACCTGCAAATACTTCAATTTGTATAAAATTTCTGAACTACACTCCAGTAATAATTATTTTAAAAGTAATATTCTGATTTGTTTATTGAGGTTGAACTTCTACCTTTGGCAATAAGCCTACATGTTTGAATTTACCTAAATGGACACTTTGACACTGCTCATGGAAATTAAGTTATAATGTACAAGAAATAAGTTTAAAACAGCATTTTTCTTCTTCGCATATTAAGCTTTAGGCATATTCTTGTCTGATCTAAAGGCTGTAGTTATTGCTTGACTTCCAGCATCTCGTCATCTTGGTAGCCTAGTGATGTTGGTTTTACTTCTTTTAATGTTCGCGTCCCATTCCCGTCTTGCGGTATTCTCTATCGTACAAGATTTTGTATTTTACAGAGATCTCTTATTTGGTTATTTGAGATTCTATATCTTAATGTTTTCCTAGCATTTGATCTTAAGGCTCCCATTTCTGACGTATTCTGATTGTTTCTGCTGTGTCTGCTCTAGATTCTATCGCAAGAAGTTATTATTAGTCTTCCACGTGATTTATATCTACATACTTTTCTACTATAAGAAACTTTATCTACTTATTTTCTTACATTTTTTTTTGTTTTTGTAGCTAGATATTTCTACTGCCATATATTCGAATCCCAAGATTTGTTTTATTATTTTGTCGTTAATTACTTTCTTGCATCATTTGGGCTATTTTTCCGTAAGGAAATATTAAATATTTCGCCCTAACTAATATTTTCATTTTCATATTATACCATGCGATCCATATGTATGAAAGAGATTCATTTTTACCGTTATTATGTACTATGTGAAAAAAAAACCTGCAACAGGTCGATATTTATTCTGAAATTGACAATTTACAGTATGAAAATATTATACCCCTCCAGCATCCTGTTTGAATTATAAGCATCCCCTTTTAAGAAAATTTTAAACAATAAAGGAGGTCGTATGGCACCTTGTTAGAAAGGGATTTTAGTCCTCTGTTCAGCAATATAAAGTTTTAAGTTTGGTGCAATCATAACTGAGAAAATTGATTTTTAAGTTGTAAAATTTTGATAATGTCTCTACCACAAAACTTTAGGTTGAATAAAGATAATAATGTCACACAATATTTAGAATGTATTTTTCAATGTACTTTACAATTAAATTAAATGTTCAAAATGACCACCATTCACTTCTTGACAATAACCGAGGCGATTTTGGAATTCTCGTACAACATTTTGTACAACCTCGGAGGTTATTTTGTTAATTTCTTCCGTTATCCTAACTTTTAAATAAGCAATATTGTTTGGTCTATTAAAATATACTTTAGATTTTAAATAACCCAATAAGAAGTAATCTAGAGGAGTCAAATCGGGAGATCTAGCCGGCCATTCGATCGTTCTACGTCTTCCAATCCATCTATTGGGAAAAACCTCGTTTAAATAATTTCTACTTATACGTGCAAAATGCGATGGAGCTCCTTCTTGTTGGTAGTAAATAGATCGATCTATCTCATTTGAACGATTAACACTAGGAAAAAATCTTCGTAATGTAGGCACTAAAAATTTAATCAAAAAATCTAGATAAACCTCACCATCAACTGTGCCGCAAAACAAATAAGGACCAATATTTTATTGTCAATGATACCTGCCCAAACTTTAACTTTTTAGGATGTTGCATGTGAGTCTCACACACCTAGTGATGATTTTCTCTGCTCCAATATCTACAGTTCTGTTTGTCAATCGTTCCATTTAACCCTTAACCACTGACATGCGGTATGCCATACCGAGCCGAAAATATATTTTGTTGTAAAACGTGTTTTATAAAAGATTCTTAGAACACCATCTGTGTACCTTCAAGTGGGGTTTAATTGTACCTGCTCTCAACTGCTGCAGTTTTAGTACACGTTTAATCTTTGAGCTACGTTGACATAAAGTTTTCTTGCGGTATCAAGTACCGCATGTCAGTATTTACGTTTCTATAGTTAAAAGCAGTGTAGTGTATTCTTTTGCTGTTAGTATGGCAGCAAGTTCATACAGTTGTTCTAAATTTAGCCGCAAAATTGTAAAGCTTTCAGATGATGATTTTGAGGCTGTTTTATTTCAATGGGCTGACGAAGTACCTAGTGATTTAGAATATTTTAGTGATAGTGATGTTGACGATGCAAGCGAAGAAGTATGTATTAAAAGTTCACACGACACCGGAAGTGAGCAGTCGGAAAGTTCTGAAGACGAATATTATTTAAATGATAATGGTAAGTCATATTTTTATGGCAAAAATCGTTTTAAGTGGTCTACTACATCACCTTCGAAAAATGTAAGAACTCCGTTACACAACCTTGTAACAAAAGTACCAGCTGTGCGGTCCAGAGATGTAAGAAACGAAACTTCATCATTTTTTTTTAATTTTCTTATTTCTGAGGAAATAAGAAATATAATACAAGAAATACGTAAATGGATAAATAATAAATTACGTGCAATTCGTGAAAACTATAAAAGAATAAATAGACCAGAACTAAATGAAATTGATGAAATAGAACTAAAAGCCTTTTTGGGATTGCTTTTATACTCATCAGCTTTCAAATCCAATGACGAAGATATAAATTCTATATTTGCTATAGATGGCACTGGTAGAGATATATTCAGATGTGTTATGTCAAAAGAAAGACTTGCAATATTTCTAAAATGTTTACGTTTTGATAACCCTCTGGATAGAGAAAAAAGAAAAAAGATAGATCCAACAGCAGCCATTAGTAACATATTTAATATATTTATATCAAATTGTCAAAAACTGTATTTCGTAGGCATATGTGTTTGTATTGATGAAATGTTGGTCGGCTTTAGGGGAAGGTGTAGGTTTAAAATGTATATGCCTAATAAGCCTGTGAAATATGGCATTAAAATAATGTGCCTGACTGATGCACGAACAAGTTACTTAAACAATGCCTATATATATGGAGGCAAGGACACTGACGGAACTGGGTTATCTGAGGAAGAAAAGAAGATGAATAAACCAACTTAATCTGTTTTTCGGCTTGCTAAACCTATTTATGGAACTAACCGTAATATCACAGCTGATAATTGGTTTAGTTCTATAGAATTAGTAAAGCAGTTAGAAGTTAAGAAGTTAACGTATGTGGAAACCCTCAAGAAAAATAAACGGGAAATCCCTCCGGAATTCCAGCCACACCTATGTAGGCAAGTAAATTCAACTACTTACGGATTTACGAAACAATTATCCCTAATTTCCCATGTGCCAAAAAAATCGAGGGCTGTTTTACTTATTTCTTCGATGCACCATTCAATAGGCACGGATCAGATTACTGGAAAACCAGAAATTATAGCTCATTATAATCGTACAAAAGGAGGTGTCGATACTTTAGATGCCAAGTGTGCCAAATATTCTGTAAAACGTCGTTCTCGCCGATGGCCACTTACTATTTTTTACCGCATCATTGATATAGCTGCTGTTAATTCGCATATTGTATACCAATCACTACAAGAAGATAATATGGAAAGGCTAAACTACACAAAGGAGTTGGCGAAACAATTAGTTTTACCCCATCTACAAAGAAGACTCGAAAATCCCAGAATCCCGAGAGAATTATTATGTGGTATTGAACGAATACTAGGACAAAAACGCCAAAAAGAAGCAGATTTTGAAGAAAGGCTTGAGAAAAAGAAGACGTGTTACTTATGCTCAAGTGCATTAAAGCGAAAGACTTTTTATGTGTGCTTTTCTTGTGGAAAACCAGTGTGCTTACAGTGTACAAAGAAAAATTGCGGACCTTGCGCGCAAAATGACTAGTTATTTTATTGTAATTTTTGGTTATTGTCAGGATTTTGTATATTAGTTTCTCATTAAATTTAAATCATTAGTCTGTTTCTTTTAACATTATTTTACCATTTGTTAGTCACAAGTAATCAATTTTTCTTGTAATTTAGATTATAAACGATTTTGTAGTAACGTCCACCATTTTTTTAAATATTATGCATGCATTCATAATATTCTTGAAAAAGTAAAGTTTATTTTACTTGTAGCAGTATATTATGCTACAGCAATGTGAAGAATCATTCCGTAGTTGATATAAAAAACAAATACAGTGATATAAGATAAATTCATATTAAAAACAAAGGAGAATAGGCAACGGTATGACATACCGCATGTCAGAGTCTACGTCCTGAAACATCCACGTCAGTAGTTAAGGGTTAAATGAAATTTCGTTTCATCAGAAAAATCTATTTTGTTTATGAACTGCAAATCTGCGTTTATTATGTCCATCATCATTTGACAGAATTCTTGCCTTCTATCAGGATCATCTTCATTTAACTCCTGAACTAACTGAACTTTGTAAAGTTGGTATTATTCTTTATGCAAAACTCTCAAAATAGATGATTTACTTACATCATTGACGGCGGCAAGTTCTCGAGTTGTCTTATGCTACTTTTCCTTAATCTCTAGAAATACATCCAACTTTTTTTCATCACAAAATTTTACATTTCTACCTGGTTTTTCAATATTTTTTACATGTCCAGTATAAAAAAACTTCTTTTCAATTTTGCTAACTGTAGACTGCGAAACTTGTTGACCGTTGTATTTATTATTAAACATTTCACAAACCTCCTTTTGAGTTATTGTTTTATTACCACAACCAATCATAATAAAAATGTCTATTCTTTGAGTCTCGGACAAATAAGCCATAATTCAATTTAATACGCGCACAAATATTATACTGACGTCTTTTAGTAACTTTAAATACCTAAATGACAGCAGCCTACTAGATTCATATCAATTATTTATTTGGCTTTTTGACTAATATTTTATTATCTTTAAAGTTTATTCCCTAATGTCTAGCAGAATTCCCTAAATACCTGATTGTTTCGAAAGTATATTTTAATATACCAGGCAATATTGCTGATTTAAAAGTTAGAATAACAGAAGAAACTAACAAAATAACCCCCGAGGTCATACAAAATGTTTTACGGGAATTCCAAAATCGCCTCGGTTATTGTCAAGAAGTGAATAATGGTGGTCAAGTTGAACATTTAATTTAATTGTACAGATCAATTTTCGCAGTTATGATTGCACAAACTCAAAAAACTTTAATTGCTGAACAGAGGACTAAAATCCCTTTCTACCAAGGTGCCACACGACCCCCTTTGTCATTTAAAATTTTCAAGAGGGTGCTTATAATTTAAAAGGGTGCTTGAAGGGGATAATATATTCTTACTGTAAATTGTCAATTTAAAAATAAAAATTAACCTGTTTTAGGTTTTTCTCCCATAGTACATACACAATATTGCTAAAAATGAATTTATTCCATACATATGTACCGCATGTTATACTAAGTTATATAGAAAAAAAAGCAGCTAATAATACTGAATTTATTATAAGAATTTTTTGTCTACATGTCTAAGGGCCTAAAACATTATCAATTTTCTATTCGTTTCAGACTAATCCGCTCAAATCGCTACGATAAACTTATGGTGTATGGCAACGGTGCTCAAAGGGTCGATCTCGATCGACCAGTCGATCGCCAAAGTTTTTGAAGTCGATCGCGATTCTCGGAGAAAATACGGAGACTGTCCTGACTCACGACACGTGCACGATCGAAATAATTGTAATGCTATCTCTTCACCCAAAAGTTGCGATAATACCGATTTGGCATATCAAAATTCACAGATAAATTATGGCACATTCATTCAGCAAATTCAGAACTTTCCCAGGATTTAAACAACTTTTCATCGTTGAAAAAAAGATAGCTGCTCATATGAATTATGTTTATTACGAGACGGAGCTGCAAGCACTTCACAGCGAGTTTGAAAGACGCTTCGCTGATTTTAAAAAACTGACAGATAATGTAGCATTCATTTCTAATCCATTTTCATGTCAAGACGTGGAGAAAATAACCACTGAAATATCTGTTATGTTCATTATGGAGAGCATTTCCGTCCAAAATGAGGTACTAGAAATAATTTCGGATATACACTTTAAATTCAGAGCGACCGATACGAAATTTTGGTCTTTCATATCGTCTAAGAAATATCCTTCTTTGAGACAAGCAGCTCTGCAGCTCACAGCATTCTTTGGATTAACATACTTGAGTGTGTCTGCATTTTTCCATATTAAGATAGTGAAATCAAAATATCGTAATCGGCTAACTAATGAACCTTTCTCTTCATGCTTGCGTTTGGCCCTTGGTAATTACGTACCATCATATGAAATACTTGTGGATGATATGCAGTGGCATGCATCAACATCCAAATAAAATTAATATGAAAAACGTGACTTTAGTTACAACTCTCTGTAGTTACAACTTTTTATGAACTAGAAATAATGTGCAATAAAGTTTTTTATTTTCAAACTTATTTTTTTTACTATGCTTTGTTTTTAAACGAGGAGGAGTAAACTAAAGAGACAGATTCACACCCAAGAAAGTCACTAGAAAAGTTACCAAATACATCTTCTTTTTGGTTGATCATATCGGCCTTCGACGGTAATCCAAAAAAATTATATTATACTAATACGTCGCTAGAGAGTTCTAAAACAACTGTTTTTTATATAAAAGCAGACTAAAAATCTAAAAATTAAAAGAATAGCGTAGAAAACACAAAAAATCGCTGATATAACTTAATTAACCTATGAAATGCCATAAGTGTCAAAATTTCATAACAGTGGAGTAAACTTGCCTGAGGTTGGACCAATTACAAACAAACATTGAGGAGCGGTAAATTTGATTTTAAAAACAGGGTATAGCATTCGATCTCCGGACGCTTGCAGTTTATATGGTAGATCCTATGCAATATAAGTCTGAGCACCACTGGTGTATGGTATGTTTAGTGCTCCGTTGTAAACTGATCAGTGCGACTGAAGGACTAAATGAAATGGTGTCGATTTATCTCTACGATCCATTGAAAGGAGGTGTGGAGGCAGAAGGGCAATATCCTATATTACTGGCTTAATAAACTAGAGGACCCGGTTTCGATTCCCGGTACTGACAAATTTTTTAATTTCTAATTTAACTGAGCGCTCCTAGGGAACGTAAATCTGTCGGTTTCGGCCATGTAAGTAGTCGTTAAGTTATGTTGGGGATGCTTCCACGACCCAAAAACTCTAACGTAGACCTTAGCCGGAAGGTTGTAACGTTTCAAAATTTTGATACGTTACCTATTTCGTTATTTTATTAAATTTTATAAAATCACCCGGTATATTATTTTAATTTCCGTAAATATTTTCTTACGAAATCATTTTGTTAAGACCACCCCCTTAGCTATTTTGACTAACCACTAGGTTAATCTGTGCTTACCCGTAATAAAACTTTTTATAAATTTACCGCTTTATTACTTCATGTGCTATCCGGTCTATCTCTACTGTCCCTCAGAAGGTACGAATGAAAATATACCGTTAGTTAAATAAATTTTTGTACCGCCACGTCTTAATTGCAAAATATTCAGCTAGGACTAACCACCTTGCTTTTTTTACTAAATTATTGCCGTTTTCGTCTGCAAATATATAAACATCCCTTAGGACATTACCGAAAGATATATCGTTAAGGCTGTTTTATCGGTGCACCAAAACCTAGGGACAGTGTTTTCTCTGTTATTTACTGACAAAATGTCTCGAAATTTGGACACGTTATTCGAAATTATGTTGCCTTTAAACTGATGGTTTTACTTTTTTTATTTTTTTGAAACTTCTGTTAAAAAATTGGAATATACTGTTTAACGTTCTATTATAACCAAACTTTTTACGCCCATCACTCGAAAGAGTTTTTTTTTCTGTAATCGTTGATTTTCGTTTCACCTTTCTGTGTCCAGTAATAGTCGAGAAAAGCGTGTTCCAATTTTAAAGAAAATTGCTAAGAAATACTGAAATCTAATAGTGAAACGTGTTACTCATCATTAGGCTTAGTTTCATCGTTATCGCCTTCGTGACGTCAAATCTCATGAACGTACGGTCAGTTAGTTCGTGTTAAAACTAATTTGAATGAAGAATAATGTATTTGTTGTCATTAAACTACCCGTCGGCCGGCGGTACTGAGTAAAGATGGTCTCGCGTAAGCAGTGTAGAAAAGTAAGTGATACGCCCATTTCAAATCGCAGTGTACTTGAACTGCTAAAACAGCCTTAAGTAAAATAAGTTACTATTTTCGACCACCCACAGAGTATCTAACGTTATCTCCCTATTTAAATATTTTCTTTGTAGAAAGAAATATCTTTTCAACTTAATTACATTTTCCGCTGTACAAGTTGAAGTCAACGTCTATCAAAAGGTAAGATATTTTTTGTAGGTTTTTGTATTTGTTCATATTTTTATCTTCTGTTAGTTCACCTATTGGACTTTGTTTATTTTGTGTCTAATTAGGGTTCAGAGTTAATTCCAATGTTAGTCGAAAGTCGATCCAACGGTAATGTAAGTTAAATATAAAGTAAAAAGTTGTTCCAGCGTTAATCCAAAATTAAATACAAAGTTAATCCAAAATCAATCCAACGTGGTTTCAAACGTACTTCCAACGTTAGTCCAAACGTAGTCCCAGTTAGTTTCTATGAGTTGATCGCATCTTCGAAATATGAGTTTCTCATAATTCAGCGGCCATCGTTTTCCTTGTTGGGATTCCATCTTGTACTCAAGAAGTGACTACAACGTAGGTTAATGTCCAGTGATCTGCTTTAAAGTTCAATCTGAGTTATTGTGAGTACATTTCCTCTCCTTTTTCAGCCGATTTACGTGAAGTTATTTAAGTTCTGAAAGTTATACAATAATACGAGAGACTGGAGATAAGCGTTAGTTTTTTTTAATATTTTTTATATATGTTAACAGTGTGTATTATCCTTTTTATTACAAAATTAGTGTTAATTACTAATTTAGTGCAAGTCTTTATTAAATGTGTTTAATAGAGACATGCAAAATGCTTATAATTGCATGTTTATTAATTTGCATACACAGTTACGAGGACTTAAACTAGTTCTCATTTTTTCTTATAATATATGATAATTTTATTGATATGTGATATATTTAAATATCTTATCTGAATATTTTATTTTTAGTATAGTTATAACATTTAAGGTCCGCTTGCCATTATGCTAACGTCAGTACTGATTTCAGTACCTACTAAAAATATTAGTTAGTTGAGCGAGTCGATTTAGTATGAAAAATGTGTGTGTGTTTGTATCTATATTAATTTTAATTAGCATGTAGGCATGTGCTTTACCTTTTTTGTATTGATAACCTAACAATTAAGTCTGTTTTATGTGATCAGAGTAAACAAAACACACAGTCTTTGCTTCCTTGGGTAATATTTTGAATATGTTGGCATCAATGAGCCGATAAAATAAATTTTAAGGTTGGTGACATTGCCGAAATTACTAAGCAAGAACGCTAAGAAAATAGTTTATATCAATTGGGTGTGTGACGTTAATGTGTATTTAAAGTGTAAGTCTTTTAGTGTAGATCCATTTAACAGTAATATAAATGTACGTATTTGTTGTTAAAATTACCTTATGTTAATAAAGAGGGGTTAGATAGGATGTGTCAGTTACTGGTACAAGATCCGAGCGAGTATCCAGTAAGTGACACTAGTGTCAGCTATCGGGTTTCAGATGTTTTTATACTTTGAATGAATATTTAAGTTGAAAGCACGTAAATAACCCTGTAAATGCAACCAAAATTGTATAATTTTATGGTGTACCAATAGCTGACACCCATGTCTGATATTGGTTACTAACATATGTCAGCTACTGGGTCCAAATAATATTTGGTTAATAATTTAGATTTTCTTTGTATTTCAGTTGACAATGCCGAAGAAATATGCTTATAAGATATAACGTCAAGCCCTACAACACAACAAGCAAACAATATGGGATCCCAAGAACTACATTAATATACAAGAAAAAGGTAAATACCATAGAGAATGCAGAAAGGGACCTGCTACAAATTTAACTCCTGATGAAGAAAATCTGTTGGTCAAATGATTATTTTATATTTCTGATCGTGGTTTTCCAGCAACAAAGCTTCAGCTCATTGATTCTGTAGAATAAATTTTTAAACTCAACAAACGTGAAAATATTTTCAAAAATGAAAGACCTGGCAAAAAGTGGCATTCTTGCTTTCTACAAAGGCATCTAGAATATAACCACCGGGAGGTCATCTGTCAATGAAGAAAATTTACGCCGCTGGTTTAGGGATATTAAATTGTACCTTGAGGAGAATAATTATTAAGACATTTTTAATGATCCTAAACGAGGAATCCTAAAGGAAGCCGAGTTCTTACACGCAAGGGAGATTTCACTGTCTACAGCCATCTACCAAATGATGAGAAATAGTGCCTTACTATTCTTATGTTAGCAAAACGTAGCAGGAAACATTGCCCTAGGCATGGTGATCTTTGCTTATAAAAGGATTCCACCGGGTATATCTGCTTCTATGCCAAAATGTTTTGAAATTGGTAAAAGTGAAAGTGGATGGATGGCCGCGGAAACTTTCTATGAGTATATAATAAACGTTTTTTATCCTTGGGCTGTGGAAAATGAAATTGAGTTTCCAGTTATATTTTTCGTTGATGGACATTCTAGTCGCTTGACTCTGACTCTTAGTGATTTCTGTACTGAAAGAAAAATTATTCTTATTGCATTGCCTAATTCGACACATATTACGCAGCCGATGGATGTAGCAGTTTTTAGACCCCTAAAAAATTGCTGGAGAAATGAAGTAAACAATTGGAGAATACAAAACAATGGTCCAAAAATAAAGAAGGAGAATTTTGGACCAGTTTCGGCAAAAGTCATAGAGAATTCCATTACTCCGAAACTTATATTGAATGGTTTTTGTGCTGCCGGTTTGTGCCCATTCAACTACCAAAAATATTTCAAGTTAAATAATACAGAAATTCACAATAATCTCCCCGTAAAAGAAACTCCACAAGAAAAAACAATGTAGGTCTCTAACAACTGTTAGAGACCTACATTGACCCTGGCTTGTTACAAGAATTTAATGCCGCAGACTCGGATACGTGGAATGAAAATATACAACATTTAAGTCTTTTTCAAGTTTGGCTGAAGATTAAAAATGAAAAAAAAAACTCAACACAATTATCGTTCCCAAATTAAATAACCCTGAAATCTCAACAACAGAAGAAGACCGTTCAGATAACAAGGAGAATAGCATGGATAAATAAAATACAGAAAAAGATCCAAAACCACATTTTAATACGGATAATAATCCACCAGGTGGCGATGTTGCAGTTGTTGAACTCGATTTTAATGTTAACGATGACTACTTTAGAAAACTTACAACAGAAAAAAAAATGGAAAAATAAATCAACGAACAGGAAAAGCAAGAGCGAAAACGAAAGCGAGACGAAAAAATTCTACGAGAAAAAAAAAACAAAGCGAAATTACAAGGAATATTCAGATTCTGATGAAAAGATGATTCTGAAAGAAAAAACACAAAACGAAATTTCAAGGAAAATTCAGATTCTGAAACATCTTTATCTGATGAGCAATTAAAGTTGGAATCTGATAGTGGTGATAATATTCCAGCTATTGTTCCAACATTTAACAAATCTCATTTAAAAGAAGGTGGTAAACAGCAACTTTAATTCGTGGAAATGTCCAAATAAAAAGGATGCAATATGGTATGATCATACTGATATTGTAGAGAGATCAACGAACCAGCAAGTTTAAATAATCTTGGAATGTACAGAGTTCCAGAAATAATAAAGTTTTCCTGTTTTAATTAGATATTTGAATAAATAAGTTAATTTTTTTTATTTAAATACCTTTTTTGACATGTCAGGTATTGGGTATTTTTTTGGATTTTGCAAAATTTGCAATGCCAGGGTATTGGGGACAAACCATGTATTTAAAAATAAATTTTTTTTGGGCAAATTTTATTTAAATTAAATCTCCTTTTACACGTACAATTAGAAATAAACTTAATCATACATTTTGCTTAAGGGAACAAAAAAATCTGAGTAAAATTACGTTTTAATATCAGAAAATGTATCTTTCGGGCCTTAGAATGTCAGGTACTGGTGCCTCTACGTTATGTGCAGTAGCTTCGTTTGTAATAATGATGCGTAAGAAAAAAAATCATACACTTCTTAAAAAAAAGTGTATGTGGAGAAAAAATAGATCGTGGGAAGGGGGTTATGTAAAGGAATATTAAATATGTTGAATGGGGAATTATTAATAAAAGACCCTTTGGTACATAAAAACTTTTTACGAATGAATAACAATTTGTTTAAAAAATTGTTTTTATCCAGTTTAGAGAAAAATAGTTGAAATAAAAATTGTAGATCTTAAAACGTTCTCCAATTTGCTAGTTTCTAAATTAAAATACATAAAGAATTCGCCAAGATGGTTGCAAAAAACACTTAATTGTGCAGTAATTTATAAATATTATAAATATAAGCTTTATTAATAATAAAATATTACTATTTGTTCTTTTTTGCATAATGACATATAATATAACTACTTAAAATTGTGGCAGTTAATGAGCTATTAAAGTGTGCTAAATTTTAAATATATTGACCAAATAGTTTATAAGTCATTCAATTTGTTTATCTTAGAAAGCGATTATTTTAAACAACTGTTCTTACCCTCACAGTAACTCTAGAGATATTCTGTAGACCGAAATCGATTTTATAAGTATATATTTTTAAGGTGTGTAAAACAACTGCAACAATTTTATTAAATTGGTTATTAAACAACAGTTTGAAAAAGAACTGACTTTTCAGCGTATGAACAATTATAATAACTTTGATATTTTTTATGTCACATGCTTGTAAGTAGGCTCAATGACAAGCCGGTGAAAAACAGACTTTCTAAATAAAAAATATCTTCTATGACCAATAGGAAAAAAAATAGCATTTTTTCTAAAAATCATATTTCCATTGTTTATTAACGTTAAAAGCTGAGTATTAAACAAATTATCTAAATTTCATGATCCATTTTATATAAATTATGGTATTTACCGCGAAGGTGTAGAAGATGTTAGAATCTTTTCAATGTTTAGCTCTTACTGTTAAAAGACAATGATTTTATGATTTTTAGAATAAAATACTATTGTTTTAAGAATAAAATGCTATCTTGGTTCGTATTGCTCAAAAAAGTTGTTTTTTTTTTTTGGAAAGTATGTTCTTTCACCAGATTTTCATTGAGCCTCTATACAATTGTGTGACATAAAGAACATTAAAGTTATTACAAATGTTTATAAGCTAAATAAATCGCTCTCCGTGATAAATAAATCGCTCTCCGTGATAAATAAATTAAATAACTTATAAACTATTTGGTCGATCTATTTGAAATTTAGCACACTTTAATAGCTCATTAACTGCCACAATTGTAAGTAGTTATATTACATGTCATTATGCAAAAAACAAATGTCATATTTCATTATTAATAAAGCTAACATTTATAATGTTTATAAATTACTAAAAATATTTAACACAGTTTAATAACTTAATAATTTCCATAATTTCAAGGAGTTATGTTACATGTCATAACGCAAAACAACGTTATTAAGTAACATTTATGAATTACCTGCTGTAAAAATAAGTTAAGTTTAATAGGCAAAACGCATTTTTTCATTTTTTTAAGCTTAAAAAAAAACAAAGTAAAACCAGCTATACGTCTTCACGGAATTCTGATCAGCTGTCCTTCATTTTACCCTTTTAGAACCTTTAAATATCTGTATAAAATTTTTACGTTAAATAAGTGATTTTTTACAGTTTTTCACATTAGACTGGTCTAACCCAGTCAAGAAATTAAAGCTTAAAAATCTTATATAAGTATTTAACCCATTAACGCCCAGCGTATCTGCACGGGTACGGCAAATATAATTTTCTGCTGACAGCCGTAGCTCAGTGGCTATGTTACTGGCTTAACAAGCTGGAGGGTGTTGGTATTACAATTCTATATTGTACATTTTTATGTTAAGTGTTGGCATTACCTCTCAGTGACACAAGTGTCAACGTCAACAAATAAAATTAAGACATTTTTGTAAACAGGAATTTATATTAAAATAAAACGTTTATTTTTCACAACGTATCGTTTTACTATTCCATTTATAAGCAAGACTTTTTCCATCACGCATCCCTAAAGTTTATGGGCCCAGAGTTGTGGAAATTCAAGAAGCTTGCATAGTGGTAATCAGAAAACAAAAGTGTTTACGGAAAACGTGGTACGGAACTCAACGACAAAAATGGCGGAAACAAATGTTGTAAACATCAGAAAAACGATGTGAAAGCCCGGAATCTAATTGTGCAGTGTTTGCATGACAATGTACTGGAAATGATTAAATCAAATACCTCAGCAAAAGAGATTATAGGTACATTGGAAAATACTTACTAAAAGAAGGGAATTTCGACACAGGTTCAACTGCAGCAGAAACTAAGGTCATTGAAATATACAACAGGGTCTTTAAATATGTTTTTAACAGAATTCAATCAAACTGTGTATAAACTTAAAAGTGCAGGAGGTCAAGTACAAGATAGTGAAGTTATATCACAGTTACTCTCTGCAATGCCTGAAGCATATCAAGCAGTTACTACAGCAATTGATATTATGTTTTGTCAAGATGAAACTAAAGTTACATTAGAGTTTGTTAAAAACAAGCTACTAATGGAAGAGGCAAGGTACAATAAAAATGACCATGAAACAAACCCTGATGTTGCATTTGTAGCAAATAAACAGCCATGGAATAAATGGAAGAATAAAGCTGGAACAAGTAATGGTAATGTGAGAAATAATAAACCATTTCAATTTAAATCTCATAACTGTGGAAAAATGGGACACAAGCGCTATCAGTGTTGGAAAAATAAAAATGGAAATAGGGCATTCCCAGCAGAAAATGGTGAAAAGGAAACATTTTTGACAGCAGAGGAAACCACCTTAGTTAGCAACTCAGAATCTGGTGAAATAAATTTCATAATAGACAGTGGTGCTACAAATCACTTAGTTACAAAGGATGTTAAAATGTTTTTAGATAATATCCAGGAAGTAATGTATAATATAAATGTAGCAAAGAAGGGTCAATCATTGGAAGCAATAAAACAAGGTGATTTGAATCTAGAAGCAGTAAATGGTAACCAAATTGAGATGAAGAATGTATGGGTATGTAATCAACTTTCATATAATTTAATGTCTGTGAATAAAATGGAAGAGACCGACATATCTTAAAGACTATGATTGTGAGTATAATACAGAGATGAATCTACTAGCAGCTTTATCAGTAGGTCAATTTCTTGATGATGTTAGACATCATTTTATTAGAGATTGTTTAGAAAAGGAAATTATTACCTTACAGTATGTACAGTCTGATCAGCAACAAGCTGACATTTTTACAAAGTCATTGTCAAAATCTAAATTCACCTATTTTAGAGAACTAGTGTTGGCATTACCTGTCAGTGACACAAGTGTCAACGTCAACAAGTAAAATTAAGACATTTTTGTAACCAGGAATTTATGTTAAAATAAAACGTTTATTTTGTCAACGTATCGTTTTACTATTCCATCTATAAGCAAGACTTTTTCCATCACGCATCCCTAAAGAGGGCCCGGGTTCAAATCCCGGCACCGACAAAATTTTTAATTTCTAATTAACTGAGCTGCCACCGTGCTTCGGAGGGCACGTAAAGCCGTCGGTCCCGGCTACGAAAGTAGTCGTTAAGTCATGTTAGGGGCGCTTGCGCGACCTGAAAACCCTAACACTAGACCTTAGCCAGAAGGTTACACGAACTTTACTTTTACTTCTGCTGACGTCATTTATGATTGAAAATCTCAATATCTGGTTCAGCATAGTTACATTTCTTAGACGGTGTAACAGATTACTGTATTTTTTCTCGTGGTTTTAAGATACAGCACTTTGAAAAAGCCATTGCAGTTGTGATTTGAGGTTAAATTGTGGTACGTAAACATTTTTATCAAGAACGTTCTGTATCCATGAATTTATTTTGTTGCATGCCTAAAATTTGTTTTATTATATGTGTAAGAATATTGAGTGAATATAATTTTATCACATATTTGTTTTACTTTAGAAATTTAACAACCTAAACTTCCTCGTACCTGCTTGGGTACATTGGGCAAAAGGGTATACAATATATGTTGACTACCAAACGGATGAGGAGGAGTTTGATGAAGATGATTTGATAACAACCAAAATTCTTCACGATGTTCCTGGAGAACTTGAAGTTATTACTGATGAGTCCGAAGATGAGGATGACTATAGAAGGGTGGATGATCCTAACCACGATGATTTTAATAATAGAGATCACCTGGATGAAACAAATGATGACATTTCATTGTCCAAACAAATAAAATCATTAAAGAGGGAATTGACATCTAACAAACTTCCAAAAAAGAACTTACTGAAGAAGCCCAGAGATTCCAAATAATGTCGTAAAACAGTGAATACAAGCATCAATGATAGCAATGGAAGCTATAAACGAATTAAAAAGGTAAAAGCTGAGCTTGGAGAACTAACTACGTTTTTGAAAAGTTATTTGATGATGAAGTTTTAAATCATATTGTAGAGCAAACCAATCTGTACGCAACAGCCTCCAATGATCATCATTTTATAATTACAAAAGATGAGATTAAAATTTTTGTTGGAATTCTTCTTTTTACCGGGTACCATAAATTACCTCGTGAAAGGATATATTGGAATTTAGATGAAGATCTGAATTTATTTCCAACGCAATGAGCAGACATAGGTTTACAGAAATTAAAAAGTATATACATTTGGCAGACAATACTAAACTCAATAAAATTGATAAAATGTCTAAACTACGACCGCTTATAGATTTACTCAATGCTAAGTTTCAAAAATAGGGCATTTTTCATGAAAATTAATCCATCAATTAGGCAATGGTCAAATACTTTGGCCACCATTCGGCCAAGCAATTCATCAAATCAAAGCAAGTACGTTTTGGCTACAAGGATTGGATGTTGTGCAGTTCTACTGGCGACTGTTATGCTTTTGATACGTACTGCGGAGCTAAGCCTTCAGCTAACGAAGAACAGATGAAACCGAAAAAGTCTAAACTGCCACTAGGATCACAAGTTGTTTTAGACCTCCTGAGTATTATTACAGTTCCAACTGATCACATAATATTTTTCGATAACTATTTTGCAAGTTATAAACTTTTAGTGACATTGAAACAAAAAAGTATCAGAGCTACGAGTACAGTTCGTGATAATCGTATCAAAAAATATCCTCTTATACAAGGCAAAGAAATGAAGAAAAAAGATCGTGGATATTATGATCATTGCTACGATGAAGAAAGTTGTATATTATTTGTAAGATGGAACGACAACAGTGCTGTAACCATGGGTACCAATTACGATACCATAGAACCTCTTGCACAAGTGAAGCGTTGGTGTGCAAAAAAAAAGAAAAAGTAGCAGTGTCACAACCTCAGTTATTTAAATCCTACAATTTATCAATGGGGCGTGTGGACTTACTCGATGAAGGGGTAAATAATTACAGAATCGGCATACATGGAAAAAAATGGTGGTGGGTACTCTTTACCCATATGATAAAGGTGACAGTTATCAATGCGTGGAAACTATATAGGATTACAAATGAAAATGACAAAATAGATTTGCTACTATTTAAAAAATATTAAATAACAAATAATAATAGTAATAAAAGAACATTATAAATTTTTAAAACATTTCTATTTAATAATTTTTACCTATTATTTCGAGGAAACAAAACCAACCTGGGAAAAAGCTTATTTATTACTAAATAACTGTTATACAGATTATTCGCTTAATTTACACCATGCTTGGTGTATCTTTATAACGTGTTCCTTTGTCTCTACTCTACCGACTTTGTCTCTCAGCCCCTCAACTACTTTTTTAATTGTTACCTTGCAGATAATTATTAATGCACACGTTAAAACTTTGGAAAACAAACTACGACAAACTTTTATACTTACATCACTTGTCAGTTTCTGCGGCATCTTTACATTAACATCAACGTAATTATTTGCTTCTGAGAATAATTTTGTCAGTCTTAATTTACAAGATGGAATGTTAATGGACGGAGTTGTGACATGGAAGAGAGATGTAAACTCCAACCGACCGTTGTCAATCTGAAAATTAAAATAGATTATGTACCCTAGTAATATACAGAATGCAGAATGTTACCACAATCACGACTTATTACAATAAATCCACAAACAAAATACAATATAGATAATACATAAGGAAACCATAACAAAAATATTTTTAAATCTAATTGTACTGTCAATACAAAGTCATAGAATAACCAACAGCCCTGAATATTGAAGTAATGTTACAGTTAAAGTGGAAAAAAATATGGTATATGTTAAGAAGCCGGTTTTTTTAACGCTGTTTTCATATTATGCATTTCTTTATTTTGATGTTCTTTGTCTATTAGTCTTTCGGATCTTAAAATCATAGTTTTAGTGACAGAATGTAATTGTGTAGGATGTTGATGTAAAGATGCATGTAAATATCTGTCGGTATGTGTTGGTTTCCGGTATACTGTGTATCCTTTGTGTCTTTATGTCCATCCTCAAATATAAAATCTCTCTCTCTCTCTCTCTCTATATATATATATATATATATATATATATATATATATATATATATATATATATATATATGTATATGTATATATTATAACAAAATAGCCCATCTTCGATGCGTGGTACGTGTCACAGTACTTAGAAGTATGATCAATATTCGATCGTTGGCATTCTCGATGCGCTTTTGACGGAAAGGATAGAGGTGGACTACTCCAGAGTATTATAGTACATAATAACTTGTATATATAAGCAGGCCTTTTATGAGTTAAAACTTAGTTGTTAAGATACTACCATACTGTAAACTTTTAAATAAATTTATTTAAATAAATTAGAACCGCTGGTTTTATTTAAAAACAGTACAGTTGGTGTCACGGTGTGAGGATAATTGATTATTTAAAAATGAATTCAGCAGTGACTTTTGAAAAAGACTTTTGAACTTTCCTATCGTATAGGAATCTCAGAAGAACGATAGGAGTAAAAAGAACTGATAGAATCAGAAATGAAGAAATAAGAGAAAGACTCAAAATCAAACCGATACTCGAGACAATCAAAGAGAAAAAATTGGCATGGTTCGGACATCTAACCCGGATGGACAATAATAGACAAGTTAAAAGAGTGTGGGACGCCAAACCAATAGGGAAGAACAGAAGAGGAAGACCCATTAAAGAATGGAACAGTGACATCTCGCAGATACTACAGAGTAAGGGTAAGACTTGGCAGGAAGCAACACAGATGGCATCCAATAGGAAGGAATGGAGAAAGTTCGTTAAGAGCTAGGACACCTCAGAAGACCGTCAAATAGTGTAATGTAATGAATTGTATTTTAAACGGCCCAACACCGAAAGGTACAAATGGGTCTACTGATTAAGTAAGTAGTAAGTTTTGAACTTTCAAAAATGATTGTTTGTCGGGAATATCCGCGTAGTTCGGTAGTGATCTTTGTACAAAAGAACATTTAAAAAAGTACGTGTGTACCTGACCAAAGATTCTGCTGGTAGAACATTCAGTAAAACAGTTGCGTGAGCAACTAGAACAACGCGATGAAGACTGCAGCGGGTCCAAGAAGATACTTCAAGGACGACTGAAGACTGTTTTCAACAAGAATGGAGATGACCCAGAGACATTTCAGTTTCAATCAACAGAAGAAGCATTTTTAACGAAAATATTTGATGAAAAATTTAAAAATGTCTCGCAAATGATCGAAGATAGTTCTAGAAAGAATGATGAAAGATGCAATTAAACGTCTCAAATTATTAAAGAAGCAGCAAGACAAAACGACCAAAAATTCGAAAATGTTTCTAAAAGCTTCGACGAAGTATGTAGTAAGAACAATGAGAAATTTGAAGAAATTTCTAGAACATTCGATAATATACAGAAAAATGTAAACGACAAGATAGAAGACGTAGAAGAGAAGATCAAACAATTAAAGAATATGATAACTAATACCAAAATGTTATCACCAGTTAATGCAGTAGTTTTAGATCCGACAGTGAAAGACGAATCACCTAGAGACGAAACGACACATCATATGAGATTCAAATTGCCACCATTTGATGAAAAGCCTTCTTGGTCCATATACCTTAGACAATTTGAAGCTATTCCGACAGCCAATCATTGGACAGAACAAAAAAAGGCTGTTCCTTGACTGCTGCTTTACAAGGTGATGCTGCGGGTATCCTAAGATCGATTCCTAAGGGCCAAGAAAAATGTTATCAGACCTTGTTCACTTGACTAGAAAAGCATTACGGATATGCCCATCCACAACAAGTCTACAACGCACAACTAGAAGTAGAATTCAATGAGCAAGTGAAAATTTGCAAGAGTTTAAAGCAGATTTTGCTCGTATAGCGCGGTTGGCTTATCCGGAGGTACCAGACAACATTTTGGAAGAAATTGCTGTAGATACCTTCGTTAATGGGTTGAGAGACAGTAAACTAGAGAAAGCTTTAAGACTAGCAAGACCAAAAGTTTTAGAAGAAGCACTTGCCATTGCCTTGGAACACGAGACAGCTAGTCGAGCTTCACGGAGCTATCGAGTACAAACCTCTGAAGAAAGCGACGAAAAAAAAACGATAAACGTTTGGAGGAAATCTTACGGAAAGTAGTTCGTAACACGATGCTGAAGAAACCTGAACCCAGATCTAGGAACGTTGGCGACGTAGGTCACATTCGCCGTGAATTGCAAGAAAATAATACAACAGTCAAAAAGATAGAACAGATCGAACACCGGGCTGGAAAAAGTCATTTAAATGATGATGTTCAGTCAAGAGGGCCATACAGTGCAAAGTGTAATAACTGTCTTAAATTAGGAGAACAACTTTGCCCTGTGAGATGAACCACCGTCATTAATGATCTATGGCAGCCTCAACAGCTACAAGGCGCTCAAGCAGAAAATCCATCTAAAAAGAGTATTGGATTGGATGCGTCGAAGTGAAAGACCTCCTTGTCAAGACATTAGTGCATGTAGTCCAGAAGTCAAGTGTTACTGGAGCCAATGGAATTGCCTAGTGCTAAAAGATGATCTTCTGTATAGAACCTTTGAGAACGAGGATGGTACAGAATCTAAGCTTCAGTTAATTGTACCTAAAAGTAAAGTGTCAGAAGAATTGCGTCAGTTGCGTGACGGTGCATTAGGTGCACACTTTGGTATTACTAAGACTTTGTAAAAGGTTCGAGAACGGTTCTATTGGGTAAACTGTAAAAATAATGTAAGAAGATTGTGCCAGAAATGTGAACTGTGTGCAACCAGTAATCCAGGGTCCAGTTGGTAAAAAGATGGCACCCATAAAACAGTACAATGTTGGTAGTCCTATAAAAAGAGTAACAATCGACATTGCAGGTCCACTTCCAGAGATGAATGATGGAAATAAATATATCCTGGTAGCCATGGATTACTTTAAGAAATGGACTGAGTCCTAGGCTATACCAAATCAAGAAGTTGCTACCATTACAGAGGTACTTGTTGAAGAATACTTTAGCCGATTTGGTGTTCCCTTGGAGATCCACTCCGACCAAAGGCGAAACTTCAAGTCGACCCTTTTTCAAAAAGTTTGTAAATTGATTGGTGTCAACAAGACCAAAAGGACACCCCCTGCATCCTCAATCAGATGGAATGGTCGAGAGGATGAACCGAACCATGGGTAAACACCTGTCCAAAGTTGTATCAGAACATCAGAGAGATTTGGACCAGCACATTCATTAATTCTTAATGGCCCACCGCTCAGCCGTGAATGAAACTACAGGCCAGACTCCAACCTGCCTGATGTTAGGTCGTGAAGTTCGTTTGCCCTGCTACCTAGAGTTTGGCTGCAGACCTTTCGAAGAACATGTTGCAAGCGAAAAATATGTCGACCGCCTGGAGTTAAGAATGAACCACATTCATGAACTTGCCCGACAACACATCCAGTTAGCCAGTGACAGAATAAAAGATCAATACGATTCTTGATGCAAGAGTGAAAGCTATGAAGTAGGTGATCTTTTTTGGCTTTATAATCCACAACGTCGTCGAGGCTTGTCTTCCAAATTACAAAGATAATGGGAAGGTCCGAATGAAATTAAAAAGAGACTAAATAACGTAATACACCGAATTAAGAAGCTGCCGAAAGGTAAACCAAAAGTAGTTCACATAAATCATCTTGCACCATATGCTCTTTTAATGAACAGAAGAAGCACGAACCCTTTAACATGAGATCAAAGATGCCCGGCGACCAAGTTTTAATGAATTTATGTCAAATTACGTAAAGAAAAAGAGTGCTAGATTTGGCGTGACCACAGAAGTTCAGCAGGATCTTTTTATTGTTTCGCATAACGTCTCTCTAGCCCACTGTGTTGCCCAAGATCTAGAGATGACTAAAGGAATCTCATCCGTATTTTATAACAAGTTCGGTCGTTTGGACGAGTTAAAAAATCAGCAGCCCAAATTTGGAAGAGTACTGAAATTAAAATATGGTCCTCGATCTTTGCTGTATATGGTGATCAGGAAATAATTGACGAAATTACGCAAGAAGTATTAAAGCAAAGCAAAAGAGTCGTAAAGAAAGAGTACCTAAAACTAAAGAAATTAAAGAAGAGGTGACGACACAATTAGTCGAATTATACAATAAATTCATAAATTTAAGAAATTTAAGGATTTAAGGAAAAATTGGGAGAAACGGACAAACAAAGAAAGACGTGTAAGAAATATTTTGGCATAATCAAGGATAGAGTTTTGCGCTCGTTTCAAGCAGTTAATACAACAGTAGTAGTTCCCAGCTCAATACATCAGCTAATCAACAAGGAAATAGAAAAGGAAGAAAGTGACAAGGATATAGGAGACGACGCAAGGGACACAGAGCAAGAAATAAGTATGGCTCTTATAATTAACGAATTTTTAAATATTGCAAGGTGTTGCTCAGCGAGATTGATGGAAGCGTAGGTAAACTGCAGTCATTTTATATGCATTAGAACTCCTTGAGAAAATAGCGATAGGACACGAGGAAACAGCAATAACATTAATAAAGACAAGATTAACCAATAAGGCCAGAAACCTTATAACTACAGAGGATGCAATCCCAAGAATAGCAGCAGCACTGAAGAGAGAACTGAGATGCGACAGTCCAAAGACATTAATAGCTAAATTGATAAAGAAAAGACAAAGACATAGAGATGCAGCGGTCTATGCATTTGAAGTTGAAGTATTAGCAGAACAGCTAAAAATTGCAAACATAGCGGAAGAAATGCCATTGGAACTAGCGAAAAAATATACAACGGAAACTGTAGTTGCAACAATGAAACCCAACGTCAACACAGAAAAACCTAATAATCAATAAACCTTCCATTAATATTGGAAGCATGTAACTTCACAACTACGCACGAATTATTGTCCAAATTTTTATCGATAGACGCGACAGAAAATTATACACAAGGAAGAGTGTTAAATTATAGGATAAATTACGAAGCTAAGAGAGGACAGCATCAGTATAGGAGAGAATATCACAACAAATATGACAAGGGGAGAAGACCTACCTTTGAACAACAGAACAAAGCAAAGAAAAACAATGAAACTATACACACAGAGAGTATAGACAATACAGGGTACATAGAGAAAACCAGAGAGGAGGACATAATAGGAATGTACAACTTAGACTTAAACCTAACAAATTTCGTACAAGTGAAAACAGGAATTCTAGGATAGACAAATACATTTATCATAGACACAGAAGCCGATATTTCTATACTCAAATGTTCACAAGATTTTATGCAGGAACATGTGAAACCAAACACAAAGTTCAAAATAAAAGGAGTAACTAAAGGAGAATTGCAAACCATGGGAGAAATCGAAACAACACGAGAAGTAAAAGAACGTCGGTTTGAACATATAATTCAATTAGTAGAATCTAACTTTCCCATTCCAACGAACGGAATCATTGAGAGATACCTACTTTATTTTAAAATTTCAATGGATATTGGACTACGCTAATCTGAAAATGCACATTAAAGACGACGGAGAGACTGTTATATTAGTACGAACATTTTAGATAACATAGATAATGACACAATAATAATACCGCCTAGATGCGAAACTTACGGAATAGTAAAAAATTTTCAAATACTGAAGAACGACAGAGTAGTGAAACAACAGGAGATACTACCTGGAATATTCATAGCGAGAACAATTATTTCAAGCAATAATCCGTACATCAAACTTTTGAATACAACCTACGAAACGGTAAAGATAGAGACAAACACAATCAGAACACTAGACATTAAATTGTTTGGCATATATAGACTGATCAATGACAGTAAAGATAGGAAGAAGGAAATACGGAAATCACTTATCTCAGAATACACACGCGATGAATTGGTATCTTTATGTGAGGAATACTCAAATATATTTGCCCTAAGGTACGACATGCTAACATGTAACAACTTCTACGAACAAAAACTGAGAGTGAAAGACCAAACCCCAGTATACATCAAGAATTATAGGGCACTGCATGCACAAGCTGAAGAGTTAAACCGACAAGTACAGAAATTGAGAGACGAAGGAATTGTAGAACCATCTACATCAGAATACAATAGCCCGGTAGAGCTCGTACCGAAAGAGGCTATAGATGGAAATAAAGCATAGATTTAAGACAACTGAACAAGAAAATAGTCACAGACAAATTCCCATTACCAAAAATAGACCAACTAGGGAGAGCAAAATGGTTTTCAGGTATAGACCTAATGTCAGGTTTTTACCAAATACCATTAGAAAAATCATCGAGAAAATACACATCGTTTAGTACGGAGAACAGAGCATTTCAATTCACCAGATTACCTTTTGAATCAAACGTAAGCTCGAATAGTTTTTCAAGAATGATGTCAGTAGCTTTTTCAGGTTTAATCCCGGACAAAGCATTTCTTTACATGGACGATATAGTAGTAATAGGAATATCAGAAAAGTATCATTTAGGTAACCTAAAAAAGTCATTTGAGACATGTCGAAAGTTTAACCTAAAACGTAACCCAGAAGAATGTCAATTTTTTTAAAGAGAAGTCACATATTTAGGATATGATCTTTCACAGGAACGAGTATCATCAGATAAAGCAAAATATGCAACGATTTAACAATATCCGACACCTAAGACAGCAGAAGAGACAAAAAGATTTGTAGCATTTTGTAACTACTATAGACGTTTTATTCAAAATTTTGCTGAAATTTGCATACCTCTAAACAGATTATCGAGGAAAGGAGTAGAATTTTTTGGTCAAAGGAATGTCAAGAATCATTCAATAAGCTCAAATCATCTCTAGGAAACCACCATTCTTAAAATATCCGGATTTCAGTTAACAAATCATTATTAGGAAAATAACAATACCATACATAAAATGATTATCAGAAAAACAAAAGGATAGACAATAAATTAAACATTTTAACAAGATTCAAAACACAATGTTTGCGAAAAAATAAGCAAACTGACACAAAAAAGGTACGAGTGGCAAACTTTGAAAAATCATATCTCGGATACTGTGAATCATACCAGTTCTACTAAACGCCATTTCAAAGAGAAAGGATAGAAGTCTTTTTTCTGTAAAGCAATACCTATACCTATACCTCCATGGAAAAAAGTTATGGGACAAAAAAATGTGTGTGTTCATGTGTTCGTTTTTTCGTATTTCGTTTTTTGAATATATTTTTGTCAAAAAAAAAATTTAACAAAATTCGTGACATGTGATGACATTTCGATAGGATCTTTAATTTTGAACAATTTCTATACATTTCCATAGATGTATATGTAGTAAAGGTGCATAAAATTCACCCAAAAGCACCCTAGTACATAGGAACTAATTCACTCCTGTAAATTCACTGTAAAAGCACTCCACGATTTCTTCATATTTGGGTGTCCATTGACCATATAAAACAATTAAACCCCTTTAACATTATAGTTTCTTTCTAATGTACATAATCAATAATCTATGAAGGGGACTGCTATTAATTGGCATTACCCAAGATAAAAACTTATATAGAAATCTAATTAGAAAAAAAGTATTTTAATATATAAAACTTTTACAATACATATATTTATTGTTGTATTTACTTTTTTCGCAATCAAGCTTTAAATGTACCCGAAAACAAAGTGTACTGAACACGTTCATGAACTAAGAACACCAGTGTCCTCTCTTAAATTGGGGTGTCCGACTGGAAATTGAAAAGCATGCCTCCTCCTGAAACTAAACATATTTACCTCAGTAGTAGCGTCCACTGATATATCACTCCTATTTGTGTTGAGTAATAGCTTGGCGTGATAAAAATTCTCCTCAGTCTCCAAAGCACCAAACAAATTCAACTTTGGCAAAGCTTTAAATGGGGTATTAACTTTTAGGGTTACGTTATATGTCCTTTCTTGAGCTCCTATTCCTGGGACCACGTCCCTTGTTTCCACTATATATTTTGCGTACACTCCAGTCTGAAAAATATTTTTATATAGAGAACTTTCTTTTATAGAAAAAAAAATTAAAAAGACTAAGTGAAAACACGTAAGGTTTAAATACAGTAAATGACATATATATTAATTTTCTATTTGACATATATATTCATTATGAGCCTCTAAACTCACCTTCCACCTAATTTTATTTCTATATTTTGTTTTTTTTAACAATAAAATTTAATATATGGTAATAATTATGATTAACGTTCGGATTTAACACTTTGACTGCCATGTGTATATATAAAGTGGCCTGAGTAAATTAAAAATGATCTTAGACTGGGAAAAAGTCATTAGCAGTTGAATTATAGATTTTTTCAAATAAACGCTAATTAATTGTCAATTTTTATGTAAAAGTGTGTATTGTGATTAATAATAGGTACAATAGATACAATAATGCACTGTAAAATAAAATAATAGCACACATTTTAAATTAACTTCTTCTTCATATGTCGTCCCCATTAACGGAGGTTAGTGACTACATTTCTAAAAGTTTCTCTGTCTTTTGCAACGTGGAATAATTCGTCTACAGTCATGTTTGTCCAGTCTCGACTATTTCGTAGCCATGACTTCCTTTTTCTACCTATTCCCTTTTTACCGTCGACTCTACCCTGCATGATGACCTGCAGAAGACTATATTTATCATTGCTCAGTATGTGTCCAAGGTATGCAGTCTTGCGTACTTTTATTGTTCTCAACAATTTTTTGTCTCGACCCAACCTTCTCATCACTTCCTCATTGGTGACTCTGGTAGACCATGGAATTCTCAACATTCTCCGGTATATCCAAAGTTTAAAGGCTTTAAGCTTCTTAACTATTTGCGCTTTTAACGTCCAACTTTCTACCCCGTACAATAGTTGGGGCCAGATGTAACATTCAACAAACCTCAGTCGCAGAGCAATTCAGATTTTTGTCACAGAACAATTGCTTGAATTTCATGAACGCTGCCCTTGCCATTTCTATTCGTACCCTGATCTCTTGGTCTGGATCTAATTATTTGTTGATGTAAGCTCCCAGATATTTATATTTTCTCTTTCTCTCTATTTGCTGTCCACCAAGGGTTCTTCTTCTTCACGTGCCATCTCCGCGACGGAGGTTGGCAATCATCATGGCTGTTCTGATCTTAGATGCTGCTGCTCTGAATAGTTCAATTGATGTGCATCTGTACCATTCCCTCAAGTTACGCAACCATGAGATTCTTCTTCTTCCTACACTTCTCTTGCCCTGGATTTTCCCTTGTATAATCAATTGAAGTAGGTTGTATCTCTCATTACGCATAACATGCCCCAGGTATTGCAGCTTTTGTGTCTTGATGGTTTCCAATACTTCCATTCATTGTTGATTCTTCTCATGACTTCGTTGTTTGTTACATGCTCGGTCCATGATATCTTCAGGATTCTTCTATACACCCACATTTCAAATGCTTCCAACTTTTTAGCAGTCGACGTGTTAAGTGTCCATGCTTCTATCCCATAAAGCAGAGTCGAGAAAATATAACACCTTGCCAGCCTAACTCTCAAGTCCAATTTTAGTTCTCTTGCACAAAGTACCTTTCTCATTTTATTGAAGTTTGTACGTGCTTTCTCTATTCGAACTTTAATTTCTTTGGAGTAATCGTTTGTGTGATTAATTATTTTGCCAAGATAGTGGTAGTTTTCAACTTGTTTTAAAGCTCTACCGTTAATTGTCAGGCTTTCACCATTATTTTGGGTTTTTGACATCCTCATAAATTTGGTTTTCTTGGCGTTTATTGATAATCCATATTCTTCTCCATACTCAACTATCTTGTTCATTAGCTTTTGGAGGTCTTGGAGGTTGTCTGCTATTATGATAGTATCGTCTGCATATCTAATGTTGTTAATTGGTGTTCCATTGACCTTGATTCCTGCTGTTTCTCCCTCAAGAGCCCTTTTCCCAATTTCTTCAGAGTATGCATTGAATAGTAGTGGTGACAATACACACCCCTGTCGTACTCCTCTTTTAACTCCGAAATCTTCTGATGTGTGTTCATTAATGCGTACGTGTGACTGCTGTTTATAATATACATTTGTTATAATTCGAAGGTCATTGTGTTGTAGTTGTTTTGCTTCGAGGATGTCCATTAGCTCTTTGTGGCGGACTTTGTCGAAAGATTTGTTGTAGTCTATGAAACACATACATATCTTGGTTCACATCTAAGCATCTCTGGATTAGTACGTTGAATGCAAATAGAGCTTCACGGGTACCTACGCCATTACGGATTCCAAATTGAGTTTCTTTAATATCCATATCAAGTGTTTTGTAAATACGTTTATGAATGATCTTTAAAAACAATTTAAGTGTGTGAGACATCAGGCTTATGGTACGGTGGTCGGTGCATTCTCTAGCATTTTTCTTTTTTGGGAGACAAATGAATGTTGAGGTCAACCATTCGTTGGGTATGTCACCCGATTGATAAATTTTATTAAAAAGCTTTAAGAGGACATCAATGTACTCATTTTCTATTGTTATAAGGATATCAATAGGCAGATGATCTGGCCCTGGGCTCTTTCCGTTTCTGGTGTTCTTTAGTGCATACAGTATTTTTTCCTTTGTAATTTCTACACTTGTTTCTCTGTCCTCAAAAGACAAGACTTGTGGGTTTCCCCTTTCGTCGTCGAAGAGCTCTTTCATATACTCTTCCCATCGTTTTAGTTTTTCGTCAGTCTTTATCATAGTGTTTCCATTTTTATCTAAAAGAGTTGTGCTGTGGTTTCTTTTTTGCAATCCTGCCATTTCTTTAACCTTTTTATGTATGTTGAATAGGTCGTATTTGTTCTGAAGATCCTCTATCTCTTTACATTTTTCCTCATAGTAAGTTTGTTTTGTCTCTCTTATCTTTCTTCTGATTTCGTTGTTAATGATTTTGTAATTGTGACTGTCTTTGTTCTTGGCTTGTCTTCGTTGTTCCATCATGCCGAGTATCTTGTCGGTCATCCAATTGTCTTTCTTTCGTGTCGGTTTTTTTAATATCTCTTTGCAAGGAGCGAGGAGGCAGTTTTTTAGTGTTTCCCATTGTTCGTTTATTTCGTAAGTGTTAGTATCTAATTTATCAAAGTTTTCGGAATCTTGACAAAGGAAAGGGTTTCCTGCCGAAACGTTGATTTCTATGGAAAATAAAATCTAGTTTCACATGTAATATAATTTATTGAACCTAAACCCATTTATATATATATATATATATATATATATATATATATATGTATATATATAGGTATATATAAATATATATATATATATATACATATAAAAATATATATATATATACATATAAATATATATATATATATATATATATATATATATATATATATATATATATATATATATATATATATATAAATTATACTCAAATATTTTGGCAATATTTTTGGTCCAAACTTAGCATTTAGTGGTAACTTGCTTAGTTTTATTTATTACATACTGTCGGCCGCGGTCATCGTTATTTTGTTGGTAACAAATTGCGCACCGACGTTTTTACCTGCTTGAATAAATTTATGTTCTGGGTGTGTGTTGTGGGGAGTACCTATAACTTTGTTTACCTTTTAAAAGTACATAGTTTCAAGCGCAATTTTTCTTTGAAATCTGTTACACTAATTCTTTCTGGTACAGTTGTGTTCTCATTATATAAATGATAAGCATTTACTATGCTTGGTCGAGTAAGTAGTTCAGTTGCCACCTTCCTGTACCATTTAATGCTAATAGAATGCGATGATAATTGGTCAAATATATTAGTGGAACTTTTTGCAATAATATAAGTCACAATAGCGTCCGGCTTCCTTTTGACCTCAACTGTACCTGGAACGTCAATAAAATTCAGTTTATGTTTGATGATAAGCATCAATACATCGCGCTTATCTTTCTATTTAAAAATATAAATGCCATTTCTCTGTCTTCCTACAATTTCCCCTTATTTAGTTTGCTTACCAGTACTTCTTTCGGAATACCTTTCTGATTTTTCCGTAGCGTTCCTATTAGGTGCGTTCGTCTGCTTTGTAACTTCTCAGATAACTCTACGCTGGTGTACCAGTTGTCACTGTATTATGTCATTCCTTTATCGATATATTCGTCCACACGTTCAAATAATACTTTAGTTGCCAGAGACATGCCATCAATTTTGTCCGCAGCACAATAAATTTTGCAGTGATACGTATATCCCCCAATGAGGCATCGCTTAAAGAGTTTGATTTAAAATTTATGTTTCTTTCCTTTAACATATTGGCGACATTTTAAACACCCGCGAAAAGGTACCATAGTTTTATCTATGCAAATATTTTTGTCTGGTACTACAACCTTTTTAAATTTGGAATTTATCACAGTTACCAGGGACTAAACTTTATCCAGTCTGTCTTCTGCTTGACATAAATCATTATTTGCGAGGTGCCACATACTAATCAAAATTTCAAATCTATTTCGTGACACATATCCTGCAGCTTTTGACCAGTATAAATTCGAATTTCTTCAATAATCAGCCAGTTTAAGTTTATGCTCTAGACACATTCAAATCAGTACCCCCAAAAAGCAGTACATTTCAGTCACTTTTGTGTCTCTCTATTTATGCAGTCTTGAAGATGGACCGATGATTTCTTCAACTATGTTATTCACAATCACCTGATTTGCATATATGTTGGTTTGTTCTACAATAATACTGATTATTTCTTCATATACGAAAAGTAGTCATATAGTCTTCATATAGGTAAATTTATTTGTCATGTTTAGGACTTCTTCTGTTAACACTATATTTTTTCAAAATTAAAATTTTTGATATCGCCAAATTCTAATCCCCAATCAGCCCCATTATTTTCTTCTTTGCCAGAAGAAACTTCGCTATCTGGCTCATCGCTATCTGAAACAAAAAAAACACAATGTAATAGCATGTCAATATAATATATAAATTTGTATTCAAATAAAGTCGTAAATCGTGTAATTCGCACATAAACATACTGCCCTTGTAATTTTCTAAACTTTCTCGCAGCTCGTTGTAGTATAATAAAATAATAAAAACATTATATATGTATTTATAACATAAATAACTATTATTTCATTAGCAAATATGTATAAGTACAAAAACTATCAGATACGTCCCTATATTGATATATTAATCTTTATTTAAACTTACCCTTAGTCGTTATCCGAGGTCTTTTAGTTGGTATGTCACTGCTGTTCAGTGAACTATCTGTTTCATAGTCAGCATGTTCTTCAGACTGATTCTCAAATGGATCAACATTATCATTACTCATATGTGATATTTCATCCCATAATGCCTGAAGCTGGGCCTGTTCTCTATCAAATGATGACATTTTATACACTTATACAAGATACAATACCTTTAGGAATAAATGAACTGCACGATGCAAAGTTTAGAGTTGAACTGACAAATACACGTTAATGTCACGCTACCGTTTTAGACAAGATACGACAAGTCTAGAGACCGTGTATTCATACGTATATACGCGGTGTTGAAAAAAATGTCTTTCCTGACCACCTATATATTTTTAGTATACAAGTCAAAATACAAAATCTTCTTCTTCTAGTTCCATGACCGTTATCGATCGTTGGATATCATGTTGGCTACCATATTCGCTATCGTGACTTTATTGACAGCAGCTCTAAATAACGATGTAGTTGATTTTCCATACCATTGCCTTAGATTTTTTAGCCATGATGTTCTTCTTCTACCAGGACCACGATTACCTTGGATCTTTCCCTGAATGATCAGATGTAAAAGATCATATTTTTCAGGGTGTCTCATAATGTGACCGCCGTATTCCAAAATACAAAATATATAATTAAATTATTAAAACAATGTATTAGTTCAGGAAATGAAGCTCGAAAAAAGTTAAAACCTCGCAATTTTTTCATCCTGCATGGATTGAGTTGAAATTTTAACAGAAGGTAGGTGATAGCCCAAGGATCAAAATCTATATCGAACTGAAGGGTTTAAGGGGTAAAAACTACCCCTTATTGTCAAAAATTATAAAATAACATATTAAACCTAAATATGGATAAGATTTGGTTTGAATTAGTTAAATAATGATTATTGTATACTTTTGAATAGAGTTCCATCATAGCTCAACCCTTAAAAAGCAACCCTCGTTAGAGATTAATGTAAAAAAATTACTAATTCTAAAAAAATGATTTCGCCTTGGATCGATTTGGATAAAAATTTGGATTGAAGCTCAACTCACCCTCTGCTTTATAGTTTATGTCATGCCGATGAACCCTGATTGTTCTTAGGGGTAAAAACTACCCCTAATTTTCAAAAATTGTAAAGTAACATTACAAATCTTAAGATGAGTGAAATTTGGTTTGGATTAGTTAAATAGTGATTTTTTTATACTTTAAAATACAATTTCATAAATTTTCAACCCTTAAAAATCAATTGTTATGAGTGCTATAGGCGAAAACAATTTTTTGCCAAAATTTTGCAACTTTTCAACTTTTGAAAATCACCCTTTACAACATTGCAGTTTTTATAAACTAATTTAATAGATATAAATTGAAAAAAGTAGAATTAAATACAAAAAAATTTATCAACATAAAAAGGCACCATATATTCTTATACATTTATATAAATAGTTGAAAATATTTACATTTATAGGTAAAACAATTATAATATTAATTTTATTCGTCATCAATTACATCTTCATCGTAATCTATGTCATCCTCATCTTCTTCAATTATTGGTGGACTATTATTGCACCCTTCACCTGAGCACCCAGAATAAGTAGAGTTACAGTATAAACCAACTTTTCTGCACCCACTGCATTGGCAAAAAATAATTTTCAAAGGTTCATCGGGTGCAGGTTGTTTGTTCATGCGTACGGGTAATAACAAACCATCTTTGGAATACCATCCCCAATCTGTTGCTCTGATATTTTCATTGCCAAGCCACTGTTGAATTTGGTAATAGCATCTTTTTGAATGCTCATCTAAGGCATCAACAGTGGGCAGAAGGGATGATAGCTTAACCGCACAGTTTTTCGTTGTAGCTTTGATGAAATGTTCGTACCGCATCTGCTCGAGAAAAGCAGATGTTTTATTCTGTTGTATGGGATTTCAAAAAAAGAACGCTTAAAATTTCGAATGTATAACGCCCCACTACCTAATATACCGGTTTTGTAGGTTATTATGCTCCGAAATGTACTGTACTATACTAATGGAATTTTCCGGAAAAAAATTAATTGGTTTTTTTAACGTATTTCCTTCACTTTTAACGATAGAGTGTTTCTTCAAAAACGATTTTGTAGAGGATTTTAAGAGCTACAAGAATCTGTGATTTAAATCTTTTTGGAACCTTTGGTTTTTAAATGGGGTGAGTTTAAAGGGCTCGAAAAAGATGGTGCTTGATCGTAAATCGATGCTTTAAACGGCTATATCTCGCCAAATATTCATTGTACAACAAATCTAAATAAAGGAAGATTTTAGTCATTAAAAAAGCTACAATTTAGTACATTTTTATTTTTTTCATATATTTAGTATTTTCGGGGATATTTAAAAAAAGAAGGGTAAAAAATATGAAATTGTAAATCGTTTCTCGCTTTAAGCTGTACTTTTTCTAAAACTAAGCATTTTAAATAAGTCAAACTTCTTGAACGTATTAACAATACATGTACAAAGAGAATTGCAGAAGGGTGAAGATCGATTTTAATTATGTGGGTAGTTAGGGGGTTGTTTTCAGAGATTTTTTCGTAAAAAAATGTATCATAACGTAAAAAAACCTATCATAAAAAAAATCTTTTTTTTATGATAGGTCTATTTATGCTCTTTAAAAAAGGTTCTATGAGTTTTCTTCCAAAAATGCATCATTTTCCCGATATTTGACTTTAAATCTTTTAAATTTGGCATTTGAAGAAAACCGCTGAACATTGATAGGCCGTATTTCGGTTCCTATTATATCGCAGAAACATTTTAAAACATGAATTGTATTTGTCTTTTTAAAAGCTACAAATTTGTTTTCTACAATTTTTTTGATAAAATGCATCATTTTCGAGTTATTCGCGAAAAATCGATTAAAAACGTCGATTTTTTCGTCTAAAAGTTGTTACTTTCAATCGCGAATAACTTAAAAAATATCAGTTTTACAAAGAAAGTGTATACAACATTTTTTGTTTAGAATCGCATTTTTAATCGAAACCTGTAGTTAAAACGTAAAAAAAATTTTTCACCCCCGAGATGGGGTGGCAACCATCCCCAAAGCTTTGGCGCACTTTGGTTCGATATAGATTTTGATCCTTAGGCTATTACCTACCTTCTGTTAAAATTTCAAGTCAATCCACGCAGGACTAAAAAATTGCGAGGTGAAATGCTTCATTTCCTCAACTATATCTAAGATATATGTTAATAAACAATAATTTTAAATACATTTCCATAAAACAATTACTGTGGCGCGCAGGAGCCTTCTGGTGAATATGGTGTGGCAGTCAAAGTGTTTAAAAGCACAAAGAAATGCAAAAAAGCGATAGATAATAATTAGAGAACAATTTGACAAAAGAAATGAATGCCAATGAGTTTTAACCTAAAACTCATAAAGGAACTTAACATTAAATAAAATTAATAATCATTAGATTGACATTTCTCTTAAAGACATCAAAGAAATACGTCAGAAAACATATCAAAGAATTATCAACAAAAATTACAAAAATTTACATATTTGCCCATAATCATAAGCATAAGCAAAAGGTTGCATTTTAAATAAGATACTTTAAAAAAATTATATCCTTTCCAAAATGATATTATTTAAATAAAATTAAATACAATACACAATTTATATGTGACCACATTGTCATCAATAATCTTAACCAAACATATTAAACATATAACTAAACATATTGCAGCTCTTAAAATATGAGAAAAATTATTTAAACAGAAATTAAGTTAATATGCTCTTAAACTGTCTCAAAAATTAATAAAAGAAAATAAAAAATATGAGCTATAATTTCGTAGAAACATAAAGTTCTTCGTTCTGCGTAAAATATGATAATATATAAAAGAATGACGAATAACATTATTTTAATAGCAGAAAAATACATTATTTTCAATTACATATATTGATATATAACATAAAATACTTAATTACTTAAGTTATATAGATAGGTGTGTAATTAAACGAAAAAAAATAAATAGTCAATATTAAAACTTAACACCTACACACAGTTGAATGACATTCTTAAGGAACATCTGATACAGGTGAAAAACAGGTGCTTTTGGTAGTATTTAAGAGAACTGAGGGCCAATACTCTCAAAGATTTCTTCATACCTAGTTGGCAAATATCCAGCTCGTGATAATAAAGGACGGACCCTGACAGCTAAGCGTCAGTAATAAATGGAGCCTCGAGTAAAAATGAATTGCTAGTGGAACTCACATAATATGTGAGTTTCTCAATAATAACTAAACTACATATTTGTAGTATTTGTTCCCATGAGAAAATACTAACACTGTGCCTTCATTAAAAACCAAAACTAACAACATTTTAAAAAGGGGAACACAAGTACACATGATGTATTTGAAGCGATAAAAATATTAATCTCTAGACAGAGTTAACCTCCGACCGAGAAAACGTAAATTTTCGGTTCAGAGGCTCCGTCCTAAGACCCCAGAAGACTGTAAAATATTTGGGAATCATATTAGAAGACAGGGGTTCAAAGGAGTAGTGATGCGCAATATAAGGTGTTGCTTCCTGATAACACCTCTAGCCACTCCTACTCAATCCCTATCCTCACCTCCAAGAAGTGTGACTTAATCACACGGGTGGACCCTGGCAAACCTGAGCAACCCTACCGGAGATTCGGTAACCAACCCCAGTGGAAAGTAGGGTCAGGGCCGACGAGGAAGGGAGAAATGGTCCTCCGAAAAGGGGGTTAGGCATAGGGCTAACAACCCTATCCTAGAAAACACAGATGTTACGAATGTTCAAGGAATGAAAACCGGACTGATCAAACGACGACGACTGCGCGAGAAAAAGGTACACGATTTAAGAATCGCGACATGGAACATCCGATCCCTATACAGATCGGGAGCCCTCCAAAATCTGCTCGGTGAACTGAATAGATATGATATAGATATAACAGCTCTGCAGGAAATGAGATGGACCGGGAGTGGCACCATTGACAAAAGACACCACATTATATTCTATAGTTGCGACGCTAAAGACCACGCACTAGGTACTGGCTTCATTGTAAATAAAAAGGTTAAACACCTCGTACGAGACTTTCGTGCTATGAACCCTAGAATGTGCATCCTTAGACTAAGGGGAACATTCTCTAATTACAGCATCTTAAATGTGCATGCCCCTACAGAGGAAAAGGAAGACGATGTCAAAGAAAAATTCTATGAAGAACTAGAAGCTGCGTACCATTCATGCCCAAAGAATGACATTAAAATTATTTATGGTGATCTCAACACAAAAATAGGAAAAGAACTACAATACCTACCAACTATAGGTAAGCACAGCCTTCATGAGGTATCCAATGACAATGGCATCAGACTAATAAATCTAGCAACTTCTCTTAACATGGTCATTGCCAGCACATGCTTCCAGCGAAAAAATATTTATAAGGGAACGTGGAGATCTCCAGATGGGGTTACAGTAAACATGATCGATCATGTTATTATTGACTCAAGACATCACTCAAACGTAATAAACGTATGCAGCAGAAGAGGGGCAAATGCAGACTCGGATCACTATCTAGTGGAAAGTAGAATAAGAGCCAGAATCTCAAACATTAAAAAAGAAAAGGGATCCAAAATTGAAAAATAGCAAAACAGCAAAAAGGCAAAATACAAAGAATATATAAAAGTGAGGCTAGAAAACAGACAAAAGCACGAGGAAATAAACAGAGAATGGGAAGCGTGTAAAACCATCATACAAGACGCGGCCAAAGGGATCCTAGGTCTACAAAAAAAAGCCCATATCAACTGAAGGACAGTGGTTCGATGAAGAGTGTCGCAACATAACAGAGAGGAAAAATAATGCATATCAACGACTACAACAATGACATAGAACACGAAAGGCAGAGGAGGAATATAGAATGCTAAGGAGGGAAGAGAAGAAAATACATCGCATCGTTTGGGTGGAGATTGGCGTGGGAGTTAGCGTGTTGAATGGCGCGAGGATCGCTGCGGGATTGGCCCAAATATTTTTGACAGTAGGAATTTGATTGACGTGTGAAGCGGGCGATATTTTCTTTATGAGAGGTCTCCAAGTCGAAGGTAACCGTACGCTGGCATCTCTCTTATAGAGAAAATTTTTCCCTTTTTAAATTTATGTGGCTTCTCGGATAATTCTTGGTTTATAGAAGCGGAGGGGGCTATGGTTCTGGAGTTTTCAAAATCTATTTTGTGACCTGTATGAAGATGGTGTTGATAAATCCTATTTCACTGCACAAGGAATTTCATAAACTCCGTGTTGTTTATTTGGAATGTTGTCTTTGATAAATCGGACAAGAGATAAAAGTTTTTGTTGGGGGGTAAATATTGTCTTTATTCCTCTTGATTTTAGAATTCTTCCGATTTTGTCAGTGACACCTTTGATGTAAGGAAGAAAAGCTTTCGTATGATAAGGATCTGAGTTGAAATTGAGTGGGAGATTGACGTCTGTGGATGCTTCTATTGAGTGATTATCGCAGTATGTTTTGAATGAGGGCTTGTTTTAAACTAGAGAGCTCAGCGGGTCTACTTGCATCATCGCTGAGGCGTATTAATCTGGAGACGAGCATATTAATGACTGAATTAATTTGTGAAGGGAAATCTGAATCACTTTTTCAATCAGCGCTATGCTTGCCCTTCTTAAAATGTTTTATTGTTGTTTTCGTCGAAAATAAGCTTCACACAATCGATATAAAGTTTTCATTATGAAAACGTTCTAAAAACGTGAGGTTGCATAACAAATGCTTCGACAGGTTATCGTGTCTTCCAATAGCTCGTAGAATTTCCTTCTCGTAGAGGTTAATTATGTTACACTATGTCCAAAAGTATAGTACATAAATAAAAACGAAAATAATAAATTTAGGATCATAAAATATCCTAGAGGTAGTGATTGACGAAATTAGGAAAGGCATATAAGAAATGACGCTAAATATAGCCCTTGAAGAAGGTCAAATATTACCAAAAATGGTAAAGTATGTAAAAGAATATTGAATAAAAGATGGGATTCTGACCTGATCGTACTACCAGCAACTGGTTTCACAAACAGCTCTGAAATATTAATAGTAAAAACCGATAATTAACAAGTTAAAATTATTACTAAAGTGATTATAGTGATTGTTTAAGTGCAGAAAATCATACGTGAGTAAAGAAAACTTTGATTTTGTTTGATTGCATGATAATAAACTGAATAAATTATTGTCCTAACTAACCTAACAATTTGGTTAGAATAAAAAGAGCAATTATCAAAATCTGGTTGCGCGTCAACTTTTAAATAAAACAGATTCGTACTCAGCCGAATTGATGAAACCGAAAAATCGAAAACGACCAAAATGAATAGTAATAACGGCAATGTTATTATTGAGATTGAGAACTCACCAAACACTAAAAAATACTCCACAGCATTGATTCACTCACCAACAACTTTTCCTAGCAAAGATCAGGCAATTATCTTTTCTGCAATAGAGGGCCTCAAATTACAAGATTATTTATGAGAACTCGGACCACTTGTAGATCCAAAAAACATAATTTTTTCATCCAGAATTTCAAACAACCGTGTTTGTGTATACTTATCAGGTAAATCAGCTGTAAACAAATTTTTAAAAGAACATAATTCTATTAAGATTAATAACACAGTAATGCCAGTAATAAAGATAGTTACCCCGTCACAAAGACCTGTTCTATCCAACGTAAGTCCCACGATTCCACATAATTTATTGGAAACCGAGTTAAAAACTATTGGATTACAGCCAATGTCACTCCTTACATTTTTACGAATTGGAGCAACCGATCCAGCGTATAGTCACATACTTACTTTTCGAAGGCAGGTATACATATCTCCTCCAGAAGATAGTTTCCAAATTTCCGATAAATTAGAATCATGATGACTTAAAATATCGCATATTTCTTACAACAGATTCATTATGCTATAAGTGCAAGCAACCAGGTCATTTTGCATCTCAATGTGCCGGCCTTCAACTCCAAACTTCAACTTCTTCATATACTAGATCACAACAACAAAGTTCCTCTCTAAATTATTCCTTAGACAGCAATAATTTAAATGAGTCTATATCAAATACTACTAACCCTGATATAATATGTGAACAAACACCAATTACTCCCACATTTAATGAGCCCAATCCCGACATACCCGCTTCTTTTAAAGTTCAAACAACTCCGATAACTAAACCTACGACCTCCAAACGAAATTTATCTGAAATTGCAACACCTAGCCCAGAAGATACACCAGATATTACTAATTCCTCAGAACCAAAATCTTACTTTCCAACACCTGTTCCAAAACTCCCAAAGAAAAAGTTGAAGTCGAAAGACAAACCCTCATTAGAATTTCGAGAATTACCCCAAAAGATAACCAATTTTATTGACAATCACAATCCCAAGTTCCCACTCGATAGTCAACAATTCACTAATCTGTTAGAGAACACTCACGTTAGTAATGTTAGTATATATTCCATCTCTTATAGAAATGATAAATGAAATACATACCCAGGCTGAAGATCGAAATCCCGACATACCCGCTTCTTTTAAAGTTCAAACAACTCCGATAACTAAACCTACGACCTCCAAACGAAATTTATCTGAAATTGCAACACCTAGCCCAGAAGATACACCAGATATTACTAATTCCTCAGAACCAAAATCTTACTTTCCAACACCTGTTCCAAAACTCCCAAAGAAAAAGTTGAAGTCGAAAGACAAACCCTCATTAGAATTTCGAGAATTACCCCAAAAGATAACCAATTTTATTGACAATCACAATCCCAAGTTCCCACTCGATAGTCAACAATTCACTAATCTGTTAGAGAACACTCACGTTAGTAATGTTAGTATATATTCCATCTCTTATAGAAATGATAAATGAAATACATACCCAGGCTGAAGATCGAAATATGAAAATTAAATGTACTAGACTAAGTAAAAAATTAACTAAACAACTGATCAAACATGTTGGTTCATCTGACTTAGACAGTGATATATCTCAAAACTAATTATTTAAATAAAAATATAATTCATGTATAATAATATTTTACAGTGGAATTTAAACAGTTTTCACACCCGCCTACCCTTATTTCAGGTACTTATTAGGAAATATTCACCTGATATTATATGTCTTCAAGAAACTAATTTTAATGGCAACAATGTGTATAACTTGAAGTCATATAATGTTTACTATCAAAATAGACAGACAAATCATGCTATTGGCGGTGTTGCGATATATGCTAAAACCGATTTACAAGTAAACAGAATCACAATTAATACAAACTTAGAAGCAATAGCAGTAACAGTAACAATAGGTACTAATCAAAAAATGAATATATGTAACATTTATATTCCCCCGAGCCAAAATATTCAAGGAAATGAACTTTCCGACTTAATTATGAAAATTCCATCACCAAAATTAATTCTTGGGGACTTTTGCAGCCATAATCTTCTATGGGGTTTCGAAAAAACAACTAAAAATGGAAATTTATTAGCAAACGTAATCAATAGCATGAATTTAACAATAATGAACGACGGAGCTAAAACTCGTTTCGACGCAGCTACTGGAAATTTTTCAGCTACTAACTTGTCTATTTCTGACCCATCGACGTTACTAAATCACACATGGCAAACCGTAGACGATTTATATGGAAGTGATCATTATCCAATAATACTAAGAAAAATTTCCAACCCCACAACAAAAATCAATCCTTTGCAAAAGTGGAAAATTAAGCAAGCCAACTGGAACATTTTTAAAACAAAAATTACTGAAGAAATATCGAATATCCCTATAATTAAAGAAGACATAAACTTAACTTTAAAATTGTTTAATAACTTAATTACTGAAGCCGCCACAATTGCAATGGGAAAAACAAAGTATATAACAAAAAACAAAGTTGTTCCCTGGTGGAATGAAGAGTGTAAATTGGCAATAAAACAAAGTAAAACAGCTTTAAATACTTTCAAAAGACATAAAACCAAAGAGAACTTAATAGGGCTAAATAAAAAAAGGGCATATGCAAAATTAATTACTACCAGAGTCTTGGAAAAAATACGTTCAAAGTATTAACAGGAATACAAACATGTCATCAGCATGAAAAAAAGTTAAGAAGATATCTGGCGTCAATACACAAAATGGAATAAAATACCTAGAACGAAATGGAAACCTAATTAATGAAAACAAAAAAATTGTAGAAGAATTAGCTGAAACATACAGACAAGAATCTACAAATAAAAATTACAGCACAAAAAATTAAATACTTTTTTACGATATTGGGAAGAAGAAGAAGCAACTCCAATAGAAATTATAGCCAATAACGATGATATAAATACCCCAATTAATAAAACAGAACTATTGGAAACAATCCAAATGTTAAAAGACACATCACCAGGTCCAGATGACATACCCGCAATATTCTTAAAACAGTTACCGATCGAAGCTTTAGACTTTCTATTGAAACTTTTTAATACAATCTGGTGTAAACAAAAATTTCCTGACTTAGGAAGACAAGCTATTGTCATCCCTATACTAAAACCTAACAAACCGGCTACAGCAGCAGAATCATATAGGCCAATATCACTTACATGTTCTACTTGCAAACTGCTAGAGAAAATAATAAATAATAGACTTATGTGGCATTTGGAACATCACGATTTACTTATACCGCAACAAGCTGGATTTCGTCCTTTAAGATCTACTATAGACAATGTTTTACATTTAGAAAGTCAAATTAATGAAGCCTTATGTAACAAACAGAAATGCACAGCTGTTTACTTTGACATCCACAAAGCATTTGACTTAGCATGACGACACAGAATATTAACAAAGCTGCAGACTTGGGGAATTCAAGGAAACATGTTGGCATTTTTGAATAACTTTCTAAATGAACGCAAATTTTCAGTATGTAGTAATGGAGAACTTTCTAGAACTTTCTACACTTTTTTAATAGCAATAAATGATGTTATAAAAAATCTCAAGAGACCTGCATAGGCTAGATTATGTGCTGATGATATGATAATGTTTATCAAAGGAAAAAATATTAACTTGATGGTCAAACTTTTACAAGAAGAACTAAATAAAATCGAAAGTGGATCTGATAGGAGTGGACTCTATTTTTCAGCTGAGAAGACACAATATATTATTTTTTCCAAAAAACCTATTCACACTAACATACCTGCCTTAAAATTCGGCAAAAAGTTTTTAAAACGAAGTACAGAGATAAAATATTTAGGAATAACATTCGACGAAACTTTAAGTTGGAAACCACATAATATTAAAAAATTGGCGATATCATGTGAAAATGGTATAAATCTTCTTAAATGTTTAGTCAACAAACAATGGGGTGCTGACGGAGATACATTATTACTGTTGTATAGAAGCCTAATCCGATCAAAATTTGACTACGGATGCATTGCATATTCTTCAGCGTCGAAGTCAAATTTAAAAATCTTAGACATTATACACAACAATGCATTACGCATAATCTCTGGAGATTATAGAACAAATCCTGTTGCAATCCTCGAGTGGGAATTTGGAGAGCCATCATTACATGAACGACGGAAATTACTTAGTCTATCTTACGCTTCAAAACAATCATCATTACAATCTGACAACCATTTCTTACCCAGTCATCGTTGTAATAATCGTTATACAGTGCGTCTCAAAAAGATTGGTTGTAAATTATACCACGATTTTTAGAGATAAAAATAAATCGACTTGATCTAACTATAACTATAACTAACTATATGCAAAGGTACATCGAGAAAAATATACGGGGTGTTAAATTTTCAAAATAAAACCGAATTTTTTAATATTGCTCCAAAACAGTTTAAAATTTTTTTATGAAAATTTATATTATATGTGAGCATGCCTTATCCAATGAAACTGAACTAGTGAAAAAAGTTTTCCCCCGATTTTTCTAGATTTTAGGGGGTCTCCAAACTTTCCCTCCCCCAACTTTTTTGTAATGTAATATTGCATTTAAAAAAGTGGCTGTATCTTCTAAGCTAATAATTTTACAAACAAATACCAAAAGAAAAAAAATTGTAAAATAGGTATATCATTATTATATTTACGTCCCATTTTTAATCCAATATCATACTACAAAAAAGTTGGGGGAGTGAAAGTTTGGAGACCCCTTGGACAGATATAAGGATCGAATCGTTTGTAATGCCTCTTTGTCCGCTTCTTCTCGATCGACGATGGTAAATCTAGTAAAATCTAGAAAAATCGGGAAAAAATTGTTCGGTACTTCGGTTTTATTGGCCAAGGCATGCTAACACATTTTAAACTGTTTTGGAGCAATAATAAAAAATTCGGTTTTATTTTATTACTTTAACACCCAGAAACTTTTTCTGTGTGCACTTTTGCATACAGGTAAGTTAGGCCAAAACGATTTATTTTTATCCCTAAAAATCGAGGTATAATTTATGACCAATTTTTTTGTGACACTGCATATAAGATTAGCAAATGTTGTAAATACGGGGAAATATACGTATGTGTGTATTAATACTTTAGTAAGCATTTCCTTTTACTGGAATATTTCACCAATATGTATAACCTTTTCTTTATTAGAATTTGCGATCAGATTTGTAGATCTTTAAGTTTATTAATATCACTTAATATTATAGTAATCGCTAGCTTTAAACAACCAACATCGCAGATTTTATGTATTCTTAAGTCCAAGTATTTCTACCTTCCAAATCGTGATCGGTGTCACTTCGGGATGATATAGTTTCCACAAATGAGAATCTGTGCTGAACCTTTTTAACTACTTCCTAAAAATTTATTTTAATGTATATAATAATTGATTTCTTACCTCTACTAACTGACTTTTATTCTGATAATCGAAAGAAAAAGCAAAGAAATATTTATGTCCAGTTTGTATATCCAACTCAAAGGCGGAGTTGATAGTTTTTAAAGTTGGAAATGGTGTTTTTACTTCCAGATCATTTTTGATTGCCATAATATCCTAAAAATAAAAAGTTATAAAGTTAGTTTGATCTTCAAAATAAATATTATAGCTATATGTTTGTGTTGATTTATTAAAGAATAAATTATTTTTAATTTCGAATAAATATTTCTATCCCTACTCTATCTATCTATTTCTTTCGGTCTATCAAAAACTTGTTATTGTTTTTAATTAATTTAGTTTTATTTTGGTCTTATGTCGGTCTTACAAGTATCGAAATGCAATTCTTGGTCATACTGAACAGCAAACACGAAGGTAAGTATTGTTTAAATTAATAATCTTGTAATTGAAATATTTTTTCCAATATTTACTGTGTATAATATTATGTGCTTTTATAAAACAATAGATAAGATTATTGAATTATCACAGACGCGTTTTTAGTTAAGGCGTAAGAATCTTTTTGACACAGAAGTTTGTATATAGATTTGTTTATAAACTGAAGTAAAACCTCGAATACAGATTTGTCCAAATAAAATAAAAAATTGTATTCGTACAGTATTCGATGTTCTCCGCTTCCTAAAGCGTGTTCGGCAACGGCAGATTTGTCGATATGTCCTAAAAGACAATGGCTTTTATGTTCATTTATCCTTGTGTTTGTTGTGTCTTTTCGTGGTTACCACATATACCATTCCACATGTGCATGGTATTCGACATACTCCGGCCGTTGCTGAAGGACGAAGAAACAGAATGTAAAAGCAAAGCGTTCTTGCGCTATATATCGGGGGTAACGGACAAAATTGGACGAATACTTAAGAAAGCCAACGTAAAGACCATTTTCAAGCCTACAAATAAAATCAGGGACTGTTTAAGATCGGTGAAAGACAAACACGACCCATTAGCAACGGCCGAAGTATATCGAATTCCATGCACATCTGGAATGGTATATGTGGGAACCACGAAAAGACACCCAAACACAAGGATAAATGAACATAAAAGCCATTGTCGTTTAGGACATATCAACAAATCTGCTGTTGCCGAACACGCTTTGGGAAGCGGAGAACATCAAATACTGTTTGAAAAAACGCAGATGCTGGACAAAACTTCACAGTACTACCCACGGTTGTATCGGGAAGCGGTGGAAATATATAAGCACCCAAATAATTTTAATCGGATACAAGAAAGACTGAAAATTAACAAGACATAGATACCAATATTAAAATCCACAAACACCCTACCCGCCAAACACGAAGAAATAAAAGCTACTACAAACGACGACACGCCCCCTCAAGCCGAAACCAGTGGAGGGGAGGCGAGTGGAAAATATAAATATTGCCTCCGTAGTACAACGCGGCGTCAGGCAATAATACTAAAATATGTTGATTATAGCCAACAGATTTTAAAAATCGCAGCGCAGAGAGGGATAGCCTCTGTCAATAAATTTGCTAAATCTGGACGTAGCATTGTGATCCAGACTAAAGACAGAGGAAATTACCTTAAAATAGTAAAGGTCCTGGAGGAATCTGACAAGGACCTATTCAATAAGACAAAGAAAAACATCGAATACATAGCGTATCCGATAGATCAGAAGAAAATCAAAAGAATAGTGCTGCGAGGACTAGGAGCGCACACGAAGACAGAAGCCGTCAAACAAGGGCTAGAAAAAATAAACATTGAAGCGATAAAAGTCATAAACATGACCACAAGAAGAGACAGAAAACCACTTCCTCTCTTCCTAAAATAACAATAAAGGAGGAAGACGACGCGAAAATCAAGAATATAAATAACCTATGTTATATGAGAGTATACATAGAGGAGGAATACAGAAACAAAAACGAGGTAATGCAATGCTATAATTGCCAGGGCTTTTATCACGGGTCGAAAGCATGCCACTGTGAAGCCAGGTGTGTAAAATGCAGGGCAAACCACAAGTCTCGAGAGTGCCAGAAAGACGTGAACACCCCACCCAAATGTGCCAATTGCGGTGAAGGACACACCGCAAACTACAGAGGTTGCAAGAAAGTTCCGAAAAAGAAACAAACCCAACAATAACCACCAAAACAACAAGTAACAACAAGCGCACCCGTAGCAAAGGGGGTAAGCTACGCACAGGCCATAAAAACAACTTAAAATACGACACAAAACACGGCACACAATACGGCACAAAACGAGCCTATCATCAATGAGGCGCTGATATTGTCATTTCAAGAACAGATGAGAAACGTATCGACCCTGTTCGAAAAAATGACCACAGTGATGAACGTGTTAAGCAGTTTCAGCGGAACTCAATAATGCCAGCACAATTGGGGGATCTACAAATAGGGTCATGGAATTCTGGCAGATTGAGACAAAAAATCAACGATCTGGACGAGTTCTCCAACATACTCAATTTAGGCGTTGTAGCCTTGCAAGAGACTCGTCTCACAGAAAGGTGAAAACCAAATTTCCGGGCTACAGCGTCTACAGGAATGACCATACATCACGCTCGGGAGGCACGGCTATTCTGGTGAAAAAAGGAATAGAACATCAATCAATTCCTACACCAGATGGTCTGGTCACTATGAAAGCCACCATAGTTCGGATCATTGCGGCCAACGACACGCTGAAAATTGTCTCAGCCTATGTCAGACCGCATGATCTGATCCTAGGCGAGAATCTGGACGCCATTCTTGATACAGACGAACCAACTGTCATAATTGGTGATCTAAACGAGAGATCGCCTAATTGGTTTGACAGAGTAAGCAATAGAAACGGGATATTACTATGCGAGTAACTTGAAAATCAAAATAATACAGTCGTCACGGACCCTATGGAGCCCACTTGTTTCCATGGAGGAGACAGACTACCTACCTATTTAGACTTAGCAATTCTTCACAACGTGGGAAATCAACACGACATATTCTCACTCAATAAAGAAGATTTTACACATAACCTAATTGTGCTAACTCTAGGCGCCGTGGAATCAAACCACGTGCAGCCATACAAGAAAAAGAGAACAAGCTGGCCCAACTTCAAACGTATTATGAGCGAAACAATAGGAGAAGCTCCTGATATCAACAACAAACGGGAACTGGAAGAGTATGTGTTGATATTTGAAAAAACCATACAAAATGCACTGGAAACCAGTACAAAAGAAGAAACCTCAACAACAATCCGAGGCAGGTTCAGAGAAATCAGCAATGAACTGAAAACTCTAATACGGGAAAAAACAGGCAGCCTAGACGAGCAAATAGGACAAGAAATATGGAAGACATAATAATTGCTAACGAACTGAATAGGGAGGTTAAAAAACAGCTGGAAACACACAGAAACAACAGCTGGGACGACTTCATCCAACAGCTAGACCCAAATAAATCTGGTTTCTGGAAGCTTTCAAAAGTCTTCTGAAAGGATAAAAAGCCAATACCCACATTACATGGGGCTAACGGCTTAGTTTATTCCGAACAAAACAAAGCGGAGGTCATGAAAGATACACTGGAAAGAGGATGCATGAACAGCTACCATCCAAATGAAGATCCAGACTTCGAAGAAGTGGAAAGAAGGAGCAGACACCTAAAAAAAAATAAAGGAACCATAGCACTTCAACACACCACCCCTGAAGAAATCCAGCTGCACATCAAAATGACCAACGCTAAGAAGGCTCCAGTACCAGGCAACATCACAAACAGAGCCTTAAAAAATCTGCCTAAGAAAGCTATTGTTCACCTCACGAGCTTAATAAATTATATTATAAGATTAAGACACTGTCCGGACAGATGGAAGGAGGCTCATGTTATCATGATAGGGAAACCAGGTAAAAACGGAATGTTTTCACAAAACTGCCGACCCATAAGTTTATTACCATCAATAAGCAAAATTGCTGAAAGAGTTATCTTGGCCAGATCAAAGGAAGAATCCGAAACATTAGGAACAATTCCAGGGGCCTAGTTCGGATTCAGGAGCAATTACTCCTGCGAACTGCAAGTACTTAGACTGACAGAGTTCATTACAAAAGGGTTGAATGAAAGGAAATATACAGCATCCGCCTTTTTAGATGTTAGTAAAGCCTTTGACAGAGTATGGCATAACGGTCTGCTGTATAAGATGAACGAACTGGGGTACAGTAAGGCGATGACATAACTTATCTCCTCGTACCTAGCCAACAGAAGGTTCAGAGTTCGAATAGGGTCCATTCTGTCCGAAGTCGGAACCATGGAGGTAGGGGTGCCACAAGGAACTGTGCTGTCGCCTTACCTGTATACCATATACACTTCAGACACCCCCAGTGATCATCGAACTATGCTCAGTCTGTACGCCGACGACTCTGCTAGAGCTGCTAGCAGTAGCAATCCAAATCTGGCCACCAGATACCTACAAACGGCCCTAAACCGTCTGCAATCTTGGTGTGTTACGTGAAAAATTGCCGTTAACCCAGACAAAACACAGGCAGTCATGTACAAAAGATGTCAAGGAATCCCAGACAGGGAATTATCTATCTTAAATACTCCGGTCGAATGGACAAACAACGCCAAGTATCTCGGAGTAACATTAGATAGACGTCTCACCTTTACCGATCACATAAACCAAACGGTACATAAGGCAAAGATCCTCAAAAGTCAGCTCTCCTCGCTAATAGGGAGGAGAAGTAAACTGAGGTTCAAAACAAAAATAAGAATGGCAAACGCCATCATTCTGCCATCCCTCACATAGGCCTCTGCATCGTGGGGACACGCATGTAAAACAAACAGGAAGAAAATCCAAACTGTACAGAACTTCATGATCAGGGAGGCTCTTAAAATCCCTACGTACGTGCCTTTAAGGTACGTATATAGAGATTCGCGGCAAAAGAGAGTTCTGAGCATGATGGACGAACATGCATATGAGCTTTTTGAAAATCTCAGAAACCATCCGAACCGTTTGCTAAGAGAGCTAACCAACTACGATCCAAATCAAAGAACGGTACATAGACGGCCTAAACAACAGCTAGCAGGATATGGGGCAAGCCCCGATTGAACGTAAAGAAAAGATACTCGCATAGAAATCCCCGATAGCTTAACAGTTTGTGACCCAAAAAAACACAAAAATACAAAAAAAGCATAAAACCAAAAAAAACGAGCGTACGCTTAACCAAAAGTACCCTAAAATCCCCAACTCACCCCATATTTTATTATAATTTGTTTTATTTTAGTTATTTATTATTTCACTAACCAGTTAAAAACAAAAAACAAAAAACCCAAAAACATATACACGGGATGTGCGAGAGCATATATACACTTGGAAATGCACATCCCACCCATCCTTAAACCCTACCCTTATTATTTTTACCCAAAACCCTTACTAACAAACAAACTGTTGACAAATAAAGTAATCAAACCTGGACACAGATCCGCACCCAATTAAAGCCCATCAGGCTAAGGCCCCTCAGGCGTGCCCTTCAGGCAAAACCCTTCAGGAAACAGCCCTTCAGGACCAAATTGCCCTAGGCAACCGCGAAACCTGAGCATCGAGGCCATGTGCGACAAACACGGGCTCGATGGCCAGACCCACCATTACTCAGCCGGCAAGGAGACTAGTTTTTTTTACCAAATTGGCGACTGGTTGATCGAGCATACAACTTCCGAACAGGGGGGCGTCAGCCTGCTGCCGACCCCCTGATCGGACACACATTTTTCCGGGACACAGAGCCCAAAGTCATGCAAAAAATTAAACTCAGTAAAGTAAATAGGGAGAAAAGCTACACTAAGCTACCCCTACAGTCACCTAGGGCTAATCACAGCCTAACCACAAGTCAAGGAAAACGGAGGGTGTTTTCTTTTCCCAAAATCGCCCGACGTACTAGTTCATAGCCTCCTCTGTGTATGTCAGACGTAGAGGAGGGGTGGAGGAAAAACCTAGGGGTCAGATAGGTACCGAGCCAAAACGACTAGCTCTTTTGGAATGTGACCGGTCTGATCTTCGGACATGGGAGTCCTACTGACTAGCAGTGGCACACTCATGTTCCTAGGGGTTGGGATGAACCCATGTGTGTGTGTGTGTGTGTGAACGCGGCGTCAGTTTCAGGTTACAAGCAAAGCAGTAATATCTCCAGAAGATGCCAACCCATAGTGGCGTAACGTCAAGAACTAATCTCAAAAGACAACGGGCTAACCGCCGAAACAAATAGTTTAACAAGATAAAAAAGTGTTGATGTTAACGGGTAGAATAATAATAAGATGGATTTAGTCTAGAATAATATCCCGAATCTTATCCTTATGATTGAGACATTCGAAAAATACATGATTTAAATTAATTTCATTCATTAATAAAGGAATGAAAGGGAGTCTAATCGATTCCAATCCAAAGGAAAATCTTGGGAAGAGTCTGTAGTTAAATTTTAGCCAAATTATGAACGAGGAATGCGCTTACTTAATTATACTCTTAGTTGAAATAGGGAATACTTTTTGGTAAGCTTTATTTTTGTGTATTTAAGATCATGTAATATTGTTTAATATCAAAGCTAACGCGCAATACCGCAACTCCTGCCATGGCTAAGATTGCGGCAGGTCTGAACCGGCCAATTTTATGTATTGAACCAACGTGCACACGACCGTTGCAGGCAGCTGGACACATCGACAAGACAGAACGACAAGTAGTGTTAGCAATACTGGGAAGTGGGATTATTGTACTAGTGCTTGTATCTCTATATATTATATGCAGAGCAAGAACAAACGACACTAGAACCGGAAACACCAGAAATTACCACAAATGAAGAACTTAATATAACGAAAGTTGGGAAAATACTTGGAAACCTGAAGAACAGAAAAGCAGCAGGTAAAGACGGAATACCAAATGAGTTACTAAAATATTAACAAATATGAACAATTAACAAATGAATTAATAAAATTATAAAACACAATAAAATACCGGAAGAATGGAAAACGAGCGAACTTACAACTACAGAGGTGTTAAATACTACGCTAAAACTTACAACTAAAATTTTACGAGTGCTAATTAATCAGAGGATAAGTTTAGCAAAGGAACAACAGGTTTTTCGTAGTGGATTGAAGATCGTGTACAGATGCAATATTCGTTATAAAGCAAATTACTGAGAAATTACTAGAGTATAATAGACCAGCATTTCTGTGTCGGATTGACCTAAGAAAAGCGTTTGACAGATTAAGACTCAAAGATGTAAGCCATCTTCTGTATAATAGAGAAGCTTCCCTAAATATTATAAAAACTATCGAAAACATCTACCAAAACAACAAAATGAAAGTCAGAATAGATGGACAACTTACAGAACCTACAGAAATAGGCAGCGGAATAAGACAAGGGGATTCATTGAGCCCCATGCTCTTCAATTTAGTCATGGATGAAATCATCAGAAGCGTTAACAAAGAAAGAGGTCGAATGGGAAACAAAGGAATCAAAATACTATGTTACGTAGACAACGCAATATTGATAGCCCAAGATGGAGGTAGTCTGCAAAGACTAGTCCACAGATTTAACATAAGAGCAAAAGAATTTATTATGACAATCTAATCTCAGTAAAAAAAAACAATAGTAGTCAGCAAAAAACCAACCAGATATACAATAGAAATTGATTGCATCAGTATTGAGCAAGTAATGCCAATAAAATACCTGGAAATTACACTGTCTAGCTCTGGAGACCTGAACAAGAGAGATCAAGTACAAAAAGCAAATAGACTGGCAGGATGCTTTAATAACACTATATGGCGAAACAGACACATTAACACTGAGATGAAATCAAGAATTTATAAAGCCAGTTTAAGACCAATAATGCCATATGCCTCAGAAACAAGACCCAACTCAGCCACAACGCAAAGGCTACTCGAACCGGCAGAGAAGAGAGTACTGAGAAGAATTACAGAAAATACGCTGAGAGATCAAAAGAGATGTGAAGACCTTAGAAGAAAATGTAACGTACAGTGTATAAATGAATGGACACAAAATAGAAAAAAGAATGGACTAACCACATAAGCAACTAACCACATAGCAAGAGATAAGTTACCAATCGGTAGAAGAAGTATCGGACGACCGCGCAAAAGTTGGAGTGACAACCTTCTATAGAGGTATTAATCCGCCAATAAACAAACAGAATTACTTGATATAAATATTTATATCATAATATACAGTGTGTAAAAGCCAAATGGAATAAATTCATTATTTAGGTTACTGTACATATTTATAAAAAATCCCGAAACACGTCTAATTTAAATAATAACTTGACAATCTTTAACGTGAAAATGCAACCCCTACCTTCAACCCCCTTAGAATGGTACAACCCCCAATTTTTAAAATAGGAAGTATAGGCTTGTGATATATCGTTTAAAAGTTATTTTCATTCTCCATTCAAAAATGTTGTCGCTTTCAAGTTTATTAAGATTAATTAAGATAAAATAAATTAAAATCATGTGGTTACCGAAATTCGCTACAATACAATCAAAAACTAAAATTTAATGCAAAACGTAATAAAATGTAGAACACAAAAAAGAACTATGAATGTTAATGAAGTAGATGTTCAAAATGTTCAGCGCGATCGTCTTGGCAACATCCTAATCTCAAATAAAACTGTCTTCTAACATTATTTAACATAACAGGCGTGATCGACCTAATCGCAAGCGTCATTTGTTCTTTTAAGTCATTTAAATCAGAAGGTTTAGTTTTGTACACATGGCTCTTCACATATCGTCATAAAAAGAAATCTAATAATGTAAGATCAGGTGATCGCCCTGGCCATTCAATCGATCCTCGCCTCCCTATACACCGATTGGGAAATATTGTATCGAGGTACTGCCGGACATTAAGTTGGTAATGTAGTGGTGCTCCATCCTGCTGAAACCATATCGTATTCGCTGGAACTTGAGGGTTTCCTGGATCAAGATCTAAATTTGCCAACGTTGGAATGACATCATTTTGAAGTAGTGCCAAATAATTGTTGCCATTCAAGTTGCCCTCAATGAAAAAGGGACCAATGATATTGTTTCCTACAATCCCTGCCCAAACATTAACCTTTTGAGGGTATTGAGTGTGTTCTTTTGTCATCCAGTGAGGATTTTCCGTGGCCCAGTAGCGGCAATTTTGTCGATTAGCATGACCGTTAAGTGAAAAAGTACACTCATCAGAAAACATAACGTCTTCTAATTGGATAATATTGTTTTCCAACATGTCCATCATTTGCTCACAAAAAAAAGTCCTTCTATCAAAATCGTCTTCCATGAGCTCCTGAGTAGGTATCATCTTATAGGGATGCAATTTATTTTCTTTTAATATGTTTACTATCGATGTATGGCTAACATTGAATGTAGTGGATGCCTGTCTACTCGATGTATGTGGATTTTCCTGAAACTCAAGCAACACATCTAATTTGAATTGATCACTCAGTGCATTTGCAGCTGCTTTTTTTTATCTGCCTTACATGACCAAACTCGCGAAACTGCTTCTCTATTTTACTTATTGTTCCTTGGGATATAGGCGGTAAATTAGGAAATTTCTCATGAAATAGGCGAGTTACTTCCTGTTGTGTTCGGGTGTTATCTCCGTAACCAATCATTTGTAAAACTGTTATTTTATGCATTTCCATTAATCTAACCATTTTTCAGAATTGAATTGAACGAACTTTTTACTTAAATTAAAATACTGACAACTTAAATAAAACAATTTACTAATGCGTGTTAAAATAACGTTGCCACGGAAATTCTTTAAAGTTTTTTAATGGTTACCATCTAAAAACCACATTGCTATGGTTTTTGTTCACTTTCTCATTATCAAGACCTAAACGGGAAATAAGTTTTGAGTATATTTTAGCGAATTTCGGTAATGACATGATTTTAATTTATTTTATCTTGATTAATCTTAATAAACTTAAAATCGACAACATTTTTGAATGGAGAATGAAAAGACCTTTCAAACGATATATCACAAGCCTATACTTCCTATTTTAAAAATTGGGGGTTGTACCTGTTATTCTAAGGAGGTTGAAGGTAGGGGTTGCATTTTCACGTTAAAGAATGTTAAGTTATAATTTAAATTTGACGTGTTTCGGGATTTTTTATAAATATGTACAGTAACCTAAATAATGAATTTATTCCATTTGGCTTTTACACACTGTATATACAGTGAACGGCTAAATTATCGAATATTATCATTATTTCGAGAACCGGCGAGCTTTGAGGGAGATCCCGAACAGTTCGATCTTTGTTATAAAATACCCATGTTATAACGTACATGGAGTAGGGATGGTGTCATCGGTGTAGATGTATAGACGTAATCGTTAATTTTTTTAAATAGAAATCGGTATAATGTGACACCTCATTTAAACGAGAATTTAGATCTCTATTTAACGACATTACATTTTTAACTAAAATATATTTTTTAAGGGTACAAAAACAATTTTTTTTAATTTAAATTCAACTAAATTACAACTAATGATTTAATTCATAACGTACTTTAAATGTAACCAAATTATGAATAATAATTATTTTAAATTAAATGATCGAAATGCAATCCATGGGTTTCTTGACAATATGCAAATCTACGGACACATTCATCAAGTACATTGCGGATGACTTATGGAGTAATTAGACTCATTTCATGCCTTATTCTATCTTTTAAGTCCTGTAAGTTTTGGGGTCTATTGACATAAACTTTTGATTTTATGTAACCCCACAGGAAAAAGTCTAGATGTGTTAGATCTGACGACCTTGCTGGCCGCTCTATAAAACCTCGTCTTCCGATCCATCTCCTGGAAAAGCAGTGATTTAAAAATTGACGTACTTCACGTGCGTAATGCAAAGGGGCTCCATCTTGTTGAAACCTAATATTTTCACTAGGTAAATTTGGATTATTGGCATTTGGATACATGTTAGCAAGGACAGGTATAAGTTGATTTCTCAAAAAAGTTAAATAACGTTCTCCTGTTATATTTTCTTCAAAGAAAAAAGGGCCAATGATTCTGTCATTAATGATCCCATACATTTACTGTCTGAGGATATCGGTGTGACTCAGTCATCCAATGTGGGTTTTCTTGACTCCAATATCTGCAATTTTGACGATTCACGGTACCATGTATAAAAAATGTGGCTTCATCGGAAAAAAGGGATTTGATTAATGAAATGTGGATTGCAGATATATAAATCAGAAAATTAAAGCCAGCGATCGGGATCGTCGTCGTTTAATTCCTGATGTAGTTGAATTTTGTAGGGATGGCATTTGTGTTGAACTACTGTGAGGATTGTCATGTACATTTAATAAAATATCAGTTCCACATTGTCTTCAATTTTAGGACGCCCAGCGTTTGGAATATGTTTAACGTGCCCAGTTTCTCCAAATTTTCGGACTATTTTACTTACTGTTGATTGGTTGATGGGTCTGTCTGGACATTTTGCGTTGAATAAATTGCATACCTCGTTCTGTGTTCTTTTTTATTTCCGCATCTGCGAAGAATTAATATTTTTATGCATTGTGTTTCATTTACGTGAGCCATAATTTAGGATTCAAAAGTAAAAATTACAATTGACAACTGATAACAATTCACAAAATCAAAACATGTACGTCAATAAATATTACAGTAACTATGCCACTATCACTTGCTTGAATTAACATTTGACAAAAAGTTTCAGTGTTTATGAGATAACTTTTTGTGTCCATTATTATTTTTACTTATTTTTGCTTTTTTAAGTATTTACTTCAGAAAATCATGGCAGGAACAGATTGATGGCATTTCGAACATTTAATTTAAAATAATTGTTATGCATAATGTGATTACTTTAAAGTACATTATGAATTAAATTATTAGTTGTAAGTTAGTTGAATTTAAATTAAAACAAAATTGTTTTCGTACCCTTAAAAATATTTTAGTTAAAAATGTAATGGTAAATAGAGAATTAAATTCTCGTTTAAATGAGGTGTCGCCATTATACCGATTTCTAGTTTAGCTCTTCAGCATTTCCATCTACTCAAGTAATTACAATTAAATTTCTGACTAGATTAGTTAGAACTGCAAATGGTCTACAGTTAGACAATTTTAGTATTTAAAGTTAATATCCATTATAAATAAGCCTTCATAGTGTTCAAAAAAATTTTTTTTCGTAATTTGTTTACTGTCTCTCCTGTGATTTATGGTATTGTATGTTATGTTATTATGTACCTGAATTGTGCTATAATTATTAGTGAATATTATTTAAATTATATTATAATATATTTAAAATTGTGTTTCAATATGTAAAAATTAAAAAACAATATTTACTGTACTATTTTGTAAATACCATAATCTACTTACAGTAAAATCAAACTCATCGAAAATATCAATAAATCCCTGCGGAGTTTTTAGCTGAGATTTTATAATGTAAGTTGTTCCTTTTTCGTCAATCTCTAGTTCACCTTTCATTGTGGGGTAAATTATGACATCCACTTCTATTAAACCTTCCCAACTGAGTGGATCATCGTAATCTTTTTCTTCTGTTTGTGCTTGTTTTGATCGCTTGTAGACATTATTCAACTTAATACCTAATTCCTTAAGAGGTTTGGGTTTCGATTGACCCAGCAGCTTCACACCGATCTGAAAAATTACAAAATAACGTTTATTAGACAGAGGGTTTTAAACCAGAAGTACAATATTAATCGTCTGTCGAGATTTTATGTAACAACTGGGACCATATGGTTAATTCAATTGAGCTGTTAAACTTTATTTTGTATTGGGAAACAGTAATATATTACTATCAAGTGGTCGTTTCTTAAGCATATCTGTGTATAGGTGCACATCTTAATATGTTCATTTTTACGACTAATATACATTATAACTACAGAATTAAATATAAACTGCCTCATTAAGGATAAAAGTGCAAAATAAAATATTTATTATAAACAATTGTATGAATGTTTGCGAATAACCAAGAAATACTGTACATGGTGTCCCGAATTGGTATGTTTTACAGGGTATACCGAAAACTAGAGGAGGTAGAAAATAAGTAGTTATGACTTCTTTATTTGTTAAAGTTATGATTTCCCTATCCAATCATTAGTATCTTCCAGTGGCGCAAAATTTTTTTCTATGTCGTCCCACTAACATATAATACTAACTTATGTTTTTTATATGGGACACCCTATATGTTTTAATATTTTCGTTTACATTTTTATTTATTATTCTTTTACCTAATATGGCATATTATATATTAGTATTTCTTGGGTTTAGGTTCAATAAAATATATATTACATGTGGAACTAGATTTTAATTTCCATTGCAATCAACGTTTCGACAGGCAACCCTTGCCTTTGTCAAGATTCTAAAATGTACATGTATAAGACAAACAGTTATTGTTAAATATGTATATATATGACTTACCAAAACGTAAAACGAAACACAGACATTAATGAACTGACAAATAAAAGTTGATATCTGATATCTCATGGTTTACTGTCATTAGTATATAATTAGTTTTATATGAGCGTATCATTGATGCTTTCGAAAGAGGTAAAATGGAGATATGTTATGAGTTTAAGAGCTTTTTAAGTGATGAAATAACTTTAATCTACCATACTCACTCTACTTAACTCTACCGTACTAAGTACGGTAGAGTTTATCGGTGTCGTTCAAAGCCTGATATAAGTGCTGTGACAGATGCCCGTGGTAGAAACTCAAAGAATAAGATCGACGACTCTGATATTGTTGAACATATAAAATCTTTCCCAGCGCATTATTATAGCAGAACAAAGAACCCGGAAAGAAAGTATCTTAATCCTGATTTAAATACTAGAAAAATATATGACCCGTATGTAACAAAATGCAGCAAGAAAGGCAAAGTACCTCAGAAAAAAACAATACTGTCGTGTGTTTACAACTAAGTTTAATTTACATTTTAAAATACCATCGAAAGATACGTGCGCCAAATGTGATCAACTGTCCTTAAAAATAGCTGCAGCAGCTGAACCTGAGACATCCAATTCACTTATTGTTGAGAAAAATGTTCACCTAGCAAAATCAAAACAAGCTCGAGATGTATTAAAATCGGACAGTGATAACGCATCAGATGAACACTATGTTGCTACTTTTGACCTCCAAAAAGCACTGCCATACCCAAAATTGTCTACATCCTCTGCATACTATAAAAGAAATATGTATGTCTATAGCATAGGAATTTATTCATTTAACAAAAACAACAGCTTTATGTATGTGTGGGACGAAACATATGGATCTCAGGAAATATCTTCAATATTGACCATGCATTTTAGAAAACATGCCAAAAATCATAACCACGTAACTCTCTATTTAGATTCATGTACAGGTCAAAATAGAAACTTTAAAATGGCTGCCACGTTATTAAATCTTGTTCAAGATCCTTACATAAACAAAAGAACGATAGATCACAAGTTTCTTGTATATGGCTACTCCTTTTTGCCAAACGACTGAGATTTTGGGGTTATTGAAAAGGCTGCCAGAAAATTTTCTCATATCTTTGGGCCAGACGACTGGATTGATGTAATAAAAATTTCAAAATTGACAGTGCCTTTTAAAGTAACTAACATAAAAAGGAGCGACATTGTGTCGACAAAGAACATATGAGATGTGCTTGTAAATAGAAAAAAAGATAGTGATGGAGTACCTGTGAAGTGGTTAGAAATGAGATGGATGAGGTACGGGAGAGAAGATCCTTAGTAATCAAAGTCATCTGTACTCCACAACTAGACTCGTGACAGAAGCAAAGAAAAAGGACATGCTGTTTCTCCTCCCATATCTGCCACCAGTCACTCACTATCATTCTAAAAATCTCTGCATCAACACAGGAACCCGTTCACGAATCCAGCAACAGGGTGAATAAGACGACATAGACAATCATCAACTGGTCTATGATAATAATTAAAACTAATGCCACTTAAGCTGTGATAATAAGTTTGTAAGCTTGTTGTAATAGGTTTTTTATTTGTTATTATTTTTTGTAACTAAAATTCCAGTTTTGTCATACTTCGCTTTTTAATCCATTTTTTTCCACCAAATATTTCAGAGTAATAATGGATCAAGTCCAATTTTTGTCAAGAGTCTTCAATTATTTCCATAAAAGTTGTTTATTAAATATTACACATATTTTAATTATTTAATTACATATTACATAAGAGATTTTCACTTAGATTAGGTTCGTTGGCGTATTATGTAATAGTGGAGAGCTTGTTAACTTTAACTTTAAATATCTCTGACTTATATATTATGAACATGATCCACTATGGTTGTGAACTATGGTATAAATAAATATATATATATATATATATATATATATATATATATATATATATATATATATATATATATAACAGCCAGGTACGCTAGCACCGACATCTATACAAAGCAACAAGAAGTCCATAGACCTCTCTCTGATAGTAAATTAGGTGAACCGCAAATTCAACGCCTCTTACTAGAGACTTTTAACGACGCTAGAAGTCCTTTTACTTCAACATGCATCTACGATTCACCTTCAAATTACATTTTTATTTTATAATTTTTTACGTACAATATTCATACACATATTCGTCTCTTTCTGCACCAGAACAATCTATATGTGCCCACAAGTTGCACATAAGACACTGAATCCATTTTTCACCTCGATAATCCTCACAAAATCTTCCATCACAGAAAATAAAATTTACATCTGTATTTTTCGTTATACCAGGAATCTCTTCCAAATCCATATCTCTATCAGCTGGTTGAAATTGCTGCTCACTATCGTTGTCAGAAGAACTTTCGATTTCCTTTTTATGCCGCCTCTCTGACTTGTTTTTAATTTTTTTCTTAGTCACCTCCCTTGTGGACTCAGCCGTAATGTGTCGTTTTACTGCTTGTACATTTAATTACTTTTTGCTGTTTAGCTAGTCCAATGCTTTCTTGTAAGGTGAAGAAGTTATTACCGTTAATTTCGATGATTTTCTACCACGATTTGTAGATTTTTCCTGATCGACGGCACTGACGATATTTCAAATAGATTTACAATTTTCTGCAAACCAGAAGGACCTGGTTTACTGATGTTACTTGCTTCTGATGTTTTTGGTAGGATAGCAGGTTCCATAGCTTGCGGACTTACAAATGGATAAAGTCCAGTGTAGCAATTTCTCCAGTTTGGTTTTTAAGGTATGCTTTGCCAAAAAGTTCTCCAATATCGTACTGAGAGAGGGCGCGGTTATTATGACGTAACCATTTCCTGATTGCTTTGCTATAGTATGCCTTGCGCATTCCCATGAAAGTTTTATATAGCGGTTGCAGTTTTGTGTTGAATGTGGAGGTAATGGAATTATAACTATGTTATTCTCCCTTGCCAGATTGATCACATCTAAATTGCGAGTATGACTGTAGTGTCCATCCAATATAAGAAGTACATGAAACTCTTTAGAGGGTTTAAAGGTATCTATGTAGTGTTTAAACCACTGTGTAAATAAATTAGACTGCACCCAACCACTAGGATCAACGGCTGATATCGATCCAGGGGGAGTACCTTTCATGAATTGCACATTTATATTCTTTCTTGGGAAGATTAACATGGGTGGGATTAAATTCCCTCCAGCGCTTATACATGCAATTAAAGTGATCAATGATCCTCTCTCAGCCGAATTCAGCGATGCGATTTGTCTCTTTCCTTTGCGCCTCACTATTGCTGCAATTTTATTTTTTACAATGGTAAGCCTGTTTCATCTATATCTATGTTGTAAACCTGATTATTGGAAAAATTGTATTTATCATATGCTGTTTCCAGACGATCAAAAAATATTTGATCATTCTCTTTGTTAAAGCTAGCTGCCCGTCCAAAAGACGTTCCAGTTGGTCTCCTTAAAGCCAACGTATTTTTATGACGCGCCAAGAATAAATCTAAACAACCTCTACCAGCTTTTTTTAACTGCATAAAGAAATTATTTAATCCATTTGATTCAGCCAGATTAAATGCCATTCGTTTAATATCAGTTGGCGGTAAACCATAGAATTTCGCTTCCATTTGAAGGATATAGTCCACCAAACATTTTACAATACTTTTTCTAGGCATTCTAAAAAGAAAAAACCCTGTAGACTAAACTGATACAAATATGGGCTAGCTCAAATTTGTAGCACCACACAAATATGGGCTAGCTCATATTTGTAACACCACGCTAGCCCATATTGCAACATAACCAAAAATATATTTAAATATTAATAACTAAAATGCAACACAAATTAAAAAAAAAAAGTCGAAAATATTATAAAAATATCAGCCTTTTGCTTACAATATGTGATAAAATATTGAATATATTCTTAGTTTCCACCGAAAAAAAAATTGAAATAAAAATCGACAATTTTATAGCCACAGTAGGAACAACAAGAAGGATTCGTCTAGACAATGCGACATACTTTAGGAATGATCGTTTCAAGGGACAACTTTGAGAACGGGGAATAGAGACAAATTTTGTCAGCATCAGACATCCTCAGAGTAATCCTTCGGAACGATTTATACAGGAAGTGACGAAATTTCTTCGAATTGCAACAGATGGCCAACATCGACGATGGGATAGGATAGTCGCAGAAATAGAAACTTTTTTAAATACCATCCCGAGCACAGTAACAAAAGAGACCCAAGAATACATAATGAAGGGTATAATGCCGACAAGGCCATGGGAAGATCCAGAGCCAAAATAAAATCAACAGATATTGGAAGCTATACAGAGGAGGTTGCGGAGAGCAAATGAGAAATTTGTCCATAGACAAGATCATAATAGAAAACGAAGACCAATGACATTCCAAAGAGGTGATAAGGTAATGGTGAGAGCATTGCGAGTGTCAAACATTCCTGGTAACGTTTGCGCAAATTTAATGCCTGTTTTCGAGGGTCCTCGAAACAGCTATGTGCTGAAACACGTGGACTCGAAAAAGATCCGAGAAATTTACAATATCCACGATGTATACAAATATCACGAATAAAATGGAAAAGCACAAAGTAGAAAATAAGTTAGTATATAGGACATAGATTAAGAAGAAGAAATATACAGGGAAAATGTTTTGCATCAAGAAAAGTCCCTGCATAGTTTTAGTATTTTTTATCAGATGCAAAGGCGGGGATTTTGTCATACTTGTTTTTCTCAGCCAAAGAGAAAAATAAAAATTAATAAATGGACCATTTAAATAAATTTTCAAGACATCCTGGTAAACAAAATTTATGTATTAGATTAAGATAAGATTAGATTAACAGAAAATTTTGCCTGTCAACAACTGATTTTTAAACACTCGCAGGTAAAATCTTTTTATATAGAATTAGAAAGCCCATACTCATTATAATCTTTTCATTGTTTGTATATGACCTAGGATTAAGATATTGTGATTAACCTTTTGTGAATGAATTATGTATTTGTAACCAAAGGGAAAGCCAGTTTTAAAGCAAAAATTTTAGTTTCTCTGGAAACAGTAATGGGGTTTTTTCTTAATGATTGTAAACAAAATAAAGCTTTTCGATTGGACAGTTTTTTTTTGAATGAGAGAATTGATAGTCGATGTATAAGGAAAGTGGTAGTTGTCTTTTTTATCATCGAAAGGAAAGGTCGCGTCTCGATAGAGGGTGTGTTGGTGAGTTTGGATACCGGCATTGTGAAAGGAACTTAGCAGAATTGTGGAAGAAGATTACAAGTGGATGAAAAGATATCCTTGGATCTAAAGTGGGCAGTTTCTGGAATAAGTAAGAAATAGTTTGGCGGCACCAAGTTGACAGAAAGAGGTCCTTCTGTCATTGGGAAGTAGCTGAGTGTTTTGGAGAATTGAGTCAGGTGTTTCGTACTGTCGTTGCAGGAGAATTGCAGATACGAACAGAAGAAAGCCGAGGCTAATAGTGGCAGACCACATTGCTGTGGAGCGTGGACGATTCTGGGTATGGTCCAAATACAATCTACGAAGAAAAGGTCAGTGATTTTCTGTTCAGAATTGAAAATTTTGTAACTGTGAATGAAGTTTGTTGACATCATTGTCGTTACCATTTTAACTCAAGAGTAGACTTCATTTGTAAAATGTTTTAAAGTTTTATTTTTGCAATAAAGTAAATATTGAAAAATCAGAAAGATAGTTTTAAAGATATTCATTGAAATTGGCTTTAAATTGGTTTTGTCTTCAAGAAAACTTAAAATATCCTTTTTGTGTAAATTTTATTGTATTCATTTACGCTGATTGATAAGATAACGGCAAAATTTGATAATTGTTTTATTCTTTTTTAAATAAAATAAAGAATACCAATTTTTTGTAACATACTATTTTTATTATTATCCTTTTTTCTCTATCCCGATAAAGGACAACTAGGAAATCTTTGAACCCACACAACATAGGTTAATATAAGGAGATTTTTCACCCTGAGAACAATTAAGTTATGTTTTTGATTTGCTCAATTAATCAAGTAAACAAATATAACATAAATATAAATATATATATATATATATATATATATATATATATATATATATATATATATATATATATATATATATATATATATATACATATACATATAACAAAGGATTGCAACAGGTAGATGCTCCTATCATGCACGCGGTTTAATCTAGCGTTAGAAAAAAAGTTATGGAAAATTACTTGATCTTTAGTAATAAAAATAATATAACCATTAAACATTAAAAATTTCTATATAAAGTTGCGAACTAATTTGTTTCTAAAAGATTTAAACAAAATTAAGCAATAAACTCTGGCTGAAAATAGGGCTGATAGAAATTATAGAACAACTTAAAGTAAACGTTTGAAGTTGAAGTTGGTGGATGTTTCTATGTAAATTTTTGACAAAGATATGGAAATTTTAATAACGCGCTCTGGGGCGCACGGTCACACAGCTAATAAAAACCAACACATACGTAAAATCCATGTAGATTCAGGAACGCATATCATCATCATCATCATCAGGGCTTTTTATTCCGGGTGGAATGTTTGCCGCCCTTACTAAGAGCTCTCTGATTCGCTTAATGCGATGAATCAATCCGCATTCCACTTGCATGTTGTCAAAGCTTGTTGTATGACTTGGTTTTCGTTATAATTTTCTTCCACTCATTTCGGTATGTGCATAGTTCCCTCCAGTTTCTCACTTCCAGAATTTTGATATCTCTCATGACCTGATCCGCCCATGTCTCTCTGGGTCTTTCCCTTGGTCTTTCAGTTGCTGGTTTCCATCTGGTGATCTTCTTAATCAGTAGATCGCTTTTCCTTCTCTCTATGTGTCCCAACATCTCAGCCTCTGTGCTTTAATAAATCTAACTATATCTTCTCCCTTTATTATGTCTCTTAGTTCTTGGTTCTTTCTTCTTCTCATTTCTTCGTTGTCCATTTTTATTGGACCCATAATCCGTTTGAGGATTTTCCTTTCGAAAATTCTCAATTTTTCTTCATCTGTTTCCATGAGGCTAATTTTCTCAGCTGCGTACGCAACTACTGGTCTGATTGCAACTCTGTCTATTTTCAGTTTTGTATTTCTGGATAAGTTCTTGTCCTTTATGAGCCTATGATGTCTCCAGTATGTTTTGTTGCCTGCTAGTATTCGTTCCGTTACTTCTTCACTTCTCTTGTTTTGAGCATTCAGTATTACTTTCAAATATTTAAATTGTTGGACTCTTTCAAAAGTGTAGTTTCTCTCGTCCTGTTATCTTCTCTTCTAGAGCAGAGTAGATATTTTGTTTTTCCTTCGTTAATTTCTGGACCTCTTTTCCGTGCTTCTTTTGCCAGGATTGTTACTGCTTCTTTTAATCTTTCCTTGTCTCTTCCCATAAGAACTAAATCATATGCAACTATTTGTGTTGAGGAGTGGGCTATAGTTCCTTTAATTTTGCTGGCCTTGACTGTTCCTTCTACTGCTATGTTGAATAATGTGGTTGATATGACAGGGAATCGCCTTGCCGCACTTCTGTTTCTATTACAATTGATTTTGTGCTACCTTCTTCTGCTGTTACGTTAGCTCGAGCTCCATCCATAGTCATTTTTGTTAACCTGATTAATTTTGCTGGTATATCTTGATTTTTTATTTTAATTAATAATTTATTTCTTCCAATACAGTCAAAGGCTTGTCTAAAGTCTACGAAGAGGATGTAGAGTTCTATGTTGTGTTCGTGGTATTTTTCGATTGTTTGTGTAACTATGTGAATCGTATCTGCAGTGGATCTGCCTTCTCTGAATCCTTGCTGGTAGTCCCCAATTTTTTTCTCTGTGAATTGAGTTTTTGCTTGATGAGGGCTGTTAGAATTTTATATGTTGTGCTCAGTACAGATATTGCTCTATAGTTGTTACGGTTTTTTACTTCTCCTTTCTTAAATATTGGTATAATTCTACCTTCTTTCCAATCCTCAGGCATTTTTTCTGCTTTCCATATTCTAACTATTAGGTTATAGGTGCTTGTTAATAACTCTTCCCCTCTGTTTTTAATCAGCTCATTGGGAATTTCATCTGGGCCGGGTGTTCTTTTCTGTTTCATTTTTTGAATGATGTCTAAATATTCATTATATGTTGGTATCCATATTTCATTATCTCTAATGTCTTCCATTGCGCCTACTTCCTCTTCCGGGCTTTCTTTGCATCTATATAGTTCTGTGAAGTGTGTTTCCCATGATCTATTGTCGGTTTTAACTACTGGTCTGCCTTTTCTTTGTTGAATTATTAGGTATCCAAATAGTTTGGCGCTGTCTTTACTATTCTTTTCTAGGCCCTTTAACGGCTCTTCCATCCACAGTTTTTTTTTGTTCTTGCAACAATTATTATCTGCTACTTTCTTTTTTTCTTTATATTCGTTTCGATGATGTTCTTCTTTAGTTGATATCCATTTATCTCTTGTTGGGTTTTTCTGTTTGATTTTGATTTCGCATTCTGCATCAAACCACTCTTTCCTTCTTTTCATTTCCCTCTGTCCTAGCACCTCTTCAGCTGAATTCAAAATGGATTCTTTTATATTTTTCCATATGTCCTCTGTGTTATTTGCTTCTGTTAGATTTTTCTTTAGGGTAGTCTCATATTGTTCCTTAGTTCCTGTACTTTTAACTTCTCCAGAGTCCATCTTTTTTTGTTTTGTCTTGTTCTCTCTGCTTTAGTTATCTTCATTTTGATTTTTCCTATTACTAGAAAATGGTCTATGTCCGCGTTTGCTCCTTTATATGATCTGACGTCGTGTATTATTGCTGTTTATTTTTTGAATTTTAGTATGTGATCTATCTGATTTGTGCCAGGTATCAACCATGTTACTTTATGCTCTCTTCTGTGCATGAAGTTTCTGCTTATAATGTAACTGTTTGTTATTGCTGCTAGTTGGCATAATTTTCTTCCGTTGTCACTTGTCTCCTACGGTCCGTGACAGTCTGTGTAGGTCTCTACTTTTGTTGTTTGCCTTCTGTATGTCAACATTAAATTGTCTCTCTTCTTTTTTAAGTCTTTAATCAAAATAGTACATTCTTCAATTGATTTTTTATTCGGTTCCATGCATCGTATATATCGTTCCGGTTCTTACGCTCTGGCGCCGTAGAATTCCATAAACTTGTTTCATTTTGATACAAATTTAAAAAATCAAAAATGGTTTCTTTCCCTGCTACTTCCTTATACTGGTTTTCTTTGCCTACTTTTGCATTGAAGTAACCAACCATTAGTACTAGGGACGCATATCACTTTATTATTATAAACAAAAAAAGTTTATAATTAAATTTTTGTTCAAAATTAGTGAATTAAGTTGTTAACTGGTGAACAGTTTTAAACACAATTGAGCCATACGCGTAAGCAGTTTGGTTAATGGAAGTTATAGTACAATTTAAAACTCAAAACTTTATGTTTTTATAAAATATATTCTGTGTTGATATTTTTTTGTTACATTTCTATTCAGCATATGCTATTTAGCTGGCTTATTGGTCTTTTTCCTTTGTCGTTTCGGTTACGAAATACATAATTTTTTTTTACAATTTTCATTTCATGAAGTTTTATTAAAACGATTTTTGGATTAGCATCCAAAACATCAAAAATAAAACACATGTAATTTACTTCAAATATATTGTAATTTATTCCCAAACATAAAATTTTCAGTGTAGAAAACGTCATAAGAAAATAGTTTCAGATCCAATGATTCGAGTTTATGAGTTGCATTTTCAATATCACACAGTATAACATTTTCGTCAAAAGTATAAAAGAAATAATGAAATATAAATAAATAAGTCATATTTTGTTTCGAAAATATTTCAGTTCAAGAATGATTCAGAATGCCACTGACTGTAGGTTCGTTTATTTCGTGTTAGCGTTTTTGTCTCCTTTTAAATTCATTATAAGGAAAAGACCTTTTACAGCTATTCATTATTTCCATTTATGGTAGTATAATAGAACAAGGGTATTTATAGAAAAGCAGATGCTCATAACGGTTCTCCCCAACTAATTTTGTTCTCATACATAAAACACCAAGGTTAGGTTTTGATACTAATGGTTGCTGTAAAAGCAGAACGTGCATCAATATCATTGTGGAAAAAATAATTAAGGCAATAAACGTGTATTATACACGTCTATTGCCTTAAATATTAAAATATATCAAAGGCAAATAAAATGAATATAATATGTATATACAGGGCGTATTAAAAGAAGTGAAACGGAATATTTCGAATACTCGAAATTATTTGTCGACATCAAAAAATGTTCATCAAGGTCTCTATAAGTCTCTATTTTGCGTAGAGTGAAAATTATACAAATGGTTTTGTATGCAGTAAAATTGGAATATACTTCCTGAGCTGCTGGTATGTCCAAATTTGAATAAAACACGTTCAAGACTTTACTTTCTGCAGACACTGTATTAAATATAACCTTGAAACAAATTGGCACTAAATCACTTCCGAGTTTTTAGCAAAACAAAAAGTTTAAACACGTGTAGTCCAGTAATTAATACCAAAGCTATTGGGTGTATGCAGTCCAGTAATGAGACCGAAGGTATTTTATCGTTTAACTAAAACATACCATAAAGTCCCAATTAAATTCCCGAAACACTTTTTTGTTACTTCTTTTTAGCAAACGATTTGTCCTATTGAAATTAGAGGCCGGACCTCATCTATAACTCGCTCGGTTTAAAAAGACTGAACGAATATGTCTTCCATATGTCTAATACAATTTTGCCATTGTTCTGCCTTTATTTGTTTTAGCGATTCTTTCCATAAACTAAGAACGCTAGCGTCATCTGTTGTTTTGGATGCATGTTTATGATAAAAATTTTTGGCTATACCCCAAACAAACTCAACTGCATTATAGTGGCAATAGTAGGGCGGAAGTCGAAGAACTTAATGGCCATATTTAATAGCCATTTGGTCAGTAACAAATTTGTTTTGAATTTTGTGCTCTCTCAAGCTTTGAAGTAAATCGACTTTTAAAAATATGTCATTGTGATAAATTTTCTTTTCTCTCAACCACAACTTTATTTCTTCTTTTGTTTAGCTGCTTGAAGAAAATCTCTCTTCTACTCTTGAGTGGTAGGATGCATTATCCAACACTATTATGGGTGGTCGCTCCACCCATTTTTTTTAACAAATTTTCTTCAAACCATTCTTCAAAAATATTTGCATCCACATTTCCATGGTAATCACCTGTATTCTTTAGGGACGAAAAAATTAAACTAGCGTCAGACATAAAACCCTCATTTCCAGCATGAATTATAATGTAGCGTTTACCATTACCGGAACGACTAGAAGAATAAAGCTGGATTTATAGATTGACGGACTGTAGACGTAGACGCACTGCAGACGTAACAAACGGACTATAAATTTTATTTCAATTTATAAATCGACGGAGTGGAATTTTTTCAGAGGCTAGAGTTGGTGACCATGATACTATATTATTCTTTTATTATTTATTATTATTATTTTATAAATTCTTAACGTTCATTGTAACAAATAATCAACAAAATCAAAATTCGATTATGTTGATAAACAACTTTACAAAATGGTGGGCGGGACAGACAGTTCACTTTGGTTGACAGCACAAAATTCTTCCTTTTGATTGGCCAGACGCAAGTAACGCACTGTAAAAGATGAAAGTTGGCCAACTCTTCCGTTGCAGTGCGTTTCACTTACGTTCCGTCATGCGTTTACGTTCATTTATAAATAAGAGTACACAAAATTCTATGTTGATCTTTTTCCAGTGCGTCTACGTTTACAGTGCGTCAAACTATAAATCCAGCTTAACATTTCGTGGTGCCATCTTGCCAGGATGGGATGGATGAAAATCCAAGTTTCATCTAAAAATACAACTTGCCTCGAACTATCAGACATTTTATTGTTCATGTATTTTTTTAAAAAATGCCACCGTTTTAAAACAACATTAGACAATTCACACAATACTTGTCTATTATTTGTCTTTTGTTGTTGTTAAACTAATATCACACAGTTCCTTTTTTTTTATTTTTTGTAACACAGCACTAATTGTTACATGTTCTTTGGCTTTATACATATTATATATAATATTTTTAATTAAAATTTAATTGACTGGTGCAAATCTAAAGTTCTTGGATGTCGACGATTTCTCTTGCTTACTTTATTTATTTCATCCTCACTCATGTTATTAATTCTTCGGAATGTCCACTCTGAGATACCACAAGCATCGCATGTGCGTTTCTGAACTGTCGTAGCAGATGTCAATGGACCCATATTATTTTTTTCCAAATTGAAATAATTTTCGACTTTCAGAACTAAACGCCGTTCTTCTCGAGATAACACTCTACGTTTCGACTGTATTTTATTTTCTTCCAAATTACTCATTTTACTTTAAAGTACCGCTTCACTACACTACTATAAAAAAATAGGTACTTATATACAACTGCTACACCGTAAAAAGGACAAATTATTGAACAGCCAATGCTAAACAAGCATAAACACTGCATTGATTGTGAGATTGCGCATGACTCATTTTTCAATGATTGTGTGGATTTAAGAAATACATTAATTAAAAAAAATTAACATGTAATAAATTTACTGTTTAAATAAATATTCCGTACTCGTACTATTGCAATAAAATATTAAAACCAATAAACGATAACTTGTTGAGCAGTGCTGATTGAAAAAACAGAGCAGTAAAATGTTATTCATAAAGGTAGTGTAAAATATATCGCCGCTTATCTGGTCCGCTCGTAATAAAGTTACCAGCATTTAATTAGTAGCACGGCAATTTAATTTAGCTATAAAATACTTTAATATTGATATTGAGCAGTTTAGAAATAATCTATTTTGGACAAGCTTAAAATTCAGCAATGTTTAGAATTTTTGGCAAGTAAAACAAGATTCAGTGTGTTCGAATGTATTAAAAGGTATTTTTTTGTCAACATTTTAAATGTTGGGAATGAATAGATTTATAGTTGACTTTATATTTTGCGTGTTTATTTTTAAAATGTCTCGATAAATTCTTTTTTAAAGGAAACAACGTTGCAAACTTTGCAACAATATTTAGTCATTGTCGTGTCTTTAAATTGTGAAAATATAGGTAAATACAACTGAATATTATATAATGTAATATAATATATCATATGATAAAATAATATAATTAATAACACGGTAATTATATAAAATCGCAGGTAAACGCCGCCGTTTTAAAGCAAGTTGATTTCAGAACTAAGCAGTCAAGGCTTCCCACGCTCGGCGATTCTACAGATCATGGCGCACAGCCGATGAGTACGGACGGCAACGTACGGCAGGCAGAGCTCTTCCTACGGTCCGTGACAGTCTGTGTAGGTCTCTACTTTTGTTGTTTGCTTTCTGTATGTCAACATTAAATTGTCTCTCTTCTTTTTTAAGTCTTTAATCAAAATAGTACATTCTTTAATTGATTTTTTATTCGGTTCCATGCATCGTATATATCGTTCCGGTTCTTACGCTCTGGCGCCGTAGAATTCCATAAACTTGTTTCATTTTGATACAAATTTAACCCTCCATTCCACGGGTGACTTTCTTGTGACACAAATACACGGGTGGGGTCTATCAGGACCAAATTTAAAACAATATTCTCCTTATTAAAAAAAAATGTTTTTTAAATATTTTTAAGGAAACTTACTGATGTAACGTTGTACTACCTAAATGTACATATAATATGTCTATCAATATATATTTTTATAGTTTACTGCGAAATAACTAACACCATTATTTTTTTACAAGAGTTTATTAAAAAAATCATGAACGGCAAAATACAAAAGAAAAATATAAAAGAAGACAATATTATTATTCTATATACTTACAGTAATACAAGTAAAAAGGATACATTCAAAATTAAAATTAGAAACAGAAAATAGAGGGGGTTAAATTATGTAAATTTTCTTTCTACATGATCAGCACAAAATGCTTTTATATGTTCCATACATAACCAGTTTTTGTACAATTGGCAAAAATACCTAGTTTTTCTTTTTATATAATACTTATACATCCCTGTTTTCGTGGGGCTGGGTCATCCCTCGTCATTTGCTCAATTTCAGAAAATTGTGCAGCAAGTAACTGTGATGTTCTCTATATACGCATATTTAGGGCTGAGGCATGATGGTTAATTTTAGTAATTTACATATTTATAATTTTTGTACATATTTATTAATTCAGCAATTTCTGTACTGTGTTCTTAAATGTTTTGAATAATTTCAATTTACTTGTGGAATATAAGGGACATTAAAACACAACACTTTTTGTACACTATATTTATTATAAATTTTGTTGAGCCAAAATTTTTTGTTTTAATTTTAATTCCATTTCTAATATTTTAATTTTTAAATCCTGCTCCCTTATACCTCTCTCATGTTTAGCCTTTTCCCTCTCTTTCTTTTCCTTTTGCCTTTGATTTTCTTCAATTAATACTTTCAGCTTGTGTTCATAATATTTTTTCTTTGCCTCAATGGCAGGATTTAAAACTTTAGGCCTCAGCTTTTGATGGGCTGTTTTTTTTTAATTTTTCCGGAACATACTTGTTCCAGTTTTTTCTGGGTGAATCCTAAAAACAAGACTTATTTAATTACAACTGTACATTTTTATTACATCTTTACTACCTGTTCAACTACTTCTAAAGAAATTTTGGAGTCTGTATTGTTATCACTATGTTCAAATTCATCTTTTGATGTTGTTGATGATTCTTCAACAATTAAAATCTAAAAAAAAATGTGTTAGAAAAGATGTATACAACCTTTATATAAATATGCATACGTTATTGACATCCATTTCAAATAATTCTCCAACATCATTTTGTATATCCTAAAACAATTGAAATTAATAATTATGTTATAAAAAAACCTGTTTAAACTTAGTACTTTATTGATTTCAATAGAATCAGAATCAAATTCTGCAGTCAAACCCATTTTAAATTATTAAGTCTTTAAATTCATCAAATCCAGTACAGCATCTGTACTGGTGTCTAAATTAAAACTGGAGCATGGGCCGCCACCAGTCCCCGCTTGGTAGCACCTTAACTTGGCAACTTCCTTTCTTGCCTTGCTCTTTATGTTATCATATTTGGCCCGTACTTGATCCAGTGTCCTGGCATGAAAGTTTTTTGCGTTAAAATTAGCCACAATTTTTTTCCAAGCATTTTCCTGCAAATGTAATTTTTATTTTCCATATATAAACAAAATTATATATATTAAAAACTAACCTTCTCATTCCAATTTAATTTATTTGTTGTTTTACACTCTATGATTGATTTATATTTAGAGACTTCCTCAATGAGTAAAAGTTCCTCCTCTTTCGTGAAATTCACAGAACGACTTCTTTTCGCTGCAGACATAATTATCTGTTAGAATATCCAACATAAAAAGTGGATGTTGTTCTATATGAAGTGACATTGTTGACAGTGCAATGAGTAATGTCATAAATAGGTAATAAACTACTGTCAGTCAAGTTTTGTATTGTTCTGTATGTAAGAAGGAATAAAGTATAATTGTTGATGGCCAGACGTTTATTGGTGCATATTTCCTAAAGTACATATATTTCCTTGTCTCTTGATGTCTCCAAACTAGAAGGAGGACTTCACCTAACTTAAATTATAACAGGTTATGGGCCCAATCCACGTGTGAACTGTGAACAAGTTAGGTTTGTACTTTATTTAGTTTTGTTTGTTGTTATTGTCGGTGAATAAAATATGGCGACCAGCAATAACGATTATAAAATTCAAGTTGACAAACTCGAGGGTCCTGAAGACTGGGCGAAGTGGAAATGGCACGTTTCGATGTTATTACGTTCGTATGCACTTGAAGACATTGTAAACGGTATGTGTAAGTGTCCTGAGGTTAGTGAAGATTCAACTTCAGCGGAAATACAGAAGCATCAGCAATGGTTAAAAGACGATGCGAAAGCGGCAAGTTTGTTAGCAGGTACGCTAGGAAAAACTGTTGCCGAGCTCGTATTGACGTGTACTCACGCTAGTGAAATATGGGACAAATTGCGTGCGAGATTTGAACGTAGCAGTACGTAACGGTTAAACATGTTAATTGAAGCCTTTTTTAGAGTCCAACGTGATGAAAAAGAAGATATTAGTACACATGTTGCGAAGTTACAGAAACTGTTTGTAGATTTAAATGATGAACTGCAGAAGCATGATGAAAATGTTTTATCCGAAAGAATGTTAAATGGTCGGATCTTATCAACTTTGGGTAAGGACTTTGATAATTTCAAAGATTTGTGGGACACGATACCATCAAAGAATCAAACTTTGAATTTACTGATTGAGAAATTGTGTACCATTGAATTACGTGACCAAAGTACTTTAGAATCTTTTGCGTTCGTTGCACACAATAGCCCGACAGAAAAATACAATCAGAACCAAAGTATGAAGTCAAAGAAAAATGTACATCGTGCAAAAGAAAAATTTCCATGTCACAAATGCAAGAAACTAGGCCATTGGGCGAAAGAGTGTCCGTTGAAAAAATCAGCTGAGAATTTAGGTAAGAAGAAAAGTAATGATACTGCTTTTTTGTCTGTTGTTTTAAGTGCCTCATCTAACAATTGTATTGAAGCTGGAAAATGGTATTGTGACAGTGAAGCAACAAATCATATCACTACAGATAAGCAATATTTCTCATCTTATACAGAATTTGCTGAACCAGAAAGTATATCACTGGGTAAGAAGGATGTATGTATGTTAGCCCATGGACAAGGAACAGTGAAAATTCAAACGCATCTGAATAATAAATGGAAAGGTGCTGACTTGAAGAATGTTTTTTATGTTCCTGAAGCAAGTGCTCATTTGTTTTCTGTGAAAGCTGCTGCACAAAGGGGTTTTATTACAGTACTTGATGAAAAAGGTGTAAATATATATGAAGATTTGGTCATCAGCATAAGCAACACGTAAAGAAGGTATTGAAGAAAATGAATATAGACATTGATGGGTGCAAAGAAAGCTTTTGCGATGGATGTGCAATTGGAAAAATGCATAGATTGCCATTCAAATCTAGGATCAATCGACCACAAGTCATTGGTGAGCAGATCCATGCAGATGTGAATGGGCCCATGTCTATAGAATCACTGGGAAAAGCACGTTATTACGTATGTTTTAAAGATGACTTTAGTAAGTTTCGGAAAGTTTTCTTTATGAAACACAAAAGTGAGGTATGTACTTTCTTAGAACAATTTTTAAATGAAGCTAGTACAAATGGCCATGTAGTAAAGCAACTGAGATGCGATGGAGGGAGAGAGTTTGACAATAGAAAGGTATCTGAACTTCTTGCGAAGAGAGGTATAGAGCATTGTATCACTCCACCCTATACACCTCAGCAGAATGGTGTTGCTGAAAGGGAAAACCGCACCATTGTAGAGTGCGCACGTTCCATGTTAAACACATGTAAGTTGTCCAAACAATTGTGGGCAGAAGCATGCAATACTGCAGTGTACATTCTGAATCGTACAGGAAAGTCATCAATTGAAAGTAAAAGTCCCTATGAATTGTGGTATAGAAAGCCAATTGGAAGCTTGAAACATTTAAGAATATTTGGCACTGAATGTTATGTTCACGTTAACAAGAATCTTCGCAGTAAATTTGATGACAAGGCGATACATGGTTATTTAGTTGGTTATGTGAATGACAGGGATGGTTTTAGGATATGGATTCCATCTGAAAGAAGAATCGTATCGAGCCACGACGTACGATTTAAACCTGAGGTTATATGCAATTTGCGAATTGTTGAAGCCAAATCAGTGAACCAACATCAGTCAGAATGTTTTAGTGTAAATGAAAACTCCGAAGAAGTAAAAAGTGGTATCGGTGAAATTGTGGAATCTGAGAATATAAAAAGTGTAGAAGAAAGTGCGAGTGAAAATCAAGAAGTGAATAGAGAAGAAAGAAATAGTGATAGTGTTCAAGAATCTAAGCGTTACCCTACACGTGTTAGAAATAAACCAAAATTGTATAATGATTTTTTGTTAGATAAAGATCTGGAAAATGTACCTGATCTTGCCATGTTTACTATGTCAAATGAATTTGAGCCCACAAGTCTTTCTGAGGCACTGTCAAGTAGTCACAGCCATGAATGGAAATTAGCCATTCAGAATGAATTGACAGCTCTCAGAATGAATAATACTTGGAAATTGGTTGATAAACCTGCAAATACAAATATTGTTCAGAATAAATGGGTGTTTAAAATAAAGAAAAATGAAAAGGGTGAAATAGTAAGGTACAAGGCAAGATTGGTGGCAACGGGTTTTACACAGAAATATGGGGTTGACTATTCAGAAACGTATTCTCCAGTCATTCGTTTTAGTAATTTTAGGCTTTTGTTAACGATGGCTGTTGAATTAAATCTAGATACAGTTCATTTAGATGTGGAGACTGCATTCCTGAATGGTGTGATTGATGAAACCATATATATGGCTCAACCTGAAGGTTTTGATGAACCAGACTTGGAAAATAAAGTCTGTCTGCTCAGGAAAGCTATATATGGTCTCAAACAGTCATCGAGACTGTGGTATAAAAAGGCATACCAAATTTTTTTAACGTTGAATTTTAAACAATGTGAAATTGAACCATGTATTTTTGTTAAAAATAATGAGAATTCAATCCTTATTGTAGCACTCTATGTAGATGATTTTTTTGTTTTTTACAATAATCATGATGAGGTTAAAGTTTTGAAAAACGAATTAGATAAAAACTTTCATATTAAGGATTTGGGTCCAATTACACATTGTTTGGGTATGAAGATAGAGAGAAGTAAGTCAGAGTTTGAATTGAAATTAAGTCAAGAACAGTATATTGATAAAATACTTGAACGATTTGAAATGACGAATTGTAGCATTGTAAATACTCCTTTAGAACCGAATGTTAAACTTTCTAATGAAGGAATTTTGTATGAATGTCCTTATCAAAAATTGATTGGTTCGATGATGTATTTAGCGGTCTGTTCAAGGCCTGACATAGCTTTCTCTGTCACTTATCTTAGCCAGTTTAATAAAACTCATACGAAAGAACATTGGTTAGCAGCCAAACGTGTTTTGAGATACCTAAAAGGTACAAGAACTGTAGGAATCAATTACAGAAAGTCAAATGTTAGTTTAAGTGGCTTTGTTGACTCAGATTGGGTCAATAACAGTTCAGATAGAAAGTCATTTTATGGATTTATTTTTTCGTTGGCTGGTGGTCCTATCTCATGGGAATGTCAAAAGCAAAGAACTTTGGCTTTAAGTTCAACTGAAGCTGAATATATTGGCATAACTGAGGCAGCAAAAGAATCGTTATACTTAACATATATATATATATATATATATATATATATATATATATATATATATATATATATATATATATATATATATATATATATATATATATATATATATATATATATATATATATATAAGCGGGGATCCTACAGCTTCTGCCGCTTCCCGCATTTCGATCGCCATCTTTTTCTATCTCTCCAGGTGTCTTCATCAATGGCTCTATCTTTCATGGTTTCCATAACACCTTGTATCCAAGACTTGGCTGGTCTTCCTCGTTTCCTTCTATTACTTGGATTGTATTCCATAGCTCTTTTTGGCCATCTGTTGTCGTCCATCCTCTGTACGTGTCCATACCATATTAACTGTCTAGTTTCTATTCTTTCAGAAGTTGTATGTACTCTTTCTGTTTTTCTTCTAATTTCAGCATTAGGTATACGTTCTACTCTCTTGATATACGGCAAGCTCTTCTTAGGTAGTCCATTTCAACCGTGTCAACTTTTTTCTTTCCTTTTACTGTCATTTGCCAACATTCTGCTCCATATGTAAGAATTGGCTCTACAATTAACATTTGTAACCTTTTCATTTGTCTAATTTCCAAATCCGGGTCTTCGTCTTCATTGCCTATTCGCATATATTCTCTTTTAGACATATTCATACTCATCCCCCATTTTTCGTATTCATCTTTGAGCTTTCTAAGCATATAATCTGCATCTTCTTCACAGCTTGCAATTAGTACTTGATCATCTGCAAAGAAGAGCGTTGTCAGATAATGGTTGTTAAGCTTCAACCCCATTCCCGCACATTTTTGTCTCCACTGGTGCAGTGCTTCTTGGATATATATTTTGAATAGGGTGGGGGAAAGACAACATCCTTGTCTCAAGCCTTTCGTTACTGTAAATACCCTTGAGAAAGTATTTCCTGTTTTTACAGTGCTTTGAGGACATTTATAGATGTTCAGTATTGCTTTTAGATATGTTTTACTAAAGTCCGTTTTCGTCAAGACACTAAATAAGAGTTTTAAAGGAACTGTATCATAAGCCTTCTCCAGATCTATAAATACCAGATGCGTAGGGAGGTTTCGAGCTGTTCGTTTTTCAATTACTTGTTTAAGGGTAAATGTGTTGTCCACGCACGATCTTCCTGCTCTGAAGCCGCTTTGTTCTTCAATTTCTTTATACTCCTCTTCTATTCTTCTTTTCAATATACGACCATATAACCTTCCCAGCGAGCTAGTTACGCTAATGCCTCTATAATTTCCGCATTCTTTTCTGTCTCCCTTTTTATAAATGGGGCTAATGTGGGCCAAATTCCAATCGTCTGGAATCGTTTGGCCTTCAATTAAGCATTTATTAAAAATTAACATATTTATGTAAAGAAATATTTGAAAACAATGTTAATTGTAAGTTTTTGTTTGAAGGTTTTCCGATGGTTATATTTAATGATAATCAAAGTGCCATAAAGTTATCGGAAAATCAAGTATACCATAAGAGAACGAAACATATTCATGTCAAGTATCATTTTATTCGTGAAAAAATAGCTAACAATGATATTCAATTAAAATATATGTCGACGAATGAAATGGTGGCTGATATGTTGACCAAGTCGTTAAATTCAAAGAAATTGCAGTTAATCTGTAAGAATTTGAATTTAAAATAATGTTTATTTTGTTAAGGTCTAGTATTTAGCTTATCTACTTTTCATGTTGAGGGAGAGTGTTAGAATATCCAACATAAAAAGTGGATGTTGTTCTATATGAAGTGACATTGTTGACAGTGCAATGAGTAATGTCATAAATAGGTAATAAACTACTGTCAGTCAAGTTTTGTATTGTTCTGTATGTAAGAAGGAATAAAGTATAATTGTTGATGGCCAGACGTTTATTGGTGCATATTTCCTAAAGTACATATATTTACTTGTCTCTTGATGTCTTCAAACTAGAAGGAGGACTTCACCTAACTTAAATTATAACATTATCAACTAACTTTTAACACGTAACTTTACAAACAAATAACAACTAACTTTTAATACCTAACTTTACAAACAATTAACAACTAACTTTACAAACAATTAACAACTAACTTTAACTTTACGAACAATTAACAACTAACTTTAACTTTATAAACAATTAACAACTTTTATAAACAATTTAAGATACAAAAGATATACCACGTTATTTCGATTTCGACAAAAACCCGGCAAAATTGACATAAACACGATTACCAACCTACCAAATTAAACACTAAAGTTTACTTTTACTAATGAAAAGAGCTGTAGGTATTATGAAACCGGGTGCAATACTAAAGTGCACTTTAGTGTAAAGTGAACATTAGTTAAAGTGTACTTTAGGTTGCGATTATGAAATCGGGCGTTAATCATTTATGGGGCCCCTACACGGTCATTAATAATCATACTTTGGGTAAATATTCAAAGATAAAGGCCGTTTTTAACAAAAGGTACTGGTACAAAGACACCATATTTATGCTTCACCGGAACCGAAAATCTAATTTCTATTAGTATTGCATTAGACGATTTTATTACTACTTTATTACTTTATTGCTTACGCCCTTTTTCTCCGAAACCTTTTGGTCAATATAATGGTAATATTGTCCTCCGGAGGCGTGTCGGTCGGGAGCTGACAGCCGTGCCGGACGCATCAAGGAATTTGGATATTGGTCAAAATACTTGGGAATTCCAAGTTTGGCCAAATCCAAATTTCTAATGACTCGATGCAGGGAAATTCCACTTTTGCTTCGTAAAACAAAGGATTTGTTTTACATAAAAGCAGGTAGATTTTCTCTCATCGATCAGTCGAGTTTTCCTCTTCTACTGTAGACCTAGTCGGTGCTATTATTGTTCCAACTAAGTTATTGTTTTATTTCTGATTTCCTATATACCATTTTTATTTTAGCATTATTGTATATTCAGGCCTTCTTTTCAGGTTAGAATATTACATTGATCTATATTTGTTCATGTACTGATTGTTTGATATTTTATTTGATTATTTTGATTGTTTATTTTTCTTGTATTTTGTGTCTAAGTTGTTCTTCCGTAAGTTAAGAACACTTAGAAATATTGATCTTGCTTTTTCTATTTTATATTTTGATTTGTACTTTGTCTAAGTAGTTCTTTCCGGTAAGTCAAAGAACTCTTAGAAATATTTCTCTGAATATTTGACTTGGTATTTTAATTGTTTGTCTAAGCCGTTCTTTTCCGGTAAGTCAAAAGAACACTTAGAAATATTTTCATAATCATTGTTGCTATTATTTCCGATATTTTATCTAAGATATTTTCTTCCTTAAGTTAAGAAAATACCTAATACATTTGTCTCTTTCATTTTCTATTTTATGCTAATTTGTTTGTTCCGTAAGTCAAGAAACACTTAGACATATTTCTATAATCTGTTTCATTTTTGCATTTCTCGTTTTATATTTTGAGTATTTTATTTTTCCACTCTAAGTCGTTTCTTCCGTAAGTCAAGAAACACTTAGAAATATTTCCATATTTTACTCTCACATTTACATATTTCATTTATCTATATTTCTGTCCCAAGTTGTTTCTTCCGTAAGTCAAGAAACACTTAGAAACATTTTTTTCTTTGCATTATATTTTTATACCATTTAATTTACTTGTTTACTAAGTTATTCCTTCCGTAAGTCAAGGAATACTTAGATCATTTTTATCTATCTGTTTTCCATTTTTGCTCTGTTACTTTGTAACTGTTCCTTGGAACCGTTACCTATAACAGATATTTGTCACTGGAACTGTTATTTATAACAGCGGTGGTATTTAACCTTTCTACCAGCGACAAACCAAAGATGGTGAATACCCGATCCAATTCCGGGGATAGGAAGAAGCCCGAAGAGCCGGCGATGGGTCCTACAGGCCCAAATGCCCCGTCTCGGCAACAATATAAAGTATAAATGCCCGATATAAAAATATAATTTTTGGTTTATAATCCCATAATTTATAGCAACCCAAGCGGTTTTTGTTGGATCTATTTTTTTACATCTCACTTTGTAGAACAAATACCACAAATATACTGAAATATACTGAAGAAAAGTAATGACGGTAATATTAATTGTGTACGAGACCTATTGGAAACTATTCAAACTTTACGTTTTTATATTTGTGTCTCCGATGGTACCTACATTTTAAAGTTCGTCCGCGCGTACAGGCTATCTTTTTCCCTCCGAGTGCGTTCTCACTTCATTGTTCGCGCAGGCAGTTAGAATTTCTGACTTTCAGCTATTTTTGGTGAACTGTACCTATCATATTGTATCATTGTCATCATCATTATTCTGGTTTTATAACTCTGTGTGAGTGCTAGCCTCCTTAAAAATTTCTCTGCAGTCGTCCTTATCTATCGTCTTCCTTCGTCAATCACGTACTCCCATATTTCTCATGTCTTCATCGATGTTATCAAAGAACCTTGTTCTGGGTCTTCCTCTTCTTCTCTAACCAATGGGTCTATCAAGGAGCGTTTTTCTAGCTGGGTCATTTTATTCCATCCACATTACATGTGCTATGCACCTCAGACGTTCTTTCTTAATATGTTTTACGATATCTGGTTACTGGCATACTCTATAAAGTTTGAAGTTGTATCGTTTTCTTTACACTCCATTGTCAATTACTGCGTTATAGATTTGCCTAAGTACTGTTCTTTCGGAACATATAACATGTTTTCATTACTTTTTGTTAGATTCCAGGTCTTTGAACCATATGTTAAGACTGGGCGTATTATTGTTTTGTAGAGTTCTATTTTTGTATTTCTCGATATAATTGTGGATTTAAGGAGAATATTAAGCCCAAAATAGCATCGGTTGGTCGTGCAAATTCTGTGGTTTATCTCTGCGGTAGTATTGTTTTCAGTGTGAAGGAGCGCTCCCAGGTATAACATTTTCTATAACAAGTGGTCGTAAGATTTGTGTTTGCGTGTATATTTTCATATACTTCGTTTTGTTGCTGTTTATTATTACACCCATTTTTGTAGCTGATTCCTTTAATGCTACATACACCTCTCCTAGAGCGTTTTTCGTTCTCCCAACAATATTAATATCATCATCAGGTAAGGATTTACACTGATTTATTATTTATTACAGAGCCAGATTAAACAGTATACAGGAGAGAGGGTCTCCCTGGCGCAGCCCGTTATTTGTTTTAAAAGGTTCAGACAGTTCCTCCTAAATTTGTATTCTACACTCAACTTGTTCAAGAGTTAGTTTTGTTAAATTTACCAACGGATTTGGTATTCCTAGCTCTTATATTACTTGGAACATTTCCCTTTTATTCACAGAGTTGTAGGCTGTTTTGTAATTTGTAATTGTATAAATGTGTTATATTGTATTATGAGAGAAAAAAGAAAAAAATTTTATTAGTAATAGAAAGTATCCTTCGCCAGCCAAATAAAATATTACCTGATTCATTATTAAAGAATTAAAATCAAAAATTTTCTCCTAAAATAATCTTGACAAATAGTATATAATCGCATCATCGAACATATAGTTTAAAAATATAAACAAATCAATATATAAACAAATCCCTATTGCACTCAATATAGGCATCAGCATAACAGTGTACTCACCTTATAGTAAGAAAACTTAATGGAAATTTCAAAGTCTAAGCCTTCTTTGAGTATGAGTTTGCCGACGATACCGTTTTCTTCAAAACCTTCGATTGGAGTGTAAATCTTGTAGGAGTAGTCGAAGTCTGTAACATTAGCATAATGCCAGACTCCAGAGAATCCCAGCAATAGAAAATTCCATCCGACTCGAAAATCTGCCTGAAAAATATAGCTAATTCAATATCATGCCAAAACTCCTATTTAGTTGTCGCGTGTTGTTGTTTTTGTTTAATTGAGGTTTGTAAATACTCATAAATAACTTGATTTTTATTGTGTGCATAGGTGTCTTAGAAGTATTTTGACATTATTATTCTAATATTAAAAAAATATCGTTTGAACTGAATAGCAAAATTTATAGAATTTACATATGGTTTGTTAAATAATTTTTAATGGTTTTTCAGTGTATATTAAAATTTCCTTATCGTATCTAAGTAAATTATAGTTTATTAATATGAAATTTGCAATACTAAATTTACAACAGTCTTAAAGAACTTGTTCGTATATCAAAAAGGGAAAAATTATAGATATCACTTATGCAAATACACTTAGAAAATAAATACTAATACTTCAAGAAATCCAGAAAAAGGAAACAGATCATTAAGTTAAAATTAACAAATACATTGTAGCATAGTGTAGCATACATGTAGCATAATAAACTCCTTAAAACTATCGAATATATAAAGTATAAAATTTATCTGGTATGCTTCTAGTTTTTTTATGGGTATAAATTTCTTTTAAAAGTTGTTTACAAAAACGTGTTTTAAGACGCATTCAAGAGAACTGTGTAATAAAATAATTCATATATTACGTCTTATTTCTACAGTTTTAAAAGCAAGCAATGATTCAAGGTCAAATGCTCCCTTGAAAAGAATTTTTGGTTGGCCCGTTGCGAAGACTGGTACTCGGGGTAAGTAAACGGTAGAAACCGGGTATAAAGAGATCGAGGTCGAAGAGAAGTCAGGTTTGGGAGAATCTTTGGAAAGAGAACACGCGGTGTGTTTAGTTGGAAGAACCAGCAAATTTGTTGAAAAAAAGTGATTTATACTCTAGTGTGTGTCAGTTCAGATAAGAGTAATCACTGTTTTTGTTTTATGTCGTCTCTCACCCAAGAAATTTATAGCTAAGAGATTTGCGGCGTTTCCAACAAATTTGAAAAATACCCACAGGGTTCCAGTTTTTTAAGAAGCGGAGCTTCAAATTTTGCGTCCAGTGCCCCAACTTCCAGCCTTAATTTTCGCAGTTTGAAGATAAATTTGTTGGTGTGGCGGTGAATCTAACTCCAGTTCCACCCCCAGATATTTTTGTAAGTCCAGTTCCTAACCCCAGAAATTTTAGTGAAACCCAGGTAACTTTTTTTGTTTGAACTTTTAAAATAAAAATAGATATTTTTTTATTAATAATTGCTTTCATACAGGTTAAGAAATTGTAATAATTAAAATTGTAGATGTTAGGGTGTGGTGGCCTAGCTGTCATATTAATTGTTCTCAAGTTTTAAAATTTAGTGTTGACATCTGACAGCTAGCTTTATTTTTTTTTGACATTTGGTAAATACCTAATCATAACAGATCTTGTTTTTGTTTTGTTTTTTTTTTAGAAAAAGGTTAACTTCTATGCATAGTTTCACTTAAAAAGATATTTTTTCATTTATAATAATTTATTTCTGCTACAAATTGTCGCCAATTAACAATTGTAAGTTTTGTAGTATCTCCAACTTCTAAAGTTTGTAAACTCATAGAACATAGTAAGTGTTTTTCTTTGTTATTGTATTTATTTTTGTAACTATTAATATAGTTTTTTTGTAATATTTACTTTTGTAACTGTTCGTGGTGAGACAACAATAAATGTGTAATTTTTTTCCCTAATCCAGTAGGAAGATTCTTCAAAGTGGCGTCCTTATTTTAAATACCTTGGGAATCTTCTTGTGTTTTGTTTATCCAGGAGACTTATGTAAGTACCCCTTTGTTTCATTTTGGTACTTACCCCATTTTAGTCCCCTTCTTGTTCACTTATCCACGACCTAGTTCTCCAAATAAACCCTGAGTGGCCGTTTGCCAAAGTTTTGATTTATTTTGCTTGACCTATCTCTAGCTCCGTAATTTCTGTCCCCAATTTTCAATTCCCTATAATAGTACCCTATGTGGTAAGCAAAATAATCGTTACAACATTACATGAAATCCCGTAATTAGGGGATAAATTTGAGTGTACCCTCCAATTATGTTGGTGAGTGCATCCCAAGAGAGAGAATTAAAAAGACATTAGTTACAGCATTCTCGTGTGCATCATGATTTTAAAATTTAGCAGTTGTTTACTATACCTGTAGTATTAATTATAGTATACTACTAGTTTTCCTAATTGCATTTTTCCGTTAGTTTTTAACTTGGATCACAACAGTATCCATATTTTTTTCAGACATATATAGACATGTCCTGCCTAAGCGGCTTCTACCCGATCTTCTGTGCTCTTCTTTCTACCACTCCTTCCATGAACTTTCAGAAATTTTTCGTTTTAGGTGATTAGCATCTCTTTGTTTAATAATAGTTAAATTATCTTAACCTATACTCCCTAATTTTGGCATAAATTGGTGCCACACCTAAACTTTCACTAATCTATTCATTCTTTATTCTATCCTTTTTCGTCTCTCTACTAATCCATCTGCATTATGACAAGCAACACCAACAATACAAGACAAGTGCATAACAAATGACAAAAATAAGAATTTTCAGGAAAAGGTACTGATGCAGGAAACCATGCTGATAGGCGTAGAATAAATATTGCAACAAGGGAATAAAAAAACTATTTTAAGACCTCAAGACCCAGTCGCTCTAATACTACTTGGATAATTTAGATTTCACCAAAGATAGAAATTACTCGCTATGTAAAGCTACAAGTAAACTGAAACAACCCCAGAAACCCTTACCTCCTATCAGAAAATTGAACACAGAATGGGCACGTAGTGCACAAGAAAAAGTATGTTGTATACTAAATCAAATATATATCGTCGGCCTATAAAGAACACTGGACGAAATACAAAGAAACGTTATACACGGCGGGTAAAGATGTTTCAAAATTTAACAAGGCTAAACAAAATAAAGATTGAAGAGGCTTTAGCAGCGTAAAATCCGATTAACCATGGAAGAATATAAAAATCTTACGTTAGTAGAGAAAAGAAATTTCAGAAGAAAGAAAAAAGAGCAGCACGAAAACGCCTTAAATGAGATAGTCAACCATCACAATAAAAGAGACCCACAAGAGTTATACAAACAAATAAATATTTGCAGAAAAGATTTCAATCCCAGAATAATAGCCTACAAAGATAAGAATGACTCTATAATTAGTGAAAACGACAGATATTAAACAGATTGGCCAGTCATTTTAAAAAATTGCTTAATTTAAATTAGGAGGAACACCCGATAGGTCTATCTTCTTCTTCTTCTTCTTCTTTTTCTTCTTCCTTTTATGTAGACATGACTCTGTTTGATTTTAAATGTGCCTCCAGTAAGTTGTCGTTACATCGTTTTTGTGGTCTTCCTACTGATCGTCTTCTTATTGGGGAACCGTCTCTTGCCATCTTTACTACTCTATTTGTTGTCATTCGGCTTATATAATCGTTCCATGCTACTCGTCTATTTCGTACCCAGTTCTTGATGTTCTAAACCTTTCATCTACGTCGTATCGATAGGTTAATCTATACTTGAAATGAATAAAAAGGCAAAAGCGTAAAATATTATATTTACATGGGAATAAACCACATATATATATATATATATATATATATATATATATATATATATATATATATATATATATATATATATATATGGATTCTACAGTATTCACTGCCTTCCCTCGCTCAACCGTTTCCATCTCTCTCTGTTGTTCCATTCTCCATCGTTTAGGCCTCTCTTACTTATGGCGTCCTCTTTTCCGTCGTCCTCTTTTCCTCCTTCCTATGGGGCTCCATTCGGTTATTTTCTTTATCCATCTGCTGTCGCTAGTTCTTCTTACATGTCTATACCACTTTAGTCTTTTTTGTTCTATATATGTTAATATGTCTGTTTCTATTGATGTTCTTTGCTTTATTTCGTCATTACTTTTCCTATACATTCTTGTTACTCTGCAGCATCTTCGCAGGCATTCCGTCTCTGTTGCTACTATCTTACTGCTGTTTTTCTTGTTTATGATCCAATTTTCAGCCCCATATGTCATAATACTTCGCAATAATGTTTTATAAATCTCCGTTTTTGTCTTTATATTTAGGTGTCTATCCCACCATACTGAATTAAGTTGTCGGATTGCCGTTCTTGTTTGTCCTAATCTTTGTGTAATTTCTTCCTCTGTTGTTGACTTTTTTGTGATTATAAACCCCAGGTATTTGAATTTATCATTTCCTTTGATTGTTACGTTGTCATCAATCTGTAGATCTTCTATGTCTTCTTCACTTGTAGATAGGTACTCTGTTTTCGTGAGGTTAATATCTAGGCCAGCCTTGGTATATTCTTGTCGTAGTTTCTTCATCATGTAGCTGAGGTCGTTTTGGTCTTGTGCAATCACTACTTGATCGTGTATTGATATATAGATATTCGTTCCGTACCGGTACTCCCATGCCTTCGCATTTTCTTTTCCATGTAGTCAAGGCTTTGTCTAAGTATATTTTGAATAGGGTTGGAGATGTGGAACAACCCTGCAGGAGCCCTTTTGTTGTGGTGAAGTCTCCTATGATTCTTGTTCCCATTTTAATGGACACTTCATTAAACCACAATTTATTGTATTAAAAATTAAATTTTACGTTTCTTAGCGCAAATTAATAAACAAGAACGGGTTAACATAACTCCTTATCTTAAAATAATCTTTTTGAAAACGATTTATGGGATGAAAATTAAAACATCAAAAATAAACATAAAATGTCGTTGAAATGTTGGTAAAATGTTGTTGATTATTATTACAATCAACAGTTTCAGAACTTCCTTGCACAAAAATCATGTTTTTAATTTATGTTTTATTATTATGTAAAACTTACCCCTTCAGGCTGAAGTTTGGTCACCAATACCACGTCCTGCAAAAATTCTATCGGTGTTGCAAGATGTAACTTTATATCAAAATTGACAATACTAGTTACAGAAACTAGAACCTCTACGCCCAAACCGCCGCTGGGGTATGTAACCATCGCTACAAAATGTCTATTTGCTAAGGAACTGATTAATCGCAGCTGGTAATCTTCTCTAGCGGAAGTAGCATTAACTATCAAAAAGCAATTGGTAATCCTTTCAAATTTTCCATCAACATTAAAATCAATGTGGTTATGATCAAGAACTAGTTCTGCACCTCCACGAATAGACTTTTGGTCTTTTATCATAAATTTACTCACGAGAAAACCATTTTTAAAGGCTTTAAATGGTGTTTGGGAAATAACTGTTCCCGTTAAATTTGTGTAATCATTGTCTTTTTCTATCTTCCATTTGCTGTCGAAGCCGATCACAAAGTCAGGATTGTACTGTAAAATAAAAATAGTTAATTAAGTACATCAGAAGAAACACGGTGTACTAACTTTTCAGTTATAACCTTTTTAAATTTTGCTATAATCTTTTTATAAATTCACTTTCTTGTATTTCGTTTAGTAGAATCATAATTACTAACGTATTTTATGTCCGTTTGTGAATTAATGCATATTTAAAAAAAAAAAATTATATGCCTTTTTATGGATATATAACTTTCTATTAAAAAACTTATTTTCATTTCAATAGTAATGACTAATTATTTAAAACTTAGTGAATACTTTGTAATTTAATTCCAAAATTATATGAGGAATGGAAGTCTGCACATAGAGTGTGGAAACCACTTATGGAATAAAATTGTTTGTGTCCTTATTATAGAAAATAATAAAAAATTCTGGGACACGTTAACTTTTAAATTTAAATGTGCGCTTTTTAAACATAAATTTAAATGTACAGGGTGATCTACGCAATTCTGGCATAGTCCATAATCCTTATTTTTTTAAAAGATTCTTAATAACCTGATTTCAACAAACTATATCACGTAGGGTCTATAATAAATAATACGAGGAGAAATTTTGAAATTAATAATTTATCACGTGTTATGGTATCATTTTAAATTAGCTAAATACAGACAATACACTTCTGCTCTAAGTGTCAGTATATTGGGGAAAATTTCTGTTTAGTAACCGTGTTAACATTTTTTGTCATGAATAGGTAAAAACTGCCCAGATAGTCTGCTAATTAAACTAAATCGGTAAATAAAATGGATTGTTATCAATCAGTTGTTGGTGTGTTGACATTTTACATTAAAATAATAAATTCCTAATTAAAAGCTAATTTCTCGCAGAAATAAAAATGAAATATTTAACTGTGACCCACCGAATTGATATTTTAATGATGATAGGTTACGGGGAGAATTGTAGAAGTCAAGTTGAAGTAGCAAACTTCTTTAATCAGAGGTATCCTCAGTTGCCTAATATCGAACAAGGTACTGTATCTAAAATTTAGCACAATTCAGAGAACTTGGACATGTCAAACCATAAAAAAGAAAACCGAACTTCATTCAAGATGAGGTAAAAGTGGATATTTTGTTGTGTCGCAGAGAATCCAACGTCAAGTTCACGTTAAATTGCACGTCAAAATAATTGAGTCACACAACTGTCCTAAGGTGTCTCCATGAAGAAAAACTTCATACATATATATTGACTTTTGTGCCGGAGCTAACAGAATGGATGTAGAATGGATTTTTGCGAAAGAATGATGGATAAAATTAACACAAATGAAATAGGTCTTGGCACAATTCTTTTTTCTGATGAATCAACATTTACATTGAACGGAGAGGTAAACCGACAAAACTGTAGATATTGGTCAGCGGAGAATCCTCATTGGATGCGTGAGACACATACTCAGTATCCTCAAAAGTTGAATGTTGGAACAGGTATTATAGGAGATCATATTATTGGTCCTATACTTGTAGATGGTAATTTGACAGCGGAAAAATATTTAAGCATACTAAGAGACGATGTTCTTCCTCAGTTGGCTAACTTATATCCCAATCCAATAGATCCGACCCTACCGCATCAAACTGTCTGTTTCCAGCAGGATGGTGCAACACCCCATTATGCTTTAATGATGAGAAATTACTTGAATGAAATCTTCTTCAATATATGGATTGGACTAAGGGGTACTATTGAGTGGCCAGTTAGGTCGCCAGATCTTACGCTTTGGGATTTTTTTCTGTGAAGTTATCTTAAGAACAAAATATATGCAAAACAACGAACTAGCACTGAAGACCTCAAAGAAAGGATAACTACAGAAATACGGAATATTTCCTCCAACTTTAAACAAAGTACGGGACGAGTTTTATAGGAGACTGTGTTATTGCCAACAATAAGGTGGAGAACATTTTGAGCATTTATTTTAATGTAATCCAATCAATTACTTCGGGTATTCTATAAATTAATTGTCTTGGAGAAAATTATACTTAATTTCAAAATTTCACTTTGTATTATTCATAAAAGACCCTACATGATATAGTTCGTTGAGATCAGGTTGTTAAGGAGCTTTTAGAAACATAAAAATATACAGGGTGTTTTATTTAAAATACAGATTATGGACTACGCCAGACTTGCGTGGATCACCCTGTACATTCAAATTTATGTTTAAAAAGCGCACATTTAAATTTAAAATTTAAAATATCTGAACGTTTTTTATGTATTCAGTATTCAGTACTTTGCTTTACGGTGTGGAGGCATGGAGAGTGTTAAAAATCTTGAAAGCTTTGAGATGATGTGCTACAGCCGTATACTAAAAATAAGTTGGGTGGATAAAATTACAAATGACGAGGTAATACGCAGAATAAATAACGATCCAGAAGTTATACTGAATATAAAAAAGAGAAAACTTGAATACTTACGCCACCTGATGAGAGGACAAAAGTACACATTACTGCAAAATACAATTCAAGGAAAAATCCAAGGACGCAGAAATCCAGGCCATAGAAGAATGTCCTGGATGAAAAATTTAAGAGAGTGATTTGGCTGTACCACTAACGAATTATTCAAAACAGCAGTAAATAAAATTAGAATCGCCCTAATGATATCCAATCTCCGATAGGAGAGGCATTCAAAGAAGTAGAAGAACGTTTTTTATTATTTTCTAAAATAAGCACCCAAGCAATTTTATTTCATAAGTGGTTTTACACTGTATAATACCTTAGTCGAGAATTATATGACGCGTCTGCTGAAAAGAAAAACAGAATTCGACATTTAACTGCATTGTTGCCGCGCTGCCGGCTTTTCAGTAAGAAAAAATATCCAATAGCCCCTACCACAGCGTGTCGATATTTTTGGAGTGTTAGTGGACTGTCTGACGTCACAATGGGGGGAGGTTTTAAAAACCTTTCCAAACACTACTAATTTGTGTGTATTTGTCCCATAAGAAGTTGAAAATATTGGTTTTTTTAATTGTTTTAAGAATAAATAAGGAGAAACTTTTTTTAAGAATCCTTTATAAAAGGTATATAATTAAAACACCCAATGGGGCTACATCACAAAACGTTTTCGGAATCAATATTCCATCATCAGTGTGTCCTAAAAGTATATAACCACTTTAATTAAAAGAAACATGAAATTTAAAATTTTAACCAAGGTGAATACAAAATGTGGTTAATACTTACCAAGTGTACATGTTTTAAGCTACTGAATATTTGGGTGAAAACCCCGTTAAATGTGTTTAATTTGAATTTAAGTTACATTATTGGATCTTATGTGCTATGATGTTTAAGTTACAATTTCAATTGAAAACATGGCAACGTAAACTCCACTGGAGGTTGCTGGTCCTGAGACAAAGTGTCTACGAGGACATGTTGATAGCAACGGATCGAAATGACCATAATGGCATGTTAGGACTAAAGTCGGAACAAAGCAGTCAAAGTAACTTGAGGTAAATTGCGTTAGGCTTTCACGGCCATCGTCTAACTTATTAAACTGTTTATTCGGGCTGTTGGGCCGTTGTCTTCTGTTGAGATTTGTTCTCGACGTTTCGCCAACACTAGGGGTTGGCATCTTCTGGAGATGTTGATGCTTCGCTTGTAAGCAGAAACTGACGACGCGTTGTACTACGGAGGCAATATTTATAATTCCCACTCGCCTCCCCTCCACTGGTTTCGGCTTGAGGGGGCGTGTCGTTGTTTATAGTAGCTTTTCTATCTCCGTGTTTGGCGGGAAGGGCGTTTGTGGATTTTAATACTGGTATCCATGTTTTGTTGATTTTTAGTCCTTCTTCTATCCTATTGAAATTGTTTGGGTGCTTGTATATTTCCACCGCTTCCCGATATAACCGTGGGTAGTACTGTGAAGTTTTGTCCAGCATCTGTGTTTCTTCAAATAGTTTTCGATGTTCTCCGCTTCCCAAAGCGTGTTCGGCAACGGCAGATTTGTCGATATGTCCTAAACGACAATGGCTTTTATGTTCATTTATCCTGGTGTTGGTGTGTCTTTTTGTGGTTCCCACATATACCATTCCACATGTGCATGGTATTCGGTATACTCCGGCCGTTGCTAATGGGTCGCGTTTGTCTTTTACCGATCTTAAACAATCCTTGATCTTCTTTGTAGGTCTGAAGATGGTCTTTATGTTGGCTTTCTTGAGTATTCGCCCAATTCTGTCCGTTACCCCCGATATATAGGGCAAGAACGCTTTCCCTTTACATTCTGTTTCTTCGTCCCTTCTTCTAGATACGTTGTTCATCGCCTTGTGTATTTCTCTTCTGGTGTACCCATTAGAGGTGAGCGCTTTTTCAATATAAAGAAGTTCACTTTGGAGATGTTGTGGTTCACAAATTCTCTTCGCCCTCTCTGCCAAAGTTTTGATGATACCTTGTTTTTGGCTAGGATGATGATTTGAGTTCCTGTTTAGGTATCTGTCTGTGTGTGTAGGTTTTCGATACACTTTATGTCCTAAGTGACAAACACCAACACAGTGACCACAAACGCCCTTCCCGCCAAACACGGAGATAGAAAAGCTACTATAAACAACGACACGCCCCCTCAAGCCGAAACCAGTGGAGGGGAGGCGAGTGGGAATTATAAATATTGCCTCCGTAGTACAACGCGTCGTCAGTTTCTGCTTACAAGCGAAGCATCAACATCTCCAGAAGATGCCAACCCCTAGTGTTGGCGAAACGTCGAGAACAAATCTCAACAGAAGACAACGGCCCAACAGCCCGAATAAACAGTTTAATAAGTTAACTTGAGGTAGTTGTCTAAATATGACAGTAGCCAGCAATATTTAAAATTGAATAAGTTAATAAAATAACAGTAGCAACCATCAATGAAAAAAATTTTATTAATGTAAGTAGGCTTTAGTTTGGTAAAATTTTGTGGGCACTGATAGGCAACCAACTATACAAATATCTAAATTAAGTGGTGGTAAACTAAAGATTTTTACAGAAGACCCTTTATATTTTTGCAATATTTGGTACCTGGAAAATGGAAAACAGATATAATAGGAAGTTGGGTTCCTTAAATTTTATTGTTGAAGAGTGAAATGGCAAATGATGTATTTGAAAGTGCTATTGAAATGAAGTGTAAATAGAATAGAATTTTTGTAATATACTGTTTATGTAGTACTTAACTTATAACTTAAGCATGGAAGGCCCTCTATGTTTAAAAGCCTCTATGTAAATTTTGTACATGAGAAATATAAAAATATAAGTTATAAGTCCGTGACCACAATGTGGATAGATAAAGTTAATAGAATGTTGGTGTGTATTGGCAAAATATGTAAAAACTGCAAAAGTAGATGGGTTGTAGGTGGCTCTGTTAAGTTTAAACTTATAATATGTGATGTTTTAATATTGGTGTGAGAACAGAAAAGACTCTACAAGAGGCTTGGAACTCCAGAGATTCGAAACCGTACTTTGAAGGAAGTATATGTGGATAAGTAAAATAAAGTGTGGTAGAAAGAAAGATATACAGGTGACGATATAGTTAAGCTTTCAGGATTCAGACTGTTTCGAGGATTCGGTTGAAAACATTCACGTTTCTTTTAAAGTTACCAATCATTTGGGTCAATGCATTTTGAATTCCAAAGACTTTATCAATTATATGAACCGTATTGGTATTTATAGACTAAAATGTTTAGATTGTAAGGCCACCTACATAGGAAGAACATGTAGATCATTGTCTTCACGCTCTTTAAAGCACACAAAAAGAGAAAACACTTCCGCTTTCTCTCAACATCTAAAAGAACATAAACACATCCTTAATATCCCAGAAGACGTATCTCTTCTTCTTCTTATACTACCATGCACCTATAGTGCGTTGGCGAATTATCTTAAGGCCAGATGTCTTTCTTTGCGGGATACAAAAGATCGCCAGTGTTATTTATGTCTATCCAGTTCTTTATGTTTCATAGCCACGACATTTGTTTATAACCTACTCCTCTCTTGCCTTCAATCTTTCCCTGGATGATTAGTTGAGGCATTGCGTATTTTTTTCCTCTCAGAATATGGCCGAGGTATCCAATTTTTCTTACCTTGATCAAATTGAGTAGTTCTCTCTCTGTATTTGCCTTTCTTAAGACTTCCTCGTTTCTCACCCTATCGGTCCATGGTATGCGAAACATTCTTCGCAACGTCCACATTTCGAAGGCCTCCAACTTATTAATGGAAGGTACTCTTAATGTCCATGTTTCCATACCGTATAACAATATGGGCTATACATAGCATGTAACCATCCTGTAGCGGAGATTGAAGGAAAGATTGCGGTTACATAGTAGCGGTGAAGACGTATCACTTATTTACAATATTCCCTAAAAAGCTTCTTCAAACTAGAGATATGACGATCTTGAAATTATCAAAGAAAAACAGAGTCCAAATTGTGTTAATCGCCATGTCTCATTTAATTGAGACTTCTTTCCACTCCATCGCCAACTATTCTCATGACCCACACCCTCAATTTCTACTGGTTCAATAAAATTAACATTAATCGTTCTTCTCTTGTCATTTATTCATCTTCCTCAGTCCACTCCAAACCTCTCTTTCAATGCATCTAACTTTCCATCTATCCCCACTTCTTTCTAGGAATCTAAACTTCAAGTCTGACCCCTATGCCTAATGTTCTTCATGCTTCTTTTCGACACAACTAAATTCAGATCAGATTATTTTACTTCCCATTCACTCAACCATTCACAATCATACATCTTTACCTTCATACCCACATATCTAGATAATTTCATGATCCATCTAAAGTCTAGCCACACATCTAAATCTCCGCTTATCAATCGTAACTCCTTAGTAACAGTATTTAAATCAATCAATGTTTCTGACCACCTCCTACATCAATCAATATAATTACACAACATTCAATTTTTAACTCGATAAGAATAGATATAATTCACAATATACAGTAATCCGCACATATCTGCTTAACTAGATAATCACCTGTTCATCATTCTTTATACCACATTTTATTTTAATTATCCACATATACTTCCCTCAGGGTATGGTTTCGGATCTTTGGAGCTCTCAGCCTCTTGTAGAGTATTTTCTTTTCTCACACCAATATAAAAATATCGCATATTATAAGTTTAAACTTAACAGAGCCACCTACCACCCATCTACTTTTGCAGTTTTTACATATTTTATCAATACAAACCAACATTCTATTTATCTATCCACCTTATGCTGACGAAGTTATATCTTATACTTTTTACATTTCTCGGATACCAAATGTTGCTTTTTAACATATAGGGTCTTTTCTTCTTAAGTTATAAGTTGAGTGATATACGAACAATACATTTCAAAACCACCCATTGGCCATCAATTTTTTTATTTGTTTTACATATTTTGTTAACACACAATAATTTTTAACCAACTTTATTCTTTACCACGAGTTGTATAGACGATTTGGAGAACCTGACGTTGTAAAATTCATTAAGGTAGCACGCCTCAGATGGATAGGTCATGTAATCAGACGAGAGGAAGATGCCATAGTCAGAAAAGTTTTTGACCGAAGAGGGCCGATCGGACAACGAAGAAGAGGAAGACCGAGACTTAGGTACCAAAACAACCTAGAAAATTATTTGAAGTCTATCGGAATTAGAGCATGGAGAAGAGTTGCCAGAGACAGGGGCGAATGGAGGATTGTTCTGAAGAAGGCTTTGGCTCATAAAGAGCTGTAACGCCACTGATGATGATGATTCTTTAACACAATTATTTATTTATGTTCATGAACGTATAACTTATATTTTTATATTTCTCAGGTACAAAATTTTGTTTTTTAACATAGAGCCTTCCATGCTTAAGTTATAATTTAAGTACTACATGAACAAACTACTACAAACTACATTAAAAAAATTTTATTCTATTTACTCTTCATCTCAATAGCATTTTCAAATATATCATTTAACATTTCACTCTTCAACAATAAAATTTAAAGAACTCAACTTCCTACTATATCTGTTTTCCATTTTGCAGGTACCAAATGTTGCAAAAACATAAAGAGCCTTTTGCAAAAATCATTAGTTTAACACCACTTAATTGGACCGCGTGATGTAATAACGGATTAAGGGCCAAAAACTCAAAATCGAGATAATAGTACCATCTAGCAGATAGGGTGCAAATCTATAAATAAAAACATGTTTTTTGTAAAAAAGTACAAAATAAAGCGGTTTTTAAGAACCTGTATTAAGCGACATTGGTTATTTTATTAAAAAAAATCTCACATTGAGATTTGTAATATCGAATTAAAAGCCAAGTTGATTTTACAGAATTAAAAACTCTTACAACAAAAATTGGAATATAAAATCAACCGCCGATATTAGTACATAATCCATTGTCAAAAACAAAAATCCTTATCTTTTAAGTGTAATAACGAATCAAGCGCGACAAATAGTCGGTTAATTCTTTATTACAAAACACAACATATTTATTGTCTAGCTATCAAGAAATCGAATTACGCGACATCGTTTGTCGGATAATTCGTTATTTTAAAACAAAGTTCAAACACTTAATGGATCATTGGACATTGTGCATCAGTCGTCAACAAACTAGCGATAATAGTATTCTCATGTTTTGCCAGGTTACAAGTGCATAATAAAATTAAGTTAGATGTATTTTATTATTCCATCAAAATTAATAATTGAAGCCTCATGCATAAAAATTCTAGAAGTTACAAACTGATGTGTACAGCTATATAAAATAGTGCAGTTTCTTTTTCCTAAGAAAAGAATAAAAATTTATTATCAGAGCCGGAGTTACGTACTATATAATAACATTTATACAGTGAGTCCATTTAATACATCTTCTTCTTTAAGTGCCGTCTTCTAATCGGAGGTTGAATATGATCATCACTATCTTTACTCTATCTACTGCTGCTCTGGAGAGTTCTATAGAACTAGGTACATTTGAACCAGTCCCTTAAATTCTTCAACCAGGACACTCTCCTTCTTCCTATGCTCCTTCCTCCTCTTATCATTCCTTGTGTCTTAGCTGTTCACATCGCTGTCCCCTTATTGCGTGTCCCAGATATTGTAACTTTCTTATTTTTATTGTGTTTATTATTTCGTATTATTTGCCCATTTCTCGCAATACTTCCGTATTAGTTTTCTTCTGTGTCCATAATATTCTAAACATCCTCCTGTAACACCACATTTCAAAGGACTATAGCTTATTTATGTGTTGCTTCAGTGTCCAGCTTTCAAGTCCATATTACAGTATCGAAAACACGTAGCATCTCAGTGTTCTTATTCTCAGTTCTAATCTAAGGTCTTTGTTGCAGAGAATTGTTTTCATTTTTACAAACGCATTTCTTGCTATTTCTATCCTGGTCCTTATTTCTGATGTTTGGTCATTATTGTCTGAAATCTGGGTTCCTAGGTATTTTTATTTATCAACCCTTTCTATCGGTACAGTTTCCAAATGTATTTTTGTTTGTATATTTGTTTTTTTGTTATTATCATGTATTTGGTCTTTTTTTATTCATTTTTAGTTCATATTTTTTAAAGAAACTATTTGTTTTGGTTAGTAGTACTTGGAGTTGTTCAACAAACTTTGCCATAATCACGGTGTCATCTGAATATCTTATGTTATTAATAGATCTTCCGTTAATTTTAATAATTATTTAATACATACTACCTTCTTAAACTTTAACTTTAAGTAACTACTTTTGTAGGTACTTTTTTTAGGTACAATACGAGGCAAGTGAGTTTCTAATAAACACATCAATAAACTCGTCACTAAATGAAAGTACCTGCCGTGTTGAAGTCAGTTCTATGGGAGAGGAGAAATTACCTGAAGACTCAGTATTATTGGATATATCCTATTCTAACGTGAGTATCCCCTCCTCTAACCTGTATATCTCAAAACATTTAATGAGCCCGTATTCTTTTGATGTATTGCATGGGGACAGAAGTTTGAGTGTTGATATAAAAAATAGCAAAAACGTTACTACATCCGAGCAGGTTACAGCAAGTGCAAGAAATAATAGACGTAACAAATGAGGAATCCATTCGGTTAGAAATAGAAAATTTAACAACACACGAAAATAATGAAGAATCCTTAGAAGAATCTAATGGAGAAGATCAGACAGAAGCTGCTAGAGAGCAAGAAAATTTGGAGGAATATAAAAATTAAGAAAATGCCAATAGATTAGATAGATATAGATAGCCAATAGAAAATTTGGAGGATATAAAAATTAAGAAAATGCCAATAGATTAGAAACAGAAAACATAAAGGAATCTAGAAAAGGAAGACCAAGAAAGAGACGAGTTGAAAATCAATCCCGGCAATCTCGAAAACTTTTATGTGAAACCAATTAACCGTATGTAAGTCAAAAGGACAAATCCAAAGAAGCTAGACAGTTTACATATTATCGCTGCAAAGACAAACGTTACGATAAAATAAGTTTAGAAGAAAGGCAACAAGAATTTAACAGATTTTGGGCACTTAATAACTATCAAGCCAAATGCCTCTATGTATCATCTTCAGTCGTAGTTGTGCCACCAAAAAGAAAAAGAGTTAAACTATCGACTAAAAGAACCCAAACAAGAATATATCAACTAGTTGGTAAAGTATTATGTTCAAAAATGTTTATTCAAACTTTGAGCATATCCTCGGCAAGAGTTGACCGATAATTAAAAAAAGTTGGTTCAACAGAAGTCATTAAAGATCATAGAGGAGAAAAGGCAGCTACCCATCGAAAAATGCCTGAAGATCAAAAACAAAGAATTATTGATCACATCAGCAAATTTCCAAAATATAGGTCGCATTATTGTTGAAACCAAAGTGAACGACGTTTTTTAAACAGTGATGTAACCCTAGACATAATGTTTAAGTTGTATAAAGAAGAAAATCAGGACAGTGTTTCTTTTTCTTTCTATAAACGCATATTTTATAACAGTTTTAATTTGCAAAGGAAACGACTTAAAAAGGACACATACAATAAATGCTTTAACTTTGCAGTTAAAATCCAAAGCTCTACATCTGAGCAAGAGAAAAAAGAATTTAAGAGACTAAGAGATACTCATCCAGATGAAGCAAAAGCAGCTAGAAATCTTATGAATTCAGATCTCCAAAAAACTAAAAATGAAGAAAACCTGGAGGTATTGACTTTTGATTTGGAAAAAACCCTACCTCTACCACGCCTTCCAACTAACATTGTATTTTACAAAAGGAAGCTGTGGCTTTATAACTGCGGTGTACATTCAGGAAAAACTGGGCTATGCCATTGCTATATTTGGGTTAAATATACAGCAGGAAAAGGAGCACAAGAGGTAGGTTCTGTTTTATTAAAATATTTGCACCTCAAGTAACTGAATTGATATTATGGTCTGACAGTTGCGGAGGAAAAAACCGCCATATTAAAATTGTGATGCTTTTAAAATCTGCGCTTGAACCTTTACCTTCTTAAAAAAAATAAAGATGCGCTTTCTAGTATCAGGACACAGTTTTATGCCCAATAACTCCGAATTTTTGGACATAGAATCAGCATTAAAGCTCCAAAATCGGTTGTATACTCTAGATGATTATATAAAGGTTATCAAAACTTGCAGAAAATGAAACAAATTAGTGGTTTAAATGGTAAAAAAAGTTCAAAGGAGTTTGCGATATTTTAAAACATAGTGTAAATAGAAAGAACGATATAAATGGGAATTCCATTAACTGGCTTCAAACTAAAGAAATACTCCTCATGGAAGAAAATCCGTTTAAAATATATTTCAGCAAAAATCACGGCGGAAATTTGCAAGAAGTAGACACAAGTAAAAGAGTCAGAAGAAATGCAACCAGGACTACAGAATTTTTATATTCCTAAAAACTGCAAATTTTGTGTCCTAATGGGAAACCTGTCTCTATTCCAAAGCTTAATGTCATAATGTCGTTAATGGAGCTTATTCCATTGGATGCCAAACAATTCTACGAAAATATCGTAGGGAATGAAGGCATTCAAGATGATATTGACGGCTTTAATGGATCATTAGACTTCGATATTGAAGACCTATCATTTTCTGTATACGATATAACTTTTTATATGTATTAAAGCTAAGAATTTAATAAAACGTTAATATAACATGTATTTTTTATTTTGAAACATCAGATTAACCGCCAAATATGTCTTTTAATCCGGTATTTCGATCTTAAATCATACATATCTTAAACAATCATAAACGAATTAAGCGACATTTGTTCGAATAACTTTTAAAATATAAATTATTTTTAAAAAATTGAAAATAAAACATATTAAAGTTTTTTATATTTGCAATACTCTATCAAAATATAAAACTTAAACCCATTTTTTCAAACCTACATTTTGGACTTAATCCGCTATTACATAACGCGGTCCAATTTAGATATTTGTATAAGTAGTTGGTTGCCTATCAGTACCCACAAAATTTTAAAAAACTTCAGTCCACCTACATTAATAAAAAAATTTCAATTTTTCATTTAAATTTTAAATTTCAAATTTTCATTTCTTAACGTAAATTTAGGATAAATTTATAATTCAAACTACAACATTGATTATTTTATTATAATTTTAACTTATTCAATTTTAAATATTGCTGGCTACTGTCATATTTAGACACATACTCAAGTTACATTAATTGCTTTGATCCGACTTTCGTCCTAACATGTCATTATTGTCATTTCAATCAGTTGCTATCAACAAATCCTCGGAGATACTTTGTCTCAGCAACGTCCAGTGTAGTTTTACGTTGCCATGATATCAATTCTAATTATAACTTAAACATCCTAGCATATAACATCCAATAATGTAACTTAAATTCAAACTAAAAACATTCAACGGGTTTTTTATCCAAATATTTAGTGGCTCAAGTATTATCTACATGTTGTATTAACCTTGGTCAAAATTTTAAATTTCATGTTTTCTTTAATTAAAGTAGTTATATACTTTTAGGGCACACTGATGATGGAATATTGATTCCGAAAACGTTTTGAGATGTAGCCCCATTGGGTGTTTTAATTATATACCTTTTATAAAGGGTTTTTAAATAAATTTTTTGTGGTACATGGTATACAGAGAGTTCATATTTTATATGATTATATTATTATACATATATTATATTATTGTTTGATTAAATCTTGAATTATTATTTTACTTCATTTCACGGTATTTTGTTGTTGTTTTCATCAGGGTGATTTTAAAATAAATCAATAAATCATTGAACTTATTTACGAAGTTGAAAAATATTTAAAATAATATTTTATTCCTTTGTCGTTGCGAATGATTTTATCTTGTAAAAGACTAAAGATATTCGTTTTCTCGTAGTTTAAGTTGTAATATAACATTCTGTGGAAACCTTTCTACTAAATTGCCATAATGAATTTTTAAAAAAATGTTCCTTGAATGTTTTTGAGTTTATTTTTTAGATCTGGGATATGATGGCGAGTAAACATAATATTATGTTGAAGAACTTCCCAGAGTTACATTGTTTGTTTTTAGATAAATGACTAAGTCATATGCATATAAGCTAGTAAATACAGGTAGTTTTATTTGATGTATAATAGTATTTATTGCAATTAGAAAGAAAGTAGGAGTTAGAGTAGATCCTTGTGGAATGCCGTTTTGAAGTACTCGTCTGGAGGACGTAAATCCATTGGTTCTAACTCAAAAGATTCGTGTTTCTAGAAAATTTTTAATTAAGGCCAAAATATGCTCTTGAATATCCCATTTTCAAAGTGTTTTTAGTATAAGATGTCTCCATGTTGTGTCAAACGCTTTTCTTATGTCAAAAAATACGGCAATAAGTTTTTGGTTACGCAGAAAGGATTCATGTCTACTAGATTTAAGTGTTATTAGATTGTCTGTTGTGGATCTACCCGTACGAAATCCACTTTGTCTGATACTGATTAGGTTATTGTTTTGGAGGTGCCATTTAAGATGATAATTAAGGATTTTTTCTAAAAGTGTGCAGGTACAACACGTAAGTGATATTGGGCGATAGGAATTTGGATCGTCTTTTGGTTTATTATATTTAAGGATTGGAATTATAGTTGCCTGCGACCATAGATCAGGAAAGTCATAGTGAATAAAAATATTGTATAAAATATTAACTAATATTACTTTTGCATTCAGAGAAAGATTTCGTAAGAAAAGAGGGTGGATATCATCAGGTCCTGGACTCAAATTTTCAACACTTAAACAAAATTCTAATTCCTAAAGACTTACTGGTTTGTTTATTGAATTGCCGCTCTCTGTGATTTGTATATTTGAAGACTCCGTTAGTTTTTTGTACTCTAGAAAGGATAGGTTGTAATTGGAATCATTAGAAATAGGTTCATATAAATCTGCTAGTATTTCTGGAATATCTTGTTTATTTGAATGCGTTTGGTTATTGTATGATACACTATCTACACCTCGGAAGTATTTTGTCCCTTTTATTCTGCGGACTTCGTTCCATATGTTGCCTAAGGGAGTGGAAGGATTTATTGAAGAAACGCACTTTTTCCAACTTTCCCGTTTTGTTTTTTTGATTGTCTGCTTTGAGCTCTGAGATTTTTAAACTTTAAAAGGTTTTCGATAGTTATGTTTCTTGTAAACGTTAAAAGCGTGTTTAGACAAAGTGAGTGCTTGTACAATTTCGTTATTCCTCCAAGGAACTGGCTGCTTTTGACTCGATTCTATTTTTCCCACTACGATTGTTGCTGCAGAAATAATAATGTTATTAAATATTTCAAGATTTTGGTTTGCGTTATTGGTTAAACTAGATTTGTTTGTTTGTTCTTCTATCAGTGTTCGATATAAATCCCAGTCAGCTGACTTTATTTTCCATGTCTGGTGAATTGTAAAAGTTGATTTATCATTAGTGTTTATGGTTATCGTAATAGGGAAATATCAATGTATCCCAGTATATTAAAGGAGCTAGCGACGGACTTCATAAAGAGAGATCTACGGCAGAAAATGTATTATTGTATGAATTGAACCTAGTAGATTTGCCAGTGTTTAGTAAAACTAAATTTAAATTATCAATAAAATTATTTAAGAGATTGCCACATCTGTCGGTTTTGTTACTTCCCCAAGTACTGTTGTGACAGTTAAAATCGCCTAATATTATTTTTGGGTGTGGAATTTGGTTTAAAGCATTGCTTAGTTCAGTTGTCAGCATGTCTAAATCAGTGGGATGAGGTAAGTATACATTGCAAATATTGATTTTCATGTTGTGGGTGACTGACACTGCAACTATTTCGAGATTTGTTTGCAGTTGTATTTCAGTTGACTCTATGTCATCCCTTACGAAAATTGCTAATCCGCCGCTTGAGTGATTTGCAACTCGGTTTCTTAGAAAAGGAACATAATTTTTTATGTTTTTTTATGTCACTTTTTTTTTGGTCACAATTTGGTGCTTGAAATGGGTCTCTTCTAGGCATATTACTAAAGGAAGATGTATAAGAATATATATGATGAATAAAAAGCTTGATGGATTATATATGTGTAAAATAACCGTTAGGGTTCCACTGTAATATAAATGTGCTGGCCATTTATTTAACTATTTACTATTTACTATTTGACTATTTACTATTTAAGTATTTACTATTTAACTATTTACTATTTATGTGTTAACTATTTATTGTTGAGAACTTGATTCGTAGTCAGTTTCATCAGTAAAAGAAAGACTGTTGAGAAGCAGTTTCTTCTTCAATCTGGTGATATTGTTTTTTAAAGTTTTATTTTGTATTTGAGAGTATATAAAGTTTAGAATTTTTTGTATTTCTTGACTTTCATTTAAATAATTTTTAACAATAAGTTCAGGATGTTTTGAGTGAACGGAATTTGCCAGAAAATCACTTATTTCATGAAAAGTAAGTGTAAAGGAAGGGTTTCTATTTTCAATTTTTTCTTTAATTGGATTTAACATAATTGGAATATATTCTTGGGTTTTAGGCTTTTTCTTAGGTTTTTGAATATCGGGAGGCGGTAGGTCATTTTCAAGGATTTCAGGAGAGGAGATTTGTCTTTTAGTAGCATGAGTAACTTCAGCGGTTTTTCTATTGCTTTCAATCACTAAGGTATTATCTTGTATTGGTTATTTTCTTGGTATTGGTTTCGTGGTTGTTCTTGTAGCTGATTATATTCTTCATTGGTGAAGTAATGTATATTAACGTGGTGGTCTGTTTCCATTTGATTAATTGAGTTGATTGATGATGATAAAGATGGACAGTCAGAATCTTGATTTCCGACCATCTTGCATCTGGAAACATCTATGGAAATGTATTGTCGATATGATGTATTGTTTAAATGAGATTAGAAATGAGTCAGGAATTGATGCATTTTCTAATGAACATTTACCTCCTAAAGCTGAGCACGTGGCTGTATTCTGGGTCTTGCATGCCTACTCGTAGAAACGTCATGTTAGAGGCGGATTTTATACCCATAGTTTTTTAGTGGTCTTTAATTATGCTATTAGGTATAGTAGGACATACATTATATATGATTAGTCTCTGGGCAGGGGTTATAAGTCTTCTTACTTCAATTTGGTTACCATCAATATTTATATATTTGTGAGAGCTAAGAAATTGATCAACTACATATTTAGAGGAGAGGTAGATGCAGATGCGGTTGTTTGCTATTTTGGATGCCCAAACAACATTTTTGGGTTGTACTATGTTTGTACACAAGCGAAACCGGTCGTCCGATTAGTTAAATTAAATTGATTGTGAGTAAGTCTAACTTATTATTTCTTTTACCTTTTCAAAAACTTTTATTCCTTGTAAGGTTGAAAGTATAATATATTGGTCTTTTGAAGACTGTTGAAAACTGTTTAATGCATTGAAGTAAGATATATGTGACGTAGTGGGTATATATCGTGAGGTAGTAGCTAATTCCAATTCATCCATCTTCCCGCTGAGAATTTACGTAAATTGGCACAGAGGATCTGAAGCCGGACCTGGCCACTTAATAAAATTGAACTGCAGCCTAATTACTTGTTAGAAGCAAGAACCAGCAAAAAGTTATTGTCAATAGTCGATAAGTTGAATTGAAATCGATAAAATATTTTACCTTTTAAACTTCTGATTTTAAGGTTATTAATAATGCAGTTTTGTACTCACAGAATTCTACGATTTTCAGTACACTGTCACATTTAACTTTAAGTTGCAAACAGTATAAAAACTAAATTATATTTTTAATTTTAACTACTAGTAATTAACAAATTTGTCAGAACCGATATAAAGCTGTATGATCTGCTAGATATCGGGGAAGAAAATCTAAAGAGGTAAGTTTATTTCAATTAATTTAGCAATATACTTCAAAGCATATACTTTTTAGGAACAATCTAATTCACCTTCGTCTTCACTCAGCCTAAATATCGATCAACATGTGGAAGAAACTTGCAATATAAATACGAAGTCTTTCAAAAATCTGTTTCTTGTTACTTTTGTGAATCAGTTGTATTAAATTTTCGCAAACATATAATACGAAATCATCAAAGCGAATTAGAAGTTCAAAAAATTTTGGTTTACCCTCCAAGAAGTAAAACAAGAAATCAATTGTTATTTGCTTTGAAAAAAAAAGGGAAACTATTTATTGGGTGCAGCAAATTTAAAACCAATTAGGAAAGGATCTGCAGATAGATACAAACTTATGTAATCCTGATAAATATGTAATCCTGATTCAGTAACCAGAAATTCTCAATTACAAGTACAAAATTTCTTATTAAGTCACCTCAAATTGGACACATATTTAAAAGAAGCTGTTTCTCCTAGAATACGAGCAGACAATGGCTAAAACAGATCCACTTATTTGTGCGTTTGGCTCAAGATATTTGAAGATCTATAGAAAATAATACTTTATACAAGTAGCGTCAAGAAAAATGAGGGAATTAGCTAAAATTGTTATCAAACTAAGCAAAAATAGTTCCTCAATCAAAACACTTTTTGACTAATTAAAACCAGAATATTACGATTCTTTAGTTTTGCTTCCTTAATTGTTTCAAAATATGATAACGGAAGCAAAACTTTTAAAGCTCCATTATTTGCTAAAAATTTTGGCACTACATTAAAACAGTGTTGTGATATAGCACTTATGCATAATGTGACAAAGTCTGCGTTTACTGTTAAAAGTGCCAGCGCTAAATCTGACTTAAAAAAGTTACATTAAAGCTAAAGATAATTAAAGTTATGAAGAATTTTCTGAAGCAATTTCAGAAATCGAAAGAATTTTAATGAAAAGTTTTAAAAGAATAGGTAAGGGGGGAAGAGGTAAAAGGGAAGGTGGTGTACCCGTCTTAGTAAGTAAGGATGTACAAGAACACTTAGAAATGATTACAAAATGTAGAGATTTACTTTTAAAAACACCTAGTATTTACTTTTTGTTAATCCAAAATTTGATAAACCGATTCGAGGGTATGAAGTAATGTCAAAGTATGCTAAATCATGCGGAGCTAAAAATCCTCGTGCTCTTACATGTACAAGGTTGAAAAAGCATCTAGCAACGCTAAACCAGTTGTTTATCATGTCGGAAAATGACATGGAGCAACTGGCTTCGATGCTCATATAAACTCCCCGATAACATTTATGAAACTGTAAAGATCTCTAAGTTAATCCTGTTAATGGAGAAAGGTAAAGCAGGTCAATTTAAGGGAAAAAGCTTAGAACAAATAGAGATAAATTTGGAAGAAGACATTATGGAAGATGATGATGGACACAATAACGAATTATTTGAGGAACAAGAAAATGAAACCAATGCTGTTATTGAATCAAAAGGTCCAGAAAGTTGTAATAATGAAAAAAAGGGAATAATGGATATAAAGACAAAAAACAAAAATTGGGTCAAAATAAAGGTCTTCATTCAAAATGAATATAATAAGTATTGAATGTCCAAGTTTTTTTCGAAATTCAGTTTTTGTAATAAATTTTTGTAATAAATTTTAGTTTCGAAATCTGAGTTAAATTTTCAGTTTTGTTTGTATTTTCATTTGTGTTTATATTTTCATTTTTGTTCATATTTTTTTTATTTGTTTTTAAATCTAACAAAATTAAAGCTTTATAACGAACAAAGATACTTTTTTTTTCGTTAGCCCTTGTTATAGTTTATTTTTATGAACGAGAGAGTAATTAGCATAATTTTAACTGGTAGCTCCGACCACTCCATGGGCGTGCTCAAGATTAATTGAAAAATTACTTTGAATAATTGTAAAAAATAAATGAATTATTTCAGTGTTATAAAGTGTTATGTGTATGTAAACAAAAGTGACCTCTTTTATCACACACTATATTAGAACTGACTGGCCTACATTAAAAAGGGTTTTAAAAAATTCACATTTTTTTTAATTTTTAAAAATTACCAAAGAGAAAAAGAGTTTTTAAAACCGTCTAAGGTATGTTAAATAGATGAATAAAAATATTAATATAAAACTTACAGCTACTTGTTACAAATCCAAATCAGATTCAGAAGATGAACTTTCAGAACCAAGATTTATAATAAATGGCTCGATCATTTTATCAGTAATATTGTCCAGCTTCCACATTTTTTCCTCTTCTTTAATAGTGTGATTTACTGCCTTTTCCCAGTTTTCAGGTTTTACATTATTTACGGCCTCCAAAAACAACTGTTTAACATCATGAATTTTAAAAGTGGTATTTTTTCTTGAAACTTCACTCTTTATCTGTGCCCATACCAGTTCAATCGGGTTTAATTCACAATGATATGGTGGGGATCTAAGTACTGTCATTCCACGATTTTTGGCAATTTCATCAATTTCGTATTTTTAAAATTTTTCTTTATGAAGGGCACACAACGAATAAAGTTCCTTTCTTATAGATCCGGGATGGTACGTAATATTTTTTGAACTCAGCCAATTCTGCAAGTCTTTTTTTAACCACTTGGTTGTGGGCAGTCCTTCTATAAGTCTGGAGTGATAACTTGCATTATCCATTACTATTACACAGTTCTTAGGAAGAAGATCTATCATTTGTTCGAACCATTCTTGAAAGACATCAGCGTTTATGTCTTCATGGTAGTCACCGGTACGAGTTGATTCAAAAGTTAATAAACCACCTTCAACAAAACCGTCTGAACTGCCAATGTGTACTATTATCAGCCTGCGTCCCTTTCCTGATGGTGGGTTTAAACCAGTAGATAAGTTATTTACAAAAGCGTGCCTTTGACTTGTAACAGTTTCATCCTGCCAAAATTTATTTGGTGTATGACCCTCGTTGATCCATGTTTCATCAAGATAAAATATTTTTCTTTTTTGGTTTCTCATTTCCTTTATGGTTCTTAGAAAATGTCTTCTCCATATGACAATATCGCTTCTTTCTAATAAAATAGACTTTCTGGGATTCTTTTTCCAGCGGAAGCCTATTTCTTTTAAAAGTTTCCATAACGTACTTCGACTCATTTCTGGGTAATCCTTATCATCTTGAACTGAGACAAGAACTTTATCCAATGTTGGAAATTCTTGTCTAAAGAAGAATTCATGCACTTTCCGTCGAAGTCCTTCTTTAAAATGATATTCTATTTGAAATTTTGGTTTCCCTGGAGCATTACGTGGCATTTGAAAACTACCACATTTCTCTTCTTTAATAACTCTGTAAATCGTAGATTTCCCAACACCAAGTGTACTGCTAACTAACTCAACGGTCTCATCAACACTTTCACATAAACGTTTGTCTGTAAATGATTTAAAACAATTAAATATTAATGTTTTTTCATTAACTGTTAGAGGACCAATTTTTCAGCGTTTACACGGCACTTCAAATTTTCCATAACACTAGTATACACAATAAACTGCACCTTGCAACTGAAGTACCTACTTTTAGTGAACTGTTAAGAATTTTGAATACGCCACTTGGACCTTCCTATATACAAAATGGAAAAACCCACTATCACATTTTCTGTGGAATAAGTTTAGAAGGTAATTATCTAGTCAATTACTGTCGTCGATTCCTGGAATTAAAGAATTAAATGTTTGATTGTTGAAACCCTTACTTCGTGGAATGCACTCATTTCAGATAAAATAAAATGTTTTATTTTATCTAAAGAATTAAACTTTATTTTGCAAATAGGCAAAGAATTAAACTTTATTTTGCAAATAAATAAAATAACACGTTTTATTTTATCTAAAGAATTAAACTTTATTTTGCAAATAGGTAGGTACTTATTAAACTTTTATTGGTTATATATAGCCAATAAAATAAACATCTTACATTTCTTGCAAATTCATTAGTACCTGTTAACCTCCATCACTCCCACACTGGCAACCTTATTTAGGGATTACTAACCCTCACAACTATTGTATTCTATTCTGCTCCAACCTTTATACCTGGTGGTCATACTCAATTTAAAATTGTTTTCCTATATACTTCTGTAAACTTGTTGACAAATATCTGTTTTTCATTAAGTCACCCGTATCAACAGTTTAGGGATTTGCATACATAATTTATTGTTTTATTACTCTCTCATACATAAAAATACACTATAGAAATTTACAAATGATTATCAATAATATATATATATATATATATATATATATATATATATATATATATATATATATATATATATATATATATATATATATATATATATATATATATATATATATATATATATATATATATATATATATATATATATATATATTATATATATATATATACTCATATATTTTCATACTTTTTCTTTCTTTTTCTTAAAGAAGAAGATACAATACATGGGAAACTTTGAGACAGCTAAGGAAATGATCAGAAATCATCTCAAAGATGAGGCGTGTCTATGGTTCGACAGCAAAGTGGAGGAATTTGAAAATTGGCAAGAATTTGAAAATAAATTTCTGAGTTTTTTCTGGGGAAAGACAGAGCAATTACAGATAAACAAGGAATTGCAAAATGGGAAATACCATGAGAGGATGGGTATATCAGAAAAAACATACGCATTGCAAATGTACAATAACGCAAAACATCTGCAATACAATTATTCATCCGAGCAATTAGTAGAGTTGATTGCAAGACACTTTGATGACACAATTGAAGATCAAATCAATCTACAAAACTACAAAGACATCGATAGTTTATGCCAATTCCTACAAATAAGGGCATCACGGATACAGAAAAAAAGAGCAAGAAGGTCACAAGAAAATTACAGACACCGAGAAACTCAGGAATACAGAGAGAGAGGACAAAATTTTAGGAGGGATTACACTAGACGAGAATTTATTTCCAGGAGGGAAAAAGAAAATGGGGAAAACAGAAGAGGAATTGATGATTTCAGAAATCGGCTATGGAATGAGGACAGATATCGAGACAATCACAACAGAAATAACACACGCGCATATCCCAAAAACAGAAATTACAATAGACGAAATGAACAGGAATATCGTGGAAACCGGAACGGATATGACAGACCAAAAGAAAACAGAAGAGAGGTAAATCATATACAAATAGAAGAAAATGAAAATGAAAGACACAGCGATGAAAGAAGAAATACGGAAGAACAACAAACGGTTTTTCACGAAAGCACCCACTAAAACCAAAAAACCAGGCAGGAATTTTTTGTCACCCGAAGGAATTCATTAAATTAGCAGGAAATAATGAGGAAAAAAGAGGAGTTAATTTAAAATTTGTAGATGGTTTCATAAAAAATAGACCAATCAAAATTTTGATAGACACCGGTTCAGAAATAACATTGGTAAACAGAAAATTAATAGAAGAAGTGAGTTTGACAAATTTAATTTACAAAATATCAAGGGTAAATTTGGTGGGTGCAAATAAACGGACATTGGCAACGATAAATGAAGGAATACGAGTGAGGGTACGATTGGATGAGAAAATGTATGCACTACAATGTGTAATAATGCCAAACATGTCGCATGACATGATTGTAGGAGTGGACGAACTGGCAGAAAAACATGTAGTCATAGATTTCAAAAATAATACGATGAAACTAACAGAAGAAAAAGAAGGAGAACAGGAAAATGAACATGGGAAAAAGAAAATTGATAATTCGGAAAAAGAACAAACAGTGGAAATGAATTTGGCAACGAAGCAAGGACAAAGAGGAAAAGGAAGAAAACTTAAGAAAAGGATAAAGGAAGTCAATACCGGAGATTCCTCAAAAGAAGGAATGAGCCCCTAAGAAGAAGAAGAAATAGTGTCAACAAAGGAAAATGAAAAGGATATGATTGAAACAGTGGTATTTAAGGAAGAGATTGATGAAAAAGAGGAGGAAAAATGCGCGATAAATATGTGTCAAGAATCTGAGGAAAAAGAAAGAAAATTGATATGTGGAGAAGAAAAAGAAAATGAGGTGCGTCTGATGTTAAAAGAACACGAAACTTTAATAAATGAGGAAAACAGAGTGGCAAAAAAGTACGAACATTCTTTTGAGGTAAAAAACTTGGGAAACTTTCGATCAAAGACTTACCCGATCCCATATAAATATCGACAACAGGTGAAAGAAGAAATTAATAAAATGTTGGAAGATCAAATAATTGAACGATGTGATTCACCGTATATTAATCCAATTGTAATAGTAAAAAAAAGTAGTGGAGAATTAAGACTATGTTTAGATGCCAGAAATATCAACCAGCACACGGTATCACAATATGAATCACCTCTAAACATCGTGGCCATATTTGGAAGAATTACAGGATCACACATATTCTCTAAAATTGATTTAAAGCATAGTTTTTGGTTGATACCTTTAGCTGAACAATGTAGAAACTATACCGCGTTCTCAATTGATGGTATTGTATACAGGTTCAAGGTAGTGCCTTTTGGTTTACAAAGCGCTTGTGCGGCATTGGTACGGGCTCTACATTCTATTTTAAATCGATACGAAGATTTCATAGTCCATTACATCGATGATTTGTTGATTTTTTCACGAGATATACATAGCCATATGAAACATATAAAGATAATTCTGGAAGAATTGGACAGAGCGGGATTAAAATTAAACATAAATGTCAATTTTTCCAAAAGGAAGTAATTTATCTAGGTTTTCAATTGGACACTACAACAGTTAGCTTAGCCGAAGACCGAGTCAAGCTCATTGATGAATATCCAAGACCAACGAATTTGAAAACATTGAGAGGTTTTCTTGGCACGATCAATTATTTTAAAAAACTAATTCCCGATTTAAGCCAACAGGAAATTCCTCTAATAAAATTGCTGAAGAAAGGGATAAAATGGAATTGGAAAGAAGAACAGGAGAAGGCTTTTTAAATATTAAAACAAGAATTTGCAAAAGGAACAAAAATATACCACCCCAATTATAATCTACCATTCATACTCCGAACTGATGCGTCAATACAAAAGTTTGCAGGAGTTTTGTCACAGATACAAAACGACCAAGAAGTGCCAATATGTTTTATATCTCGGGTGACCAAAACTCACAAAAGAAAATATAGTGTGACAGAATTGGAATTTGCCAGTGTACTATTTTGTGTAAACAAATTAAGATATTATTTATTGGGAGCTAAATTCACAATCGAGACGGATTATGCCGCTTTGGTTCACATCATGAAGAATCGATTGGTGAATAATCGGATACATAGAGGCATTCTATTACTACAGGAGTACGATTTTGAATTCCGGTATATCAACGGAAAAGACAATATCATAGCCGACGCGCTAACACGGGATGAAGACACAGGAAAAAAGGAAGCAATTACGTTACATGTGGGACTAAATATCTTGACACAAGAAGAAGGTGTATTCTCATTAAATGAAATAAGAAGAGACCAAGGAGAATTGGAGGAAAGAGAAAAAAGAAGAGCGGAAATAGAAAACGACATATATTTCAAAAGAATAGACGGAAGGGAACTATATTTGGTGACACAAACATTGGCAGGGAGGATTGTAAAAAGTTTACACGAAGACAATGGACATATCGGTAGCAGAAAATTTGCCGACAAGATTACCGCATCGCAAAAGAAATTACACAAAAGTGCCAGATCTGTCAAAAATATAAAATTAGAAATTTCAAAAATGAAAACGTTACAAAAAATATTATATCCCGGAACAAATTAGATATTGTAGCAATAGAGATGTTAAGCGATCTAATTATGACGACGAAGAGGAATAAACATGTTTTAGTCATGGTAGATGTGTTTTCCAAATATGTAAAATTATACAGTTGCCGTACCACGAAAGGGGAAGAAATAATGAGAAAAATCGACAATTTTATAGCCACCGTAGGAACACCAAGAAGGATTCTTCTAGACAATGCAAGATATTTTAGAAATGATCGTTTCAAGGGACAACTTCGAGAACGAGGAATAGAGACAAATTTTGTTAGCATCAGACATCCACAGAGTAATCCTTCGGAACGTTTTATACAGGAAGTGACGAAGTTTCTACGGATTACAACAGAGGGTCAACATCGACGATGGGATAGGAAAGTCGCCGAAGTAGAAACGTATCTGAATACCATCCCGAGCACCGTAACGAAAGAGACCCCAGAATATATCATGAAGGGTATAATGCCACTAAGACCATGGGAAGATGGAGAACAAAAAGAATACACACAGATAATGGAAAATGTACAGAGGAGATTGCGGAGAGCAAACGAAAAATATATCCAGAGGCAAGACCAAAATAGGAAAAGACGACCAGTTACTTTCAAAAAAGGTGAGAAGGTTATGGTGAGAGCATTGCGCGTATCCAACATACCTAGCAACGTGTACGGAAAGTTAATGCCTGTTTTTGAGGGTCCGTACATAGTAAACAATGGGAATGGGATAAATAGTTATGAGTTGAAGCACATAGAATCAGACAAGATTAGGGGAATTTATAATATCAACGATGTTTACAAATATTATGAATAAAATACTGGTATTGTTTTTGCATAGAGAAAAATCCCTGCATAATTCAGTAATTTTTATCATATGCAAAGGCGGGGATTTGTCATACTTTTTCTTTCCCAACCAAAGAAAAATAAATAAAAATATCCATCGGAATAAAATTTTAAGATATCATTATAAACAAAAATGTATATAGTAATTTAAGATAAGATTTAGTGTAGATAAGAATAGAAATTTGTTTGGCAAACGACCTTTTTCCATTTCAAACAAAATTATCAAAAAACCTTTGTTTAGAATTAGAAGACATTTTACCTGTAAGTTAATCTTTTCATTGTTTGTATAGTCGAGTATTAAATAACCATATTCTAATCTTTTGAAATATGTATAAATGATGTATTGACAAAACCAATTTTAAAGTAAGCTATTTAGTTTTTCTCTGAAACCGAAATTAGGCTTTTCCAAAATCATGGTAAACACAATTTGAGATTTTGATTGGACGGTCGTTTTTAAATGGGAATTTGTGAGCCGATCATGAGACGGGAGAAGTTAGTTAGTATTTTGGTCATCGAAAGGAAACAGTCGTTTATCTCAAGATAGGGTTCGTGAGTTTGGATACCGGCGTAACGAAAAGAAGTGAATAGTTTGAAGAAGGAGATAACAAGTGGATTAAAAGAGGTCCTTGTATCTACCGTGGGCATTTTATAAAGTATATGTGAAAGTATTCTTACGGCATTAAGTTGACAAAAGGAGGTCCTGGTGTCATAAATAAGTAGCTGAGTTTGGAGAAGTGAATCAGGTGTTTTTGTGTAGTCTGCAGGAGGTTTGCAGAGACGTTAAGAAAGAGCCGAGGTGCCAAAGAGGAGAGATCACATCGTAGAAGAGACTGGACTTTTCTGGGTATTTTCCAACATACAACTCAAGAAGAAAATAAGCTGTAAGTGTTTGTACAATTGAATTTTATATCTGTGAAGGATCGGTTTGACATCATGGTCATTAGCATTCAAATTTAAGAACTGAGGTTTTGTTAGGCTAATCAAAAGTTTAAAGTTTTGTTGTTTCTTGTTTCAAGTAAAGAAAATTTTAAGTAAAATTGGTTTTCACGTAATATAAATGTATGTAGCTTTATAATCTTATTATTATAAAAATTTGATTTATTTTCTTGTATGCTGATTGATAAGATAACGACAGAATTTAATAATTGTTTTATTAGTTCATATAAAATAAAGAAACGTAAATCTTTGTAATATAATATATTTGTATTCTTATCCTTTCTTCTCTAACCCGATAAAAGACAACTAGAAAATCCTTTGAATCCATCGAACACAGGTAATATAAGGATTATTTTACTTTTGATAACAAATAAGTTATAAAATCCACAAGGAAAATAATTCCTGCAGCTGGCTGTATACCACGTATAACAAAAAGAGGTTATTCTTTGTATGTGGGTATATTTTATTTTATAAAAACCCTTAAAAGGGCAACATTAAAAGCACGAACGTTTTCGGAACAACTGTTCCATCATCAGGTTAATACAGGTTACCATGCCTGAGCCACCAAAATATTTGGGTAAAAACCCTTTAAAATGTAATGTGTTACCAAAGATTGTACATGATGTTAATAATATTATATGATGTTTAATATTTTAATTAAATTTTACTTCAGGTAACATACACCCATGCTTAAGTGAGTTCCAGTGTCCGGAGAGTAAACCTCTTCAAACGGACTTCAGCTGGTAACTGAAGCACGTTATTTATTAATATTAAACAAATTTAATATAAACAATAAAATTCGTCTGCAACTTGGGTTGCCTTTAAAAATTTACAAAAATAGGAATCGTATAAATCTTAATGTGGTTTAGTGTCGTGACAATAAAAATTTATTACAAAATGTGGAGACTCTCTACAAGTACCGAAAAACTAAATAAATATTGCAACTTTATAAAGTGTTTAAATGAACTATAAAGAAAAAGAAAATGAACACTTTATTCCACTGACTTTTAACTTGCATTCAAATATAATCAAAATTTCAAATGATCCCCAAAATTATTATCCAACCTCACTTTAAAACAGTTCTGATTTATTTAAAGAAAACTAACTACTCGCAAAATAATCGGTGAAACTGGAATATCAATCCTCTCTTCGGAAGTTAAGGTACGTACTATTCTATTTTTAATTTAATGATCATTAATATTCTCAAATTTTTAAGGCCTATCGCAATTATGTTAATTCATGAATTTTAATTTTCTCAATTTAAATGACATTTCTGTACTCCAATAATAATTTATAAGTCAAATTGTTTCTTTTACTCTCTGGAACAAACTCTGGATATCTCTGCTGTGGAAACTGTGGAAAAACTAAAATTCTAATTAGACGAGTTAAAAAACACTCCTGACCTATTCCACAGTTTCAGGGCTCCCCTTCGTCGAAAAATCCTCGTCGGCCTCCCTAAAAAAACCTCTTATCCGTTGCTAACAGCAACCAACGTTCTTTTTCTTTTCGTCCTCTATTTTTTTTAAACCATAAAACTGTCCTGTTCTGACACATTTGTCAATCCACATTAATTTCTCATAATCACTTTAATCACATCTAATTTGGGAATTTATAAAAAAAAATGTTCAGATATAAAACTTATTCTATTACAATGCTAATACAATTTATTCTTTTCATCTCCACATCATTGTAATTTCTTATTTAACAAAACCCCTATTAATTTAGCTCCCACAGACTTGCTTGACAGTTTATTTTCTGACGTTTTTTTTAAATTTCTATGTTTAAATATTTTTTAAGAATTCTTCTTTTTTGTTCTTTTTAAGGTTTAGACGATTCACCTATACACTAGGCAACTATACTATTCAGAAATTATTAACACTATACCAGGTAAGTCAAAATTAATTTATTTAACAATTTACTAATCTTTTTCTCTCTTTTATTTCAGAGTCGAACCCACATTGTGATGGCTTCATGAAATTCATGAACAACAAACTCATATAAAAATCCATTTAAGTATCCTTTTTAACATATTGAAATCATTTCAACTTCCCCCCAATTTGGATTTTGTTCAGTGCTAACTATCAGCACTTACTAAATCTAAATTCTTACCGGTAAACTTAAATATTTTATTAATATTAACATAACAATAATTTGACTTTTATTAATAAGCATATCTCTTGAATATGTTTTTTATAATTTACTCTATGACAAATACAGAATTCTCCAAACAAAATCTACAAATCTCTCACTAATTATATCAACTTCAGAATCAAATTTCCAAGTACTTTCCCAATTTCTTTACTTCTTTTCTTGTAGTATTTATTTCTTGTACTGTTTTCGTAGAAATTCTTATAATTGTTCCCCTATATACTATTTCATATACTATTTCAGTATCTTTATTCATGGCCGCATTATTATTTATTCTTTTTATATCCGCATATAATATTCATTTCATCATCTCTACATATAACTCTCTATATTTCATATTTCAATATTTCATATAATTCTATGTTTCATTTTATTTCCGCCTATACTATTTATCATTATAATATTCCCTATTTCCCAATTTCTACAAAATATCGATTTGTCCATAGTACTTTGCTCATTTATTTATACTTGTAACTCCTATAAATCTACTTGAAAATAAATCAACCTTTTTTGTTTATATAAATTCATCATTATTCTATACATCTGTTCCTAATAAATTATTTAATTATCAAATTTATCTCAAGATATGCTTATTTATTAATTATTCTTCTATTTACAAAACTTATATCTTATAATACCAAATTCGTGTCATTAAATTCCCTCTATATTAAATATCCCTCTAATTTTATTAGTTTCTGGATGTCTTAGTTCATAACTGTTTACCCCATGTTCAGTACTAATGATATAAGGTCCTTCAAATGGCAAAAGTAATTTTCCACACAGATTTTCATCCCTTTTAGGCACCTGTAGTGACCTGATAAGTACCTTCTCCCCTTTTTCAAAAGTAACTCTTTTCTTTCTCTTCTTATTGATTCTATTTACATAACGATTAGCATTTCTTATTAAATTTTGGTTCACCTTCTTTATTACTTCTTGAATGTCCCCTGTATTACTGATTTCCCAGGGTCTTTCTGGATACTTTCCAGACATTAGGAAATATGGGCATTGTTTGGTGATTCCATGTGGTGTCTCATTTAAAAATCTTTCAACTTGTGGCAAATTTTCCTGCCATAAATAATGTTGTTTAGCACACAAAATTCTTAAGAATTTTACCACCTCTTTGACGTATCTTTCTGCAGGATTAGATGCGGGTCTTCTGATACTAATGAAATTTAATTGGATTTTCTTTTCTTCACAAACTCTTTTTAATCTTGGACTTTCAAAATATGTGGCATGATCTACGATAATTGTTTCTGGAGTACCTACTTCCTCTATGTATTTTTCTAGATAGTATTTTACGGTTTTTTCATTTGTCCTTTCGCTGGGATATAACTATACAAATTTTGTATGTATGTCAATCATTATAAAAATATTTTTGCAACCCTGTTCACTTATGGCTAAATTACTGACAAAATCGATAGCAACTAATTTTAAAGGTCTCTCTGCAACTATGGATTTTGCTACATTAACATTGTGGAAATTCTTCTCCTTTGCTAACTGACAAATGGTACAACTTTTAGTGATGTTTTTCGCCATGGATATATCTTTTCTTGTAAAATAATTTTCCCTAAACAACATCCATAATTTTCTGCTCCCTATATGACCATATTCAGCATGTAGATCTCTCATGATTTCTTCTGCTAATTCTTTGGTTACGACATAAACTTCTATGGTTTCCAACTTCTTACACCATACTCCATTGATGTTGATTGCTCTCTTCTTTTCTGCTTCTTTCAATCTTCTCTGATCTTCCAAGATTCTTTCTAACGAATACAGCCCTTTTTCATTCTTCATTCTGTTGATTCCAATTTGATATTTTCTTCCTTCACTTCTTTGTTGTGCTTCTCTGCTTAGTACATCTGCTACAATGTTTGACTTGCCTGGAATATGTCTAATTTCGAAGTCATATTCTTGTAACAAAAGGCTCCATCTATGAATTCTGTTGTTGGCAAACCTGTTTTTAAACAAAGTTGTCACAGCAAAATGATCCGTTTCCAATACCAAATGTGCTCCTAACAAAAAAAATCTTAATTTGGTAACACAGTAGATCACACTTGCCATTTCTAGTTCCGTTGCTGAATATCTTTTTTCAAAATCTTTGGTTACCCTAGATACGAAACTTATAGGAACTTCCTTTTCTTCTTGTTGTTATAGCAACACTCCAGCTAATCTCTCACATGATGCATCCGTTCTTAGTATAAACTCTTTATCATACTGCGGATGATACACTTGCAAATTAGTTGTAAAAATTTATTTTAATTGTAAAAAAGCTGTATTTCTTTCTGGAGTCCATTCCCATTTTTGGTTCTTCTTTAACAGTTCTATTAGTGGCATTTTTGTCCTACTTAGGTCTGGAATTAATCGTTTAAAATAATTCAATATTCCTAAGAAACCTCTGAGTGTTTTGAGATTATGTGGTGTGGCAAATTCTTGAATCGTTTGTATCCTTTCTGGATCCATACTGACTCCTTGTGTATTGAGCACATATCCTAGATATTTGACTTCTTTTAGGTAAAAAGAGCATTTTGCCAAATTTAATTTTAAACCTGCTGTTTCTAACTCCTCCATTAATGTTTTTAGGTGATCCTGATGTGACAACTCATCTTCAGAAAATACCAAGATGTCGTCTATGTAGTGGAGAATGAACCTTTCATATTTGTTCAGAATGGAATGCAAAGTTGACCAGTGCTGCACATGAACTCTGGAGTCCAAATTGTACCACACAGAATTGGTACACAATACCATCCACCATGAATGCTGTATAACATCTGCTTTCTTTGGCTAATGGAATAAGCCAAAAGCTATGCCGAAGGTCCAACTTTGAAAAGACTTTAGCTTTAGTGATTCTTCCAAAAATACCCTCAACATTCATTGGACTCTCATATTGTTTTCTCGTATAGCTGTTGATATTACGAGCATCCAGGCATATCCTGATTTCTCCTTATTTTTTTTTTACATATGTGATGGCACTAATATAAGGAGAATTACTTCTTTCTATTATTCCATCCCTCAGCATTTTATCCAGCTCTCGGTACACCTCATTCTTTAATTTGTACGGAATGGGATATGTCTTCATTTTATAATTCTTGATTTCTTTGTTCATTTCCAATTTATGTACATATTGTTTTGCCACACATACCTCTTGATTGAATAACCTCTGATGTTCCTTTAACAAACTTCTTATCTCCATTTCATGTTCCTTTGGCACTAAAATAATTTCTTCTGAACTGTTTACTTGACAAATCTGAAATTCTTCTTTATTCAAAATCTCTTCTTTATTTAATTTACAAAATTTAATAGATTCTTGATCAATTTGTAAAGTTTGATTGACATAGTTAATATTCATTTTATGTTTTTCCATTTCATCATTTCCCAATACTATCTCAAAATTTAAGTGATCTACCACTAACATTTGTATTTCATACATTTTATTTCCCAATTTTACATTACAAATTATAGAACTATTAGAATCATATAATTTTTTATTATTCGCCCCTATTAATGATAATTTATTTGTTTTTATCACCATAATATTGTCCTTATTTAAATTATTTACAATGTTTTTGTTGATTAGAGTTACTTCTGAACCTGTATCTAATAATAACTTGTATACTGAATCTTGTATGTACCCTTCAATAAACTTTAAAGTATTAGTGTTATTATTTTTATTTAATTCCCCAGTATCTCTAATAAACTCCCTTGGATGTTCATACTTTGATAAGTAGACAATATTATGCACATAGGAGCGGTCTAAACAAAATTTCTCCCTTCTGTATCAACACTTGCTTCCCCCCTATTCTCCTCTGTTCTAACTACATTCACCTGTCTTCTCTCCTCATTTTCCCCCTATTATATCTTGGATTCCCTTCTCTGTAAACTTCCCTATTTCTCGTCTCCTGTGGATAATTTCCCTGGTTCTGTCTCCAATTATTGCCTCTGTCATTTCCTTGTCTCCAGTTATTCCCTCTATCATTGTTTGGATTCCCTTCTCTACGTTCCCAGTTATATCTTCCGATATCTCTCCTGACATTGTTCATATTCTCTCCCCTATTTGTAAAATCCCTGCTTCTATTTTGTCTCTCAAATTCTCTTTTCCTATAATTATTCCCTCGATTCACATATCCCTGTCTATTTGCTGTGTTATTCCTATATGTCCCTTGCTCTTGTTCACTTCGATTCTGCGTCCCTACACTCCTCTCAATCCTCTGAAGATATCCTGTCAGAATTTCCATCGTCTTTATATTGTGGAGAGCTATTGTTTCCGCCATGTTATGGTTATATTGCCTGGCGATGTATAGGACAATCTCCTCTTCTCGCATAGCCGGTTCTAAGTATTGTGCTGTCTGGAATAACTGCATTGCGTACAGATTGTAGTTGGTACTTTTTTCATAATTGAATTTCCCAAAATACAACCGCTCCCTGAAACTAGCCTGTTGGTTTTCTCCCCAAAAATAGTTAATAAACTTGGCCTCAAATTCCTGCATATTATTTATGGAATTTTCATTATTGCAGAACCATAATAATGGCATGCCCACTAACATGTTTCGAATATTTAATTTCATTTCTATCGGATCCCTTACATTCTTTACCTTATTTTTGATGATATCTACAAATATTCTAGGATGTAAGTGATTCAGGTTTCCGTCAAACTTAATTCCCCCATCATTATAACTCGGCATCACAGTACTCACTCCCGTTGTTTGTCCTAGATTTGATTCCAAACGCTGAATCTCCTCACTTGCATTTTTAAATTTCTCTCTCAATTCCTCAACTTGTCCCTGTAATACTCTATCTCCCTTTTCCGCCTGATTTGCATGCCTACCCATTTCCAGTTCCAAATTCTGCAATCCCATCTTTATATTGTTTTTGATAATGGTAAGTTTTTCCTCATGATCCTGAGTTTGCCTTTTAACACTTTCTACCTCCCTAACAATCTGTTTATTCTGCTTATTAACTTCTTTGTTTATTTCCCTTGGTAAATTCTCTTGAATGGATGTTCCCAACTCTACAAATCTGCTCCCAATTTCCTGTCCTATTTCCGCTCTAATTATGGCCTTTTCTCTGGATATCTCCTCCTGTACATTCCTCTTAAAATTCTCACTTTCTCCTCTGACCTGTTCTACTTTCTCTTCTAAACCTTGGGTAATGTGTAGCATCTCTTCCCTGACTATCTTCACTTCTTCTTTGATTTCTTCCCTCATTTTAATTAACTCTCCCCTAAGTTCTCCTTTAATATTATTTTCCATTTTGTTCATATCCCCCTAATATTGTTAATATTACTATCCATTTTGTGCATATCCCCCCTAATATTATGATCCATCTGTTGTAGCATCCGCATTATTTGCCTCATATCCATCTGTGTCATCCCTGACTCTCCAACATCTCCTTCCCTGCGTCTCTCCTCCTGCACTCTACTTTCATCCTCACTTTCATCACGTCTATCTCTCACTGTCTCACCCAACTCCTCTCTCAAACTATCTGTTAGACTTCCCTCTCTATCACCTTGTCCTGCTTCTTGTATGCCTTGCTCTAAATATACTACAACTTCTCCTGATCCTCCTCTGCTTTCTTCATCTACCTGTATATCCTGTTCCTGTTCTAACACCTGTTCTCCTTTACTCTTTTTCGGTACGACTTCTTTTCCATTTCTTAAAGTCATTCGGTCTGCCATTTTATCCTAATATCTATTTATTCTCAAATTTAACTTTAACTGCCCCAGAATCTCTGCAACACTAATCAAACCAATTTATTTTTACTCTCATCTATGTAATATTAATAAATCTGCTTAAAAACACCCTTATTTCTGTTTTCCGAGGAGAGGCCCCACGTTGTTAGCGTCAATTGAAAAAGTTGTATTTTATTAATTTTAATTTTATTTATAATAAATGTTGTAATTTTTAAAATATGTGGTTCGTTGTTTAATTTAATATATTCCTCAGATAGCTCAATTATGTGTTCTAAGCAATCTGTCACTGTGTGACGTCGACTCTGTAGTCTCCTGGTAGAGTTCAAAAAGAAATTAAACCAAAATTTACTTTAGACTTTTGATAAATTAACCCAAATGAAGCACGGTATTTATTAATATTGAACAAATTTAATATAAACAATAAACTTCGTCTGCAACTTGGGTTGCCTTTAAAAATTTACAAAAATAGGAATCGTATAAATCTTAATGTGGTTTAGTGTCGTGACAATAAAAATTTATTACAAAATGTGGAGACTCTCTACAAGTACCGAAAAACTAAATAAATATTGCAACTTTATAAAGTGTTTAAATGAACTATAAAGAAAAAGAAAATGAACACTTTATTCCGCTGACTTTTAACTTGCATTCAAATATAATCAAAATTTCAAATGATCCCCAAAATTATTATCCAACCTCACTTTAAAACAGTTCTGATTTATTTAAAGAAAACTAACTACTCGCAAAATAATCGGTGAAACTGGAATATCAATCCTCTCTTCGGAAGTTAAGGTACGTACTATTCTATTTTTAATTTAATGATCATTAATATTTTCAAATTTTTAAGGCCTATCGCAATTATGTTAATTCATGAATTTTAATTTTCTCAATTTAAATGACATTTCTGTACTCCAATAATAATTTATAAGTCAAATTGTTTCTCTTACTCTCTGGAACAAATTCTGGATATCTCTGCTGTGGAAACTGTGGAAAAACTAAAATTCTAATTAGACGAGTTAAAAAACACTCCCGACCTATTCCACAGTTTCAGGGCTCCCCTTCGTCGAAAAATCCTCGTCGGCCTCCCTAAAAAAACCTCTTATCCGTTGCTAACAGCAACCAACGTTCTTTTTCTTTTAGTCTTCTATTCTTTTTAAAACCATAAATTCTATTACAATGCTAATACAATTTATTCTTTTCTTCTCCACATCATTGTAATTTCTTATTTAACAAAACCCCTATTAATTTAGCTCCCACAGACTTGCTTGACAGTTTATTTTCTGACGTTTTTTTTAAATTTCTATGTTTAAATATTTTTTAAGAATTCTTCTTTTTTGTTCTTTTTAAGGTTTAGACGATTCACCTATACACTAGGCAACTATACTATTCAGAAATTATTAACACTATACCAGGTAAGTCAAAATTAATTTATTTAACAATTTACTAATCTTTTTCTCTCTTTTATTTCAGAGTCGAACCCACATTGTGATGGCTTCATGAAATTCATGAACAACAAACTCATATAAAAATCCATTTAAGTTGTATCCTTTTTAACATACTGAAATCATTTCAATATATATATATATATATATATATATATATATATATATATATATATATATTGTTATGATGTATTGTTTGTTTGAATGATGAGCAATGAGTATTTTTAATAATATAGGGTTTTTATCGCGGTTCTCAAAGAATTACTTTGTAAGTACTTTTTTAAATTATCTTTATTATAACTATTATGAAACACACATATATATCTAACCTAGCCAATGTTAATTTAAAATAAACTATCTTTAAATTGATATTCTTATAAAACTAATTAAATTCTATAGACAATGTAAAATTTAAACAAACTATCTTCAAAATTGAAATTGTTATGACACTAACTAAATTATATTAACAAAATTTTGTACCTTTCTTTCACTGAATGCCTAAATGAACTGTTTTCCACTATATGGATTCTAATCACCACTGGATGTCTTCGTACTTCGGTTATCCTTGTTTTTGTGAAATTACTTTTTCCAATTATCCGCTTCTACCAATTTAAGATATATTTTTCTTCACCAGCATTTATAAACCACCAAGCAAACCAGCAAACAGCATTTATATTTATTCTTCTTTTCAATATACCAATATCCAATTATTATAAGTTGATTTATACTAATCTCCAATCATAATATAATTTTAATTCCTTCCAATATCCATCCAATATTCTTCTAATATACTTTTATAATCTTCAATAATTATTTGTGTATAATTATAAATTTGCATTAAAATATATGCATAATTTTTAATCTTCATTTAACTCACTATATTAAACAATTGGACTATTTGTAACTGATTGACTGACTCCAACTAACTTTCATATTTCTTACTAAACTTTCTGACTGACTTACTAAAACTAAAACTGCCCTCTTGAATCCAAATCACGGGTATTTATATCTTTTTGGATGTTCCAGAACCATCTGGTAAGAGATCATGTTCGATTTAGTTCTATTTCTTCTATATGGATGTTCTCGAAAAAAGTATCTGTTCGATCCACTGACATAATCATTATTCCAGAATGTTCCAACATAAACAAAGGTCAAATTCTGCATTCTGGAGAATTCGTTAATGTTCTATTGATAATTTTGTTGACATTTAGGCTTTTCAGATCAGAATAAACACTTAAATCAGTAAATATATATAAATTAAACATTTTAAACTAACATTATTATTATAACCCCACTTTATATTCCTAATTATTTAAAATGTCACTTGGAGAGTAAGTATATATGTCTGTCACTCACATATGTATAGTTGGTTGCCTAGTCACATGGCTCACTTAAATATATCTACCACATTAAAATACAACTTTTAACAATTATTATATGTTAATTTCTTAAAAATGCCCTCACATAAATAATTTTTATAAAATTCTCTAGTATATAACTTATTAAAATAACCAAATATCTAATATTATCTAATGTGTAACTTATAAATTAATTTCTAATCACTATTTTTCTCTCTCCTATATCATATCAATACCCCAAAATAATATTTAAAATAAATAATTTACTTATTATTTTTTTAAATATTAATTTTCTCATACCTTATTAAATTTAATAAATCAATTTTTTTTTATTTAAAATGTGTTAAATACATCCCTGTTCGCTGTCTATGTCAAACTGTCATGTCAAATAAAGCCATGGAGGCTCTATGAGAAAATAAACATATCATCTAATCATCTATTATTGTGTTATGTTTATTTATAGACAAAACCTAGGAATTATTTCCATTCAACAGGCTTTCATCCATATGAATTGGTAAGTTTTATACTTTATTATATTAGAAAGACATTTATAGCAATTATAGTATCAATTTTGTGTCTAACCCCAAATTATGATTTTTAGGGTACAAATTAATTTCCATATATACAAAATTCAACAAGTATGATGTCAAATTATTTCACAATAATGAAATCTACCATCTATTGAACAAATCAAGTCTATTGAATAAAATGGATATATCAGTAAGCTGTTAGTGTTTTTATAATTAGTTTTAAGTTTATAATATATTACTTCTTTTTGAAAAAATGTACATTTTTCTTAATTTATTTTTAGTCCAACTTTATCTAATCTGTTTATTATAATTTTTAGGTGTTTCTCATGATCTTCAGCCGTTTTAGAAAAAATTAATATATCACCAATGTAGTGAATTACAAAATGTTCATATTGATCCAAAATATCATGAAGACATCTACATAGAACACTGCAAGATGATTGAAGTCCAAATGGTACTACTTTGAATTGATATACTACTCCATCTATCTGAAATCCTGTATACTGTCTACTTTTTCTTTCTAGAGGTATTAACCAAAAACTATGCTGTAAATCGATTTTAGTGAAAAATGTCATTCCTGTAATTCTTCCTAGTATTCCATCTTCTAACATATTATTAATTGTTTTGTTTACTTCTTCTTTGTATTTGTATGGTATTGGGTATGATTTTGTTTTAAAATCTTTTCCTTCTTTAACTTTTATACTATGGACATAATTTTGTGCAATTCTATTTTCTTTATTGACAAGTCCCTTGTGTTGCTGCAATATGGAAACGACTATTGATTTTTATTCTTCAGGGCAATTTAAAACTTTCATCATATCTTCTTCTTTACAAATAACATTATTCTTCATTATGTACTTATTATTCCTTGCTTCCAATTTTACGCACTCCACCTCGTAGGCATCCATCTGCTTAAAATTTCCATTCCTTAAATATTTACTACAATAATTATTCTTTACATTCTTTTGGGACATTTCCCTATCATCAAAATACATTTCTTCTTCATAAACATCATTATTTTCTTTTAATAATATCCTATCAACTCTTATTCCTTCTTCCACCTCATCTTTCTGCATAAATTTAATTATTTGCCCTTCCAAAGTTACCATTTTTTTTTTCAAAATCTATCTTTACTTTCTTCTTTTCCAATTCATCATTTCCCATTAATATATCAACACATAAATCCTTGACAATAAATCCTTGCATATTAATTTCTTTATTAAGAATATTAATTTTAAAATTGGCTAGTTTATCAATTTCACCCAACTTCTTATTATTTGCACCAATAATTTTAATTTTTGGAATCTTTATTATATCTGATAGTTTTAATGTATTAAAAATAAAATTCTCCGAGACTAAAGTACTTTCTGAACCAGTATCTATCATAATTTTAATCATTTTATTTTTGGCCAAACCATTTATATAAATTAAATTAATAGATTCAATAATTTTCTCTTCATCTAAAGAAATAAATTCAGAAGGTTTTTCATAATAGCAATGGCCTAACTTGTAATTCAGAAAGTTTACTGCACAAAATTTTGATTATTAGAATTGTCAGATTGTATCTGACCACTTGGATCTGATGTCCTATGTCTTTCCCTACTATGACTTTTACTCACATTTTCTTGCCTTGTACTATTTCGTTCCCTGTCTTCGCAGCTCCTATTCCTTCGAACACAATTTATCTGTCTGTTATAATTAGGTCGTTCTGTATTTCTTCTATTGTTAAAATCTTGTCTATTATTATTAGTACTGTTATTAAAATGTTGTCTATTATAACTAGTATTGTTATTACAATTCTGTCTATTTTGATTACTGTTATTATTATTAAAATTTTGTAAATTATTACCATATCTATAATTATTGTTATATGATTGTCTATATTGTTGATTATCATTTTTATTATATTGAAAGTTATTATTGTTTTTTCTGTTGTTATTATTACTTGTCATATTGCCTCTTTGTATTCTTTGAATAAAATTAATAAAACTATCTATTGTTTGAATATTTTGTACAGTTACTGTTTGCACAACATCAGCATCAAAATGTCTAAATACATTTAAGACTGTTTCATCCTCTCTAAGTGGTGGTTCTAAATATTTTGCAACTGTTATCAGTTTTAATGCATAATCTACCATATTTGATTTTAAATTGTGATTATACTTTCCAAAATATAGAATTTCTCTAAACTTGGCTTGCTCTAGTTCACCCCAATAATAATTTAAAAATTTATTTTCAAATGTTTGAAAATTATCTAAATCATTTTCAATACTGGCAAACCAAGTTGCTGCATTGTGATTTAATGTCATTCTAATATAATCTTTTATATCATTAATATTATTCAAAAATCTTAATTTATGTTTTAAACTATTTATGTATACTCTAGGATGCAAATTTTTTATATTACCAGAGAATTTAATCCCATTCTCATTTGTTAAATTTAAGTAAGGTCTCCCTATGTCTCTCATTTGTGAAATATCATCTATTCTCTGTTCCACATTTCTTATTTGATTATTTATTTGGATATTTTGTTGTATATCATCTAATTTTTCTTCTGTGTTTCTCCAGTCTTCGTTAATTTTTATTTCTAAGTTACATTTCTGCAACTCTATTTTCTGTTCTATATCTATCTTATTATCTTGAATAATCCTCTTTACTTCTGTCCTCTTATTTTCTATCCTTTTCTTGTAGTCATTCCGTATATTTTTTATTTCATTTGCTACTTTTTTCTCTGCAGCTTCAAGTTTTTTATCCATTTGTTTTTCTATTTGTTTTACAATTTTATTATTATTATCTTCTATTTTCTTTTCTAATTTTCTATAATTCTCTTCTAATTTCTGTTCCATTTTTTTCATGTCTTCTTTGACTTCTTTTGAATTCTCTTCCAATTTTTTTATGTCTTCTTTGACTTCTTTTGAATTCTCTTCCAATTTTTTTATGTCTTCTTTGATTTCTTTTGAATTCTCTTCCATTTTTTTCGTATTCTCTTCCATTTTCTTGTTCATCTGCATCATTAATGACATCAAAGCTGCCATATTGACATTTTCCTCTCTTTCTGGATTCATTTCTGCAGTATCTTGTGGAACTTGAACTAAACTCTCCTTTTGTATAGGTTGTGTTTCTACTTCCACATCTTCTTTATTCTTTTTGCTTCTTGTACCTTTCTTTCCTTGAGACATTTTGAGACTTTACTTGTTCAAATATAATTAAAAATAAAATCTATAATTTTTTCTTTCTACTGATAATTAATTTAGTTATATGAGAGCACTTATCTTCCCAAACTAATTCTTTTAAATAGAGAGCCACCGCGTTGGGTGCCAAATTGTTATGATGTATTGTTTGTTTGAATGATGAGCAATGAGTATTTTTAATAATATAGGGTTTTTATCGCGGTTCTCAAAGAATTAGTTTGTAAGTACTTTTTTAAATTATCTTTATTATAACTATTATGAAACACACATATATATCTAACCAAGCCAATGTAAATTTAAAATAAACTATCTTTAAATTGATATTCTTATAAAACTAATTAAATTCTATAGACAATGTAAAATTTAAACAAACTATCTTCAAAATTGAAATTGTTATGACACTAACTAAATTATATTAACAAAATTTTATACCTTTCTTTCACTGAATGCCTAAATGAACTGTTTTCCACTATATAGATTCTAATCACCACTGAATGTCTTCGTACTTCGGTTATCCTTGTTTTTGTGAAATTACTTTTTCCAATTATCCGCTTCTACCAATTTAAGATATATTTTTCTTCACCAGCATTTATAAACCACCAAGCAAACCAGCAAACAGCATTTATATTTATTCTTCTTTTCAATATACCAATATCCAATTATTATAAGTTGATTTATACTAATCTCCAATCATAATATAATTTTAATTCCTTCCAATATCCATCCAATATTCTTCTAATATACTTTTATAATCTTCAATAATTATTTGTGTATAATTATAAATGTGCATTAAAATATATGCTACTTTTTAATCTTCATTTAACTCACTATATTAAACAATTGTACTATTTGTAACTGATTGACTGACTCCAACTAACTTTCATATTCCTTACTAAACTTTCTGACTGACTTACTAAAACTAAAACTGCCCTTTTGAATCCAAATCACGGGTATTTATATCTTTTTGGATGTTCCAGAATCATCTGGTAAGAGATCATGTTCGATTTAGTTCTATTTCTTCTATATGGATGTTCTCGAAAAAAGTATCTGTTCGATCCACTGACATTATCATTATTTCAGAATGTTCCAACATAAACAAAGGTCAAATTCTGCATTCTGGAGAATTCGTTAATGTTCTATTGATAATTTTGTTGACATTTAGGCTTTTCAGATCAGAATAAACACTTAAATCAGTAAATATATATAAATTAAACATTTTAAACTAACGTTATTATTATAACCCCACTTTATATTCCTAATTATTTAAAATGTCACTTGGAGAGTAAGTATATCTGTCTGTCACTCACATATGTATAGTTGGTTGCCTAGTCACATGGCTCACTTAAATATATCTACCACATTAAAATACAACTTTTTACAATTATTATATGCTAATTTCTTAAAAATGCCCTCACATAAATAATTTTTATAAAATTCTCTAGTATATAACTTATTAAAATAACCAAATATCTAATATTATCTAATGTGTAACTTATAAATTAATTTCTAATCACTATTTTTCTCTCTCCTATATCATATCAATATATATATATATATATATATATATATATATATATATATATATATATATATATATATATATACTTCTCCAAGAAATTAACGCACCACTTTGAAATATTAAAATATTTTATTAGCGTTAATATACATTTCCATTGTAATGTTATATTTTGCAAGTTTTGCAAGCCCCTTGTATATGTTATTCGTACAATCTTTATTTATTGACTGTGTTTTATCGCTAGCAAAAATGTACTAATTCTATAAATACTATAAATTATACTAATTTCCATGTGTTCACGAATTTTATTTGGCTACTGATTAATTGTTGATTATTGTTAATTTGTTAGTTGTGTTTATTATGGGGCGTCAATCACGTTATTTAACCCGAGATTAATTTGTCCAAGTAGTGATACTGTCGAAAAGGTTGGAAGGTTGGAGTTATCGAAGAATTGGTCGTCGGTTTAGTGTATCCCACACATCCGTCTGACGGATGTTAGAAAGATTCCTCGAAACAGGGCATCATACTCGCAGACCAGGGCAAGGAAGAAACCGGATAGCTACCCCTATTCAAGATCGATTGTTAAGAATTTCTGCTCTTCGACAACGTTTTGTAACACATCGTAGTCTACAAATTTGGCTGCGAGACGTGCATCCTATACAAATTAGTACTGAAACTGTTCGCCAGCGACTTAGGGAATACAACTTAACGAGTGTTATTTACTGATCAATCCCGATTTTGTTTGTACAATAACGACAGACGTGTTCGTGTGTTGCGACGACCCAACGAACGATATGCTCAATGCTCAGTGTAACTTCTCACACACCACAATTTTTGGTGGAGGATCCTTTATGGTGTGGGGTGGTATGTTTTTGACCGCACGTACGGACCTAGTGGTCATACAAAATGGAACTGTTACAGCTGAAAGGTACATATTGAAGATCCTGGAGCAACATGTAGTACCATTCGCTCCTTATATCGCTGATGACCCTTATGACGCTGCACAGATCGTCAGAAATTATCTAGAAGAGGTAGAAATTAACACTATGGAATGGCCAGCACATAGTCCGGATTTAAATCTGATTGAAAATTTCTGGGATATCCTTGGTAGGCGATTAAGAGCGACACCGATCCAACCAAACAACTTAGAAGAAGTGGGAGAGAGGCTGATCCAGATTTGGAGAGAACTAGACCAAAATGAAATACGGCAATTAATTTTAAGTATGGGCCAACGATGTGAGGCTGTTATACGTAGTAGAGGTGGAAACACCCGTTATTAAGACTTTTTTCATATTTTAGTTTAATTTTCTTATCATTATTTTTTTTTTCGTTTTATTTTTTTTTCTCCCATACTTGAACATTTTCTGATGATTAGACAAATTTTTATAATTACTAATAAAATGTAGAATAAATCTGGTGAAGTTTTATTTTTTATTCTTTGCCTGTTTACAAATAAAATTGATTTATTGAAGTGGTGCGTTAATTTCTTGGAGAAGTGTATATATATATATATATATATATATATATATATATATATATATATATATATATATATATATATATATATATATATATATATATATTACTTTAAAGTATAAAGAAAGATTGGAAGACTATTAATTCGTTTTCGAATCATTATTCCAGAGAAGGACTAAACCATCATAATATAAAAATAGGAAGAACTAAATTCGGTAAACTATAAAATATACCTACGTAACGAAATACACGTCCAGTGGCGACACAACAAGTAATGTGGCGATCATATTGAACTAAAGTATTCAAACGTACAAAAACACGCAAGAACTTATCCATCTAAAATTTTGCTCAATGGTTTAGAATGACGTTTCGACTTCTTTTATAATGATTGCGATAAGTCCTCCGTATACGGAGGACCCACCACATTGGAGGACCTATTACATGTAAATTTCCTATATAAGGAGAAGCCCTATAGATTTAGGGGATAGAGTTACTAGCACTTAAAAAAGAACAAAACATTAATTTAAATATTTTGATCTTCGTAAATAAATTCAATGATGTATTGATTAATTTTGAAATAACCCCGATATAAACAACAACAAAATACCTTCTTCTTCTTCTTTGAGTGCCTCTCCTATCGGAGATTGGATATCATTAGGGCGATTCTAATTTTATTTACTGCTGTTTTGAATAATTCGTTAGTGGTACAGCCAAACTACTCTCTTAAATTTCTCATCCAGGACATTCTTCTACGGCCTGGATTTCTGCGTCCTTGGATTTTTCCTTGCAATATGGAATGTGTACTTTTGTCTTCTCATCAGGTGGCCAAAGTATTTAAGTTTTGGATAATGGATCGTTATTTATTCTGCGTATTACCTCTTCATTTGTAATTTTATCCACCCAACTTATTTTTAGTATACGGCGGTAGCACCACATCTCAAAGCTTTCAAGATTTTTAACATTCTTCTGTTTAAGAGTCCATTCCTCAACACCGTAAAGCAAACTACTAAATACATAGGATTTTAACATTCTAGTTCGTAGCTGAACACTAATATCACGATTACAAAATAATTTTTTCATTTTTATAAAGGTAGACCTGGCAATTTTAATACGTCTTTCTATGTCGTGATTTTGGTCACCTGTTTCATTGATGAGGGTTCCCAAGTATTTGTATCCGTTTACTTCTTCGAGTTGGTTACCGTTTATTGCGATACTAGTGTAGTACGTTCATAGTAAACATCTTAATACTTTGATATTCTTACCTCACAAATTCACAAACAGCGAATAATACCAATCGCACACAATAAATGTTCATAACCAAAAGTCTTTATTTATTCTTGAAACAATTAAAAAACCAATCTTTCCAACTTCTTGTGAGACAAATACACACAAATTAGAAATTTTTGAAAAGTTTTTTTTAAAGTCCCCGCCCATTGTGACGTTAGAGCTGAAGCCGTCCGTTAAGAATTTGAAGTAGGGGGCATGTAGTGGAACTTCGGTTGTAAATAAAAGATAGTGTTGAACAAGAAAATAACGTAAATTTGTTTACGTGATCTCGTTTCTGAGTCTTAGTATTAATCCAACTTGTGTGGGATATAAGTGGCACAAATGTTTTTCAATATTCTGCAATCACCATATATCCTAGTTGCCTTCCGTGTAAATTCAATAAAATTGGAAAAATATCCCTCCTAATACCATAATATTTGCTTAGAGCTTAAAAGCAAATATGACGAAAATTTTAATCGCTAAATAGTCTTAACTTTGAAATCTTTAAATATTTCATACTCAAAATGTAATTATAGGTTTAATTCAACGTAAGATAAACCCGGGGAAGTGTGATTGTGGGGCAAGTGTGACTATAATATATAAAATTTTCTACAATTTAGGGATGCCAGCGGCATCTTCTGAGTAGAAACTTAAGTTCTTGAAACAGCTTTCTATGCAAATACGCAGTTTGTAGAAAACAAGTAATTTGATAGTTGACCGTTGGCGTATATTAGTACGAATTAACTTGTTGATGTTAGTGTGCAGACTTTGTTTACTTGTGAGAAGCGAGTATTAGGTGGTAAGTAAATATTTTATGGTATGCATGATTGTTTAAAAACTATATTACGTTGTATGCATTAAAAAAATTGCCAATTTTCAACAGAATTATGACTTAGGTCACACTTACCTCGTTTATATTGCCTACTGGGGTAAATGTGACCACGTGTACTGGGGCAATTGTGAACTTGCAAAACTATCTTTTAATTTTTAATTCTAGATTGAACATAGTGAGAAACTATAAACGGAAGTCGAATCGAGCAACCAAATATACCCAATATGATTTAAATCACGCAGTATCAGAGACAAAAAGAGGGGTTTGTTCGATATACCGGGCACATAAATTGTATAATATTCCTAAAACAACATTATTCTACCAGTGCTCGAGGAGTTAAAAGCAAATCGCAAGGGAGAGCTTCAGCGATTCCACTCCAAGATGAGACTAGATTGGCCCAAGGACTAAAAACTATGGAGCAGTGGGGATTTGGAATATCCAGATTGGAACTACTAGAGATTGTTCGCGAATTTGTTACCAAAAATGACATAAAAACTCCATTTAAGGATAACACTCCTGGGATGAGTGGTTCGGGAGTTTTAAAAGACGTCACCAACTTAGCATAAAAAACCCCAAGCTGTGGAGTACTCAAGAAAAAAAATGACAGATCCTTTCATCATCCAAGAATATTTTGATTCTCTCAAAAAAACTTTAGTTCAGCTAAAATTAGAGGACAAGCCGCAGCTCGTGTGGAATGTGGACGAAACGTCCATTTCTCACTACCCAAAAAAACCAAAGTCGTGGGAGCTAAAGGTAAACCAAGTTCCAGAACTACTTCCGGTCCAGGAAGAGAAAACACCACGGTTCTTTCAGCAGTGTCTGCATCAGGGACGACCACCACTAATGGTATTCAAGGAAAAAATATTTGGGATTCCTGGCTACCAGATAACAAGAATTCATTTCCCGGAACTGCTTATGCAGCCAGTCCCAATGGATGAATGGAGAGTGACGTATTTTTTAATTATTTTAAAAAACGTTTTTTCCCCGCATTAGGAGAAAATAGACCGGTAGATAGGCACGTAAGCGTAGAAATTATCAAAAACGGGTTTAGAAAAGCTGGTATATATCCATTTAATCGTCATGTCACACCAGAGGAAAAATACTACCCTGAAAGCCTAAAAAGATGGAAGGAACAAAAGAGTTTAGAAGACCAAACAATAGTTGTAGCTGAAATCGCAAATATTGGCAAATATGGAAATATATGGAAATCGGCAATACTGATCAGTCGGTAAATAAAGACCAAATTGTGGAAAACCATACAACCAATATTTCTGATGCATTTCCAAGTAGTAGTTCTTGAAAAATAAGTTTTGAGGAGCTGCTATTAAACACTGTTAAACAGACAAATAAGCAAAGTCCTTCGAGCTCAAAAAAAAGTAGCTGAAGGTGCAGAATTCGTTACTTCCAAAGAAGTTCTGAATAAACTTACAGAAGAAAATAGATCGACAAACATAAAAGAAATAGAAAAACAAACAAAAGAAGAATAATGCAGAAAGAAAAAAGAAGCAAAAATTAAAAGACCGAAGAGAATTAAGAAACGAGAAGAAACTTTTAGTAGCTCAGAATCGGAATAGGATTTGGTAGAATATGTTGACTCTAAAGATGATTAAGATCCTGAAATATTTGAAGAAAACGAGCAAATAATTGAGAAAGAAGTGCCAACAGTTGGAGAGCATTTATCAAGATCAATTTGAATGATGTGGCAATAATAGCCTGTTACATTTCTCCAAACATTAACACTACACAATACCAAGATAAGGTAGATAGTATTATTGAGGCGTCACTTGTAGAAAAATACTTCATAATCGTTGGTGATATAAACGCCAAATCCATTCTATGGGGGTCCCCAAGAAATGACAATAGGGGGGAATTATGGAACGAATGGATTTCATCGTCCGACTTGATAGTGTTAAACAATGGTAAACACACTTTCGAAAGAGGAGAATCACGGAGTCACATAGATATTACCCTAGCATCAAATAATTATGCAAACAAAATTACAAATTGGGATGTACTAGACGAGAACATGTTTACTTTTCATAAGTACATCTCCTTCGAGATAGGAACAAAGGTCACAACTAGGAACGGCAGAAGAACACTCGCTTTTAATAAAGTAAGATTTGCTGAACAGACCAGAAACTTACAAGAAGAAGCTACCGACTTTCCCACCTTTAGAAATGCAATAATACGAGCACACAAGTCGAGCAGTAATAACAAATATGTCACATATACTGTACCATACTGGTGGAATGACGAAATACAGCAAAAACGGACAGAATGCCTTAGACTTAGGCGAATCGCGCAGAGGAATAGGACCCAGCAGATAAAGGACGAGTATAAAAGCGCCAAAAATGAGTTAAAAAAGACGATTAACAGGGCCAAGCGCACATGTTGGAAAAACCTGTGCGAAGCGCTGGAGAACGATGTATGGGGTGATGCATATAGAATAGCCACCAAAACGCTGAGGTCAGAGACCCCGTACAAACTGTGCGATGATAAAAGAAGGGAAATTGCGAATACCCTTTTTCCCTCAAAGCAGAACACACACTTCGTACAAAATGAACACACCTGTCCGAATGGCGTCAGTCTCGCAGAACTCACCAGAGCCGCAGAGTCCATCAAAGTAGGTAAATCTCCTGGACCAGACCGTGTGCCACCAGAGGCGATAAAATTATTAACCACATTACAACCGGAAGCGGTTATAAAAATCTTCAATCAGCTGCTTACAACACAAGAATTCCCTGACGAGCTCAAGCGTGCGCGACTCACATTAATACTTAAACCCGGTAAAGATCCGGACGAAGCCAGTTCTTATCGGCCAATATGCCTCCTTGACTGTTTAGGGAAACTCTATGAGAATATCGTCAAAAATCGCCTTGAAGAGGAGTTGAGAGAAAAGGACATTATCTCGACTAGACAGTACGGATTTAGAAAAGCAAAATCGGCGGTAGATGCGGTTAAGCATATTACGGACACTGTTAAGACCACAAGAAGAAGATGGGCCGCTTTGATAATGTTTGATGTGAAGAATGCCTTTAACTCCGCCAACTGGGCACACATCATACGAAAATTGGAAACTGCAGACGTGTCGGGATATTTAATAAACATTATAAAAAGATACTTAACCGACAGATATGTGTCAGTGGCTAGAAACGCAGAGATTCGATTAACAGCTGGCGTACCGCAAGGATCCGTACTAGGCCCGACATTATGGAATATACTTTACAATGGGGTACTGGACATCGACTACGGCAGAGATAGCATAGCAATAGCCTACGCCGACGATTTAGCTATCTTAACGATTAGTGACATGTATTGGGAAATTGTAGATACGATAAACGACTGTTTTAACAAGGTAAATAGGTGGATGAAAAATAATGACCTAGAACTCGCAGGCAGCAAGACCGAGGTGGTCATTCTGAAGGCTCCAAGAAACGGGCCAGATCTGATCTTTCAACTAGGTAGCAATGAGCTGAGACCAACGAACTGTGCTAAATATTTAGGCATTGATTTGGACAGAGGCTTAAGATTTACGAAACATCTTTCGAGAGTGGTTAAGAAGGCGGACAAACAAACAGCAGCCATCCAGAGAATAACACCTAATATAGGAGGTCCAAGCAACATCAAGAGAAGACTATATCTACATATTGTATAATCGACCCTCCTATACGGAACCCCCGTCTGGATAGATGTACTAAGATATCAAAAATATAAAGATATGATAACAAGAGCACAACGTAAACCCCTACTCAAAGTCATAAGCGCGTACAGAACCACTTCTACTATAGCCCTACAGACAATAGCAGGTACGATCCCCATCCATCTCCTAGCCAAGGAACGGCAGATGCTATACGAAAACCGGAATGGTCACTTACCTCTGGTAAGGGCGACCATATGAGAGCAGATATTAACAGAATGGCAAACGGAATGGGAGGCACAGATTACGAAAGCTCAATGGACAAAAACGCTAATCCCAGATGTGATTGCGTGGTACAACTGTAAATTTAAGCGGGTAAATTACTATTTTACACAATTTTTGACAGGACATGGGTCTTTCAGGTCTTACACATTTAAAATAAAGAAAACCAACGATGATAGGTGCTCTACATGTCATGAGAGAGACGACGCATTGCATCTTTCGGTGCAATGTTTTCGCCCAAGAACAAAATAGGCTGCGGAATAGGTTAGGGGATATAAGGCCCAATAATATTATACATATAACGTTGCATAGTAAACAAAACTTTGAATTTATAATAGACCAGATCACGCAAATTATGAAACGAAAGACCATCCTGGAAAGAGCCGAACAAGATGGGTGAGGAGGGTCTCCTATCGCACCACATAAGGGACCACTTAGAACTTTTTTCTCCCTTCTAACTCATACGCGATACGTACGTGGATACCGCCGAATCAGCATAGCAGACGCAACATAGGTACACATACCCCTACTCTTCAGGGTACTCTACTATTCCGAATAAAGCTTGATCAGGATGTTAGAAGTCCTCTGAATTCTTTAGGAACGATAGTCCCCTTCTTCTCTATCCAATTGTTCCAGATACATACAGACTCCTTTCATATCACATAGTCCATAGTCAACCATGATCTTCAAAGGACGTATGCTGCCTTTCCCAATAACTACTAGTCCTTGAATTATTGTTCCGAATCAGGAACCGGACCTTCCCCTATGTGCTGGCCGCTCCTAGGCAAGCAGCATAGGATAACTTAAGACATCATCTGAGAACGTATCTTTCAGGCAGCGCAGGATATCCCCATGTTTCGTTCTCTAATGAACTCGTCCGGGGATATCCCGCGTCGAAGAGGGGGTGGTTTTAGTTGGTAGGCGACTGGTCAGGGGGGCATGCGGTACATATAGTCCATACTCTGGACTGTATGCCCTAGCATGTTTTCCTCTCTGGATCGAATCCAACAGTACTAGGGACACCTTCCCTAGTCGGTTTTGAACCTTTCCACCTCATTCCAAAAAAAAAACAGTTGGAGAGTTGGGAAAGACACAAATCGCAAATTGTTGTAGAGTACGCATCTAAAAAACATATTAAACATTTTATTGGAAGCATTAATAACAAGATTGAAAATGAATGAAAAATTTGCTTTTTAAGATATAAAAAAGTAGTAACACCTTTTTTTTGGCCTGATATAGAAAACTTTACCAGAGCCCGTTAAAGACAGAAGGGATCATTTAGTTTTTGACGTAAATTTTGTCGGGTTTAACCTTTAAATCTTAAAAAGTTTGTAACTTGCTTAAAAATAAATAAAATAAAATTTTTCAAACACTAAAAAATTCGTTTTTTCTTGCACTTTTAAATTATTTACAGTTGCCCCAAAAATAACACACGCTGTTGTAAGCTAAAGTCCATTGTCACATTTACCCCAAATTGACGGGAAAGTGTGAACCATGGATACTTAAAAAAATTGAACATAATTTCCACATCTGATGTTACGAACGTGCCCAAATTTAAGTATATGTAGTAAAGTCCGTAAGCATTCTAGGAAAAAAATATCGTGACTTAAAACATCTCCTAAATCATGCAAAATATGTCATAAAAATCATCTAACTAAAAACTAGTTCACATTTCAACGGGTTCACTTTACATTATGTTTATGTTTACAAATGTTTGAAATTTATAACATTTGTTTAAATTAATTACCTTATAATTTGATACTTCATTATGGTTGTTCTATTTTTGGTAAGATTTGATCGTTCACTAAAAATTTAATAAAAGTGCGACAACATTGTCGCATATGTCGTTTTCATTGGCTATTTATGTAGTTTGAAAATCACTTATTGCATTTTGAAAAAAATATATACAGGGTGTAATATTTAATACGAATCCCTAAATTAATTTTTCCAAAGCCAGTCCTGGAATTTTTTAGTTTAGCTAATACCAGTCGAATGCTTGATAGTAGTGTACTGTATCATGCAAAAATTAAAAAATTCAAATGAGCCGTATAAACACTACAGTAAAATGAATAAATGGTCCATTACACAAATCACCCTGTTAATTAATAAAGAAGAGGAGTTGACATTTTTTAGTGGCCACATGATATGCTCCCTGAGGGACTCTACATATGGTAGAAGTATGTAAAGTTCCTCATGACTCACCCTGTATAAAGTGATTAAAAGTACCTATATCTTGTTGGGTATTCGAGTTTTTGTGTTAGCAAAATTACAGCCAGCAGGCTTATCCACCACGAAAATTGATGGGGAATATTTGCTTATCCTTTTTGTTCTTATATTACGCCTTGGACCTATTGATGTCCGATCTTATGGCTGTAGTCGTATTTGCGACATTGGCTGCCGTCTATCTCGCTATATTTTAAAGGAACTTCCTGGTGGTCTAGTGTCTGTTATTTTTATATCGCTTTTTTCTCTGGAAGCAGTCACTTCTACACCGGTCATACTGTCTCTTAAGTTTTATTATTAATCTAACATGTGTGGAATATAACTGGCACTTGCTTAAATAATTTAATGCAAACATCAAATGACCTAGTTGCCGTGTAAATTTTAAAATTCTGGGATAATATCCTTCAGAATACTATAATTCCCCCTTAGAGTTTATAAAAAAGGTGGATACTTTAATAGCTAAATGTTTTTACGGTATTATTTTTGAATATTTTAGGCTAAAAATGTAACCATTTTAAATTATAGCACATTATGTGCCAAGATCATTGAAAGTGATCATATTACCGATTGCTCGAAAATTCGTAAGAATCAGTAGGCTACTCCAGTATATAAATGGATGGAGAATACATATTTCTCCTTTTTCTTTTTATATTAGGCCTTGGAAATTAGGAAGATCTATTATCTACAGACTTTTCGCTAACTCCTCATAGACATTTTATTTAATTCTTATAGCAAAGGTAAGGACGCCGATTGAAATTAATCACTCATTTCTGAGTCCTCTTCTATGTCATTCCTTATTCAGTTTGTCTTCGTTCTTACGAGTTACGACGAAATACTTTCGGACACTAAAATGCATTCATACCTAACCAAGACCATTCGCCAAAGTTTGCCAGTTCTCTCTGGGACCACTTAAAAAACATTTTTGTTCCGTACCATACATCCCACGAACAAGATTGTGTTACTCCTCACATTTCCCATAATGAGTTTTTTAAAGTATTATGAGCAAAAAATTCGTAGTAAAAATAATCCAGTAAGAGAAATCCATATAATTACGCTAATCTTGTTATCACACATTCATTATAAATATTGTTACTGTGAGTGTTAATTTATTATTACTTACCATAAGGTTTAAATCTGTATTAAACTGTGTTCCATTCTGCATATGACTAATCGTTGTATTGATATTGGGAACCCTATCAATTGAACTGACCACAGCAACACTGTAGGTACAGGTAAAATATTTATCTAGGGATGTATAGTCGCCGAAAATACTAACGTCTACTTTTTGTCTTCTTTCCCAGGACACAACTCCATGTAAATCATATAGATTATTCAAATGTTCAAACCTAGTAAAAAAAAATATATTTTTGGAAAGTGCGAAACAGATAAATAATTTATGTAAACTTTCAACTCTTTCAGAGAGTGGAATCAACTGAATAGTTGAAACTGGGATCTCTCGGGTCAGAGAATCTTTGCCAATGCGAAAGGTTCAAATTAATTAAAAGGCACAAAAAAATTCTGTATAGTAAAAATAAATATGTGGTCTTACCTTCCTTTTAGTTGCGTTACTCTCCAATTATCAAATGGAGTTTTTAACTCTGAAGTAATTTCTAAGTAGAGCTTTCTGTTATATTCATACAATACATCCAAGTTAATAGCAAATATTTTCTCGACATCCCAAGAGACACTTATTAATGTATTTAAGTGTTTGTCTAGAAAAATTACCAAGCTGTTAGTATATTTTTAAAAATATGAGGATTTGTAATATATTTATCATTATTTGTCAAATATCAGCAGTTTCATACAAGATATAAAATGTGAATGTGAATTTTAATCGAAGCTTAGTTGTAGTGTCCGAAATGTAAAATTATCAACATAATTATAGATTAAAATGTTATATATCATGTATATAAATGAATCCACTAAAAACTTTTGAAGGTAAACTCGTAACAACAATATATGCAGACATATATTATAGGGTCTTATGTATAAAACATAATCAAGTCATATTGGGGGATTTTAACTCTCGAATAGGCAATCAAGTAATACACAAAATTAAGCAAGAACATAATGAAGATGGAGAACTAATGATAGACTTCTGCACGAATAACAAACTAAGAATAAACAACACATTTTTTGACCATAAAGTCCAACACAAATATACATTTAGTAACACCCGTGGATAAAGATCTATGATAGATTATGTTATAACCAACCGAGATATACATCCACGAAAATAATCGACTTAAGATGCCTCAACTCAGCAGATGTAGGTAGGAACCATAGCCTAGTATTATGTAAAATAAGAATCATCCTAAAATACTCCCCCCCCTACGGGGGTGAATCCAAGGACTACTTATACAGGAAAAGAATATCAGAGAAGATCGCTGGGAATAAAATATTAGAACACGATAACATCGCGGAATGCTGGGACAAACTCATTACATTAATTACATAATTAATGCAGCAATAGAATCACATTTAGAGAAGAAAGTAACGATTACTAACATATTAAAAAAGAAAACGCCATGATTTAGAGAGAAAGTGAGGACAAAGTGTAAGGGAAAGAAGAGAGCCTTTTTACAATACAGAAAACAACAAACACAACAGACATACAACCACTATAAATGAATCAGAACTGAAACGAATACTTTATTTAGACAAATAATAAGAAATCACTGGCAGAGCTTCTCAAAACAGATGGAACACGACTTTTACGGAACACAAAACGAAATATGCAGAATGATTAGAGGACAAAGAAAACAGATGAACGAACTAATAAAAACGAAACGCAAAACATGGGTAGACTACTTTCGATTTCTATTTTCTAAAGGTGACGATAATGAACCAGCAACACTAGAGGTGACGACAAACGAAGAAAAATATAGGAGAAAGGGGTAAAGGAAGCATTAAGGAAATTAAAAAATAGAAAATTACCAGGAGAGGACAGACTACCGGATGAACTCCCAAAGTACGGAGGACCAGATCTGAACAAAACAAATATTAAAACTAATCCAAAAAATAATAAAACAAAACAGAATTCCTCCAGAATGGAGATTGGGCATCCTAATATTTATCTTCAAAAAGGGAGACAAATCGGACCCAGAAAATTACAGAGAAATTAATTCATTAAACTCAACACTAAAATTAACAACCAAAGTGATAACAAATAAACTGAATGAAATTATAACACTAGCAGAAGAACAACAAGGTTTTAGGTCGGGAAAATCATGCACCGACGCTATATTTATATTGAGGCAAGTGCAAGAGAGATCATTAGAATACAACGAACTGGCATATCTATGTTTCGTGGACCTTAAGAAGGCATTTGACCGGGTCAAATTAAAGGACATTATCCACTTACTATACGCAAGAGAAATACCTCTAGGAATAATTAAAACGATCGAAAATATCTAGCAAAACAACACAATAAAAGTAAAAGTAAAAGAAGAACTAGCCGATCTTATTGAAGCTGGAAATGGGATAAGACAGGTAGATATCCTGAGTTCTCTATTGTTCAACCTGATTATGGATGAAATAATAAAAAGTAAGAACAAAAATAGGATACCAAATGGGAGAAAAACAACTTAAAATAATCTGCTATGCAGACGACGCAACACTACTCTCTCAAAGTGAAGATGATTTACAACGTATGCTGCACCAATTTAATCTAACCGCCAAAAAATTCAACATGTTAATTTCCCCAAAAAAGACAAAATGCATGGTTACAACAGCAAATTTACTAAGATGTAAATTGGAGCTGGAAGGTCAGATAATAGAACAAGTTATGGAGTTTAAATATCTAGGCATCACATATTATCTAGCTATGGAAAGCTCTAAACGTAAGTGGAAGATCAAGTGAATAGAGCAAACAGAGCCGCAGGCTGCCTGAATGAAACAATATGGAGAAATAAAAATATCACGAAAGAAACGAAAGGCAGACTTTACAAAACAGTCATCAGACCAATAACGACATACGCGGCAGAAACAAGACCTGACATAGGGAGGACAAAAAGGATGTTAGAAACAGCAGAGATGACAATAGTTAGAAAAATTGATGGTAAGACACTATGGGGCAGAGCTAGAAGTACAGATATACGACGTAGATGCAAGGTGGAGAGCATCAAGAACTAAGAAAGAAATAGAAGAGTAGAATGGAACGATCATTTAAGCCGAATGATAATAAATAGAGTAGTAAAGACCGTAAGAGACGGTTCCTCAATAGGAAGCCGATCAGTAGGAAGACCACGAAAACCATGGAACGACAACTTACTAGAGACACATTGAAAAACAGACAGAGTAATGTCTATATAAAAAGATGAAAAAGAAGAAGATGTATAAAACGTTTTAATTTTAAAATATAATACAACTTTATAAGTGATGCAGAGCTTTACAGAAGAATAATCGTTTATAGGGACGTACGCCAATATAAAAAGGATAGAAACCTTAGAAAGATGAAGATCTTAGGTTTTAATAAACACAGGACTACCATACTCTTATAAAGCACTGAAGAAATAATTTATAACGTATAAACGTCACATGTTTGATACTTTCCTTCAAATAACTATTTAATTCCAATTTCCTTGGATTTTATTCATCAGTTAACTTTTTATTTTGTTTTACTATTTTTTTTAAAGATAGCTTGCGCTCAACTTTTCTTGTAACTAAATAGTCTGTTTAATTATTATTGTTCTATTTAAATTTTTAATTACTTCAGTTATATTTTCAGTTCGCTACAAATTTGTTTAAATGTTGGTATTTCTGATTGTTACGTCAATTTTTTCTGTATTCCTTGCATGTATTTAAAGTAGAATTTTCTTTCAGAACCCATTTTTTACTTCTTAGTCTACTACTTGGTTTTTTTTTTAATTGAGTTAGTGTTGTACTCCGTTAGGATAAAACTATCCACGTGGTATTTACAACTGATGATTAACGGGGGGTCGCAAGCCTTCAATCCTAGATGCTACTACGATGGAACCAACATCTCCATTCAGGCCTACATACATCTCCATGTGACTTTTGTTATTTTTCTGTGCAACGAAAACTGTTTATTGACATCTAGAGTTTATAAAAAAAAATACCCAAATCGTTAGAAGCCTGATAGACGTACTTTTGAAAGATTATTACAACAGTTTAGAGCTAGCAGAAACGTAGAATATAAAGGTATTGCCCAGCCTCAACCTCAAATTTAAGCCCAGTCTAGTTATGCAAAAATCATCGATTTCACGGCAAAATTTTTCGCAGACATCTGAAGCTTTTAAGACATAGGTGGGGGTTACTAGATGACGAATAGATGAAAAAGTACTCGTATGTTTACCTTACGTTTTTTTAAACAAGAATTTATGGTCGCAATTTGATTTTTTGTCTATAAGGGTTTTCCCTTATATTTTACATAAACATATCATTTTTTTATATCAAGAATATCTTTATTTTCCCGTTTTTTAAATTAAAATTGATAAATAATTTAGGCAGATATTTGCAAAAAAGCAGTTTTTTTGCACTAATTTATAAATTTTATTAATTTTTTTATTAACAAAATAAAATTAATACATTTGAACGTCGAGGAATTACCGTCTTTTAAATTTGTGTGAAATTTACCCACGATCGGTCAAATAGTTTAAAAGTTATTTAATTTAGTTATCCCTGAGGCTAAATATTTAAACTATTGAACTTGCTCTACTAATGATGCTAGACACATTTAGCAAATTTCATAGGATTCTTTAAGACTTAAACTATCTCAGAAGTTAAATTCATACTGCGTTTTCATTGAAATTATTTACAAAATAAATGTTTGAAAGAGGGGTACGTTTTTTACTTATAAATAATTATAATAACTTCTATATTTTTCAAGCTACAGACTTGTACGTACAACCATTAAATAATAGTAAAAAACTAACATTAAAAAATACCTTCCATGACCAAGAGCAATGAAGTTAGGGACTATTTTTTAAAAAATCATATCTCTATTGGTTATAAACATTTAGAAGTAAAATTTGGACACATTTTGAATGAAAATCTAAACTTTATATTGAATTTTATAGCTATAAAATTCATTCAATTTTTCGAAACTTACAGGCCTTTGAAACGAAGGTACTTTCGAAAGATCGACATAGGAAAGTGGAGGGGATAAGTGTTTCAGCTCCGTTTTTTTAGATCGGAACTTTAAATTTAAACATGTTTCACAAAAATTTACATTATCTCGGCTTCCATTGCAGCTAAAAGCTTCTTTTTTTAACCTGGGGTAGCTCGTCGAAATATGAATAACTACATAGTTTTCACTGGTTGGGAAATATGGGAAACCTCGGAAAATTTTTTTTTAACTAGACTGGGCTATATATCTACAAGCACAGCAAAAATATGACATTAGGAATTAAATAAGGAATGTTTTTAAGATAGTTACTTTAGCTATATGTGGCGAAGCATAACACAGTCATTTAAAACGAGGATAATGCTCTGTATCTATTAAAATTATTTTCAATTATTACTATCATCATCATCATCAATGGCGCTACAACTCTTCGTGAGTCTTTGCCGCGTTTACTATTGCCTTCCATGTTTGTCGGTCCTGTGCCAGTAATTCATATTGTCGCACTCCCATTTTCAAATTATTACTGTGTATTAAAGTAATTCACTTTATAAAAAAAAAGTGAACTCTTAAAAATATCATAGGCAAATAACTTATATAGGTTTAGAAAATTCTAATACAGTATGGCAAAGTTACCCAAGTAACTTTGCCATACAAGAGAATAATAAAATACGGGTGCTCCATTTAAAATAAGTACATTATTAAGGCTTGAATGTGCTTAAATGTATTTAAAGTATACTTTACTTTTAGGTTATTAGTTTTATTGATTACAGTTGATTGTTATTGAACGAATGGTAAGGGGCAGTCTCTGAACTGTGAAAGTGGGCTTAAACTTGGCGCTGTTCCTTTTACACGAAACCAAAAAAAAAATAATAATAATAAATAAGAAAACTAGATGTAACACTCAGGGAGTGCCCGAGAAGGGAAAGTATAGCTTTCTTATCGTTTAAGTACAGAGCGATGGTTTTTAATTTAATTCATTTGATTTAATTTACTTTGATTCGATCCAAATCGATTCGTTTCGATTAGATTCCATTCCATTTAACTCAGATAGATTTGGTTCAATTATGTTCCAATCGATTTAATTTGATTCGATCACAATCGGTTCGGTTCGATTCCATTCCAATCGACTACATTTGATTTGATTTGATTCAATTCCAATCGATTAGATTCCAATATGTTTGATATACATTGATTTTAATCAATTCGATGTAATTAGATTCTAATCGAATCTATCCGATATCAATGGATTCGATTCAATTTGATTCCTTCTTCTTCTCTTTCTTTGCCCTACTCGATTCTCGTGCGTTGGTAATTAAATTGATTATACTATTTTGTTGACAACAGCTTGGAAGAAGGATGCAGAGGATTTGTTAAACTATTTACTCAGGTTCTTAAACCATGACGTTATTTTTTGACCTGGCCCTCTTCTTTTGTCTATCTTGTTTTGTATTAATACCTAATTCTATTCCAAGTAATTCAATTCGTCTCCATTTTAATCTATTCGATTCCAGTTCATTCCAATCGATTGGGTTAGATTTCAGTTGATTCGGTTTGACTCGACTTAATCCCTATCGATTCGAATAACTTCCAATCGTTTCGATTCCAATTAATTAATTTGATTCGATTCCAAAATTTATTAGATTCGATTAGATACAATTAGATACCAATCGATTCGATTTGATTTTATTCCAATCGGTTCAATTATATTTTATTTTCATCAATTCCAGTAAATTCTATCCGATTTGATGCTAGTCATTTTGATTCGACTCCAATTAATTAGATTCAATTTCAATCGATTAGATTTGATTCCAATTGATTTTATTCGATTAAACTCGACTCCAATCGATCTGTTTAGATTCGATTTAATTCGATTCCAATAAATTCGATTCAATTGACTTCATCCGATTTTATTTTAGTCGTTTTGATTCAATTCCAGTTGGTCCGATTCGATTAAATTTCAATCGAGTCGATAGGATTTAATTCAATGCGATTTCAATCGATTTGATGACATTATTTTCGATTCATTTAATTTTAATTTTATTTTATTTTATTTTATTTTATTTTATTTTATTTTATTTTATTTTATTTTATTTTATTTTATTTTATTTTATTTTATTTTATTTTATTTTATTTTATTTTATTTTATTTTATTTTATTTTATTTTATTTTATTTTATTTTATTTTATTTTATTTTATTTTATTTTATTTTATTTTATTTTATTTTATTTTATTTTATTTTATTTTATTTTATTTTATTTTATTTTATTTTATTTTATTTTATTTTATTTTATTTTATTTTATTTTATAATTTTAATTTTAATTTTATTTTATTTTATTTTATTTTATTTTCAATTTAATTTAATAAACACCATGGGACTACGTTTAAGCCCACGTAGTGTGTGGTCGCGCGATTTCGTTACATTCGTTACAGTTTTTACTGTCGCTACAGAGGTTAAAGTCTATTTTATTTTTGTGCGATCTCTGTGCAATCTACCGCCTTGCACCGCTCCGTCCATATCCCGCAATAAGAAAGCTATGCTTCCAATAAATGGACCAAACTAGGCCCATTGGAGTAATGTTTAATAGTTTTCATCATTATATAAACCCTTACGATATTGTCCAATAAATGAGACGTGGCTCATCTAAGCGTCACCCAAAATAAAATATAATAATAAACAACTCTTTAGTTCATATTCTACCCTTAAAAAAATTCAGACTCGTGCTACAATGTAAGAAATCCTAATTTTTTGGCCACACACAAAAATAGTACGCAAAGTTACCATGATGTGTTAGATGTAACGAAAAGAACCTGACCATATTGTGATATACCTAAAAATGCCCAGCCAAAACGTGTCCATCGTAAAGAAATTCATCCAGTTAATGATGCATGGTAGCAAAAGAAATGCAGAAGTTAAAAGATAAACAAAACAACAAATCCACCATACCTAAACAGCCGAAAAGGATGCACCAACAGAAACCAACAGACAAAACTAACGAAGATAAAAAATCTACAGCCAAGCTTTTACAGGTAAGTTACAAATTAAAAGTACTAACCCAAAACATAGCTTTAACATCGAGAGTACTCTCTAACAAATACTTGATGAGTGCATTACTAGATTGGAGTATAGCACAAAAGGAGCTATTATTAAGAATTTTAATACCAGATAGTCTGAGAATAATGAAATGCCATTATTGTCATTGCAAAACGTACGGGAAATTGTAAACGTTTAAAATCAAATAGTAGATTCGCTGGAATCATCGGTATTTGAATTAGTAATTCAAGACATCATCTCGTTTGCATTTTTCCTTGATGATAGTTGCCTCAATGACATTATTCATTAGCCTTTTTACAGTCAGTCTCGTTCTATTTTACAGTCGAGATTGATTAATGTTGTTAAAGTTAGATACACCAAATAAGAAAACCACCATACCACCAGCCGCAAAGGATGCACCAACAGAAACCAACATCCACAATCAATAAAGATAATAACGCGATGTGGTACTTCGGGAGTGACCCATTGTTACTTGCATGACAACTTTCATCATCCCCTTCACAAATGAATTTAGTCATTAATACGCTTGTCTAAAATGCTTATTAATCAACACGTCAACACTCAATCTCAACCTAGCTACCCAGAACCTTATTATATAAAAGCTTTTCTTTCTTATATATCAAAGGTGACACTGACAAAATCGACAAAATTCTTTAATCAAGAGGAATAAAAACAATATTATTTACCCCCAATAAAACTTTTATCTCTTGTCCGATCAATCAAAGACAACATTCCAAATGAGCACCACGCAGTTTATGAAATTTTTTGTACAGACTGCCCCCGATCCTATGTAGGCAAAACAAGTCGTAGAAACCATAATAGGATTTATGAACATTATATTTCTGTTCGCAATTCCGACTCAGTTTCAGCCCTAGGTCAACACCATCTACAGGTCACAAAATTGATTTTGAAAACTCCACACCCGTAGCCCTCATTCGCTTCTATAAACCAAGAATTATCCGAGAGACCATAGAAATTAAAAAAGGACAAAATGTCTCAATAAAAGAGATAACGGCATACGATTACCTTTGATTTGGAACCTCTCATAAAGAAAATATCGTTCGCTCCACCCGTCAATTAAAGTCCTACTGTCAGAAATATTCGCGTCAACTCCCGCGTCAATCTCCGTGACAATCCTGGCGCCAATACCCATGCTAACCTATATGCCAACCTCAACCCAAACCATGTCACCATCGACGGTATAAATTAACCGTCCTCTACTCCCAGTACCAGTAGTGCATTAGTTAGGGATCAGCGTAGTAGTGTCTGGGGGCTTGGGAGACTGAGACCTCGGAAGCCCTGAAAAAGACCTTTCGATCTTTCAAATATCCGAACGAATTTACCGAAACCAAATTTCTAACGACGGTAAAGATCAAAATCAGAGAGAAAGGGAGTGAAAAAGAGATAATTCTAATATCAGCATACCTTTCACATAATGATGAGGAACAAACGCCACAAGAAACATGGAACAGCTAATGGGATTTTGCAGGATAAGTAGACTGTTTTGTTACGGTATACGATTTAGACATACTAAATGTATGTTATATTAGGTCAAAATGAGATGACCTTCCTGGGCATGAAATGACTTCGCCGTGGTGGTGGAAGAGCCCAGTAATAAGTCTTGGCCCCTTTATTGTGGGATATATCCCGGGGAGTACGACCGATGAAGCTTGTCGAATTAACGTCCAGCGTTTGTGCACCGGGTGAGCGATACTGCTACTACACGTAAGTGCTGCGTCTTTTTCCAAATTACCCAAACACATTTCTTTAATAACAATCTTCATTACCTTCCATATAATCAAACACATTTCTTTAATAAAAATCTTCATTTATTCCCATATAATCAGACCCATCCTGCAGAAGGGCGAGCGCAGATAAGCCTGGACTGGCCACCCAGGCTTATCTCCGACCATCCACCAAATCCCAAATCACTAACACTTTTGATGATTTAGATTCTTAACATCCGGATACATACAAACTGATCTGATATGCATAGGGCAGGTGGCTATGCATCATCCTAATATACCGCCTCCCCAATCTCAAGGTGTAATACCATCGTGGGGTATGCCAAAGGGGTGCATGGCAAAGGGGTAACATAGTGGGCTACAAGCGATGCCCAAGGGAGTTGGAAATCCTGAGGGGAAAATAACCTTGGTGAGGTAAGGGCGCACTGCTCCACTAGACTGATCAACACGACACAACTCGTGGGAAGAAAGATGAGAAGGAAAAAGAAAAATAAAAAAGACGGAAGTAACGGAAAGGATAGGGAAGGAAGAGAGAAACAGTAAACCAAGAGAGAGGAAGAAATAAAGGGAGGAGAAAAAGATAAACAGGAAGGAGAAAACAGACAGAAGGACGGAAAAAATAAAATGAGGGAGGAGATTCTAAGGAAAGAAACGAATAAGAAGAAGCAAGCAGCTCGGACAGCGGAAGCAGCTCTGACAATGAATAGGAAGGTGCGAAAGGTAGAGGAAAATAAGAAAGAAAAGGCACCAAGGAAGTCTGTGTGCATGACATCCAGAGGCGTGCATATCAACATGGTCTAGAGCCTACGTTTGTTAGGAGAGGTACGGGTACGTACATCGACGTGACCATGGCGACACAAGGAATAGCGGCGAAAGCAAGAAGCTAGAAGGTTTTGCCAGACTACACCGGAACTCAACATCGGTACATCGGGTTCTCGATAACCGAAACGGAGACCACTGACGTGGCCCGTGCGTCCGGGACGTCAGTGGGCGGATGCAGCGATGAGAATGACTGGAAAGTATACGAGAAGCTGATTAAATCGAGAGTGAGCATAATGCAGGGTCAATCACAGGCGGTGGAAAACCTGGAAAGAGTCATTAAAGAAGAGATAAAAGGAAGCAAGATAAGTCGCCAAAATGTCAACAGGGTGCCATACTGGTGAAATGCGGACATTGAGGCACTAAGTAAGAAATGAATGTATGGCAATGAGAAGAAGGTTAACGATAGCAAAGAGCAGAGCATACAAAAATGGATGACGCAGCATGGACTGAAACTTGCGGCAGAGAAAACCGAAGCCATCATTCTGAAAGGGAACAGGAATAGGCAAAGTATTAAATTACAATGTGCGAAAGTATGTCTAACACCCAAGAAACATGTTAAATACCTAGGAGTGACATTGCATCAGAATGGAAAATGGGGGAGCACGTGCGGGAGGTGGCCCGGAAGGCTGCGAATAGTGCGGCTGCGTTGGGGAGAATGATGCCCAACATTGGGGGACCCAAAACCGAAACGAGGTGGGTCTTAAGCGGTGTTGTACAGTCGATCGTCCTCTGCACGACACCAGTCTGAAGCGGGGCGGTAGATATAACGGCCTATATGAGGCTCATAACATGAGTGGACAGAAAAAGTCTGTTGCGAGTGGCATGCGCCTACAGGACTGTGTCTGCGGCAGCCTTGTGGACCATCACTGGATGTGCTCCGTTGCATGTTTCGACGGTGGACAGAAAAGAGCTCTATGAGAGAAGAGGCCCAAACTTTACTTTGACCGAAAGAAGACAGGAAAGGGAAAGGTCAATTGAAAGATGGCAAGAACAATGGAACAATACGGAGGATGCGGCACAGTCGACGAAAATGCTGATCCTGGACATAAAAGATTGGGTGGACTGTGGCCACAGCTGACTGGATTATTTCCTAAAGCAGGTGCTCACAGAACACAGGTGTTTTAGAGCCTACGTCTTTAGGTTCTGAAAGGCTGACACAGATAAATGCTTATTCTACGGACACTAGGACACTGTGACACATACGATGTTAGAGTGCAACAGATGGATACTAGAAAGGAACAGAATAGAAAGAGAGACAGGTGTGAGTTTTATTACAGTGAGAGAAATGATTAAGAGAATGATTGAAAATAAAGCAGGTTAGACTAGCGTACACAACTACATATATCCGTGCAGTGATCAAGAAAACAGAAGAGAAAGAAAGCAGCTGAACCAACAGCAAAGGTAAGAGGGAAAGATGCTGGAAGTTGAAGCTAGAAAAGTGGGTCAGACTGTATGAGTTAGACTGCGTGAGTCAGACTGTAGGGAAGGAGGAAATGTCCATCTGGGAGTGATGCTCAACGAAGGTAGTGCTTCGGAAGTGATGCCAGCCTTACAGCGGCCTTATCGCTTCCGGATCGCTGGATGACAGAGGAGGGTCTGGTTTAGCAGGTAGGCGTTCGACGTGGACTCGGCAATCAGAGGGCATTTTAAAGTACCTCGGGAACTATCGCCGGGAGTATGAAGAACGAATCCTGCACTAAGGCCAGTCAGGTGGCGTCCTGGACTGAGATATCTTTTGAAGATTCCAGACCCCCTCTCTATAAAGACGAAACAAAAAAAGGCATCCTGATGTAGGAAAGAAACTAACTTTCGTAACTTCACAATTCACAAAAAAAGGAGATTTAAGAATGACCACATCTCACATATCCATAATTGTTTAAAAATGGCATGTCTAATATGAAGTCTTTTGTCAGACCATAGACACATTTTTTTTAAAAACAGATAATGAGCTTATCAAGGAAACTTGATAATACTTAATCCTAGTAAAACAGACTGTGAAACGTAACAAACAGACCTGGAATATTATTTAGGTAGGGTGGAAGGGACGATAAGGCATACACTTGTATTTATGAAGAAAAATATGAAACCGTTAATTAATCAAAATCATTCAACCAAACTATCAAGTAAGACCAGATCATAAGTATAAAAGTATATTATTTTTATTTTAATAAAAAAATACCGACTTTAGACACAATTTTAGACACCATTAAGAAGATATTCCTGAATTAAGAATAGATAGTAATCTTCTAGTAGAGATAGAAATATATGTTGGTGAAGAACATATACATGCAAAATAATAGATTTACGCAATTAAAATTTACTTATATAATCTATATAAACGTGGAAAAAGTAGGTTTATTCAGATATGTGTTTATAGAAGGACTATCTACGGAAATAAAAGTGCCCTTCCATAAAGGAAATAGAGTACACATTATTCATATCAATAATGCAGAAGACTCTCTGAATGCTATTTGACTAACATTTGAGTCAGTTAACACCGATAATTTTCACGAAGACTTCAACAGATTCCGATGAAGTAAAAATCACTCAGACGAAAGCTAACTAATCTGCCCCTTTATCTCTGAATACCAAATAAAGTGTAAATAAATTACTACATTACCTATCTAAAGAATGTAATGATTTGCACGCCACTTACCAGATAAACTGGATAGTTTCAGCAGAAGTAACATTTTCCAAAAGACAACTTTGCTCAGTTGAAAGATATCAACTTTTAAGTACAATATGTCTAAATCGATATGAATTAAAAAAACAAATTTTACATAAAGCTTACTTACTGTCTATTAAAAATTTATAATCGCCTCTAATACCTCGACCTGGGTAAGTAATAATGAAGTTCGCAGTATAGTCGAAAGGGGCATTTTTCTTATAGTTGGCAGTTATCATAATTTTCTGACTGGCATCTCTGTTAGAATCCCAATTCATTTCAATTTCTATGGTTTTGTCATTAGGTTTATTGTTTACGTATGCCGAAAATATAATGTCTCGTAACCTGAAACAAGAAAATAGACATACTTTAACAAAATGTAAATGTAATAAAATGACGGAAGTGGTACTGCTATTATAATAAAAGAAATTGTCAGACGTCAGGTAGAAATAATGTGTAAAACAAAAATGTTTCACTGAGCGCAACACTCTTTTTAGTTGCAATTAACGATATCGAGAACAGTATCCGAAACCCTTTAAAGCAATCCTATATGCAGACCATCTGGTAATCTACATCTCTCTAAAGAATCTTAATATGACATCAAACATAATTAACTTTCTATTAATTCCCTACAATAATGGTCTAAAACAACAGGACTGAAATTATCTACGGTTAAAACCAAAGTAACATGCTTTTCTCGAAAACATCAAATTGTTGCAAATCTTCCAAAATTAACACTGTATGATCAAGTTTTAGAAAACGTTGAGGAACTTATATTTCTACGTATGATTTATATACACACACATAGATATTTAAACACATCCAATTACTAAAAAAATCATGGTTACAGAACATAAGTATTCTTAAAGTACTAGCAAATCGTAACTGGGGCGCAGGCATAACAAAGAGCTACTAAATATTTACAAATCCTTAATCCGCAGCAAATTAGATTATGGATCAGTTGTATATCATTCAGCTAAGGACTCAACATTTAAAAATTAGATATTGTACAAAATACCGCACTAAGACTAGCTCTACTAGTATACAGAACCAATCCAGTTGAAAGTCTTTATGTCGAAGCAAATGAATCTCCAGTTTCTATTAGAAGATTACGTCTCAGTTTACAATACGCAAGCAGGCTATCAACTAATCCAAACAACCCGGCCTACCCCTATCCTTTCTCCACACATTACCATTCTAATTAGAATCAAAATCTTAATCTCCGACCATCATTTAGTAAAAGAAATAGCAACTTCACATTTCCGGGTATTATGCATACCGATATTGATTATGCTCCCCCTTGGACTATACAAATTCTATATTGTAACACAGATATGTCAACTTATACTAAGGACAATACCGCTTCATCTATTTTTCTCCAATACATTACAAACAGTAGGATCCGCCATTGTTACAGAGGATTCTGTGCTCAAGTTTCCACTACCTAAGGACTACTCAATATATTCTGCTGAACTTTTTTCAATATTCAAGGCAGTACAACAAACTCTTAATCGACCTAAAGACATGACAGTAATATTCGCAGATTCCTTAAATGCAATCCAGGGAATTCAGAAAATATATATGAATCATCCGATTTTAGAACAGATTAAAAAAGACCTTGGGACTCTACAAAATAATCATAAACAACTACATACTGTGTGGATACCATCTCATGTGGATATACCAGGAAATGAGATAGCTGATCAAATGGCCAAAGAAGCTTGTAAAATGAAGAGATCCGATGATAAAACTAACCAAATTCCTCACTCAGATATGAAAAAATGCGTCAATGAGTACACAAAAAACTTATGGTTACGAAGATGGCAACTCTTACTAAATACAATAAATTGCGGCAAGCAAACCCAGATCTATCAGCAAAAACACCAAATTTAGTAAAGCGAAGGGACTAGGTTGTACTACATCGTATCCGAATAGGACATACCAAACTGACGCACGAACACCTACTAAGGAAGGAACCTCCTAGACTATGCTACGCCTCTGACACGGATTGTGACAAAATCATTAGATTCTTAAAGAAAACGAAATTGTATAATCAAGTATAAGTGGTACTTCAAGAAAAACTCTAAATTATAATCATTTTTGTAAAAACTGTATAGTTTATATTTTCTATTAATCATTATAATATATTATAGTCTATATTGTACCACCGCTAATAACCCTCTATGGTTGATGAGAGTTAATCCCAATAAAAAAAAAATGTTTTAAGCTACTTCAAAAACTATTAAAACTTTTTAAGGTTATTGTTATGTTTTGTAGGTACTCTCCACCAAAAACACTTAAAAGATCATTGATTCGAGGTTAAGTTTTTTAAGAATTTTTAAATAGACATGGCAAAATAATTATAACTTGTCAATCATTCCATTGGAGCTCTGGGTTAGTAACAACTGAAATAATTTCAACAGATAAACCGATATATTGGCCTTATTACCCCAACAAAATCACATATTTCGCTGCATTTTTCCATGTTTGGAAGGTTTGTTCCAAGTAAATTTTAAGAAGAGTTGGCGACAACAAATATTTTTGTTCGGTATACGAATATTAGGGAGCATGGTACATGTTATGTTATTATCATGTCATGTTATATCATACTATCAGTTATTAAAAATTACTTACCTTCTAAACTAAACTGTGTTAATGGACTAACACATTGATGACATTTTCAGTTTTACTTAGACAAAACAATCAATTTTTCCGTCTCAATAAAAACTAAAGGTGAACTTGATAAAGGAACGAAATCTTTTGTTAAATAAATTCAGCAAGCTTCATAAAATAAGTTCCCTAACCTGATCCCTCAACAGCTTAAAAGTGGTATTATAAACAATATAAAGAATACAACACAGATAATTCCCTCTACAGAGCCACTTAAAAAGATTTATCTAGCACAATTCTTCATTAAGAAAGTCCAATTAAAGTTGGTTAAAAAATAATCAACCGAAGTCTAATAGATTTACTCAATATCTCGAGAAAATATTCCAGCCAAATGAAGGTAATAACACACTTGACTGAGAACATGTGGCACAGAAAGAACGTGAAATTAAACTAGTTACTTAAAAAAAAGTGGTAAATGAAATGAAAGAAAACATTAATGCCAGAGAAGTGTTTGAATTAATTACCAGGGAAATCTTAAAACATCTTCCTAGAAAAGCCGTAGTAAAGTTGTCATATCTTACGAATACCTCGTTAAGATTAAAATGTATTCGTATGTATAAAGATATAGAGAAGAGATCATAATGATCTTGTACCCTGGAAAACAACCAAATACAGACCGATTTTTCCGCAATACCTATAATTTCAAAGCTATAAGTTATTGATGAAAGTGAAGAAACCTCTCATATAAGCTAAAGATTTAATTCCATCACACCAATACGAGTTTCAAGAAATTCATTCACTTTCGACCAAGTCCATTTATAACCGATATAATGAAGAGGCCACTAGAATATAAAAAAATTTGCGCATATGTCTTCCTCTACGTGGTGCAAACTTTGTGTTTTTATTAATATCAAGATTGCGTTAACCCTCCGTTAGTCGCGTGGTTTTTGCTGACGAGTTTAGTCGCACGGTCTACGATCGTAGACCAATATTTTTTTATTGTATAATACCAAATTTTGACAAATTTAACAAATAATGGTTAAAAACGTGTTTATTTATGTCTGTACTTTGATATTAGATATGCTTTGTTCCTTAGCTTTCGTAATTTTGATAGTGGTAAAATTAGAAACGAGGTCGTACTTTTTTGTGTCTTTATTCGCATATAAATGAAAATGGTTACAAAAATAAATTCAATTTAATAATAAACACAAAACTTTTATATTTTTGAACTTATAAAATGACCAATAGAGATGAATAATAGAGAATAGAACAAAAAAGTAAACCAAGGACAAAACTATTAAATGGTAAAAGTGGCACAATTTTAGTCCGTCAAACATTCAGTGCAAATATCCCTGAGATGATCCTTACATGCAAATTTGTCACATCTTTGGCATGACCTTCTTGTTAACTTATTGCGAACTCGTGGACAAATACAAGATCGTCCCACGTAATTTATTGGAATATTGGAGTGAGGGGGTACGACTTCTTGAACTCCGAGTAGTATGCGAACTCGTCGTCTAAGTTCTTTTGGTAGTGAAGGTATAGTTGATCTATATTCAATTTGGGGTTTGATTATTTCCCATGCTAAGTTTTCAATGAAGTCGCTTATTGAAACTTTTTTATTTATGTGTAAGACATCAGTCTTCTGAGCTAGAAGGTCCTTGGTCTGCTTATTGGCTTTTTCTTCGTGAATGCGACTCTCTTCCTTCATAGGTTTGATTTGTTCGGTCAGTGCATTGACTGACCTACTTAATTCACTTGCCTTTTCTTTTTATGCCATCTCTTTTGCTCTTTTTGCATCTTCCTCTTCATCAAAGGAATCTCCTGGGGTCCTAAGTCGTTTTTGTTTTGTTTTAATGGGGTTTCCACTACCTCGATTGTGACGTCTTCCATGATAGTTGGGGGCGATTCGTCGATTGCCGAGCGAGCTAGGTGAGACTCCTCATCTTAGTCTGACTGTACGACACGTATGTACCGTCGTCATTTTATTCATCGCATTTTGGGGTGCAAACGTGGGTATGTTCCACGGTCGTATTAATTTTAGATAAAAAATTGTTGTATCTCTTAATGGAGCTAGCAACGAAGGGGGTGGATGACTGGCTGTCATCATCGTCTGCTTCTTGTAATGCCACTTGCGTCTCATCACACTCTGGGGGAGGGTAATCACTCATGATGCCGTAATGCGGTTAACGTAAGGTTCATACATTTTTTAAGGAAATTCTACTCAGTAGACTCTGATTTTATCTACCGGCTGGCTGCTGCCAGAACGGTTTCTGGGTGCCGTCCAGGGACCTACGAGGTTGTTCTCTTTCTGTGTTCACAGGGAGGGATCCTCTTGCCGTTTCTCTTTCACTAGACTCTGGGGTCGTTTCTGTCCGATCCTAAATTCAAATATTTAAGACCTTACAGTGTCATTCCAGATGCGTCTTAGGGTAACCCGGGACCGTCTGAGCCACTATGATGAGCGTTTGTTTGTCTATCGACCTCCGAGAGATGTTAATAAAAATAATATCGCTCGGTTTAACCCACTTACAAACTCCCGCTTGATGCTGCGCTTCGGATTTTACTACAGTGCCTCGTCAAAATAGACTATCAGTGCCACTTAAGGTGTCTTACTCACCGAGAGCTGAAAAGCTCTGTGGCCGCTGATCAGTCGCTTTCTCCTTGGCACGTATTCACTGTTCGACCTCCTCTGTCGAACTACTGATTTCAGAACTTTAGATTTTTTCTATGGGGTTATTTAAAAGCATGCGTTTATGTAGATCAATCGCAAATTCTACAGGAATTGCAAGACCTAATTAGAGACGAAGTTAAGAGAATTACTCTGTTACGTACAAGAAGAATGTGTTGATTTATTTATTAACATGTCGGTCGATGAAATTTTGAGCATTTAATTTAGCTGACAAGTATTGCGTTAATTCCGAAATTATTATCTGATTAAATTAAATTACTTTTTATTTTTCCTGTATCAACATTACTGGATTAAGTTGCTGAATATATTATTAAAGGACCTTTCAAATAAGGTATTACCAGAGCCACATATCAATTTAAAAATCAACGATTAGGTCACCATGTCAAAATTGGCATCGTCTTTTTCGCACATTATTAAACAAATCGTGATTTAAAATTAAAAATCGACCTGTTACGGATTTTTGACTAGCATAAATTAGCCGACCTCTGTATACTTACTGATCAATGTGAATATTGGCGTTAATTCGTTTGTAGTCACCATCATAAACAGTTCCAGAATAGCTGTAAGATTTTCTGCCATATTTCAGATAAACTTCAGATGTTGTATAATTTGTAGAAACTTTTTGATGCTTAACAAATATTTCATAGTCGTATGTATCCTTCCTGTCTAGGTCTCCCTAAAAATTAAAATTAAAAATATAAAAGCATATAAAGCTATGTTACATCAAAACTAATAAAGTTAAATAATAACAAAAATTCATATTTAGACAAAAATTTATGAATATATTCTGCAATTGAAATACTTGGGGAAACCCTCAGGAAAGAAGTTTGAAAATAGAGACATGGTGGTAGTCATTGAGAAATAGATGCATGCAATAGTAATTTCGTTTTATTAACATTTATTTTAAGTTTGAGTGTTTTATTAAAAAATATTATCCTGAAATTGTAAAATATGTTGGCGGTTCAGTACTTTCAAATAACGCTGACAAAACATAAATCGAATTTTTTTCTTTTTAGAAATTTCAGCCGCATCCACCATAATAGTTATTAGCGGCGGCTACAGAATTACGAAATTAGAGTTTAGAAAATATTCCTATAGATTTTTAGAAATTTACAATATTGTTTGTTGAAAAATTAGTGCCTAATAAATTACTTATACTATTAGGTATGTTAAATGTAACACGAAAATTGGCAAAACTATGGCATTCAATTAATTACTGGTTAACGGTAACTTATACATTATATGTTTCATATATAGGTGGATCACTTTTGGAGAATGAGTATGAATGTATGAATGGGTAAGTCTCGTGTGTCCAATTCGTAATCTCGTTATCACCAATTGTTCTCTTCTGTTCCTGGTTGAGGGTTCCCAAGCTGTACCGTTGTTTTTAATTTGCTTCAGTGATGTTTGCGAAGATTGCCATTCGTGTTTCCACTTGCACAGAACTCAATTCTCTATAAAAGCTTTTATCTCACTTGCGGTATTTCGATACTCGGCTTTTTGTATATCGACACATTTAGCAATTTCACTTGCGCATTGGTACGCACTTTCGTTGCCTGCAATGCCAATGTGGGATGGAATCCATATAAATCTGATACTCCTAGAATTTTCTTGAGCCTGTATAAGTTCTAGTTTTATCAGTTTCTCAAGGGGACCTTTAGGATAGATCTGTTTAAGGGTTTGAAGGGCGCTTAGTGAGTTACTTAAGATAAGATAAGAGTTAGAAATAATATTATAATTTATATGCATGATAGCTTTAAGCATTGCATAGAGCTCAGACTATCATGAAAGATGACCTCTAAACATATCAGTATGCCGAGCGATCCAACTAGCAATTGGCGCCAATCAGCGTCCGGGGCTGATGGTGTGAAATGGGCTACCGGCCATGATGTTGTGAGAAACCAGGCACGGCATGGAAACTCTGAGTCTGGAATAAACATAAAAATATGGAGCACCCTCAAAATTGGTACGTGGAATGTTCGAGGATTGCTGGAACCCGGAAAATTGGATGTAGTGGAAAACGAAATACACAATTATGCCATTGTAGGTCTATCTGAAACCCACTGGAAGGATAAAGGACATTATACGTCAAAAAATGGCAATGATATTTATTTCTCCGGCAATGATAAACAATCTCGGAATGGCGTGGCAGTGATAGTAAATAATGCCATTAAAACCTCCTTAAAAGAATACATAACCGTCAGCGATCGGATAATTGTTGTCAGAATGAATGCCAGTCCAGTTAATCTTAATGTAGTACAAATATATGCCCCAACAAGCGAAGCTCACGATGAAGAGATCGAAACATTTTATAGTACGTTGGAGCAGACGCTTAGGAAGCTTACAAATAGAGAAATCACAGCAGTCGTAGGCGATTTCAACGCTAAAATTGGTGTAACTACAGAAGACCATTACTTGCGAGAGACCGTCGGATTATATGGACTTGGCCAAAGAAATGACAGAGGAGAACGCTTGCTACACTTTTGTATAGACAACAACCTGTTTGTTACTAATACAGGCTTTCAACATCACCCAAGACGACTATACACTTGGATATCACCAGGAAATAGATACAGAAATCAGATAGATTTTATAATGGTAAAAACCCGTTGGAGGAGCGCTGTTAAGGATGTTAAGACCTATCCAGGAAAAGATTGTAATAGCGACCATCAATTTTTATCAGCTGAATTCCGCATGAAGTTAAGAAACAGTCCAAAAACAGGAAATACAACAACTAAATGGCATCTAAGATATAACGATCCGTACAAAAAAGCCGCAACGCAAAAGCTATGTGACCTCAAACAATCATTAAATCCAGAAGAGTCCTCACATAGCATATGGACAAAAACAAAATCCATATTGCATAATGCTGCGAAAAACATTAAGAGTGATAGAGAAGAAAGAAGGAAACAATGGATAACAGACTCCACGTGGACTAAAATACAGGAGAGGAAGTGCTTAAAAGCCACAGGACTGAACAGTGAAAGTGATAAAGAGGCCCATAAAGCACTGAACGGTCAAATAAAACGACTCTGCAAAAAGGACAAGAACACACACTTGAACAAAATCTGCATGGAAATAGAAGGGCATAAAACCAAAACTGAGACCAGAGACATGTTTAAAAAAATTAAGCAGATAACGCGTTCCTTTACACCAAACTACCTTGCTATCAAAGATGATAACGGAACTCTACTCACTTCTAAAAAAGATATTTTACACAGATGGAAAGAATACTGTGGACGACTGATGATGGAGAAAAGCACAGACGCCCCATCACAACAAGAAGATGCCAGTTTGGTGACGGAACCTGACGTACTCAAAAGTGAAGTTGAAGCAGCAATTATGAGGCAAAAAAGTCAGAAAGCTGCCGGTCCAGATAACATACCTATTGAAATGATTTGGGCCCTAGATGACGTTGGAGTGGATATAATACATCAAATTTGTCAAAGAGTGTGGGAGACAGGTAAATGGCCTGAGGACTGGACACAATCACTATATATTCCCATACATAAAAAGGGAGCGAAAGATTTATGTAGTAACTATCGAACAATTGCTCTAATTGCGCATTGCAGTAAGATACTCTTACACATAATTCTCGAGAGGATAAAGCCCTTTTTACTACCTAACATTGCGGAGGAACAAGCAGGTTTCGTTCCCGGACGTGGTACTAGAGAACAAATTTTAAACGTACGGCAGATTGTAGAAAAATCCAGAGAATTTAACATCACAACATATTTGTGCTTCATAGATTATAGTAAAGCTTTCGATTTGGTCAACTGGAGTAAAATGTGGCAGGTTTTGTCTGAAATGGGAGTCCCTTATCATCTGATACTGCTAATTAAAAGCCTGTACAATAACAATTATGCCAGAGTTAGAATAAATGGGGAACTAACCGATAGTTTCAGGGTCACAAAGGGCGTGAGACAAGGCTGCATACTAAGCCCAATTCTATTTAACATCTATGGTGAATGGATAATGCGGAAAGCTACTGAGGGCTGGAACGGTGGCATCACCATTGGCGGGAAGAAGATTTGCAACTTGAGATATGCAGATGATACTACTATCCTCGCTAGTTCTGAAGCTGAATTGATTCACCTGCTACAACGGATAGAAGACGTAAGCTTAACGATGGGTCTTAAAATAAACAGAGATAAAACGAGAATCATGATAATTGACAGAGCTAACAACAATCAAAATCATCTGGTCATGATAAACAACATCGCTGTTGTAGATAAATTTGTGAACCTGGGCTCATTAGTAACCAACAAAGGAGGCTGTACTGAAGAAATAAAGCGGCGGTCAGCAATCGCAAAAAGCGCTATGGCAAAATTAACAAAAATTTGGAAAAGCCATGAAATAACTACCGATACAAAAATGAGACTAGTAAGAAGTCTAGTTTTTCCAGTTTTTACTTATGCATCGGAATGCTGGACCCTTACTGAGAAAGACAAAAAGAACATAGATGTATTTGAGATGTACTGCTGGAGACGAATGCTGAGAATACCATGGGTGGCCCGAAGAACAAATGAATCCATACTGGACCAGCTAAACATAAAGAAAAGACTAAGAACACAAATATCAGAACAAATAATAAGCTATTTTGGACATGTCCTTCGAAGAAATGGTCTTGAAAAACTTACCATCCAAGGAAAAGTAGAAGGCAAAAGAAATAGAGGTAGATCTCCCACACGATACACGGACCATATTGTTGCTACCATTGGCGCTCCATTGTCAGAATGTGCAAGAATGGCAGAAGATAGAAAAACGTGGAGGAACATTGGGAAATTTAGTTAATAGCTTCATGATATCACGATACCTGCATCAGGTTAACGACTAAGAAGAAGAGCTTAGCGGAGAAAATCGAAAAGAAGGTTGGAAGACGAAATTGATAAATAACGGGTAAAGAATGCACCTATTCCTTTATCACACTTAGATGCATCTGTAAAGATTTTATAGCAATGTTCGTAATGCTGACGGAGAATTAGATCTAGATTATTCTTAATATCTGCGTGAGTATTAATTTGTTTGTTAAATTGGTTTAGACCAGTATTTAAATTTGGAGTATTAATTATTCAAGGTGAGGGGCTTTAAATATTGATTGCAAAAGTATTTGGGAATTTGATATTAAGACATCTCAGGTAACACCGTACTGGCTCATAGTAAGGCTTATGTTTGGTGCTATTGGTAAAGAGATTTATATATTTATTAGTGAACGTATTATTAAATAGAGATTTGTTTACATTTAAGGCTATTGATGTTGCGTGTGATAGTGTTAAAGAAATTCGGAGTGATATAATAAAGGCTCCCCACTTTCGGAATATACCACCGGTGACGTTGGAAATGCGCCGAGAGAGAGTCTAAGTGCTGTGTTGTGGATAGAGTCTAGCTGTTTTAATAATATAGGAGAAGCAGACGCGTAAGCGATTGATCCATAATCAATTTTTGATCTAATTAGAGATGTGCAGATTGTAAGTAAGGTAGAGAGATTAGAGCCCCAATATCTATTTGACAGTGTTCTCATTAGGTTAAGTTTCTTATAAGTCAATACTAATTGCCTAGTATGTTGTTTTTAAGTAAGTTGATTATCAAACCACATACTTCAGAATTTTACACATGATTTAAAGGATAGCGATGTACCTATTGAAAAACTTGAGTTGGGGTTATTTAAAAAGTTCTTTCTTGAGAATACCATATCTATGGTTTTTGTAACCGAGAATTGAAAACCAGTATCGCGAGACCACTCTTCGAGTTTTTGTAAGAAACTTTGCAAAATTGTTCATCATCATCATCAATGGCGCTACAACTCTTCGTGAGTCTTTGCCGCGTTCACTATTGCCTTCCATGTTTGTCGGTCCTGTGCCAGTAATTCCCATTGTCGCACTCCCATTTTCTCTAGATCTTCTTTGACTGCATCTTTCCACCTCTTTCTAGGCCGCCCCACAGACCTTCTTCCCTCTGGCCTTTCCCAGAACACATTGTTAATAAGGCGATTGTCGTTACTGCATATCACATGCCCTGCCTATTGGCCTTTATATATCTGACTAAATTTTTCTTTTCCGAATAGAGACTCTAATTCGTTATTGTATCTGCCCCTCCATTCGTCTGTCACGCTGTCTCTGCAAGGGCCATATATCATTCGAAGAATTTTACGTTCCCACACCAGCAATTTATTTATTTCTCTTTTTGTTAGCGTCCATGTGTCGCTTCCATACGCGACTGCTGGTCGTATTATGGTCTTATATATCCGGATTTTTGTGTCTCGTGAAAGAAGTTTTGACTTTGACGTGAAAATTATTAAAGTTAAATTAGTATCTTACATAAACCACCAGTATAAGTTCTAGTTTTATCAGTTTCTCAAGGGGACCTTTAGGATAGATCTGTTTAAGGGTTTGAAGGGCGCTTAGTGAGTTACTTAAGATAAGATAAGAGTTAGAAATAATATTATAATTTATATGCATGATAGCTTTAAGCATTGCATAGAGCTCAGACTATCATGAAAGATGACCTCTAAACATATCAGTATGCCGAGCGATCCAACTAGCAATTGGCGCCAATCAGCGTCCGGGGCTGATGGTGTGAAATGGGCTACCGGCCATGATGTTGTGAGAAACCAGGCACGGCATGGAAACTCTGAGTCTGGAATAAACATAAAAATATGGAGCACCCTCAAAATTGGTACGTGGAATGTTCGAGGATTGCTGGAACCCGGAAAATTGGATGTAGTGGAAAACGAAATACACAATTATGCCATTGTAGGTCTATCTGAAACCCACTGGAAGGATAAAGGACATTATACGTCAAAAAATGGCAATGATATTTATTTCTCCGGCAATGATAAACAATCTCGGAATGGCGTGGCAGTGATAGTAAATAATGCCATTAAAACCTCCTTAAAAGAATACATAACCGTCAGCGATCGGATAATTGTTGTCAGAATGAATGCCAGTCCAGTTAATCTTAATGTAGTACAAATATATGCCCCAACAAGCGAAGCTCACGATGAAGAGATCGAAACATTTTATAGTACGTTGGAGCAGACGCTTAGGAAGCTTACAAATAGAGAAATCACAGCAGTCGTAGGCGATTTCAACGCTAAAATTGGTGTAACTACAGAAGACCATTACTTGCGAGAGACCGTCGGATTATATGGACTTGGCCAAAGAAATGACAGAGGAGAACGCTTGCTACACTTTTGTATAGACAACAACCTGTTTGTTACTAATACAGGCTTTCAACATCACCCAAGACGACTATACACTTGGATATCACCAGGAAATAGATACAGAAATCAGATAGATTTTATAATGGTAAAAACCCGTTGGAGGAGCGCTGTTAAGGATGTTAAGACCTATCCAGGAAAAGATTGTAATAGCGACCATCAATTTTTTTCAGCTGAATTCCGCATGAAGTTAAGAAACAGTCCAAAAACAGGAAATACAACAACTAAATGGCATCTAAGATATAACGATCCGTACAAAAAAGCCGCAACGCAAAAGCTATGTGACCTCAAACAATCATTAAATCCAGAAGAGTCCTCACATAGCATATGGACAAAAACAAAATCCATATTGCATAATGCTGCGAAAAACATTAAGAGTGATAGAGAAGAAAGAAGGAAACAATGGATAACAGACTCCACGTGGACTAAAATACAGGAGAGGAAGTGCTTAAAAGCCACAGGACTGAACAGTGAAAGTGATAAAGAGGCCCATAAAGCACTGAACGGTCAAATAAAACGACTCTGCAAAAAGGACAAGAACACACACTTGAACAAAATCTGCATGGAAATAGAAGGGCATAAAACCAAAACTGAGACCAGAGACATGTTTAAAAAAATTAAGCAGATAACGCGTTCCTTTACACCAAACTACCTTGCTATCAAAGATGATAACGGAACTCTACTCACTTCTAAAAAAGATATTTTACACAGATGGAAAGAATACTGTGGACGACTGATGATGGAGGAAAGCACAGACGCCCCATCACAACAAGAAGATGCCAGTTTGGTGACGGAACCTGACGTACTCAAAAGTGAAGTTGAAGCAGCAATTATGAGGCAAAAAAGTCAGAAAGCTGCCGGTCCAGATAACATACCTATTGAAATGATTTGGGCCCTAGATGACGTTGGAGTGGATATAATACATCAAATTTGTCAAAGAGTGTGGGAGACAGGTAAATGGCCTGAGGACTGGACACAATCACTATATATTCCCATACATAAAAAGGGAGCGAAAGATTTATGTAGTAACTATCAAACAATTGCTCTAATTGCGCATTGCAGTAAGATACTCTTACACATAATTCTCGAGAGGATAAAGCCCTTTTTACTACCTAACATTGCGGAGGAACAAGCAGGTTTCGTTCCCGGACGTGGTACTAGAGAACAAATTTTAAACGTACGGCAGATTGTAGAAAAATCCAGAGAATTTAACATCACAACATATTTGTGCTTCATAGATTATAGTAAAGCTTTCGATTTGGTCAACTGGAGTAAAATGTGGCAGGTTTTGTCTGAAATGGGAGTCCCTTATCATCTGATACTGCTAATTAAAAGCCTGTACAATAACAATTATGCCAGAGTTAGAATAAATGGGGAACTAACCGATAGTTTCAGGGTCACAAAGGGCGTGAGACAAGGCTGCATACTAAGCCCAATTCTATTTAACATCTATGGTGAATGGATAATGCGGAAAGCTACTGAGGGCTGGAACGGTGGCATCACCATTGGCGGGAAGAAGATTTGCAACTTGAGATATGCAGATGATACTACTATCCTCGCTAGTTCTGAAGCTGAATTGATTCACCTGCTACAACGGATAGAAGACGTAAGCTTAACGATGGGTCTTAAAATAAACAGAGATAAAACGAGAATCATGATAATTGACAGAGCTAACAACAATCAAAATCATCTGGTCATGATAAACAACATCGCTGTTGTAGATAAATTTGTGAACCTGGGCTCATTAGTAACCAACAAAGGAGGCTGTACTGAAGAAATAAAGCGGCGGTCAGCAATCGCAAAAAGCGCTATGGCAAAATTAACAAAAATTTGGAAAAGCCATGAAATAACTACCGATACAAAAATGAGACTAGTAAGAAGTCTAGTTTTTCCAGTTTTTACTTATGCATCGGAATGCTGGACCCTTACTGAGAAAGACAAAAAGAACATAGATGTATTTGAGATGTACTGCTGGAGACGAATGCTGAGAATACCATGGGTGGCCCGAAGAACAAATGAATCCATACTGGACCAGCTAAACATAAAGAAAAGACTAAGAACACAAATATCAGAACAAATAATAAGCTATTTTGGACATGTCCTTCGAAGAAATGGTCTTGAAAAACTTACCATCCAAGGAAAAGTAGAAGGCAAAAGAAATAGAGGTAGATCTCCCACACGATACACGGACCATATTGTTGCTACCATTGGCGCTCCATTGTCAGAATGTGCAAGAATGGCAGAAGATAGAAAAACGTGGAGGAACATTGGGAAATTTAGTTAATAGCTTCATGATATCACGATACCTGCATCAGGTTAACGACTAAGAAGAAGAGCTTAGCGGAGAAAATCGAAAAGAAGGTTGGAAGACGAAATTGATAAATAACGGGTAAAGAATGCACCTATTCCTTTATCACACTTAGATGCATCTGTAAAGATTTTATAGCAATGTTCGTAATGCTGACGGAGAATTAGATCTAGATTATTCTTAATATCTGCGTGAGTATTAATTTGTTTGTTAAATTGGTTTAGACCAGTATTTAAATTTGGAGTATTAATTATTCAAGGTGAGGGGCTTTAAATATTGATTGCAAAAGTATTTGGGAATTTGATATTAAGACATCTCAGGTAACACCGTACTGGCTCATAGTAAGGCTTATGTTTGGTGCTATTGGTAAAGAGATTTATATATTTATTAGTGAACGTATTATTAAATAGAGATTTGTTTACATTTAAGGCTATTGATGTTGCGTGTGATAGTGTTAAAGAAATTCGGAGTGATATAATAAAGGCTCCCCACTTTCGGAATATACCACCGGTGACGTTGGAAATGCGCCGAGAGAGAGTCTAAGTGCTGTGTTGTGGATAGAGTCTAGCTGTTTTAATAATATAGGAGAAGCAGACGCGTAAGCGATTGATCCATAATCAATTTTTGATCTAATTAGAGATGTGCAGATTGTAAGTAAGGTAGAGAGATTAGAGCCCCAATATCTATTTGACAGTGTTCTCATTAGGTTAAGTTTCTTATAAGTCAATACTAATTGCCTAGTATGTTGTTTTTAAGTAAGTTGATTATCAAACCACATACTTCAGAATTTTACACATGATTTAAAGGATAGCGATGTACCTATTCAAAAACTTGAGTCGGGGTTATTTAAAAAGTTCTTTCTTGAGAATACCATATCTATGGTTTTTGTAACCGAGAATTGAAAACCAGTATCGCGAGACCACTCTTCGAGTTTTTGTAAGAAACTTTGCAAAATTGTTCATCATCATCATCAATGGCGCTACAACTCTTCGTGAGTCTTTGCCGCGTTCACTATTGCCTTCCATGTTTGTCGGTCCTGTGCCAGTAATTCCCATTGTCGCACTCCCATTTTCTCTAGATCTTCTTTGACTGCATCTTTCCACCTCTTTCTAGGCCGCCCCACAGACCTTCTTCCCTCTGGCCTTTCCCAGAACACATTGTTAATAAGGCGATTGTCGTTACTGCATATCACATGCCCTGCCTATTGGCCTTTATATATCTGACTAAATTTTTCTTTTCCGAATAGAGACTCTAATTCGTTATTGTATCTGCCCCTCCATTCGTCTGTCACGCTGTCTCTGCAAGGGCCATATATCATTCGAAGAATTTTACGTTCCCACACCAGCAATTTATTTATTTCTCTTTTTGTTAGCGTCCATGTGTCGCTTCCATACGCGACTGCTGGTCGTATTATGGTCTTATATATCCGGATTTTTGTGTCTCGTGAAAGAAGTTTTGACTTTGACGTGAAAATTATTAAAGTTAAATTAGTATCTTACATAAACCACCAAGTCATCTGCATATAAACGTGTTTTTAAAGGTTTTTTGAGGTTTTTAATTATGTCATTAATAGCGATTAAGAAAACTGTGGGACTAATAATTAAGCCTTGAGGAATACCGAATACCGTTTTTTTCGTCCTGCTTTTCAATAGTAGTTGTTAACTCTTACACGAAAGTATCTGTTTTCTAGAAAGTTTTTAATAAATTGAAGGCAATTTCTATGGATATTCCATGACCAACTTTTTTAAAATGTTGAATCTCCAACATGTATTAAATGCTTTTCTTAAGTCAAAAAATACTGCGATACAATGCTGTTTTGTTGCCACAGATTCATGAGTATCAATTTCCAGGTCTAATATGTTGTCTTTCCCGGATCGGTTTTGTGGAAAACCATTTTGTTCGTTTATAAGTAAGTTCGAATTTTCTAGATGCCAAATCAGCCTTCAGTTAATAATTTTTTCTAGTAGCTTGCCCATTGCACAAGTTAGGCTTATCGGTCTATAGGAATCGGGGTCTAGATGAGATTTTTGGCTTTTGAAAATGGGAGAATGATAGATTTTGACCAAAGAGATGGGTACTGGCTTTGTTTTGCTGATGAAGAGCTCCGCAATCTGCAAAATGACACTATTAAAGGTACCTAAAGAATCGTTTATATTATGTCAGTATGAGACTCTCCAAAGCCTTATTTATATAATTTTCAAAATCGATCCACTTAGCCGAATTTATATTCCATTTGTGCAGGAAAGATATTGGACAAGGCTGACCTAAAAGATTGTGAATGGTAATAGGGTGATGGTCGCTACCATAAAAATATACTCGAGAACAGTCCAAGAGAGACGTGGAGCTAGACCTCGATCATGGAAGCTTAAATCTATCACGGAAGATTCTCCGGTGCATATTATGTTAAATCTTGTAGATGATTTAATTGAAGATCCTGCATTACCTTTTCTAGAAGTTTTACTCTATGATCAGTACGCTTAGACCCCCAGATAAAGTTATGACCGTTAAAATCACCTACGATATTTCGATGAGAGGGTATCTGTTCGATAAGATTTTTTAAATCTTCATATGTAGCTGAGGAACTAGATGGAAGGTAAATGTTACATATAAAAATTGGAAAGGGAGCGGTGATCTCTATAATTATAGCTTCAATCTTACTATTAACAGGAAAAACATTTGCAACCAAAGATTTTTTGACAAGTGTCATAACTCTACCTGAAGAGAAATTAATGTTACGTACTCTATCTTTTCTAAAAATGTTAAAATATTTAGAATTTTAGTTTTTTTGGGGGTTTAAATTTGTTTCTTGGAGACATATTATTTCGGTAGAGAATTCAGAAATCAGATTTTGTAAGGTTGGAAGTCGATGGAAAAATCCGTATATATTCCATTTCAGTAGTTTAGTGAATTATGTTACGAAAAATATAAATTTACGGGCTAACCTGGGATGACTCGCCCTCGGATTCAGAGATGTCGTTACCCAAGTGTCGGCCGATTTTTAAGAAGGTGATATGACTTTTGGTTGATCTATCTTTTAATTGTGGATGAACTTTAGTTAGCATATGAACTAATCCCAGGAGGTCAGAAGTAAAGTCTTGAATAATATGTAAGAACGATCTTGCACGCCGGTAACATTCCTTAGAAGTAGATTTAATTGGTGAAAATTGAGAAAAAATGTGGGTAAATGATTTTGATTCAGAGATTTTTGAAAGATCATATGATTTTGTTAATTTTATGCATGTATGCTTCTCGTTGCTTTTAACTTTCTTGACTCTAGGTTCGGATGTAGGTACAGCAAATGGTTTTTCTGTATGAATTGTTTCTGGAGACGTAAGAACATCATTGATACTACGTTTCGGCTGAAGATCGATTAATATCTAATACTTTGCAGCTTTCCATGGTGTTAACTTCTCCTTGACCATTAACAATGTTAGGATTGCTCAGACTATATGCCTATTTTTCTTGGATGGAAATTTGTTTGTTTGATATGGATGTTACTGCAGGTTGAGACATGATGTCAAAGGAGGAAGTAGTAGTATGTTGAATGTTATTAGAATCAATTAAATTTGTTGTTGATTCCAGTTTATCGGGACAGTTGGTGGCGATATGTCCAGACTTTTTGCAGTTATAACAGGCCATAGTTTTTTGAGACAAGAATATTCGATAATTATGTTTTATTATCGAAGCCTAAGGTGAATGAGTCGGGTAAGGAGATATTATGGGGACTGACGTATACTTGTCTTCTGAAATTAAAAATATGATTATATTCGGGAAGAGTGGAACTGATTTTTAGAAAAGTGACAGGAGAAACCATATTAAGTCCAATACTTTGTAGATAATCAACTAACAGACTGTGTGGTATTGTTGGACATACGTTTGAAAAAACAATACGTTCTGCTGGTGAAATTAGTCTTCTAGCTTGTACAATATTGTTCTGGATTTCTATTTGTCCATGGTTTTGCATGAATTCGTTTACGATTTGTTTGTTTGCAAGGTACATGCAAATTCGATTATTGGATGGTCGGGAGGAAAATATAATATTTTTGGGATGAATTAAGTTACCCAAAGGAATTAAGTAATCTTACAGTTGCGTATTTTCTAAAGCGCTGAAGACAAATTGCTTGATGTTTTGAGGGACATTATGTAGAAGCGGCTGATGAATAGGTTTTATTAGTATTTGTCTGCAATTGCGATACATGTGGTGTGTTAGAGAGACTCTGAATATTAGGTTCCATTTTTGATTTTAATACGGGACATATGTTTAAAAATAATACTGACCTGACCTGACTAGTAATCAAACAGGTAATAAAACTGGAATAATGTTTTTTGGGTCGTATCTTATTTATAATTGTTAAATTACAAATCAACCAAAAACTGGTTGATCACGTTATATTAATGAAAACTAATATGATGTGTTCACTTACTGGTATTTCATGTAACTGTCACTTAACTATTTATAAATAAATTGTTATAATTACTGCATCAAATTTGCAAAATTGTTGAGACCAAAATAAACAAGCCTTTCGGTGGTAAATCGAATTTTGTTTACATTTTTTAACTTTGTAAAACAATATATTGACTCGAGTTAGATACTGTAATCAGGTTGAAGTAGTAAAATTTGTAACTCTATCTAATGAGTACAAAAAGATAGTATCGTGAAACAGGAAATTACAAAAGAAGACTGAGTAAAGAAAGAAAACGTGTATAAGTGCCGCAGACAACCGCTTTTCAATTCTTCAAAACTTACAAAATCGCTGATGTACATCACGCATCTTAAAAACGAGAGAAAAAGACGGAGGTTAAAATATACTAAGATAAAACAAGAAGGCCTGCCAAAGTTCTATGGGTCTCTTAAAACGACAAGAGATGTCAACTATTATTTGCCCTAGCACATGTTAAATGGACTATCGATCAGTGGAAAAATGTTTTGTTCACAGATGGGAGCAGATTTCAGTTATGGAAGCCAAATGTACCAAACTTCGTCTATAGAAAAATTTATATCCCCAAGTGTTGCTACGCCACTGGTAGCAAACAATTTCTAACTTCATAAAATCTACCGATGTAAATTTCTCCGGGGAAATTACATATAAATCGCTGTTATAAAGCATTCAAAAGCTGTTTTTCACCATTAAAAATATATTTTAGTATTTAAACTGATAATTTGAAAATAGTCACGTAGTCAGTATCAAATTGTATGCCAGCTTAGCTGGTCGCGTCTTGGTTAGGATTTTCAACTCTCGCATATTAGCCAGTGTTAGTTTAGTATTCGATCAAATTCGACGCATTACTGGTTTGAGTTTTAGACTCTCGCGTATTGAGTATATCTAGTTATTGTTATATAGCTTAAGTTTAAAGGCTACATCATGTTTCACAAGCGCTCATGATTAATCAAGTATATTAATACTGAAGGAAACATCCTTGGTTCATGTAACAATTTTATTAGTAACATTTTAAGCTATAACAGTGCTCTCGTATGTTGTAATAATAAAGTTAATCATTAAGTTACGTATTGTTTAATTCTTTTGTTCTAATTTCCCATGGCAGTGGGTGGTCCTTTGAAATGGAATTAGTTATATTCTTTAGTACAGTCTAGATGGTAGTAAGATCGCCATCCTAATTTGAAGAACAAATCTTCCGTTTATTTCTACCAAATAGCGTTAGTTTTAGTGGCGGTGTCATAATGATTGAGGCGGTATTGTTTGAAAAGGACATACTGAACTCTGGAGGTGATTGAGCGAATAACAGCTGACATATACATTGAAAACATTTTAGAAGATCATTTTTTGCCGGCCATATTAAATATGATAGATTCGTGCTAATGCACTATAACTTACATCTTCATGTCGCTAGAATAGTGATTGTTTACCTTGATTAGGTTCAATTTTAAACATTATACTGGCTACCATATACCCCGGATTTAAATCCGATCGAACATATGTGGAACACTTTAAAGTGTCATATTAGGAAAAGAAATCCTGTTTCTATGTCACTGGGCATAGGGATGTCAGAACAACAATAATGGAATGCAATTCCCCAGGCATATATTTAAAATTTAATTCACAGCATTCCAAGATGCTTACAACCAGTAGGTAATTAACACTCTAGGAGGAAATACTTTCTATTAATGTTATTTTTTTAATACAGTATTAAAATATGACGTCTTAAATAATACTTAGTTTCAAGCTATGTTTTGTTTCCACTCCAAAAAAACATTTTAATGTTAAACTTTTTTAATTATACACTTAAAATGCTTTTCATCTTTTTTAACCAATCACTTAAAAGTGTTAAATAAAGTTTTATTTTCAGAAAAAAGTGTTTTGATAACATGAATCTATTTTTTTTTTATTTAAATTAACGTGCATGTGACATCTATGGTCATTAGCACGAGTTACGATTTACATGGTAATATCATATAAATTACAAAAGAATGTAGTTAACGTTTAACATAAAGAGAAAATAATAAAAACTTGTAATATAACATTTATATTTTGTTGAGCAGTAAACTTTTCTCAAGGAATTTGATAACCTTGCTGATTTGGTCTGTGCTGTTTGGGACCTCTTTGAAGTAAGTACTGATATCGAGCTGTTGGCGTATTTTGGTATAAAAAGGGCATTCGATAAGTATATGCCTGATTCGAAGAGTCGTATCGCAGTGCTGACATTTTGGTTGTACGTAATCTCTGTATGATTGCCATATTTTTTTGAGATAAACTGGGATAGGTAAGAAGGTTCACTGAGGGTTTAATTTCATGCAGCGCTGAAGTAACATTATTCCAGTGAATCTGCCAGGTGGATAGATTAAGCTTCTTTAGTCTAGCTTTGAGGTCGTTGCAAATTTGCATATTCATAATGGTGTCCGTGGATGATGCGGTTTTTTTGGCAAGGCAATCAGCTTTTTCGTTACCACTAATACCAACATGGGATGGTACCCATATCAGAGTGATAGTTGTATTTTCGTTTATAAGAAGCTGATATGTGTCATGAATATCTTGAATGATAGGATGGTTGGTGGATATAGCATTAATGGAGTGTAAAGAGGAAAGTGAATAAGAGCATATGGTTATGTGTGTATTTGGATATTGTTGGGCATATTTGAAAGTACGTGAGATAGCTAGTAGTTCACCAGTGTGGATACTACACCGAGGAGAAATTTTAGAGAGTTCGATAGGCTGTTGTATAGTGGTTCCAGAATATCCAACACCACTTTCAGTCTTTGACGCGTCAGTGTAAAGAACTATGTTATATTTATAAGTTCTAGGAAGAGAATTCATAATGTACTAATACTGGTATCTTCCTTGTTAAACTTGGTGAGGGAAATATCATGATGTGGGAGTATGTTGGTTCAATAGAGATTATTGAAAAATGGTAGAGTTCTGGTTTCAGACAAATTTATATCTTTTAGTAACGGTTGTAGAAGATTAGGAATAGGATGTATGTTATGGGGATGGTGTGATGATGTAATTAAATGATATACGGGATTGGACGGATTGGAAGAAATTGCAACAGCATAGGAGAGAAGTAGGTTTTCCCGCCTAAGCCATAGAGGAGGTTCATTAGCTTCACAGTAAAGACTTTCTGCCGGACTAGAACGGAATTCTCCAAGACATAGACGAATAGCTATGTTGTGAACTGTATTCAGTGAATTTAAGATTGATTTAGTACCAGACATATAGACGAAATATCCATAGTCGAGCTTGAAGCGAATAAGTGATCTGTAAACTTTCAGTAACGTAGTTTCTTGCTCCCCAATGATAATGTGAGAGTGTTTTGATTATATTTAACCTTTTTAGGCAAACTCCTTTAAGTTCCTGTATGTGTTGTTTCCAGGTTAATCTTAAATCAAATGTTAGCCCTAATATTTTGCAATTATTAACAACCGGTAATTTGAAGTTGTTGATAGTGATTTCGGGATCAAAAGAACTCATTCTTCTGCTAAATTTAATAACTTTGGATTTATAATAGGAGAGGGTAAGTCCTAGAGAAGCTACTTTGTTTTGTAGGTCATTTACTCCTAATTGTAGAATTTTACTAGTAGTTGCGTTAGATTTACTATGACAGTACATTATTAGGTTATCGGCATATAATACGCATTTGATTGGTGTGGCTATATTTTCACTTAACTTGCTAATCGAAAGAATGAATAAATATGTGCTTAAAACTGAACCTTGAGGAACTCCATCATGTTGGATGTGTGGAGAAGAAAGAAAGTTATTGACAGAAACCCTGAACGATCTAGATGTTAGGAAGTTTTTGATAAATGCGTATATGTTGCCAGTAAGGTTGCATTCAAAAAGTTTGTCAAAGATTTCTAAAGGTGGTATCAAATGCGCCTTCTATATCAAAGATAGTTGCTATCGAATCTTGCTTGCAATTTATTGCGTTGGAGATATGGGTTTGGAGTATTACCATATTGTTCCTTTGGAATAATCTTGTGTTTTTCAAAATACGAGACTATAAAAGACGTTTGTTGATCATTTTTTCCATTAGCTTACACATAGTGCATGTGAGAGAGATGGGCCTGTAATATTTTGGAAAGATAGTTGGCTGATTTGGCTTGAGTATTGGTATAACAAAAGATTTGCTCCACTGAGATGGAAATTTATGGGAACTCCAGATTATATTTTATAAATTAAGGAGTTTATTAAGACTATAATTAGACAAGTGCTTTAGGAATGCATAAGGAATATCATCGGGCCCAGCTGCAGTGTTTCTACTACTAGCTAAGGCAGATATTAGCTCATGGATAGTGAAAGGAGAATTAAGGGATCTACTATATTCAGACGATATCAGATGATTTCTGTGTGAATATAAGTCATGATGAGATAAAGTAATATTATTGGTTTTATTCCTGAACTTGTCTTCGAAATGTTTGGCAAAAGTGTTAGGAATAAGTTCATGTGAAGTGATCTCTATACTATTTAAAATTAAACGAGTAATTTTATTATTAGTTTTTGACCTTGAATTTGTCGTATTTTTTCCCAAAGTTGGCTAGGATTGGAGTTTTCGTTGATAGATGATACGTAATCTTGCCAAGATGATTTTTTACTTTTTTTAACTACGTGTTTGGCCTTGGCTTTGAATTTTTTGTAATTTATTATATTTTCAAGGCTTCTATTTTTTTGGTACTTATTTAAAGCTTTTTTGGATGGACGAATCGCCTCTTTATAAGAAGAGTTCCACCAAGAAACTGCTTTACGATTTGGAGAGAATGATGATTTACCAATATGAGTCTTAGCAGCTGAAAGAATAGTGTCTGTTATTGACGTTAACAAATAGTCTATATCATTGATTATTAGATGATCATAAGGGAGCAAGAGAGTGTCAACAGCTTTTAAATACTCTGGCCAGTTAGCTTTATTTAGGCGCCAGTAGCTTTTGGCAGAGGCAGTCCCATTACAATTGTTGAAAATTATTATAAGATAATGATTGCTATCAAAGAGATCGTCAGCTGTTTGCCAGGTTAAAAAAGGTGCAGATTTAGGGTCACTAATACTAAGATCTATAGCAGAGAAAGATTCAGAGGAAATAATAAAATGAGTATTAGATCCTGTGTTAAGAAGACATGAGTTTGTGCAGTTAATAATATTTTCAACTACTTTTCCCCGTCCAAATGTTGATTGAGAACCCCACATACTGTCATGTGCATTGAAGTCTCCTGTGAGTATAAACGGCTGTGGAATTTGGAATATAAGGTCTAGGAGCTCTTCTTCTTTTACAGAATGGTTTGGGGGAATATATATGGAGCAGATGGTAAGTTTATTAGGGCAATATGTAGTTATGGCAATTGCCTCAAGATTCGTTATTAAAAAATGTGGAACGCTTCACGATTTTGCGTGTCATCCTTGCGCAGGGGCCATGCTAATCTTCTCTGTATCGTTCCAATTTTAGTATATGTACCGCCAAAGCAAGTACAATGAATCTATTATATTGAACATATTGACGATAATTTCAAATTATCCATATTTATGTATGATAGTGTATATTTTGCTATCTTTATTTTACATAATTCCATTTATGTTCTTGTTTTTTTTTTCCCTCTCTGAAAGTAGTTTGTAATATATCACTGGTATTGCGCTAATTAGTTTTATGTACAGCTTGTTATACAAGTCTTCGTCAGTTTGAGAGATCTGCTATATAAGCTCTTCGCTAACGCCGAATGGATTTTTATTTGGCTTTAATATACACAGGGATCTTTTAACCAGGCGACATCGAACCTTCTCATAGCAGCAGTAAATATTGTAGAAGCTGCCTTACTGTGCTGAAGCCTTGCTTATAAGAGGTTGTTTGATGTCATTGAAACCTATTTGGGCCAAAATAATGCGATAACGAGCATGGAAGCGACCAAGGTCGCCTCTATGTCCCTTCTCTTTATATTTTTTTGTGGACTTAAAAAAGGTACTTATTTTTGTGTCATTTTTAAGGACACAATTAAGGACAAAAGGTACAGCAGCGCGCCCTTATCGTGCCGAGGTTACAATCCTTTAGAGTATGACAGCTCTCAGAGAGATCACTTACGTGCCCACTTTGGAGATGAGAGGTAGAGGAGTAGGTTCATGGGCATCGACCTGTTCAAACTTGCGACGTACACAGGTAATACGGGAAGGATGGAGCCCCACGCAATAGCCAGCATGCCACTCATATCTGATCTGGAGACGGACTCGTAGGGACAATGCACTAACCGTAATATACCGAAAACATTATATAGTATAACCTTTATTTGGATAAATATGCAAGACTAGTGAAACCATGGCAACAGCACTTACATCAACATCATACGCCTTTTGCTATGTCATACTCCCACCTAACGTGACTAGTAGCGCCGTCGTCAATACGATTGGCTAGGCCCATGCAAATCACTCTTCCCACCTGTCCTATTCCATTTACACTACTATTTGTGATATATACTCTGATTATAACCCAGGCGTGAAAGACAAGCGACAACTCTTGTACCCAACGTTTTGGCACAGAACAAATAACAATCAGAATGGCCACTCTGCTTGTCAAGATATGTACGCGCATTTCGTTCGCGCAGACGGAATCAGCCATATTTTAAACGGAACCAGCGCTGTTCAGTGAAATTTTATTTGGTGTGCATAAAAAAATTAACCGGGTTTAATTGATTTACGGCAATCATAGGCATAATATGCAATATTTTATGTCGTACTTTTAGTTGAAGAATAAATTAAATTATTTCAAATTTACTAAATTATTAATCTCTAAAAATTTTAATTATGGTTCTGTCGTAGCTTGTCACAAATTTCTCAATCCTAGTCTATGTTTTCTTTTAAAATATGGCGATCGCGTGTTGACGTGTTAAATGTTAAATATTTTTGCTATAATTTTAAAAATGGTTGGATACACGTGTATTTGTGAAGGGTGTTCCTTTAAGATGGGTCAAGAAATATAGTTGTTTAGATTGACTAAGGACCAGGTAAGGTATGTATTGTCATTAACAAATTGATTTACTTTGTAAATAGGTACTGATTAAGCTGCATGGTACTTATATAATCATATACTATTAATTATATTGTTACGATAAATATCCTGGCCTAAAAATAACTGTAAAATATATGATGACTGATTCTAATATGTTTTAGATTATACGAGACCTTTCGACCATAAACCCCAAGTAATAAAAAACTGGTTCCATTCGAATCTTCCGGAATTAGGCCTGTCCATTCGAGGCGAAACCAGGTCAATTGAGGTCAACATCCATGCAGTTCTAGAGCAGCTGTTTTCGTATAAATATGAGGGAACTTTTATTTTGAAAGCAGTTAATAAAGAAGATTCGCGCTCGCGATATTGTTGTTACGCTCGCCTACTAATAAATTATGTATAGTGATAAATAAATTAATATCAGTTATTGTGCTTTTTAATAAATTTAGATAAGAACCTTTAGAACAAGACATTATAAATTAAATAGACATAAATAAATATCATAACATTGGTGTCAGAAGTGGGATGTTATATTAGGAATGGACGTAATGAATATGCATGGATTCCAATTGGATTTTAAGAATAAGGTAATCAAAGTTGGCAACGAGGAGGTATTTCTCCATCCACATAATGACAACACTGTGCAAGCAGCCATTAAAGAAGATACAGTCGTGCCTGCGAGAAGCGAAACGATCATAGTAGCGCGGCTACAGGGAATTGTGGACGAAGGGAGACCTGTTATGATGGAGCCTTGGAACCACGACGATGAGGTTGGCCGTGGAATCATAATTGGAAAGGAATTGGTGACTTCGGCTAAAGAAATTCCTGTGAGACTTATCAATGTCAACGACTACCCAGTGACCATCAAGAAAGAGACAAAGGTAGGAACTTGTGTACCTGTGACATCCATAATCCGTCAGGCGACAACATCTGATAATTCCAACGACAAATTCGACCAAATGGTTGCAGTTGCAGGACAGTCTCTAAATCAGATGGAGAAAAGGAAATTAAGGGAATTTCTTCGGCAGTATCGTGATATTTTCGTACCGAAAGGAGGAAAGACGGGAAGAACTACCGTTGTTAAGCATAAAATTGATACTGGTAATGCTAAGCCAATTCGTCAAACAGCTCGACGATTACCACAGGCGAAGAGAGAGGAAGCTGAAACGATTGTTCAGGAAATGAAGAAAGACGGGGTGATAGAACCCTCTACGAGCCCATGGGTCTCTCCGGTGGTCCTGGTTAAGAAGAAAGACGGAACGACGAGGTTCTGTGTGGATTACCGTTTGCTGAACAACGTTACCAAGAAAGATAGTTATCCTCTGCCTCGGATCGATGACACATTGGACACATTGGCTGGAAGTAAATTGTTTTCTACTTTGGATTTGAAGTCTGGATACTGGCAGGTAGAAATGGACCCAGTAGATAAAGAAAAGACAGCCTTCACCACAGGATCTGGATTGTGGCAATTCAACGTTATGCCATTTGGACTCTGTAATGCTCCTGCGACATTTGAGAGGCTTATGGAAAATGTGTTGAGAGGGTTATCTTGGAAAATATGCCTGGTTTATTTGGATGACATAATCGTCTTGGGAGAGACATTCGCAGATCATTTGAGGAATTTAGAAAACGTTTTTAATCGACTTAAAGCTGCCCAATTGATGCTAAACCCCAAGAAGTGCCAGCTATTTCAAGGTAGAGTCAATTATCTGGGTCATATAGTCAGTAAAGAAGGAGTGGCCGTGGATAAGGGAAAAATCGATTCCATTAAGGAATGGCCACAACCAACTGACAAACATCAAGTGAGAAGTTTTCTTGGACTATGTACTTACTACCGGAGGTTTATTAAGAAGTTTGCAGATATCGCTAAGCCATTAACGCGACTTACAGAGGAAGCAAGAGAATACCGCTGGGATATAGACTGCCAAAATGCCTTTGAAACGTTAAAAAAGCATTTAATAACAGCACCAATTTTAGGGTATCCACTGCCAGAAGGAGAGTTCATCTTAGATACGGATGCAAGTAATGTGGGAATTGGAGGAGTGCTGTCTCAGATTCAAGGAGGACAGGAACGAGTTCTCGGATATTTTAGTAAAGTTCTTTCAAAACCTGAACGGAATTATTGCGTCACGAGAAGAGAACTTCTGGCAGTAGTGAAATCAGTAGAGCACTTCTATCAATACCTCTATGGCAGAAAGTTTCTAATCCGAACCGACCATGCCGCCCTTAAGTGGTTGATGCAGTTTAAGAATCCAGAGGGTCAGATAGCCAGGTGGATCGAACGACTCCAAGAATACGATTTTAAGATTGAGCACCGGGCCGGAGTTAGCCATAGAAACGCTGATTCTCTTTCCAGAAGGCCATGCCCAGCAGAGTGTTCCCACTGCAACAAAACGGAATCCAAGGAAGCAGCAGTGCTAAGAACGACGATTGTCAACGACGACTGGACGCCTACTAAGATAAGGGAAGAACAAGAGAGAGATCCAGTTATACAGAAAATCCGAAAATGGAAAGAGGAAAACCGTCGACCACCTTGGCAGGAAATATCAAACCTATGCTCAGTAGTTAAGACGTATTGGGCCCAGTGGGACTCATTTATCATCGAAGATGGCTTGCTCAAACGAGTCCTGGAAAATGATGACGGTTCGGAGAAGAGAAGACAGTTGGTGATCCCAAAGAGCAGAATAGCCGAAGTACTTCGTCAGTTACACGACAGTCCATCGGGAGGGCATTTTGGTGTAAGGAAAACCCTTCAGCGAATTCGGGAACGGTTTTATTGGATGAACAATTCCGACGATGTAAAAGACTGGTGTAAGAAATGTACTATTTGTGCCACGAGTACCGGGCCTTACCGAAAAAGGAGAGCTCCTATGAGACAATATAATGTTGGAAGCCCGTTTGAAAGAATAGCTTTGGACATCGCTGGGCCATTTCCAGAAAGTGAAAATGGAGGCAAGTACATGCTGGTAGTAATGGATTACTTCACTAAGTGGGTCGAGATTTACGCACTTCCAGACCAGAAGGCCGCCACCGTTGCAGATAAGTTGATCCAAGAATATATCAGCCGATTTGGAGTGCCTTTGGAGATCCATAGTGACCAAGGCAGGAACTTCGAAAGTGATCTATTCCAAGGAATATGTGATAGACTAGGCATGAAGAAAACAAAAACTACCGCGTATCATCCGCAATCGGATGGTATGGTAGAACGAATGAATAGGACAGTTGGCAAGTATTTGACAAAGATGGTGTCCGATCATCAGCGAGACTGGGACCAATACCTTCCGTTCTTCACAATGGCCTACAGATCTGCTGTTAACGAATTAACAGGCCAGACACCAGCCAAAGTCCTATTCGGACGCGAAATGCGACTACCTTGTGATCTCGAGTTTGGATGTCGACCTGGAGAAGATGTAGCAGGTGAAGATTATGTGATCGAATTACGAAGAAGAATGGACGATGTACATGAGTTAGTCCGTTCCCACCTTCAGATCGCTAGCGACCGAATGAAGAAACGGTACGATACACAAGCCGAAAAGGGTTGCTTTAAGAAGAACGACAAAGTATGGCTGTATAATCCCAAGAAGCGAAAAGGTTGTTCTCCCAAATTGCAGCAGTTTTGGGAAGGTCCATACCTCATTATGGAGAAGATCAACGATGTCATCTACCGAATAAGCAAGATTCCGAGGGTAAAGCCGATGATAGTACACGACATAGTGACCACGACGTAGATGAAGAAGTGGAAGTAAACCAAGTCCACGATGTGTCTGACCTCACGTTTGAGGAATTCATGGGTGCCTATGGAGGTACCGGTAAAGCGAGACATGGTGTTACCACTGAAGAAAAGCAAGATCTACTCGCGCTCCCCGTTGACTACTCGCTGGCCCTTACCATCCCGGCCAGTATCAAAGACGCACCAGGGTTGGCATCCGTCTTTCGAAGGAAGTTTGGTCGAGTTGCAGAACTTCAATGCCAGGTGCCAGCTCCCGGTAAAACCTTGAAACTCCAAGAGGCATCACGTTACCTTTTCTACCTGGTAACAAAAGACACTGCCCGTGACCAACCTATCTACCGAGATGTATGGGAAGCCTTACTTCAATTGAGAGAGCACGTACTAGAGTCCGACGTGCAAAAGTTAGCCATGCCAAAGTTGGAGTGCCGCCAATTAGATTGGAGGGTTATCCGAAATATGGTGGAGGAGATCTTTAAAGACACCGAAGTCCAGGTGTTAGTCTGTTGCAATCCGCATAGTTACTGGTGCGGAGAGAAAACCGTCCCTTGTCATTTTTATACAACTGGAAGTTGTAAAAGAGGGTCCAGTTGCCGATACCAGCATACCGTTCCAGTTCTAGTCCCGACAAGGTTCCAGGAGGAACCATCTTTTAAGAGGGGGGCAATGTTACGATAAATATCCTGGCCTAAAAATAACTGTAAAATATATGATGACTGATTCTAATATGTTTTAGATTATACGAGACCTTTCGACCATAAACCCCAAGTAATAAAAAACTGGTTCCATTCGAATCTTCCGGAATTAGGCCTGTCCATTCGAGGCGAAACCAGGTCAATTGAGGTCAACATCCATGCAGTTCTAGAGCAGCTGTTTTCGTATAAATATGAGGGAACTTTTATTTTGAAAGCAGTTAATAAAGAAGATTCGCGCTCGCGATATTGTTGTTACGCTCGCCTACTAATAAATTATGTATAGTGATAAATAAATTAATATCAGTTATTGTGCTTTTTAATAAATTTAGATAAGAACCTTTATAACAAGACATTATAAATTAAATAGACATAAATAAATATCATAACAATATTATTGTTGGAACTTTACATAAAATGGTAATCCATACTAGGTGTGGTTAAAAATAGTTTCAATAGTTTTTTCCAAATAATATTTCTATAAATGTGATAAAATGTGAAAGAACATCCAGAAAATTAGTTTTTCTTAATTTTTTATACCTGGAACAAATAAATTGTGAAGGTGACTTAGAGATTATATAAACAGGCTTAAATAATACCAAATATGTATATTTTCGAACCTATAAATGTTACAAAAATATAAATACCTCTGATTCTAACTACCTGTACAAAAATATAAATATACAAAATGCCTTTTTTGTATGTGGATATTTGATCAAAAAGCTTTACAAATTCATGATTGAACTGTTTATAATAAAAATTTTAAAGAGCTGAAATTAAGAATGACAGTATTTTATTACTACTAATACAACACTCAGGTGCAAAAAAATCGATCCATGGGTATTATTTGCTGAAAAAAGAAAACGTTTGAAGATATTAGTTTTAAATTAGGTATATATGTAAAAGTATATGTTAGATTAAAATAATTTTTACAGATTATCCAAAAAAATCATTTATTTATAGAGACATACGCCAAAACTCAAAAATACAAGAATATTCAAAACTTTTTGAAATTAAGAAAAACATTGATAATAAATTAATATCTAGTGTTTACCCCTCGGGCCCTTGTAACAGCATGTACACGTCTGGGCATAGAGATAATTAACCTCTGGATATCAAATTGATCCAATTGGTCCCATATTTCTTGAAGAGCCGCTGTAAGTTCAGCCAAGTTGTTTCGACGGGGTATTCGTGCTCTAAGACGTCTTCCCATCATATCTCATAGATATTCTATGGGATTGAGATCGGGACTGCAAGCTGGTCAGTTCATACGGACAACTCCTACCTCCTCTATATATTGGTTGACGATTCTAGCACGGTGAGGACGGCGTTGTCGTCCTTAAAAATAAAATTAGGTCCAATGCGAGGAGCAAAAGGTACCACATGCTGATCTAAAATACTTGTTATGTATCTTGCAGTAGTCATAGAACCTCTATCTACAATAACTAAATCAGTATGGGCTTCTGAACTGATACCAGCCCAAACCATAACGGAGACCCCCCCCCCCCGATAACTTATTCTTTCCGCAATATTACATTGAAAATATCGCTCTCCGTGTCTTCTTCAAACCCTTTCTCGGCCGTCTGGTGACCTTCGACAAAATCTGGACTCATCTGACAACAAACACAACAACAAACAATACATTGCTCCAATCTGCATCACTTCAGTTTTCATGTTCTCTTGCAAAAGCAAAGCGAGCTCTGCGATGTTCTATGGATAGTATTGGAGATAGGGCTGGCCTTCTGGATAATAAATTACCTTCTACAAGTCGTCGATGAACTATCCATCTGCTTACATCCACATTTCTCACTTTGCTCAGACGATTTGCCAGTTCAACTGAAGTTAGATGCCGATTTCTCAAACATGATGAGACCAGAAATCGATCATCTCTTTCGGATCTTACCCTTCTACGACCTGATCCTGGTCTTCTTGTGAAGTTACCGGTGTCGCTAAAACGCCGAACTACTCTTTGAACCGAAGATCGACTAGCACCCAACATTTTAGCTGCATAATATTGGCTACGACCATCTTAAACTAAAGTCACCGCCCTTGCAGCATCTGTCGGAGTTAGAGACATTTAGGAAGGATAATTAAATAAAAATATAACACGTTTTGAAAATAAAATCACTACACTAGTATGGTTGTTGAATTAAAAACAACATTCAATAATATCTCCTTGCTTCAGACCCTTTTGACAAAAACCTGAAATACCAATTTGTTTTAAGAAATGTAAAAAGCAATATTAAAAATATTATTTTATTTCTCGTATACAAGGGTACACTTAAATTTAAATACGTAATTTAATGTCTCTAAAATTACAACTTCAAATAAATAAGAAATAAGGAATGGATCGATTTTTTTGCACCTGAGTGTATATACTATATAATACTATACTAGTCTTAAAACGTACTTTACTAAATAAAGTTGTTTTGGCAATTTAAAGACACGTAGTTAGCAGTTCGTTTCGTTTATTTACGAATTGTAAATGATAAATGTTTCCCATTTTCCTCAAATTTCTTGCAACAGTGGAATTTCTGAAACTTTGTTTAAAGAGATAAATACATTTCGTCTTAATCTTTGAAAAGCATACATTGTCAAACTATTTATCAAAAAATTTTATTCGTTGAAATATACCGATAGATATCCAGAGCATTTAAAACAATTCAAAACAACTAAGAGAAAAATAGTCTCATATTTAGATTTATTCCCAATAAACACTTTACGTTGTCAGTCTAACCATTGGAAACTATTCAGTATTTCTTTATTTTGCAGAAAGAATCCTTTGTATTATTTCATTGGCTTAGCAGCAATATTTAAATTATACTTTAGCTATCGTTATTCTTTTGTTGGCCCTCTTTTCATTTGTAATCAAACTTGGTACTTTCAAAGTAATCATTAGACCTCGTTTTTTTTTCAGCAAGCTTATTCTAAAACAGAATTGTCTTCTTTGTATTAGAGTAAAAAAGTAATTAATATATTTATTAATAAAAGGATAACGTAAATATCATTACGGTTGTTTACTATTTTTCGAGTGGCACACGTCTAGAGTTAATTCGACGTCCTAAAAAAGTGTCTCACAGAGTAACTAATGTAAATCAAAATTGCATGTTAGGTAGGTACCTACCAATTTTGATATTTTCTTATCTAGAACTAATTATAAATTCGCGTATCTCGTGTAAAATAATTTGTTATTGTAAGCTAAAATTGTTTTTTATTTCAAGAATGTATTAAAAATGAAATAGTTATTTTATTAATAAAATTCTGTTTTTTTAAGATTAACTTGATTATAAATTTAATAAATCCTTAAATACTGTCATTTTTCTAGCAGCCAGTTTGCTACTTTCCCTTGTTTTATTAATATAAGGACATACCAGGAATTTTCAAATTACCTATTATATTTATTTTCTGTTCACTTCAAAGCTGCTTTCATACTTTTTCGTTTGATACGGTCACCGTGTAAAGCGCGTCTTAATTTTTAGTGTAGAGTGTAGATATAGCAAAGATTAAAACAAATAAGGTCCTATAACCTATTTGGTCTATAACTATTGTAGACAAAATGAACTATTTTGCAAGTTATACGTTGTACTGAAGCAAACAGCGATGTTCGTCAGTTTCAAGGTTAACAATTTCTGCACCGAACTAATAGCCTCACTTTCGCATTTGGGTTATGATCATCTGTGATTACACAAATAAGTGCTTATCGAACAGCGGTTATACTAAGACTAAGCTATGATTGCTCACGCCGAATTTTCTTCGCCTCTCTTAATAGCGTGAGATTTCTACACGACCGTACTTATTAGTTTACGTACGTAAAGACATACACACACGTTAATTAAGGAATCACGTATAGAAAAAAATAATAAAATACTTAATATAAAATAATTGTAATTGTGGCTATAATAGTACTTAAATAAAGAAGTTAACAATGTGTACTTAGTTTTATAGGAATATCAGATAGAGTTGCAGTACTCAAAATTAATGCTAAACCAGTTAACGTGAACATTATTTAAGCATATGCTCCAACTTCGGAAAGCTCATGGCAGGACATAAAAATATTCTATGAACAATTAAAAGAATCCCTAAAACATACTAAAAAACAAGAAGTGAATATCCTGCTAGGAGATTTTAACGCCAAAGTAGGCAAAGGAGGTGTTGGCAATACTGTGGGATACTTTGGAATAGGAACGCGAAATGATAGAGGAGACCGCCTTGTTTAGTTCTACCAGGAAACGGATAGCACAATAATGAACACCTTTTCCAATTACCACCTCGAAGACTCTACACCTGGAAATCTCCAGCTGACTGTCCAAAAAACATGATTAGAAACCAAATTGTCTACATCATATCATCAACAAACGATTTCAGAATTCCGTAAAATCCGCAAAAACATATCCGAGAGCAGATGTTCCATCAGACCATAAACTTTTACTAAGTCCTTTCAAATTTCACATGAAAAAAGTCTATAAAAGAAAAGCACAAAGACGTCCGGACATCCAGAAGTTGAAAGATAAAACCACAAAAGAAGAAGTCAAAGAGGAGATCAACAACAAAATAAACAACATGGTAATCTCACATATTAATCAATCAAGAAAACATAAGTGTGGATGATATGTGGAATAAAATCAAAAATTAATGTAATTCAGTGGTAGATAATAAATTTTAACCCGAAAACAATATAAAGAAACAGCTATAGATGAAACAGGAAATATTAGAGCTAATGGAAGAACGAAGGAAGAAATAAGAATGAGGAAAGGTACAAAGAAATAAACAAAATCATTAAGAAAAAGATTAAAGAAGCAAAAGAATCATGGCTGCAACATCAATGCATAGAAATAGAATCCCTAGAACAGAAGCATGACACTTTAAACCTACATAAAAAGATCAAAAACTTAACGGAAGGAAACGGATCACGAAGTCATAACTTAATACTAGACGAGCACAACAATCTATTCTACCTACGAAAATGAGAGAATACTTGAGAGATGGAGGCAATACAGGGAAGAACTATTCAAGGAACAGCAAGAGACAGAAGTCAGTGTTTCTGCAAACTAAAAATCAATAAAGCACCTGGACTTAATAACATATAAGCTGAAATATTGAAACTATTTGAAAACAACCAACTAAAACTCCTAACGAGTCTACTGAACAAAATCTATGAAACTGCAGAATTTCCTATAGATTGGGTAGTTTCCACCTTCATCCCTCTCCCCAAAAAGACAAATACCATTAGATGCTCTGATTACAGAATTATAAGCTTAATGAGCCATGCACTCAAAATTCTTCTTTCTGTTATTCACTCTCGCATATATACATAGAAAACTTGAAGAAAACATTAGCAGTGTTCAGTTTGCGTTTAAAGGCGGACTGGGAATGCGAGAGGCCCTATTTTTCATACAAGTGTTGATACAAAGAGCTAAAGACGTAAATTGCGAAGTCTACGCATGCTTTATAGACTTTGAAAAAGCATTTGACAAGATGCAACATCAAAAATTATTTCAGATACTGAAAGAATCTAGTATTGATGACAAAGATTTACGCCTAATTAAAAATTTATTCTTACAGCAAAGGTCAAGTGTACGAGTAGACAACGAAACCTCACAAGAATTCAGGATAAAACGGTGAGTACGTTAGGGCTGCATTTTATCACCGACGTTGTTCAATACTTACCCGAAAATGCTGTTCAGGGAAGCTATTGATGGTTTAAGAGAAGGTATAAAAATCAATAGTGAAATCATAAACAATTTAAAATATGCAGACGATACGGTTTTGATTGCTGATAATGCGGAGGATCTGCAATCATTAATAGACGGTGTAGTGGAAGCCTGTGACAGATACGGTATGAAATTAAACTGTAAGAAGACCAAAATTCTTGTAATAAGTAAAAACGACGTAATACAGCACCAATTCACAGCTAATATTGAACCCTTGAAAATAATCTACAAAATTACATACCTAGGATGCAGCCTAAATAAGGAATGGGACCACTCACAGGAAATAAGATGTCGTATAGAAAAGGCGAGAGCTGTCTTCAATCGCCTCATGAAGATTTTATGTAATATGCACCTGAACATTGATATAAGAACACGAGTCTTGAGATGCTATGTATTTTCTACCCTTTTATATGGAGTCGAAGCCTGGACCTTGACGGAGGTAACATCCAAACGATTAGAAGCCTTCGAAATGTGCTGCTACCGCCGCATGCTCAGAATTTCCTATATCCATCATGTTACAAACAACATCGTGATCCAACGTTTGAATAAAGATCTGGAAATTATGCGTATCGTGAAAATCAGAAAGATGACATACTTAGAGCATGTGATGCGCAATGAGAAGTATCAACTACTTCAATGTATTGTACAAGGCAAGATAGAAGGCAAAAGATCTCAAGGGCGCAGAAGGACATCGTGGTTGAAGAGCATCAGACAGTGGGCAGAAATGACTACCATACATCTATTTAAAGCAGCTGTCAACAAAGTTGTATGGACCAACGTGATTGCCAACATCCACAGAGGATAGGAACCAAAAGAAGAAGAAGATAAAATAAATAATAGAATATGTGTGGAGGGAGGGGACAAAAATTTTCCTTGCACTTTTCGGTAAAACAGTTTTTTCTTATATTTTTAAATGTATTTAAATTATATTTTTTCTGTTATGGACATAACTACCGTTGGTGTATCTGGTCCCAATTCGGGTTTTATTTCAGCATTTTCACACGTTGTTAGCACTTTATTAGTTAGGTCTCCACTTTATTAGTACCCTTCATCGGCTATTCACGAATTTAAAAGACCATGTACCTTTTGTGTCAAGTTTCCGCCAGGTTCAACTAAAAATGTTCCAGACGATCTTTGAAATAAATAACATGTATATGAGTCCCCACAACTTTTTGACCCACAACCTAGTTGACTCATTTTTCATTGCCATATGCATAAAACAGGCGGCGATCCTTTGCTGCTTCTCGACAAAGGGCTATGTACGTTTAGTAAAATTTAATATATTCCTAAGTAACTACAAATCTCCTGTTTACATCATTCTTTGTTTGCTTAAGCTTCACAATTAATGCCGTTCACGAATCTTCAATATTAACTAATGTTACCTAGCTGATTTCAAAAATTCGACAAATTGCTGTAATCCCAAATACAACAACAACTTGGCTATTAAAATAAACTTTATCGGGACCCAACACAACCTCGAACTAAAATCTAATACTATTTCCCTTGTATATTTAATAACTACTTTATCTCTATTTGCGATTTTCTAAAACCCGAAAATAATCGTTTTGGCCCCATTAACATTGATATATATACGACTATGCTTACCTTGAGCTCGAACTTCAATAAGTCATTGTCACGATAAAATTGCATGTCCACGGTGATATCTTTAAAATGTGGGGACATCAGAAGGAGCTTTACATGATGATCGGAGGATACAGGTCCACTCTTGTCTTGATAGGAGGCAGCAGCGTTGAGGCTATGACCGCTGAACCAGGTACCCTTAATGTCGATCTGAAATAGTAAACGGGTTTTTAAGAGAAGGAATATAAATAATATATGAATTACAGTACATATATACATATAAAAAATTTTTTTGGTATCGACGACCGAAAACAATTCTATTTTCTTGTCACTTAATATTTCGTCAACTGATTGTTGTTGGCTTTATCAGAAGTGTACGACAAATTTATTAAAGCAAAGAGATAAGCAACATTAAACTTAAATTATATAAATATTTACTTACAGAGGTGGAACTATTCATACAGAAAAAGAAGACAAACATTAATAATAAACGTTGACAATTAGACTGACAATTTTAAAGTAAGTTAAAATACACATAAAACAACAAAAAATGTATATTAGGATAGACATTCTTTGTATATATAGAATAAAGTTAAACAGGTACATGGTAAATTCATTTTGAATTAAATAGATTCCAGAATATTGCTGCACGGTAATTTTTTGTTTTGGTGGTATATTATGGAGTATTCTATTTTTCTAACAAGAACTGTACTGTGTTTCTGGTTATAAATCTGATGCAGTAGGTTTTTAGTACCTATCTAGTATTATGTGATTGTCTTCCGTGCGGATGATTTTAGGATATATTGGATTACTTTAGGATTTACTTTAAGATTTACTTCAGTTTTATTTTACTAATTTATGAGTTACTGTTGAAAGAAAAATTAACAATAGCGTACCTGTCTTGGCCATTAGATTTGTCAAAAGTAGTAGAGTATATACACTCAAAAATGTTTTGCATGTTATCTATAACGCCACTGAACGTTTTTCATTTGAAATTTTTTGAACTGATTTTATTTTGTTTACTAAAATAATGTATTTTATTGCTTGTTTTTTGTTTCTTAATCGTCGCAAAGATTCTCAGTCATCACTTTGTAATGAACAATATGAATAGACAAGTGATATCTGAGTTCAACAGGGTTAGAATCGTTACTTTGATTGAGGAAGGCCACACACAAGTCGACGTTGCTGTCTGGGTTAGAGTTAATTAGAGTGGAAGGCCAAAAAGCGGAAGACCCAGAATTACTACCAATGTCCAATAACGCTTTTTAACGTTAACTGCCCGGAGAAACCCCTCTATGACTGCCCCAGCTATTAGAAGAGAGCTTCAGCAGGCTCATATTATTGTAATTTGCGATCAGACTATTAGAAACAGGTTACATTCGGCGAATTTATTTACAAGAAGACCATTGTTTGTACCAAAGCTTACGTTAGAGCAGAAAAGGACTCGACTGGAATGGGCCAATGAACATTTACAATGGCAAGACAACAGATGGGGAAACGTGTTATTTTCTGATAAAACCAAAATTAGCCTTTTGTAGGATAATCGCCGAATTAGGATTTGGAGGAACCCAAATCGACAGGATAGACTTAACCAAGCTGTCCAAAGAGTCCCATATCAAGGTGGCTCCATAATGTTTTGGGGCGGCATCATGCTAAATAATAAAACTACTTTAATTCCTATTGTTGGTAACATGAATGGACACATTTATATTGATACCATTCTTAGGCCTGTTGTACGCTTGTGGCGAGGAGCTGTTGGTCCAGAATTTATTTTTATGGACGACAATGCGCCTCCCCATCGTACGATACATGTGGCAGATTTTTTAGAGATAGAGGATATCGTCAGATTACAATAGCCACCTTGCTCACTTGACCTCAATCCCATTGAGGTAGTCCCGGTAGCCACCCCCAAGGACACTAAAAGACCTTAGAATAGCAGTGATTGAAGAATGGGGCACCATGGACCAGAACCACATTAATACACTATACAATCTATCAATACAGGTCACAAATTTGACTATACATTGTTGAAATCCTACAAACAGCAACTAATTATAAAAACATGCTGTTTATGGAAATGTGTTATATTACTAAAACAAAAATGTAATAAATTACAAAGCAGATACGAATCAACTAAGCAGCATCTACAGCAATATTCTACAATTCATTTAAGTGAAATGTTGCTTATCTCTTTGTTTTAATAAATTTGTAGAGCACATTTGATGAAGCCAACAATTAGTTGACCAAATTTTAAGTGACTAGAAAATAGAATTGTTTTAATTCCAGACCGATAGCGCCTGACATACCCAAGAAAATTATTATATATATATATATATATATATATATATATATATATATATATATATATATATATATATATAATATATATATATATATATAATGTTCGGAAAGATTTCCGCGGTTAGTACAATTAAACTTAGAGCTAAGATTAATATTATTATAAAAATTAATATTAAACTCACCAGTCTTCCGCGAAAATCACATCAATAGGAGCATCCACAGACATCAATCTCCCACTCAATCTCAATCCAAAGACTCAGACCCTTATCATACGAAAGCGTTTCTTCCTTACATCAAAGGTGTCACTGACAAAATCGACAAAATTCTTAAACCAAGAGGAATAAAAACAATATTTACCCCCCAACAAAAACTTTCATCTCTTGTTCGATCAATCAAAGACAATATTCCAAACGAACAGCACGGAGTTTATGAAATTCCTTGTGCAGACTGTCCCCGATCCTATATAGGCCAAACAAATCGTAGAATTCAAAATAGGATTTATGAACATTCCATTTCTGTTCGCAATTCCGATTCAATTTCAGCTCTCGGTCAACACCATCTTCATACAGGTCACAAAATTGATTTCGAAAACTCCAGAACCATAGCCCCCATCCGCTTTTATAAACCAAGAATTATCCGAGAAGCCATAGAAATAGAAAAAAGACCAAATTGCCTTAATAAAAGAGATGACGCCATACGGTTACCTTCTACATGGAGACCTCTCATAAACAAAATATCGCCCCCTCCATCTTCGAATCAAAATCCCACTGTCGGAAATGTTCGCGCCAACTCTCGCGCCAATCCTCACCCTAACCCCCACCTAGGCCACGTCACCATCGACGGTATAAATGAACCGTCCCCTGGTCCCAGTCGTAGTAGTGAACTAGTGAGTGAACTAGAAGTGACTAGTGAGTGTAGTAGTGTCTGGGGGCTCGGGAGACTGAGACCTCGGAAGCCCTGAAGAAGACATCAGAGAGGATGTCGAAAGCTCGGCAAAATGGATATCGACGCGGTTCAACCCGGAAGACTGGTGAGTTTAATATTAATTTTTATAATAATATTAATCTTAGCTCTAAGTTTAAATATATATATATATATATATATATATATATATATATATATATATATATGTATATATATATATATATATATATATGTATATATGTATATATTGAAATGATATAGAATATAGGAGAAAGAAACATAGTGATTAAAAATAATTTATAAGTTACACACTAGATAATGTTATATATAAAAAGTATTTGGTTATTTTAAGTTATATACTATAAAAATTATTTATATGAGAGTATTCTTAAGAAATTAGCATATAATAAGTGTAAAAATTTTTTTTTAATAATTATAATATTGTAAATATATTTAAGTGAGCCATGTGCATAAGCAACCAAAAATACTCTGAAAATGACATTCAAGTGATTGTTGCGAATATAAAGTGGGGTTATTTCTTAATTTAAAATGTTTAGTTTATATATAGTTACGGATTTGAAATAGTGTAGTTTATTAATTTAGGTTGTTTAAATTACATATAAGTTTATATTCTGATCTGAAAAGCCTAAATGTCAACAAAATTCTTGATAGAAAAGAAAAGAATTCTCTAGAACACGAGAGTTAACCCTGTTTGCGAGATAGACTATTCCAGAAAATTCATATATTTAGAAAATAGAACAATTCCAATATGATTTCTTGCCAGATGATTCTGGAACATGGAAAAAGATATAAATACTCAGTGATTTGGATTCAAAAGGGGCCGGTCAGTCAGTAAGGGAGACAGTTACAGTTACTATGAAGTCAGTATAAGGAGACAGTTAGTTAGTAAGTTACAGTTAGTGAAGTCAGTTGTTCAGTAAGTTCAAGATTAATAAGTCAGAATTAGGAAGAAAGTATAAAGTATGCAATAATCAGTGATTTAGTATCAAAATTTGATAGTATTGGAAAATATATAAGAAGAATATATGGTCAATGGAGATTAGAAGAAATTAAAATTATAATAGTTATATGGTGATTGGATATAAAAATATTTTAAATTGGTGGAAGCTGATAATTGAAAAAAGTAATTTCACAAAAACAAGGATAACCGAAGCTGAGAACGAAGACATTGAGTGGTGATTAAAATCTCTATAGTGGAGAACAGTTTCATTTAGGCATTCAGTGATAGAAAGGTACAAAATTTTGTTAATATAATTTAGTTAGTGTCATCTGGTACCTGATTTAAGTAACAAGTGGTATATATCGCTTAGATTCTTGATGTCAGTCTTAACATTAATGGAGAAATCGTTAAGGAAAATATAAGACATTTCAATGAACTCTCTTTTAGATTTATTGTTCTCACGGTGGAGAATAAAGAACAATACTATATCACAGATAACTAACTTGACTGATATATCCATTAACAACTAACATACCTTTATAATTAATTTTCATTAACACAAAAAAATATATAACATTCCCTTGCTTTTCTTAGATACATCTCAATAAGATGCAATAATACATGAACAATATAATATAATTAAATAAAGTAAATCAAAATAATATTTCCCTATACTGGGATTTAAATTCATTCGTTTTTTACCAATGAACCTTAACGACATAAAGATTCATAAGAACAATGAAGTTGTCAGCGCTTGCGTTCTGGCTAAAACAGAACCTCACTTTTAAACTATCTAAAAATCAAAAATTTAGTTATTGCCGACAATTCAAAGAATTACCTCCTTTTAAATGTAGTTACATTGGGTTTTTCGATTAACCTTGGGTAAGCCTTTACGTGTCAAGTTCAAAGCTACCATACATTTCAAACCTTACAAAAAACTTTTTTTGCACATAGTAACAAAAAACACCACTATGTTACTAGCTAAGTTTTTTAATATTCTAACTCTACAATTCTAAGTTACGGTAAGATCAATAATGTTTTAATAGATAATATATGGTAGCTAATTATAATTTATTCTCTTTCAGCCCTGAAGAAGCAAAATTAATTCTCTTTGGCGAAAACGTTCGGCGAAACAATTGATACACATTAGAGTCTTTCTTGCAGATTTCCCCAATATTTAAGAGTTTACTATATATATATATATATATATATATATATATATATATATATATATATATATATATATATATATATATATATATATATAATATATTATAATGTTCTTTGTCATATACAAAATTATACTATTGCTCTACATAGATTTATGTGAATTTATGTGGCAATCAGCTGTGAAATTCACTGCGACTGGCGTTTCTTGCCATATCATATTTTAGCATACTTTTGTAGAAGAGCAGTTTGTGTGAGATATAGATATCCAAATTCCGTCTCATATTTAGTTTTCGAAAACAGCTGTGTTTTTACGCCAATTTGTTCAGCTTTAGTACAGCAATCTGGATAATGAATAACTGCCGGTTTTTGTCAATTTATCGCGCGTATTTAACTGGTACGTATAATCTTCTTTCTGTAACATCTTTTAACTTCTTTTTTTCTAGTCGCATGGGTTTCGACCGTATTTTGGGTATTTTCTGTGTCTATTGGTGTTTTTGTCTTGTTTATTTTTGTCAAAGCATAACAACATTCCATATTGAGCCAGTCTTGACGTCTCTTTATATAAACTCTTCGTACACACTTTTTAGCTACTTCCGACATGGCTATTTGTATTTTCTGCCATTCTTTTTCTATTTCCTGCTTGACTGAATTCAGCTTTTTATTTATTTCTTCCTCTAGTCTGTTTACAACCTGTTTCTCTTGAATACGCTCTAATTGGTAATTTAATCTGTCTCTAGCAGGTTATGGAATTATTGGTAATTCTTGTTTTAATTTTGCTATTACTAGTGTATGGTAACTGTTGATCTTTGCCCCTCTCGACTATTGCCTTATCATGTTTGCTTTTTATTAGGATATGACCTATCTGGGTTTTTACTTTTCCATCTAAGGAAGTCCGTGTTACCTTGAATGTGTGTATGATCCAAGCCTGAACTAGCTATTTTAATTTTGTTGTCTGTATCGTAGCAAATTTGGTATTCGTCCCTCTTATTCTCCTATATATTTTCTGTTTTACGATTTTAGCATTAATATCTCCAATGATTATTTTTATATATCTTATTTCTGTATATTTCCTATTAGGGTGTTTAGCTTTTCGCAGAACTCTGTTTCATTTTATGAATCTTTATTTTCGATGAGTACATGCACGTTAATAACACATACCATTCCATATTTTCCTTTTACTTTCTTGTAACATTTTATATCTGATATTGCTTGAAAATCTACAACTGCATTGTTTACTTTCTCAGACATCTTGAATTTTAGTCGAAAATATGTCTGGATCCCACCACATTGAACACGGAGTTTTTTTTTCTATTTTATTATTTCATTTCCCGGTTGTTTTATTTCTTGCAAGACAAGGATATATGTTGAATATTTTTAAATTATTTGGTCTAAGTTTCTTAAAGCTGCCTAATTAAAAGTAGTTTTTACATTCCATATCCCAATTTTTATTATTTTCTTAGATTGTTCCCTTCTTTTGTACTTATTTGTCTATTTTTCATAGTCGTATTATTTTTCCTTGTCGTTTCGGTTACATATCCTCAGTTTCTTTTCTTCTACTAGCTTTTTGGCAACTTTACTCTTGTGTTTGCTTTTAATACTTGTTGTTCTTTATTCCATATCCATATCGATTCCATTCATAATGAACTTCTTGTAGCCTATTTTTGTCTATTTTCCTTTACTTTTCTTGCTATTTTAACTTTTTTTCTGTACTTTCTTTTGTGTTGATGTCAGATCATTATTTAAGTAGATGCGATCTTTATGGTCCTTCAACATATTTTTCTTATTTAATATCTTCATTTCATCCGTAAAGGTTTCTGTTTTTATTTGCGCCTGCGCTTCTTATAATATGAATGCTTCCGTGCTTCTTTTAGTTTCTCATCATCATTTGTAACTATTTAAACACTTTTTATTTATACGTATATATATTATGGATTAAAATATATTACGTATATATTCAATATACGTAAGAAATAAAAAACGATAAGTGATCAGAATGCTACCAGAAAAGTACATTTAACTTAAAGTATTTATTACTTACATTTAACGTATTTCGTTTAACTTAAGGTATTTATGTCTTTCTATTTAAGACTATCTAATAATTCATAACGTAAACTGATTATATTTAGTTACTTACCATAAAATCCTTGGGTTGTTTTTCTAACACTTCTAGCCTTAAAATCATGGGCGTAAAAGATGGAATGGTGATATTTATATGAGTCTTTATATGTTCGAAATTGGTGCGTGGATGCGACCAGAATGTCGTAATTGAGAGCTCTTTATTTTGTCCATACTGAATCACCAGAGCAGAACTAACATCGTGCCGATAGGTTTCATAGGTAAATTCTCCTCTTAAGCCTAAATTGCTGGATTTTCGGTTAATTGAGGTCTCTATTCTTAATTTTCTTCTACCATCGACAAGGAATGAATGAGATGCCAATATTTCAAATTTAAACATTTTGTCTTCGGCGTCAGGGTGATTTCGAGGTAAAGGACTTTGATACAATTTGAATACTAGATCTTTGTGAGAATCGCTTCGCTAAAAAGAAATATATAAATTAAAAAAAGTAAGTACATAGTATTCCTAGTAATCCTAGTAATATTCTTGACTTTATAGTTTTATATCTACGTTAATTGTAATTTGATCGGGTTCCAAAGAAACAAGTTCCATTTACCGGTGACGTTAAAAAAAATTACCCTGCAGTATTCCCTGTCGTAATCCCTCCATGCCTATTTTAGAGGTATAATTAAAAAAAACAGTAATTATTGAGAACCTCTGTGATTATTTTGCTTGGCTTTGGCCTGAAATATTTTCTCAGTAGGCTTCAATAAATTCAATTCCGCTATCAGATATGATAACAAATTAAACCAATAGAAATCAGGACATAATATTAAATATCTATAACATTGAAGTAAAATCACTTTTAACTGGCATGCAATACATATTCGAAACTTAATTATCTGATAACTAGAATATACTGTTTTAATAATTTCTTAGCCTCTGGAGAAAAGTTGTTAGTTGTGTAGTGTATATATGAGACCGTTAACATACGTCGGTATCGCCACATTTCAAATGCCTCTAACCATTTTGTGGTATTATTTGTAAAACTCCAGCTTTCTACTCTGTAAAAGATACTAAAGACGGTACATCTAAGAATTCTTAAACGTATTTGATACTTAGGAGAAAGACAAGTTGTAGGCAATCTTCCTAAGACCGTTAAACGAGCTTCTGGCTTTTTCAATACGGGTTTTTATTTCGTAGCTATGATCCTAGGTATCCTTAATATTGTAGCCCAGAGAGCAATATTTTCTCCTTCTAACGGTGTGACGTGTTCAAAATATACAGATTGAACGAATTTAAAACGGAACATACGAAATCAATGTATTTCGGCTCAACTCCGCTCTAGGTGGTTGGCCAACAAAAGGTTGTCAAATAATTATATTATAAAAATCCAATACTTCAGCAGGCTGCTGGATTCGAAACTCATTCAAGAACAAGTCAAAACTCCTCCCAAATAGGTTGCCTAGAATCACTGAAAAAACTAGACTAAACAAGCAGTTATTATGCTGTCAAACCACTTATCGCTTCCTTATAGTCCAAGAGATAGAGCCGAAATTTTAAACTGATCAGTAATATGACATTTCTCTATTGGAATATATTCATTGTAACTGGGTTAAGACTTTGCCTTACAGGCGGACGCCCCTCGTGGTACAGGGGGTGGCTATACAGGGATAAAGTTGTCATTTTTTTCGGAAAAATTAACGATCGATAATATGGCTGAAAATTTGCCCAGAGTAAGATCTTGGTATAACTAGACGAAATCCCAAAGGGCGGACGCGAGAGTAGATACATAAGGTGTGGCGGACAGGGGTGAAATTGCAATTTTTTGGGGAAAAATTAACGATAAGTAATATGTCCGCCATTTTCATGGCTCATTATTTAGCCCCCAAAAACTTTAAATCCAAAAGTGCGGACAGCTGGGTTGGTACAGAGAGCCACAAAACGGGGTCAAATGTACCACTTGCCTGCGCATTTTAGGTCTCGGTAACAATTTTCAAACTGATTTTATTATGATATTTTTATACCGATTGATTTGAAAATTTGTATGCTCACTTCTGTTACTATTCTGAGAAGCGTCAAGTAGAGTTTTCCTCAAAATTTTCCAAAAAAATTTCCGTAAATGAAAATTTTCGTAATTTTTTGAGGTAAAATCTAATTTGTAGAATCCCTTCGATTTACTGTAAGTTATACAATGATTTTTTTCCAAAAATTTTCAAACGATTTTTCCGATAAGAAAAAAAAATTTAGAAAAACTTTTCTAAAACATTTGATAAAACTCTACGTCATCGTCTGAATCTTTTATAGAATATTTTGTAGTATTAAAATGATATTATGATAATGTTTTTTTTCCAAACTAAAGTCATATTTACTTCACAAATCACATTTTTTTTCTTAAATATAAATATTTTACGAATTAATTTTTAATTGAATAAATGTTTGATATTTGATATTTTATTAAATTAAAGTAATTTTATAATGTTAATTATTAAATATTTTTGGTATAACAAATAGTAATTTTACTTATTTTTTATTACAATAAAAAGGTTTTTAAATTTATATTGCATAAATAATGATTGATCAGATATAAGAAAAATTTGATTTATTATTACATTAATAATCAAATACAAAATATATTATTTCTATTTATCAATAGATAAAATTCAATTTGTAGAATTCCTTTAACATTTTACAAATAATTATTAATAAAAATCAATTTAATAGTGGAATTATCAATTTTTTAAGTTTTGAAATTTATTTTGTAGATATTTTCAATATTTTTTTTTAACTTTTAAATTGATTGAATTTTTTTTCATTAGTTAATTATAATTTTACAAATTCTGTTTGGACATTAATTTTGCATCATTATTATTTTAAAATATTAAAATAATAATGATGCGCGTTCATTTAGATCAGTAATTCTAGACGCATGCGCTAAATGTAATAAGTATCAAGATGCTTTTATTCAACTTGGTGAAACTGACTTCGATTGTAATGAAGTTTTTGAAACCTTAGAAACTTTCATATGTCACTTATATGGAACAGGACTGACGAGAACAATTCCAAAAAGAAAAGTAAACGATGTCAGATTTTCACTATTTAACCGGCAGTATAAGTTGCATGATGTGAACGAACCTTAAAAAAAAACTAAAAAATTTCGATGCTTCAAGCTTACCACCATGTCAAGATGAATTACACCAACATCTACTGCGAGCTCATTATATTTCAAATATTTGGACAAATGCTCATAAAAAGTACCAACAGAATTGATTGTTGAAGAACATGGTTGGGAGTTTGAAGATGAAACATATAAATTTAAATGGTTTAGTGGACCTCAGATGCCAGAATCAGTTCGAGAAGTAGTGATTGAAAATGAAGCAGATAATGAATGTGATATTATTGAAAGTGAAAGTGACGAAGATGATGAATGTAATGACATCAATGAGAGTGAGAAAAATGACGAAATTTTTAAAGTTTTTCTAAATTTTTTTTTCTTATCGGAAAAATCGTTTGAAAATTTTTGGAAAAAAATCATAGTATAACTGACAAAAAATCGAAAGAATTCTACAAATTAGATTTTACCTCAAAAAATTACGAAAATTTTCATTTACGGAAATTTTTTTGGAAAATTTTGAGGAAATTACATACATTTGACCCCGTTTTATGGCTCTCTGTACCAACCCAGCTGTTCGCCCTTTTGGATTTATAGTTTTTAGGGGCTAAATAATGAGCCATGAAAATGGCGGACATATTACTTATCGTTAATTTTTCCCCAAAAAATTGCAACTTCACCCCTGTCCGCCACACCTTATGTATCTACTCTCGCGTCCGCCCCTTGGGATTTCGTCTAGTTATACCAAGATCTTACTCTGGGCAAATTTTTAGCCATATTATCGATCGTTAATTTTTCCGAAAAAATTACAACTTCATCCCTGTATAGCCACCTCCTGTACCACGAGGGGCGTCCGCCTGTAAGGCAAAGTCTTAACCCAGTTACAATGAATATATTCCAATAGAGAAATGTCATATTACTGATCAGTTCAAAATTTCAGCTCTATCTCTCCGACTATTAGGCAAGCTCCTCTTTCCTTTAAAGGAGACTGATAGTTGAACGATATTTTATACAATGTCTATCACCGGGTATGGATTTATTTTTGTCCAAGTTTTATATTGGTCCACTATTTCAAATGCAGTTCAAACAGATATATATTAAATTGTATGTTCCGTTTTAAATTGGTTCAATCTGTATGCTAAATAACGCTGTTGACAGTATACAACCGTCTTGAACTACTTTTCCAACTACAAAAATCTCAGACAGTTCATTTTCGAATCATACTGTTGCTTTTTGTTGGAGATATAAGTTTGAGATTAGTCTTATATTCTTACTATTAAGTCCTGATGTTTTTAGGATGTCGATTTAGACAAAACAAAGTACATGAAAATAAGCATGCAACCACAAATCCTGTGTCCACTTTTTATGGAAAATTACGGCATCAAAGGAGTTAACGAATTTGTATACCTGGGAGCAGAGATAAATCGCAGAATTTGCATGGCCACAAGATGCTCCTTTATATATCCTTAATTATATGGAGAAATACAAAGACAAAACTCTACAAAGCAATAATACGCCCAGTCCTAACATATGGTTTGGAGTCCTGGACTTTTACAAAAAGTAATGAAAAAATGTTAAGACGTCTCAAAAGAAAAGAACTGAGGCTGTTCTAAGGAGCGGTGATTGACAATGAAATATGGAGAAGACGATACAACTTCCAACTTTATAAAATATACAAGGAACCAGATATCGTAAAATATATTAAGATTTGACGTCTGAGGTGAGTAGGGCATGTAATGCGGATGGAACAAAATGATAAGAAAACGCTCCTTGATAGACCCATTGGTCAGAAAAGAAAAAAAAAGAACTAAAACAAGTTCCTTGATAACATCGATGAAGATATGGGAAATATGGGAAGACGTGCTCGGCGGAGAAAGGTGATGGATAGGGACGACTGAAGAGAGAGTTTTAAGGCCAGAATGATGATAAGTCTTATATCCTTACCATCCAGTCCTGATGATTTTAGGATATCGATTAGTTTCCTATGTGGTACTTTGTCTAATGCCTTCTCGAAATAGATGACATATTGATACACATTGCAGTTAAACATCCCTTATTTTCTGGTGTTCTGTGCGTGAACTGTCATCGAAAGTAGACGTTATCTTTGAAATTTGGAAATGGGATAGTTTTAGTCCACTAATTTTCAACTTGACTTGAGTCACGTAAGTCAAGAAATAACAGAGAAATACTTAAAACCTGAAAGAACAAATAAAAAGGAATGGATGAGGGAGGAGATTCTATGTATGATGGAAGACAGAAGAAACGCTAAAGATAATAAGAATTACTACAACAACATAAATAACGAAATAAAAAGGGCTATTAAAATAGCAAAAGAAAATTGGTATAGCTCGAAGTGTACAGAGATAGAGTCATTACAACAAAAACATGATTCATTTAACCTCCATAAAAAGATTAAAGAAGCGGCAGGCCTGTATAAACACAAGAACACTGGATTCCTGGAAGATAATCAGGGAAACATAGTACTGGAAATAAAGCATAAAAGGGATATTTGGATTAAATACGTGGAAAAAACTTTTGAAGATATACGAAGTAACACTGGTATTACAACAAACACCAATTGCGAATCTGGACCACCATTTACAGTCGAAGAAGTAAAATATGCCATCAAAAGCACCAAAGATGGTAAAGCAGTAGGCCCTGATAATTTTCACTCAGAATTCTTAAAGCTTATGGACTATGATGGCATAAAATGGTTGACAAATATATTTAACAATATATATGATACAGGCATAATTCTGTTCTGAAGCTAATTTCTTGTGGCATTTTAAATTAATTTATATTTAAATGGGAATAAGCCACAATTCAAGGTTAAAATACGTTTATTGACGTTTCAATTTCCACTTCGGAAATCGTTCTCAAAATACAAACATTAGTAAAACATTTTTTTTTTTTTTTGTTTTCGTATTTGTCTCCATTGTTGTTCAATATTTATTCTGAATGGGTATTTAAGGAAGCTTTAGACGGTTGTGCGAAAGGAATACTAATAAACGGTGAATGGTTGAATATCATTAGATATGCAGATGACACTATAGTTTTTGCCAATAATCTGAATGACTTACAGATATCAACAAATCGCATAACAGAAGTCAGCAACAGATACGGACTAGCTCTAAACATAAAGAAAACCAAATTTATGACAATTAGTAAAAAACCAATACTAAACGCTCAACTTACAATCAACCAACAGAATATCAAAAGAGTCGAGCAATATACATATCTAGGCACCAATTTAAATAGCCAATGGGACACTCAACAGAAATTAAACAGCGAATAATAAAAGCAAAAGCAGCATTCATTAGAATGAGAACCATTTTCAACAGTCGAGACATATCATTAAAAACAAAATGCTGTCTATTGAACTGCTACATATTCACAGTTCTGCTCTACGGAATGGAAGCGTGGACACTGACTGTTGCATCTATGAATCGGCTCGAAGCTTTCGAAATGTGGTGTTATAGGCGCATCTTACGTATATCCTGGGTTGACAGAGTTACTAATGTGGAGGTCCTGCGTAGAATGGGGAAAGAATGTGAAATTCTCATGACCGTCAAAACTAAAAAGTTGGAATATCTAGGACATGTAATGAGAAATCAAGAACGTTGCGGCCTTCTCCAGCTGATTCTCCAAGGAAAGGTAAATGGTAAGAGAGGACCGGGAAGAAGACGCATTTCCTGGCTTCAAAATTTACGAAAGTGGTATAACACGACTACCACTGAACTGTTCCGCGCTGCAATAAACATAGTAAAGATAGCCGTGATGATCGCCAACATCCGGAACGGATAGGCACTTTAAGAAGAAGAATTTTCAACTTCTTCTTCTTGTAGTGCTTATTCGTTTCGAATGTTGGTGACCATAATGGCAATCTGTATTTTTCAAACTCCTGCTCTGAAAAAATTTGTGGTTGTTATGTTGAAGCACGTAAGTAGATTTTTAAGCCAGAATATACTTCGCTTTCCTGGTCCCCGTTTGCCTACTACTTTTCCTTGTAGAATTAATTACAGCAACCCATATCTTTAGCTGTTTCTCATGATGTGACCGAGGTATTCGATTTAGGCTGCTTTATTGTGGTTTTATTGTGGTTAACCCTTTGACTGCGGAACCGCATATTTGCGTAATTTTGTTAGTGCACGAAATGTACGGGAGACGCATATATGTAATCGCATTAAAGTGCCTCGAGTGGGATGGGTAGATAGGAGGAAGTAACAGACAAGATGTTTAGTGTTTAATTGTTTAGTATTGCGAATACGTTGGTACCGTAAAGTGAATATTGTCACTTAAAAGATTACGTTTTGTTTGAACTCATAAATAATTGAACTATGTATTACATCAAACGCCGCCACCTCAAAACGGGTAAATATTATTCCATGGTGGAATTGAAAGAAATTATGACTCAAAGATATACAGAAGATAAGTTTTTATATATGAAACTGATATATCTGATGATTCGGCTAAAGAAATTGAACAAGAGTTTATAAATTAGCATCTATCAAGTTCTACTATAGACGAACGAGACGATCTGCATGAGACTAACGTGGGTGTTGAGCTATGGGAAAAAAGGAACCTACTGATAGAATCGACGAAAACCTGAGATGTGAAAGTATAAACATTCAGCCGCGTATCTTCCTTTTGATTCTAGTAATTCAGGGCATAATATTCCAGATCTTTTTGATAACTGCTCCGGGTACGAATGTTTCCAAGTATTTTTTGGAGAGGATATAACCAGTTTCATAGTCGCTGAAACTATCTGCTTTCAAAAAAAACAATGGCACGAGACCCATTTTTAACAATACTTAGTATGATGCATTTTTAATTTGGCTAATATTTTTTTTTGGATAATAATTTGGCAAGGTATGATGATACATTATGTAAAAATTCAAAGAATTTTGAATTATATGAGAGTCAAATTCACAGAATCGTTTACTCCATACAGAGAATTATGCATTGATGGGAGTCTAATGCTATAAAAGGGGCGGTTTTTTTTAAGCAATAAGTACCCTTAAAGCGGCATCGATTCGATGTGAAATTTTTTGTCTTATGCGACTCATCTACTGGGTATATATTAGATTTTGTGATTTAAACTGGAGCAACAACAGAAATTGTGAATTTTAGCTTCGAAAAATCTGGAGGTGTAGTTCAAACTCTTCTTGACTCCTATTTGGACAAAGGTCATATGTTATTTGTAGATAATTGGTACAGCAGTCCTGATCTTTTTTTATGGTCACATGATCGTTGCACTAACCCTTGAGGAACTGAGCGTAAAAATAGAAAATTAATGCCAAAAAGAAGGAACAGTTAAAAAGGGTGAGTCTGTATTTCGTACCGCTAAAAACCAACTAACTGCCAAGTGGTGTGATAAACGAGACGTATTCATGCTTAGTACAGCACGTATTAAACATGTAGTAGATACCGGAAAACTGATAGGAAAACAAAAGTACCAATAGTAAAACCGCAATGTATTATTGATGAAAGGGAGGGAGGGAAATGGGAGCTGTAGATAAAACCGACATGCTCCTCAGCTCAGTTGAGTGTGTTAGAAGGTCCACTAAGTGTTACAAAAAGATCATTTTCCATATTATAAATATGGCACTGCTAAATAGTCATATCTTATTCCAAGATGTCATAAAAAAGAAGTCGTTAGCCAAATTTCAGTTAAATTGGATCTCGCAAATGATTGAATTAAATTTAGACGACTTCGTATACAGGCCAAGAAGAGCAGAAAATCCAGCCCAATATCGTTTAACTGGTAGACATTTCACAACAAAAATTACCTCAAGAAACTAAAACTACTCAACAAAGATGGAAGATGAAAAAGATGTTTTGTTTGTAGCAAAAATAAATTACGGAAAGAAACAGTTTACATGCGAACCATGTGATGTCGGGTTGTGCGTGACACCTTGTTTCGAAAAATATCATACTTTACGAAATCTATAATGTCAGATAATTTAAAAAATTATTTATATTTGTATTTTTTTTTTGTTTTTAGAGAAAAATCATTGGTTTAAATTTTTCTTAAGCCATTTTTTTGTTATTAAAATTGATTTTTGGGGTATTTAGTTTTTTTTCTAGACTACAATCCTTTATTTTTCATATTTATGGTAAAATGATTGGCAATAAATAGTTGAAATAGAACAATAAAGTAAAACAGGTCAACATGTAAAAACAAGTAAAAATAAGTCAACTGTAATCTAAAAGCCAAAAATATTTGCTTCACTGCGGGAGACATCTATTTGCGCCGAAGTGACGGGATGCAAATCCTCTCAGCCGCTCCGCAGCGAAAGGATTAACAACTCTTTTCATTTTTACATTCTTAATAAAACGTCCTGGTTAGTAGGTTGGTATAGTAGGTGGTTGGTATAGTATATCTTAAGGATTCGACGATAAAGCCACATTTCGAAAGCCTCAATTGTCTTGCAGGTAGCGAAATCACAGCAGTCGTAGGCGATTTCAACGCTAAAATTGGTGTAACTACAGAAGATCATTACTTGCGAGAGACCGTCGGATTATATGGACTTGGCCAAAGAAATGACAGAGGAGAACGCTTGCTACACTTTTGTATAGACAACAACCTGTTTATTACTAATACAGGCTTTCAACATCACCCAAGACGACTATACACTTGGATATCACCAGGAAATAGATACAAAAATTAGATAGATTTTATACTGGTAAAAACCCGTTGGAGGAGCGCTGTTAAGGATGTTAAGACCTATCCAGGAAAAGATTGTAATAGCGACCATCAATTTTTATCAGTTGAATTCCGCATGAAGTTAAGAAACAGTCCAAAAACAGGAAATACAACAACTAAATGGCATCTAAGGTATAACGATCCGTACAAAAAAGCCGCAACGCAAAAGCTATGTGACCTCAAACAATCATTAAATCCAGAAGAGTCCTCAAATAGCATATGGACAAAAACAAAATCCATATTGCATAATGCTGCGAAAAACATTAAGAGTGATAGAGAAGAAAGAAGGATACAATGGATAACAGACCCCACGTGGACTAAAATACAGGAGAGGAAGTGCTTAAAAGCTACAGAACTGAACAGTGAAAGTGATAAAGAGGCCTATAAAGCGCTGAACGGTCAAATAAAACGACTCTGCAAAAAGGACAAGAACACACACTTGAACAAAATCTGCATGGAAATAGAAGGGCATAAAACCAAAACTGAGACCAGAGACATGTTTAAAAAAATAAAGCAGATAACACGTTTCTTTACACCAAACTACCTTGTTATCAAAGATGATAACGGAACTCTACTCACTTCTAAAAAAGATATTTTACACGGATGGAAAGAATACTGTGGACGACTGATGATGGAGGAAAGCTCCAGAAACAGAAGATGCCAGTTTGGCGACGAAACCTGACGTACTCAAAAGTGAAGTTGAAGCAGCAATTATGAGGCAAAAAAGTCAGAAAGCTGCCGGTCCAGATAACATATCTATTGCAATGATTTGGGCTCTAGATGACGTTGGAGTGGATATAATACATCAAATTTGTAAAAGAGTGTGGGAGAAAGGTAAATGACCTGAGGACTGGACACAATCACTATATATTCCCATACATAAAAAGGGAGCGAAAGATTTATGTAGCAACTATCGCACAATTACTCTAACTGCGCATTGCAGTAAGATACTCTTACACATAATTCTCGAGAGGATAAAGCCCTTTTTACTACCTAACATTGCGGAGGAACAAGCAGGTTTCGTCCCCGGACGTGGTACTAGAGAACAAACTTTAAACGTACGGCAGATTGTAGAAAAATCCAGAGAATTCAACATCACAACAACATATTTGTGCTTCATAGATTATAGTAAAGCTTTCAATTTGGTCAACTGGAGTAAAATGTGTTTGTCTGAAATGGTTTTGTCTGAAATGGGAGTCCCCAATCATCTGATACTGCTAATTAAAAGCCTGTACAATAACAATTATGCCATAGTTAGAATAAATGGTGAACTAACCGATAGTTTCAGTGTCACAAAGGGCGTGAGACAAGGCTGCATACTAAGCCCAATTCTATTTAACATCTATCGTGAATGGATAATGCGGAAAGCTACTGAGGACTGGAACGGTGGCATCACCATTGGCGGGAAGAAGATTTGCAACTTGAGATATGCAGATGATACTACTATCCTCGCTAGTTCTGAAGCTGAATTGATTCACTTGCTACAACGGATAGAAGACGTAAGCTTAACGATGGGCCTTAAAATAAACAGAGATAAAACGAGAATCATGATAATTGACAGAGCTAACAACAATCAAAATCATCTGGTCATGATAAACAATATCGCTGTTGTAGATAAATTTGTGTATCTGGGCTCATTAATAACCAACAAAGGAGGCTGTACTGAAGAAATAAAGCGGCGGTCGGCAATCGCAAAAAGCGCTATGGCAAAATTAACAAAAATTTAGAAAAGCCATGAAATAACTACCGATACAAAAATGAGACTAGTAAGAAGTCTAGTTTTTCCAGTTTTTACTTATGGATCGGAATGCTGGATCCTTACTGAGAAAGACAAAAAGAACATAGATATATTTGAGATGTACTGCTGGAGACGAATGCTGAGAATACCATGGGTGGCCCGAAGAACAAATGAATCCATACTGGATCAGCTAAACATAAAGAAAAGACTAAGAACACAAATATCAGAAAAAATAATAAACTATTTTGGACATATGCTTCGAAGAAATGGTCTTGAAAAACTTACCATCCAGGGAAAAGTAGAAGGCAAAAAAAATAGAGGTAGATCTCATACACGATACACGGACCATATTGTTGCTACCATTGGCGCTCCATTGTCAGAATGTGCTAGAATGGCAGAAGATAGAAAAAGAAGAAGAAGAAGTGTGGCAAATATCTCGGCAGAATGTAGTAGGATCTGGTTACCCATATTAAAAGAGGAAATTATTAAAAAGAAAATACCATTATTAGTAAGCGAGTAACATATAGAGGATACATCATTTATGTTTTTTTAAATAACAAACATAAAATCAGAATTTGGTGTTGAAAGTAAACTAAATGCACGACGAAATTCTTACCATGTTGGGATAGTATTATGAGGTTTTTTTCCTGATTTTTCCCTTATTATTTACTATGGAATCACTAACAGGAGATTTTTTCTGTCATCATGGCATATGTTTGTCTTTTTAAAGAATTATATGCTACGATTTTTTCTGACAGATATTCTCAAGTTAAAGTTAATTTCATGTAATCGAATGAACTATCTTACAAGTAAAGTCGTCCCAGGAATGCAACTCAACAATATTGGCAATATCATTTTAAAGTCGTCTACTTTCAAATGTATAATGTATGTCTGAATTGTCAATATAAATGAGTCAGATAAAATTTAATTGTTAGAAGAATTTTTCACCAAGTAATAAAAAAACAAAATTTGTTTAATTTACTAATGTGTATATTTTGAGAATGATTTCAGAAGTGGTAATTGAAACGGTAATAAAGTTACTTTAACCTTTAATTGTGGCTTATTTCCATTTAAATAGTAATTATCATAGAAGAAATAAAAAAAAGGATAAACAAGGTACAAGCTGGGCAGACAAAAAATTAAAATCCTTTGTTAGTCTGACGACGTAATTCTGATCTTAAGAATCCAAATGAGCTTTATTTCAAAACAGAAGCAGACTATTTGTCCACCCAAATTGCTTATATTCACCAGAAGAACCTCAAAGTTTAAGAGCAACAATATGAACATAAAGAAAACTTTAATTAAAGTATTAAAATAGCTTATACGTCTTGTCTGGTCTCTGGGTTTAAATTTGTAGATACCTGCGCATGACAAAACTAACTATTTTTTGGTAATAACAATAAATGAGATATGTTTAGCAAAACTTTACTTACATGGAACGTAGCATTAGCATCCAAGTTCATATTTGGATAAGCACTAGAAAGTATACTTAAAAATGATGAATATATTTCTATATTTTTCTTGTGGGATTTATCTCCCAAACCGAAATTAAATGATACCCTCTGTTTCTTTGTATGAGCAAATTGGTAGTCGTTTGTTAAGCTCCCTTCAATAGATGTGTCGCCTTTTAATACATAACCATAAAGTACAGATCGAAAGCGTTTAGTTTCGAATTTTAACTTGATAGTATATTGGGATCTTCCTTTTTTGCTCATAGTATCCACATAACCTAAAATACAACATATAAACATATAATAAGATTAATTATTCTTTTCTCTCTTTGTGAAAGAAACAAGATGGCATAAAATTTAACGCTGCTGCTAAATAGAGCATATTAAGATATACGATTTGTTGGTTGGTTTGGACAATCTGAAAGCAATACTTGTAAAATATTTCATTTATTACAAACGGTACATAAAAATGCAGGTAAAATTAAGATCTAAAAAATTACCTTTTTGTCTAACTTGTAAAATTTTAATTAGACTTTTCAAAAATCGTATACAGGGTGAAATTTTTTCTATGAAAAGATCAGAGGAGTGTACAACATTCACGATGTATACAAAATATGATGAGTAATGGAAGCAAAAGACATAAAATAAAATAAATTAAGAAAAGGTATTATACAGGGAGATTATTCTGCCCCAATAAAAATCAGTTGCGTATGCGAAAAACTTTTATCGTTTGCAAAGGCGGGGATTTGTTATGATTCTAAAATAGATCAAGAATAAAATAAATTTTTGTATGCAAAATACCATAAGATTATAAATATTCAAGACCCTGTATAAGTTAAAAATTTGTAAATATAATGATTTATAATAAGGAAGTGTTTTCGGAGAAGAGTAGACTTCAATAGTGAATAGTTTTTATAGTAGGATCGTTTAAGCCTATCGCATAAGTAATAAAAGTGTCTTTTCAGATTTGCCTTAGGTAGTCAGCGGTTCTCAAATTAAAAATGTACGGTTTTCTTAATTTGATAATACGACATTATGGATTTTTTTAATAAAATAACTTTGTCTTATGTTTTATAAAAATTGAATATCATAATGTAAATTGATAAACATTGAGTATAAAATATACAGGGTCATTCACGCAACATGTTGGTTAAAAGTTTTTAAAATTCTGGCCGTCACTGGTTTCTACAAACTTGGAATAATGGGTTATGCAAAGCATTCTTCATTTCTTAAATATTTGCATTCTTCTAGCACTTCCGGTTGTACCGGAAGTCGCCATTAGGTTTCTTATTTTAAAGAGAAACTCTGCTTTTTGTCATTTTTTTAGAATCTACGTAAAAAACTGGATCGATTTTTATTAAGATACCATTCTCGAAAAAATAACCGTTTTTGAGATATTTAAAGTTTTTGAAAAATTTTTCATATTACACATGCAACTTCAAAAATTAATATGGTGGTTAATATTTATGCTAAAAAAACAAAAATTCTTTTTCAGGGTGTACTAAACTCTATTTTTATTTAAGCATAAAAAAATTTGCCAATGTTAATACTGGGTATTCAAAATTTTGTATTATATTTTTATTTTAATATATTTTATAAATATATCTATAAAAATATATATATCTATATAAAACAAAGACTTATTCCTTCTTTCCACAGACACCTTCCCAAACGCCCCGAGGTTGGTTGTCCTCCTGCGGTACAACCAGCCCCGGCTTTCCTCCGCCCCCTGGTCATTGGAGCCAGGTCTCGACTATTTCGCGGTATCCCCCGTCAGGCAATGAGAGATTTCCGTGTAATTACATTTAAGTGGTAGGTTAGCCCATTTGGCTTTATCACTTCCGTTCAAAGCAATTGTTCGGCGATCTAATGATGGTTGTGTGTGTCGATACTTGCTTTCCCTTTTCTGCACCAAGTGCAGTCGAGGGCGAGCAAGCATCGAATCCTTTCATCCGTCGTCTAATACCCAGTCATTCGTCCAGACATGTCCTTAATCTACCTTACTTGCTAATCTAATTTTTTTGGTGCTTGCAATCAAGAGCGTCGTGCGGCGTGCCTCCGGCTATCTCCTGCATGCGGTTTTTGTTTTATTTTTTTTTGTTTCTTATTTGGTGGATGGTACCCTTTTGTGGTAATTTTTCTATCTACGTCTTAATCTATGGACAGGTATCATCACTATCTGACTCGCTATCCGATTCATCTGAATCTTCATCATTACGAATAACTAAAGGTCTTCATCAATAACTTGTTCTATTTCATATGACTCTAAAATTTTTTTTCAGTATGCTCAATACATTTCCGCCATTGTTCCTCATTGACTTGGTTTAGTGCATCTTGCCAGAGTTGTAAAACGCTGGCTTCGTCGGTGGTCTTACATGCATGTTTATCATAGTAGTTTTTAGTGATGACCCACACCAATTCAATTGATTGTACTGGCGCAGTGATGTGGTGGTAGTCTTAGGACCTCATGACCATATTTTAGTGCCATTTGGTCAACGACAAATTTTTTCTCAGTAATGTGTTCTTTTTACTTATTTAATAATTCAGCTTTTAAAACTAGATGTTCGTGTTCTATATTTTTCTCCGACAGCCACTTTCTTAAGTCTTCTTTTTTTCAGCTGCTTGTGGGAAACTTTTCCTCCTCTCTGGTATGATACAAAGCATTGTCTAAGACTATTAATGACGGATTTTCCAGATTTTTTAATAATTTTTCCTCAAACCAATGTTCCAAAAATATCGGCGTCCATATTTCCGTGGTAATCATCAGTTTTTTTTGTCGAAGAAAATATAAGACTAGCATTGGGTATAAAACCTTCCGTATTTCCTGCATGCAATATAATATATCTTTTGCCATTACTCGTACTAGTACTCGAATAGCATTTGGTAGAATCATCTTGCCAGGATGATTTGGTATTATTTCCTTTCGCAAAAATCGATGTTTCGTCAAGAATTTTCTTTACGATTATTGGTTTTTTTGTATCTAAAACCCATAGCTTTTAATATTTTTGATAAACTGGTCAAACCCATATCACAAAGTTCTCTGTCCTTAATTTTTTGAATCTGTCTTTCTTTTAACATGTTCTTTTGCTTTGTACATGTTATAAATGATATTTCTGATTAAGATTTTAATACCTTGTGGCAAGTCGAGGGTTTTCGGATGCAAACTTTTTTTTTCTTACTTAATTCCTCCTCACTCATTTTGCAAACTCTTTGCAAGGTCCGTTCGTAAATTCCACAAGCTGCACAAAGCATTCAATTTACGTTTTTGCACGATTTATAAAAAAAAATGTTTTGGTAGCGCTGATTTATCCTCAAGTACTACAGCCGACCAGTAGGAGGTTCGGTACCACAAAGCAGGTAGAAAAGGGAAATCATAACAGAGTGGCTGTAACTAGAGTCATAAATTATTTTTCCGGCGTTAATCCGAAATACGACAGGGTAAAACGACTTCACTATAAGAACAATTTGTATAGGAAAAACATTTCGGGGTTATTTAGAAAATATTAAATATTTTTTAAAATCTTACAAATATTTATACATGGTTTTAAATCAGTAATTCAAATTATTGTTTGATAGAGAATGGTTTATATATTATTTCTCTTTAAAGGTAATGCTATGAATTAGACGTTATCTTTTACAAATAAGTATTTGCCTGTAGACACAAAAGAAAGGTTAGTCGGTATTATCTTCTGTTAATTTAGGGAAAAACCCAAGTGGGTAAAACACGCTTGATTTCTGCTTCTTCTTCTTTAGGTGCCGTCTTCTTAGCGAAGGTTGGCGATGACCTCTGCAAAATCTTCCCTATTTTGGGCTTTCCTTATTAAACTTTGAAAGTCTAATCCTGTCCAATCTTTGATGTTGCGCAGCCAGGTCATTTGTCGTCTACAAGGGCCGCGTCTGCCTTCTATTTTCCCTTCTATAATAAGCTGAAAAAAGTTATACCTGTTGTGTCTAAATATGTGTCCACGATAAGACGTTTTACTCTTCTTGACAATTTCTGTGAGTTAATGTTCTGTATTCATACGCCTTAAAACTTCTTCATTTCTAACGCGGTCGGTCCATGGAATTTTTAGCATACGACGAAATACCCACATCTCAAAGCTCTCTAAACGTCGTAACGAGCTGACTATTAACGTCCAACCTTCCACGCCGTGTAATAGCACACTATATACATAACACTTTATCATGCGGTATCGTAGGGACAAATCAAGATTACGGGTATTGAGTAACTGTTGCATCTCTAAGAAGGTGTTTTGTTTATTGCCTGTTCTATTCTACATTTAACCTCTTATTCTTGGTCTAAGGTTTCATGTATCCAACAGCCTAGATACTTAAACCTTTTCAATTGTTCAACTAGATTGTTGTTGACTAGTATGTTTATAACTGGTGTGTGTTTTTTTGAAATTACCATTGTTTTGGTTTCTTTTACATTAACCTTAAGGCTGTCTAGTTCTCCTTCTCGCACTACTTTGGTTAACAGAATTTGTAGTTCTTCTTCACTGCCAGCAATCAGTACTGTATCATCGGCATACCTGATATTGTTCACGATTTTTCCATTGACTTTTATTCCTTCTTGTGCTTCATCTAGAGCATGTGCAAAGATGTCCTCTGAGTACAAGTTGAATAATAATGGTGATAGTATACAACCTTGTCTAACTCCTCTTTGAATTTTTATGGTTTTAGTATGACTCATTTTAGTTCTGACAGAGGCGTTTTGGTTCCAGTAGAGTTCACGTATTGTATTAATGTCGTTTAGATCAGGTTCTTTTTTTTTGCAAGCATTCTATTAGCTGATCGTGTTTGACTTTGTCAAAAGCCTTTATATAATCTATAAAGCACAAGCAAACATCTTTGTACTGATCCCGACACTTTTGCATGAGAACAATGAAACTGAACAAAGCTCCTCGAGTTCCCATACCGTTTCGAAAGCCAAATTGTTCCGGACCTATATGTTCTTCGCATTTTTTGTAAATTCTGTTACGGATAATTTTTAAAAATAGCTTCAGAATATGGGGCATAAGACTTATTAATCGAAAGTCGTTATACACGAAATTGGGTATAAGCACAAACGTAGACGTTAACCAACCTTGTGGAATTGTACCAGTCTTGTATATACTGTTGAAGAGTCTTTCACTATGAACGTAATCAGGTACAGAGGCTTTTCCGGTTTTCATATTTTTTAAGGCGAATTTTATTTCTAATGTTAAAATGGGCAAGTTGTTATTTTCGATGTTTGTTTGTCTATCAGTATTTATTGTTCTATCGTCTGAGAATAGGTTTTGTATGTATGTTCGCCATTCAACGCTTATTTCTTCTATTGTGGTCAGGACTCTGTCATCCGTGCTTGTTATTGTGCCACACTGCCTAGAGTTTCTGATCCCACATATTTCTTTAATTTTCTATAATCTTTTTCTATCATCATAATAGAGAAGTCTATCATCATGTTTATTCTGTAGATCTTCTATCTCTTCGCAAGTTTCTACAAGCCACTGTGCTTTTGCTTCCACTATCGCTTTTCTTATTAGTCTTTGTATTTCTTTATATTTATTCCATTCTTTGTTTTTGTGTTGTCGTCTCACATTGTGATATCTTCTGTCTCGTTTCTATATCCTTGAGTAAGCTCATGACTGATTTCTGTTTTCTCTTCTTTCTTTTTATGCTTTTCAACGTGTTTTTGAATTTGGCGACGAGCAAGGTGAGGTCGGAAGGGACATCTGCACCGGGGTAAGTTTTTGCGCTATGTATGCTATTTTGGTATCTCTGGTTAATCTGGTTGATCATGATATAATCTATTTGGTTTCTGACTCAATTTTTATCATTGTCTTGTGGCGATTTCCATGTATATAGTCTGCGCGCAGGTAATTTGAACCATGTATTCATAATAGTAATATCCTGTTCTTGAAAAAATTGAAACAGCCTATCGCCTGTTTCATTTCGCTGACCTAATCCATGTTCTCCAATGGTATTCTCAGATCTGCCTTTTCCCACTTCTGCATTGAGGTCTCCCATTATTATCGATATTTTATGCTTTTTTGTAAGCTGCATTAGTCCTTGAATAAATGTGTATGATTGACTAGAAAGAACGAGGGTAGGAGAATAGGACAGTCGATTTGAAAATTGAACCAGGAGATTTCAATCATTGTATTTTTACCATTCAGAACAAGAAATCCAGTTTCAGAACACTGAGAAAAATATATAAGTTGTTGTTTGTGAATTAAGGTGGTGATAGCAGAACAGTTCAAGGCGAATCGAGAGCAGGTTGAGAATCCCAAACTCTTTGTGTCCGAAGAGACTCCTAACTCTGTAAGTAAGAATAAAATTTATATAAAGTTTATACGCGATAACCAGTCGAGGGGGGAGAACCATTCGGCTGAAAGATTGCCGTTATTATTATTTTGAAATGAGTCGGAGGCTAATTTTGGAGAGAATCTGAACGAATGCTGTTTTGTGTAACAGTTTTGGAAGGAGGAAGCAGAGCCACAGTGTCCGTCGGGAAACATTGCAGAGAGTAAATCAAAAAGGTCAGTCAAATTATTTGTGAAATAAGCGTTATATTTGTAGCATATATGTTTTTTAAACCCATATTATAAAGTAATTGATTAAAAAGAATTGAATTCACAAATCAGATAATTGGCACATAATAAAATTTTGTTTGTTTTTTAAGAAAGTTAATTAAAACAAGTTTTACAGTAAATTAAATAACTTGGTTTAAAAGGGAGATAACAAAATTAAGTTGTCTTTTGTTCTGAGGAATAGATAATAAATTGTACACGATATTTATTTTTATATTTCTATATAATAATAAAATAAAAGTCTGTGTTCAAGAGCTATGACCTCACCCTAGAAACAAAAATAAGCCTCCTTAAATGTTATGTGTACTCAGTGCTTCTGTACGGAGTAGAAACGTGGAGATTGAAGGCGGAAACTCTATCAAAACTTCAGGCTTTTGAGCTATGGTCAAACAGAAGGATCATGAAGATACCATAGACAGACAAAGTCACCAACGAAGAAGTACTGCGGATGAACACAACTGCGGATTTGGTCAACATCGTGAAGAGCCGTAAGCTGCAGTACTTGGGACATATAATGGGAAATCAAGGCAGATATGAGCTACTTCAATGCATTTTGCAAGGTAAAATTGAAGAAAAAAGGGCCCAAGGACGAAGAAGAATATCCTGGCTTACTAACCTGAGAGCATGTTATAGAAAAACCTCAACACAGCTATTTCGTATGGCAACCAACAAAGTCAACATAGCCAGAATGATCGCCAACGTTCGGAACGGACAGGCACCTTAAGAAGAAGATAAAAATAAATTTTGGGCTATCCAACAATTGTACAATGTCATAAACATAAAATTAAACATGAAGTTGAACATAATACTATACTAAACAAGGACAAATACATTCTGGTCGGCAATAGGAGAGAGAATTCATTCTCATTCATGAATCAATCTCTCTCCTGTTGCCGACCAGAATGTAACTTCGACTTTTTTTTAATAATTTTAAACTGTTTGTCCTTGTTTAGTGTAGTGTTATGTTCAACTTTATGTTTAATTTTATTTTTATGACATTCTGCAATTGTTGGATAGCCCAAAATTGACGAAATGCCCCTGAAGATTGTCTAGGGAGCGAAAGTACTTGGGCAAGATTTAATTAATAAAAAAGTGCTCGATATCTGCCTTTATTTTATCAAAGTTCATTTATTCAAGCATTCAACCTTATATTAAAATATTTTTGTTTGTAGTAAAGAACCCTGAGAAATCTTATTGAATTTAATTTAATTTAATTTAACTTAATTTAAACTTAAGCAGATCATATATATATATATATATATATATATATATATATATATATATATATATATATATATATATATAAAGTAGTTAGGTATTATTGACTGACACGTTATGTAAAATAAAGTTTTATTTTGAGGTTGCAGTCATTAATAGAGGAAAGTGAAACTCCTTGTTCTTTAATCAAGCTTTCGCAAAATTTATTTGCTTCTTCAGGATATGCTAAAATATAGTATCAGTAAATACAATGAAATTAGAATTAAATAACATTGTATAAAACTAGTATTAAAACTTACAACATGAGGTTAATCCATCAAATTTTTAAATTGACAAAACATTAAAACTTAACTTATTAAAATTATATAGTTATGTAAGTACAATATTTTAATTTTATTTAATTTTGTATAAATTCATTATGACATTGATTATTATATTGATGTTTGATTTACATCAGAAATACACTCGTTTCTGTTTATTATATTTTTTGTTATTGATAACTAGCTCTTGATTGTTATCGTACAAAGTGGCGCCAAATATGAATATTTAAATTTTTTGAAATTATAGTATTTATAGTCAGAAAATCTAATATTAGAAAATTATAGTATTAATTTTCGTAAGACAGAATGTAATTATAGATATTTCTTAGTTTATCAATATCAGTTTTTTTATTAACGCATTGATATTTATTTATGCATACCATTTCTAAGAATTCTCTTTTATTTAATTGGTTTTCACGTCTTAATATATTAGTTTCATTGAAGTTAAATGAATGCTTTTTATTAATTGCATGATCTATTAATGCACACGTATTTTTATTATTTCTAAGGTCACTTTTTTGTGATTTCTGTTAGTCTGCCTATTAGATTTCTAGATGTGTGTCCGATGTATTTGGATCTTTAGATGGTGTTTTTCTATTAAACATATAACAATATTTTTTAAATCCTTAGCATAATCTTGTTTTACCCACCAGTTGTTAAAAATTTTTAAAATTATTTATTTAGCTGAAACTGGAAAATTGTGTAAAATTTTATATGTTAAACCATCCAAACCGGGAGCCGTGCTTCTGGTTTGTTTTAATGCCAAAATTAACTCTGAATAGGTAAAAGCTTTAGACATAGTATCTGAAGTAGAATAAAAATGAAATTTTTTTTGATTATCTACATCGACATTAGAAAACGAAGGCGGGGCTAGCTGATTCAGAACATCCTCGATTTAATCTTCGTGCAACGGAGTTTCTTTTAATATAAATGTTTGAAAGGAGTGTAGATCTATTGAGTTGATTAAAAAAGGTTATCCAACTATTTTTTTTGTTTTAACTTAAAAATAAGTTTAGCCTTTGCTGCAATATTTTGATCAGATAATTTGTAATATTTCCTTGTTTTCTGAATAATTGCGTGGGAGCGACTTTCAGCTATATCAGAACATTCTTCGTCCCACCAAGAGGGCCTTGGGACAGAAGGAATGACAGGTTTTTTAACGGGCGTGGATGCAGATGCTGCTGAAGATATAACTTCAAATAATTTTTTTGTTATTCGACAGTTATTTGAATCATTTAGATTCAAATAACTGTCATGATTTGAACTGATTTCATTTTTAATAAATGCTTGAAAGGCTGACCAATTGGCACGACTGTCATTTCACTTGGTTGTGGGATTGATTTCGAAAGATATGGGAGCAATTTGGAGCTGAATTTGAATAGGGTAGTAATCAGAACCTAAAGTGTCTTGATATACTGGCCAGTTTACCAAATCTACCAAGACAGGGGAGATAAGAGTTAAATCAACTGTAGAGTGATTACCATTGGGATTAATTCTAGTGGGCGATCCACCATTTAAAGTAATTAGTTCCAAAAAATCTAAAGCTTCTGTTAAAACCTTTCCCCTGCGATCTTCCGGAATAGGGCCCTACCTGTAATGGTGTACATTAAAATTGCCGCAAAAAATTGTACGAGAGATATCAAACTGTTCCAATAAATTTAACCAATTTTTTTTGTGACTGCTATGTCTAAAGGTTTGTATACTGAAACGAAAGAAATATTTATATCTGCAATAAATACTGCACATACTTCAATGCCTCTTGAAAAATTTTGGATTATTACACTTTCTTGATAGTTAATTGTTTGTAAGATAAATATACCAACTCCGCCATATCTGTCATCACGGCATCTTTTAATGAAATTATATCCCTTTGTATTAAAATTACTATTAGACTTAAGCCAAGTTTCGGAAAGTATGATAATATCAACATGGTTTTTATTATGGTAATTTTAAAAATTTTTTTATTAGATGTTATTGATCTACTATTCCACTGCAAAATTACTAATTGGTATTTAATTGTTTGTTTATTAGCCATTTTTTAAGTTTAATCAGTAAAATAGTTTTTAACTTGAATCTGATTTACTATACTCATTTGGATCACTTGAAACAAAGGCACTTTCTACAAAGTCCCTGATATTAGATATCATGAGAGTATTTGGTGCTAATTGAAATTTTTTTTGAAATTTATGTATAAAAAAAGTAATTAACATTATAGTTTTCTCTTTATAGTCCATAAATTCTTCTCTGTAGGGGTTAGGTATAATGAGTTTAGGTTTTTGACTAGGTTCGTATGATTTTTTTATAGGCATAATATCAGGTGTAGGAGAGGTTGGGTGTGTTCGTTTAATTGTTTTAATAGTATTGGCTTTAGAAGCTGGTTTTGGTTTTTTAAAAGTAATATTAGACGATGGACTGTCGCCAGAAGTATTCGGTAAAGTTGAAAAATTGTTATCATTGTTTAAAATAGAGAATCGGTTATTTGTAGCCACTTTCGCATATGATGGATTATATATTTTCGGCTTCTTTAAAAGAAATGTTATAAACTGACATAATTTGTTTTATCCCCTTTTGCTTTGAATATACAGGACAAATACGTGAGATTGAGGGGTGGTCGTTAATATTACAATAAATACACCAATTTTTTTCTTTACAATCCTATTTTGTATGACTTCTATCTGTACACTTTTGACATCTCTCATTTTTTTATTTACATTGTCTAGCTGAGTAGCCATATCTCAGATATTTTAAACACTGTACAGCAGGTTTTATGTAAGGTTCAACATGGAAATTGCATAAATTTATTTGTATACATTTTGGAATTTCATTTCCTAAAAATTCTACTATTATCATTTATCTGTTTACCAAACTACGTTTCCATCAGAGTCTATAATTTTCCTTTTCATACGATAAACACTCGCTACCTGTAAGGTTGATTTGATAGCCGTTAATAAATATTCTTCAGAAAAGAAAGTATCTACCATCCTGACAACTCCTTTTTTGTTAGTATACAATTTTGGTATAAATGCTATTAAATCGTTTTTTAATATTATATCGTAGTTAACTAAGCTATTGGCTATTTCTAAGGTATTAAAAATTACCTTTACCCTATTAACTCCTACCGTTTTTATATCTAATACATCTTTTTTAAAGTATACCTGCGTTTCTTCTTCTTCTTTGATCTAATATGAAGTAAACTTGCACTTATTAGGAAAAACACTCGTCCTCACTTTCACTAGATGATTCTAGAGAAATCAATATACCACTCTATGTCCAAAACTCGACTAAATTTGACAACACCGAATACAAAGGCAAAACTACTGCCACTGTTAAATCGCCTAATGTATTTTAAGCCGCGCGGCAGCCGAATATGCGCAGACGCGGCGCAAACCGCCCTGTCTGTGTTTAACCTTAGTATGACAGCTCCCGGCGGTCCATGAAATAAATCCGGCACTAGACAGACGTCCACACAATTATTATAAAGTCGCTGTTCGAAATTACTAAGAACATTTTAAAGTATTTTAGGGGTTACTTGACTACATTTCTGCACTATTAGTTGTCTTAGGTCTTCCAATGAAGCTGGAATGGTTTTATAAATCTTGCTTTTTAAATAATATTCATAAAGCAAGATTTATAATACCATTAAAGCTTCATTTATTAATTTAAAATCTAGTTCATTTTATTTACGTTACATATTATTAAGTTTCCTATTAATTTTGAAAATTTCGTTTTAATGTAGTTTTTGACAAGACTGGAAATTAATATTAGCAAAACATAGGTGTTCCGTTAAATTTTTAAGAAGTGTAATACTTTCAATAAACTGATACTTTTTACAAGAATATACAAGAATATAATTATGTACCATGCGGTCCATATGTATGGAATAAATTCATCTTTAGCGTTATTATGTACTGTCTGAAAAAAACCTGAAACACGTCGATTTTTATTCTTAAATTGACAATTTACAGTATGAAAATATCCCCTTTCAGCATCCCCTTTGAATTATAAGCACTCCCTCGAAAATTTGAAATGACAAAGGGGGTCGTTTGGCAACTTGTTAGAAAGGGATTTTAGTCCTTTGTTCAGCAATATAAAGTTTTTTGAGTTGAGTGCAATCATAACGGAGAAAATTGATTTTTACAATTAAATTAAATGTTCAACTTGAGCACCATTATTCACTTCTTGACAATATCCGAGGCGATTTTGGAATTCTCGTACAATATTTTGTATGACCTCGGGGGTTATTTTGTTAGTTTCTTTCGTTATCCTAACTTTTAAATCAGGAATATTGCCTGGTCTATTAAAATATACTTTAGAAATAATCAGGTATTTTCGTATCTGTTCTGCTAAACATTAGGGAAAAAACCTATACAGAAGATAATAATATTAGTCAAAAAGCCAAATAAACAATTGATATGAATCTAGTAGGCTGCTGTCATTTAGGTATTTAAAGTTACTAAAAGACGTCAGTATAATATTTTTGCGCGTATTAAATTTAATTATGTCTCATTTGTCCGAGACTCAAAGAAAAGACATATTAATTTTGATTGGTTTTGGTAATAAAACAAGAACTCAAAAGGAGGTTTGTGAAATGTTTAATAATAAATACCCCGGTCAACAAGTTTCGCAATCTACAGTAAGAAAAATTGAAGAGAAGTTTCGTTATACTGCACATGTAAAAAATATTGAAAAACCAGGTAGAAATGTTAAATTTATGGATGAAAAAGAGTTAGATGTACTTCTAGAGATTGAGGAAAATCCATATAAGAAAACTCGAAAACTGGCCGCTGTCAATGATGTAAGTAAATCATCTATTTTGAGAGTTTTGCATAAAGAAAAATACCACCCGTACAAAGTTGAGTTGGTTCTGGAGTTAAATGAAGATTATTCCGATAGAAGACAAGAGTTCTGTAAAATAATGATGGACAGAATAAACGCAGATTTGCAGTTCATAAACAAAATGGTTTTTTCTAATTAAGCGACGTTTCATTTAAATGGAGCGGTTAACAAACTCAGAGAAAATCCTCACTTAGTGTGTGAGATTCACGCAATATCCTACGAAAATTAACATTCGGGCTGGTATCATTAACAATAAAATTATTGGTCCTTATTTTTTGGAGGGCACAGTTGATGGTGAGGTTTATCTAGTAGATTTTTTTATTAACTTTTTAGTGCCTACATTCCGAAGATTTTTTCCTGATGTCAATCATCCAAATAAGATAGATCGATCTACTTACTACCAACAAGACAGAGCTCTTCCGCATTTTGCACGTATAGTTAGAAATTATTTAAACGAGGTTTTTCCCAATAGGTGGATTGGAAGACGTGGAACGATCGAATGGCCGGCTAGATCCCCGATTTGACTCCTCTCGATCACTTCTTATGGGGTTATTTAAAATCTAAAGTATATTTTAATAGACCAAACAAAATTGCTGATTTAAATTTAGGATAATGGAAGAAATTAACAAAATAACCTCGAGGTCGTACAAAATGTTGTGCGAGAATTCCAAGATCGCCTTGGCTATAGAAGTGAATGGTGGTCATTTTGAACATTTAATTTAATTGAAAATTACATTGAAAAATACATTCTAAATATTATGTGACATTATTATGTTTATTCAACCTAAAGTTTTGTAAAAGCGACATTATCACAATTTTACATCTTGAAAATCAATTTTCTCAGTTTTCAGTTTCTCAGTAAAGTCAAAACTTTATATTTCTGAACAGAGGACTAAAGTTGCTTTCTAACAAGGTGCCACACGACCCCCTTTGTTATTTAAAATTTTCGAGGGGGTGCTTATAATTCAAAGGGGGTGCTGGAAGGGGATAATATTTTGATACTGTAAATTGTCATTTTAAGAATAAAAATCGACCTGTTTTAGGTTTTTTTCAGATAGTACATAATAACGCCAAAAATAAATTTATTCCATACATATGGACCACATATGGTATATATATATATATATATATATATATATATATATATATATATATATATATATGTATATATATATATATATATATATGTATATATATATATATATATATATATGTATATATATATATATATATATATATATATATGTATATATATATATATATATATATATATATATATATATATATATATATATATCAGTAAAATAATATGCATGAAAGAGACATAGTAGAACCGTTGATTGAATAATCCAAATAGATCCGCAGCCGTACACAAATTAAACGTAGCAACTTTTCTGTTCTCAAAAACACTTTCGCCATCTATTTTCGGGAGAGAAAATTACACTACGGTTAAACATAAAAGATTTCTTCTCTTCATAATATTTCCCCTTAATGCTCAACGTAAATATTGGTCTCCCACTTTAATTCCTTAACATAATCATACTTGCAAACTGTGCATTTTGAATTTGTTTCGTAATTTATTTGTTCTAGTCGATTTATTTGTTTGGTGAAAAATGAATTCCTCTAAAATTACAACGACACGTTGTGTGTATAAAAATTGTAATCTATCGAGAAAAGACGGTGTAGTGTTATTTAAATTTCCCGTTAAAAATCAATATTTATTATGTATGGTTAATATTTTTGTATTAATTTTCTTCTTCATCGTCTTCTTCTTCTTCTTCCTCTGACTGCTCAATATCGGATTCATCATCATCATTCTCGTTTATTAAAGTATCAGAATAAAAATATTCAAGAATATCAGGTGCATATTCACTTTCTTCATTGAAATCATCTGAAGTTGATGAAGCGTTTAGACATGATTGTCCATTACACTGCCCACAAATTAAAGTACATTGCAATCCTGATTTCCTGCATCCGCAATTAGAACCACAACTTTTCTTGCAATTGCAAAATATTGTATTCAGCAGTTCTTCTGGTGCTGGCGGTAATAATGTTGTTATTGGTTCCAGAAATTCATTTTGCATTACCCAGCCGAATTCTTGGGGTTCTAAATCATTTCCCAACCAAATTTGGGTCTGATAATAGACACGAATGATATGCTGACCAGCTACTGCACTTGAAGGTGGAAGACTTGATAACTGCACTGGTTTGTTGAGTCTTGTTGATTTGATGAACTGGGTGTATCGAAAAGAGTCTATATCGTCTTCTGATGTTGGAGCATTATACGCTGCTAAGAAAATACGTACACCATTTTAAAATAATTCTTGTACAGAGCAGTTTTTTTGTTGAAATAGTTGAGGTGACTGATGTAAATGGTGATTTTTTTCGAACATTTTTTATCGATATTTTACCTTTCCTATAAATCGCAGAAGTCGTATCACATCCACTAAACGCGTGTAAAAATAAGATGTGTTTCTTAGAATGAGGGTATTTATCAAAACTTTTCGATGAATATAATTTTGTCTCCGCATTACCCTTACCAATTTTTTTAAAAAAAATTTCTTGTTGATGTGATTGAGCTCGTCCTATCAAGATAACTAGCAAATCAATATCTTCTCCTACAATGACGGAAGTTTTTCCTACATGTTCAGACTCTGCAACAGCTGTTTCTACAATGAGAACATCAGCATCATCTCTGGCTTGTTTTGTAGTGATATTAACAGCTTTTAATTTGTCGATAAGCATGTCTATACCGTTACCGTATAAACAGGTAAGCGGTCCCCCACTCTTTTCGCTCTATCTTAAGAAGGGTTGAAGGTACATAAAAGTACTTAAGATAAAAATTGAAGAGAATTTTCCATTCTACAATTTTTCTTACCACCTTAAATGTCATAAAGTGTAAGGGAAACGAGATATTTGCAGAAAACTCATTTTCGTGACCTTTGACCTTTAATATCTTAAGTCGCGGACACGTGATTATATGAGACTTTTGAGGTAAGTTTTATACCATCAAAATAAAGACGTATGCAAATTTTTAGCTTATTATCTTTCATTCCGAGGTTTGTCCCCTTTTATGCCTTATTTTACTGGATTAGTATAGGATCCGATATAATATAGAACTGCACCGTTATTTTTAATGACAATTTATTATATTAATTTAAAAATTATTTGATATGTAATTCAGTATGTTAACAAAATTATGAGAAACGAGGTGTGCCTGAGATAATTTTGTTTTGAATATAATTAATTAAAAATTATTAAAAATAACTTTTTTTTATAAGTATAATAAAAATCAGGCTTGGGCAGGTATTATGTTAGGTTTTTTTATCATTCGAAACAAAAAAGGTCTTTTGTAATTGTTCTCTGAAGTTGATTGTTTTCGAGTTTTAAATAATTTAAAACTAAAAAGAAAAAAACGAAAGATTTCGATTTTCAAGGCTCAAAAACACAAGCAAAAATATTAATTTTGTAATCATCAAGTAGAAACTTTCGAAATTTTTTCTATTAAGTCAAGATAAGAATGTTTGCCATGTTTTGCATTTTTGCAAATATTTTTTAATTGGTAATGAGGAAGGTTCCTTGTGGAAAGACAGGCGATCGGGCTGGGCTACATTAACAAGTAAAAAACAATGATTTTAAATGAAAGTCCAAAATACTTATCAAGACCTGATAAAATAATGTTGAGCTAGAATTTAGGTACTTTAAAATTTCAAAAATGAAGTGAAACTTATGATTCTAAGCCTTGAAGATCATCATCCCTCGTTATTTTTTCAGTTTTAAATTGTTTATAACTTAAAAACGATCAGCTTAAGAGAAAAATTAAAAAAGCCTTTTTTTGTTTTGAATGAATCTAAAATATTATGTGTCCGCAAAATTTTCTTTATAAAAAAAGTTATTATTTAATTATTAATTAATTATAGTCACAACAAAATTAGATCGGGCACCCCTTGTTTTTATAATTGTTAACATTCTAAATTACATATCAAATAATTTTCATTGCAGTTCGATCTTTATCGTATCTGTATACAAAATATAATATTGACAAAATAAATTCAAACTGTTCGCGAATTGCTAAATGCTTCACAGACATATTTCTTAGAAATCATAATTCAGATAACGCTGGTATGTTTAGTTCTCTGACTCATTACACTTCGTAAGTACTGCCGTAAATTGGTTGTGGTAGGGAACGATAGGGGAGGTAACGTCACCTCTTTCTACGATCATTCTCGTATGAGCGCAAATTCGTAACTAGTTGTTTCCCGAAATATCCACTAGAGTCGCTGATTCTTGATGAAATTTTAATTTTTTGGGTTGCACGTTTCTCTCCATATGCGTTGCTGATCTATTTATGTTATTCAATCAACGGTAGAACACACAAAAACAATTTTCTTAAAACTTACCAGAAAAACTAAAAATTCGTTCCCCATTTAGTGCTAAATATATTTCGGGTCTGTAGGAAGATCCTAGCCTTAGAGGAGACCTGATTAAAGCTACTTTAGCCTCAAAGTGTTTCATATTGTTAATATCAAGTTCTAGATGTATGGACTTTTCATCATTAGTATTTTTGTATCGACCATAAGCCACAACTGTACCCGCAGCGGATTCAATGAGCATAGTGATATTTTGAGTTTGTTTATCAAGGGTTATATTGGTGGATAGTAATCTCTTTACATTTGATCCTGGCGTATCAAATGATATAGATATGATACTGGAGTGCGGTGATTGTTTCCATTTGTACTCGAACAAATATACAGTAGCAGTGGGATCAGCTTTGTGTAGAGATATTCTGAAATTGGCTGGTCCGGCTGTCAGTAAATAAGGTATATTGGATAATTTGGTTAAGTTGACAAAGTCATAGTTAGTGCACAATTTCAGACCTATCGCTTGATCAATCACAGGCCAAGAACATAAATTGTTGTGTATTCGTTTTGATGCTAAACTTTTCTGGGGCTCTTCCTTTTCATTTTGTTTTACTAACAATTCGGAACTAAAATACAAAAATAAGTAAAATTGTTGTGAAATCGTTTTACTAGATATTCGTTAATATCTACTTCGCATATATTGAAAATTTAAATTAATAAACCAAAATATTTACCTAGCTACAAATATTTCATTCTTTTCTCTAGGTAAACTAAACTTCACACTAACAAGTTTTGCCCCTTTAATTTTAATTTCTCCTTTAACAGCGCTGTCACTGTATAAGTTTGTTTTAAGTTTAATTCCAGTGCTAGCGAAAAAGGCATCAACTGACATTTCCCCTGTCAAATCCACGGACATAGTAGGTTGAATATCAGCTAAAAAATAAAAATTATTTATTATGTATTACAATTAATATGTCTAATTAAATATTAAGAATCACAACTAATATTATCAGTTAACTATATTATTAAGGTAAGTAAACTAGAAAAATTTTTTATTAAATGGGTTAAAGTTAGTTAACAAATTCGGGGTTAATTTGTGATGTTTATGTTTAAGTTAGACTTATACTAAAGGCAACTAAGACTATGTATTTTGCACTTAGTGTTTTGTCATGTAATAAGTTCAAATAGTTATCCATTTCACCCGTCTATTAGTATTCCACACGTAAAGAATTCTGGAATTAAATTTAGCAATTACATCTGTGACCATATCGATATTCAGATCACAATGAAGATCACTGTTTCGTTCATGCTAAGGCGCATTCACTATACACTTTATAACTTTGTTTTGAAAACGTTTAATCACAGTGATGTTAGATTTGCTAGATAAGCGCTTCCCCATCACTGGACACCATAATTCCACACTGAACACAGTATTTCTCTATATAGAACAAGCTTCTTGTGGATTGATAAATTACAACAAAGATTAAATAACCAATACATGTTTGTACGTGACCTTGATGTAGAATTTAACACGTTTCTTGTTAACATGCTCCTTTCACCAAAGCTAGTCATCGAGAAAACCAAGGTAGTTTGCTGTGTTGGCATAATGTATCTGTATATCATTAAATTAGACTAGTCTCGGTAGATCGGTCCTATTGCCGCTCTTATTCAACAATTAAACCTTAAACGCTCCCACTACAACCTCATGCAGATTTATTTAAATAGATGACATGATTTTAGTATTCAAGAAAGAAACATCGAGGATGCCAAAGCTATTCAGAAGGCGATCTACATTTTATTAACACATATTTACAAAGACAGAAGTTATGGCTTTCCATCTAAATAGCCGCTGCCGCGAAGCAAAACCCAGACTTAACATAGAAAGCAAAGGAATTATTCTAAAACATAATCCAAACCCAAAAGATCTCGGTGTAATGTATAGTAAGGGTATAAATTTTTTTATAAATAGGCATTGTAATGTTAGCAATTAGAGACGAATTGAACGAAGAACAAACGATCAAACATATTACAGAAATAGTGCAAAATGGAAAAGATAAAGACAGATTGATTAATGAAGAAAAAATCATGGATGACAGATGAGATCCTAAAACCAATGAACGAGAGAAGAGAAGCCAAAAATGACCCAGACAAATATAAAACCATAAATATATTAATAAGAACGAAAATCAGAAAAGCGAAAGAAAAAGAAGCCAGGGAAAGATGCAAAGAAATTGAGACTCTGCAGTCAAAGTACGATAGTCACAATGTACATAGGAAAGTTAAAGAACTCACAGGGGGACTAAGACGAAGGCAGAAAGGAAGTATAACTGATTCTGACGGAAACATCATCTTGGACAAACAGCAGCAAGTTTACTCCGCAATAACACAGTTAAAGGATGGCAAAGCGGCAGGCCCTGATAATATACATTAGCAGAACTACTCAAACTAATGGACAACGAATCAACAGCAATTATCGCAAAGACATTCAACAACATATACAACTCTGGAGAAATACCAACAGAATGGCTAAAATCTGAGTTTATTGCACTTTCAAAAAAACCAGGAGCCAAAAACTGCAAAGATTACCGTACTATAAGCCTTATGAGTTGAAGGTGAACACACTGACTATGTGAAAATCATGCGTGGAGTGAGGCAAGGCTGTATTTTATCTCCTCTAATCTTCAATCTGTACTCTGAAAGAATATTTATCGAAGCTTTGCACGAAACTGAAAAAGGTATTCTACTAAATGGTTGCCGGCTAAACAACATCAGATATGCAGATGACACCATAGTATTTGCGGACAACTTAGAAGACCTACAAGTTCTTATGAACAAAATCACGTATTACAGTCAACAATATGGACTCAATATAAACGTTAAGAAGACAAAGCTTATGATAATTAGCACACTTCGGAAAAGCTAGATCCACCTTCAATCGGATGGGGGCTTTCTTCAAGAGTCACAACCTCTCTCTTGATATAAAAGTAAAAATGCTGCGATGCTACGTCTTCTCTGTCCTTTTTTATGGTGTTGAATCGTGGACCTTGAACTAAGCTATGTGCAGAAAACTGGAAGCATTTGAGATGTGGCTATATCGGAGAATGCTTAAGATCCCGTGGACTGACCGAGTCACAAATGAGGAGGTCCGTAGAAGAATGAATAAGAATCTAGAAGTACTGACCACCATCAAATCTCGAAAGTTACAGTTCTTCGGATATATTATGCGAAATGAATCCAGATATACTCTCCTTCAAGCCATCCTGCAAGGAAAAATATTTGGAAAACGAGGTCCAGGAAGAAGAAGAACATCTTGTTTAAAGAACCTCAGAATCTGGTTCAGTACAACATATGTGCAGATTTTCCACGCTGCTGCAGATAAGATAAAGATTGCCATTATGATCGCCAACATTCGTAACGGATAGGCACATCAAGAAGAAGAAGAAGATTATAATGTTATATAGAATATCTTAAATCATATATTATGTTGTCAAAAGTGGGTCATGACACGAGCCGTTTATGTTTGGATTACAAACACTTATTTTTTATACACAGCCTTGCCATAAGAAGTCTTGGCTTTGCCATATATCATATAATTTATTTTTAGTAGCTCTCGTAACTTATTTTTTTTTGCATAGTATGATATCTATTATTAGCTTTTCTGTTAACTTGTACATATAAAAATACGTACATATTTATAAATTTAAAACCAACGATTTAAAACCAACGAATACAACGAAAGAATACTATACAGACCACTTATAAATGGTTAGAGAAATTAGAGAGCTACACAGATAAATTTAAGGCTACATATACAATATACGATTTAAAAAGAGACAGGAAGGAGAAAGATATAATTATCGAAGAGATGATTACAAGAATAAATGAAAAAAATGAAGCAATACAAGTAGAATAGCACTTCAAACAACGCTGGGAGACTTGGTAAAGATGTGCGTACAAGAAAGATTAAAAAGACAGTAATAATGAAAAATAATAAGAATAGGCCAATCCTTAAAGAAATACGAAAGGATCCAAAATATTTTAAGGAAACAGGGTTACAAGTTTGTATAGTACAAGACAAACAAAACATAGCAGATTGGAAATTAAGAAGAGTTATAATTAACGACATCCACATGTTACCTAGAGGAAGACATGCAGGAATAAATAGGATGCACAGAAATATACGGAAATACTATTTCTGGAACGGATTAGAATAGGTAAAAAGATGCGATGACTGCCAAAGACATAAGTACTAGAAAAAAACAGAAAACCCATGACTATCACATCGACAGCCACCCGCGCATTTGACACGATATTCATAGACCTGGTAAGCCCACTTGAGATGAATGACAATGAGAACAGATATATATCGCTGTTACAATGCGAATTAGGCAAATACATGAAAGCATACGTAATAAAAAATAAAGAAGCCGAAACAGTAACCAAATCATTGGTAGAAAATTTCATTTTGAGGTATAGAGTACCCCGAAGGATCGTAACGGACCAAGAAACAGAGTTTATGGCAAGAATATTTAAATAAATATGTACATTTCTGCTAATACAGCAACTTAACTCCACAGTATATCACCACAAAACACTTGGAGCTTTAGAGAATACTCATAAACATTTAAATGCGTATCTGAGAATACAACTGTCAAATTTCCCGACAAGTTGGAGGACATGGGTACAATACTATTGCTTTGCATACAATATTTCGATACATTCAGCAACAGGTTACACACCGTTTGAATTAGTATTCGGAAGAACCTGTAGACTGCCATCAAATGTACAGAACGAGATGGAACCGCTATACAATTTTGACGATTACCCCATAGAGCTGAGATACAGACTGAAAATAGAAACAAAAGAGGAGGCCAGAGAGACGCTAACAAGTTCAAAACAAGTCAGTAAAAGAAAATATGATGTCAAAACTGGCACAGTAATATATAAACAAGGAGAGCTATTAGTTAAGAAGGAGTCATCTTCTAAACTAGATCCTTTGTTTTCGGGTTCATATAAAGGTATCGAAGATAAAGCACCTAACATTATCATAAATATAAACAATAAATACTTATTAATTCATAAGAACAATATTAATCTGTATACTGGTTTAATAAATAATAAATACAGGGTAAACAATAGCCTAAAGTGTAAAGTGAAAAGTGACTAAGTGAGAATAGAAAGAACATTACTTAACACTTAAAGAGTTAGTAATTATTGTAGAAGATTTTTTTATTTTTATAAGAAACAAACTATATATACCTTAAAACCTAACAGATGGACGGAAAAATGAAGTGCAACGATTTTTCATTGCTTAAATTTTTTTTCCTGATGGGAAGTGTACAGTAAGGGTATAAACCCTTACATTGTAATGTTATATAAAATATCTTAAATCATATATGTTTTTAAAAGTGGGTCAAGACACGAGCCGTTATGTTTGGATTACAAACACTTCTTTTTTATACACAGCCTTGCCATAAGAAGCCTTGGCCTTGCCTTATATCACGTAGATTCAAGGTCCGATATGGTAACCCTGGTAGAATATATAAAACGTGAAAGAGATTTATTATTGAATTATTATTGTATATTTATTGTTCGAGATGTGTACATAACGTAACAGACCTCCTCGTAGACCCGTAATCATGTATGTGTATAAATTTAAATAAAAGATAGTGGAAAGTTAGTGAGTTTGCTGAATTCGTGAGTTGACAACGTGACAGTAATAGTAGATCGCATCATCACTTTCAAGCAACACTTACATAAAACTGCAGCTAAAGTAAAAACTCCCAACAACATCATTCACAAGCTTGTAAACACTTCTTGGGAAGCCACTGCAGACACAATCAGAACAAGCGCTCTTAAATTAGTTTATTCAACAGCCGAATATTGTGCTCCAGTTTTAGAACGTTCTAGGTGAACAATGAAATCAACCAAGAGATTTATTATGGGATCATAAATAGTACACCAACTTATTAGTTTTTAGCTTTAAGCAACATTGCATGTATGTATGTACAGCGTTAACAAGCCTTTTAGGCCCATTGCTGGATGGCTAATTTCCATCGTTTTCTATTCTTAGCTAACAGCTTCCAATCTCTGATTCTGGCAATTTCTTGGTCTTCCTCTCTTTTTTTGCCCTCAGGTACTCTCCAAGCAATATTCTTGACTAGTCTATTACCTTGCATTCTTTCTAGATGACCGAGCCATTCTAGTCTACGTTTTTTCACAACTTTTGTTATTGTAGGGTTAGCATACAACTGATACACTTCTGCATTAGTTCGTCTTCTCCATTCTCCCTCTACTACTTTTCCACCAAATATTCTGCGAAGTATCTTTCTTTCCCATGCTTCCAATGTGTTCTGTACGGTTTTGTTCATAGTCCATGTCTCGGCAGCGTATAGCATTGTGGGTCTAATTATAGTTTTGTATACTCTTATTTTTGTATTACGAGATATATCTTTGGCCTTAATTATTTTGTTCATGGCTCCAGCACACCTGTTGCTCTTGGTCAGTCTCAGGTTGATTTCAGTTTCTTCTTTACATGTTTGATCAATAAGAGTACCTAAGTACATATATTCATCCACCTTCTCGAATTCTACAACTGATCCATTCTCCACCTCCAATTTAAAGGATCCCCTGGTGCTTATTCCTTCTTTGCTCGAGATCTCCATGTACTTCGATTTATTAATATTAACTTTCAGTCCCATTTTAGAGCTTTCCCGAATCAGTCTTTTTGTTATATTTGATAGTTCTTTTCCATTTCTTGCAATGAGAACCACATCATCAGCGTATGCTAAGCATTGGTGCTCCTTGTATAAAATAGTACCGGACCTATTTATCTCACTAATCCTTATAATTTTTTTTCTAGAACTATATTGAATAGCAATGTAGACAACGGGTCTCCTTGGCGAACACCTTTTTTCACTTCGAATTCTTCTGAGACTGTACCGTTGCATCTCACAGCACAAATGGTTTGTCTAATTGTCATTTCTACCAATCTTATTATTTTTTCTGGCACTTGAAATTCTTTAAGTGTTTCTATTAACTGGTTTCCGTTTATTGTATCGTAGGCAGCTTTGTAATCAATGAAAAGTACTTGTGCTGAAATGTTGTATTCATAGCAATTGGTCAGGAGTTGTTTTAGCATAAAAATTTGATCGGTTGTTGATCTTCCTCTCCAAAATCCTCCCTGGTATTCTCCTAGTTTCTTTTCTATATATATTTCTAATCGTTTTTTTAATTAGTATGGCGAGTACTTTATACATTACTTCTAATAAGGATATTCCTCTATAGTTTGTGCATTCAGTTCTATCTCCCTTTTTGTGTATAGGAATTATAATCGACTTATTCCATTCTTGAGGCATTTCTTCGGCATCCCATCCTTCTAGTATTAGCTCACCAAGTTTGTTTATTAAGACCTCTCCTCCATATTTTATGTTCTCTGCCACAATGCCGCTCTCCCCGGGACTTTTTTGGTTTTTCATATCTTTTATTATTTCTTCAATTTCTTGTCTTGTGGGCTTTGGTATTTCTTCTATTACTATTTGAGGTCTAGGAACATAACAATTTTCTTCAGTAGTCACTTCGTCATTTAGTATCTCTTCGAAATATTCTTTCCACCTTTCACATATTTGGTCTTCATCCACTATCAGGTTTCCTTGCTTATCTTTTACATTCATCGTTCTTCCCTGGTACCCAGTTTTAATGTATTTTACTTCTTTATAAAAAAATTTTATTTCATTTTTCTTGTAATTTTCTTCAATGCGCTTAATTTTATTCTCCATATACTTTCGTTTCCGCTCCCTTAGGATTCTCTTTACTTTTTTTCGTTGTACGGCATACCTTTCTAGGTCGTCTTGTTTTTGCGAACGTAAACTTTTTAATCTCCAATCTGATCTTTTTTTTTTAACTCTGTTCTGCATTCGTCATTGAACCAGTGGTTTTTTCTAAATCTTTTTGCTCTTGGTATGTTCTTCGACATAGCTTCCTTTATAGTGTTTGTGATTTTCAAGAACTTTCTTTGTATGTTACTCACAGTAGTACTATCTTGTTTGGCGTAGGTTTCTTGTATATCCTTTTGATAGTCCTGCTTTACCTCAAATTTTCGCAATTTTTCAAAGTTAAATTTACGTTGCACTTTCTTTTTCCGTTTATGCTTTTTAATTATTGCTTCTCTCATATTAATTCTAACCAAAAAATGATCTGAGTCTACGTTAGCCCCTCTGCACGTTTTCACATTTGTTATTAAATTTGCAAACTTCTCCTGTATTAAGATGTGGTCTATTTGATTAGTTCCATTTGACCCCGGAATTTTCCACGTTCCTTTATACATATATATTTTTTCTCCTAAAATTGATACTCATTATCTTCATCCTGTTTTCAATTGCGAATGTGATTAATCTCTGTCCATTATCATTTGTATTCAAATGTTTACTTTCACCCCCTGTTATGTTTTTATATATATCTTCTCTTCCGACCTTTGCATTGGCGTGTCCCTATAATAATTTTAGTGTCTTGTCTGGGCATTATTTCTTCACACAATGACTCTAATTCTTCATAGAATTCATCTTTCACTTCTTCTTCTTTTTCTTCTGTTGGAGCATGTATATTTATCAACGATATCATGTTCTGTTTTCCTTTAATTCTAATTGCACACATTCTGTCAGATTTTACTACGAATCGTTTTACCTGCTCCACGTCTTCATGTACCAGAAAACCCACTCCAAAATTCCTATTATTGCCTCCACTTGTATAAAACGTGTATGGGCCAATCTTTTCGACGTTGTTTCCAGTTAAATGTGTTTCCTGTATTGCTAAGATGTGTATTTTATATTTTTTTAGATCTTTTATTAGGTTAATTAATGCTCCCTCCTCGTATACTCCTCGAACATTCCATGTCGCAATATTTAGGTACATATTCTTATTTTTTATTTTGCTATTTATGTTCAAACTCATTTTCCTGTTCATCGCTAGGGTCTGTTGGCATAATTGCATTATTGCAATTATGCCAAGCAACATTGCATTACAAAAAAAAACGGTTGCCTGTCATTAAAGCTCAATACCAGAAATATCAAAATAATCTTTTACTGCCCGTAAATACCGATATCGATCAGCTAAACTAGGGACAATTGCGGCTGAAATCTCGAAACCCGATAACAAGAACAGTTAACAATCTTCCAAACAATTTTACAATCGATGAGCATTAGATAGGCGAAGCGAAAGTTACGAAGAAGCTAACAAGTCTCACATTTCCATAGTCAACGGTTTCTCTCTTCCGCGACGAGAATGGTGTAATCTGAACAGAATCGTAGAGTAGGTCATGTAGTGCAATAAATCGCTTTCATAGGAATATATAACTACATACAGGGTGTTTCCAAAAGGTATGTCATAAATTAAATCACGCATTCCGGTAACAAAAATAAATTGATTTAATCCAACTTACCTTAGTACAAAAGTGTATACAAAAAAAGTTACAGCCCTTTGAAGTTACAAAATAAAAATTGTTTTTTTGCATTATCTCCTAAACTACTTGACATTTTGTAACAAAAATGGACACGCTACTTTCTTGATCTGAAAGCATTTTTCATAAAAAGGAAACAGCAAAATCTAAGTGCACAGAAAAATTTTAAGGGGGCTGTGCAGCCCTAAACCCCCTCAAACTTTTAAGTACGTTCAAATCAAATAAATTTTGTGGCATCATTAGTTTAACACATTATTTTTAAAATTTTTTGTATCTTATCATTTTTTTTTAAAAACAGTTTTTATTGAATTACGTCCCTTTTCATTAACCTTAAATGCATGGCTTAAATGAATCAACAAGTACAAAAAATGACTATAACCTCTATAAATGTGATATTACAATAAATGTTTAAAATGACCCCGATTTTCCTCAATACACATTCGGTATCGTTTTAATAAGGAAAACCGAATGCGCTGAAAAATCATATTTTTCTGACGAAATTGATTTGCAGCTTCAATTATTCTAACCCTCAATTGTTGTTCATCCTCTATTGTTACAGAATACATTTTGTTTTTCATAAACCCCCAAAAGCAAAAGTCCATGGGGTTAAGACCTGGACTTCTGGGTGGACAAGAAATAGGTGCGTCACGACCCCCTCCAATCCACCGACCAGGTTACTGCCTGCAAAGGTATTCCCGGACTTCATTACTGTAATGCGGTGGAGCGCCATCTTGTAGAAACCACATATTTTGCCTTATTGCAATATTCACTTCTTGCAAATACTCTTGTAAATCGTTTGCCAAGAACTGCAAATAATTATCACCATTTAAATTGTTGGGAAGAAATACTGGGCCTATTAGATTGTTATCCACAATTTCTGCCCAAAACATTAACATTGAAAGTCCTTTGGAGATAAGTCGTTTTTTGACGTTAGGAGTTTCGTCGGCCCAAATGTGCTCGTTATGATGGTTTGTTATTCCATTTCTACTGAAGGAAGGTAGCATCAAAATATTTCTAATAAAATTAATATTTCGAGTGTTTTCCATTAACAACTAATCGCAAAATCCAATACTTCTAGGATAATCTTCAACCAATAACTCTTAAACCGTTATTAAATGATAGGGTTTGACCAGTTGATCCTTCAAACGCCTCCAAAACCTTACGTAAGGAATATTTAGTTGAGCAGCTATTACCCTTGTACTTGTTCCAGGGACTTCTTCAATGATTTCTAAAATGTCTTCATCAGTTGCATCCATTATTCGACGACCACTATTGCCAGCAACTTGCGGTTGGAGTGTACCCGGTTCCCGTAAACGACGATCAATGGTCAGAAATAATCGTCTATCGGGTGTATTTCGATTGGGGTATTTTACTGCATAACGCCTTGCGGTTGCTGCACTATTTTCTTGACATTCACCTACGATAAACCCGATAGTTTATTGAAATCATAATTTAATCTGATCCAACTTACCCAAATTTAAATGCATATCTGCCATTTCCTGAAATGTGTAGGCCATTGTAATATCAAAATTTTTAATATTAATGTTATTCACACAATAAATGATAGCTTTAACTTATTGACTATTATTGATGGAACTGTTTGTAATTATTGTATCCGTAGAAACTAATTGTAATTTTATGGCCAACTGGGAAAAAACTAGTTTTTCGAAAGAGTGATAGGAGGCAAAAAAGTTTTAAAAATAATGTATTAAATTAATGATGCCACAAAATTCATTTGATTTGAACGTACTCAAAAGTTTGGGGGGATTTAGGGCTGCACAGCCCCCTTAAAATTTTTCTGCGCGCTTAGATTTTGTAGCTTGTTTTGTATGAAAAATGCTTTCAGAACAAGAAAGTAACGTGTCCATTTTTATTACAAAATTTCAAGTAGTTTAGGGGATAATTCAAAAAAAATAATTTTTATTTTGTAACTTCAAAGGGCTCTTTTGGTAAATGAATGTAACAGGTGTAACACCCATGCCAACAACGTGAAAAGACAGTAGCCTTGAGGTCAAAATATGACAGAACAGCAAGGCAAAATACCAACCTCTACTGCAATAGAGCGGTACATTTAAAGAATATGATAAATTTGGGTGACAACTTGTCATTAAAAGCCAAAAAATGAAAGGAAATGGTGGTTAAGATCACCATTTTCCCCCCAGTGATTGGTTGAGAAAACCAATGAATTTGTTCATTGGTTCATTTGTTTCATTACCTGCGGCACATAGTAAGCTAAAGACTGGTAACTTCATTTTACTTTTAAATGTTATATTTCAATCTTAATCTATTCGATAATGTTACCCAAAGTCAAAATTAAATTTAACTGATAATATACTGTTGGAAGTGCATCTTATGATCTTTCTAGTTCTCTACATATCAATATTAATGTTTTTTACTTAAGTTTTTTACAAAAATTTTTTATAAACATGTATGATTCTCACATGTTCTTTTGCTGTGCTAAGTTTGTTAATTTGTATACTGTACCTAGTTTCAATTAATTGTTTATACAACTTGATCTCAAAATTTCCATTGTCGTAAGCTTTTTTACACATTTAATATCATTGACTGCTACATGTCTTTTTAAGGTAACACACATGTAATAACTTTTCTGATGATTCTTTCTGAGTAGAAAGCGAAACGTCTTCAATAAATGGATGAAGTAGCTACCTTCTTTGTCTTTTATTTCTCCACTTTGACCGAAAAACCCACTACTCTTCTAGTGTTCCTTAATTTATATTGGATTGACGGTCGTCCACCTTTTCTCGATATATATATATATATATATATATATATATATATATATATATATATATATATATATATATATATATATATATATATATATATATATATATATATATATATATATATATATATATATATATATATATATATATATATATATATCTATATAGGGTGTCCCCAAAAATAGCGCGTTCCTTAAAGGTATAGGTACAAGGCACCATGTAGATGAAAAAACTCTTATAACATTTTTTTCTAAATTCAACAGTTTGACCAGAAAACGAAAATACATTTAGGTTTAAAAAAAATTTTTGTAAACTACGTGCAGTATGAATATTTTAACGAAGACAGTCACAACTTTAGTAAACAGATAGTTTGAAACAAGATTTATGCCCAGGTTATCTTCCTCGAAGTATCGTCGTAAGTTTCTTTTGTAGGCATGTGAGGCATGTTTTACGAGAAATGGTGTGTAGAATTTTTATAATTGCCACATATATTTCCTTATTTAATACGTAGGATAAATTTTTAACAAAAATTTATGGCCTCCCATAATTTATTGCAAAATGTTTGCTGGTACTTCTTGAAGACGTGCCTTTGCAAACACGCCGTGAAATGTGGGTTCTTCACGACAGAGCCCCAGCACATTTTACCAGAGCTGTTAAAATTCTTCTTGATATCACTTATATCCTTGTCGTTAGATTTGTATGAGTAGATCCATTGTGTAGCCGCCGCCAAAGTCTCGAATACAATGTACTAGATCTTTATTTTTGGGGACATCTGAAATCGTTAGTTTATGATAACCGAGATAAAATCGAAACAGAAGCTGAATTACGGGAACGAATTTTTGATACTGCAGAAACTATCCGACATAATTTAGTTATCTATGGCATTACTAACAATTGGACACTATGAACATTTATTGCAATAATTATTATCAAGTAAGTACAATTATCTAATTTAATTTTAGTCCACAAGTAAACAAATTACTGATAGTCCGATCATAGTGTAAAAAAATAAATTGGAATTATTTACCATTGTATGTTGTATTTAATTTCCAGTGTAAAACAATGTAATTTAAAGCTTAATAAATACATAGTACTAGTTCAGTTAAAAGATAAAGTGTTTATTGTAAATAATTGACATTTTAACAAATTGTTTAATATTATGCCATATTTCAATAAATTTCAGAAAAACGTTACAAATATTTTTTCTTAGTTGCATTAATTACTTTTTAGGAATTAAACCATAGTATACTCATTCCAAAGTCAATTTACCATGGTCAGCTTTTTACTCTATTTATAGACAATTTGGCATATTTTCAATTTCTATGGCTTCTCGGATAATTCTTGGTTTATAGAAGCGGATGTGGGCTACGGTTCTAGAGTTTTCAAAATCAATTTTGTGACCTGTATGAAGATGGTGTTGACCCAGAGCTAAAATTAACTCGGAATTCCAAACAGAAATGAAATGTTTATATACCTTATTTTGGATTATACAATTTGTTTGGCCTATATAGGATCGGCGGCCAATTTGGATAAGGGCTTGTTTTAAACTAGAGAGCTCAGCGGGTCTACTTGCATTATCGCAAAGGCATATTGATCAGGAGACAAGGAAGTTTCCACCTCCATCGTAAACTGGATACTAGGATTTATACAATTTAGATGGGTTTGAATAGACACCAAAGCATCCCTGCCATAGGGCCAAATGACGAATACATCGTCAACATATCGTAGCCAACATGTGTTTGACCATTAATGTGGATAGTGCTCGGCTCTCGAAGTCTTCCATAAAGATATTAGCAATTACTAGAGATAGTGGGAAGCCCATTGAGCACCATCTATTTTTCTGTAGAATTGATTTTGGCAGATGAAATAAGTGTTGGGCATACAACGTTTAATGAAAGGTAAGTTGTCTTGCTGGTTACTGTATTTATTTTTCAGAATATTTAGAGTTTCATCCATAGGAATGTTTGTAAAGAGTAAAACGATATCGAAACTTACTAGAGTGTCTGACGGTGAGATAACGTATTGTTTAAGAAGTTCGATAAAATAAAAAAAATTTTGACGAAGGATTTTCGGCGAGAGGTTGTAGAGTTTTGGCCAAGTACTTGGCCAATGGTTATGTAGGCTAGTTGTATGCACTGACAGTGGAACGTAGAGAATATAAGGTTTGTGAATTTTGCGTAGGCCATATATTCGAGGTGTTCTGAAAGACTTTTCACGAGGAATTAGAGATTGTTTTATGTCAACTGCAACAGAGGTTTTATTGGTAATGGCTTTTACCGTCAATGTGATAATTGCAAACATCGTCCGCTCCACCTGTGAATCAAAAATGTCAGAACTGTCAGCAATGTTCGCGCCAACCCCCGCGCCAATTCCCGCGTCACCATAATTCACCCAAGCCACGTCACCATCGACGGTATAAATGATGCCTCTTCTATTCCCAGCACCAGTAACGCATTGATTGGTGATCAGTGTAGTAGTGTCTGGGGGCTCAGGAGACTGAGACCTCCGAAGCCCTGAAGAAGACATCGAAGATGATGTCGAAAGCTTGTCTTAAGTTGCTACTAGGTTTTAGATCCATTATATCAACTTTTTTGTGCATCTTGTACATATATAAGCCGAATACAGTTGGCTAAAGTAATTAATTTGAACAAGCATTTCTTTGAATTCTCCTTAAAATCTCTCGCGTAAGTAAAATCCTGTGCTTTTGTCGGATTAAAGTTATTTAAGGTAACTAGTGAAATCAATTGTATCAGTTTACTCTCTTAGTTCGAGTTTGAGCAATACATCTAACCTTCGTTAGATTGTTATTTTGTTTTTAAGATGTTCTGCATATTTGCATAATCTTTTTTAATAGGAGACACTCGAGCTATTGGACGTTGTAGATATTTATTTTTTCTTCAAAAACAGTATTCTGTCAGTACTATTATATACAGTGTGTTCTGTGAGAAACTTACAGGCCAATGCTTGTTTAATATTTATGATTGTGTTAATTAATTGTCTGGTTACCCTATTTAGCAGAATTTTGTCTTAAGGCTCCTTGAGGCTTCTTGATTGATACCAATTTTGTCTAATTTTACGCTTTTCAGCTACAAGCTTCTATAAGATTTTCTTTAGCAAGTACCGTACAGTAGCATTGATATCCAATGAGAACAAAGTAATCCTCACCATCATCAATGAAAGACTAAATTCAATAATCTTCTACAAATTCCTTAAGAACAATGCGGATTCGTTCCAAGTAGGAAAACACATTCTCAGTATTTGTGAAATTATAGAAAAATCACAAGAGTTTAATATAGAAACATAGTCCCGAAGCCACAAGGAAGCCCACAAAAAAAAATTATGTGTTTTCTGATTAAATACCGTAAATTCATATTGATATATTCATACTTTTCATTAAACCGTTTAACGTAAATTTACCTTATATAGCAAATATAGAAGGGGCCCGTCAGGCCTTCTATATACCGCTCCGCGGACTATGGTCGGAACACACGCTCTTTTTTCTTTTTTAGGGACTCTAGTCCCGACGTAAAGTAGAGTAAAATCAATAGAGTCAGTAAAGTAAATAGGGAGAAAAGCCTAGATGTGGCTACCCCTACAGTTAGGTGGCATAACCACATTCACTAAAAACCGAGGATGTCCTATTACCTAGGGCATCTTAAGTAAATTTCGGATCATAAGCCTCCTCACGTAAGTCACACGATGAGGAGGGGTGGTGGGAACGCCTGAGGGTCAGATAGGTACCACTTCGACTAGCGAAGTGTGACCGGTTTGATCTTCGGACATGTGGATCCCATTCTTACATTGGTATACACATGTTCCTAGGGGCAGGGTTGATCACTGCGTGTGTGTGTGGAATATAGAAACATATTTGCGCTTCGTTGACTTCTCCAATGCCTTCGATAACGTAAAATGGGATAAAATGTGAGATACACCTAGAGAAATGAGTACGCCAGAACATCTAATCTATTTATTACAAGAACTTAATGTAAATATTACCGCTAATGTAGGAGTTAATAATGTAATTTCGAAAAACTTCAAATTGAAATCTGGAGTTCGGCATGGATGTATAATATCATCCATTCTTTGTGAACACATTATGCGTCAAGGTTTTGAGGAAGCATAAGGCAAAGCAACTATAGGAGAAAAAAAAAATAAAAAAAACTACAATATACTGATGACATGGTATTATTTGTGTCTTCACCAGAAGAACTGGAACAAATTTTGAATAAGCTAGGCACGATGAGTACGGAATATGGTTTGAAAATAAATATACAAAAAACCACAGTATTGATCATTGATAGAAACAGAAATAACTTAACAGAGATAAGAAATATGGCGGGGTACGCAGTGGTCAGACAATTTAATTAATTGGGCTCTCTCATTAGTAACAGTGGAGAATGTGAAGACGAGATCAATCGCAATGGCCAGATCGGCAAGTCAAACTCATATAAATATGGGAGAACACTGACGTTAAAAACAAACAGTTAAACATAAACCATCAAAAACGTCGATTTGAAGCGTATAATGGCATTTCAAATGTGAGTCTGCCGTAAAATGTTGCACATTTATGCACCGCAGATCACACAAATAAATCAATACTAGAAGGACTTAACAAAATCTAGATCCACCACTACTGTCAAACAAAATATATTTTTCAAATTATAATTAGAAGAAGAGAATGCATGGAAATAATTATATTTGAAGGCAACATAGCGGGTTCTGGTAGGAAGATCTGTAAGAGGATGCTTATAATGCACGATAATTCAACATAAATAGTCGAACAAATAAAGCCACTGCATCCTTACGAAGGAGAAAAGATAGAGGAGGAGAAGAAGGCTTAAGTCAAATTGAAGAGCACTTAATTTTGTTAATCAAGTATTGCCTAACATAGTGTTTTCGTAGTTTTCTCGCTTTTTGTAGCTGCTGTGGAGACGAAACGAGTACTATTGAACTTTGAGATAGACAATATAGAATGTCAAAATGTTTTTAAATTATTTGTTTAATAAATAAAAATAAGAAATACCTGTGAGGTTAAGTTCAAATTCCTTATCTGCTGAGTATCCTGTTGATGCAAGTGACCCAAATAATTTAATATTAATCGATGCTGTTCCTGTGGCTGTAAGAGAAAGTGGTAAACCGGCACCAGTGGGAACGACGTACTTTCCATCCAAAAACATTGATGCTTTGTTATAATTGATTTCCTGTAAAAATGTAAAAAGATAAAATATTATATTGCATACTTAATAACTAATTTATTTAAAACTCATAGGATATTTAGTGATTTACTTCTCAAGTATTTCTAATAAGATTTTAAAAAGTAATATGTTTTTTATCAACTGACTGACAGGAGACGTAACATGGACATCTAAGACAAGTGTGAATAAAGTATAACCAAATAAACACCCTATAATCAAATGAGTATATGGTATAGGGGCTCCAGTTAAGCCTTTACTGTAGATTTCTTAATTAAATACTATCGTCATATACACATACACAAATCCCTTATAGCCAGTCACAACATGCTAATTAGGCGAGGGTGGACCTCGTCACCTGGAGTATGTTAATTTCATTCTCATTTCATTCCTCAAGGGGTTTCGAGATCACTGAACACGAATATGATAACGACGATGGTCCTTGATCTACTCGGTGTCCAGGGCGGACCTCATCTCCTAAAGTTTTATATTAATTTCATTTTAAATCAGTCGACAGTCATTACTCGAGGATTTTAGAGGTCGCTGAACATGAATATTTCGTTAATAAATGACCTCAGAATACCTCATGAAACTTTATATAAAACTACAAAAAATTATGCAAAACATTATTTTTTAAATTTGGCGCTTTTAAGCTGATGAAGTGCCAGGTGATACATAATAATCTTCCCAGTAGCAGTTCCCGCCTTTTATTTTTACATGTGCTCTTATACATTCTCTCACTAGGGATGGGAAAGACCTACCGGTTTTAACCGAAAACCGGTTTTTTACTTCGCAATAACCGGTTTTATCGGTTGTTTTTTTGTCCCGGTTATAACCGGTTTTTAATTTTTAAAGTAAAAACCGGTTATTAGGTTTTTACGGTGATTAGGATTAGGTTAGGTATTATTTTGGATCCCAATCATAATTATTATTTTCAAGTAATTATTCCAAACAAAACCACAATTCAAATTTTATTTTATTTTATAAATACAGAAGCAAACTGAAAGTGCAAACTCTCATCATCCAGAAACAATTAAGTTTTATTATATTTCGTTGAAAAAGTATTTGTAATCATAATATTTAAATAAGAAGTGATCTGGTACATAATCTATTTTTCACACTTGACTCTTGACATTGAAAGTGGGTGAATGGCTGTTTCTGATTACCAAAAATAATGTTCTGACTATAAATATCGAATTACCGACTACGAATACTAATCTCCACGGACTTCCCTACGTTTTCAAAACGATACACCCATACAGGAAGTATTAAATGTGTTAAAATGTACCTATTATACAAATATACAAACATGTTAAAAGTAATACATGATAATTTTTTTTGATGGTAGTAAAAATAAAAGATGAATTGCATTATTCAATTTATTTTTAAGTAAAATATTTATGTTGATATTATTTTTTTTTAAATCCCATTTGAAAGAGTCTGGGAAATTTTTATAAGTTGAAATGGTTGTGGTGGGGAATTTTTTGGGTTTGGGAGGAGAGGAAAATTTGTGGGTATTTTAGAGGAATATGTTTTTAAATGGTAAATTAAATTTGCATCATTATTTAAATACAATAATTGCATATTATATTCTACTCTCATTATATTCATTGACAATAGAACCTGAATTATTTTAGCGCTCTCTGTTGAGCAGTAGTATAATAATTTTGGTTTACTGCTCTCTGCATCTGACTACAACCAGATGGAGTTCTGTCTACCATATGCTTAAAAGATTCACACTAATGTTCCCATATATAGCTGCAATATTTCCAGATCTCTCGATTAAAAAAGCACCAAGGATGATTTCTGGTTCAGATATAAAATTAATCACTGAAATTGTAAGCATTTCATCGCCTTTCGATGAGACCATAAAGGAGATCTCAGGTTCCCAGTACATTAGTGCTAGCCTTGTTATCCCCCTTGTGTCTATTATCGAAAGATTTTTAAAAACCTCAAGCCAAACCTTAGTACAGCTCAAAAGTTATGCCAAAAGCTTATAACTAGCCTTCAAGAGAGGGGCACTAAGCTTTTACGAAATCACCTGCTTTGCCATACTACAATCACGGACCCGAGGTTCAAAAAACTATATCTGAATCCGTATATAGTGGAGACAGTCACATCCAATTTAGGCTCGGAAGTTAGGACGTACCTTACCGAAATCGGAAAACTTTCTCCTTCCTGCTCTTTCCAGAATGAAAAGGCCAAAGTGAGTTTAAAATCAAATCCTCTTTGGTCTTCACACGATCTGGAGTTGGTGAACAGTGGTTTCAGTTCAAGTTCTCAGGACACACAGATTCAAAGTTCTTTTTCAAATGAATTGACTCTATATCTGCAGCGGCCTTTGCTGCCAAGTGATCCGTTTTCATTCTGGGATCAAAACAGAACCTGTATGCCAGGCTTGGCTTTTATAGCTAAAAAAATACATGTCGTTGGTCGGAAGTTCGGAGGCATCAGAGAGACTGGTGTCATCATTGAATGATATTGTGTCAGATGAGAGAAGCCGCTTAACCGACCAACATATATATGAACGAGTTTTTCTCAATAGGCTTTATGAAAAATACTGGCCAACATAATGCTAAATCTATTTCATATAATATAAACTATTTGTAACCTTCTAACCTATACTTTTTTACTTAAAATATTACTTCATATTCTTTTATTGTATATTATTGCAATATGTATTTATTAATCTTACGCTATATTATATTTAATAATAATCACTAAATATATATTAATAATAAAATAATAAATAAATATAATAATTAATAGAATAAAATGATTTTATTAAAAATTGTGTTTTATTTATATTGATATTGATGTTCTTTCGATAGTACTAATTTTGATCATATTGATATCGAGTCGAATGAAGTACCTATCGCAAACTTAAGTGCATTGTAAATGTAACTTTGTAACTATTGGATTAAAAAAACCGAAAACCGGTTTTTGGAAAAACCGGTTTTTTTTGGCCGGTTATAATCGCCAGGTTAAACCGTAAGCAAAAAAAAAACGGTATAACCGAAAACCGGTGTTTTGTCAAAAACCGCCATCCCTATCTCTCACACGTACTAGTAAACAGATATCATTCAAGTTACATAGTTAAATTGCGTTGTTTTCTCCCCTATTTCAAAATATTATGAAAATCACTGATTCTAATATAAAAATGCGGATATAGAAAAAATGGCTTGGTTTGCAATTTTTTACGTAAAAATTTTGCTGGGTGAAAATTGCACAAATGTGGAAAACTATGAACAAAATCGATTATCTGATACAGAAGAATATGAGGAAGAAATAAATTATTTATATGATTCGATTCTTTGTTGATCTTTTTTTTTCTGACATAGTTTAAAAAATTTATATTCAAGAAATCATATTTTAACTCTTATTAGATACCATATTTTAATAAAAATAAAGAAAAAACTTTAATAACAAATCAACAAAAAACTTCAGAATACGAAGTCCACGCTGGGTACCAGATACCTTGGAGATCATCGCCGTTATAATATTCGTGTTCAGCAACCCCAAAAAAACGCCAAGTAATGACTTGACTGATTTTAAAATATGAAAATAACATAAAACTTCAGAAGACGAGTTTACTTTGGGCACTTCAAGCTAGATAATAGCCGTCATGATATTTTTATTCAGCGATCTGGAAAAGTATTGAAATTCGACTGATTTTTAATAAAAAAAAAAAAAAACTCCAGGATACGAGGTCTACCCTGGGGCACCAGGTAGCTCATAGACCAACGTCGTTATCTTATTTGTATTCAGCGACCTAGAAAACCCACGAGTTATGACTGTCGACTGATTTAAGGTCGCGGCATATTATCGTGCACGTATAGTTTCCGGCACGTAGCGTTTCCACTCCAGCAATTGGGCTGCGCGTTCACATTTTCATACATAGAACGTTTTAGTTTGGTTCGGTGAAGATATGATCTCGCTTTTCTCGACAAAAATTATGTGCAATTGCTCTTCTACTTAACGATAAAGAATGAAAAACTGTGTTAAAAAGAAGGTTTGAAGTACATCCAATGCTAAGACAAAGGAAGAAGGAATGTGAATACTGGAGTTTATACAGAGAATTAATTGATGACGATGAAAAATATTATGGATATTTTAGAATGAATAGGATTCAGTTTAAATATGTTTTAAATTTAATCTCACCTTCAGTTAAAAAACAAAATACTACATTTAACGAAGCCATACATATCAAACCAAAAAGTATTTTTAAAAAGAAGAGTACAAAAGTCCTAATTGTTTGTCACTTCGTTGATTAATTGTCACAAAGCAATAAAAACACATGCATAAATGACAAAATAGCCTTGAAAATTATTTTTTTAAATACTCTGTATCAAAATCAAACAAATACCTAAATAAATAACGGGGGGAAAACGACGGACATCTAATTCACATTATCCTTACCGACCGGTTACGACTCGTTACGTAGCCGTCGGCATCAGTAAAATATTGTTTTCAAATATACTGAACGGAAACGTTAAGTGTCTGAAACGCTATGTTTCGGACAGTGTGCGTTATTCATATTTAAAACCATTTAAATGATATTTTTCGGAAACTAAACGCTATGTGCTGGAAACGCAACGTGCACGATAATATGCCACGACCTTTAGAATGAAATTAACATATCGTCGCCTTAATTGGAAAACCACGTATATACAATTTTTTACCAAAATTATATTTTTATTTCTATGGATGTAAAACCTCTTCTTTCACCTTGAACAGTTGTCAGAATAAATCTTTCTGCGTCGTGCTGCCTTCTATTGAGTAAAAAAAAGAACCACGTATATCAGTAAGCTCTTCATGTTTAATAAGAAAACCACGCATATAAGTTGTACTTGTACTCCTTGTTTCAAGTGAAGTTTGTATTGCTGCTCTTAGAAAAACAATAAAAGACAGGTAAGTTCAATATCTAATGACAAAACACCTTCGTTTTTAAGTGGTATGTTTACGAAAACCTTTTAAAAAGGTTATATTTACTATAGTTGTTTAGTAAACTTCGTATATCGAATTTACGAGATTTTCTGTCTATTCTGTGGCACAGTGAATGCATGATATTTTACATGTTTTGTACTGATTTATGAACTTTTCTTTCTTGATTGTTAGACCTACTATTTTAGTTTTTTGGTTTAAAATAATAAATTTGAACAAAGACTGATAATTTCATAGACCATAATTTTACATTTTTATTACATTATATTATTACATTCTGTTAACTGAGGTCTATTATTTTATACAAACATGAGTTATCGGAGCAAACGTTTTCTAGATTTGGCCCTCAATAACAAGCAAAAAAGTTTGGAAATGAAAGACTGTCATCAACCATCACCTCTACTTGTGACAACTTCTCCTTTGAAAATGGTCCCATACAGTACGCCAGAAGTTCTTTGTCAAGGTGAGTTCATAGTATATTATAACATCATTATATAAATACTTTCATGACTCTAGTGTCGATCAGAATATAACAGTAACAATTTCCGTTATTTTTAGCCTACTGTTCACATGATTATCCAAACACATCGCAGAGAATGGAAGAGTACGAACTTCCTTGTAGCGAAGAAAATGGATTCATTTTAAAACCGGTTTCAAAACCTATAAAAGATATTTTCAGTCACAGTTTGAAACAATTAACAATCCTGGACTTATCCAATTCATTGCCAGAATTTGATACAATGACACTGTCTTTAGGAGTAATAGTTAAAGACATACATTTGAGTGATAAAGATATTTTATGAGGAGAAACTCTTTTAGAAGAAATAGCTGCGAAAGAAAACTCAAGTCATGGGACAACCGAAATTAATAATATTATGATATATTATTTTGAAAATTCAGAAATATGTAGACCTAATAAAACTTTAGTTGAAATGAGTGAAGATCCTGAACAAGGATGCCTACAATAAATCACTGAAAATTACATAAATGACGCACAGCCTGAATAGAATCTTGATAAAAATTGATGAGATGATGAACAGCAGAGAAGTTTTAGGCAAACGAAAAAGGAATAAAAAGCCTTTTAAACCAATGTGGAGGACAGAAAAGAGTAAATAAAAAAGAATGAAGAGTGAAGAATATTAATTATGGAAGGAGAAAAACTGAAGCTGGAAAAATTGTGTGTGACGTCAAAAGGTCTAAAAGAGAGAAACCTCGTTGTCTATGTAAATCTAAAAACAATCCGTGCCGGTGTAGTTTCCAAGAAGGAGGGGTTCTGAATTGAGTAGGGGCTCTTCAGTACTTCTTGGAAAACACACTCGGATTGGGTTAGTTCTCAACCTTAACACGGCGCGTCGCAATGGCTGATAGGATACGCCCTACAGATATATGGGATAGGTGTGAATAAGACTTTGCCAAATAAACACCCGCGGATCAACTGAGAGCATGGCATAAGGCAGCAGTTATGTCATTACAGGATCGGAGCGGTACAGAAAAATCTCCTTACCAGTCTGATACTGAATAATCAAAGGCAGTAATTATGATTTAACCGGTTGTGATACTGCGAAGTGACCGAATGATTACCGGTAAAAATAATCCCCCATTTGTTGGTCAACAGCTACGGGTAGAAGAACTGACATGCGGTAGGGCACTTCATTGCCCTGGAGCTGAGAAATTGACTCCAAAGACGGAAGAGCTAAATTAGCCAACGGCATTGAGATCTAAAAAGCCACGGGATGACTACCACATTAAAGATCCGTAAGGATATCCCCAGGACACCATAATGGCTAAAAATACAAAACAAAACGGCCCTCAGTCCCGAGCACCCCTTAAGTGGGGAGAGGGTACTAAGAATCCCCCGGTCAGCCAATAATGTCCCAAAAATTAAAAGGATCGGTACGTGGAACATTCGAAGCATGTACCAAGCAGGCAAAGCAGCAAATACTATTCGAAAAATGACGATGCAGTGAAGTTCGATGGCCAAATTCTGGAATAAGAATTATAGATGAACATAATATCTATTATTCTGGAGACGACACAACAAGAAACAGAAATGACGTAGCGATAATAGTAAAAAGGGAAATAGCTAAAGCAGTAATAGGATTTATGCCCATATCAGACAGAGTTGTGCTATTGAAACTTAACTTAAGGTTGATCTTCACCCTCGATTAATTTGTTTCTGATCCTAGAGATGGCTCTACTGCGACATACTACTGTGGTAATTTTTTTAACTTAATCGTAGATTTCTACATGATGACTCTGTAATATTTTCAAACCCTAATATAAATTACAGTTTTCTATCATTATATCCATTGGCTGAGTTGCCAAGTTGTGTAGACAGTAATTTTATCAAATACCTAATAGACCAAATAAGCAAAGATATCTTTAACAACATCTTTATGTATAATATTTTACTGCTCCGCTGTGTCAATCGGAATATTAAAGTTACGTATTTGCAAGAACATAATCCACACATATCATTGAAACATGACACATATTTATTATGTAAACATTTTTATCGACAAAGAGGTACTTAGCGGCGCTATCTGTGAATATCGTATTACCATTAAATTTATACATGCAATCATATATTAGATTTTCGTTGATAGTTAAAAATTAAAGTATCTGATATTATTAAATATTTTAGTGGGATTTATATGAAAAATGGTCAATCGTCAAAAATGTTATTTAAAACATGCGAACATGTCTTTCTTTTGGTCTGTTTATTACTGGTTTCAGGTTTGTTATCTTCCTTATTAGTGCATCTTTTTCTCTTCTTTGTATGTGTCCAAACCATCTCAGTCTGTGTGGATTAATAAATTTCACTATGTCTTCACCTTCGGTTATATTTCTATTTCTTATTTCATGCTTTATTAGTCTTCTATATTCTCCTTGATCGGGCTTTATTGGGCTGTTTATTCTTATCATTTTGCTTTTAATAATTCTTACTTTTTCTTTATATTTTACTTTTTATTTATATTTTTATTTTCTTTATGTCTATTTTCGTAAGACATATTACTTTCGCTACGTATGCTATCACTGGTCTAATTGCTGCTCTATATATTTTTGTCTTTGTTTTTTGCTGTTTTTTATCTTTAAGTAGTGAATTATATTTCCAAAACCCGATGTTCTTCTCTCACCTTGTGTGCGTGGTAGTGTCATGCTTTGGATGTACGATTTGGGGTAGTTGATGCCTATTTAGTTATCACGGTTCTATTTGGTCTAATTAGTTCTTCAGTTTCCGTATTCGACCATTTTATAAAGCCAAATGAGTATGTGAAAAGTGGTATTGCGTATGTGTTTATTGCTTTTACTATCTGCTTGGAATTAAGTTTGCTTTTGAGTGTTAGTATCCCAGATTTAGTCATACAGCTCACACTCCATTTAAGGGGAAAATTCATTCATCCCAGATACCTACGGTATCAAAAGGATTGAGCTCTGGTGGGACTCTTTCCGTGTTATCGAGCCCTAGGTGGCTTGGTATGTTGGAGTATCTCCCAAAAATTTTCGTACACATCTGGACGTTGAGAGTACTACAGCTTTCTGCATAGTCTTGTAAAGATGTTCATTCAGACCTAGCTTTTTTATGTTTTCTAGGAGTTTCTTTGGAATTACTCCAGTAGTAGAGAGAATAATAGGTATTGTCTGGGTACTTTCCATTCTCCACTGTCTTTGTATTTGAATTTCCAGATCCCTGTACTTGGCGATTTTTTCGTTCTGTTTAACACGAAGATTATTGTTGTTGGGTATCGCCACATCAATTAATGTTGTTTGTCTCTTTAGTTTATTAACTAGTATGAGATCTGGTCTATTATGTGCCACTCTTTGTTCTGTGAGCACAGTGCTGTCCCAGTATAGCTTGTAGTTGTCATTGTCAAGTATACTCTCAGGAACGTATTGATAATATGGAAGATGGTTTGTTTGAAGAAGTCCCAGTTTGATAGCTATCTCTTGATGAATGATCTTTCTTACTGAGTCGTGCCGTTCCTTATATTCAGTTGCAGCAAATGCCTGACAGCCCCGGTAAGATGTTGGATGGTTTCCTGAGCTTAACATCCATATCGGCATTTGTCATTCTGGACCTGAGGGTCTTTGACGAGATATTTCAGGTAATTTTTGGTTTGTATAACCTGATCCTGAATGGCCAGTAGTGAATCTTCTGTTTCAGGGAACATCTTTCCTGACGTCAGCAAATAGTTCGACGCTATATTGTCGATATCGTCTTGACTGACCTCATTGGGATGTCGCCCGTGCAGAGGTTCACCCATCAAACAGAGAAAGAAATAGGTATGAACCCTGTGACTGTAAGAGAGATGATCGTGAAGATGACTGGAAGTACGGAGGGATGGAATAGTGTTCACAATTACATCCGAGCAGTCATTAAAAAGAAAGAAGAAGAAGAGAAACACCAACCGAGCCAACGACAGAGATAAGACCTAATTACTATTTTAATGGAAATAAGCCACAATTGAAGGTTAAAATAAGTTTATTGACGTTTGAATCTTTGATCTTTGATCTTGCACTAATAACTTGTTTATACTCCAACAATTAATAAAAAAAAGAATAGTAGTTGGTACCAAAGTACATCTAGCCTTCATCGACCTAGAAAAGGCGTATGATACAGTTCCAAGACTTAAATTGTGGCAACAACTCGACATTAGTCCATACCTTTTAGGAATAATTACAGAAGTATACAGGGAGAACACTACTTACCTAAAAATCGGAAATAGACTATCAGAGCCAATAAAAGTAACTAAAGGACTAAAACAAGGATGCATAATGTCACACTCACTGTTTAATTTATATATTGAGGCAGCCCTCCATAATTGGAAAAACAACTGCCTGAGAATGGGAATCCCCATAGGAAATGACGTACTGTTCTCCCTGAACTTTGCGGATGACCAAGTCGTCCTAGCTCAAGATTTTTATGATCTAGAATTTATGACAAAGCGTCTATACAGAGAATATGTAAAATGTGGGTTACAAGTCAGAATGAAGAAAACAGAATATTTAGTTATCAATTCAGATGCAAGGTTTGAAGTGTTCATCGACGAGGACGTGGAAATCAAACAAGTGGAAAAATTTAAATATTTAAGTGCATTCATTGCTAAGAATGGCTTGGGACAAACCGAAATTAAACACCGAATTACTCAGAGACGTAAAATTGTAGGATGTCTGAACTCCTTATGGTGGGATCGCAACATTTCAAAAAGGAACAAAAAAAGAATAGGGCAAACCATGGTTGAATCAGTTCTTTGTTATGACTCTGAAGTATGGACAATTGTCAATGCAGACCTGAAGAGAAGATTGTTAGCAGCTGAAATGGATTATTTCAGAAGAAGTGCTAGAACATCAAGCCAGGAAAGGAAGACCAACGCTACAGAAACGGTCATTGACAGAATAGAAAAAAAGAGGTTCAAAATGGTTTGGACACCTATTGAGAATGCCTGACGAACGTTGGCCCCAAAAACTTCACAAATGGATGCCCCCCTGGAAGAAGAAAAAGAGGTAAAACTTGACGCTCATGGAATGAAGGAATTAGAAGAGCGATGGAATCAAAAGGTTTGGAGGAGGAGCATGCCTTAAACTGACAGGATTGGCGGAGAAGAACGGGAATACGGCGATAGCCGTCTCCAAAATGTATTGTATTTACAAGTTGGCTTATTCCCATTAAAATAGTAATTACTTTAAAAGCCACAAAAAAATAGTTTCAGAACAATAGATAAGATTTAGATAAGAGAAGTGAGTGTTCCAAAAATGTCTTCACCCCACTTTCGGAGTACGGTACGTGCGACAGTCAAATGCACACAAGTAAGAGAGGGTGGTTTTAGTTGGTAGGCAGGATAATAGATACCTGAATCTTTGGCACTGCTATCTTTAGTACTTTAAATTAAACTCTTTAGTACTTTCAATTAAACAAAAACCCAAATTTTAGGGACTCAAAATGGAGGTAGCATAAAAAAATTTCAAACCCCCCCCCCTCAGACAAATTCTGTGTACGATACTGGTTATGTAAGAAACACTATTTTTATAAATACTAAAATAATTAACTAAAAACGCCTAAATAGGTTTTTAAAACTAAATAGGTTTTTTATAGATATATTACTTATAGAGTGTAAATTTTATGATATCCTACTTTCAAAATAAAAGTTGCAGTATCTACTATTCTGTAACTCTGTAAGTTTCAGCATGACCGGTTCAAAGTTCAAACCGATAACATTCCTATTAAATTTTGTTGTTATCTGCCAAAGTGTTGTACAAAGTAATCGATATGGCAACCCTGTTAGTGTGACGTTTTGCTTGAAGCGAAGCCGAACGTAATGCTATCTATCGATGATAAATACTACCATTGCTTCAGATGGAGCCATCTCCTTACATTACAATTTGAAGGCGGCAGTTCAAGATATAATTCTTGTTTAACGAGATTTTTCATATGTTTAGGAAAAAATATTGAACTTTTTGTTGCAAATATTTTCCACTTTTACAGTTTTATATATGTTGTTATTAAAAAATTTTTCGGTTTCTTACCGGTAACTTTATTATAAGCCGAAACATATTATTTTTTCCTATTGAAACAAAACTGTAAATTCAAAAATTTTCAAAAAATTCAAAAATATTTCTTATAATCATATCTTGATTCTGTAAAAAAATTAACAAAATCCTATGTTTGGTTTTTCCGCTTTATACTTGGAAAAAAGTAGTTTTTTTGAGTTTTTTCAAAAACGAAAACATGAAGTTTGCTTAAAAGTTGTCAAAATACTTCTAGTTATCACATATACCTTCTTAAATTTTTTCAAATTTTTTGAATTTACAGTTTGTCTTTTGGGGGGTGCAGATCAACCTTAAGTCCTTGATGGATTCGACCGTTACTTGATGGAAATTCATTTTATGTAACAATAAAACACTGAAAACTTAGTTTTCAAACTTCCACAAAATTTATTTTAAATTCTTATCACTACAGCTGTTTCGGCTGATTTCCTTTCTCAAGTGATCTGTTTTTGGTATGGGTTTACACTTTATAGTCTCTAATGAAATAGGTTGAGGGGGGGAGAACTGTTTGTCTCAAGCTGGTCATTCAGAATTATATCTGTGTTTTTTAATTTGTTGATTTCCATAGATTCTTACAAAGATAGCTTAAGGCCTTTATTTTGAATGTGGAGAATTTTAAATTCGTCATTAAAAGAATGATTATGATCTAGAAGGTGAAGTGCGTATGTAGAATCTGTTTTTCTATTATTGAAAGCGCTTTTATGTTCTGCTATTCGTTTATTAAAATTTCTACCTGTTTGACCAATGTAAGTTTTTGGGCAGTCGCCACATTTAAGTTTGTACACACCACTGTGTAAGTGTTTTTTATGTTGGCTCTTGTATAGCATAAAGTGTAAACCCATACCAAAAACAGATCACTTGAGAAAGGCAATCAGCCGAAACAGCTGTAGTGATAAAAATTTAAAATAAATTTTGTGGAAGTTTGAAAACAAAGTTGGGATCACAGCTACGAAATAAAAACTCGTATTGAAAAGCGAGAAGCTCTTTCAACAGCCTTAGGAAGATTCTCTGCAACTTATCTTTAAGTATCAATATACGCATAATAATAGATGTTACAGTTAGTCTTAGATGTTACGTCTTTAGTGTCCTCTATGGAGTAGAAAGCTGAAGCTTTACAGAAGATGCCATAAAACGATTAGAGGCATTTAAAATGTGGTGCTACCGACGTATGTTGAGGGTCTCATATATTCACCACACAAGTAACATAACTATTCTTCAGAGGCTAAGAAAAGACAAAGAAATTATTAACACCACAAAAAACAGAAAATTGGCTTACTTCGGCCACATCCTGCCGAAGAAGACAAAGAAAATATTAACACCATAAAAAACAGAAAATTGGCTTACTTCGGCCACATCATGCGTAATGATAAATACTGACTTCTACAGTTGGTAGTAAAAGTAAAAGGAACTGATAATCAATACTGCTCCAATTTCAGCTTTATAGAAAGTAGGCGGAACAACACGGTTACTCTCTGTCTGAGGCAGCACACCGCGCCCAGGAGAGAGAAGAATGGATAGCAACCATTCGTCAAATACCATAACGTCACCACATCCTTACGAAGGATAAAGGATAGAGGAGGAGGAGGAGTCTAAGAAACTGAAGATTTTAGCTTTATAGACTAAAACGTTTAAAAATTGTCTAAAAAGCTAACTTTTTTAACTTTTTAGAAAAGGGGGCGTAGACATTCATTTTCATTAGTCTCAGAACCGCCACTTAAAAAAACCGCCGGTCTTAAAAGCTAATATATATATATATATATATATATATATATATATATATATATATATATATATATATATATATATATACAGTGTAGGTAAAACTTTATGGTCGGTATGTATCTTACGTGAGATGGAGTGAGAAACACCTATTTAAAAAGAGAGAGGTATATTAGGTCAGCCCATTATATCGTCGAAATAGCATTAGTGGAACTAAGAAAAGAGGAGAAGTTCAACATAGCCAAACTTATTGGTTTTTTTTTTGACCTGTTGTCTTTTTAGAATTTTAACAACATTCTAAGATAATCAAATTTGGGCGAATTGATTTAAATGGCAGCTTACTGTTTTTTATTTTAAATTTGCCACAATTTTTCTTTTCAATAAGTTTAATTTAACATTTTGATTTCCACTTCGGAAATCGTTTTATGTAAATAAAATTTATTAATGTTTCGTATTTTAAGTACGATTTCCGAATTGGAAATCTAAACATCAAAATAAGCTTATTTTAAAGTCACGTTGTGCCTTATTCGTAATAAAAATAATAAATTGAAATATCAAACCACAATAAAAAACCTTCATACGAAATTATTTGGCAACGTCTCATGTCGCGTAGTCAAAGCATCGAATCAAAGTAGAATACAGGTAACGAACGAGTAGAGGTGGGCATTCTTTTTTTTCGAATCCTGAGAAAACTAATAAATATTTTTGAAAAATTTAAACTCAGACTGAAAGATTCCGTTATTACCGAGGGCCGAAAGTCTCTGAAAACTTCTATAATGTTTATTTTAATAAGTTACAGGGGCGAAACAAGAGAAAATTTAGTGTGATTTTGAATTTTAAGTATCTCATTCAAAAAAACTTTTTGTTATAGCTATAAAAAATATTTGTTAGTTTTCTCAGGATTCGAAAAAAATGAATACATTTAAAAAGCATTGGCCTGAAATTTTGCGCCTACGCTCTTAACGCAACTAAACCGATTTTCGTAAATAATAACTATGATTGTTTAACAGTAGTTTCAAGTAAGAGAGTACCTACATAAACAAACATAATGGCTATTATCGTTTATGTGTATATTTATTGAAGTGAAAGAAACTAATGAAGGATATATTTATTATAACTTGAAAAATAAACTAAACAATACAGATAGTAAATCGTACTTACATTTACATTACACGTTATTATTAAATCGCGAATCGTCTAAATTGACATTTAAAAACGTAAGTTTTTCTACTTTACTTCTTGTTAACCGTGTTCTTCTTTTATTTAAAATTAAAACCAGATTTTGAACATGTGTTCACATTTACAATACTTTTTGCTAAACCCGATATTAGTAATTATACTAGGTCGGATACTATGGATGTAAGGTTACCGTTTGCTAAAATTTTATTGCAAGATTCTTGAAGGCAGCGTACCATAACAATCACTGAACTACCCTTCAAGTATTTTTGGCGACTCATTGTACTTGTTATTTCTTAAGGCCGTAAAATTTGGGAAAATTGAAAACAAATAATCCAGTCTTTATTATTTAGATTTGGTCCAAGTCTAAGTCTGTATTAACTAATTCAAAAGTGGAACGGATTGCCTCTTCTAACTCGGTCATTCTTTTAACATGTAATAGGTGAAGTTCTACCTAGTTTCCACGTTTTGGATTGGCCGTTTGGGAACTTTGTTGTGTTGTAATAAATTGATACTTTAAAAGCCTTTCAAAAGATAAGGTACTTTTTTGAAATGTGTTTTTTTAGAAACTGAAATTTGAAATTAGTGAAATAATTTCACTAATTTCAAAAGCGATCTTTTCTGAATTATGGTTTCCAGAAAAATGGCAGCAGCCTAATAAAATCGTTTTAAATTCTAAATTTTCGGTTAAATATTGTCCTGTTAATGCGATATAACTCAGTTACTCCATATGTCCAAAGGTCAGTAGTAATACAGATATTTTCTACTTCTTAAACAACTTGTGATCTAATAATTTGCTTAGTTTTGGTATAACATTCCTGAAGTAATGAGCCTGACGAAATGAACAAGTTTTTCTTGTTGGTGGTTTATATCCAGGAATCCACCCTGCAAACTTTTTAAAAGCTCGTTCTTCAACTATGGAAAACGGATGAAACAAGTCTTTGCATAGGTTTATTAAATCCATATCTATTTGTTTCTTTTGTTTTATCCTAATATTTTTATTAGTGGAAGTATCCATCACCTTTTGACGCTTGGGTCGCGGTGGCAGTATGTCAGTACTTGTAGTAGAAGTAGTCGAAACGGACAGAAATGCGTCAGGAGAAGTTTCAATCATTGCAATATTCAGAAAGTGGACCATAAAAGCTGCATCTTCTACAAATGCGCATTTTTTGAAAATAAAATATTATTCTTATACTAGGTCAATAATTTTGACTAAGAGAAATAATTCATAATTGAATATTTACAATAAATAAATCCTTTGACGAACTATCAATAAAGATTTGAAATCGAAAATGCAGATCAATCGTAAATCGAAACTCATTCATTAATCAGAATACCTAGTTATAAAAATCAAAAGAAAGAGTTAAGAAGCTGGTTACTTCTATTAAAAAAGAAAACGAAGATTGTACTAGTGAAAATCAACCAGTACAAGAAAAAGAAACTGATAAAGATGACTTAAGTCCATGGTGTATTTTTGATGAATTTATTAGACATGACTCATCTAAACATTCAGCTGTATCTAGAGATATAAAAGAAGTCGACATGTATTTGTCTGATGATATTACCCACAAAAAATTTCGAACGGTGATTGGAACTGTCCATTACAGTGGTGGAAAAACCATCGCCATGTATATCCTAACTTAACCACTATATTCATAAAATTGTATTGTAACAAAATCTGTTCATTGTGAACACATGTTCAAAATCTGGTTTAATTTTAAACAAAAGAAGAAACAACAAGAAAAGTGGAAAAACGTATGTTTTTAAATGTCAATTTAGACGATTCGCGATTTAATAATGTATCATGTAAATGTAAGTACTATTTGTATTGTTTAATTTATTTTTTAAGTTATAATAAATATATCCTTCGTTAGTTTCTTTCAATATAATAGCCAATATGTTTTTTGTGTACTCGTTTATTTGAAACTACTGAGAAACAATCAACTAGTTACAGTTTACGAAAAACGGTTCCGATAAAAATGTCAACGACCCACCTCTAGTTTCTTAGGATCGAAACCAGAGATCTCAGATCGGAACTAATCGGAACTAATCGAAACTAATCGGAACTAATCGTCTTACTACTGGGCAATGGGCAGCAATAAGAAATATGGAGGGGAGACCAAGGGGAAATATGATTGTTATCTTTGTCTGTTCGCTGAAAATATGATTTTATATCTGCGTTAGATATCCTGTTAAATTTTACCATACCGACCATAAAGTTTTACCTTCACTGTATATATATATATATATATATATATATATATATATATATATATATATATATATATATATATATATATATATATATTTATTTTCTCCTCACATTTGTGTTAAATGCGTGTGCGAATAATTTTTAAAAGTAGCAGCATAATGTTTGTTTGATTCTTTCAATTAAGGTACGGCGGAACTTGTTTTTAATTCCTTCTTGGTTTACGTTGGGCTCCATGAGATACTAATACAAATTTAAAACAGATATGGATAAATAAAGGCACAACTCCTGGTCAAATTTTCCATTTTATAAAGGCGGTATTTCATAGACATCAAAGTTCAATCAACAAAGAAGAAGCATTTATGCCTTCAAATGTAGAGTAAGCAGTCCTTTATAAATGGAATTTAGAAATGTGTTTTTAGACTATAAAGTTATTTCCAAGCATTTCTCTGGTTGCATAATGTGATATAGACTGTGAAATCCATGAAAAAAAAAAAATTAAATGTGCAGAAAATAAACCTAAGCAAAAAAAATTGCATTATCTGTTCAGTATTGGATAGGTTGATAATTTCGCCTTTTTAGTGTAAATAGCTAATAAAATTATTGTTTTCTTAACTTAATTATATGTACTTACTTTTCCAGATAATAGAGTTTTGAGATGGTTGAGAGGATCTATGGTGCTGACCGCATCTTGTATTTCTTTTTTTCCATTGAAAGTTACGTATTTCGCTTCATTTCCAAATATTTTATACCCAAGGGCAATCTGAAAATATTGTACCACACAATTTTAGTAATATTATAGCTACTTCGCCTTACGATATTGGACTTAATAGCAAATAAAAGGGAAACAGTACAATTAAAACTATAAATCAAATTGTCAAAACATAACTCAAAAACCGATTTTAACAGAAGATCTTGCTTGGCCTGGGCAGCATTTAGACGACTACAAGCAATTTTTAAAATAGAGCATACCGAACACTTAAGGAAAAGTCTTTCGACCGTTTTATACTACACGTCGTTACAGCGCTAAAATATTTTTGTATTTACAAAACGTAGTACGAGTTTTGCAATATATTTACTTTATCACAAAAATTCTAGTTTTTGTTAAACGTCGTAAATGTAAATGTTTGTTAAGTCATAAATCGGACGTAACAAACATCTTATTGCATTATACAAACAACTCTTGGATTAGATCAAAAATAATACTTTTATTAGATTGAATTTTAATGGCAAATAAGTAAATACTTGGAGTTCGGCCCTGATAGCGATCAAATCTACAACGTTATCAGCTGTCCCGAAATATAGTCATTTTAAATGGTAAAAACAAATCATAATTTAATATTTTATACCTCTACGACAAATTTAAGTGCATTAGTTAGTGCTGACAATATTATCTCAAGTGAGTAGCACTTCTTTTCGTATTATTTTTGTAACAATAACAAAATAACCTTTAAATAGTACCTACGTAAAGAGATAACAAAAATTCCAGTTGGGTCTTGACCAGTTTTTTGGACCGGCCACAGGACCGGCTCAACTTCTGATCAAGAAAATTAATTAAAATGACTTCATACAACAATAATACTACACACAACTCCGTTAAACGCAATTACTCAGATGTCGTAAATTATTTTAAACATCCAACAAAACAACAAGCAATAGTCATTTCTAGCATTGAAGGCACAAAAATCCATGATTACGTCGTAGCTGTTGGATCACTGGTGGGTCCAATTAATGTACTTTTTGCCTCAAGAATTGCTAACAATAGGATATGCATATATCTCTCTTCAAAAAACACTGTTGATGCTCTTCTTCATTCTCATAAATATATCGAAATAAATGGATGTAAAGTCGATGTAAGAAGATTAATTTCTCCAGCCCAGAGACTTCTAATATCTAATGCATGTCCTACAATCCCGAACGAAAAAATTGAAGAAGAATTAGAAAAACTTGGTATTCACACTGTATCTAAAATGACTTTTCTTCGAGTAGGTATGTCTGAAAGTGAGTACAGTCATGTTCTGAGCTTTAGAAGGCAATCATTCATTACACCCCTGGAAAATATGTCTATTCCTGACTCTTTTACCATAACTCATGATAATACTTTCTACCAAGTATTTCTCTTCATAGACGGATTCAGTTGCTCCAAATGTAAAACCATTGGTCATCAAGAATCAGAATGCGCTAACATTTCAAACCAAACTCATTTAACTACCCTCTTAGATTCAACTCAAACCACATCAACATTATCTAAACATCATCAACCTAATGATACCCTTTCAACTCCCCTCTCAAATTCAACTCTAATCACATCGTCATTATCTAATCCTAATGAACCTAATGATAAAATATCTCAATCTATGGAAACCGACCTCATCCAAAACATATCTAAAGAAAATCCAAACACTTCGTCTTCTTCTTCCAAAACAACATCACCAGCTGTAAATAGCACTGAAAATACTACGGAAACCGACATCATCCAAAACATATCTAAAGATAATTCAAACACGTCGTCTTCTTCTTCCAAAACAACAGCACCAGCTGTAAATAACACTGAAAATACTACGACACCAGAAACATCAATAACCTTAAATAATGCAGTCAATTCTAAACAGCTAAAAAGACATAGCATATCATCTCCTGAAATTAACGATGACAACCCAAAAACCGACTCATCCGTTTTTAATACCCCTAAACAAAATAAACCAAAAAAGAAACCCAAAACTTTTTCCAAAACCCCCCGCGAAGATGTCATCCACTCCCTAGAATCCATCAAAGACAAAATCGAAAATAGATCACCTCCATTTATACTAAACTTTAATGAAATATGTGATTTTATGGAAAATGTTTTAAACTCTCATAACCCTGAATTAACTTCTAAAGATTACTCCAATGAACCAGAGGAACTAATTCAAATCCTTAATTTTGTTTATTGTTACACCCAAAATTCTAGGTTAAGAAATAATATCACCCGACTAAAGAAAAAAATAAACCCTAACCCTTCTTCAGCTGACGAAACTGACGAATCGTCACTAGTTGAAAAATAATTAACGGATGACTAATTCATTTATAGTGCAATGGAACATAAATGGGTTTTATACCCATTATGAACAGTTAAAACTACTAATCGGCGAGCTTTCCCCTTTAATTCTTTGTCTTCAAGAAACCCACTTTAAACAAAATAACATAAATTTAAAAAATTTTCAATGTTTTAATAAAAATCGAATAGCTCAACAAGCTAGTGGTGGAGTAGCTATTTTCACCAGAACTGATTTGGAAGCTAAACCGATCGCGCTAAGTACTAGTCTTGAAGCTGTAGCAGTCTCTATTACCTATCATAAAAAGATTAACATATGTAACATTTATTTACCACACCCTAGTAATCTAGATATGCACGAATTAAATAATCTTATAGACCAAATTCCACATCCTAAATTAATTTTAGGAGATATGAACTGCCACCACCCGGCATGGGGAAGTCACAAAACTGATAAATACGGTAACTTATTGAAAAACCTAATTGATTGTTCTGATTTATTGTTACTTAATACAGGGAATCCAACTAGATTTAATTCTTATAACGGTTCATTTTCCGCCATTGATATATCCTTATGCAGTCAATCACTCTCAACTACATTGTCATGGAACACTTTGAACTCATTATATAATAGTGACCACTTTCCAATTTCTATAACATCAGATCACATTCATCCCCTTGATTTCCCAATATATCAGTCCTGGAAATTAAAAAATGCAAATTGGGCATCCTATCAATCCTATATCAATAATAAACTTGAAAACTTCCATTTAACCAATGATATAAACTATGATATCACCTCTTTAAATAATATTATTATAGAAGCAGCTTTAGAAAATATAGGAAAGACAAAACCCTGTAAAAGGCAACCCGTACCTTGGTGGAATAGTGAAATTGCAAAAGCACTCTCATCTTGTAAACATGCCTTTAATAAACTTAAAAAACATAATACAGACGAAAACTTACTTAATTTTAAAAAACTCAGAGCTGAATCAAGATATCTTATGAAAAAAAGCAAAAAAGATACTTGGAAAGACTACGTATCGTCCATAAATTCATCAACACCTTCACAGGTTATTTGGTCTAAAATTCGGAAACTTAAAGGTACCAACTCCTTTAGGCATATCAATGCACTAACATATAATAATGAGATCATCACCTGTAAAAAAGCTATTGGTGAAACCTTAGCCGAAGTTTACCAAGAAAATTCTAGCGACCAAAATGTAACGCCGGAATTCTTATTACATAAGCAAAATATAGAATCATTCGAAATCGTTGATAAGGAATCTGGTGATCCATTAAATGCTACCATAACTCTTCAAGAACTAGAATACTCTATTGTTAACTCCAAAAACACATCCCCAGGGCATGATGATATTCCACCAATATTCATAAAACACCTACCTTTCAGAGCAAAAATAATATTGTTAGATTTATTCAATACCTGTTTTTTAAATCATAAATTTCCAAAACTCTGGTCTCAGTCAATAACTATTCCCATTATTAAACCCAATAAACCCAAAGATATACCCTCATCGTACCGTCCTATTTCTCTTACATGCAGCATGTGCAAAATACTGGAAAAAATTCTAAATCTCCGTCTAACATGGTATTTAGAAACAAAAGATCTCCTTACCCCATTTCAGAGGGGTTTTCGCAAGGGACGGTCTACATTAGATAATCATATTTCACTGCAAACCTCAATCAATGAAGCCTTTGCAAACAATCAGAAGTTGATTGCAATCTTTTTTGACATAACCCAGGCTTTTGATAGGACATGGAAACACTCTATATTAGCAACACTTAATAATTATGGAATTCAAGGTAACATGCTTGCTTTTATAAAAAAATTTTTAAGTAATCGTTCTATACAAGTTAGAATAAATGGAATCATAAGTTCTCCAAAAACGCTAGATAATGGAATCCCTCAAGGATCCATTTTAAGTCCAACCCTATTTTTAGTGGCTTTTAATAGCATCATAAATGTAATCAGAGCTCCTATTAAAGCTAGCATTTACGCGGATGATATTGTTATTTACACCAAATCTAATAACCTAGTTTCAGCAAGAAATATATTACAACTTATGTTAAATCGACTTCAAAATTGGGCATTACAAACCGGATTCAATTTTTCTGCAGAAAAAACTCAATACGTAATTTTTAGTAAAAATAACACTCACCATACAATTAATTTAAGATTAAATGATTTACCTATAAAACAGTCAACAGAAGTAAGTTTTTTAGGCCTAACTTTCGATAAAAAATTAAATTGGAATGTGCATATTAATAAATTACAACAAGCATGCCAAAACCGGTTAAACATACTTAAAATTTTATCTAATAAATTTTGGGGTGCCGACTGTAAAACATTAATTAACCTTTACAAATCATTTATTAGAAGTAAATTAGATTACGGTTGCATATCTTACGGTGCTGCAAGCAAAACTGCTTTAAAAAAACTAAATAGCATACAATCTACAGCTTTGAGATTAGCACTGGGTGCCTTCAGAACTAGTCCTATTAGTAGCTTACAAGTTTTAGCGAGAGAACCACCTCTATATATTAGACGCCAACAACTATCCCTAAACTATATAGGGAAAATATCAGCAGAGAAACAACATCCAGTATTCTCCCAAATTTGCCATCCGAATATTGGTTCTACAAAACCAACTAAAAATAGTACTCCCCTTATAGAACGAATAAAATCTTCTAACTTTGATATGGATAAGCTAAATCGATCTCTACAAGTCAGTGTAAATTTTCCTCCATGGATAATCCAACCACTTACCATTGATTTAACCCTCACAAAATACCCCAAATCAACTACAAATCCGATTTTCATTAAACACTTGTACTCCGAAGTGATATCTCATTATCCTAAGCATCTCCAAATTTTCAGTGATGCCTCTAAAGCTCATGACGGACATGCTGCTGCATACTACTGTAAATACACTACTCACACTATATCCATACCTACAAATTGCTGCATCCTCACAGGCGAGACCACAGCCATTTTGGAAGCCTTAATTTTCTTCAAAACGCGTAGTGAGAATAAATGTGTCATTATCACTGACTCATTAAATGCTCTATTAGGTGTAAAACAAATATACCCTACAAATCCAATATTTCGGGCTATAAAAAATGAGATAAATGTAATCCAATCAACTCGAAAAGAAGTAGCATTTATCTGGGTACCGTCGCATGTAGGAATAGCTGGAAATGAGAAAGTGGACAACCTAGCAAACACAAGTCGAATAAACTCACAATACACAACCAAATCAAGAAATTACCCCTACTCCGATCTTAAAAGCCTAATTAAAGACCACTGTATGAACATATGGCAAGACTACTGGAAAGATTCAGGAACCAAACTATATGAGATTTATCCCCTTGTGAAGACCATCTTGAATAATCCATCCAATAGAAGGGATCAAGTAATAATTAACCGACTAAGAATTGGACACACTGCACTGACCCATAGATTCTTAATCAACAAAGAACCTTCTCCAACCTGCAGAAACTATTCTCTCCCATTGACGGTGAAGCATATTCTGACTGACTGCCAGTACCACGAAGAAACAAGAAGAAAATATGGAATCTCAGATGACATCAAAACCACCTTAACCATAAACACTGACCATGTAATAAATTATTTAAAAGATAAATACATAACGTTTATATACATATATTTAATGTAAATAAAATGAACTTTTGTGTACGTTACTCCACTAATAACCCTTCGTGGTTGATGTGGATTATATGTTTTTTCTAAATAAAAGAAAAAAAAAAGTAAATACTTTCTTAATGTAAACTTGTAAATGTTTTAGAATAATATTAATTTGTAAGCAGAATATAATCAAATAAAAGTATTCGTTTTTAGTTTTTCTATATTTTGACGTGACAACGTCTTAAATTAGGTTGTGGCTCGGAGTCATTCATGAAAAAGTGTAACGCCCGCTCACGTCTGTTACGATGAGTCACCGAACGAGAGAGAGGCCCGCCGGACCGGCGAATGCCTTGCGTCTCTCTCCCACTCAAACATGATCGGCCCGCTGCGCGCGCAGCACTAGAGAATTAGGCGCGTTGAATCGGTGCGTGCTTGTGTCTCTGTCTTTCTCGAGCGTTCTTGGCGTTCAAGACACATTACAGCAGAAACACTTCCTTTCATTTCATATTTCTCCTATCATCGTCCTATCCTCAACAAAATCACTCAAATAGAAATTAGTTAAGTTTAAGTTTACATGTACAATGTTTTAGTAAACAAAATATATTTCTATAGTTAAAATTTGTGCAATTCTTATTTTCATTCAATTCCTTGTTCCTATTGTGCAATTTAATAATATTCATATCAATAAATATTCTACCGAGAAAAAGACGTTGTCACGTAAAATCTTCGCCCGTAAAACCGACTTTACAGGCAACAGATTTTTTTTTACCCCATAGGATTTTCTACATTGACATTGACATTGGTAGCATAGTATAAAAAAGAAAATAGTATGGACACTCGACAGGCGGGAAAAAGTACGCGTATCATTTAGCGCAGGCCATATCGCCATATTGAAAACAGGCCCACCGCTAGTGACATCTGACTGGTATTAATGTGACGTGTTTCGTGATTTGTTTGTTTATTTCTGTGTCGTTTTATTTTTCGTTTAATTAAGTCTAAAAATAGTTCTTTTTAGAACTAAATTGTATTATCCAATTTCAACTTCGTATATTATATACGTAGGTATATATTAGTTATATTAGTTTTGTCGTTTCCAAGAGATATTTGTAATTTCATTATGCCTGGAGACCATTGTGCTGTGAACACTTGCAAAAATTCAGGTTCGAAGACGGGAGGTACGTTTTTTACGTTTCCCAAGGATCCTCAAAGGTATGTATTTCTTTTGTCAATATCCGTAACTAATAAACGTAAATTACAAGTTTAAATGATTTAAGACTGGTTCATTTTTGAAGACCCCTACTTTTTGCTGTACCTCTACAACTATTAAAATAATATTTGTGTACTTACTTTTGTATATATATTTATATATATATATATATATATATGTATATATATATATATATATATATATATATATATATATATATATATATATATATATACATATAAATGATATTTCTATTTTGTTATGAAAGTTCATAAAACTCAAATTTGCTAAATTTTGTAATCTATAATGATTAAATTTTCACGTAGTAATATTTTTTATCCATTTTATCTAGTCAATTTTCAATAATTTTCAAATTCTTAAAATATATTTGTTTCAGGGCACAAACCTGGGCACGAGCTGCTGGACGGGAGAATTTATATGTAAAGCTTCCAGCTTTTCATAAATGTTATCAACTTTGTCATCTACATTTTGATGACAATTGTTTCTTAAATTATCTCCGTAACAGGCTTAAGTCTACTGCAGTTCCTACCATTTTTTCATGTATGCAGGGATCCTCAGACAATCACCGTGATCATTCATATTCACTTTTAGGTAAGTTATTTTCTATTGTTTTTTGGTAAATACTTATCTATTATTTTTAAAACGTCACTGTCCAAATGTAATAGCTACGAAGAGTCTCCAAGTCCAATGTCCAATTTTAATATTAAATATCATGACCTACTCTTGAATCACATTTGAATCATGAATGGATTATATATAATCCATTTAGCATATAACCACGCTATTTAAATCATATGTGATTCATTGGACAATGAAGTTTTAAATATGTTGGTTATCCCAAAAAGATATTTATTTTTAATATCAGATATTAATGTTTCATTATAAGACATCAAGTGCAAAACGTTATTAAAATTAAAAGGAGGTTTCTAAACTATTGAAACCTATGTTTCAATTTTAAATAGTGTTCCTTATGTTATTATATATCAAAGTTAAGAATGCTCTACAGGTTATACATGGTTATTTAGTCTGTTTGATCCACTCTATGTATAATCCTATTTTTTAAAAACAGTTAAAAATAAAAGTTGTTAAAAGTTATATGAATTTTAGTACTAGTAGTAAACATTCATAGGATTCATTCATAACAAGTGATAGAATTAGCACTCTTTTTCCAAAAGAAATATACAATACATTATAACATTTTTAAATTGGACTTTTTTCTATTATTACAAGAGTATTGACTTATGTATAATACATTTTTTTCTGTTTACAGATAATGTAGACAAATCAACTTCACCACTGTCAGAATTTTCTCCAACATTGAGCACTCAAACACCTTTACTTCTATCTTTCCATACTCCAAGGAAGGAAGTTCTCAGATCAAAAGTAAAGGAATTGAGAAATGAAAATTACCGTTTGTCCCAAAAAATAAATGAACTTGAGAATCAAGTTATAAAATATTTCAAATAAATCTATACAAAATAAATTAATTGTTTCGAGCAATAAATAGATTTTTTTACTACTAACATGAAAAATTACTATTATTTATTTAATTACTACAAGAAGTAAATTTTCTCTCTGTAGGTAAACAGTATTTACTTTTTTACCTAGGTAAGTAATGCAAAATAAGTGTTAGTATAGTGCCATGTAGTTGTTTTGATTTGTTGATTTACTTCTAATAAAAGTATTACAATGCCTTTAACTTCTTTTGCCGACACTGTTCACAATAGTGAAGTAAATATTCCCTCAGAGAACTCTGTTACAGGAAATGCAGAAATACATAATGGTTTGTAACAATTGTCCAATTAATTATAATTTTAACCAAATTTCCATGTTCCAAGTCTGGTTTAATACATGTTCATGTTCCAAATATTACAAATAATAGTTTTTTTATAATTGTTTGTTTTTCAATCATTTTTGTTTAGAATAAATTAAGCTTACATTAAGAATAAGCTAATATATAAATGCTAGTAGCAAAAAAATACTATACAGTTGTGGTAATCTGAAAACTGTATATAGCACGCATAATTAGTGCGAAAAGAACAGTATGAGGTTGTTCTACTAGCAAAGAGAAGCCGAATATAGTATGAAACTAGTACCGACTTACGAGCTTGTTTTTAACACTTATTAGATTGAATTGTAGTTTTTTTAAAGTGACATTCAGTTTTGATAAGGAAAACGTCAAATATACGTCTATTTTTTCATTAGTAATGAAATCACAATCAATCTAGGTTTTATCACAAGAAATTCTCGAGATATTTCGGTACCCACATATAGAATTTTATATCTTACTTTTATTTGTGGCATCCTGTCTTATGTTTCTAGAGAATGGTCACCATACTATTTTAACTATATTTACACCCTCGAAAAAAGTTATTAGGTAAAAACCTAATAACCGGTTTTTACTTTAAAAATAAAAAACCGGTTATAACCGGGACAAAAAAACAACCAATAAAACCGATTATTGCGAAGTAAAATAACCGGTTTTCGGTTAAAACCGGTAGGTTTTTCCCATCCCTAACTCATACTGGTAAGCCACATAGCCGCTTAAAATCTGTTAACAGTAATCTATATAAAAAAAAGCAAACAAGACGTAGGTATCAAAATCTGTGTGTATAATTTGTATTAGCGTCGGTGTGTAATTTACGAAAAAATTCCGATATACCTTGTTCTACAATAAACGTCAAGGTTGTCGATATGTATATTTAAAACATAATTTTATAAAAACTTGGCTGTTGAATATGAAAAACCGCAAACTCGAAGTACCATAGCGCATAAACGAATTACCGTATTCACCCAAAATCTGAAAAATAAATATGTTAAAATAATATACACAGAACGCAAAAGGATATTTTAATAATTTGACAATATCAATGACAGAAATTTCATGACCATATACATTTGCTTGTACTATAATTGTTGGTACAGACACTTCTTATCAAAAAAAAAATTGTAAAACTAACATAGAAATACGTGTTTTAGCATGTTTTTTTTAAGGGACAAAGAAAATCGACATTTTTATGTTTTGTTTATTTTTAATTTTAGTCACTTTATACCATTTTTTCTTAATAGGTGAGTTAAAAATATTGTCTTTTTACCATGCAACGACGATTAACCATGCAACGACGATTTAACGTTAGACGAGATGAATAGAGCCGTGGGCCTCCTTCAAGCTGGTATCCGACAAAATCAAGTTGCTGACCAGCTGGGTGTCTCCCAAAGTGTCGTAAGTCGTTTGTGGCGTCAGTTTAGAGACACTGGGAGTCCAGCCGAGCAACATCTAGGATGTGGTTGCTCTACAACCGTCGCTCAAGACCGATATTTAATTTTAAATGCCAGAAGGCAGCCAACAATCACAACACCCGAGCTGGTTAATGAATTACAGCTTGCACATAATGTAACAATTAGCAGCAGTACTGTGAGGAATCATCTCCATAAAGCCAATCTTCATAGTCAGCGATCACTGAGATGTCTACCTCTATCTAGAGGCAATCGCGCTGCAAGATTAACCTGGTGTCAAGAGTTTCAGAATTGGACTGACAATGACTGGGCCAGAGTTTTGTTTAGTGACGAGTCTAGATATGGATTTCATCCAGATTCTCGTCGGACAAGAGTTTGGAGACGACCCGGAAATGGAGAACGATTACGATATCTTCAAGAAGTATATATATACAGAGGCGGTACATTAATGGTATGTGGCGGAATCATGATTGACGAAAGAACTGACCTCATTTTCCCACGTGGCTTTCTCACAAGTCAGCAATATTTGGACACTATTATTGAACCTGTTTTGCGCCCGTTGGCTGCTGCTGTTGGAGGAAATTTTTACTTTATGCATGATAACGCTCGACCACATGTTGCGCATATTGTAACAAACGGGTTGGATAACGAGGGTATTGATATATTGCCGTGGCCAGCACAATCACCGGACTCGAATCACATTGAGCATGTATGGGACATGCTCCAACGAAGAATTACTCCATATATGGGAAATATCTACAATGAGTTTCAATTAAAAGAGCTTCTGAGAGATCAATAGACACAACTACCTCAAGCAGACATTAACAATTTGATTCGGATCATGAACAGTAGATGTAGAGCTGTGATAAACCAACGTGGTGGTCATACTTTATTTTAAGTTTATATTTCGTATTTTTGACATTTTATGGTGGTATGTGAAACATGGGTGATTTGCAATATATTTTTTTTGCTCCAATTTTCTGTTTTTTTTGCAATTTATGGTTTTTGATATAATAAACAACAATTTAAACTACAAATTTTGTATTACTTTTTTTAAGTTAATTACAGATAAACAAAATACGTCTATTTATAAAAATATCCCTAGACTTTTGCGTTGTGTGTATTTTATCGCGTTTATTTGAGCAAACTAAGATATCGAAAACCGCACAAGCGTGATCTGTCTATTTGTTGGTAGTTAGCATCTGTCTTTCAAACAAAACATGGTGGTAATTAATTATTTAGTGTAAAATATAGGAAAAATGTGCAAAAATACAGTATTTAGTGCTTATATAGTTAAATGTTTACATGGAACCACGGCAGTAAAAAGTAGGAGCCTAACACGAAGAAACAATGGTAAGTAATTTCGTGCAATAGTGATATGTAGTAGGTAAATAGGGTAGGTAATAAAAATGCATCGTTTGTCTACTAAACAATATTTGGAAAAAAAAGCAGGAAAGTTAAAAAACGTTACCACATTGTATTTTATTCCGTAGAAAAGCGTAGTTTGAAGAGACATGTACATAATGGCATCCACGCCGTCAAAAATCTCGAAAAAATGGTCAAGTAATTGAGCAATTAAAACAGTTCTGTTTTTTTTTTCTTACAGAATAGTATACCGATAACCGTCATAAAAAGTCTTATTCAGGGTCAACCAGTTAACTCAAAACCAGCAGCTTAGGACGGGTGTTGTAAACAAGGTGTTAAAATAAATGAAGTATATACAGATACTAAGCTAAGAGGCTGCTATTTGAGTTCGTTAAATATGCTACTTAATATGTCTCTTTTTAACAATCATGAAAAAAGTTCTTAAACAGTTTTAAAAAAAAATGTCCAGATGCTAGTGTGGTACAAAGGCGATGTATTTTTTAAAAATAAAAGTGATTATGTAGTAAAATGCTTACAATAATAGTAAATAGTACAAGCAGTAATTTCAAAATGAGTAATAAAAATGTATAATTTTAGAAGGTGAGACATGTGAGATGAATCTGTACCAGAGCCCTCTGTAAAACATTATTTGGAAAAGCAACACGACAATGACAAACGACGAGGAACCACTAAAATAAATAACGGTAAGTTTGTAAATTTTCCGCTTTATACAGCGCTAATTAAAAAAAGGATAGACATTAAAATATTGGTTACAAAGATTTCGGGATGTTGTTTCGTTAGACAGAATATTTCCTAGTAATTTTTATTTGAGCATCAGAGATCGTAAATTTGTACATATGCGGACGACAGCAATAAATAATTTATCATTTTTGCCGGTTAGATAACGATTTCCTGTTTTTCGACGATCGCCGATCTTTAACGATCGACTAACCTGATTAATATACGAGGTAAGGGAAAAAACTAAAGACACATCCTGTACACACATTTAAAAAGCATGGAAAACGGAAAGTCTACCTTGGAGAGTGGAGTCCTGTGGTGGACATTTAAGTCAACCTTGGACGAAAATTCAATACAAATTAAATGGGTCAATTCTCTGTTAGACATGATAAAGTCTAGCTTGGACTGAGCTATTCTAAATAAAATTCCAATGATGACCACATTCAAAAAGGGTTTTTTTGTTATGGAATAAAATACCAAAATGTTACGTATTGTTTATTAAAAAATTATAATAGATCTAACAATTTTAAAATAGTTTCTCTTTGCAGTTCGGCCTTTTTATTTAAACATAAATTCATTAGTTCAGCAATTATGTTACGTTTTTTAACCATTTTTTCTTTGTATGATTTTTGTATCGCCATCCCACGTTCAGTTTTGTAAAATTTTCTTCTCTTTTCATTGGCTTCATCTGTGTTTCTAATACCTTCCTCACCTCTTTCACACTTGCAGGTTGAGTTTACGTGTAGTTCATGCTCTGATGTAGGGTAGAAATTTCACGCCTCTGCTCGCTAGGGTAGAAATTTCATTACGTATACCTGCACAGAACTTTCCTCTCGAATGCAATCATTCTGATTTAAATACCCTTCTCTCGTAATGGGAGTGACGTTTACCCAAAAGTCCATCACCATCTCGAAGAAGGGGTTTGTGACCATCAGCACAGGCAGTGTATCTCAAAACACCAACACAATGATCCAAACAAACAATTTTTCTAAATGTAGTTTTTGGATGTAGTCTTTTCCCTGCACGTTGTATTTTCTTCTTGTAAGCCAACATTGTAGATCCACCTATAAAGTGAATTAATGGATAGAGGTGTTCGTGTGCAGTACTTTCGTCGTCTGCTACTAAATGACATCGGCAAATGGAATACCATTTTACATTAGGAGCACATACTAGAAGAGAAAAGTCATTCTCATTTAAGAGTAATTGATACCATTTTCTTGGTGACTCTTCGTAATCCTTTGCGATATCCTCTGCCACTTAAAAGAGCCAGATAGTCACTTTTTGACAAAATAGACATATTTTAACTAAATGCTTAAGAACAAAGAACTGAACTCTCAAAACTGTCTCACTAGACTAAAAGAGTCCTTACGAAGTCGTTAAATTTACCTGCTACTATAGCTTTCCCCACCCTACTTGATTATTTCACGCATGCGCTATTAACACGGTCAAAATGTGCCTTACGATGGTTAATGTATGAGGTTAGGTGGTGTCTGAAAAGCGACTCGACACATCGCAGTGACGTCAAAACGTCACAAGTCACGTCACGTCAAGTAGTCATGTTTTAACGTCAAAAGTGACGTCTTAACGTGACGTGTGACGTTTTGACGTTAAAACGCGACTTCTTGACGTGACGTGACGTGACGCCACCTAACCTAATACATCCATACTTAACCATCGTAAGGCACACTTTGACCGTGTTAATAGCGCACGCGTGAAATAATCAATTAGGGTGGGGGAAGCTGTAGTGGCAGGTAAATTTAACGACTTCGTAAGGACTCTTTTAGTCTAGTGAGACAGTTTTGAACGTTCAGTTCTTTGTTCTTAAGCATTCAGTTAAAATATGTCTATTTTGTCAAAAAGTTACTATCTGGCTCTTTTAAGTGTCAACGAAATTAATGCTCTTTCGCCAGAGGATATGACAACGGATTACGAAGAGTCTCCAAGGGAATGGTATCATTTACTCTTAAATCACAGTGACTTTTCTCTTCTAGTATGTGCTCCTATTGTAAAATGGTATTCCATTTGCCGATGTCATTTAGTAGCAGACGACGAAAGTACTGCACACGAAAACCTCCATGCATTAATTCACTTTTCAGGTGGATCTACAATGTTGGCTTACAAGAAGAAAATACAACGCGCAGGGAAAAGACTACATCCAAAAACTACATTTAGAAAAATTATTTGTTTGGGTCATTGTGTTGGTGTTTTGAGATACATTGCCTGTGCTGATGGTCACAAACCCCTTTTTCGAGATGGTGATGGACTTTTGGGTAAACCTCACTCCCATTACGAGACAAGAGTATTTAAATCAGAATGGTTGCATTCGAGAGGAAAGTTCTGTGCAGGTATACGTAATGAAATTTCTACCCTATCTAGCAGAGGCGTTAACAATTTAGAAAAGTATACGTCAGAGCATGAACTACACGTAAAATCAACCTGCAAGTGTGAAAGAGGTGAGAAAGGTATTAGAAACAAAGATGAAGCCAATGAAAAGAGAAGAAAATTTTACACAACTGAACGTGGGATGGCGATACGAAAATCATACAAAGAAAAAATGGTTAAAAAACGTAACATAATTGCTGAACTAATGAATTTAGGTTTAAATAAAAAGGCCGAACTGCAAACAGAGACTATTTTAAAATTGTTAGATCTATTATCGTAACACTTTGGTATTTTATTTCATAACAAAAAACCCTTTTTGAATGTGGTCATCATTGGAATTTTATTTAGAATAGCTCAGTCCAAGCTAGACTTTATCATGTCTAACAGAGAATTGACCCATTTAATTTGTATTGAATTTTCGTCCAAGGTTGACTTAAATGTCCACCACAGGACTCCACTGTCCAAGGTAGACTTTCCGTTTTCCACGCTTTTTAAATATGTGTCCAGGATCCTATGAGAAAACGCTAGGACGATTGCAAAAGATACGGGATTCCGGGTACAATCTGGTGGAGATGTGGGAACTAGATTAGATCAATTCCGTAGACTACAAAAAGGTTGAACAAATGGTGAAGCCTCTACAACCACGTGATAGTTTTTATGGTAGTAGAACTAATGCTACAAAATTACAGGTATTAGGCAGAAAACTTAGGTATATAGATGTTGTCTCTCTTTACCCCACTGTCCAATACTACGACACTTATCCTGTGGGTCATCCTATTAAAATATACAAGCCTAGTACTTATGACTCCTTATGGTTTGGATTCATTCATTGTACCGTACTACCACCAAGACATTTGTATCATCCTGTACAACCTCTACGGGGTGGTAAATTATCATTTCCCCTCTGTAAACTATGTGCAGAAACCATGCCTCCAATGTGCACTCACACCGATAGAGAAAGAATGTTTTCAGGGGTTTGGACAACGATCGAGATGAAGCAAGCCTTAGAGAAAGGATACATTGTAATCGATATTTTTGAGGTACATCACTTTGAACAGACATCTTGTTACTTGTTTAAAAGTTATATAACAAATTTTATGAAAATAAAATTGGAAGCCACACCTCTATATATATATATATATATATATATATATATATATATATATATATATATATATATATATATATATATATATATATATTGATACGATTAGGGTTTATAGAAAATAATTTATAAGTTATATACTACATAATATTAGATATTTGGTTGTTTTAAATAAGTTATATACTAGAGAATTTTATAAAAATTATTTATGTGAGGGCATTTTAAGAAATTAGCATATAATAATTGTAAAAAGTTGTATTTTAGTAGTTATGATTTTGTAGATATTTTTAAGTGAGCCATGTGACTAGGCAACACACTATACCCTCCATTCCTAAGTGTCATTTTAAGAATTTTACGAATATAAGTGGGGTTATATTGTTTGAAATGTGTATTTTATTAAATTAGAGTGTTAGTTACTAATTTGAATGTTTATTCTGATCTGAAAAGCCTAAATGTAAACAAAATTATTAATAGAAAAGAATGGAATTCTCTGGATCAGCGGAGATGACCATTGTTTACAGTCGAACATTCTCGATATAATGATTATGGCGGTGGATCGAAAAAATATTTTTTTCGAGAACATCTATATAGAAGTTAATAGAACAAATTGGAACATGATCTCTTACCAGATGGTTCTGGAATATCCAAAAGATATAAATACCCGTGATTTGGATTCAAGATGGCAGTTTTAGAAGTTTTTAGTCAGAAGTCAGGCCAGTTTATTATGAAAGTTAGTACCTAGACACATTTAGTTAGTGAATAGTGAAGTAAATTGTTCAGAATTTTCAAGAAGTCAGTCAGAAAAGTTTAGTAAGAAATATAAAGTTAGTTGGAGTCAGTGAATCAGGTACAAATAGTCAAATTGTTTAATATAGTGAGTTAAATGAAGATTAAAAATTATGCATATAATTTAATGCATATTTATAATTATACACAAATAATTATTGAAGATTAAAAAAAGTATATTGGAAGAAATTAAATTATATTATGGTTGGAGATTAGTATAAATCAACTTATAATAATTGGATATTGGTATATTGAAAAGAATAAATATAAATGCTGTTTGTTGGTGGTGTATAAATGCTGGTGAAGAAAACTATATCTTAAATTGGTAGAAGCTGATAATTGGAAAAAGTAATTTCACAAAAACAAGGATAACCGAAGTACGAAGACATTCAGTGGTGATTAGAATCTATATAGTGGAAAACAGTTCATTTAGGCATTCAGTGAAAGAAAGGTACAAAATTTTGTTAATATAATTTAGTTAGTGTTATAACAATTTCAATTTTGAAGATAGTTTGTTTAAATTTAACATTGTCTATATAATTTAATTAGTTTTATAAGAGTATCAATTTAAAGATAGTTTATTTTAAATTTACATTGGCTAGGTTAGATATATATGTGTGTTTCATAATAGTTATAATAAAGATAATTTAAAAAAGTACTTACAAGCTAATTCTTTGAGAACCGCGATAAAAACCCTATATATTATATTATTAAAAATACTCATTGCTCATCATTCAAACAAAAAACACATCATAACAATTTGGCGCCCAACGTGGGGCTCTCTATTTAAAAGAATTAGTTTGGAAAGATAAGTGCTCTCATATAATTAAATTAATTTTCATTAGAAAAAAAAAAAATTATAGATTTTAATTTTAATTATATTTGAACAAGTAAAGTCTCAAAATGTCTCAAGGAAAGAAAGGTACAAGAAGCAAAAAGAATGAAGAAGATGTGGAAGTAGAAACACAACCTATACAAGAGGAGAGTTTAGTTCAAGTTCCACAAGATACTGCAGAAATGAATCCAGAAAGAGAGGAAAATGTCAATATGGCAGCTTTGATGTCATTAATGATGCAGATGAACAAGACAATGGAAGAGAATACGAAAAAAATGGAAGAGAATACGAAAAAAATGGAAGAGAATTCAAAAGAAGTCAAAGAAGACATAAAAAAAATAGAACAGAAAATGGAAGAGAATACGAAAAAAATGGAAGAGAATTCAAAAGAAGTCAAAGAGGACATGAAAAAAATGGAACAGAAATTGGAAGAGAATTATAGAAAATTAGAAAAGAAAATAGAAGATAATAATAATAAAATTGTAAAGCAAATAGAAAAACAAATGGATAAAAAACTTGAAACTGCAGAGAAAAAAGTAGCAAATGAAATAAAAAGTATACGGAATGACTACAAGAAAAGGATAGACAATGAGAGGACAGAAGTAAAGAGGATTATTCAAGATAATAAGATAGAAATAGAACAGAAAATAGAGTTGCAAAAATGTAACTTAGAAGTAAAAATTAACGAAGACAGGAGAAACACAGAAGAAAAATTAGACGATATACAACAAAATATCCAAATAAATTGTAATCAAATAAGAAATGTGGAACAGAGAATAGATGATATTTCACAAATAAGAGACATAGGGAGACCTTACTTAAATTTAACAAATGAGACTGGGATTAAATTCTCTGGTAATATAAAAAATTTGCATCTTAGAGTATACATAAATAGTTTAAAACATAAATTAAGATTTGTGAATAATATTAATGATATTAAAGATTATATTAGAATGACATTAAATGACAATGCAGCAACTTGGTTTGCTAGTATTGAGAATTATTTAGATAATTTTCAAACATTTGAAAATAAATTTTTAAATTATTATTGGGGTGAATTAGAGCAAGCCAAGTTTAGAGAAATTCTATATTTTGGAAAGTATAATCAAAATTTAAAATCAAATATGGTAGATTATGCATTGAAATTGATAACAGTTGCAAAATATTTAGAACCACCACTTAGAGAGGATAAAACAGTCTTAAATGTATCTAGACATTTTGATGCTGATGTTGTGCAAACCGTAACTGTACAAAATATTCAAACAATAGATAGTTTTATTAATTTTATTCAAAGAATACAAAGAGGCAATATGACAAGTAATAATAACAACAGAAAAAACAACAATAACTTTCAATATAATAAAAATGATAATCAACAATATAGAAAATCATATAACAATAATACTAGGTATGGTGATAATTTACAAAATTTTAATAATACTAACACTAATCCAAATAGACAGAACTTTAATAATAATACTAGTTGTAATAGACAAAATTTTAATAATAATACTAATTATAATAGACAACATTTTAATAACAGTACTAATAATAATAGACAAGATATTAATAATAGAAAAAATACAGAGCGACCTAACTATAACAGACAGGTAAATTGTGTTCGAAGGAATAGAAGCTGCGAAGGCAGGGAACGAAGTAGTACAAGGCAGGAGAATGTGAGTAGAAGTCATAGTAGGGAAAGACATAGGACATCAGATTCAAGTGGTCAGATACAATCTGACAATTCTAATAATCAAAATTTTGTGCAGTAAACTTTCTGAATTACAAGTTAGGCCATTGCTATTATGAAAAACCTTCTGAATTTATTTCTTTAGATGAAGATAAAATTATTGAATCTATTAATTTAATTTATATAAATGCTTTGGCCAAAAATAAAATGATTAAGATTATGATAGATACTGGTTCAGAAAGTACTTTAGTCTCGGAGAATTTTATTTTTAATACATTAAAATTATCAGATATAATAAAGATTCCAAAAATTAAAATTGTTGGTGCAAATAATAAGAAGTTGGGTGAAATTGATAAACTAGCCAATTTTAAAATTAATATTCTTAATAAAGAAATTAATATGCAAGGATTTATTGTCAAGGATTTATGTGTTGATATATTAATGGGAAATGATGAATTGGAAAAGAAGAAAGTAAAGATAGATTTTGAAAAAAAAATGGTAACTTTGGAAGGGCAAATAATTAAATTTATGCAGAAAGATGAGGTAGAAGAAGGAATAAGAGTTGATAGGATATTATTAAAAGAAAATAATGATGTTTATGAAGAAGAAATGTATTTTGATGATAGGGAAATGTCCCAGAAGAATGTAAAGAATAATTATTGTAGTGAATATTTAAGGAATGGAAATTTTAAGCAGATGGATGCCTACGAGGCGGAGTGCGTAAAATTGGAAGCAAGGAATAATGAGTACATAATGAAGAATAATTTTATTTGTAAAGAAGAAGATATAATGAAAGTTTTAAATTGCCCTGAAGAATATAAATCAATAGTCATTTCCATATTGCAGCAACACAAGGGACTTGTCAATAAAGAAAATAGAATTGCACAAAATTATATCCATAGTATAAAAGTTAAAGAAGAAAAAGATTTTAAAACAAAATCATACCCAATACCATATAAATACAGAGAAGAAGTAAACAAAACAATTAATAATATGTTAGAAGATGGGATCATTGAGAAAGCAGACACACGTTTTATTAACCCCATAGTAGTAGTACGAAAAAGATCAGGTGAAATCAGGTTATGTTTGGATGCAAGGAATAAGAACAAGATTACTGAAAAGCAATTTGAAGCACCAATGAGTATAGATGGAATATTAGGAAGAATTACAGGAATGTCATTTTTCACTAAAATTGATTTACAGCATAGCTTTTGGTTAATACCTCTAGAAAGAAAAAGTAGACAGTATACAGGATTTCAGATATATGGAGTAGTATATCAATTCAAAATAGTACCATTTGGACTTCAATCATCTTGCAGTGCTCTATGTAGATGTCTTCATGATATTTTGGATCAATATGAACATTTTGTAATTCACTACATTGATGATATATTAATTTTTTCTAAAACGGCTGAAGATCATGAGAAACACCTAAAAATTATAATAAATAGATTAGACAAAGTTGGACTAAAAATACATCAAGAAAAATGTACATTTTTTCAAAAAGAAGTCATATATCTAGGTTATAAACTTAACACTAAGGGAATCGAAATGGATCCAGAACGGACACAAGTCATTCAGGAATATAAAACACCACACAATTTAAGAACTTTAAGAGGATTTATTGGAATAATTAATTATTATAAAAGGATGATACCAGATCTAAGTATAAAAGAAATTCCATTACTTGAACTACTGAGAAAAGGTGTAAAATGGAGATGGGATCAGAGAAGAGAACTAGCATTCCAAGAAATTAAAAACATTTTTCTGTCAAATTTGAAAATATACTATCCTGACTACACACAGCCATTCATATTAAGAACAGATGCATCAATAGAGAGATTATCAGGGGTATTATTACAAATACATGATGGGGTCGAATACCCAATACAATTCATTTCAAGAATTACAAAGCCACATGAAAAGGGTTACTCAGTTTCAGAATTAGAACTAGCAAGTATAATACACTGTGTCACAAAATTAAGATTTTATTTGTTGGGTAATGAATTTACAATAGAAACAGATCACCAAGCTTTAACGTCTATATTAAATAACAAATATGGAAACAGTAGAATACATCGGTGGAGTCTAATACTTAGTGAATACTGCTTTGAAATCAAATACATTTCTGGAAAATCCAATATAGTGGCAGATGCTTTATCAAGGTTAGAAAATACACCACAAAAAGGGCAGCGAACAATAAAAATTGGATTAAATCAATTAGTAGAAAGTACTGGATTATATTCTAAAGAAGAAATTATAAGAGATCAGATCAATTTGAGTGAAAAACAAAAAGTCCTTAGGAAAGATGGAGTTTATTATAAAATAATAAATGGCATAGAAGTATATGTAATAACTAGAACTTTAGCAAAGAAAATATTGAAAAATTTACATAACAATTATATGCATATTGGTTCAAGAAAGCTATGGATGCTATTTAGGAACAATTATTTTGCAAAGAATGACATAAGTATAGCAAAGGAAATTACTACCCAATGCCCAATATGTCAACTAAACAAAGAAAAGAATTTCAAAAACCAGAACACATATAAATCTAATGTTGTATATGAAAAACTCAATACAGTTTCCATGGATTTTATTTCAAATTTAGTTCTCAGTCCAACAGAAAAAAAGCATATACTAGTGATAGTTGATTTATATACAAAATTTATTAAACTATATCCCTGCTCTAGAACAAATGTTAAAACATTAAAATTATATATTAATCAATTTTTCGAAGAAATAGGACCATTTAGAAATTGCATAATAGATAATGCTACATATTTTAACAACCAAAAATTTCGGACATTTTGTGAGAAAAAGGGAATCAACATTCATTTTACAAGTATCAGACATCCTCAGGCAAATCCTGCAGAAAGATATATTAAAGAAGTTATAAAATATTTAAGGATACTGTGCCAAAATCAACACGAAACTTGGCAGCAACATATACCACAAGTAGAGTATTTTTTAAATAATACACATAATTTGAATACAGAGGAAGTACCAGAATATTTAATGTTTGGCCATATAGGAAACAGAAAGTGGATTAGTGAATATAATCAGGATATGTTAGAACAAGTAATGCAGAAAGTGAATAACCGAATTAGGAGGAAAGCTGAAAAATATATCAGAAGACAAAATCGAAATATAAAAAAACCAATCACATTTCAAAAAGGAGACCTAGTGTTAATTCGTTCACTTAGAAAAAGTAATGTTAAAGAAAACCGTTGTAAGAAATTACAACCAATGTTTGAAGGTCCATATACAATTGAAAATCAGAATGGACTAAATAGTTATGTGTTAATAGATGCAGAGAACAGACTAAGAGGCATATTTCATATCAACGACATTTTTCAATATCATGAAGAGATTGAATAATATTTTCTATACCTTTAACACAAATATAATAACACTAATAACTTACTGATAGATCCATTTCATAGGTAGATGGTAGATTTCATTATTTTGAATCAATTTGACATTATACTTGTTGAATTTTGTATATATGGAAATTAATTTGTACCCTAAAAATCATAATTTGGGGTTAGACACAAAATTGATACTATAATTGCTATAAAAATGTCTTTCTAATATAATAAAGTGAAAAAACTTACCAATTTATATTGATGAAAGTTATTTTGAATGGAAATAATTCCTGGATTTTGTCTATAAATAAACAGAACACCATATCGATTATATTTTAATTAAGGTTATATTTTATTCTCTGATATCGCATCCATTGCTCCATTTGACATGACAGTTTGACCATAGAATAGCCGAACTGTGCTCCGTTGTTCTCTGTTTTGACATAGACAGCGAACAGGAATGTATTTAACACATTTTAAATAAAAAAAAAATTGATTTATTAAATTTAATAAGGTATGAGAAAATTAATATTTAAAGAAATAATAAGTAAATTATTTATTTTAAATATTATTTTGGGGTATTGATACGATTAGGGTTTATAGAAAATAATTTATAAGTTATATACTACATAATATTAGATATTTGGTTGTTTTAAATAAGTTATATACTAGAGAATTTTATAAAAATTATTTATGTGAGGGCATTTTAAGAAATTAGCATATAATAATTGTAAAAAGTTGTATTTTAGTAGTTATGATTTTGTAGATATTTTTAAGTGAGCCATGTGACTAGGCAACACACTATACCCTCCATTCCTAAGTGTCATTTTAAGAATTTTACGAATATAAGTGGGGTTATATTGTTTGAAATGTGTATTTTATTAAATTAGAGTGTTAGTTACTAATTTGAATGTTTATTCTGATCTGAAAAGCCTAAATGTAAACAAAATTATTAATAGAAAAGAATGGAATTCTCTGGATCAGCGGAGATGACCATTTTTTACAGTCGAACATTCTCGATATAATGATTATGGCGGTGGATCGAAAAAATATTTTTTTCGAGAACATCTATATAGAAGTTAATAGAACAAATTGGAACATGATCTCTTACCAGATGGTTCTGGAATATCCAAAAGATATAAATACCCGTGATTTGGATTCAAGATGGCAGTTTTAGAAGTTTTTAGTCAGAAGTCAGGCCAGTTTATTATGAAAGTTAGTACCTAGACACATTTAGTTAGTGAATAGTGAAGTAAATTGTTCAGAATTTTCAAGAAGTCAGTCAGAAAAGTTTAGTAAGAAATATAAAGTTAGTTGGAGTCAGTGAATCAGGTACAAATAGTCAAATTGTTTAATATAGTGAGTTAAATGAAGATTAAAAATTATGCATATAATTTAATGCATATTTATAATTATACACAAATAATTATTGAAGATTAAAAAAAGTATATTGGAAGAAATTAAATTATATTATGGTTGGAGATTAGTATAAATCAACTTATAATAATTGGATATTGGTATATTGAAAAGAATAAATATAAATGCTGTTTGTTGGTGGTGTATAAATGCTGGTGAAGAAAACTATATCTTAAATTGGTAGAAGCTGATAATTGGAAAAAGTAATTTCACAAAAACAAGGATAACCGAAGTACGAAGACATTCAGTGGTGATTAGAATCTATATAGTGGAAAACAGTTCATTTAGGCATTCAGTGAAAGAAAGGTACAAAATTTTGTTAATATAATTTAGTTAGTGTTATAACAATTTCAATTTTGAAGATAGTTTGTTTAAATTTAACATTGTCTATATAATTTAATTAGTTTTATAAGAGTATCAATTTAAAGATAGTTTATTTTAAATTTACATTGGCTAGGTTAGATATATATGTGTGTTTCATAATAGTTATAATAAAGATAATTTAAAAAAGTACTTACAAGCTAATTCTTTGAGAACCGCGATAAAAACCCTATATATTATATTATTAAAAATACTCATTGCTCATCATTCAAACAAAAAACACATCATAACAATATATATATATATATATATATATATATATATATATATATATATATATATATATATATATATATATATATATATATGATAACGATCAGCTTTATATTCAAGCCATTAACGAGCAGATGGGTATTGAGTTAGATGCTACAAAACTCTAAGTCAACCCAGATATCAGGAATGTTGCAAAACTATGCCTGAACACCCTGTGGGGGAAATTTGGTCAGCGTCAGGACCTATCACAAACAGAATATATTACTGATTGTAAACGATGGTTCGATATACCGACGGATGATAAGATTAATATTACTAATTGCATATTTTTTGATGACAATATGGTACAGGTTACATATTCTGTTAAGGAACAATTCCGGAACTTATCGACTAGTACTAATATATATCGCTGCTTTTACAACGTCACACGCACGGTTACGCCTGTACGACATGATTGATAAATTAGGGGTAGATACAGTATATTTTGATACTTATAGCATTGTCTATGTCGATAAAAGTGTATATAATACTGTTCCTACAGGCTCTTTACTAGGCGAATGGAGTGACGAACTTGATAATGATAAATATATTATCGATTGTTTATCGTCAGCACCTAAAACCTACTTTTTTCGAACTAACAAGGGTCGAGAAGTGATGAAAATTAAGGGTTTCACTTTAAACAATGAGAATTCCTTATTGTTGAACTCGGCCACTATTAGCGAGGCAATTCACAATAGTACTCATAAAAGGGTTTTATACTATGACCAAATATGTAGAAATACTCTCACCAAAGACATTATTACTAAACAAAGAGTATCTAAGACTTTTTGTGTGAATTATACGAAGCAGCGTATATTACCGGAACACGATGGTATTATTGATACATTACCTTGGGGATATTAGTATTTGTGGTTAGTCAATAATTGTCGATTTTATCACCTATGGATTTTTGTATAGTATATGTAATGAGTTGTATTGTTGTAGATCATGGCTCATGAACCTCAGACTTCGCAGCTCAGGGGCGACGAATGTTGGGACGAGTGGTGTGTATCATCCCTACGGTACATAAAGAGGCGGTACATGTACATTCATAAAAATGAGTGGCGGGTGGACGATGACTCATCGCCCCAACAATTATTAACAACCGAGAGTAGAGATACCTCTACACTGGTGAGTAGAGATACCTCTATCTTGGAGAGTAAGGATACCTTTACCCTGGAGAATAGTTGTAATAATTATTCATTATCCCAACATTCTTCATACACAGGCATGTCTGATGATGATGAATGTTGGGGTAATGAATGTTCCGAATCGCCATTACCCCATATTATATAAAATGCTAGAGATAAAAACATCATACAGAACTATCTGTTGATTAAAATGTCTAAAGCCAGCAAAAAAGCGTTTAGGGAGAGCAAACGCTTACGTCATCGGAACCTGTTTCCACGAGCTTCCCCCTAAACGCTTTCTTCTAGACTTTACTCATTTTTTAGCCTTTGTTATGATATAGTATTGTAGATTAGTTTTTTGTAGCTTTTAGGGTCTTTTTGATAGTTTTTTAGGCCCATATGATATATAGTCTTGTAGATTAGTTTTGTAGCTTAGATTTCTTTACGCTTTTACTACATCTTGTAATTGTATCGCTTTTGCTACATCTTGTAAGTGGATAACAATATATATATCGGCTTTTAATACATTGTGTTTTTATTAGTTTTCTTTATTTTAGCAACGTTATGGCTGATGAAGAATATTGGTTAATTGACACCCATGATCTAATAGCTGATCTGGATATATGGTTGATAGATAGCTTCTTAAATCAACAGTGTGATGAGTCATGTGATATCGTATTTTGTCAAACATGTAATAACAATATAAACGGCACGAACCAGCCTACTATATGTTTTTTTATTGTATGCCATGCTAAAAAATCTTTGAACCATACGTATTTTATTACTTAAAATGACCTACCAACCTCTTATCTATTCAGATGAGTAGTAACCGTTGACATGGACAGTATATGGTCGCTGAAGTCACACGTCATATCAAAAAGTTTTACGCATATATGCACACTTTCCAATTATTACTTAACTCATATATTAAAGAAGGAGCAGATCTAAGTAATACAGCCTTTAGAAACAGCCTTACGTAACGCACTGTATACAGCAAAACAAAAAGCAAACTACAAGAATGGAGACAAAATAAGAGTAACAGCTTTTAATAATAAACTCAATAATCCGGTGTCTACAAAGATGTCTACAAATGTCAATATGATGGCGTTGCTGGAAACTATAGAAGACATCATAACTTCTGATCAAACACTAGGGTTACACGAAACAACGTTTGATATACAAATTATGAAAACACCTTAACTCTTTTGTTAATTCTATTAGCGTAATATGCATTAATATATTATTTGTTCTGTGTTTTATTACAAAACCACCCACCCACAGCATGATACGTTGATTCCTTCTTCGATTACCATTTCACCCAACCACACAGCTACACACGTTGCTACTTCAGACAACTTCTCCCATCACCTGATTCATCATCACCCGATGACGTCACACAACTTCTCCCATCACCTGATTCATCATCACCCGATGACGTCACACACCAACGCGATGACTCACCGACAGTCACGCTACAACCGACGCCTCCCCGACGCTACGATTCACCATCCGTCGCTCATCACAGCAACGCTTTACCCGACGCGACGCCACACTCTATTACGTCACGCGTCAACGCGACGCTTCACCCCGATGCCACACTCTATTACGTCACGAGTCAACGCGACGCTTCACCCCGATGCCACACCCTATTACGTCTCGCGTTAACGATGCTCCCCCCGACGCGTCGCCAAATCGGGTCACGCATCCAACACGCTGCGCACGCGCTCTCGTGTTCTACGTGAATCCACCCAAAAAACTGTAGTGCCCTTACTCTACTTATTCGATTATATTGTTATAGTTTCAATATTTAATCATTTACAATTTTCGCTCATGCTTTGGGAATTGGGTTCCTTTTTGAATACAATAAAGTAAAATAAAAACTATATGTTCACAAAAATATTAACCTTTTTTAGTACCTAGGTAGCGTGGGGCAGTTCATAGTCGTTTATAATCCTATTAAACTGAACCCATTAAAATCTAGGTAACGTGGGGGAATTCGTAGTCGCCCGTTGGCAATAAAGCCTCTTTATTATTGTAAATAAATAGAAGTCTTCTCGTTTTATTTCACACCTCAACAATAGACAAAATGTTACTTAGAGATAATATTTCTATTATTGTATAGTGTATTTAAACCTTTTCACTTTATGATTTAATTTATAATCCCATCGAAGATTTTGATCTAATAATTTGCCTAGATATTTATATCTAATGAATAACTGGAATGAACTTACGAAATGCTTTTTTTTTAATATATTTTTGTATTTAAACTACATGTTTAGAGTGCAGCTAATCATCTGCAGAGAGCACTTAACAGATTCGTAAGATGGTGCATCAAATGGAAAATAGCCATAAACCCAGATAAAACACAGGCTGTAATGTTTAGTCACAGAAAAAGTGTACCGAATCAAGAACTAACAATTGGAAACACCCCAGTACAATGGACAAATGAGGCCAAATACCTAGGAGTGTTACTCGACAAAAAGCTTACATTTACGCAGCACATAAATCAGCAAACGTATAGAGCCAAAGCGCTGAAAAGTCAGCTCTCATCGCTAATTGGCAGAAGAAGCAAGTTAAGGTTCAAAACCAAAATCAGGATGGCGAATAGCATTATCCTACCAGTCCTCTCGTATGCCTCCGCTGCGTGGGGACACACCTGTAAAACTAACAGGAAGAAAATACAAACAGCGCAAAATCAATTAATAAGAGACGCACTGAATCTGCCAAGATATGTACCTCTGAGAAATTTATACAGAGACTCAGGACAAACAAGAACCCTACACACAATGGACAAAAAGGCATACGAACTTTTCAATGGACTAAATAACCACCCAAGTAGCATGTTGAGAGAGCTGACAAACTACAACGCAAACACCAGGACGGTACACAGAAGACCTAAACAGCAAATAGCCGGATATAGGGTCCCAAACTAATAAATGAAGAATGAGATGGTCGCAAAGGCGTCTAAACAAAAGAATGCAGACATCAGAAAACAACCACCAAAAAAATCCTTCTCTTTTAGGACTCTGGCGAGAGGATACAGGTGCCAAGGCACTTAGATAAGGACACTATACACCGGGGTGTGTGGAGGCCGTATACACCCTGCAATGCACACCCCAACCCACCCACACAATTTAGCATGTAAGAAATAAAAGGGTAAGAATTGTGCCGGCATTTTAAAGTCCCAACGCCAAGGAAGGCCCCACAAAAAAAAAAAAAAAAAAAAAAAAAATCGGTTGATTTCTCTTAAATTCAGTTAGTTTTTAGTCAATTTTAATCATTAAACGTTTTAACGTAAAATCACTTAAATTCTCCATATAGAAGACCTCTCAGGCCTTCTATATACCGCTGATGCGGAATAGGCCCTTAAGGCGGATCAAGTGATACTGATCCTCTCGCGACACCCGAGCACCGAGGTCATGTGCGGCAAACATGGGCTCAGTGGCCGGACCCACATCGGACACCCAGTCGGCGAGGAGAACAAAATTTATTTTTACCAAATCGGCGGCTGAGTGATCGAGCACACACTCTTTCCGAACATGAAGTCGACAGCTCAGGCTGTCCACTCCATGGACGGAACACACGCTATGTCCAATATCAAATCTTCAGAATTCATATCCGAAATTGGACAGTATAATTTTATCACCCAGTAGACAGAATGAATCTATTTGTTATTAAATACACACATTTTATTTTGATAGGGCATTTAGGTAAATAATTATAATGATGACTGTCTTAATCCTTTTGTGTCTGGCTGTATGACGATAAGTCTAAGCCAAAAAAAAAAAAAAAAAAAAAAAAAAAATACACACACGTAGTTAATTAGGTTACATACACATTTGGTCAATTATAAATAATAATTTGGACATCAGTCAAAAGTACTGACAAAGTTAAACAATTTACATAAATTAAATACACATATCACGCTAGGTACGCGAAAAATATTGACCCAAATAGAATTTATATAAAACTAATATCTCTTGACTAGAGAAGCATTCAATCAATATTCACTCAACGAACATATAGTCTTCAACGATCAACTTCATCAGTCTCTACTCAAAGTAATCCCGGGTCTACACCCATAGTGTACGTCTCAACAATAAACTCTGCTACTATTATTTGGTGTTTCCATTACAACAGAACGAACATCTTCACTGAGCCAACGAAGGGAATTTGTTCATGGTCCTATCGAGAAACAGAATACTTCAAGGAAGTTTGAGAGAGCCTATACAGTCCACGCCAGCAACACCCTCAGTAGCAGAGAGAGACCACTAGACCCGGGAGAACGAGAGCAGTACCAAAGCCAAGAGCCAGACTAGAGCCGAGAGCAGTACCAAAGCCGAGAGCCATACTAGAGCCGCAGAGCAGCCAAAGGACAGGACCGATTGCAGAACCCACCAGAAGCGAGGGATCCTCAACGTCTAAGAACACAAAAAACCGTAAGTTTTTGAATAATTACAAAATCTTCCAACTTTTACAATCTTACAATTTAACAAGTTTTTTTTTATTACAATTTAACAATTTAGAACAACAATCTCCACTCTATCAATCGTATAATAATGTACTTTAGAATGCATACCATTTAAATAATACAGAGAATTGATAAAACAAAAATAAACGTCATTCACAACTATAATTAACTAAACAGTAATTTTGTATGACAATTTGAAAAAAGAAACGTTCATACATATAGCTTGCTTTTAATTACAATTAAATATTTTATTTCGAAAAATTAAAATAATTACGTAGCAAATAATTTCATTTATTTTGATAACAATATATAAATATATATATGTATATATATCATTATAAGAGTGTGTGGATTACATCTTGACCTACCTCAATGCAAAGAATAGCACAGCAGGCAAGGTCAAACTCATATTTCGCTAAATTGCACATTCCGATAGAAAAGAAAGTGTTATAATACAGGTATACTTATTTAATACATAACGTACATTTAGTATTGTCTAATATATTTACCGCTGAATGTAAAAAATTTTAAAATAATCATGGAGAGTCTATACGTTAAGCAAGCGGAAATAGGAACAGAAATAGTGAAACTCGTTTCAAATACAAAAAAGGATTCCCAATCTCGGAAAAATCAACAATACATCCGGGATAGACAGGAAAAATTAAAAGAATATTGGGCAAAATTTTTAAATAACCACGAAAAGCTGCTAGAAGGGGGTATAACGAAAGAAAAATATTTTGAAACAAAATACTATGATCAGGTATTTAAGACATACATTGAGGGGAAAACCCTGTTGGAAGAATATGGAAGGGTGCTGAAAAGAGGAAAAGCACCGAAAGTAGAGGAAATACTGGATAATCAACGGCAGAAGAACCGTGAAAGATCATCTAGCAAAATGTTTAAGGTGCAGGAGGTATAAAAGCCAAGCAGCACAACAATTAATGGGAGATCTACCGAAAGACAGAGTGAACCCGAGTCATCCCTTTACTAACACAGGGATAGATTATGCCGGGCCAATAAAAATAAGTACCACGAGAGGCAGAGGACAGAGGAGCTATAAGGGCTACATCTCAGTATTTGTGTGTCTGTCAACGAAGGCAGTACACCTTGAGGTAGTAAGCGATATGTCTACGGATGCTTTCATCGCAGCGTTCAAGAGATTTACGGCACGCAGAGGACTGTGCAACAACGTATACAGCGATAACGGAACCACATTCGTAGGAACAGCAAATTTGTTGAAAAAAGAAAATCAAAAAATAGATGACGAGATAAAACAAGGATTACGGGCACTAGGTACCCAGTGGCATGTCATACCTGCATATGCACCACATTTCGGAGGATTATGGGAGAGCGCAGTGCGAATAATGAAATATCACTTGAAAAGAATCATCGGGGAAACAGTTCTAACATATGAAGAATTGAGTACGGTGCTGGCACAAATAGAAGCATGTATGAACTCGAGACCATTATGTGGGTCATCAGAAGACCCTGAAGGGAAAATAGCCCTGACACCAGCTCACTTCCTTATAGGGAGAGAAATTATATCACCAAATCGGGAAGAAGAGCTTACGACTTATTTGAAGATGCCGACGAGGTGGAGATTAGTGGAGAAAATAAAAAGAGACTTCTGGAAAATTTGGAAACAGGAATACCTGCACCAATTACAACAGAGAAATAGATGGCATAAGGCGCACCCTAACATAAAAGAAGAAGAAATAGTTATAATTAAAGAAGAGGATACACCTCCAGGCAGATGGCCATTAGCGAGGGTAACATAAACACACCCTGGAGCGGAGGGATTAACCAGAGTAGTAACAGTGAGAAAGGCAAACGGGAAACTGACTAAAAGACCCATACATAAGCTAATACGACTGGAAGAAGAGAAACAGGAAAAGCCGAAAAAGGCAGCAGCACTAAGATGGAAGAAAATACTAGTAGCTATAATGTTTTTAACGATGTTAAAACCCATAAAGGCAGAACCGTATAAAATATATAATCCGGTACCAGGATTTTTCACAGAAGACCTTGGAGAGGTCGTCATAGACCGGGGAACATTTCGAATAAAGGTGTTACTCGAAAAAGGAAGAATTCGAACAGAGCACCAACTAATAGGAAATATGATACAAGGCGTACGAGAACTGTGTCATGAGATAAAAATCGTGAATTGTAAGGATATAATAGAGAAATTGGAGGAAGGACAAAGAAAGGCGGAGTCAGTAAGCGAGGGGCTGACAGTAGAAATAAAAGGAAGGGAAAGAAGAGGAATATTAGGAACAATATTAACCTCAGTATTTGGAGTCAATGACGAAGCCTACAGTAACATTGAAGCATTAGATAATAACCAAAAGGAGCTAATAAAGGAATCACAGCACCAGGCGAAGATAATGTTAGAAACAATAACATCAATCAATCACACAGAGAACAGGATAAACGAGCAAATGAACAAGTTTAACAAAGCACTAATCACAGGTCTACAAGAAATATCTAAAGGACTTAACGAAGTAGAAGACAAAGCACAAAAACTAGAAACCGAATATAGCACGTTACGAATACAAACGATAGCATTACAAGTTATGGACTTCATAAACGAATATACTCAATTTTACGAGGGAATATTAAAACTTCACTATAACCACGGACACTTCATTGATATAGTGAAACCGGGTGAAATAACCAAATTAATAGGGAAAGCAGGGCAGATACTGCCTCAAGGGGTCGAAATACGACGACAACCCATTATAGAAACAGAAGTCAGTCATGACGACAGATATATAACAGTCATCGGCTACTTCATAGTGACAGGGAAAAATAAGTACAGCATGCTCAAAGTCACGGCCATACCACTTAACGTTGAGGGGTCGGTGTTGCGCACATTTGTCGCCCCAAGGAATCTACTGGTCGTAGATTATAACACACTGCACTACTTCGAATTGACCACGGAAGATAGAGAAAGGTGCTTACTGTTGACAAAGGCGCAGATAGCGTGCTCACCAACGGCTATAAGAAACATGGATACCCAACCAAAGTGCATACTAGAAGAAATTTATGAGCGATCTAAGAATAGCACATGTCCAGTGGTAGCCAGGACAATACAGACAGCTCAATGGAGTAAGATGGGTACTCCCAACCTCTGGCTAGTTATCACGCCAGTCACGATACACATATCCATTATTTGCGATGGAAATCGGAGCGAAAGAGTACTGGAACGAGTCACATTCCTGAAGCTTTCACCCAAATGTATCGCCCAAACGAAAAATATTACATTACTCCCCACTAGCAGTGGGGTGGACAGAGCAGTGACGAGTTACCTGAAGTCGCCAATCACTCCCGTGGCCCAACTGGTGGCGAGGACACCCCGCAAGTTTAACACGCCTCTAAACACCTACCTTGACATACCAGGAGGAGAGCTACGTCATGTGTTACTTGAGGAGGAGAGTCTTGAACAAGAAATGACGCATACGCAGTGGCGATCGATTCACGAATCTAATTGGCATTATTTTGTGGCCACCGGGATCATTACTATAATGGTAATAATTGGGATACTCACGTTATGGAAGTACCGTCCTGTTGCACGACTATGTCGTTCAGGGAATCCACAAACTCAGACTAACGAACAGGAAGTACCTGTATTAGTTAGTAATCGGCACAACAATGTACGGTCGACTTCCCAAGTTGACATCCCACTTTCCACATTTTCATCCAATTGCCCTAATTTTAATCTAGAGATAGAGTCGGACATTGATAGCTAGGGTACGGTTGGAAGATTATTGATTATTCTTAAACTATTTATAATTTATCATGTTTGAATTTTACTATGTTATGTAATACTTATATGTAAACTTTGAGTATTGACACTTGGGCCAGATTGCCCGATTCCGCAGTATGTCCAATATCAAATCTTCAGAATTCATATCCGAAATTGGACAGTATAATTTTATCACCCAGTAGACAGAATGAATCTATTTGTTATTAAATACACACACGTAGTTAATTAGGTTACATACACATTTGGTCAATTATAAATAATAATTTGGACATCAGTCAAAAGTACTGACAAAGTTAAACAATTTACATAAATTAAATACACATATCACGCTAGGTACGCGAAAAATATTGACCCAAATAGAATTTATATAAAACTAATATCTCTTGACTAGAGAAGCATTCAATCAATATTCACTCAACGAACATATAGTCTTCAACGATCAACTTCATCAGTCTCTACTCAAAGTAATCCCGGGTCTACACCCATAGTGTACGTCTCAACAATAAACTCTGCTACTATTATTTGGTGTTTCCATTACAACAGAACGAACATCTTCACTGAGCCAACGAAGGGAATTTGTTCACGCTACTTTTTCTTTTTTGTTTTAGGGACTCAAGTCCCGAAGTGCAGTTAGAGTAAAATCTATAGAGTCAGTAAAGTAATTAGGGAGAAAAGCCTAGATGTGGCTACCCCTACAGTTAGGTGGCATAACCACAATAATTAAAAACGGGAGTTGTCTCATTACCCAAGGCAACTCTAGTAACTTTCAAGATCATAAGCCTCCTCACGTATGTCACACGATGAGGAGGGGTGGTGGAAAAACCTGGGGGTCAGATAGGTACCACTTCGACTAGCGAGGTGTGACCGGTTTGATCTTCGGACATGTGGATCCCATGCTTAGTATGGTATACACATGTCCCTAGAGGTTGGGTTGATCGCTTAGCGTGATTGTGTGTGTGTGTGTGTGTGTGTACATGTTTAGGGTACGAAAAGTATGTTTATTATTTATTAATGTGTAGCATATTTTAGTCTTGCTTTTTTATTGCTAATTTTAGATTTCTGATGCATTTGATATGTAAACATGTTTCACTGCAGTTTTCTGGCTCAGTATTTGAATGTAATGTTAAAGAAGAAAAAAAAATTGAATATTTAATTACCATTTTAGAGAACCATAGCTACGCACAGAAAATGTTTCATATGTGAATATTAATATGTGAATATAATATTGCTGAAGACTTTGGGCCGTATTACCAATGATCTATTTAACTTTTAATTACAAACATTACATGATTATTACATTATTTCTATTGTAGGTAATAACTAGCCGTTTCAATTTTACACAAAAAAAATTAATAAAGCTCTCTTTGTTATTTTTTTAATAGATTGTTCAAAATATGATTATTTTTCGTAACATGAACGTACTGTAGTGAGCTACAGTTAAGAGCTATTGCTCAACAATTATTTTCTGCTGGAAATAGTAAAGAGGGGGGAATGCAACTTTCCTCAAAAATAGAATATTATTTTTTGTCGGGTAAAGTTTGAAAAATTGGATATTGTTTCCAAAGCAAAATTTATTTTCTTTATTCAAAGAGATAATGTCTAAAATTCTACTTTTATTATGATATGTTGAATATTCCCTTCCGTTACAATTACAACAGAAGATAACGGTACCTTTTCTTCCGTTGATGTTTAACAGAAAGTGTTCTTTTCGATAGAAGATAACAAAAAATGATTTTAGGTTCAAGTCTTGCTCCAAGTATTCTACCTTATCTAATGGATCTGATTAATTTAGATGACTCAGACACAGATGCCAACTACAGTCCACTCGAAGACCTGCTTGCTTATGAGTCATCAGGTGATGAATACAAAGCTGTACATAAAAAAAGGAAGTCGATGGACAGTAAGACCTACACAGATTTGGTACCAGTAAGTGCTAATTATTTTAGAGCAGATATACAAACAGAATCAACTGCTTTACCATTAAAAGCTAAAGACACGGATAATTTTGTAAATGAAATTATTCAAGGTACTTATGAAAAAGAACACTCTGTTAAGACATATAGTACTTGTATTAGAGCAATACCTGCACAAGTTTCTCTTACAAAAGCTGAAACTATAAGAAAGAGAGGATTAAAAGGCGAAAGCTGGAGAGTAAGAGAAGGAACAAAGACTTTGAGGAATCAAGTTATGGAATACGAAACAAGCAAAGGAAAACTAGTAAAAGCTAGAAAGTCAAAAAAAATTAGATTTGTGTAGGAATAAGTGTGCTAAAAAGGTTTCGGACAATATCTGCAAAAAAGGTCTTCGCAGATTATTGGGAGATGAATGACTATAACAGGAGGTGTAGTTATATAGCGTCATTATTAGAGTTAGATGAACCTAAAACAAAAAGATAAAGGAAAGAAAATAGTGACAAATTTAGACAAACTAGTTTCAAGTATCACATTGAAGTTGATGGTAACAGAGTTGTTGTTTGCAAGGACTGTTTCTTAAAAGTATTCGCAGAAAGTCGGAGATTGCTAGAAACTATTATTCAAAACAAAAAATCAATTTCTTCTGGCATAATCCAACCGAATGAAAGAAGAAATTTTAGAAAAACCTTTTTAACTGAAATAGAAAACAATAAAATAAATCAATTTTTAATTGAAATCCCAGCTTATGAAAGCCACTACTCAAGACGAGATTGTGGGAAAAAATTATTTCTCCATATTTGACGATAGTGGCACTATATGAAGAATACAAGCGTACCATATCTGAAAGCAGTTCAAAACCGGTAAGCTATACTAAGTTTTCTGAGGGGTTCCACAACTTAAATTTAAAAATTAAAAAGCCTAAAGTAGATACCTGTTTAAAATGTGATAGGTTAGATATGCAACTGAAAATTTGTTCTAAGAATGAAAATCAGGAGTTTTTACAACAAAAAAATGGCCACCTTGATAACGCTGAGTATGAGTACGAGTCTAAAAAGTTAGACAAAGAAAATTCAATAGTTAATGATTCAACCAAAACTGTGACATTTGATATGCAGCAATGCCTTCCCACTCCACTCGTGCATAGTTCTGTAACCTTCTATAAACGCTAACTTTGGACTTTCAATCTAATAGTTTACGACTGCAGTGACGGCACAACTTACTGTTACCGTTGTCATGAAGGTGTAGCTGGCAGAGGTGCTAATGAAGTTGGCTCATGTGTATATAAATTTATTTGTGAAGCTATAAAGCCTGTTGTAAAAAGTTTAACCATATACTCAGATACATGCGGTGGTCAAAACAAGAATACACATATAGCTGCTATGTGTATGGTAGCCCTGCAAAATTCTCCTAACTTAGAAGAGATTAACCATAAATTTTCGGTACTGGGCCACACGTACATGGAGTGTGATACATCACACGCCCTTATTGAAAAAAAGAAAAGAGCTTTTGCTGGAAACATTCATTATCCTCATGATTGGGTCCAACTTATACAAAGAACTGATAAGAAACGCCCTTTTGTGATCAAGGAGGTGAATCAAGATAGCTTCTTTGACTTTTCTAAGCTGCTAAAAACCAACCTTCAGTAGCAAAAGGATGATTTTAGCTGGAGAGATGTATAGCGGCTAAAGTTTGTCAAAAACGAGCCTGGAATAATTTACTATAAGAATTCCTTAGAACTTAATCAACCGTTTCACTGTATTAGTTTTAAAACAAGAGGCAAAGAAACCATTAACAAAATGAACCCTAATTTACGTTACCCAGGACAAAATCCTATATATAAGAAAAAAAAAATGACCTCCTCGACCTGCTTCTATATATTTCACCAGTATTTCACCAATTCTATGAAGACTTAACAACATCAAATGAAGCAGAGGATACCTACCCTGATGATATTTCTGATGAAGAAAATGAAGAGATAGTGCAACCGATTGACAAAAGAAAGAAAGTAAATGTGAAACCCACGAAAAAAATGACAGCTGTCCAAGAAAATACAGCAAAGAAACAAACTGGCTGGAAGAAGGGAAAAAATGTAAATACTAAATAAGACTTTAAAAGAATATTGATTGATTTTTCATATCAGTTTTTCTTTATTTTTGTTATTAAATAGAACTTACTTGGTTTGGTATCACTTAAATGAATAAACAGAAGTTTGTTTTCTTGCTAAATGTTTTTGTATTAATATTTGTTAAAACCTACTTTGGTCTCAAGAGTCCCATTATTATTATTAAATATTATTTTTTATGCTTTTTATAATAGTTTGTGTTATGCGTTAAGCGTATTAACTTCATGTTATATGCGCAAATTGTGTTAAGTCCATGTAAGAAAAGGTTTATTATTTTTTTATGATACTTCTATGGTTTGTTTAAATTATTTATTGATTACGTTATTGAGAGAAATAAATATTTAGTTGATCAAAAATATTTAAAATAATTTTAAGGGATACATTCTTATAAAAACTCCAAAAGTATAGCTCGAACAGATTATTGCAATTTTGAAACGCATTTATCCCAAAATAGTGTTTTAGGACTTAACTCTCTTTACGCACAGGGCACAGAATTACGAGTGTTGTTGTTTTTTTTAATTCAACTTTTTGTTCTTTATTGTCACAAATTATTAAGAAAAAACTTTTAAAAAAATATTACCAAAAACGTACTATCAAATTCCGTCCCATACTGTTTTTTCTGTAAAAGCAAAAAAGGAAGTTTACAACTATGAAAGTCAAGTAATTATTTTTAATAGAAGAAAATAAAAAAAAATCCAATTTGTTCCCAAAAAAATTAATTTTTTTTGTAACTTACTTAAGTTAAAATATATGAGGAGCATACATGCAAAAACCGATAAATACACTTTTTACAATTTTGAGATAAAAGCCAAAAACTTAACAACAAGAAAATCCCTTAACAATTTAAAGAAACATCATATTGGAAATAAATAGTAGTAATGTAATGAAATTCTAGAATTTTAATATATTACCTTTTTCTACTTTATTTATTTTTGTTTTTTTTTAAGTTATCGGGTTTTGCTTGAAAACAGGAATTTATCGGTTTTTGCCTGAAAGATCTTTGCAAGAGCACCATATTTTTGTTGTTAATAAAAGAAAATAAACGAACTAGAGTGTAAAAAATTATTTTTATTATAAGTATTTAACAATTTGAAAAAATTAAAAAAGTAAAATCAAATCTGAAGCGTTAGTTCCTCTTCCAGGCAGTCACATGTCTTCCCTTCCTCTTCCTCCTCATCCTTTTCATTTGAACTTTTGCCATTAAGCACTTCCCGGTACCAGTCAAGTTCTTGTAATTTCTCCTTATCTTTATTGAATTGTTGATTTAATAACTGTTTTTCTTTTCGGGGATACCCCGAGTCAATTCTTTTTCTGAGATGGTCAACTCAATATCGGAAAATTTTGGTTTCAAAATTTTCCAACCCACTGGTTAAATAATAGTTTTGGAATGATCATATTTTTATGAATTTGCCATTGTTAAATTTTTTTATTATAATTTTCTTTGTATCGGCTACTGCTTTCACTTTTTTCAAGTCAAATTGGAGCTCTTTCGTATTAAACAATCTCCAATGCACTATCTAACAACTCCAATGTGTTTGTAAATTTCTTCATATATCTCTCGAGAGAGAATTGTGACTTTTTTTCTTAGAAGCTTTTCTACTCTCCCAAATACCCTGTCTGCTGGCAAATACGAATCACCCTTGACTGGAAATACAAGTAATATTTCGGTTACTTAAACTGGAGCTTTAAATCTAAGCCAGAAGTACAGCGAATGAATAATATGGGAGTTTTTGTTTTGTCCACCGCATCCGTGGCACAAGAGGCGAAGTGTCGTAATATTATCGTACACTAAAGAATCCAAATAATTTACAAGTGTAGAACTTATTTCAATTAAGCACCTACCTACCTAATCTTCAGTCCACGTAAAAAAGTTGGATGTTTGGACTGGCTATCAACGCAGCAAAAAACATAAATCCTAATCTGCTGTACATAAAACGCATCATTAATAAGTGTTTTTTGGCAAAGACTGCACGTGCTGAATATCAGAGCAGAATGTAATGGAATTTTCAGGAGTTTCTTTTAGCAGACTACAAAAAGCATTAGCCCTCTTTTGGTGGATATTCAACTCAGTACAAAACTCCTCGTTAATTTTCATTCTAATTTTGAATTAAGGAGTAGTACATTGTGAGCATACATCTAATGCTAGAGTAGAAAACCCAATGTTAAAATCATTAACGAATATCCTCCTAAACATCGAAAAGTTTACAATATATTCAGGGTCCAATAAACTCTCTTATTTTATTCTTTTTGACAACAGATTTTGTGGACACGTGATCTCCACCCCGATTTTTTTTTTGGGATATTTTCGTCTGACAATGTTTTAGCAACGCAGTTTATGCGATCTTTCTTAATATTCACACATTTCAAGAAAAATGCTTGGCATACCTGAACTCTTTTCGACAAGAAGTAGTGTACGGAAAAGTTTCGCCCCTTGACTGCTCGTTCTGTTGTCGATCTTTTCCTTTCAATTTGAACTACTGACATTTAATGACACAATTTGATATCCTGTTCCGACTTCACATTATTTTCAAAAATTTTGTTTCGAATGGCTCGAATGTCACTTTCAACAATGCTACTGCAGTAATAAGTAGGGCCACTATGTTTGCAAACTCTTGTAAAGTTTTCCAAATGAGGATCGCTATCACGATATCTAAAATAAAAAATAAGTTAGGTAACGAACATCTTAATTTATTTTTTACCTGTTACCTTTGCTTTTGCAATTTCTGCCTCTTGGTCTCATTTTTTTCTTATTTCCTATACTAATTTCCAACACACTTGGTTGCATTTTTAAAACTTAATACAATTATGTTTAAACAACTGCTTAGTACGTAATTCATAAACAATATAATATAACCTCTTAATCCTTTGCCACTTAATTCATTTCGACAATGTAATTAAGGTAACACAGTCCTCCCGTTTTTAATTTACTAACTACTACCTTAGAAAAAGAAGTATATTTCTTTGTTTATGCTACTACTATAAAACGAAGCCCGAAACAGCATAAAGAAACCTGCTAGTTAAACTAAGTACATACGATATTATGGATTTACATCATAGATGACGAATTAATTATTTAAAGATATATCGGGTTTTGCTTGAAATTTGGATTTATCGGCATCTGCTCGAACTGGTCAACTTTGTACATCATTTTGAAGGGAAAATATCGGTTTTTGTTGGATTTTTATATTCTAAAAACAGAGAGGGCTACTAAATTGATATGAATCCATTCTTCTTCTTGTTCAGGTGCCATCTCCGCTACGGAGGTTGGCAATCATCATAGCTATTTTAATTTTTGAGGCAGTAGCTCTAAATAGTTGTTTTGAGCTGCATCCAAACCATTATCTCAGGTTCTTAAGCCATGAAATTCGTCTTCTTCCGATGCTTCTGCTGCCATCTATCTTTCCTTGCATTATGAGTGGCAGGATGCCATACTTCTCACCCCGCATCACATGTCCGAGATACTGCAGCTTTGTTTCTTTAGTTGTAAGTTCAACTTCCTTCTTTTTACCTATTCTTCTCAGTACTTCATTGTTCGTAACTCTATCTACCCAGGAAACCCTCATAATTCTTCTATAGGTTCACATTTCAAAGGCGTTAAGTCGTCTCATTGTGTCTAGATTTAACGTCAATGATTCCACTCCATAGTATAGTACACTGTATACGTAACATTTTGTTAGGCGTACTTTAAGAGCTAATGTTAAATCTTTGCCACATAAAACCTTTTTCATTTTCATAAAATTAGAACGTGCTTTTTCGATTCTGACTTTGATTTCTGCAGTATAGTCATTATTTTCTGTTATAAGTGTTCCTAGGTAAGTATACTTTTTTACTCTTTCGATCTGTTGGCCCTCACTATCAAGATTTCGTTAGTATTATGGTTGTTTTTACAAATTTTCATAAACTTCGTCTTTTTCATATTGAGCGAGAGTCCGTACTCCCTACTAAACATTACTATTTTACTTATGATTCTTTTCAGGCCTTGTAAACTATCGGCTATTATTACTGTATCATCTGCATATCTGATGTTGTTAACTAAGACTCCATTTACTTTTATACCGACTGTTTTATCTTCCAGAGTTTCTCGAATTACCTCTTCAAAATAGGCGTTAAATAATAGAGGTGATAGTATACAGCCTTGCCTGACTCCTCTCTTTATTTCCATTTCTTCAGATGTCTCTTTTTCAATTCGTATATTGCCGGTTTTAATAAAGGTTTGTTATTGGCCTTAAATCTCTTTCATCTAGGTTTTTATTTTTTAGAATTTCCATGAGTCGCTCATGTTTTCATGAATCCAAAACATGAATCCATATTCAGGTTAAAAAATTCAAAAAATTTATTTAGCGGTTTTTGCATGTATGCACTCGTATAGTCTGACAATTTATTAATTACAAAAAAACATTAAACTAATTTTATTTTATTCTGTGGGGCATTAGATTTTGTTATATTTCGCATGTGCTCTAATTTCGGCCTAACCCAAATTTAGCCTGACATGGTATTTACAAAAAAAGACTCACAAAGTTATTCACATTTTATTTCTTTTCTATAATCATGGTCAGAACTGAAAAGCCTAAGTCAATGCAAAAAAAAATTCACTATGAAAAGAGGCATGTCTGCCTTTAAAGCATCCAAAATGTATGGTATGCCAAAAAGTACATTGAAAGATGTGAATGCAAATAGTTAAGAATGCAAAGGTCAATACAAGAACATTATTATATAAGTTTACATTCTAATAATTAAATGTCTAGTTTCTGCTATCAAAACAATTAAGTCTATTACCTAAATCGTTTTTTCTGATAGCGTGTTATTAAACAATCATTTGTTGAATATCTTTTTTTAAACTTTTCCTTTAAAACTGCTTTTTAAAATAAAGGCCTTTCCAACCTTTACATTACCATTTCAAACCAAAAATGTCACATTATTCAGCATGATGACTACTATCACCGACGCGCAGAAATAAGCTATTCTATGGCCTTAAAATTACATTTTTTAATGGCTCTATTTTATATAACATATAAAAACAAACTCATTCGTAGATTGTACCTCGACGTGTAAACATCGACGATTGCTGCGGTGTTATTAATAGCAGTGAAATACGAGTTTACCAGTGAGTGATAATCAGTAATTATAACGTACGTATTTGAACATTTTAAATTAGATTTGTTTAGTTTATTCGGATCTATAATTAGATTCCAGTTTTTTGCTTTTTACATTAATTAGAAACATCAATATTAATGGACTAGCATAAACATCGAAAAGTGATAGCCGGCTACCTGTGGTGCCGGCAAAATGTTTAAATATCAACAACACTCTAAACTAAACAAATAATAAAATTTCATAATATTGTTTCTGCTTCTGACTACATGGGCAGTAACGTGCAAAACAGTTCAGCTTCAAATATGTCTCAAACTACAGATAATGCAACTTCTAGACAAACAAATTCGTATGCATCCATAGTAACATCCATAGTTAAACCTTCGTTTCCAAAACACAACCAAGCGGTAGTATTACATGCTGATCAAAACCTTAAATTACATGACTATGTTAGAGCTATAGGCGATATTATCGGTCCCAAACAAATTTCTTTTGCTTCTAGGATATCCCATAATAGGATATGTATTTATCTTACCAATTCCAATTTAGTCGAACAATTATTGACATCCCATCCAAATATTCAGATAGGGAACATTACCCTAAATATTCGCAGACTGGTTTCCCCTACAAAAAGAATTGTCATATCAAATATTTCCCCAACCGTTCCGCACGATTTAGTAGAATCTGCCATCAAAAATCTTGGGCTTGAGTTAGCCTCCCCGGTTTCCTTTTTAAGAGCTGGTATCCCAGGTGATGAGTACTCTCACATCCTTAGCTTTAGACGCCAAGTATATGTTTTTTCCAATACAGATAATTTTGAATTACAAACGTCAATTGTAATACCTTTTGAAGGTATTGACAACAGAATCTTCTTATCTACAGATAAAATGGAGTGTTTTATCTGTAAACAACCAGGACACATTGCTTCTAAGTGCCCTAATCCTCCAACTGTTAATGTAACCCAAACTCCCAATTCAAATCCCGAATTATCCACGAACACAACCCCTTTACTAGATAACACACAGTCGACAGACACCTCCAGCGCGACCCCTATTACAGATACTGCACAACTAGACTCAACTACCGCATTAAATCCAGCCCTCAAACGAGGTCGCTCAGAAGTATCGACGGTCACGAATGATAACAGTTCCCTAGATGACACTGTTAGCATGCCTCCACCCATTTCACCTGCCAGCCATATACAGCAGGATAAAACCATTAAGCAAAAAAGAAAGAAACGAAGGACAAACCCACCAATAGAAACCGGACTAACTGAACAAACTAAAGAGGATATAAAAAAAGCCTACAATAAATCACCAGAAGCATTCATACTTCCTCAAGATAATTTGATAGCTTTCCTTGAAAACACCGTTGGAAATAACGATCCTTACACCGAAGCATTGAAATTCACGACCGATATTAAATCTTTGATCTTAAATTTACAATTTCTGTACTCATCTCTCCAAGAACGGGCAATTAAATATCGTATAACACGCATAAATAAAAAAATTAAACTCCAACTGGATCCTGATGACGCCGAAAGTGTATCTAGTATTGATATATCCTATGACGTAAGCGATGATGACAGCAACTCAGACGCATCTCAACAGTCTCAAAAGTCTTTACAATAATCTGTAATTTTATTCACATTAATTCAGTGGAATTGTGACGGGTTTTTCCCCCGTCTTGAATGATTACAACAGTTAATCTCAGATCACGTCCCTGATTTTCTCTGCTTACAAGAGACCAACTTTAACACAACACACAATCCGTATCTTAGAAACTATTCTAGCTATAATTTTATTAGGACAACGCATTTAAGAGCCAGCGGTGGATCCTCCATTTTTATCTCAAATGATGTCTTTCACCGAGAATTTTTGTTAAATACAACGCTGGAAGCTGTAGCAGTAACTGCATGGTGCCCTAACAAAATTGTCATTTGCAATGTTTACATTCCTCCTAACTATAATCTTGTCAGTGCTGAACTTTTAAATCTCATTAACCAACTTCCAGCTCCGTTTATTCTTGTTGGAGATTTTAATGCTCATAGTGGTATATGGGGATCCAGAAATACGTTTGGTAGAGGTAAGATTATTGAGGATATTATCATTAATCATGATGTTAGTCTTTTAAACACAGGAAGTAGCACGTATTTTCACATACAGTCTGGCTCCTTCTCTTCAATTGACCTGAGCATTAGTGATCCCAAAACAGCTCCTCTTCTTACTTGGTACACGCTTGATAGTCTCTATGATAGCAACCACTTCCCAATTTTCATCACTAATAATGAAGCTAAACCGTCTTATGTTAAGAGCAAATGGAATATCTCAAAAGCTAATTGAAAGCTTTTCAGCGTATCTGTTAAGGATCGAGTTAACGAAATTGTTTATCAAAACAATGCTGATACTGATGTTGAGGAATTTAATAGATGTATACTGCAAGCAGCAGAGGAACACATAGGAGAGTGCTCCATTAATCCATCCCAAAAATCTGTACCATGGTGGAATCTATCTTGCAAGCTAGCAGTTAAAGCTAGCAAAAAGGCCTTAAACAAATATCGCAGAACACGATCAGAAAAGGACTTAATTAATTTCAAGAGACTAAAGGCCAACTCTAAACGAGTAATAAAAGAAAGTAAACGAGAATCTTGGATTAAATTCTCCAGTACTATAACCGCTGACACATCTCCAACGCAAGTATGGAACAAAATAAAACAAATTAATGGACGCAACACAACGTATAAAATGCCCGCTCTTATCCATGAAAATAATATTATTACAGACGACCAGAAAATCTCTGATACCTTGGCACAATATTTTTTAGACAAATCCAAAAACAGAATTAACCATTTATTGACACGAGACGAACAGCTGCCTCCTCAGTCCTCCTCATCGAACCCTAATCCACTTAACCTACCGTTTACTCTGAACGAACTCTATGATGTTGTTAGTTCTCTTAAAAATTCTGCTGCCGGACCAGATAATATCCCCTCAATATTTATTAAAAAACTACATTCAGATACATTAAGAAAATTATTAGATCTGTACAATATTTTATGGACATATCAACGGTTTCCCAGGCTATGGAGAAAATCCATTATGATTCCAATTAAAAAGAATGACTGCCTTTCAGCATTACCCAGTTCATTTCGACCCATCTCTTTAACTTGCTCATTATGTAAAGTCTTAGAAAAAATGATAAATAATCGTCTAAACTGGTATTTAGAACGACATAAGTTACTAAATCCATTTCAGTCAGGGTTTAGATCAAATAGATGCACTATGGACAATTTGGTTTCACTTCAGTCTAAAATTACATACGCCATGCAAAACAAGAATGAGGTAATTGCCGTTGTTCTAGACATAGAGAGTGCTTTCGATACCACTTCAAAATCAATAATTCTTGCAAAACTTAGTGACCTCAAATTAGAAGGTAATATAACAACATTTATTAATAATTTTTTAACGGATAGAACGTTCCAAGTGTCTGCAAATGGTAAAATGTCTGCACCACAAGCTGTAGAGAATGGACTACCTCAAGGTTGTATACTTAGCACCACACTATTCTTAATCTGTATTAACGACATATGCTCTACGATAAAAGCACCAGTTCAACACTCTATTTACGCTGATGATATCATTCTATTTTGTCAAGGTAGGACCACATCCAGTACATGCGCGTTACTCCAAAACACCCTAGAGTCTATAACCAATTGGTCAGAAAGTACAGGATTCAAATTTTCACCACCTAAATCTGTAGTAATCCAGTTTAGTAAAAAATACAGGTCTCCTCAACCTAATTTACAACTGCATGGAACTCCGCTTCGTGTAGTAGATAACCATAAAATCTTAGGTATGCAGTTTGATAAAAGACTGTCTTGGAGAAATCATATACAAACCACTAAAGCTAATTGTTTAAAAAGAATAAACATAATTAAATCTCTTGCTCACTATCACTGGGGCTCTGAAGAGGAAGTATTACTCAGAATTTACCAAGCCCTAATTAGGTCCAAACTTGATTACGGTAGCATACTCTATATGTCTGCATGCAAGTCTCTCTTAAATTCTCTTAACGTCGTTCAGAACACATCTCTTTGTATTTGTCTTGGTGCTTTTAGATCTAGCCCATCTGAAAGCATTCATGTTGAAGCCTATGAACCTCCACTGACCTATAGGAGACAAAGACTACTTCTGAATTACTTTGCAAAGGTCTCTGCCAACCCCTCAAATCCAGCTGCCAAGCTTGTTGCCAGACACACAGTAATAAAGCCAACAGAAAAACTTAGGTCTGTATACCCATTTGACCGCAAATTACACCAGTTAATTAACAACACAGATTTTTCACATATGACCCCGATCTGTATCCCTCATACCCCGCCTTGGACCAGAAAGCAGCCTAGTTTTAACATTAGTCTATGTAGATACGACAAAAAGGAAACCCCCATTAGTATGTTTAGACAAGAGTTCAACAAAATGATTGACATGGAAAAGTTTGATACAATCTTATACACAGACGCCAGTAAAGATGAACATGGTACAAGCTGTGCTGTTACTACAACAAATGAAACAATAGCGTCATTTCGCCTCCCTACTATCTGCAGTATACATACAGCGGAATTATATGGAATAAACAAGGCGCTAGAAGTCACACCAAAAAGCAGCAAACGTATAGCCATATGCACCGACTCTCTGCCATCGATACATTCACTAAAAACCCTAAGATCACAACACCCTATAGTCAATAAGGTACACGCTCACTGTCATCAGCTGTTAACTTCGGGCACCTCAGTCTCCATAATCTGGGTTCCTTCGCACGTAGGTGTTATTGGTAACGAGAAAGCGGACCAAGCGGCGAAAGAAGCTAATTGCCCTGATCATCCAGTCGAAAGGATACAGCTCCATCAGGACCTAAAATATCTCTTCAGGCAATCAGTCTTGGAAAATTGGCAAGATCAATGGAGTGGAAGCACATCCAAATTACATCAAATACAACCAATAATTCGACCACTGCAAATTCCCATACAAAAAAGAAGAGACAAAGCCATAATCAGACGAATAAGAATAGGACACACTCGTCTCACGCACGGTTACCTCATGAGTTCTGAAAATCCACCAGTCTGCGAACGCTGCAACAACACGCGGCTTTCCATACAGCATATCCTACTTGAATGCAGTACTTTCAGCTCCACCCGACGACGGCATAACATTAGTGGTACCCTTAGTGATATACTTAGTTCACCTGGTTCAATGAACTCTTTGATTATTTTTTTAAGAGACTCTAAATTATATAATTTAATATAAAATATTTACGAATTTTGTAAAAGTACCAAAACTGTAGCTTAATCATATATTGTAAATACCGATTTTGTTTGTTCCCGTGTCAATGACCATAGTTGTCGAGACACGTAAATTTAAAAATTTAAATAAAAAAAAAACAAACTCAGTTTAAAATAATAGGATTTAGAAACAAATTATACCAACCTTGGGTTCTTTGGCAAAGTTGTCAACAACGTTAGGAAGTTTGTCTACCTGTCTCTTCAATTCTGTGTTATTCTTTGCATCTCTTTTCCACCTAAGTGTATCCATAATATTATCTTTTAGACCCTGTGAGGGACCTTTTGGTCCAAAAAACGTTTCCAAGTAATGTTCAAATCCATCAACCCGACCGTAAATCTAAAAATATATGCTACTAAAGTGACAGTCATACATATTAACTATTTAGTAATTTAAAAACATATCAAACTTCTGGAATTATTAAATTTTTAGTTTATACTAAAAGTGTCCAAAAGAATAAACAAAATTTTTAAACATATTTTCCTTCTTCTTAATTTAAGACTAAGTTACGTTAATCATTACAACTAACTCTTAGGATTCCGATCTCCAGCTATCATACCCTCGTTTTGGAGGTGTCCCAGGTCGTCTTGATGTATTGGGTTTTTCAGAACGTACAATTTTTGCAAGCCTCTTCTCGCCCATTTTACTAATGGGATCTTTTTGCTACCTGCGTCACTGTGAAACCCATTTTAGAATATTACGGACGCGGTTTTGTTCTCTTATAAACTAACTCCTTTTCCTGTTCCTAAGAGTGTAACGAAAGTTTTCATTTCAGTTGTCCTTATAGGAGTCTCTTGGTTGCAGCTATTTGGGCTCTAGTCTTAATCGCATAGATCATTACTGGTCTTACGCAGGTCTTATATATTCTTTACTTCCTATGCTGATATGCTTGTTCCCCCATTTAATGTCACGCATATATCCAGATATCATTGCTATTCTATCAATCTGTGCTGTGACTTTCTCTTTCAGATTTTTGCTACTGGTAATGTTGCCTTCTAGATATTTAAAGTTTATAACTTTTATATCTTTTAGATTCTATGTTATTCGTGAGTGACTGTGTCTTCTTCATATACAGGGTGAGTCATAACTATTGGGACACAGACCAAGGACAGGTTATTTGGACCAAAATATGGCTATTGGGCCAAATATGCCTTAATAAAATGTTGCTGAGAAAAAAGGCACAGGGTGGTAAAGTTAATTTTTGTTTTTCGTTTTTTGCTAATAGTTTCCCTGTATATTTATAAATTGCTATCAAAATTGGCACAGAGGCATAATCTTAGACAAGAAATAGTATTTTATTTACAATTTTACGTTTTGTCATAGAGGGCGCCACGTGGATCATTCCTAATGATCAAATTGAGTCTAAACTTTTTCTGATGAAACTTTTTAGTAATTTTTATTAGGAAATATAAAACATCATTTTTACGTAAAATTGGTAATCTTGTTTAAACATGATAATTTCAACCGTTTTCGATAAAAACGCAGTCGAACTGCTTAGAGTCTTAAAAAAGGATTTCAAATATTATTTCATTTATGAAAAGTATGCTTTGGACTGTCAGATAATTGTTGTTGGTAAATGTCATTTGTTCAGAGTAAATTATTTTTGATGTGACAGTGTAGTGTAATGTTGCATTTTTTAAAAGTAATCATTACTTTTTTTGATTGAAATGCCTCGGCACAATCATTTTACTAATGAAGAAATGCGAGATAAATATGATTTGCGTATAGGCACGAGAAAATTTTTACGGTCGCTCGACAGCCAGAATGTATGGAATGTTATACGCAAACAGAAGGCAACCAAATCACAAAACTTTTGCAAGATTATATCGTAGTTTAGGTGAAACTGGGTCATTTCACACTAAAAATCGGGGTGGTCGACCGAAACAAATCACACCTAATCAAGAAGATGAACTTTTGGTTCGCGTAGATGAAAATCCTGAAATAAGTTCACGACATCTATCAGCAGCAACAGGAGTAAGTCAGTCGTCTATTGTTAAAATTCTAAAAAAAGAGAACCTCCATCCTTATCACTTCACTCCTGTTCAAAATTTACTTCCAACAGATCTTTTACGACGGTTACAGTTTTGCTAACGTATTCTGAATAAACATCGCAATAGCAGATACTTTATTAAGAATATTATGTTCACCGACGAAGCAACTTTTACCAGACGAGGGGTTTTTAATTGGGGAAATAGTCATTATTGGGAAGAAGAAAACCCGCATGCTATTAAAACTAGACATTTTCAGCATGGGTTTAAATTGAATATTTGGTGTGGCATTACACTCGACCAACTACTAGGGCCCTATGTTTTTCCTCCAAATTTAAATGGAGATTCTTATTTATTCTTTTTGGAAAATACTCTTAGTGATATTTTAGATGATCTGTCACTGGATGTAAGAAGAAAAATGTGGTTTATGCAGGATGGAGCGCCACCTCATTTTTCATTATCTGTTAGAAATCATCTTAATGACGTATTTCCTCAACGATGGATTGGCAGAGGCAGTGATTTTCAATGGCCACCAAGAAGTCCTGAGTACAACCCGCTAGATTTTTATTTTTGGGGACATACGAAGTCCTTAGTTTATGCCAATGAAATTAATACACGAGACGAACTTTGGAGATACATTCAAAATGCAGCTAATGTTATAAGGGGACAGAATAATATTTTTTTAACGTCCGAAAATCCTTTATAAAAAGAATTAGAAAAGGCATAGAAATCGGAGGAGACCATGTAGAACATTTAGTTTGAGTTTTTGTGAGTTCTTTTAAGTTAAAGTGTGTTTAGTTTTGATTTATCGTCAAAACGGGAAACCTTACGTTAGTTGCAACTTTGTTTATTAGTTTGGTATTTGATAGTGGAATTGTAAATAAAATACTATTTCTTGTCTAAGATTATGACTCTGTTCCAATTTTGATAGCAATTTATAAATATACAGGGAAACTATTAGCAAAAAACGAAAAACAAAAATTATCTTAACACCCTGTATCTTTTTTCTCAGGAACATTTTATTAAGGCATATTTGGTCCAATAGACATATTTTGGTCCAACTAACCTGTCCTTAGTCTATGTCCCAATAGTTATGACTCACCCTGTATATAACCATGTAAATTTTCGGTTAAATTAAAGTGTTTTGAAACGTGTCTAGTAATTGATATAAATTATCTTCATCCTCCGACGTAAGTCTCAGATCATTAGCATAGCAGAATATGTTAATTTGTTTTTCCCATTCTGTAACCTATTCCTGCTATTTATTTTAACTGCTTATTGTGATCCCATAGTCACCAAATTGAAGAGAATTGGACTGATGCTGTCTCTCTTTCTTTTTAATGTCTGTATAGGTTTTTAGGGTTTGATGATTGCTTGAATCCCGAGATCTATATTTCTTTATCTTAATAATTTAAGGACTGTAAGTCTTACTCTGTCAAACGCCTTCATAAGATCCACGAAGCATATGTAAATAGTTTTGTTAAATTTAATTACCTTTTCCAATATCTGACGGATAATTAACATCGCATTGACCGTTGAACTGTTTCGTTGTTGTTGTTGTTCACATCTTCCGGTGTTTTCCACTTCGAGCGCTATAATTTTTGTCATCAATTTTTGGGATCGTCTTTTTCAGATTTTTTAAAACTGGGATGGTTAAACTATCTTGCCAAGCATTCGAAATTTTCTTATATACGGTGATTTTTTCATAGAAAATAAGCAGTTCCTCAGTAAAGCTTTCTCCAGTGTATTTAAGCATTTCGTTTATTATTTCGTCCATCCCTTCCACTTTTCGATTTTTTAGTTTGGGTAACGTTGTTTAAATAATTTTGGTTGTTATTTGCCATTCATCAGTAGTTATCTTTTCGGTATCCTCGAAATGGTCTTCCTCCTAAGTGTATGATTTTCAAAAAGTTTTTCAAAATGTGAACTATATGTATTCAATGGCTGGTTTATTGTGATTTGTAAGTATAGTTCATACTTTTTTCTGTCCTCAGTGGAGATGGTGTTCCATCTATGCTGAAAATTTGACCCAATAAATGTTCTTTATACTTCTGTACTAACTATGACTTTTTTCTTCTTTGCTGCCAAGTTTTTGACTTCATACGTAAAGCTTAGTGTGAAGCGTGAATTATAAGAACTGCTCTTCTGAACAGTTGGATGTATGACATTTCGGTCCGTTGCTTTGGATTTTCTAGTCATAAAATTCTGCGTTGACTTGTATGTCTTCTATCTTGGATTTTACTCTGTAGTATAAATTGAAGCAGATAATATTTAATATGACTTGTTCAGATTTTATAGATGTTAATATTTCTAGTTTTTTTTTTAGTTCACTCATGGATTATTTCATAAGTGACGCAATATGTCCAAGTTACCCTAAGTATACGGCGATAGCACATCATTTCGAAGTATTTCACTTAGTTACATAAGTCCTTGCTTATCATTCAGGCATCAGTGATAAATGAGAGGACAAAAAACATAGCATTGGACATCAAAGCACTCTAACTCATTCTTAACTGCTTACTGAGTCTTATCTTATAGAGATATATTCAGATGGATAGACTGTGTGGTTCTTAATTTGAATTCTGATTTGCTAAGACTAATCCCATTTCTTTCCCATTCCACACTATCAATCATACTCTTTAATCTTGTGCTTAAGGCGGTCATCAGAAAAACCACTGTATTAAATCGATACAAAGTACTGCATCTGCAGATGATATAGCTATCATTAGTAGGAGCAAGCAACGATTAATAGAAGTTTTTGGGTAAAATTATTTTTAAAGCATAAAAAAGCGGGCTTAAAATAAGGAAAATAAAAACCAAGTATATGACAGTCAAAAGCATACTTGATAATGAAACGACAACTATACCATCGAACGTGTGGATGGTTTTGGATATCTGTGTACAGAAATCAATATAAAATAATTCCTTAAGTATGCGAAGTTAAGACTAGAATAGATTAAGTAATAACCTGGGTGTGAGATCTGGGTAATAACAAAAACGATAAAAAATAATTCAAGAGATTCAGAAGAAAAATAATGAGAAGAGTAAATGGTCCGGTACAAGAGGAGGATGGCACTTGAATGATCAGAAGGAACTAGGAGATTAATGAACTGAATACAGGGCACAACAACAATGGAGAAAGACTCATAAATATATGCCAACAATATGAGTTAAATATTTTGAATGGTTTTTTTGCCCACAAGAACATACATAAATACACCTAGTATCAGCACACAAGAGGTCTAAATCGATAATAGATTATTTCATAACAAGACAACAAACTAAGTTAAGAGTACAGGAAGTAAAGGTAAATAGAGGAGCAGAGTGCGGCTCGGACCACAGCCTGTTAATAGGAAAAATATATACACCATTCGTAGACAGGAACCACACAAACATCAACAAAGAACACAGAGAAAAAATAGAAAGAACTACGTACACTTTAGAAAATCTAGATAACGAGAGCACACAGTTACTTTACTCCTGGAGACTAACACAAAAACCACAGGAATCACACAGATCAACGACGGATGAATACGAACATATAAAAACTGCATGAAAGACGCAGCGCTAGAAGCTTTAGGGCCACAGGTACGGAGAGTAGATAAACCATATTGGTGGGATGAAGAAGTGGAAGAAAAGATAAAAAGAAAGAAGGAAGTATATCAAAAGTTATTACAAAAGGGAGACGAACAAACAAAACAACAATATAAACACTTGAATAAAGAAGTCAAACGAGAAGTGGCTAAAAAGAAAAACAGTGCATGGGAACAAAAATGCCAATACCCAGACAACCATATAGGAGAGACAAAGAGCTCTGAAGCCTGGAGAACTATAAAAACGATGAGCACAACGACAAAAAACCAAGTCCTAATAAACAGAATACCAGAGAACACATGGGTAGGGCATTTCGAGAACTTATTAACAGAGAGAAGAGAAAGGTTTAAACAGACAAATGAACAAGTGGAAGTAGAAGGAAGAATAGAAATATCAATAGAACAAGTGAAAGAAGCAGTTAAGGGAATAAAATTAAGAAAATCTCGAGGCCCCCAAAACTGTTTGAAATGATCCGAAAATTATTCGAAAGATGCTTAAACGGAGAAGAAGTTCCAGAAGAATGAAGACAATCGTATATCTCTCCAATACACAAGAAAGGCACAAAGACGGATCCTTAAAACTATAGAGGGATCGCAGTGATTGCTACTATAGGCCCACTATACTCAAAAGTACTACGGAACCTGATAGAAAATGATATTAAAGACAAACAACCCGAAGAACAAGCGGGATTTAGGGCCGGACGCTCCACTATGGATAATATTTTCACATTAAAAATTGCAATGGAAAAACGAGTGCAGAGAAATAGAGAAACCCATATAGCTCTATTAGATTTGGAAAAAGCATATGGCAGTGTATCGATCTCCCAACTATGGATAAAAGTGGGTAACTTGAAAATAAACCCAATTCTTATTAACGCCACTCAAAAATACTACGAACAAAACTTTGCAAGAATTAAAATGGGACAAGAAATCACCTCTCCTTTTCAAACAACAAAGCGATTAAGACAAAGCTGCTGTCTGTCACCCACCTTATTTAAAATCTATTTGGACAGATTCTTAATGAAATGGGTAAAAAAATGTAGAAAAATGGGAATAGCGGTGGAAGAAAACGCACACTTTTCTTTGTGGATGACCAGGTAGTAATTACCGAAGATAGCTACGATCTTAGCTATATGGTAAGAAAACTGAAGAAGAATATGAGATGGCAGGTCTAAACATGAATATGACAAAATATGAATATCTCTCAGTGGTAATAGATGAAATATGCGACCTAGTCTTGGAAGACGACAAAATCAAAGGCGTGCAATCTTGCAAATACTTTGGGGGTCATTTTAAACAAGAAGGTAAATAGCGCAAATAAAATCAGAAAAAGAATAAACAAGTGCAGAGCAGCGACCCATGCCTTAAACTCTCTTCTCTGGAAAAAAACAATTCAACGAGAAACCAAAAAACACATTTACTGTAGTATAGTTCAAAGTATTACACTTTATGGTAGATCAAAACTGGAGAGAGTTAGAAACGAACAAATAAGAAACGAAATGAAAATGGAGCGAAATATCAATGACGACATAAAAAGAAAAGAATTAATCTGATTCGGACATGTTAAAAAAATGCCAGAGAGCAGACGGCCTAGAAGAGTACTGGAATGGATCCCTCCTGAAAGAAGAAAGAGAGGACGACCACGGAGATGTTGGCGCAACGATATTGATGAAGCAATGGCGCCAAGAGACTTAGAAGAGGCAACTGCATATGACAGAAAAAGATGGAAATTGGGGGCGGAGAAGCGGCGACAGCCGTAATCAATCCGTTATTATATATATATATATATATATATATATATATATATATATATATATATATATATATATATATATTATATATATATATATATATATATATTATATATATATATATATATTATATATATATATATATATATATATATATATATTATATATATATATATATATATATATATATATTATATATATATATATATATATATATTATATATATATATATATATATATATATATATATATATATATATATAAAGGGCACGATATTTTACTACTTGTAAAAAGTTAAAGGCTGTCATGGTTAGGACATGTCCAGAGACAAGGAGACGTAAAAGCAACAAAGTAAATTTTACAATGGAAGCCGACAGAAGGATGAAAGAAAAGATGAACCAGATGGTTGGATGACGTGTAAGACAACTTAAAAAGTATGAATGTAAGACAATGGGGGATAAGGGCACAAAAGAGGTCAGAATTTAGTAACACAACCAGATAAACACAGGCCTATCCACAATTATGATACCAAAAGAAGAAAAAGAACGAATCTTATTTCTTTTTAGCATACAATAATAATATAAAACCATACTTTTTAAACTTTCTGTTTACTTACTATAAGGATATGTATCATATGTATACCGTTAAGTTTTATTCCGTAGTGTGTTTTGGTAATCACTACACTGTTTATTATATTTTGTAGACTTAAGGCATTGTTTGCTATTAGTTCCGTATTATGTGTGTATCAGAGATTGTTGGCTATCTCACTATTGATCGCTATTGAATGTTGTAAGGTTTTTCTGACTATTTTCTCTGAAGAGATGTAGAACAGTAAAAGTGATAGCGTACAAGCCTGCGTAATAGCTCCTCTCCTAATACGAATTTCTTTGGAATACTCTTGTTCTGTGCAAAACCTGACCCACAGATTTGCATACACGTTTCTTGTTATTTATAATTTTTTCTCTAAACCGAAAATAATTAATTATCTAGATTTTTTTTTATTTCTGTAATTGTTACTACTTAAATTACAACAAAACTTGTCGAGTTAAAACACAAGTTGCTAATTAAAATGATAATTAAACGCTATCCTATAAACTTCTAAAACTAAAAGTATCACATTTGCATACAATATTACTCATAAATATGTTAAGTATTAAAAAAATCTCGGTTGACTTATTTAACCTACCTCTAGTACATTGAAGGATTCCCCAAACAAATCAACGGTCAGATTCAGCATACCAGATTTAGGTACATAAGATTCTGTGGAAAATATAACGTTGCTCTCGTAGTTTCCACCTAGAAAAGCAAATAACGGATTGATGGTAAACATAACCGTGCAAGTGGTGTAATTATAATCATAACGGTAGTAATATGCATATGCATTATTTGAACGGTTTACGGTGGATTTGGGTAGCAGTTTTCCCTAGAATTAGTCGAAATTGAAATAATATAGGGCGAGGCATGGGAAATTCTACATATTCCTACCTCGTATGTCGACCCCAATGCTGAATATTAAATAAACATTAAAAAGTGTCTACTCCGATTGTTTAATAGTATACATTTATGTAATGAGTTGTGAATTTTGACTGAAATTTTAATTCGTTCTAACTTTTGCACGGTAATTTCGATGGGTCTCATGTTTTGGTCAATCGGTACAATACTACCACCTAATCAACTGATTTACTTAAACTATTGACATATCAACAAGAAGATCAGGTCTTATTTTAAAAAATTAGTTTATTTTGTTTGTAGAAAAAATTTCATCTTTTTCAGACAAATAGGCAAATAAAATGGCATATAATGGTATTTATTTTTCTCTCTGCTTCTTCTAGTCATGTTATCGACCACATTAACACCCATATTATTTTATTGTACTGTACATAGATCAGTTGGTTCATTTGCTAAGATTGGCCAGCCAGGATATACGTTTGCTCTTCTACCCTAAATATTGCGTTGTAGAATGAACTGCTGTAGAAGATGTATGGTGTATATATGAGACACCTAATGTACGTCGATAACCCCTCATTTCAAATGTCTCTAACCATTTTATGGCACATGCTGTAAGACGTAAGCTATCTATTCCATAGAAGAAGACACTAAAGAGGTAACATCTAAGAACTCTTATGCATATATTGATACTTAAGGACAAGTTGTAGAGAATCTTCCTAAAACCGTGAAAAGAACTTTTGGCTTTTACAATACGAGTTTTTATTGTTTTTTAGCTACGATCCCAGGTATCCTTAATATTGCAGTTCAGATAGCATATTTTCTTTACTCTTTTTAACGGTGTATCGTTTATTATAATTTGGACGTTGGTTGGTGGTCTTAATAATATTGATGGCATATTTTTTCACTAATTTTTCACAAATTTATTACCACCCTAATAATTTTTCACCACCAAACCACCCTTAATGAATGCGATTCTGCTGGCTTAAGGTTTAAGCTAGCAGATTTCAAAAAAAAACTTTTTGTTGATTGCTTATTTTTTCACCCATTTTTCACTAATTTATTACCACCCTAATATTTTTTCACCATCAAACCACCCTTAAGGGGAGCGATTCTGCTGGCTTACGGTTCAAGCTAGCAGAATTAAAAAAAATATTTATGATACACCACAGTGTTCTGCTAGGTTTTTACGAATGTATTACAACTTTAGTAATTTTTCACCCCTTACTACCCCTTTAACAAAAATTAAATAAATTTGTTCTTTCAAAAATACTTCAATACATTTACACGGTGTGTGTGTGCGAGTGTTTGTGTGTGAAAAACACGTCTGTTGTAATAATTGGTATATTTAATTAAAAATTACTACTTACCTATTATTTATTATTTACATACTAAAAGTACTACAAATTTTACTGAAGATGGACTGATAAGTCCGAAAACGTTTTGAACTTAATCCTTTAGGATTTTTAAAATTTAATTAAATATACCAATCACAACAGTGTTTTACTTCAATGTTCGAGTTTTTTTAACTATATGATATACAATACAGCAACTCACGGGAATGATCCCTTTTTAAGTTGTAAAATTTTGTTAAAAAATAGGCAATGTAGAAAACAACAATATTGCAATGTTTAGCATATAAAAAAGTTGGTGAAGTTGGTGTTTGTGTAAATTCTAGCATTTAAAGATGTAAACTACTTTGCTTATTTGAATTTCTAGTATTTATATGAATTATCTTCCACACTGACACATACGGATTTCAAGATTGGAGGGTTATTGGAAAACAGATCCACTATTCAACTTAAAATCTTTTTTGCAGAACATCGGAAGAGATCTTTTTCTTATAATTTTACGGTGCTTAATCTTCATCCATAATCCAATGGGACCGAATGTTATTCCTGAAGATCGGTTTTATAGAATAAGAACAGTTATAGATTTTTTAATAATAAAATGACTGCTCTGCGTTATCCAGTAAAAGAATTATCGCTAGATGAAACGATGGTACCGTGGAAAGTTAGACTTAGTTTTAAACAATATACTAAACAAAAGACATAAAAGACGATATCAAGGTTAGAATTAATTCGTAAATTAATTTATAAAAAAGCAAAGAAAGACGGAATATCGCACGCGAACATTTACCTATAAATAATTGCTAATAAATCGGACAAACGCGAAACGAAAACGAAAAGATGCAGAGTTAGAAAATAAATAAGTTAATATTTTTTTGTAATAACCTTTAATTTTTACCTATATTCAACTGACAATGAATGAAAAATCGACAAAGAATTAAAATACAAATATCTTTAAATTTTTAAAATGCTGCTAATATAAATTTATTTTACTACGCAAATAATCTATATCAGCTGTTCTGACCAACCGGTAATTTCGGTATTATTTGAATATACCTACTTAAAATATTTATATCCTAAAATGTTTTCCAATATAAATTCTTTATGTTATACACTTAATCCTAAAATTATGTTTTGACCAATCGTTAATACTCTTCTTATTTAAATAATATTAAAATATTAAATACCTAAATTATTTTTCAAATTTTTATCTACTTAATGAATACAAATCTTTTAACAATAGGTGCGCACGGTCCCGACGACCCTCCTTTACAATCAGATAAATAATGTAATAGACGTAATAAAATTATTTCAATTTGAATATTTCTTACCTGGTAATTTATTCTGTGAAATATAAAAATACCATTGTATTTACTAAAACTCAACTTGATTTCAGTTATTTTATATTCGTAAAAGGGACTAACGATTCGATTTCGCTTAGCCATGTAATACGACTCGAATCAGAGTCAATTTTTTAAAACAGGTAAAATTTATAGTTTTTGGAATAAAGTGTTTTCATATTTTTAATATTTAAACATTGAAAAAATAAATATTAGTTAGTGTAGAATAACATTTGAAAATGTTTTTTAATTACGGTAGTTGAGAAAAACATGACTAGGCTGGTAAAAATATAGTAAAATTCTAGCAGAGCACTCTTGTGTTTTCAAAAAGATTTTTTATTCACCTAGCGTCAATGTGTATCTTGTTGAATGTTTCCCATTAACTGAGGCTTAGGGGGTCAAAAATTATAAGGGTGGATCAAATTTAGTAAAAACCAGGCAAGCAATTTATATTTTCAGTTACAAGTAGAATACAGTAAAATTATAAAAATAGATTTTTTATCACCTTAAAGTTTAAGATGGTGGAATTGGTGAAGTTGGTTAACATTTAGTAAAAACTAACCAGAGAGTTTCTTATTTTATTTATAAATAGTATTTAGTAAAATTATAAAACAAAACTTTTTCACCTTTAATTTAAACGTAAAAGAACTATTGACTTCCACTAAGGGTTAGTCGAGGGATAAAAAATTACTTAGTTGCAAATAAATTCGTAAAAACTTAGCAAAACACTGTGGTATATCATAAATAATTTTTTTTAATTACTCTGGCTCGAATATTAAGCTAGCAGGAACGTTTCCAAATAAGATTGGTTTAGAGATGGAAACTTATCAGGGTAAAAATACTTTTTTATGTCAGTTATAAGTAGAGGATAGTGAAATTGTAAAAAAAGATTTTTTTCACGTTAAATTTTAACCTAAAAGAATTATTGACTTATCACAAAGGGTAGTTTAGGTGTGAAAAATTACTAGGGTGGTAATAAATTAGTAGCAGAATACTGATTTCAAAAATACGTTTTTTTCTTATTTTGCTATTTCAAATATTCAGCTAGTAGGAAAGTTTTCGAATAGGTTTATGGGAGCAAAATTATCAGGATGGTTAAAGTTTAGTATAAACTTAACAAAACCCGTTTTTATTTCAGTTATGAGTAGTGGACAGTAAATTTGAAAAAAAAATTTCTCCTTAAATTTTAATCTAACACAATTATTGACTTTTCACAAGGGGTAGTTAAGGGTTGAAAAATGACTAGGATGGTAATAAATTCGTAAAAACCTAGCAAAACACTGTGGTATATTATAAATATGTTTTTTTAATTCTGCTAGCTTGAACCGCAAGCCAGCAGAATGGCTCCCCTTAAGGGTGGTTTAATGGTGAAACAATATTAGGGTGGTAATAAATTAGTGAAAAATGGGTGAAAAAATATGCCATCAACAAAAAGTTTTTTTTTTAATTCTGCCATATTGAACCTTAAGCCAGAAGAACCGCTCCCATTAAGGGTGGTTTGGTGGTGAAAAATTATTAGGGTGGTAATAAATTAGTGAAAAATGGGTGAAAAAATATGTCATCAACAAAATTTTTTTTTTTTTTAATTCTGCTAGCTTGAACCTTAAGCCAGCAGAATCGCTCCCATTAAGGGGGGTTTGGTGGTGAAAAATTATTAGGGTGGTAATAAATTAGTGAAAAATTGGTGAAAAATATGCCATCAACAAAAATTTTTTTTTTTTAATTCTGCTAGCTTGAATCTTAAGCTAGCAGAATCGCTCCCCTTAAGATTGGTTTAGTGGTGAAAAATTATTAGGGTGGTAATAAATTAGTGAAAAATTGGTGAAAAAATATGCCATCAACAAAAAGATTTTTTATTTTATTATTCTGCTAGCTTGAACCTTAAGCCAGCAGAATCGCTCCCATTAAGGGTGGTTTGGTGGTGAAAAATTATTAGGGTGGTAATAAATTAGTGAAAAATGGGTGAAAAAATATGCCATCAACAAAAAGTTTCTTTTTTGAATTCTGCTAGCTTGAATCTTAAGCCAGCAGAATCGCTCCCCTTAAGGTTGGTTTGGTGGTGAAAAATTATTAGGGTGGTAATCAATTAGTGAAAAATGGGTGAAAAAATATTACGTAGGTTAAATTGGATTCCGCTAATGTGTCTCCGCTAGCTTAAGGGTCCTAAAATAGGAGGCCGTAGATGTATAGGAAGAAAACAGGTTTCTTGAATAAAAAAAAATCGTGAATGGACTCAGATATCAAATGCAGGACAATTACTTCATGTGGCAGTTGGCAATGGTGATCGCCAACGTCGGATAATATTAATATGGCACGTGCAGTAGAAGAATGCTGTCTTGTAATATATAAATATGTGATGAAGTGATGAGTATCTGTGTCATATTCCAGTATTATTTGTAAAATTTGTCTTATGCTTGCAATCTGATGAATAGTCGATTTACCACCTCTGAAACCAGCCTAGTATTTCCCTATTATTCGTTCTGCTTGTGGCCCCATAAGGTGGAATATTATAGTGGAGAATATTCTATACGCCACATTTAGAAGCGTAATTCCTCTATGGTTAGAGTATTCAAAGATATCTCCTTTTTTGTGTTTGGTGCAAAGTATTCCAATACTCCAATTACATTCTTTATATAGTTTAGCTGAGAAATTACCTATTCCGGGTGGTGATTTGTTTCTGGCTAGTTTTTAACTGCGTCTTTAACTTCAAGAATTGTTGGTGATTTCTTTTCTCTATCGTCTGTTCCACTCTGTTCTGTATTTCTTCTAACTTTTATTAGTATTTATGCTGAAGAATGTTGTGTTCTGTTCGTATTTTTTTACAATTAGTTTTCTAACTTTCTTTTTTGTCTTATTTCTTTTTCAATTTATGGATCCCTAAGGTTTCGTTAAGGTTTAGTATTATTTTTTTTTTTTTTTGTTTTCGATTTGACCCTAAAATTCCTTTTACAGTTGCATGTATGCATTTTGTACATGTGTATTTGTATTTCTCATTCATTCTTTCAAATTATATTATGCTACTTATTAGAGCATCTAGCCTGTTTTTACATAATATAGTTTCTGTAAAATTTCTTCTGCTGGGATTTTTATATGGATCTGATTTCACTTATTACTTTTGTTTTGTGTTGCTTCTCAGAAGATTATGATCGTTGTTACATCGGTTTTCGTAATGTCAGAAATTGTATACGAGAAGTGAGGTACCTACAAATAACTTTAGACTATGATTAGGAGACCCCGAAAACATTATATTATTTAGTTTGTTATTTATAACACCGTTTGTGCTACTCACGTATTGAGTTTTTCTTTTGACTATTCCAAATGTTGTTGAATTTTACTTAAAGTGGAGGATATGCACCGTTACGGAAAAATAAATGTTTATATTTTACCTTTCTTTATACAATATTTACTTACCAATACTATACTCTTCAAAATACATAGATCCTTCGAAGTTTCTTGAAAATTTTCTTATATCGCTGTCAAATTTTTTTGCTAAATCTTTATCTGACAGAAGACTCTGAACTTCAACCTTACTTGGTTTTGCCGATGTCATCAGATTGTTGAGATGTGTCCATACAAAGGATCCAACTAAAACAGAAAAAAATTTATATATATTTAATGTAATACCAATGAAGAATTTAAGAACGTACAGGGTGTTTCAAAAAGGTATGTCATAAATTAAATCACGCATTCCGGGGATAAAAATAAATTGATTGAATCCAAATTATCTTAGTACAAGAGTGTACACAAAAAAAGTTACAGTCCTTTGAAGTTACAAAATAAAAATTGTTATTTTGCATTATCTCCTAAACTACTTGACATTTTATAATAAAACTGGACACGTTACTCTCTTGTTCTGAAAGCATTTTTCATAAAAACGAAACAACAAAATCTCAGCGAACAGAAATCAGTTTTTTCAAAAAACAGTTTCTATTGAGTTACGGCCCTTTTCATTAACCTTTAAAAAATTACGTGCAACTAAATAAATGGCTTAAATGAATTAACAAGTACAAATAATATCTATAACCTCTATAAATATGATATTACAATAAATGTTTAAAATGAACCCCATTTTCTTCAATACACATTCGGAAAACCGAATGCGCTAAAAATCATATTTTTCTGACGAAATTGATTTTGCAGCTTCAATTATTCTAACCCTTAATTGTTGTTTATCCTCTATTGTTACAGAATACACTTTCTCTTTTATAAACCCCCACAAGCAAAATTCCTGGGTTAAGAGCTGGACTTCTGGGTAGCCAAGAAATAGGTGCGTCACGACCCCTTCCAATCCACCGACCAGGATACTGACTGCAAAGGTATTCCCGGACTTCATTACTGTAATGCGGTGGAGCGCCATCTTGTAGAAACCACATATTTCACCTTAGTGCAATATTCACTTCTTCCAAATACTCTTGTAAATCGTTTGCCAAGAACTGCACATAATTATCACCACTTAAATTGTTGGAAAGAAATACTGGGCCTATTAGATTGTTATCCACAATTCCTGTCCAAACATTAACTTTAAAAGTTCTTTGGTGATGAGTCGTTTTTTTGGTGTGAGGATTTTCGTCGGCCCAAATGTGCTCGTTATGATGGTTTGTTATTCCATTTCTACTAAAGGTAGCCTCGTCGGTACACAAAATATTTCTAATAAAATTAACATTTCGAGTGTTTTTCAATAACAATCAATCGCAAAATCCAATCTTTTTAGGATAATCTTCAACCAATAACTCTTGAACCGTTGTTAAGTGATAAAGTTTAAGCAGCTGATTCTTCAAACGCCTCCAAAGCCTTACGTGAGGAACATTTAGTTGAGCAGCTATTACCCTTGTACTTATTCCAGGAACTTCTTCAATAATTTCTAAAATGTCTTCATCAGTTGCATCCATTATTGGACGACCACTATTGCCAGCAACTTGCGATTGGAATGTACCCGTTTCCCGTAAACGACGATCAATGGTCAGAAATAATCGTCTATTAGGTGTATTACGATTGGGGTATTTTACTGCATAACGCCTTGCGGCTGCTACACTATTTCCTTGATATTTAGCTACGATATTCCCGATAGTTTATAGATTCATAATTTAATCTGATCCAACTTACCCAAAGTTAAATCCATATCTGCCATTTCCTGAAATGTGTAGGCCATTGTAATATCAAAATTTTTAATATTAATCTTATTCACACAATAAATGATAGCTTCAAATTATTGACTATTATAGAAGGAACTGTTTGTAATTATTGTATCCGTAGAAACTAATTGTAATTTTATGGCCAACTAGGAAAAAACTAGTTTTTCGAAAAAGTGATATAAGGCAAAAAAGTTTTAAAAATAATGTGTTAAACTAATGATGCCACAAAATTCATTTTTCAGAACAAGAAAGTAACGTGTCCATTTTTATTACAAAATGTCAAGTAGTTTAGGAGACAATGTAAAAAAACAATTTCTATTTTGTAGCTTTAAAGGGCTGTAACTTTTTTTTTGTACACTTTTGTACTGAGGTAAGTTGGATTCAATCAATTTATTTTTGTCCCCGGAATGCGTGATTCAATTTATGACACACCTTTTTGAAACACCCTGTATAGGTAAGTCACTTGATGTTTTCCCAAGAAACAAAAGTGTTCTCGTTAAACACAAAAAAAGTAAGCATTGACTAAAGAAACACGAGCAACATGAGTAACTCCTAAAATTAAGCTATATCTGCATGGTTTCTGATTAGTCATCTAATAAATCAAAAGAAAAATATACCTTATGGCAGAAACCTAGTAACAAAAGATGAAACAACCTTTAACCTAAGCACTGTATTACTATAGATGCTATTTCCCCAATGATTCTCTGTAGCGAAAACATATCTTCTTAATGTGTGAAATTCATTGAAAAATAAAGCCAAAGAGAAATGGATAACAAATCAATGCATTGAAATAGAGCACTCTTATAGAAGATACAACAGCTTTAAGATGCACAAAAAAATAAAGGAATTAACAAATAACTAAAGACATTATGGAATACTCAAAAATAATGATGGTTAAATTATTTTATAGACAATAAAAAGAGAATTAAAAAAAAAGACTAGACATGCAAAAAACAGAAAACTAGTAGACTCATATGATGTACCCGCTAAGCTAATTAAGTACATTGACGATGAAACCCTGCATGTACTCTCAGACATATTCAATCGCAGCAGTGATTCTCCAAGAATGGATGTTATCATATTTGTAACACTACCGAAGGCAGCACATGCGACAGAATATTCGCAGTACAGAACACTATCCTTGATATACTAATATGATAAGCCACACACCTGAAAATACTGTACAAAAAAGTAAAATAAGATATAGATGATACCCAGTTTGGATTCAGAAAAGGAAAGGATAATAGAGAAATACTTTTCTCTTTTAATGTGTTCACAAAAAGACGTTCAAATATAAACCAGGATTTATATGTCTGCTATATGGAATATTCGAAGACATTCGACAGAGTGCGACATCAAAAACTTGTAGAAACACTTAAAAAATAATGTGTATAGTCAAGATATACTTATTATAGTTAATATCTACTAAAATAATAGAGGAATTGTTATGTTGTAAAACGTCGAAACAGAAAATATAGGGAATAAAAAAAAATTAGAAATGGACGCGTGTTGTCTCCGTTGGTATTCATCTATTACAGCTAAACTTATAAGGAAGCATTATCAGAGGAAGAATACGGTAGAGCAGGGAGGCACATACTTATTAAGACTAGGAGCCACTCGGGCAAATCATGAACTGATGGCGGGCCGGCCGCCAGAAGTATAGGTAATTAAAGACAATAAAGAATTGATAATAATTTATTAAAATTGAAAAATAATTTATTAATTTGAAGCGTGGTACTGCATAGTGCTTTCAATCTTTTTTATATTTGACTCAAATTTATTTGTAGCAACACGTAAAACTGCTTCCACACTTTCATTTGCAAGGCGGTTTCGATTTTTTGTTTTAATATTATTTAGTATTGAAAAAGTTTGTTCACATATATAGGTAGAACCAAAGAAGCTGGCACATTTCAGAGCGTTTATGCGCAACTCTTCGTACATATTTTTATCAATGCAGTCAAGTCTCCTTCGTTGAATTTGTTGGGTAAATCTTGGTCGTTTTGAATGTCGATAATTTCTAACTGCATTGACTCCGGCGCATTTTCAACTGAAATCGTGAAAGGATTGCTGAATATGTCCAACAGAGGTTTTACTTTTTTAAACTCCGAAAATCTTTCTTGAAAAGATTGAATCAAAATATCTAGCTTTTCTACATAACTGAAATTAATCGCAGTTTTGTTGAATTTTTCAGCCATTTTCTTATAATTCGGAAAATGATTGTAATTTCCAGAATTCAACTGTGATCTGAAAAGTGTCAGTTGCATTGAAAGGATGATACATGAGCGTAGAGCTGGGATATCAGTTGATTTTTGCCTTGAAGCCGTGTGTTCAAGACATTCAAATGATTTGTAATGTCAACTAAAAAAGCCAAATCACACAACCAATCAGGATTTTTAAGTTCCGGGACATCCCTTTGCTTTTCCGCCAGAAATATTCCAATTTCTGCTATTAAATTTAGAAATCGTTCCAGTGTCAATCCACGACTTAGCCACCTTACTTCTGTATAATACAGTAAATCTCCGTATTCGCTTTCGATGTCATCAAGGAATTGTTTGAATTGTCTGTGATTGAGTCCTCGTGATTTTATGAAATTTACAATCGAAACTACCACTTTCATGACATTTTGAAATTCAATTTTTTTTCTTGGTGTATAATGTAGTGAAACTGCATAAGATCTTCAGCGTTTATGTTTTTTTCTTGCAGATGCTGGAAGAACAATACGAATATAGTATTTTTAGGAAATAAAAATATATAGAGGGTTTTATACACGAGAATATTTGATTTAAGAGCGTAGGCGCAAAATTTCGGGCCAATGTTTTTTTAAATGTATTCATTTTTTTCGAATCCTGAAAAAACTAATAAGTATTTTAAAAAAATTTAAACGCAGAATGAAAGACTACATTATTACTGATGGCCAAAAGTCCCTGAAAACTTTTATAATGTTTATTTTAATAAGTTACAGGGGTGAAAAAAAAAAGAGAAAACTTGGTGTGATTTTTAATTTCAAATGTCTCATTCAAAAAACTTTTTGTTTATTTTAAGTGACTTTCGGCCCTCGGGAATAATGTAATATTTCATTCTGTGTTTAAATTTTTCAAAAATATTTGTTAGTTTTCTCAGGATTCCAAAAAAATGTTAAAAAGCCTACGCTCTTAAACGAAACAAAGAAATTACTAAAATGCTCAAACTAAAAATTTTTGGAAACATAATTAGACCGATAATTGGGAAAATCTTAAAATTACAACAGAACAAGACTTTAAAATTGCAAAAACATGGTTGCAAATAAACAAACTTACATTAAATTATGAAAAAACTAAATAGGTACTCACTTACTTTTTGCTATATACAAAAGTTTTCTGCCAATTTTTAATTCCTTAAATATAAATAAAAAAGATCAAATATATGGATCGAAGTACATAAAACATTTAGGAGTTTTAAATGGGAATTACAAATGAAAAATATTAAAACTTTATTTGTTGTATATCTCAATATTTAGTGACATTTTTGTGACTTAGGAGAAAACTGTAAATTTATTGAGATTAGATATTGACAAAATTTAAATATTTCATTACTTACAATATACTTAGCATATACTAATACTCTTATAGTTGTAAGTAATAAAGTATTATTTATAAATACAGAAAAAGTTCTTTGTTTAAAATTTGTTCTGTTAAAAATTTGTAGTGCCAAAGTGTGGATAGAAGCTTGCAGACGAGAAGATTTTTTATTCAAAATGGATTCACTTTATAATAATTATAGGATTTGTGAACTGCATTTTGAAGATAATGTTATTGTAAAAGGAAATAGAAGAAAAACATTGGCGCATGACGCAGTACCTTCAATATTTGCATATAATACGACAAACACAATTGACCACGGTGAAGATATCAAAGAACCACCAAAGAAGATTATCGTTTTAGGTTTGTGTACATTTAAGTTAAAAAATCATATTAAACGAAACGAATTAAAAATTGGCAGACAACTTTTGTATATAGTAAAAAGTAGATGAGTACCTATTTAGTTTTTTCATAATTTAATGTAAGTTTGTTTATTTGCAACCATGTTTATGCAATTTTGAAGTCTTGTTCTGTTGTAATTTTAAGATTTTTAGCAATTTCTTTGTTTCGTTTAAGAGCGTAGGCGCAAAATTTCGGGCCAATGCTTTTTAAATACAATCATTTTTTTCGAATCATGAGAAAACTAACAAATATTTTTGAAAAATTTAAACACAGAATGAAAGACTGCATTATTACCGAGGGCTGAAAGTCCCTTAGAATAAACAAAAAGTTTTTTTGAATGAGATATTTGAAATTAAAAATCACACTAAATTTTCTCTTTTTTTTTACCCCTGTAACTTATTAAAATAAATATTATAGAAGTTTTCAGGGACTTTCGGCCCTCAGTAATAATGTAGTCTTTCATTCTGCGTTTAAATTTTTCAAAAATACTTATTAGTTTTTTCAGGATTCGAAAAAAATGAATGCATTTAAAAAACATTGGCCCGAAATTTTGCGCCTACGCTCTTAAGAATTTATATTTTGTGATATGCCCACTGACTATTAATTTTCTGGTTGTTAGCTGTCATTGGCGGCTTGGCCACGTAACTTTAACGGACTGTCGCTTCTCTGTGTTCGGTTATTCTCTGGTGTAACTGTAATCTGTGCATACGACTGTGTAAGCTTCGTATTCCTACGCGAGCAATCGGGAATTCGGGACTACTGCTATCTCGCTTGCTCGCACCGCGCTAGAACATTCTTGATTTCTCTACTATTTTAAACTTTATATAAAGGCAGCAAGCGATGTTACTTGACTTAGCATTTTTGGGCACTAGATTCAAATAGCGCGCGCGAGATTTAAATTACTTTTCGAACATATTTTTTTTTGTTTTATTCTGGAATAGAATTCAATAGTTTTCGAATGTACAAGAGTATTATTTTTGCTGTTGCAGGCCACCAGTATTCGGCCGGCGGGCCGCGGTCTGTGCATCCATGCGGTAGAGGAATAAATAAAATAATCTTGAACAACTTAAAAGGAAATGAACGTGAAGAGAAGCCACATACAGATTATTAAGAACGTCAAAAGTATATCTTCACATAAAACAATATTAAATTTTCTATCGATATCTTTATAAGTAACAAATGGAGGAGAATTCCTCCAGAGATATAGTAGGTTTTTTAGATCTGTTACGATAGGAGACTAAGATTCTACTACCTCAAAAAAATGTCAAGAGGAGTTGAAACTTAGGCTATCATTATCCAAAAGAATGGTGAAAATCTACTTTATTCCTAAGAATGACACACTTCCTACAGTAAAACCAGAGGCAAAATTATGGAAAAAATATTAAACGACACGTACAATATATATATATATATATATATATATATATATATATATATATATATATATATATATATATATATATATATATATATATATATAAACCTAAATCTAAGATTAATACTATTACCAAAATTAATCTTCAACTCACTGAACTTCCGTGTTGAAGCGTGTCGATTATTACTGTGCCGAGCTTTCGACACATTTTCTGATGTCTTTTTCAGGTCGTCCTATGTCTCAGTCTCCTCCTCAGGCACTATTACACTTATCACTAATTACTGCACTACTGCTACTGGGAATAGCGGACAATTTATTATACCGTCATTGATAACGTGGTTTGTGTTGGAGTTGGCGTGGGTGTTGGCGTAGTTGGCGGGTTTTGGTTGGTGGATGAAGCGAGTGATATTTTCTTAATGAGAGGTCTCCATGTCGAAAGTAATCTCTTTAAGATTACCTTCGAGATTAAAGACAATTTGGCCTCTTTCCATTTGTATTATTTCTCGGATTCTTGGTTTATAGAAACAGATCGGGCTATGGTTCTCAAGTTTTCAAAAGCCATTTTGTGACCTGTATAAAGATGGTGTTAACCTAGTCGCTTGTATCCAAGAAGCCACAGAAATTTAAAAAATGCCAATTTGTCTTAATAAAATGGGTGACGCCATCCGGCTACCTTCCACATTGAGACCTCTTATAAAGGAAATATCGTCCGTTCCACCCTCCAATCAAAATCTGGCGTGCAGAAATCTTCGCTCCAACCCCCATGCTAACCTCCACCCAAACCACATCACCATCGACGGTATAAATGAACCGTACGCTGTTCCCAGTTATAGTAGTAAAGTGATTAGTGATCACTGCTCCTGAGATATCGATCGAGAAGATCACACGAAACCGAGCACCAGGTCAGACTAAACGAGACACTACAAAAACGGATAGAGAACAACGGCAGTCCAATGAGCCACGCTTTACGCCAGAAACCTCTTCCTAGACAACCAAGATGTTTAAAAGGTTAAGACCTACCTACAAGGCGAGCAAGTCTTGGTGTAAAACCACGTAAAAGGAAACTTTGGCCCTACCTGGATGGGCTCCCACACCATCCTTAGAGCTGTCGGCGACCGTAGGTATGAAGTACGTAGAGATACAGATGTCGACCGAATTATCCATGTGGTTGACATCAGGCCAGCTCCACCACCACAGCATGTACCTGTATAAGCCTTCAGATTTCTCAAATGACAATTTTACATTGACACTTTTATATATTTGCAATTTTACCAAGTATTTAAATGTATAAGTGCCGAGAGCTCTTGAGACTGAGACCTCGGAAGCCCTGAAGAAGACAGAGAGGATGTCGAAAGCTCGGCGCACTTTAACGCGGAAGCCTGGTGAGTTTATTAATAATTTTTGTAATAGTATTAATATTATTTATTTCTCTATTTATTGTTAATAAATTATTAATAAATAGAGACCTCACTTTGATAGCAAATTAGGTGATCCGCAAATTTAATTCGAACGACTCTAGAAGGAACTTTTTACTCCGACATATATCTACGGTTCACCATTGAAAAACACTGTCTTTTCGATCTTAACGTAAAGAAAAGACGTTAAAATGAAAGTGAAATATTGCATTTAATTTCAATTCAAATTCCATCATTGTTCTACACGTGTTTCGAGTTATTCAATTCCTTATCAGGAACACTTGTGGAAGTTCATACTGAAATAAAATGCAGTATAGTATTTGGCAATTATATTTAAAATAACAGCCTGGTAAGCTAGTAGCGGCATCTATACAAAGTAACAACAGGTCGAGAGACTTCTATTTGATAGCAAAAAGCTTTTATTTTTACGTCTTTTCTCTACATAAACAGCGAAAAGATAGTATTTTTCAAGGGTGGACCGTAGATGCATGTCGGAGTAAAAGGTTAAAAGAGAGGTCTCTCGACTTCTTGTTACTTCGTATAGATGCCGCTACTAACGTACGAGGCTGCCTTAACAACTGAGTACAGATGAATCACAGCTGCCAAAAGCCGAGACATCATCTGCTTCCTGCAAGAAGAAATTTTCAACCGATGGGGTAGACCGTTCACCATTATTACTGACAATGGAATCCAATTCGGGACGGATGCTTAGGAACGATTTCTCTACAAACATAATATACAGAACTAACGAAGCCCAATCCACTACCAACGAACCAATCCCATAGAGAGACGAGTCCAGGAGCTACAGAAAGGCCTCCAGGTATGAGTTTCATCTCCTGAGGACTCTAGGTAGGAGTCCTACATGTCTAATGTCGTTTTCAGCCTTCGTACCCACCAAAATGATGCCAAAGGCCAGACGCCGGCAGAACTGCTCCTGGGATATCGACCGAGAAGATCACAAGAAACCGAGCACCAGGTCAGACTAAACGAGACACGACAACAACGGGTGGAAAACAACGACGGCAGTCCAATGAGCCACGCTTTACGCCAGAAACCGCTTCTTAGACAACCAAGATAGTCGACAGCTTAATACCTACCTACAAGGCAAGCAAGTCTTGGTGTGGAACCACGTCAAAGGAAACTTCGGCCCTACCTGGATGGGCTCTTACACCATCCTTATAGCTGCCGGCGACTGTAGGTATGCAGTACGTAGACACTTATTCTAAGTCCGAAGGGACTTAGAATTATTCCTCGAATTTAGCACTTTGCTGTTAAACCATTCGTCCGAATTAAAGAGAAGTCAGAAAGGACTTACGATCCGAAGTAAGCACTTTGCTGTTAAATCTATATTGTCGGAATAAGTAAAAGTCTGAAAGAAAGAATTATTTAGAAATTTGTAAAACAATCAAACTTTCAACGCATTCAACCGACATCTATATTTAACAATCGAGGTGCCTTCTAAGCATAGAGTACTTCTAAACCTGTATTATGTAAGATATATATTTGAATATAAGAAATTTTGAACTGCTAAAGTATCCTATATTGCCAGTAGCACCCCGTTGATAGCAGAGCCCCCGGTAAACCTCCCGTTGGTGTTAATCATAACTGTACTAATATCTCAAATAATAAGAAGATGGAACAGAAGAGTCTTCGTTCCTTTTCTCGAGCAGCGGTTGGTAACCATCCAGTCCAGTAACTCCCGATACTGTGGAGGATAAACCGACCGTATGACTTGCCAATCAACCAAGCAAATATATCATAGATGCCTTGCTTGACTTCTTTAACTTCGCAAAGGTCATTCGGTCAACAGAAGTATCGTTATGTGCATTCGTAGACATTTCTATAATCTAATGAGTTTAATTTACTCACTAGTAGGAATACGATTACTTATCTCAGATAGCAGTGAACCACTATGGGGCAATAAAATTTCCTTAAGTAAGAGTTTTATCACTTCTACTTACATCGGTTGCTATAATGGGTTTATAGGCAACCATGAGAGTATTATTGATAATTACACGCAAGTTGCCTTGAACGCAGTAACTATCTAATATTGACAAGAAGGACTTTTAGTAAACCCAAAAAAAAATTTTACTGGCGAATAAGAAAAAATTAAAAATTAAATCTGCCACCATGAAGGGAAAAACACTAACTTTCTGAAACTACACTAAAAACTCAATGTCTTTATATAGAAACTTAAAAGTCGGTAAACCTTAGAACTACAAAGATTGCTTGTAATGAGATTATTGATAGTTTTGCTAAGCAAGGATCTAGTGCTATTTTATCTTACTACAACCGTTCTGCTGTATAGTAAAAAGCTGCATCGTAGAAGATGTCCAAAACTGTAAAAGGAACTTACTGCAACTTACTGGAAAAATATTATAGTAGGTAAGCAAAATACTCATAGAGCTTTGGAAAACCCACCTCTAAGTAACGAGTGATATTCTCACTGAACACTGCTCACTTCGATATTACATCTATAGGAGGGATGAATTAAAAATAATAACATGCAGATACTATGAGAGTGCTGAGGAAACGACCAAAGACCAAAAATGTTGTCTGTTATTATAGAGTAATTGTTTGATAACTCTAAATATAACTACAACAGGTATTTCTAAGACCTAATCAGATATCAAACATATTTTGGACACGGACAATAAACTTTCTGACAAGTTTAGATCTTTTGGACTGAAACATTATAATTAAAATTATTTATCTAAAATAATATAATTAAGAATAATAATTAAAAACAAACCTTGGTTAACTTCTTCGTTCATTAGCGCATGTTTAATAGTTTTAACCATCAAATAATTCGGACATCTCATAATTTGTAAATAAGATGCAATCCTAACTTCAGAATCAACTTCCTGCCTTCTAAATATATGTTCAAAATAACTTCTTGTCTCTTCACACCGAGTTCTTCTAAAAGTTTCTACGGCTGCAACTCGTATAGCCACGTCGATCTCAGAATTTTCTATAACTTTGAAAAGTTCTTGGTAGAAGTCTTCCGACATCGTGCCAATGTTAGACAATGCCTTTAGGGTGACCATAATCTATGAAAACAATAAAAAAGATAGCTGAGAAAGTTTGAAATGTATCACAATACTAGAGAAATGTTAAATCAGATATACCATATACCATATTGCTGATTCAATTATACAATTTATACATATATATATATGTATAATATGTATATATATATATATATATATATATATATATATATATATATATATATATATATATATATCCTCTAAAATAACAGCTGAACTGGTAGATGAAAAAGGGGGGTTGAGGTTAATTGGGTATACAGCTAATCAAAAGCCAAGTGTACTCTGTTTAACAATTCATTATATTTCGCCAATTTTCATTGGCATCATTAGATGGGAGCTACAATTATTTAAAACATGGTAAAATACAATTTAATAATAGTTTGTTGTTTATATACTTACTTAATTGAGGTTAATGGCAGTGTGATTTTTTTTTTAATACCATCAAGTAAAAATTTTTTTGTTGGAATAATGTTGATTGTAGTTGATGTTGATAATGGAAAATAATCTCAATAAAAGACTCTTCCTCGAGATGGCATTTATCACTCAAATGGATAATTTAATAAATAAGAAATCAGATGTTGAACATCTGAGTGAGATTTATGCTTATTTATTACACATCGAAAAACAAACATTATAAATAGACATATAAATATTAAATAATTAATACAACACATAATGTAATTTCAAAAAAATTTTTCAATTATAACACATCTTACAGTAAATATTATAATCAAATAAACAACTACTACGTCAACACCATGGAACTAATCATCTTCACAAAAGTCAATTAATAACATTCGATATTTGATAGTTCTAGTACTTAACCTTAATGACATTTACCGAACTAAACGTTGTGTCTGTTTTATTTTTAATTTGAATTGTATTTATTTCCTATATTTTAATTTGTAATCAACATCAACTACAATCAACATTATTCCAACAAAAAAAATTTTTACTTGATGGTATTAAAAAAAAACACACTGCCATTAACCTCAATTAAGTAAGTATATAAACAACAAACTATTATTAAATTGTATTTTACCATGTTTTAAATAATTGTAGCTCTCATCTGATGATGCCAATGAAAATTGTGGCGAAATATAATGAATTGTTAAACAGAGTACACTTGGCTTTTGATCAGCTGTATACCCAATTAACCTCAACCCCCCTTTTATATATATATATATATATATATATATATATATATATATATATATATATATATATATATATATATATATATACGTTCGAATTATCGGGTAGAGTGGTCTGTAATGAAAATCTTTCTTTTTTCTGAGATACTTAATATTTCGCCATTTATTTAATAGCGTCCTCAGGAGTAAACTAAAACAATTTAAACATTACAAAAAATGGCGTACAAATACATTTTAAAACACACAGAATTTATAAGATTTCGCAAATAAAAACTGACACTGAAGTATTTGAAATATTGAATTTCAAGATTAAATTGTTTTAAGCACTTTCGTTACAGCTATACGATAAAAAATTAAAATTATTTCAAATGTAAAAATAAAAATAACAATAAAAGAAAGGTTAGAAGAATGATATTTCTTTGATGAATTATTAAGGTTAGTTGTTATTAAGATGAATGTTGGCTATATTGAATATTTATAAATTTTGTTCAATATGTTACAATATATGTTACTTGACTGTCCAGTGTCCGTTTTATAATTTAAAGTGTTTTTATTTTTGTTAAAATTTGTTAAGAAAAAGAGGACAAAAGACCGCGCGGAGAGAAACCGCGAAAAAGAAATGTACATCACGGACGACGACGTACCCCTCGATAAACGTGCCATAACAAAAAGAATGAGACAAAGGAGCAGTGAGGACGAAAAGTCCGAACTGGCAAAGATGAAATTGCTATTGAAAGAAAAGAATGCCGAAATAACAGCACTAAAAGAGAAAATACACGAACTGCAGCATATGATAGTACAGTACAGAAGATGAAGTAGAAATGCACACGGGAAGATTTGAGGATATACCGCAAGAAATAAAAGATTTGATAAGAGAAAAGAATAGAGCAAAGCAGACAGCATGTTAATGAGTTAAGATAAGCATAATATTATTTTAAAAATATCAAGTATGAAGTATATACATACAAGTTTATTTAAAAATTCAAAACAAAATACAAAACTTTGCAAATGAATATGTATAAGTACTTTTAAGATTTGTCTGACTTTAATAATAACTTACCTCGTCATGCGTTTCTCTGTTAAATGGAGAGTTTTTGATCAATTCACCAAAATGGTTTTGAAAATATTCATTAATAGAATATATCGAATAGTCACTACTGCACTCTTTGGTATTACTGCAATATGTATGTGCCAAGTTAGATATACTTAAAGCTTTATTTGCAGAAAAAGTTTCAGATTCCTGTAGAAGACTTTGAGCTATATCCATCATTTCGCTATCGGGATTTGGCATAAAACCTATTGATGTTATAAATTCATTAATCGTTGTTTCAGATGCTAATTTTTCAGTTATAATATTTTTCATCAATGTTACGGAGTCAATGGTGTTGACAAAAGGTAGAGCATGGAACAAGTATTGCCTAAAATATACGAAAATGAATCACATTTATATTATAAACAAAAAATATAAATACAATATATATTGTTACGAACATGCATTCAGCGTGGCCCGTGTAACGGCTGCATCTCGCAAGCGACTAGAACTTTTCAGCGATCTCGAGTGCGAGAGGGAACAACCCGTCACGTAGGCGAATTAGAGTTGGGAATGTTCTAGAACATAGTAACTTTGATATATGTAACGATGTAATGAGTAAAGGAGAGTTGTTAAGGTATTACCGAACTGTCAACTTATAAATAAATATATGTATGTAAATTCGAACCGCTCGTTTTATTTAATCTCGCTACAATATATATACAGGGTGTCCCAGACTAATTTACCCACGCTATATCTCTTAAACGAATAGAGATTTTCGAATGGGACAAAAAGTGATCTATTCTACTTGTAATACACTTTAATATGATATATAAAAAAATCATCCCCTAAATATTTATCCCTTAGTTACAACCCCTAACTTTAATTTTTTTAATAGCACCCTGTATATTTTTTTATAGTTTTGGATGTGGTCTCCTATCGTCTATTCAACAGATTTATTAAAAATAAAATCGGTTCGTAAATAATCAAGAAATCAATTTATTTTTTATTTTTGTTAATTAAGTGTCCCAGACTAATTTATCCAGGCTATATTTATTAACAAAATAGAGATTTTTTAAAGGGACACAAACTGGTCTATTCCATTTGTAATACACTTTAATATAGCGAAGAAAAAATCATCCCCTAAATATTCATCCCTTAGTTACAACCCCTAACTTAAATTTTTTAATAGCACCCTGTACATTTTTTTATAGTTTTGGATGTGGTCTTCTATCGTCTATTTAACCGATTTTTTTTCATCAGTTTTTCATCAGTCATGAAAAATCAGTTTATTTTTTATTTTTGTTAAATTAATCAAGATAGCCTTAAAAAATAGAATAGAAAAGAAATATGCTTTATTGTCACTGAAATTAGATAAATCGTCAATATTACAAAATAAAAGAATGAAAGTAAAACAAAAACAATTTATTGCAAACTTTACTACTCGTACAAATAAAATACAATCTTAGGAACAATAAAACTTAAAGGAAAAATAAAAATAAATGCAATAAAAATTAAATGAAAAAATAAATCAAAACACCAACTAACTAATGTTATTTACATTAAAGTTCGAATTGTAATCCACCTGCTGCAACACACATTTCGAATCGTTCCAGAAGATTTCTGGTACATGTGGCTCGAATCATTTCGGGAGTAATTTGGCGACATGCTTGTCTTATTTTTTCTTTTAATTCCTCTAAATTTTGCGGTTTTGATTGGTAAACAGTATCTTTTATCGCTCCCCAAAAGAAAGAGTCAAGAGGTGACAAATCACATGAACGTGCGGCCCACACAATTTCTGGAGAGTTGTTTGCTATCCAGCGGTTATCAAAACGGTTTTGTAGGTGGTCGCTAACGTTTCTCGCATTATGTGGAGTAGCTCCGTCTTGTTGCCACCACATTTCTTGACGCTCATGAAGAGGAATATCTTCTAGCAAATCGGGTAGAATGTTTTCTAAAAAGTCTAAATATCGAACGTTAGAGTGCCGTTAAAAAAGTAAGGACCTATAACACGGCCATTAAATAAACCGCACCACACATTTATACCCCAAATATTCTGAAATCTTGTTTCCATCATCCAATGTGGGTTCACGGGAGACCAATAATTGGAATTGTGACGGTTGACAATACCATTATTGTGAAATCTAGCCTCATCACTCCACAATATTTTTGATAAAAAAAGTGGATCATCACTGATTTTTAACATCATTTTTGCAATAAACTCAAGACGACTTTGGTCATCACCAGGCTGTAATCCTTGAACTAGGTGCACTTTAAAAAGATGGTACTTAAAATCTTTGAGAATTCTATGCACACAACTTTTTGGAATGCCACATTCACTGACGAGGGTTCTAACAGACACCTTGGGATTAAAATTAACATATGCTAGTACATTAATAAGGTTTTGGTTACATCTTACTGTGCGTTCAATTGTACCTCTTTTATTATTAGGAAAATATCCCTGTCTAAGTGAGCGTTCCAAATTCTTAAAGGTTTTTTCGCTTGGAATGTTTCGATTTGGAAACCTTTCTTGATATAATTGTCAGGAAATTCTCCATAAATCAAAAGGATATCAACGTACTCGTCAGGCGAAAATAAATAAGGCATATTGAAATGTTATAAATACACAATTACAACAAATATAATTATTACTGGTCTAATACCAAACGTCAAAAATAATAATTGTTGATTTGACAGATCAAATCATGGCAACCAGAATTAAGGGTAATATCGAAGACGTAAAATAACCGCAAAAGTTTTTCAAATATTATGACTTTATTATAAGAGATTTTGATCAATTTAACAAAACTAGAAAATAAACTGATATTTTTTTGATACCTAACAAACCCATTTTATTTTTAAAAAATCGATTGAATAGACGATAGAAGACCACATCTAAAACTATAAAAAATGTACAGGGTGCCATTAACAAATTTAAGTTAGGGGTTGTAACTAAGAGATGAATATTTAGGGGATGATGTTTTCTTCGCCATATTAAAGTGTATTACAAATGGAATAGACCAGTTTTTCTCCCTTTAAAAAATCTCTATTTTGTTAATAAATATAGCCTGGATAAATTAGTCTGGGACACTTAAGTAATTAACAAAAATAAAAAATAAATTGATTTCTTGATTATTTACAAACCGATTTTACTTTTAATAAATCTGTCGAATAGACGATAGAAGACCACATCCAAAACTATAAAAAAATATACAGGGTGCTATTAAAAAAATTAAAGTTAGGGGTTGTAACTAAGGGATGAATATTTAGGGGATGATTTTTTCTACGCCATATTAAAGTGTATTACAAGTAGAATAGATCACTTTTTGTCCTATTCGAAAATCTTTATTCGCTTAAGAGATATAGCGTGGGTAAATTAGTCTGGGACACCCTGTATATATATATATATATATATATATATATATATATATATATATATTCTATTTCTTTGTCATTTAAACTGGGCATTCACGTTCCGAGACTTGCGGTCCCACTTAGTAGGACTACTAGTTTGATATTCGTCTCCACTCACGCTCCGACTTGCTATCCAACTAGCGGTCCAAGTCCAGTTCTAGTTTGTTTTCACGTCGGTGTACATCACTTAATCAAAAAATGTATCGAATATATACTACGCAAAATATAATTAGGAGGAGGAAAGTGGCAACGAAAGTTGTGCTTTTAATCCTTATCGTTTGAAAAAAAAAGAAGAAAAAATATTGAATGAAGAAATTATTTGTTGATCATGTGAACTATTGTGACATAAAATTGCTTAATGTCATTGATGAGGATTATTACAAAAACTACCTCAGAATGGACAACTTCACTTTTTCGCTGTTGCTGGTAAAAGTTGGTCTACTCATTTCCAAAAATATACCGTCATGCGTGAATGTGTCAGTACTGAACAACGCCTTGTAGCAACTTTACGCTTTCTGGCCACTGGAAGGTCATTTGAGGATCTGAAGTTCAGCTGTAAAATACCTCAACAACTATTGGGAAAGGTGATTTCAGATTGCAGGGCTATAATAATTTTTTTCGTGCAATTAAAAGTTATTTTCTATTATTTGTTTGCGAACTGGGGATTTTTGCTAAGCGATGTCTGACACACAGCACCAATTGAGCTTTTGTTTGGAGCTGATGTGGTAAGCAAATTGTATACAGGGAAGAAATATCAGTTACATAGTGATCTTATAGTAAATTTACTATGTTAATTGGGAATAAGCCACAATATGAGTTAGAAATTAAATGTATTTGTCGTTTGGACTTCCACTTCAAAAATCATTATCAAAATATTCCGAAGTTGTTGGAACGTGAATGGCCTGTTTTAATATTTCGCCAACTGATTGTTGGTTTCATCAGAAGTGCACTACAAATTTATTAAAACAAAGAGATAAGCAACATTAAAATAAAATTACATAAATATTTACTTACAGAGGTAGAAGTGTTCACAAAAAAATAGGACAAGCATTTGTTTTACACTTTCACAATTTCACAAAAAAAACTGTCATCATATTTTTTTCAAAAACTGGGTATTCTAAAGTGACTAAACTTTTGAATCATACAAAAAAAAACACTAAAATAAAGTGAATTCTATAAGGAAAACAATTTATTTCAATCCTAGTGAACATGGCGTTAGTTTTATTGCGTTTTTTTTTACAAAAATTTGAGAAAACCATCGTTTTTTTGATCGTATCTCACGTACAGTTAGTGCAAAGGACGACTTTTACCACCACTCATTTTAAAGGTCTTTTCAAGCTCTTTTAAAAATATTATATGAGTTTTGTCGAAAAATGTACCCGTTTTCCGTTATTTAACGTTAAATACTCGTATTGAAAGATAAAAACAAAAACAAACCTTCTTTGAACAGTCATAACTCAGTTAATATTAAACAAAAAATATTCATTAAGAAGCCAATCTTTTTGTTTTTTTATGAGCTTTAATTTTAGTCGTTACACTTTTTTGATAAAACTCTTAGTTTCAGAGCTATTCTTAAAAAACCTTTTAAAAACATGTTTTTTTTTAACGAAAAATGACACTTTTCAACAGCGAATAACTCAAAAAGTATTAATCTAGCGAAAAAAATGTTTACCACATTTTTTGTTTAAAATTTGTCCTTCTATCGAATAGCGTAGTTATATTAAGTAAAAAAATTTCCACCATCGAAAAGGGGTGGCAAACACCCCCAGGGTCGAAGCGCCCATCGACACTATATAACTTTTGTTTCTTGAGTAATTATTACCAACACACAAAATTTCAAATGAATCGATTCAGTTATAAAGAATTCGGAGGTAAAAACCCTCAGTAACTGATCTATATATGTATAAAATAAAGTAGCAGATATATGGTAAATTAATTTTGAATTAAATGGATTATAGAATATTGCTGTAGATGCTGCTTAACTGATTTGTATCTGCTGTGTAATTTATTACATATTTTGTGTTGGTAATATAATACATTTCGAGAAACAGACTGTTTTTATAATCAGTTACTGTTTGTAGGATTTCAATATTATTATAACCATTGCAGCCTAAGCACTGTATTTTCTAGATTTTATTGGTAGTGTACATTACTGGTGCCATGTCTTTAACACGAGAAAAGAAACTTTTGTTATTAATACCGCTGTACCTACAATTCTAATGTTAGTGTATGGTTTGAAGAGAGTTGTAATCTTATTTGTTAGATTATCAACAAAGGGAAATCTTTTATATTTAAATTTTTGTGAAGCATCTCTATCCAATGATCCATCATAATAGTGGGAGTTGTAAATGAATTGTTTAAGGAGTGTCTTCGGATAACCGTTGTTCATAAATATCTCAAGTAATTTACTCTGACTATTACTTAGAAACTGGTCGTCACATATATTGAGTATTCTATTTTTCATAACAAGAACTATACTGTATTTCTGGTGTTTTGGGAGGTTAGAAGCAAAGTTTAGAAATCTGCCTGATGCAGTAGATTTTTGGTACCAATCTAGTATTATATGATTGCCTTCCGTGCGGATTACTTTAGTGTCTAAGAAAGGTACGCCATTGTTAGTTTTTCTTTCAACAGCAAACTGTATTTTGTCATTAAAAAGAGTTAAATGTATTTTTTAAGATGGTAAATGGAGAGTTTTTGATCAATTCACCAAAATGGTTTTGAAAATATTCATTAATAGAATATATCGAATAGTCACTACTGCACTCTTTGGTATTACTGCAATATGTATGTGCCAAGTTAGATATACTTAAAGCTTTATTTGCAGAAAAAGTTTCAGATTCCTGTAGAAGACTTTGAGCTATATCCATCATTTCGCTATCGGGATTTGGCATAAAACCTATTGATGTTATAAATTCATTAATCGTTGTTTCAGATGCTAATTTTTCAGTTATAATATTTTTCATTAATGTTACGGAGTCAATGGTGTTGACAAAAGGTAGAGCATGGAACAAGTATTGCCTAAAATATACGAAAATGAATCACATTTATATTATAAACAAAAAATATAAATACAATATATATTGTTACGAACATGCATTCAGCGTGGCCCGTGTAACGGCTGCATCTCGCAAGCGACTAGAACTTTTCAGCGATCTCGAGTGCGAGAGGGAACAACCCGTCACGTAGGCGAATTAGAGTTGGGAATGTTCTAGAACATAGTAACTTTGATATATGTAACGATGTAATGAGTAAAGGAGAGTTGTTAAGGTATTACCGAACTGTCAACTTATAAATAAATATATGTATGTAAATTCGAACCGCTCGTTTTATTTAATCTCGCTACAATATATATACAGGGTGTCCCAGACTAATTTACCCACGCTATATCTCTTAAACGAATAGAGATTTTCGAATGGGACAAAAAGTGATCTATTCTACTTGTAATACACTTTAATATGATATATAAAAAAATCATCCCCTAAATATTTATCCCTTAGTTACAACCCCTAACTTTAATTTTTTTAATAGCACCCTGTATATTTTTTTATAGTTTTGGATGTGGTCTCCTATCGTCTATTCAACAGATTTATTAAAAATAAAATCGGTTCGTAAATAATCAAGAAATCAATTTATTTTTTATTTTTGTTAATTAAGTGTCCCAGACTAATTTATCCAGGCTATATTTATTAACAAAATAGAGATTTTTTAAAGGGACACAAACTGGTCTATTCCATTTGTAATACACTTTAATATAGCGAAGAAAAAATCATCCCCTAAATATTCATCCCTTAGTTACAACCCCTAACTTAAATTTTTTAATAGCACCCTGTACATTTTTTTATAGTTTTGGATGTGGTCTTCTATCGTCTATTTAACCGATTTTTTTTCATCAGTTTTTCATCAGTCATGAAAAATCAGTTTATTTTTTATTTTTGTTAAATTAATCAAGATAGCCTTAAAAAATAGAATAGAAAAGAAATATGCTTTATTGTCACTGAAATTAGATAAATCGTCAATATTACAAAATAAAAGAATGAAAGTAAAACAAAAACAATTTATTGCAAACTTTACTACTCGTACAAATAAAATACAATCTTAGGAACAATAAAACTTAAAGGAAAAATAAAAATAAATGCAATAAAAATTAAATGAAAAAATAAATCAAAACACCAACTAACTAATGTTATTTACATTAAAGTTCGAATTGTAATCCACCTGCTGCAACACACATTTCGAATCGTTCCAGAAGATTTCTGGTACATGTGGCTCGAATCATTTCGGGAGTAATTTGGCGACATGCTTGTCTTATTTTTTCTTTTAATTCCTCTAAATTTTGCGGTTTTGATTGGTAAACAGTATCTTTTATCGCTCCCCAAAAGAAAGAGTCAAGAGGTGACAAATCACATGAACGTGCGGCCCACATAATTTCTGGAGAGTTGTTTGCTATCCAGCGGTTATCAAAACGGTTTTGTAGGTGGTCGCTAACGTTTCTCGCATTATGTGGAGTAGCTCCGTCTTGTTGCCACCACATTTCTTGACGCTCATGAAGAGGAATATCTTCTAGCAAATCGGGTAGAATGTTTTCTAAAAAGTCTAAATATCGAACGTTAGAGTGCCGTTAAAAAAGTAAGGACCTATAACACGGCCATTAAATAAACCGCACCACACATTTATACCCCAAATATTCTGAAATCTTGTTTCCATCATCCAATGTGGGTTCACGGGAGACCAATAATTGGAATTGTGACGGTTGACAATACCATTATTGTGAAATCTAGCCTCATCACTCCACAATATTTTTGATAAAAAAAGTGGATCATCACTGATTTTTAACATCATTTTTGCAATAAACTCAAGACGACTTTGGTCATCACCAGGCTGTAATCCTTGAACTAGGTGCACTTTAAAAAGATGGTACTTAAAATCTTTGAGAATTCTATGCACACAACTTTTTGGAATGCCACATTCACTGACGAGGGTTCTAACAGACACCTTGGGATTAAAATTAACATATGCTAGTACATTAATAAGGTTTTGGTTACATCTTACTGTGCGTTCAATTGTACCTCTTTTATTATTAGGAAAATATCCCTGTCTAAGTGAGCGTTCCAAATTCTTAAAGGTTTTTTCGCTTGGAATGTTTCGATTTGGAAACCTTTCTTGATATAATTGTCAGGAAATTCTCCATAAATCAAAAGGATATCAACGTACTCGTCAGGCGAAAATAAATAAGGCATATTGAAATGTTATAAATACACAATTACAACAAATATAATTATTACTGGTCTAATACCAAACGTCAAAAATAATAATTGTTGATTTGACAGATCAAATCATGGCAACCAGAATTAAGGGTAATATCGAAGACGTAAAATAACCGCAAAAGTTTTTCAAATATTATGACTTTATTATAAGAGATTTTGATCAATTTAACAAAACTAGAAAATAAACTGATATTTTTTTGATACCTAACAAACCCATTTTATTTTTAAAAAATCGATTGAATAGACGATAGAAGACCACATCTAAAACTATAAAAAATGTACAGGGTGCCATTAACAAATTTAAGTTAGGGGTTGTAACTAAGAGATGAATATTTAGGGGATGATGTTTTCTTCGCCATATTAAAGTGTATTACAAATGGAATAGACCAGTTTTTCTCCCTTTAAAAAATCTCTATTTTGTTAATAAATATAGCCTGGATAAATTAGTCTGGGACACTTAAGTAATTAACAAAAATAAAAAATAAATTGATTTCTTGATTATTTACAAACCGATTTTACTTTTAATAAATCTGTCGAATAGACGATAGAAGACCACATCCAAAACTATAAAAAAATATACAGGGTGCTATTAAAAAAATTAAAGTTAGGGGTTGTAACTAAGGGATGAATATTTAGGGGATGATTTTTTCTACGCCATATTAAAGTGTATTACAAGTAGAATAGATCACTTTTTGTCCTATTCGAAAATCTTTATTCGCTTAAGAGATATAGCGTGGGTAAATTAGTCTGGGACACCCTGTATATATATATATATATATATATATATATATATATATATATTCTATTTCTTTGTCATTTAAACTGGGCATTCACGTTCCGAGACTTGCGGTCCCACTTAGTAGGACTACTAGTTTGATATTCGTCTCCACTCACGCTCCGACTTGCTATCCAACTAGCGGTCCAAGTCCAGTTCTAGTTTGTTTTCACGTCGGTGTACATCACTTAATCAAAAAATGTATCGAATATATACTACGCAAAATATAATTAGGAGGAGGAAAGTGGCAACGAAAGTTGTGCTTTTAATCCTTATCGTTTGAAAAAAAAAGAAGAAAAAATATTGAATGAAGAAATTATTTGTTGATCATGTGAACTATTGTGACATAAAATTGCTTAATGTCATTGATGAGGATTATTACAAAAACTACCTCAGAATGGACAACTTCACTTTTTCGCTGTTGCTGGTAAAAGTTGGTCTACTCATTTCCAAAAATATACCGTCATGCGTGAATGTGTCAGTACTGAACAACGCCTTGTAGCAACTTTACGCTTTCTGGCCACTGGAAGGTCATTTGAGGATCTGAAGTTCAGCTGTAAAATACCTCAACAACTATTGGGAAAGGTGATTTCAGATTGCAGGGCTATAATAATTTTTTTCGTGCAATTAAAAGTTATTTTCTATTATTTGTTTGCGAACTGGGGATTTTTGCTAAGCGATGTCTGACACACAGCACCAATTGAGCTTTTGTTTGGAGCTGATGTGGTAAGCAAATTGTATACAGGGAAGAAATATCAGTTACATAGTGATCTTATAGTAAATTTACTATGTTAATTGGGAATAAGCCACAATATGAGTTAGAAATTAAATGTATTTGTCGTTTGGACTTCCACTTCAAAAATCATTATCAAAATATTCCGAAGTTGTTGGAACGTGAATGGCCTGTTTTAATATTTCGCCAACTGATTGTTGGTTTCATCAGAAGTGCACTACAAATTTATTAAAACAAAGAGATAAGCAACATTAAAATAAAATTACATAAATATTTACTTACAGAGGTAGAAGTGTTCACAAAAAAATAGGACAAGCATTTGTTTTACACTTTCACAATTTCACAAAAAAAACTGTCATCATATTTTTTTCAAAAACTGGGTATTCTAAAGTGACTAAACTTTTGAATCATACAAAAAAAAACACTAAAATAAAGTGAATTCTATAAGGAAAACAATTTATTTCAATCCTAGTGAACATGGCGTTAGTTTTATTGCGTTTTTTTTACAAAAATTTGAGAAAACCATCGTTTTTTTGATCGTATCTCACGTACAGTTAGTGCAAAGGACGACTTTTACCACCACTCATTTTAAAGGTCTTTTCAAGCTCTTTTAAAAATATTATATGAGTTTTGTCGAAAAATGTACCCGTTTTCCGTTATTTAACGTTAAATACTCGTATTGAAAGATAAAAACAAAAACAAACCTTCTTTGAACAGTCATAACTCAGTTAATATTAAACAAAAAATATTCATTAAGAAGCCAATCTTTTTGTTTTTTTATGAGCTTTAATTTTAGTCGTTACACTTTTTTGATAAAACTCTTAGTTTCAGAGCTATTCTTAAAAAACCTTTTAAAAACATGTTTTTTTTTAACGAAAAATGACACTTTTCAACAGCGAATAACTCAAAAAGTATTAATCTAGCGAAAAAAATGTTTACCACATTTTTTGTTTAAAATTTGTCCTTCTATCGAATAGCGTAGTTATATTAAGTAAAAAAATTTCCACCATCGAAAAGGGGTGGCAAACACCCCCAGGGTCGAAGCGCCCATCGGCACTATATAACTTTTGTTTCTTGAGTAATTATTACCAACACACAAAATTTCAAATGAATCGATTCAGTTATAAAGAATTCGGAGGTAAAAACCCTCAGTAACTGATCTATATATGTATAAAATAAAGTAGCAGATATATGGTAAATTAATTTTGAATTAAATGGATTATAGAATATTGCTGTAGATGCTGCTTAACTGATTTGTATCTGCTGTGTAATTTATTACATATTTTGTGTTGGTAATATAATACATTTCGAGAAACAGACTGTTTTTATAATCAGTTACTGTTTGTAGGATTTCAATATTATTATAACCATTGCAGCCTAAGCACTGTATTTTCTAGATTTTATTGGTAGTGTACATTACTGGTGCCATGTCTTTAACACGAGAAAAGAAACTTTTGTTATTAATACCGCTGTACCTACAATTCTAATGTTAGTGTATGGTTTGAAGAGAGTTGTAATCTTATTTGTTAGATTATCAACAAAGGGAAATCTTTTATATTTAAATTTTTGTGAAGCATCTCTATCCAATGATCCATCATAATAGTGGGAGTTGTAAATGAATTGTTTAAGGAGTGTCTTCGGATAACCGTTGTTCATAAATATCTCAAGTAATTTACTCTGACTATTACTTAGAAACTGGTCGTCACATATATTGAGTATTCTATTTTTCATAACAAGAACTATACTGTATTTCTGGTGTTTTGGGAGGTTAGAAGCAAAGTTTAGAAATCTGCCTGATGCAGTAGATTTTTGGTACCAATCTAGTATTATATGATTGCCTTCCGTGCGGATTACTTTAGTGTCTAAGAAAGGTACGCCATTGTTAGTTTTTCTTTCAACAGCAAACTGTATTTTGTCATTAAAAAGAGTTAAATGTATTTTTTAAGATGGTGTCAACCTGATGGTTTGGTACGGTACAGAAAATGCCATTGACAAATTTGTATAGGAAGGTTAGTATAAATGGAAGGTTGATTGTAGTATTTTCTATTACATGATCTAAAACAATGAGTGCCAATATATTACTTATCGGACTACCCATGGGAGTTCCAAAGATTTTACGATAAAATGTTTTGTTAAATGAAAGGTAGATATTTTTAAAAATAAATTTTAGCAATGTCAAAAAACTTTCTTTAAGATTGTGTTTTTGACATTAGTTCCCATTTTCGACGTATAATTGAATATACTAAGTCTTCCGAAATATTAGTGAATAGTGAAATTGCATCCAGAGAGATTATTACATAATTATCAGGTAATTTTGTACCTCCGATCTTATTCACAAATGTGAACGTATCTTTAACATTCAAATATGTCATATCTTTAAAGGTATTTTGTAAAATGTTACACAAAAATTTGGATATATTACAAGTAACAGAGTTTATTGAACTAGTAATGGCACGTACAGGAACATTTTCTTTATGGATTTTTGGTAGACAGTACAGTTAACGGAAACAATAGATGTGAAAAAGGGACTACGCCAGGGAGACGCTCTATCATGCATCTTGTTCAACATCGTACTCGAGAAAATACTGAGGGACACAACAGTCAATACACGAGGAACAATCATTAATAAAAGCGTGCAAATACTAGCATTTACAGATGATATTGACATAATCGCAAGATCAAGAAGAGAAATGATAGAGGCATACAACCAAATAGAACGAGCTGCACAAAATAGTGGTCTTAAAATCAATCAGACCAAAACAATAAGAGAATGCAACATAGAGGGGGTAAAAAACTTTATATACTTGGGATCCCTAGTCACGTCTGATAATAACGTTACGGAGGAAGTGAAGAGGCAAATATTTATTGTAAATAAATGTTACCATGGCTTAATTAGACACCTAATGTCGCAATAAAGACAAAATGCCAAATATATAAAACCCTAATAAGACCGGTACTCACATATGGCTCAAAAACCTGGACACTCACTAAAAGAGAGGAAACGTTGTTAGCCACCTTCGAAAGAAAAATTTTACGACACATATATAAGGGCACAAAAGAAAACAGAATATGGCGAAGAAGATACAACTCTAAACTATACAAAATATACCAGGATCCGGATATTATAAAATTCATTAAAATAGGACGGCTGCGTTGGATAGGACATGTAGAAAGATTGGAAGAAGGCGAAATACCAAACAAAATATTCAAACAGATGCCAGTAGGAAAAAGAATAAGAGGAAGATCAAAACTAAGATACTTAGAACAAATAGAAAATGATATAACAACCTTAAAAATAAAAAACTGGAGAAAAAAAGCACGAAACAGATCAGAATGGAGAAGAATCCTGGAACAGGCTAAGACCCAAAAAGGGTTGTCCAGCCAGTGATGATGATGAGTACAGTTTTGGAAAAGAAGAATTATAGATAGTAAGTTCTTTTGCCTGTTGATCAGTATGTTGTGTTTTGGATTTTAATCTCTTTATTAAGTTATTGAATGAAGTTTGTATTGATGATGTTGGATCTTTAGGTAGTCGTAAATATATTAGAGGATCATTCAGAAGTAACTCATTTTTTTTTAATATATTCATCGTTGTTGAGAGCAACAGTACAACCACGTTTATTAGACTAAAATAAGCAGTTCTGGATGAGAGTGAAGAAAAGTTATCATTTCCATGTCAGCAAGAAAGATATCTAGCCTCAAGTCACTCCGGACTGATGGTATTGCAAATTTTGGACCAAGAGAAAGGAAGTTAGAAATATCTTTTGCTATTACTATATTGGATATGTTTTTAATTTATGCACAATTGTCTCTTTCAATATATATTCATTTGTTGACTGATGCTGATAGAGCTTTTTAAATTTTTTTAATATTCTTTTGTTTTATTTTCTTAAAGTTAGTATTAAAATTTCGTTTTAAACTGGCTTTAAAATCATTTAAAATATTAATGGTATTATATCTGCTAACTTAAGTTTTGTATTTGTAATAATATTGTGGAATCTCGAAATAATAAATTACAAAGCAGATACGAATCAGTTAAGCAGCATCTACAGAAATATTCTGCAATCCATTCAAAATTAATTGACCATGTACCTGCTACTTTATTAATATAGAGTTCAACAAATTTAAGTTTGGGAATGTGACGTAGTGTTTGGCGCAGGTAGGCGGACTGTTTCTACCAATGGCGGGCGGAAACAGGTAGATTTAAAATAATTTTTCATAAGTATATTCAATTAAAATGAAGAATGAATTTTTTGAGTAAAATATTAGGAGCACTTTAATAAATAAAAAATTCCTCAATACTTACAATTTATTAACATTACCATGAAGAAAGAGTTTTAAATTTGCAAAAAAAAAATAAATAGTTTATTTTAACTAATTCAATAATATATTTATTTATCTAAACAAGAATGCTTTAGTTATAATTACCCGCATGATTCTAAGATCTCTATTTCCGAATTTGAATCACTATCCGTATCCTAAAAAATGCTTTCTTCGTATAAACCAGTATTAAAAACATAAATGGTCCAGCGTAGTGGCTAACAAATGTTCGTTTTCGATTTGAGTGTTTTCATATTTTTGTACATGTTTACATATAGTAACCCACTCTTCTATTAACATGTCTAAAAATTTTGTTTTTGCTATATTTTCAACATTATTTATATTAAACGTTGTATTATATGTAGCCTCTTTACCTTTTACCAAAGCCCATATTTTTTCGATAAAGTCTAACTCCGGAAGATAGGAAATCAAGCGAAGTACTTTATGTCGATGTTGTTAAAGCTCATAATCTAGTACATAAACAAGTGGAAAACGTGGTTTATGGGCTTGTATAATTTTATATAACTCCGCTTTGGTTAGTGTTTGTGGAAAAGGAATACTTTTTTCCTATAACTACTTTACTATAATATCCCTACGGCTAGCAGACGTCACATTTCTTCCATTAGTACATTATGGTAGGATGCATTATCAACTATATACCAGGACCGAATTTTTGGGTAAGTTAGGGAAGAGCTGACTTCTGATCCACTTTATAAAATTAAGGTGGTTCATATCGTCATCATAGTCGCCACTCTTGGATCCTAAGAATGGCGAATTTGCCTCGTTAACGAATTTGCCTCGTTAACAGAATTTAATTTATTATAAAACTTTAATAGTAATTATGGCTTACAGTACTGTTATTGTTATTAAAATTGATTTTTTAATTATAAGCATGCACCTGATTTAAAAATTAACACAGCGTTAAGTACAAATCCAGTCTCTCTTCCAGCATGAACAATAATCAGCCTTTTGTCCTTAGAAATCGGTTTCTTTAAATTATATGGTTATATCTTCAGATTAAGATTAAATTAGCTAGTTTGAATATTCCATTCGTTTTAAACGAATATCATAACTTACCATTAGGACACTCCTATTGTCTTCGAGTTTTCGCCACCTGTAATTTGTTCGAGATGATTTGAGAGTATCTGTTCAAAAGTATAATGGTTTAATTTTGTTCATATCTTTTTAGGATATTGTTAAATAATTATTATTAATAACTGAACTAAATCCACTATAGATACACTTAATGACTTAATATTACACTAAATATTACTACCAATATACTAAGCATTAATCTAAAAAAAATTAATAAAATATCCAACAAGATCAAATCAACAGGTGAAATACTTTGCGATACGTACTTCTCAAACTACGACACTGGCAAGCAGCACGCTCGTCGTTTCCATGGTAACAATAGTAAACACGATTCACTGCGCATAGTCGAGTTACGAGTCATATTCCCAAACTTAAGTTTGTTGCAGTATACATAGCAATTCAAAGTAACTCGTCTATCTCACTATACAATTTTTGTTGTTTTATGTGTATTTTAACTTATTTTTTAATTGTTACTCTAATTGTGAAAGTGTAAAACAAATGTTTGTCTTATGTTTTTTTTGTTAACAGTTCTATCTCTGTGAGTAAATATTTATGATTTTATCTTGATTTTGCCTATCTCTTTGTTTCAAAAAATTTGTAGTGCATTTCTAATGAAGCCAAATATTGGCGAAATATCAAGTAACAAAAATACAATTGTTTTAATTCCAGACAACCAGAACCTGAAATATACCAAAGAAAATTATTATATAATATATATAACTCAAATTTGGGAATGCCAAAAGTCCTTTTTTAAAAAAAGAATTTATTAGAGCTAAAACGACTAATTACAATAAAATCAGATTCTAAACTGAATAAAATATTAGTTAAAATAAAACATATACAGTTGCAATTATACAATTCACAATATTACGAAACATAGCATCAGCACTCCTAAGTTCAATGTCTTTGACCATGTCAGCACTCCTAAGTCCATGGCCTGAATAAACCCATAGGCGTCGCTCTATAACTCCTCTTCCCCTAGATTGAAGCTTCTTGTGGGAGGTGAATTTTCGAAGTGGAATCGTCTGGGTCCTGTATGTTTGACATTCTTATGTCTTCTTTTCTTTTGGTTTCTTTTCTTGTTTTTATCGTTATTTTCTTATAAATAATGTAGATCATTATTACAACGATGGCAAGATATAATATGATCGTCCAAATGATGGGAATGTGGTAATTTTCTCTTTGTTCCATGATGGGTGTGATTCTGTTTGTGGGATTTTTTTTTTCAAATTTTAAATTAATTTGGTTATTTTGTAGACGGCTTGGACATTGGAAATTTTTACCGTGGGCGCAAATGTCGTTGAGAGGTATTATTGTATTTTTATTGTTTACCAAATATCTTGTATTAGGTATTATTATTGCAAATTCTGACTCAATTTGTGTGGGTATAGGTAATAAATAGTAGAGATCAAAGATGTTCTCAAAATCGATAGGAATTGTCAGAAAATATTGAATTTGGTTTTCCTCTATTTTACAGGTGATTTCCAGAATAGATTCAAAATCTAAAATATTTTCGTGTTTTAATGCAAACGGTAATTGTGTTTTGTAAAATAAAGAGGTTTTTTGTATGCTATTTTTGATATATTGAATAATATTAACGTAGTTGTACGTCTCTGATCTAAAGAATTCGCTGTTAGAAATGTTATTTTTAAGATACTCAAATTGCTTGTTCAGGTTGTCATATTCAGTTACAAGTGGTTTTAAATTATAAAAATATACAAATGTATGACTAGATTTTTGGAGTTTTGCGGTTCCTAATTTTATAGGTAGAATGCCTAGGTTGTGGGTTGTGTGTGTGGTCCTTTATTTCAGCTGTTGTATGTCCGATTGTGACGAACCTGGAAAAATATAAGTTTTCCGTTTAGGTCGTTTTACATTTGAAAGGTAGTATTTTTATGCCGCTTAATGAGTTTTGCTGTTTTCTTAAATCTATTTATGGATTTAATATTTTCTTTTTGATATTTATTTTTAGTTTTTCCTTTTATTTGTCTGTTTCGCACAAATACTTCGGTAGGAATTTCTTTTGGTAATTCCTCGCGTGTTTCATTTGCTTTATTTATAACTTTTGCTTTATTTTCCTGAAGTTTTTTGTTAATATTAGAAATAATAATATTAAATGGGGAGTTGGTATCTAAATGTCCCGTAACTAGTTCATGGGGTTTCATTTTTGTTACGGCGTGGACAGTACTGTTGTAAGCTAATAATGCATAGTTTACTTTTTGTTCTATTGGGTCGGATTTATACTCATTTTGATTGTTTAGTAACCTGATATGTTCTATAATAGTTGAATGAAATCTTTCAGCTATATCATTTGATTCTGGATGCTGGGAGGAGATAAAGTGGATTTTTACCTTGTGTAATGCTAATAAGTCTTTATTGACTGAATTTTTTAGTTCTGTACCATTGTCTGAAATGATTTATTCTGGAATACTATGGTGAGTAAAGAATCTAATTAAAGCGTTTGCTACTTTGATACCTTGAGCAGAATTAAGTTTATAAAGTTGGGCATATTTAGAGAAAGAATCGACTATCGTTAGAAATTTGGTATTTTCAAGAGTTATGGAATCTAAATGTAAAATCTGAAATGGCTTAATTGCTGTAGGAGAAATGCTAAATATTGGCTTTATGGGATTCCTATCATATTTTGTTATTTGGTATATTTCGCATTCATTAATATAAGTTTGTATAGAAGCTCGTTGATTGGGCCAATAATATAATGATTTAATTCGGTTATCTGTTTCATCTAAACCTCTATGATTTTGCTTGCCTTCATGATAGTTTTGAATTATTTCTTTAATTTGGTTTATAGGAACATCGATAAGTTTCTTAGTGCAATTAATAAACGATATTTGAGAATTTTTAAAGTATTTTTGGATAATAACGCTAAATTTCTCATATACTGGGTCTTCAAAATAAAGATGATAATATTTTATTTTGGGTATGGTATATTCTTTAATAAAATCAATAACATCGCGCTCAAAATTGTTTTTTGAGAACTGGACACGAATTCTTTGTCTTTTATCAAATAATTTGATTATAGTGGGACTAGCAGGATTAAAATTAACTTCAGAAATAAAAATTTGATTAATTCCCGTGTTTACAGGGTTCTCGGAAATAGGAATTCCGGGGGTAGGATTTTCTACATTGGTGTGTATCGTCTCACCGTCATCAGGATTTTCTTCTTGTCTATAATCTTCATCTATTTCAACAATCAGCGATTCTGTATCTGGTTCATTATTAAGATTTTGTTGAGCTTGTTCATTAAGTGTTTCCATATATTCAACAATATTTTTTGGATTTGGATTTAAAATTTGTTCGTATTCAGCGAACTTTTCCACCATGATTGGGGAAGTTACATCCAATTTAAAATAAGATTCAGAAGAATTCAAAATCGTGCAAATAGCCTTATTGTTTTCTACCGTCGTAAGGCATTCCGGAATTTCTAATTTACCGATTTGTGTATATGGTATAATTACATCGCCATTTTTTATATTTTCAACATTTAAACTGATAACTTGCTCGGTTCGTGGCGGCACTACTATACAATTCGTGTTTCCACTATTCCCGGCTTTATAATAATTTAATTTGATCTTACTCTGCGAAGTAATTAAAACATTATTGGCCAAATCAATTTTTGCATTTAATTTTTTTAAATTATCGAGGCCTAATAAGCAGTGAAAATAATCATGGAATTTAAAAACGCAATAACTTAAATTTAATTTATTTTTGGTATTAAAAAGGGAATTTCAGTACAGTAATTTTCCTGTTTTGCTCCAAGTGCTGTTGAAATTTGAAAGGGTTTACGAAAAATTGAATTTTTAAAATATTTTTCAGCGACTTCTGGGGTTACAGACGATTTTGTGCTCCCAGTGTCTATTAGTACTTTAAGATTATGCTCAGGAAATACAATGTACGGCAATTCACTTTCGTTATTTATCAGATTTAAAAGTTCAACTTGAGTAATTATGGATTTTCCGAGGCTTTGTTCTCTAAAAAATGATTCTCATTAGTTAATTCAACTTCCTCAGTGTCGCCAATATTATGTAGCTCCTCAGCTATGATATTTTGTGGTTGACTTGAAAATGTATTATTGAAGCGTCTTTGATTTCCAAAATTTGTTGGTCTAAAAGTATTTTGACTAGTGGTACTCATTGGAGTTGGGGCTTGAAATCTTTGATTTGGGTTTGATTTAAAGACATTACTACTTCTGTTATTTGTAAAAATATTAGTTCCTCTGTTATTATTTAAAAAAGAGGTTGATGCTAATGGTTGTCTTGTTTGTTGAAATTTTGTGGAGTTTGTTATAGGTGGGGCTTGAATTCTTTGTCGAGGTTCATTGAATGTAAAGGATCTGTTCGTTTGGGGAAATTTTTGTTGAAAGTTAAGATTTGGTCTTGGATTACGATTATTTTGAAAATTTGGCTTTGTTTGCCTAGATTGTGAAGAATTATTTTCATTTAAATAAATTTGAAAATCGTTACTTAAAATACTTAGTGCAGAATTTAAATCTTAGGGTTTTTAGTTCGCATGAAGGTGCCAAGTGGTTCTTTTAGACCACGTAATAATACTCGTAGGGCTAAATTCCTAAAATAGTTTGATAAAATTAATAATTCTTGGTCATTAAAACGTGTAGTAATCAAAGATATTTGTAAATTCAAAAGATGTTGGACTTTATTGAAGAATTCAAAGGGAGTTTCATTATTTTGCTTTAATTCTGAAATTTCTATACTAAGAGTATAAATATCTCTTTTATCAGCTTATGTATTTAGCAAGGCATCTTTAAGATCTTGCCAGTTCCTAACGACACATGCTGAAATGTTAATAGCAGCTTCACCTTTTACTTTTGCTAATATGCTAGACATAAGGTATTCATTCTGAAAATCATCTGAATCAACTGTATTATAAAATTTAATAATCAATTTTTCACAGATTTCCACGAATCTAGGAAGTAATGTATTTTCTCCGGGGAAATCTGGAATCATGTCAAGATATTCCTTTTTTAACTGTGGGATTGCCATTTTTATTTTATTTTTTAAGTAAAAATTTAAATTAGAAGTACGATTATTTATTAAGGAGGAATTAGAACAAAAATTATCTTTAATAGGGAGTTTTGAGTCAGAATCTGAGTCTGATGAATCAGAATTTATTAGAATTTTAGGCTCTCTATACGACATAAGCACTTACCAGAGAAATATTGTCCACTCCATGTAAGCTGGTTCCCTCAGAAGGTTTGACTAGGCAGGTATCTTCAATATTCACTCGAAAAGTCCACTTAACACGATTCCTGTTATAAAGGGCTACTCAATCCACCCACAGGAATATAACACTTCCGAATTAAGGTCAATAAATCATTGAAACGAACCTAATTTATATTCGTTAAACCCGTTTGACCTAGCTACTGACTGCGCCACTCAAATTTGGGAATGCCAAAAGTCCTTTTAAAAAAAAAGAATTTATTAGAGCTAAAACGACTAATTACAATAAAATCAGATTCTAAATTGAATAAAATATTAGTTAAAATAAAACATATACAGTTTCAATTATACAATTCAATATACAATATTACGAAACATAGCGTCAGAACTCCTAAGTTCAATGTCTTTGACCATGTCAGCACTCCTAAGTCCATGGCCTGAATAAACCCATAGGCGTCGCTCTATAACTTACAAGACTAACTAATAACTAACTATAACTACAAGATTAAGAACAAACAGTTATTGTAATATATATATATATATATATATATATATATATATATATATATATATATATATATATATATATATATATATATTTATATCTTACCAAAACGTAATCTATTTAACGTATATATCTCATGTCAACTTTTATTTGTCACTTCATTAATGTCAGTGTCCCGTTTTACGTTTTGGTAAGTTATATATATATATATATATATATATATATATATATATATATATATATATATATATATATATATATATATATATATTAACGTGATTATTTCGACCAAAAAACACTTTATAAATATGTTGGAAATATCAGGTATGTGGTCTATATTAAATAAAAAATCTTTGTTTATTCTAAAGCTCAATATTTCGCCATTTATTTGATCGCTTCATCGGGAGTAACTGTAAAAAACAAACATTTCAAAACACTGACGTACACTTAGATTTACAATACTTACAGAAATTAAAAGATTATACACATAAATAAAATTAATACTAAAATAACATTATTGTTGATGACACTGTACATTTAATAAAATGCATGTTAAAATTTAAAATATCTTTGAGCACGTTCGTTAACAATCAATAGGATGGAACAAGTAAAAATTATTTCAAAATGCAAAAAATAACAATGTAAGAAAACATTAGAGGAATAGTATTTCTTTAATTAATCATTAAGGTTAATGACTAATGACTAATGAATGTTAATGAATAAACCTTAATGATTAATTAAAGAAATACTATTCCTCTAATGTTTTCTTACATTGTTATTTTTTGCATTTTGAAATAATTTTTACTTGTTCCATCCTATTGATTGTTAACGAACGTGCTCAAAGATATTTTAAATTTTAACATGCATTTTATTAAATGTACAGTGTCATCAAAAATAATGCTATTTTAGTATTAATTTTATTTATGTGTATAATCTTTTAATTTCTGTAAGTATTGTAAATCTAAGTGTACGTCAGTGTTTTGAAATGTTTGTTTTTTACAGTTACTCCCGATGAAGCCATCAAATAAATGGCGAAATATTGAGCTTTAGAAAAAACAAAGATTTTTTATTTAATATAGACCACATACCTGATATTTCCAACATATTTATATATATATATATATATATATATATATATATATATATATATATATATATATATATATATATATAGATATTTTACAATAACTGTTTGTTCTTAATCTTGTGCATTTTAGAATCTTAAGAAAGGCAAGGATTTCCTGCCGAAACGTTGATTTCTATGGAAAATAAAATCTAGTTCCACATGTAATATAATTTATTGAACACAGACTTAGTCTGTCAGATAACCAAGCGCCCCAAGTGGACGAATCGCATTTACTTCACTGTGAACAATTATTCAAATCCTGACCAGAATACAAAAAGACTAACGTACTAGTTAAAATCTAAATAGATCTGCTACTTAGACTAGAATACGCTGGTGTATCAGACCGACTTATACATGAGCAAAATGGAAGGATAAGGGGCTTGCGTTTTGGTGTATATAATATATAAAAATAAGCTTATGATTAAATTAATCGTTTGGAACTATGGAACCCATTTGTTGAGATGTGTATACTTAAGAAACTGAATACGGTAACGTGAATGTGTGTAAATAATTCCTTTGCACAATTTAGAATAGGAAGGAAAAGCTCGACATATCTGCTCGAGGAGCAAAGTTCGCATTTACTGATGATGTAGATTCAATACGCTGCAAATACTAATGAAAGGTTGTTTGCCATTGTTGATTAATTATAGTAGCCTAAATTTTAAACCTCTCATTATAGATACAAAGAACTTTTTAAAAATTGTAATATGAATATACATATAAATCTACTGATTGAAAAATAGAAACTTAATTTTATGTCGAAATAAAATAGTAAGACTATAATTTAATGTATAGAACCATCGAAAAAAAATGTTAATCGAGATGGGCCATGGAATCACGTAAATAGACGGCTCGGTGATAGCCTAGTGACCACGCTGTATGACATAACAATTGTGGTTTAATTTTGAATGACGTAATTTATAAATTTTATTTCATTACTGATAGAATATATAACAATATAAGCAAAAGGGTTTAAGCCCGTTTTATTTAATTTTCTTTAGAATTGTGTTGTTAACAGATCAAATAATCCGGTATATACAAGTTAGGTTATATATAATTATTGTTTACATGTATTATGAATTTCTTATGTGGAAGTGACTAACTATTTTTAAAAAGGGAGGATTATTCCAAGGCCTGCTTTAATTACATTTTATTTCAATGGCTTGTTATACACCAAAAATGATATATTCAGTAATGCCTCACTTACTTTCCTTTGGAACAAATATTGCCCGCTTCGTTCTGTAGTTCTTCCAGGCCAGAATGAGAGAGTAATCTTAAGCTATAAATAAATTTGCTGAACAAATTAGCAAGCTCCATCCTATCTGCCATTGCATCCAACTCACAAAGCAATTTCAGTGCCTGCGTTGATTGTTCTATATGATTGGTCGTAGGTTTTGTAGAGATAATGTTTTCAAAAGTTAATGAAACTCTTCTTGTTATTTCATTTTCATCCACTGCTGGTACTGAATTTTCGTGTATAAGAACAAGATTTTGGGTGACCGTTGTAATAGCGCCTTGGTCGTAGTTGGAGAAGGGTTGAAGTAAGTAACTCTCTTGACACGAAATTTCTTTGTAGATATTGCGGTCAATAGACATGAGACAATTACTTGTTGATTTAAGTATGCTGTCCTTGTGGATATTCTGAAATAATATAGATAATAGTGAAAATATTGGTGATGATTTTTAACCGTAGTATAACTAATCTCTTCGATGATTGTACACGTATAAGATATATCTTAGACACCAAACAGACCAACAAAGTTGATAAACAACGTTGAAAAGTTACCTTTTCTTAAAGGGAGACAACAAATATTCATGTTTTTAGGTAGATTTTAATTACAGCGATAAGTCAGTAACTGTTTAATTAATTAAAATAAAATAAACTTAGAGGAAAATAAAATTATATCATAGTAAAATGAAATAAAATTAAAGTAGAATAGAATAAAATTAAAGTAAAATAGAATAATGCTAGAGTAAAATAAAATAAAATTTGTTTAAAATAGAATAAAATTATGGTAAAATAGAATAAAATTTAAGTAAAATAGAATAAAATTAGAGTAAAATAGAATAAAATAGGAGTAAAATAAAATAGAATTCTGGTACAATTGAATAAAATTGAAGTGAACTAATAGTTAGTAAGCCTGAAATAGAATAAAATTAAAGTAAAATAAAATAAAATAGGAGTAAAATTGTACAAAGTTAGAATAAAATAAAATAAAATTAGAGTAAAATAAAATTAAATTAAAGTAACAGAATAAAATTAGAATAAAATTAAAGAAAATTAGAAGAAAATTCTAGATCAATAGATAAAATTCTAGATCAATATATTAATTAGAGTAAAATATACTAAAATTGTAAAAAAAATAAAATTATAAGGTAGAGGCACCAGTATCTGACACTCTAAGGCCAGAAAGAAACATTTTCTGATATTAAAACATTAATTTTACTCAGATTTTTTTGTTCTCTTAAGCAAAATGTATAGTTAAGTTTATTATTTATTGTACATGTGAAAGGAGATTTGATTTAAATAAAAATTGCCAAAAAATTTATTTTTAAATACATGTTTTGTCCCCAATACCTGGTATTGCAAATTTTGCAGAATCCAAAAAAATACCCAATACCTGACATATCAAAAAAGGTATTTAAATAAAAAAAATTTACTTATTTTTTCAAATATCTAATTAAAACAGGAAAACTTTATTATTTCTGGAACTCTGTACATTCCACGATTATTTAAACTTGCTGGTTCGTTGATCTTCTTCACAATATCAGTATGATCATACCATATCGCATCCTCTTTTTTGGCCATTTCCACGAATTAAAGTTGCTGTTTACCATAACACTAACAAACGCCTTATTTTCTTCTACTTCTTTTATTTTTCTCGGGTAGTGTTGATCTTCATAAATAACAATAACATGGTCACCCTCTTTTAAATAAGATTTGTTAAATATTGGAACAATAGCTGGAATGTCATCACCACTATCAGATTCCAAATTTAATTGCTCATCAGATAGAGATGTTTCAGAATCCGAATTTTCCTTGAAATTTCGTTTTGTTTTTTTTTTATTCAAAATCTTTTGTTCATTAAAATCTGAATTTTCCTTGTAATTCCGTTTTGTTTTTTTTTCTTGCAAAATCTTCTTTTCGTATCGTTTTCGTTTTCTCTCTTGCTTTTCCTGTTCTTTGAATTCTTTGTCCATTTTTTTCTTTAAATTGAATTGTTTCCACTGAGTGGAAGTTGCAACAGAAGGCAACTTTTCACCGACTCTTTTTTTCGTTTCTTTAGAACATGGTTTGTCCGGCGAAAACAATGCCTTCTTAAATAAAGTTGGAATTTTTCCATCAATTGGTATATATATTTCTGGCGATTTTTCAAGGAGACTCTGTTGTAAGTTTTCTAAAGTAGTTGTGTTATTAACATTAAAATCGAGTTCAACAACTGCAACATCGCCACCTGGTGGATTATTATCCGTATCAAAATGTGGTTGTGGATCTTTATCTGTATTGCATTTATCCATGCTGTTCTTCTTGTTATCTGAACGGTCTTTTTCTGTTATTCAGATTTCAGGGTCACTTAATTTGGGACCGATAAATGTGCCAAACTTGAAAAAGACTTAAATGTTGTATATTTCCGTTCCACGTATCTCAGTCTTCTGCATTAAATTCTTGTAACAAGACAGGGTCAATGTAGGTCTCTAACATTTGTTGAAATGTTTTTTCTTGTATAGTTTCTTCTACGAGGAATGGATTATTGTGAGTTTCTGTATTATCTGACTTAAAATATTTTTGGAAGTTGATTGTATCGGCGTTGAATGGGCACAAACCGGCAGCACGAAAACCATTCAATATAAATGACCAGAGACCAATAACAGAGAGATTGAATACCGACGAAGAGAAAAAGAAAATAGAAATAATAGCAAATACAACCTTAAAAGTCAGTGACATTTGCGAAAGATTTTCAAATCTGAATACAATGCAAGGAGTAATATCTCATGACATTATATTTACAGACAACTGCAAAAAAGAGAGGTAAATGCGAAATAACTCACCCATCAAGAATTGGGGATACGTTGCAAAGACTAATAAAGGATGCTCAAAAATTATACTATGCAGAAGAGATAAAAACGCTGAAGAGTGGAAAACACTTAACGGGAGAAGTAAAATATTAAACATAGTCTATGTCGATAAGCATGGCATATTACGGGTTACAGGGAGACTTTAGAACTCCGAATTAACACATGATGAAAATCATCCCTTAATTATACCCCACAAAAGCAAATCAAGTAAAGTAATAATACAACATTGCCATACAAAAACGTCGCATGAAGGCCTACAACAAACTCTGCACTACACATAAAAAAAGATTTTTTATCACGCACGGGAAAAGAGCAGTGCGAGAAGAAATAAACACTTATGAAATCGGCATCACCAACAGACACCGTAACAACATTAGAAACGAATTTTCACTTTATAACAGCGTATATGCCACATTTCGGAGGTCTAGGGAGGTTTATTAAAAATTTTTGGAACAGTTGGAGACATGACTACTTGTCAAATCTACAACAGTATATAATTGGCAAAAACCCGTCACAACCCTAAAAAAAGAAGAAGTAGTGATAATAAAGTAAGACGATACTTCGCCGAGGAAATGGCCACTAGCGAAGATAATCGAAACACATCCCGGAACCGAAGGTTTTTGAAAATGTCGTCTCCGGTGTAATTAATAAACGTATGAAAAACTGATTGCAACTTGGTGCAAGTTTCCATGTTTATTAATTTGTCCAACTATTGCGCAATATGGTGTTATATTGCGTAGTTGGCCGGTACGCTCTTATTGTGGCATTATCTTGAAGAGACAATGCCATTGTGGTTTTATTAGGTGGTTGAAATAAAACACATTCTTTTTAAGAAGAAAAAAACTCAGATTCAGAGTCTTAGAAAGAAACAGAGCCCTTCGAGCAAAGTGCTCTAGGGAGCTACCCTACACGGGTAAAACCATGAGTTAGACACTACTATCACAACTGACTTGAGATCCGAAAATGTCCCATATTTAAAGATAAATTAACTTTTATATGAAACCTTTTCATTTCTCAACCAATTAAATTTAATTATATGTTCCAGAAGGAAGGGCGATGAACATCGAAGTGCGTGATTGGTGGCACTTGATGACATCCCCCCTGCTTTGGAGACTCTGAGGCTGATAAAAAAAGATGATTTTATTAAAAAACTTAAGAAAACAATTTTTTTTTACAAATCACATATAGAAAAGAAAAAAAATGCATAAAATATATCAAATATAACATGAAATATATCAAAATGAATATGTCTATATTGTCAAATTACTTACAAGTCCTCTAACACACACTACACTCGCGTAGCGCGCACTTACACTGCACAAAAACACTCACAGGCGGTGGTCGGTGTTGTTGACAGCATCTGCAGGTCTATCCTCGACGACGTGCTCTCGTTCTACGGCGGCTTCGTCCTCTCTAGCTGTACGTTTCCCATCTGCATGTCGCCGGTGTGTCGTAGGCGAGTTTGCCTGGGCCTCCGTGGTGCTCTGGACCACATAATGGTAGGGCAGGCAGTGACTGGCTACTGCGGAGACATCCATTGCATCAGGTACTTAGCATCAAGTAGGCTGGCTCGTCGGAGATGTGGCACATCGACGGTTTCAGGGCTGTAGAAGGTGGATATCGGCATGTTAGTTTGGTGTACTAACATCCGATGCTTCTCCCCGCTGTTTTCTTGAGTGGTTTTGATGCAGGCATCGTGTTGGAACTGTTTGCGATTTTCGATCGCGGAGCATGAGAACTCTAACATCTCGGAGTCGTGGTAGAGTTCGTTGAAGGTTGGGCGCCATGTCGTCTCCGGTGTAATTATTAAACGTATTAAAAACTGATTGCAACTTGGTGCAAGGTTCCATGTTTATTAATTTGTCCAACTATTGCGCAATATGGTGTTATATTGCGTAGTTGGCCGGTACGCTCTTATTGTGGCATTATCTTGAAGAGACAATGCCATTGTGGTTTTATTAGGTGGTTGAAATAAAACACATTCTTTCTAAGAAGAAAAAAACTCAGCTTCAGAGTCTTAGAAAGAAACAGACCCCTTCGAGCAAAGTGCTTTAGGGAGCTACCCTACACGGGTAAAACCATGAGTTAGACACTACTATCACAACTGACTTGAGATCCGAAAATGTCCCATATTTAAAGATAAATTAACTTTTATATGAAACCTTTTCATTTCTCAACCAATTAAATTTAATTATATGTTGCAGAAGGAAGGGCGATGAACATCGAAGTGCGTGATTGGTGGCACTTGATGACAAAAGCAATCGTAACTGTTCAAAAGGCGAACGGAAAAGTAAATATTCTTCCTATACATAAGTTGACACCAATAGTACGAGAGCCCACCTCACGAAACACAAACAAAAGCACGTATTATGTGGAAAAAATGTATGTTTTGTATACTATTTTTAGTATTTTTTAAACATTCAAACGCAGACTTGAACAAGATTTGTGCCCCTTCCCCCGGATTATATTCAGAGCATCTTAGCGATGTATATATAGATCAATGGATATGTAGAATAAAAACTCATCTAGAAAAGAAAAGAATTTTAGATGGTGAATGGACGATAGATTCAACGGTAGAATCTCTGGAAGATATGAATAAGGCAAGCAATATAATAAATTGTGAATCACTATCGAGGCAGCTTAAAGAAGAACAAGAATGGGCAAAAATGATAAGTAGAGTATTGGATCTGGAAGTTAAAAAAAGGTCGAAAAGGGGACTTCTGGGAATAGTCCTGACATCATCATTTGAAATAAACGATGAAGTATACAAGGACATCGATCCCTTGGATCGATGTCCTTGTATCGAAATCAGAAGAAAATAATAAAAAATTTAAAACATCACACGAAGTAAATGTTTATTCTAGTAGTAGATTCGAATAATTCTACAGAAGAAAGAATAAATGAACATTAAAACAGGTTCCGAGAAGCACTGATAAAACGAACCAAGAAAATGTCTTAAGACCTAAATGATGTCTCATATAGAGCTGACACATTAGAAAAAGAGTGCATATGACTGAAAGTGGAAGTGGCCTATGACTGTGCAATGGAATATGCAAGAGAATATACGAACACATAAGAAAAAATATTAAACCTTCATAACAATCGTAGACACTTCATACATAGTATAAAACCCGGACAAATAGAGTTAATTATGTTGAATGCTACAAAGTTCCTTCCACAAGGAGTAAATATAAGAAGACAGCCAATAATAGATAAGGTCGTACAAAATGAAGAAAGAGACATCTTCGTTATAGGCTATTTTCTAATAATTGACAACACTAGATCTAACCTAATAAGTCACATCTCTTCTGTTTTCGTTGAAAATTGGCGTTGTTCGCTCCTTGTTGGTCCCAAGTGATCTACTTGCAGTAGATTATAATAGTATACACTATTTTGAAGTGACATATGTAGATAAAGAAATGTGTATAGAACTAAACAAAGGAGAGTTGACATTTTCACCTATGGCAATAATCAATATGGATACCCAGCCGAACTGGATCTTAAATAAATTATATGATAGAATTCCAAACACCACCTTTAATATAGTAGAATAAATGATAAAGGACGCCAGTTCGATCAAAATGAGCACACCGAACCTCTGGAAAGTCATTTCACCATACGCTATAAATTTAACTATAATATGCAATGATTCTCGGTCTGAGCATATAATTAATAAAACGAGTTTTATAAAGCTGTCACCAGAATGGGTTGCTCAGACCCGGATCATAACATTACTCACATCCAGTCATGGATTGCATACAGCAATTGGAAGTTACTTAAAGACTAAAATCCACAAGGAATCTACGTTCCTGTATTTGGCTGTATACCATATATTAAAAAATTAATTAAAATCCTTTGTAAAAGGTATATATTTAAAATCCCAAACGGACTGTGTTAGACAGAACGTTTTCGGAATACATCATTCCATCATCGGTGTCTAGGAGTACGCCCCGAAGAACTTTCGGGACAGTCTCACCTAGATTAGTTTCACTTAATTAACTTAAAATAAAATTAGAGTAAAATAAAACAAAATTGGAGTAAAATAGAATAAAATTTATGTGAAATAGAAGAAAATTCTAGAGCAATAGAACAAAGTTAGAGTGACATATAATAAAATTAGAAAGGAATAAAATACATTTAGACTGAATAGAATAAAATTACAGTAAAATAAAATAAAATTTAAGTAAAATAGAATAAAATTTTGGTACAAAAATTAGAATGAAAAATGATAAAATTAGAGTGTAATAAAATACAATTAGACTAAAATAGAATAAAATTGGAGCAAAATAGAATTAAATTAGAGTAAAATGGTATCAAATTGGAGTAAAATAGAATAAAATTATAGTACAATTAAATGAATTTAGAGTAAAGTAGAAGAAAGTTCTACCGCAATAGAATCATATTAGAATAAAATGTAATAACATAAGAGAGAAATAGAATACATCTAGACTGAAATAAAACAAAAATAGAGTAAAATATAATAAAATTAGAGTGAAATACCGTACAATTAGACTAAAATAGAATAACATTAGAGTAAAACAGAATAAAAATAATGTAAAATATAATAAAATTAGAGTGCAATAGACTAAAACTTGAGTAAAATAGAATTACGTTGAAATAAAATAGAATAAAATTAGGGTAACATCGAGTAAAATTACAGTAAAATAAAATAAACTAAAATGAAAGTGAAATATAATCAAATTAGAAAAAACTAAATACATCTAGACTAAACTAGAATAAAATTAGAATAAAATAAAATAAAATTAAAATGAAATTAAGGTAATATAGAATAAACTTTAAGGTAAAATAGCACAAAATTAGAGTAAAGTAGAATATAAGTCTAGTCCAGAATAAAATTAGAGTGAAGTAGAATACAATTAGCCTAAAATAGAATATAAAATTAGAGTAAAATATATTGATTGAAATAAAATATAATAAAATTAGATGTAAATCGACTAAAATTGTCGTTTAAGTAAATAAAATCAAATTAGAGTAAAATAGAATAAATTAGAATAAAGTAAAATTAGAGTACAATAAAATAAAATTAAAGTATAATCGAATAATGTTAGAGCAAAATAGAATAAAATTAGAGTAAAATAAAAGAAAATTCTGGTGTAATATAATAAAATTATAGTTAAATATGATAATATAAGAGTAAAATAGAATAAACTTAGAACAAAATAGAATAAAATTCTAGTACACTATGTAGAATAAAATTAGAGTGAAATACCATACGATTAGACTATAATAGAATAAAATTAGAGTAAATGGAATAAAATTAAAGTAAAATAATATAAACGTAGAGTAAAATATAATCAAATTAGAGTGAAATAGAATACAATTCGACTGAAATAGAATTAAATTCGTGTAAAATAGAATAATATTGGAGTAAAACAGAATAAAATTAATATAAAATATAATAAAATTGGAGTGCAATAAACTAGAACTGGAGTAAAATAGAATTAAGTTAAAGTAAAATAAAATAAAATAAGAAAAAAATAGAATAAAATTAGGGTAAAATCGAATAAGATTACAGTAAAATAGAAGAAAATTCTAGAAGAATACAATAAAATTAGAGTGAAAAATAATCAAATTTGAAAAAAAAATTAAATACATCTAGACTAAACTAGAATAAAATAAATAAATTTAAATTGAAATAGAATGAAATTAAAGTCAAAGAGAATAAACTTTAAGTAAAATAGCATAAAATTAGAGTAAAGTAGAATATAATTCTAGTACAATAGAATTAAATTAGGGTGAAATATAGTACAGTTAGGCTAAAATAGAATAAAATGAAAGTAAGATATAATGATTAGAGTAAAATATAATAAAATCAGGCGTAAATCGACTAAAATTGTCGTTTAAGTAAATAAAAATAAATTAGAATAAAATTAGAGTGAAATACCGTACAATTAGACTAAAATAGAATAACATTAGAGTAAAACAGAATAAAAATAATGTAAAATATAATAAAATTAGAGTGCAATAGACTAAAACTTGAGTAAAATAGAATTACGTTGAAATAAAATAGAATAAAATTAGGGTAAAATCGAGTAAAATTACAGTAAAATAAAATAAACTAAAATGAAAGTGAAACATAATCAAATTAGAAAAAACTAAATACATCTAGACTAAACTAGAATAAAATTAGAATAAAATAAAATAAAATTAAAATGAAATTAAGGTAATATAGAATAAACTTTAAGGTAAAATAGCACAAAATTAGAGTAAAGTAGAATATAACACTAGTACAACAGAATAAAATTAGAGTGAAGTAGAATACAATTAGCCTAAAATAGAATATGAAATGAGAGTAAAATATATTGATTGAAATAAAATATAATAAAATTAGACGTAAATCGACTAAAATTGTCGTTTAAGTAAATAAAATCAAATTAGAGTAAAATAGAATAAATTAGAGTAAAGTAAAATTAGAGTACAATAAAATAAAATTAAAGTATAATCGAATAATGTTAGAGCAAAATAGAATAAAATTAGAGTAAAATAAAAGAAAATTCTGGTGTAATATAATAAAATTATAGTTAAATATGATAATATAAGAGTAAATAGAATAAAATTAGAATAAAATTCTAGTACACTATGTAGAATAAAATTAGAGTGAAATACCATACGATTAGACTATAATAGAATAAAATTAGAGTAAATGGAATAAAATTAAAGTAAAATAATATAAACGTAGAGTAAAATATAATCAAATTAGAGTGAAATAGAATACAATTCGACTGAAATAGAATTAAATTCGTGTAAAATAGAATAATATTGGAGTAAAACAGAATAAAATTAATATAAAATATAATAAAATTGGAGTGCAATAAACTAGAACTGGAGTAAAATAGAATTAAGTTAAAGTAAAATAAAATAAAATAAGAAAAAAATAGAATAAAATTAGGGTAAAATCGAATAAGATTACAGTAAAATAGAAGAAAATTCTAGAAGAATAGAATAAAATTAGAGTGAAAAATAATCAAATTTGAAAAAAAATTAAATACATCTAGACTAAACTAGAATAAAATAAATAAATTTAAATTGAAATAGAATGAAATTAAAGTAAAATAGAATAAACTTTAAGTAAAATAGCATAAAATTAGAGTAAAGTAGAATATAATTCTAATACAATAGAATTAAATTAGGGTAAAATATAGTAAGTTAGGCTAAAATAGAATAAAATGAAAGTAAGATATAACGATTAGAGTAAAATATAATAAAATCAGGCGTAAATCGACTAAAATTGTCGTTTAAGTAAATAAAATTAAATTAGAATAAAATTAGAGTAAAGTCAAATGAGGGTACAATAGAATAAAATTAAAGTATAATGGAATAATGTTAGAGTAAAATAGAACAAAATTACGGCAATATAGAATAAAATTAGAGTAAAATAGAATAAAATTAAAGTAAAATAGAATAAAATTGAAGTAAAGTAGAAGAAAATGATAGTAAAAAAGAATAAAATTAGAGTGAAATATGATAAAATTTGAGTGAAATAGAATACAATTGGAGTACAATAGAATAAAACTACAGTAAAATGAAATAAAATTAGAGTAAAATAAAGAAAATGCTACTACAAAAAAATAAAATTAGAGTAAAATATGATGAAATTAGATTGAAATAGAATACAATGAGACTGATATAGAATAAAATTAGAATAAAATACAACAAAACTGAAGTACAATAGAATGAAATTAGAGTAAAATAGAGTAAAATTGGAGTAAATTAGGATAAAATTAGAGTGAAATATAATAAAATAAAAGAGAAATAGAATACATTTAGACTGTAACAGAATAAAAATAGAGTAAAGTAGAATAAAATTAAAGTAAAATTTTTATATTTAAATTTAAATATAATGAACTTAGAGTAAATATTTTTATTTTAAAGAAATACAACCCCGGGTTAACTTCAATCATCAGCCATAAGCGCTACTACATACAGTTAATGAAAGTGTAAATTTACACTTTCTTCTAATTACAGTGTCTTGAAGAAGGAATAAAAGAATTCCGAAAGCTCGATCAAAAGTCAAAGGAGTGTTTCTATAACATCCCGGCCAAACCTACTGACTGCAGCCCTAATAAACTGTGTTGTTTGTTTATGTCGATAGTCAATAATATCCAGTATTTCTTATATATATATATATATATATATATATATATATATATTTACTATATATATATATATATTTACTATATATATATATATATATATATATATATATATATATATATATATATACATGTGTTCGGATAAATTTTCGCGGTCAGATAAATGAAAATTACTGAGTTCTCGGGAAGAACCGCTTTGAGAATTTAAAGCTCGACTTTTCGGCACCCATTTTGTCGATTGTCACTCGACACTGAGGAGTAGGCAGATTGAGACCTCAGTGCCGTGTGACGGTTCTACTATTTATAGAGAACACGATACTGGTACGTCATGAGTGAGGGAAGTAGGCAGATTGAGACCCCGAACTCGAACTGAAACGTATCCTTCTTGAAAATGGCTCCAAAATGGGTGCCGAAGCGTCCTCATATTCCTACTCCTTTTATGTACAAGAAACCATAAAAAAACACTATGAACTCTATTCAGTCGTTCTAACAAAAAATAAATACTACTTTTCTTATAATTACTAAAAGTTTAGTAGGAAAATTGTAAAGAGAGGAATTTGGGAAATGATCGGAGAGTGTAGTCTAAAGAAATAAAAAAAAAATATATAAAGAACATTTTACAGAAAGTGTTTCTTTGAATAACAAAAAAGCGACTCATTCTTTATGCTCTTAAAAATTGATTTTTACTAAAATACTAAATATTTTTATTTTAAAGAAATACAAACCCCTTGAAAAATGGGTACAGCTTGCGACTGAATTGAAGAGTGCAACTTTGATCTAGCATCGCATCGTTCCAGATCTTTACTTTTCTCAATCATTAGTACCGTTTCCTTGACTCCGATAATCTTGTACACTGTCGGACATTTTCCTCTAACGTCTGTTTCATGGAGAGAATAGTCGAGATCTAATCTTTTCATCGAATTTTGTAACATGCTTAAAATTCCTTTCTTGAAGTTTAGTGACCACTCTGACTCCTCGTCTCTGGGACAGACTTCGTCAATAACACCATCCCGGAATGAAAATCTGATAAAAAATAAGAAATTTATTATCACTATAACTTTGCTGGAATTATCATACTAGGATTAAGAAAATTTCGCCAATATTAAAAAAAATGTTTTCAATTAAAAACAGTTTTAAATTAATTATATACAGTAAAAATAAATTAAGGAATACTTAATTACTGGTATTTATGTCCAAATGATATATTTAATTCTCGGTATTTAGAGATTTTAGATTTAAAGAAATCTAATTTATCTACACTTGAGTGCAAAAAAATCGACTCAAAATTATTTTGCGAAAGTCTATCTCTTGGTTCAATCTAAAAGGTGTAAATTTAATAATATTTATTGTACAATTATTATCCTCATTATTGAGTTTGAAAAAAGTTTTGATTTTTGGTAAATCGGGTGACGTATTACAAATAAATAATGCAACATGTAGAGAGGGGGTCAGAATTTGATTCATTGAAATCGACACGCACCGACTTAACGCGTTCGGTTAACATCGTAGGCATCAATTTCCATAGCGATGCACTAAAACATGAGTCAATTAAGTTCGCAACTGCATAACAAATGGATACCACATCTGTCAAAGCAGCTCAAGCAGTAGCATTATTGAGAGAAGACCTGAGCCAGAGGGCCGTGTCAAATCGACTAAATTTAAGCCAATCTGCTGTGTCCCGAGTATATCGTCGGTACCAATATACTGGTGATTATGTCCGCCGACAAGGAGGAGGCCGTAAACGAACAACAACAAAGAGAGATGATCGATTTCTTGTATCTAAATCTCTGAGAAATCGACATTTGACTGGTGCTAATCTCAAAGAAGAGCTTAGAGAGGTCCGAGGTGTGGTTACTAGCGTTTGGACAGTCAGAAGGAGACTTAAAGCAACCAACCTGACACCAAAAAGGGCAGCTACGAGTCCCAAGCTAACTGCAGCCCAGAAGTAAAGGCGACTAGATTTTGCTCGCGAACATCTGGATTGGGACGACTATCAATGGAGTCAGGTATTATTCTCCGACGAAAGTAGGATCTGCCTTCATGGCAAAGAAAAGAGGCGTCGAGTCTATAGAAGGCCAGGAGAACGATTTGCTCAATGTTGTATACGAGAAATTGTGTCATGTGGAGGCGGTTCTTGTATATTTTGGGCAGGCATTTCCATGGATGGGAAAACCGAGTTGGTTTTCGTGCCTGGTGGAGGACGTGGCGGAGGTTTAACGGCGAATCGTTACGTCAGAGATATTTTGGAGGAAATGTGGTTCCATACGTAGGATTTATTGGTGATGCCTTTATTTTATTGCATGATAATGCACGATGTCATACCGCACGAGTCACCACCACCTATCTGACTGACATCGGTATACCTACAATAAATTGGCCTGCGTTGAGCCCGGATATAAATCCAATAGAGTATGTTTGGGATTAGCTTAAACGAAGGGTTCGAAACAGAAATCATGCACCAAGGAGCATAATGGAATTGAGGGCTGCGCTTAATGATGAATGGGAAGCAATGCCTCAAGAATTTATTAGAAAAGTCATCCGATCCATGCGAAATCGACTGGAAAGTGTAATTAGGAATAGGGGTGGTAATTAATTTCGTAATTGATGATTTCTCTGTTCATTACGTCTTTCTTGAGATAGTTCCAATGATGAATATTTGAGAAACTCTGTTCGTATAGCATATTGTTTTTATAATGTGTCTTCCAAATAATGAAATAGCGGTTTTTGTAAGTTCAATAATAAAGTTACTGTTTGCACATTACATCTTGTTATTTTCATACTTCTTACATTAAAACAGAAGGTGTAATCTCAAATATCGCTTTTGAGTCGATTGTTTTGCACTCAAGTGTAGATTTTAATTCTTATTTTTAATTTCAACAAGCTGAAGATTGCTCACTGTGCCAGTTGTATCTTATTGATTACTTTTCTGGTAAAGGTCAATGTTTCTGCTCCATTCGTTAGAACTGGAAGTACACATTAATTAAAGACCGTTCCTTTCAAGCTCATGGGAATATCTGATCCAAAAACTTCCTTGAGTTTTTCGTACTCTGCTCATGTTAGTCTTATTCTCCTGTTTAACTCTGTTGTTTAATTGTCTCTTTCTAACTTAATCTCATGGCCCAGATACTACTTATAGGTATAAATTTGTTCAATTTTCATGCTATTAGTCGAAATACTTTTGGCCAGTACAAGGTTGGCCATGTATTGTGTTTTGGAAAAGTTAATTTTAAGTCAAACTCATGTACAAGAGCTCTGAAGGTCTTGAATAAGTTGACAGGCATGATCTACCCGGTCTACAATAAGGATTATGTCTTGTTTAAAAACTCCCCATTTATAATGTCTTCAATATTTTTCCAATTGTTGTTTCTCATGGCACTTTGTAATAAAGCGGTGAATAGTTTAGGAAAGATGTAGTCTTCTTGCCTAATACCCTTATCCAAGAAAAATGTGTTTGTGTTGCCATAGTACATTCTTACTGCAGCTATTGCGCTATTAGATATCGAAGAAGAATTGTGTACCTATGATCTATACAAAAATCTGTAAGTGCTCTTAACATTGAGCTATGCGGTTGTAAGTTAAATGCTTTCTCAAAGTCTACATTAATATCAATGACTTGTTATATTCTATAACTTTCTATATCAAGGATTTTATTAATTGTAGGTGGTCATTCGTTTCAAAGCCACACCTAAATCCGGCTTACTCTACTGGTTGGTGAAAATCTAGCTTAGATCCCAGTCTGTTATTAATTATTCTCATATAGAGCTTATATAAATGAGATAATAAGGTGATAGGTCTGTAGTTTTCAATTTCTGTTACAGTTCCTTTTTATGCTATATTATTATAAATCCACCATTCCATTTTTCTGGTGTAATTCCCTTAAAGAGGTAGCCAATATAAATTTTTTTTAAAGTTTTATGACGTATTTGCCTCCTAGTTTTATTATTTCACTCACACTGCCATCTTTTCCAGGTGTTTTGTTGTTCTGCATACCTTTAAATGCTGATTTAATTTTTCCTTCGGTAATATCTGGCAGTTCCTCTAATTCCTGATTTTGTATTGCTGGGATTTCTACCTCTGGAATGTGAGAATCACGACTATATAATGTTCTGTAGTTGTAGTATTAGCTTTTTTTAGTGTTAATGTTCCTTATGTCTTTTCTAACGGCATTTGAAATGATTTTGTTTAAATTCCTAAGCTCTAAAATATTTACCGTGTGCTTAACTTTCATGTTTTCTCTTCTTTCTTGGATAAAGTTTCTTGGATCTTCTATTTTTAATGTTTCCTTGGCTTGGCACTTTTTTGCATGTTTTGCTGTAGGTTACTCTCTATTTTTCCTGGTATGCCCTTGTGTTAGTAATCCCAGTGAATGTGACATTTTAAGTCCCTGTTGCCATATTTCTGATTTTCTTCTTTACGTTCAAGACTATCTCCGCTCTTACCATTGTATGGTCACTTCCGGTTGAAAATTTATTTAATACAGTTACGTCTTGAACAGCGCCTGTCTTGTTAGTAAATATAAAGTAGTTTAGGTTTTTGTTTTAGCCATGTTCTAATTACCAAGTCCATACTAATTGGGAACTTTTAAAATTATTTTTCATGAGATATAGCCTGTGTTGCAGCCTTTGGAAGACGTTTGAAGACTTCAGTAAAACGGGAAATGTGCTCGTGAATGGCAGGGAAATATACTATGATGTTGTCCATATAGACAAGACATCGTTTGTTCAAAATGCCTAAAAGAATATTGTTCATGACACGCTGGAATGTGGATGGTGCATTTTTAAGTCCAAAAGGCATACGAGTAAATTCATAGTGTCCGTTTTCAATGAAGAAGGCTCTTTTGGGAATGTCTTTAGGATCGATTTCAATCTGATGAAACCCGAAGGCAAGATCGAGAGTTGTGAAATATTGACACTTTCCAAGCTGGTCTAAGAGATCGGAGATAGAAGGAAGATGGTATTTATCGTCTATGGTACATTCATTGAGCTTGCGGTAGTCTATTACTACTCGCCATTTTTGTTCTCATGATTATCAAAAGCACCCAATTTGCCAGGAAAAACATATATAAGGTATCATGGAGATCAAATGATGGAAGAACGAGGAACCAAATTGATCACGTATTAATTGATGGGAGGCATTCAAGTAGTATAATAGACGTAAGAACTAGACGGGGACCAGATAGTGATACAGACCAGTTCCTAGTAAAGGCCAAGCTCAGAACTGGAATCTCAACACAAACAACAGACAAACAGATGAAGATCGAAAGATGGAATGTGTCTAAATTGGAAGAAGAAGAGGGAAAGAGACAATACCAACTAGAATTGAGAAACAGATTCCAGGTGTTAGAAACGAAAGAAAATGAAAGAGAAAATATAGACCAGAAATGGCACTCCATTAAAACGATCATTACAGAAACAGCAGAGAAGTGTATAGGTCGGAAGAGAAAATCAAAAAGAAATAAATGGTTTGATGAAGAATGCGAGGATACCTTAAAAGAAGCAAACAAAAGAAGAATCGACTACCTAGCAAACCCGACGGATGAAAAGCGTGAACAATACAATAGAGAGAGAGCCATAGCCAGAAGAACAGTAAGGAGAAAAAAAAGACAACATTTACAACAACAAATTGAAAAAGTAGAACTTGAACACAGAAGTAAGCAAAATAAAAAATTCTACAAAGAAGTAAGACAACATAAGAAAGGTGCATATATAAGAACACCGAACTTTGTGAGAGATAAAAATGAGCAAATGATTACAGCTGAAAATAAAATAATCGAAAGATGGGCTGAATACTTTGAAAGTCTTCTAAATGTTCAGGTAGACGCGGATGGAAATAAAGCAAATTGTGAGTACCAAACGGCCGAGATAGAAGTACCCCCGTCAAGCCTGGAAGAAATTATCACGGCGATAGAAACCCTAAAAAATGACAAATCCCCGGGACTAGACTATATTGATGCAGAACTGATTAAAAAAGGAGGGCATGAACTTAGAACTAAAATACACCAATTAATGAAAGAAGCCTGGGAACAAGAAATAATGCCAAAAGAATGGAGTGGCTGTATTATCGTGCCAATACATAAAAAAGGCAGAAAGGATACATGTGGCAACTACAGGGGAATCTCACTAATCGGTACTACATATAAGATATTAGCTTCAGTTGTACTAAAACGATTACTGCCATATACAGAAGAAATTATTGGCGATTACCAATGCGGCTTTAGGCGTGGAAGATCAACAATCGACCAAATATTTACTATCAGACAAATGCTAGAAAAGTATTGGGAATATAATAAAGAAGTACACCAGATTTTCATAGATTTCAAACAAGCATATGATTCCATAGATCGCTTAAAACTGTGGAGTGCAATGATGGAGTTAGGCGTACCAAAGAAGCTGACCATGATTGCGCGAATGTGTGTCAACAATTCCTTTGCACAAATTAGAATAGGAGGCAAAACTTCAAAGGCTTTCGGCATAAGCACCGGACTCAGACAGGGAGACCCGCTGTCCCCATTACTATTTAACCTAGCATTGGAATATGCAATGCGAAAAATCTATACCAGAGTCAAACCAGACATAACTGCCAGAGGAGCAAAGATTATTCTCGCATTTGCAGATGATGTAGATGCAGTAGCACAGACAACACTGGAAGTTAAGGATATAGTATCGAACTTTGAAGAAGCAACACTAAGCGTAGGCCTGAAAATAAACGAAGAAAAAACTAAATACATGGTCGTATCAAAAAAGGAACGACAGCGAATAAGACAAAACATTACCATAAACGATCATAATTTTGAGGTGGTCAAAGAATTCAAATACCTAGGAGCAACAATTACCAGTAAAAACACAGGAGAACGGGAGGTTGAAATACGAATACTGGCGGGGAATAAATCATTCTTTGCCATTCAACATCTAATGAGGTCAAAGCTTCTCTCAAGGCGTGCCAAAATCCAAATGTACAAAACCATAATACGACCAGCAGTGACATATGGAAGTGAAACATGGACATTGAGAAAGAAATATATGGTCCTTGCAGGGACAGCGTGATAAATGAATGGAGGAGCAGATACAACAATGAAATAGAGACTCTCTTCGGGAAAGGAAACATCGTAAGATACATAAAAGCCAATAGATTAAGATGGACAGGCCACGTGGTACGGAGTGATGACGACAGACTGATTAGCAATGTGTTTTGGGAAAGACCAGATGGTAGAAGATCGACAGCAAGGCCTAGAAAAAGGTGGAAAGACGCAGTCAGGGAAGACCTGGAGAAGATGGAAGTAAGGCCATGGGAAATAATAGCACAGGATCGGAATCAATGGAAGCCAATAGTAAACGCGGCAAAAACTCACGAAGAGTTGTAAAAGCCAATGATGATGATGATGATTTTTGTTCTCCAAAAGAGTCATTTTTTTTGGGAACCACCCAAACAGTAGATGACCAAGGAGAAGTAGAGGGCCGGTTGATGCCTTCGTTGACGATCTTATTCACTTGAGATTTTACTTCCTCTTTGTGGACCTAAGGATATCTGTATCACTTAGTAAAAACGGGTTTGGTGTTATTGGTCTCAATTTGATGTTTGATCTCACTGGTGAAAGTGAGGTTGTCTCACTCTAAGTAAAATATGTCTTCATAATTAAGTCAAAGATTTGTAACTAGTTCTTGTTCTTCCTCGTTAAGATATTCTGTTCAAAGTCGAGATTTGATTTTGTTGGTTCGGTAAATTTTATCTGAGCAATAATTTACCAAATTATCTTTTGTCTAGAAATTTAGGATAGGGTAGTTCGAATAGAGTTTAATTACGATATCGGAAAAATTGATAATTTTGGGGATTGCTTTTACATTAACTACGGATGTCAGAAATTCTCCTTTTTCATTTACGTGTACTAACGCGTTGGGGATACGCTTTTTTGTGCAAAATTGCATCTGTATTCGACAGATGACATGTTAACTTGAATATTTGCTCGGCTTTGAGATCTATTTTATTCTGATTAGGGGGTTCATTGTTACGCGAATTAGTTTCTACTTTATAGAGAGGTAATGTTTTAAAGTTTTGTGAGTAGTTGTTTGTTTTTAGATCTATTCTAAACTAAAAAAAATTATAAAACTAAATACAAATATTGGGTTATGGATTGATTAACTAAATAATTAATTAAAATATAAATATCGAAATAATAAATAAAAAAATCGGAAAAGACACTGTCTGATTAGATGAATAATCGACAAAAATAATCGTTTAATGAAATGAGAATAAAATAAAATCGACGATTTACAGAATAACCGCCAAAAATTTATAATTAATAAAGTAAAAATATTCAAATTCAGCATCAACTTATTAATTGAAAGAATAATTAATATTGGAACATCGAACAGTATATAATGATAAAAAATAGCTGCTGAGTTTCTCACCATCAGCCAATAACATTCGTTTGTAACGGATATTTAGTTTGTTCCTTTTCTTTTTAATATAAACTTTTCAGCTGTCTTACATCATGTGTGATACCTAAGTATTTTGCGGAAAATGCATATGGTATTTGGACATTCTTTATTCTAATTGTAATGTTTTGGATTTTTTTATTTGTATAATTAACGTGAATTGATTTAGATTTATTTATTCTATAAATCTTCTTTATATCCTGTAATTCGGCTAAGTTTCCGAAATCCCGGCGGCGAGCATAAAGCTTATATTCTGGTAACAAATTTTTGTATATCCTTTCGAGTTCTTGGTTTTTGGAGAAAGATCCTTCTCGTCTGATTAATGTTTGAATCTCCGTGATATATCTATCTACTGGTTCGTTCTGTCTCTGTTTTCTGTTTCGGATTTCCTCTTCTAGTTGTAGCAAATATCCCCTGGGATAGAAAGCTTTTTTAAAATCTTCGCTGAAATCTGTCCATGACTTCAAATTTTGTTATTGTTTCTGTACCATAACAAAGCGTGGTCTCCTAATAATTCTGGTAATGCTCTTAGTAGATCTTGTTTATCGATCTCGTAGGCCAAGCTTAATTCGTCTATCCTTTCTAAGAATTCTATTGCATCCGAATGTTTCTTGTCGAAGTGTGTGTTCCACTTTCGTACTTGATTTAGCAATTCTGGTTGCCCCATTTGTTTCGTTATTGTTAATTCCTGTAATTGTCTTCAGATGCCCGAAATTTCCTGGGTCAGTGTGTCGGATTCTGTTCCCTTGGACGGTTTTTCTTTTGGGATTGTTCCTGTAGCTTCCTCGCGATTTTTAAAATAGGTTCTGAGTCGTGCTCTTAATTCGTCGACGGTTCCCTTGGGATCTAAGCCGCATTTTTCGGCCTCGCTCTGCAATTCCTCTTTGCAAAGTCGATTTATCCACGACGTACCTGTTACTGAGTCTGTGTCTTTATCTGTCGGCATGTTATTAATTAATAAGGGCCTGCGTAGCGCAAGCGGTAGAATGCTAGCCTCGCAAGCCGGTGGTCCGGAGTTCGAATCCCACCGCCGGCAAGAACATCTAGACATTTTAAAAAAATGTCTATAGGTCCCAGGTCGACTCAGCCTGAATAAAAATGAGTACCTTGGGTAAAACCAGGGGTAATAATAGACGGTTGAAGCGTAGCACTGGCCATGTTACCTTCCTTGTATACCGTAGGCCCTAGATATAGCAGACTACCCTGCTATACTCCCAAAGCCGCTACAGCGGTATAAAACGGGAGACTATTATTATGTTATTAATTTTTGCTCGGGCGCCAGTTTGTGATGGGTAGCTCTTTCGGGGCGACAGACTCAGTAAAACACAGGTTTGAAGTAAAAATAAATCTATTAATTTAGTATATCTACAATAAATAAAAATAAAAGGAATTCTACGTTGTATACTTATACAATGAATAAAACTAAAATGAATTCTACTGGATCCCGTGATGAACGAAGTCCTCGGCGAACGTCTATAAAAGAAAAGAAATTAATTAGTACTACTAATAAGAAACGAAATGGGGGAAATCGATCGCGCGCAGATTTATACTCGCTTTAGCTTCAATTCAGCGAAAGCTCCGAATATGCTCGCAAAACAAAATATTTAGCTGTGCAGACCCATGGCAATGTTCAATACACAATGCCGACAGGTTCCGCTTGGCTAAGGACAGAGTATAATCCTCAATACGGAAATCTCTCTGTCCCGGTTGATTCTGTGCAGATCCACGGTAATGCTCAATACGCAATACCGATGGGTTCCGCTTGGTTAGGGACAGAGTATGATCCTCAATACGGAACTCTCTCTATCCAGAATGGCTCGCAGGTTCACTACACCGGCGAGTCAGGGAGCCTAGAGCGCTAGCTACAAGACTGTCTAATTCCGCTATTCACACGCCTTAAATAGCCGTTCTGATTCCCACTTCGCCGTCACGTTGTAGAAGTGGATGCGCAAATATTGACACTCCCACGGTTCGAACTGTTAAACGATCAGAGCATCGTTACAATCTATTGTTTAGTTTAATTATGGTTTTCTTCATCTAGTCTGTCTAGAACCTGCTTCTCTTGAAGGCGCTCTAATTGGTGATTTAATCTATCTATATTATTGGTAGTTCTTGATTTAGTTTTGCTATTATTAGTGTATGGTCACTGTTGGTATCTGCCTCACTGTAACTCCTGCAATCGATTATTGCCTTATCATGTTTGCTTTTAATTAAGATATGATCTATCTGATTTTTTATTTTTCCATCGAGAGAAGTCCATGTTACCTTATAAATGTCTTTGTGATCAAACCTTGAGCTAGCTATCTTCATTTTGTTCTCTCTAGCAAATTCTATTAAGTTTTTCCCGTTTTCACTTGATTCCTTATGTAAACTTCGTCCTCCTCTTATTCTTCTATATATTTCCTCTTTTCCGACTTTCGCATTCATGTCACCAATGATTATCTTTATATCGTATTTCTGTATATTCCCTATTAGGGCGCTTAGCTTTTCGTAAAACTCTGTTTTGGCTTTTAAGTCTTCATCTTCAGTGGGCGCATATACATTAATGATACTTATCTTCCTATACTTTCCTCTGACTCTCAAGTAACATATTCTGTCTGATATTGGTTGAAAATTTATAACTGCTTTGTTTACTTTCTCCAACACCATGAATCCCAGTCCAAAATATCTCTTGGTTCTTCCACTCTTGAACAGTGTGCTCTTTCCTATTTTTATTATTTCATTTCCCAGTTGTTTATTTTTCCATAATTTGGTCTAAGTTTCTTAAAGTTCCCTGCTCATAAGTACCTCTCACATTCCAAGTCCCAATTTTTATTATATCCTTAGATTGTTGCCTTTCGTTTGTGTTTATTTTTCCGATTTCCATGGTCGTGTTCCTTTGCCTTGCCTTTTTGGTATAATATCTTTCCGGTTGTTTTTCTTCTACTAGTTTTTTGGCAAGTTTTCTGGTATTTTCTTTTAGTGGTTATTTTTATTTATCCCATATTCATTCTTTCCCATTCACGAACAACTTCTCATAGCCTATTTTTGTCTGTTTTCTTTTACTTTTTTCTTCTTTTGCTATTTTAACTATTTCTTTCTGTATTTCTTTTTCTTTTGCTTCAGATCATTATTTATGTAGATGCCATCTTTGTGGTACTTCAATTTACTTTTCATATTTATTATCTGAATTTTATCTGTGAAAGTTTCTGTTTCTATGGCATAGACTGTTTCTCCCATTTTGTTGCATTCCTCAGTTTTATTTGCGCCTGCAGTTCTTGTGATATGAATTTTTCCATGCTTTATTTTAATCTCTTTTTATCATTTGTATCTATTTTTAAACCCGATATAATCAAACTTTTATTTTTACTTGTTTTCTTCAGTTGTTCTATTCTGTCTTGTAATTTTTTCACATCGTTTTTTAATTTTCTGTTTTTCTCCTTTATCTCATTTGGTTGTTTATTAATTTCCATTTGTTCTTTTCTTATTTGCTTTATTTTATTTATTATTTCTTCTTTTTTTTCACTAGTTGTTGCATTATTTTAATCATGGCAAATTCTTTCTCTTCATTTCTCTCCGTGTCACTTTTAGAAGGTGTAGGCTTTGTCATTTTACTTCTTCTAAAATATTCATCCTGGTCTCATTCTTTTTTTTTTTGTTTTGGTATTCACTTTCCTATATTAATTAAACTTTTTTATTACAATACCAATTAATATTTATTAATTTAATTTAATTTTAATCTTAACTTTAATCTAATTTATTTTAAGCCCGGATCTGGATTATCGTAATAAAATTATGTGGCTTTTATTTTAATTTCTGTTTAATTTCTTATCGGGACTAATTACTTTCTTATCTGCCACAAAAACAAAGAAACGCGTAGGAATGCTTAAGCGAGTCGACCCCTCGGACTTAAAACATTCGCCAAAAACCAGTTTTTTAATCTTTCACACAATAATTATCCATTTAGTCAAAACTTGTTAAAATTATTAAAATAGTTCTATATTACTTTTCTGATGGTATTTCCCTTATTGTCTACTATCACCTGTATGCACTTAACTTTAAACACTTATTTTTGAACTCTCTTGCATTTCCTAACTTGTAATTCCTCAATTATTATTTGAAGTTTATTACGAAGCAAAAATCAACGAAACTACTATTGTCACTTGCAGGACCGTCCAATATAATATAATACATAGAATAGCCGAACATATAATACGATGCTATATTAATAATAATTATTAATAGGGTTTATTTTATAATGAAAATTACGATTATTTGATAAAGCTGTATAATCGTGTTTCTTTTACAAAAGCTAAACATTAACTCACTAAATATAATTCAATTACTATTTTTTGTGTTCTATTCACATCTGTAAACTAAAATCTATACAAAACGGTCAGATAACTCAGATTACCGGTCCATCTTTACGGGACTCTCGAAGTGTATGTTGTAGTTCGGAAATAATATTACGACTCGCCCTCCAGAGACGTATCGTCAGGGGTTGGTTTGTTACACACTGTTAATTTAATTCTGTCTTCAAGGATTAATTTAAAACTTTCCCAGTCACTGAGTTTATTTGTTAGTATTGAGTTACAATCATTTCTAATGTTCATACTACTCACAGTGAGTATTATGGGTTATTTAATTGGATGAAATATTTTTAATAACGAAGAAATCAATTAGGTCCGGTATTTAGTTTCTATCTGTTGGCCAATAAGTCGGTTTACCTGTTGATATTACTTCTCATTTCTGCTGCTAGTAACTCTTTTCCTTTGTTGTTATCAATATTGATCCCCATTTTTTGTGCTTTGAATTAACATTACCTCCACCGATCTTTTCCCCAAACATTTTATATATTCTACATATTGTTCTTTTTTAATGAAATGTTTGGAGTGGCTATAAATTGAGCTTACATTAATTTCCCAATTAGTTTTGAGTCTCACACATACTGTAGTTTGCTTGTATGTGTTCTCTTTCATATTTTAGTTCCTTATCATGTTAAATGTTAACTTTTTTTATTATTACGCTGCCTCCTTTTGCTGTATTGTCAAGATGTACAGTGTGGTAAACCTTATATTCTCTAAACTTTACGAAAGACTGTTTAGGGAAATGTGTTTCAGATATGAGACAGTATCCGCTTGACTTTCGTAGTATACAGTCGATTGCTCCCGTTATCAATAGTGCTACGGAAAGTGTAAATCAAAAAAACAAAAACAAAACAAATTAGCTTATCAGTGTAATGATAAAAGTGGTCAATTAATTGACTAGCAGATAAAAAATTATTACATTACCTGCTTTTAATGGGCCAGGAATTAATTACAACTAACAAATGTTGTCAACAAATAATGGACTTACTATACAGGATGTTCCACCCTGCAACACATACACACCACAACACCAGCAACCTCAGAATAATGAAGCTCAACCAATTCCCACACAGTATGCAATAAATAGAAGCCAACACCACCATAGAAGATCATCAACTAGCCATGAAGAATTCTTAGGCTTTGATGAGAGAGAGCAAAATAAAGAAAATCCTTGGCAAGTAGTCAAAAAAACCTTAAAAAGAAGAAAAATGGATGTTACCAATAAACCATCAGAGACAGTAACAAATAACAAATATAGTTCTCTAACACTCCCAGACCAAGAGGAAGAAGAATCCACTAAAACTAACGAAAACGCAAATAAAACATCAAACCACCTCCAATATACGTCTACGGCGTAATGAAATACAATAAAATGATAAAACAAATAGATCTAATAGCAGAAAACACAAAATACATCACAAAATCCTTAGCAGACAACACGGTAAAGATAAGTTGCGATACACCAGACACATATAGCAAAATATTAAAATACATGAGGGAGAAAAATGTAGTACACCTTACTTATTAAACTAAAGAGCGTGCCTATAGAATAGTCATCAAACACCTACACCATATGACGGACATCGATGAAATAAATACTGAATTAGCACAAAATGGACATAAGGTTAGAAACGCGATGAATTGCATAAGTAGAACAACGAAACAACCTTTAAACATATTCTTCATCGACTTAGAATCAGCAGAAAACAACAAAGACATTTACAAACTGACAAATCTTCAAAATAGAACTATACAAGTGGAACCTCCAAAAACAACAAAAGGGATCACTTAATGCATGAGATATCAACAATATGGCCACTCAAGATCATACTGCAACAGACCATTTGTGTGCGTCAAATGTTGTGGAGAACACAATTTGCCAGCCTGAAAAAAAAGTAAGGATACCCCTGCTAGGTGTGCTTTATGTGATGTTGTTCATCCAGTCAACTACAAGGGATGCCAATTCTATCATAACTTACTCAAGCCAAACAATGCCAACAATCGTATGAATATTCAACAAAACGCTAACAATACAACAACTAGACCTAAAATGCGTACAGCAACATCAGTGCCTCTAACCCATTACCCAAAACAATCGCAATTGCAATTCGCAAAATACTTCAAGATATCCCACTACATAACCTATTCCTCAAACCACCCAAACAATAGAGCCCACGCTGGATCAGCTATTCTGATAAAAAATACGATTAAACATGCAGAACTAACAAAGTGTGCTGAAAATTGCTTGCAAGCTACAGTTATCAAAGTCAGTATGAGGTTTTACGAACTAACAGTCGCAGTAGTCTACTGTCCATTCCGATACAACTTAAAGAAATAAGAGAAATGGATACCCAACCACCAATTTGGCTTTCGAGAAAAACACTCGACAATACAGCAGGTTTATAGAATAGTACACACCATAAATTCTGCAATGGAAAGCAAATAACACAGCTGCTTTTCTAGATGTTAGTCAAGCCTTTGATAAGTTTTGGCACACAGGCCTGATTTTCAAAATCAAGAAATATTTACTTATCACGTACGTGAAACTGTTAAAATCCTATCTGAATGGGAGATAATTCCTAACAAAGAGTGAATGAAAGTAATTCCAATAATTTTTCTATAAAATCTGGTGTTCCACAGGGCAGCGTTCTTGGACCAATATTATATGTGCTATACACAGCAGATCTACCCTCCACTAATGAAACCATCACTGCCCCGTTTGCATATGATGCTGTTTCGTTGCAGCCGACGAAAATCCAATTATAGCATCTAACATTCTACAGGTACAACTAAATGAAATTGAGACTTGATTGAAGTGGAGAATTAAAATAAATATAACAAAATCAGTCCAAGTGACTTTTACCTTGAGAAGAGACCCGTGTCCCCCAGTTCCACTTAACAATATTCAACTTCCCCAATTCTCTAGCTTTAAATACCTAGGAATACATCTCGACTCAAAACTCACCTGGAAAGGACATATTCTTAAGAAGCGGAAACAAATTGACCTAATAATGAAAGATATAAATTAGTTAGTAGGCAGAAAATCAAAACTGAGCCTTAAAAACAAAATCTGTGTATACAAAACCGTCATAAAACCTATCTGGACGTATGGAATCCAACTCTGGGGATGTGCGAGAAAGTCAAACACATCCATAATTCAAAGATGCCAATCAAAAATACTCCGAACGATAGCTGATGCACCTTGGTATGTGTCAAACCTAACACTTCACCTAAGAATCCCGTTCGTACAGGATGTAATCACTAAATACAGCACGAAGCACCATGAAGCACTGGAATCACACATTAACCCCTTACTCCAATCTCTGCTAGAACACCAAGCCAATAGGAGACTTAAAAGAAACTGGCTAGCTGACCTGAAAAACAGTTAAAGTGGTCTTGTCACTGGAGACCTTACCATGCCAATTGGAGCCCCTTGCTCCACAGCCAGCAAATTTTCTTATAGAACTTTATTTGTGTTTTGCTTGCTTAGGATTGTGCCATAATAAAAAAAAGATCTCTTCTTCTTAACATGCCATACACCAAAGTGCGCAGGCGACTATCTCATTACTAGAATTCTGTTCTTGGCGGCGTGACACAGCTCGCCTGTATTGTGTATTCCTGTCCATTCTTTAATATCCCTTAACCAGGATAATTGTTTGCGACCGGCTCCTCTCCTACCTTCGATCTTGGTAAAAAAAGATATGAGACACAAATCAATTTCTTCTCTATCTAGGATTTATTGCAGCTCATTTTGATGTTGTAGCAGCCCATTTGCATTCTATGCCATGATTCATAGTTGCTTAGCCATATCTAATTTTCGGTATAGCTATGTTTAGCGCTATATTTCAATTTAGTCGCTCTTACATCTATTTGAGTTATTTTATCCTCTTGATGAGTTGTTCGAATATTATTTTTAATGTATTTTCGATTTGCAATTCTTTGATCTTTATTTTTCCTTTGATTTCTCAACTTTTCTATTATTTTGGTTACATATCATCCTCGGTAGTTTAGAGGATGATTTTTACTTTAAAGATGCATTTTGATTCCTCTTTTAGTGGTTCCTGACAATCTTTTGTAAGGTGCTTACCGATGCACTAAACACATCTTGGTTCCTTATTATAATATTTTCAAGTATGACCAGAGGCCTCGCATTTTTTGCACTGTGGTACCAACTTTAAACTCCCTAGTGGTTGGATTTAAACTCTCTATTCGTTTTCTGTATTGATCACTGTCGGGTGTATTAATTTTTATTACTTCACTGTATATAACTTTTAATTATGGTGAATTTAATACTAGCATCGACTAGAGTCTTACTTAAGTTGGTAGCATTTTCGAAACCTTCTACTACAACCGGTAATGGTAATTTTGGCTTTTGAATTTGTTTGTCTTCTATTTCTTTCTGTGGGCAAGGAGGAAATAATGAAGTATTCATTTTATTCTTTTTGATAGACCACAAATAGGTTAATTCGGAGTTTGTACTTAAATATCATGGGTATGACGATAGAAACGAAAGAGGTCAAACTCGTATAGAATTTCTTCTGCAACACAGGCTATATCTCATGAACACCAATTTTAACCCATTAGCGCCTAACGGTACCATATGGGCTCGTTAGAAGGAGGTTTTTAAAACGTGAAGAATTTTTTGTAGTGGAAACTCCGAAGCGGTTTGAGTGGTCAGACAAGTTTAGTACATGTTGATACATACCTAGGAGAGTTTGTGCGAACCAGTGGTAAAAGGTTTCGTTTGTTTTGGATATTTGAATACATGTGATAGTAATATTCGTGAAAAATATGGACATCAAATTTGTGTAAGTATTATTTAACTCTGAAAATATTATCTAGCGAATTGCATTTATACGTATATTATCAATAACATGTGAAGGAATGTTAGTATGTAAAAACTGTTTTTGTCTAAATTATTATGGCTATAAAATTTGCCTCTAAACATAGGTGTGCCCATATGGGCTCGTTAGGCGTTAATGCCATTTAAGAATAATGTGTTTTATTTTAGGGGAATTACGCTCCAAGAAACTCTAGATATAGCTTATGATGAAGGAAATGCCGTAGATATATATATTGAGCCTCCTGATAGTAACATCTTAACTGATGAAGACTCTGCAGATGAAGATGAGAGTGGTTTAGCAGACAATTTGTCGGCAGGACAACTGAGTGCTCCAGCTGAGATTGTATTTACGAACAAAGACAGACTGGGACTCAACCTTGATAATATTGATATTTTATCTGCATCAACTCATGTACATGTTCCAAATAAGGACAGTTATTCACTGAATATAGCCATCAAACCAGCAGTCACCAATTTTGTTGAAGGAGATTTGCAAACCGGTAGTCGTACATTTCCACCAGAGGACTACTCTAAATACCAATCGTTGAGCTGTTCAGAGATATTTGAATGTTTTTTCTCCGACGATTTGCTTCAAATAATTTTACATAAAACGGTAAACTATGCTTTATTCAAAATTGTCCTAATCCTAATCTGACCATAGAAGAATTAAAAGTTTTTATTGGTATTCTGATCCTCAGTGGAATTAATGTTTTGCCATCGAAAAGAAGGTATTGGGAAAACTCAGATGATATGAAAAATATTATGATATCAGAAGCCATGCGCCGTGATAAATTCTTGCAAATATGCAGATTTATTCATTTTGCTGATAATAACAATGTAAACACCTCTGATAAAATGTACAAGCTTCGGCTAATTACAGACCACTTAAAATCAAGTTTTCTTAAACACTTTATACCTGAACCAAATCTTTCCTACGATGAATCGATGATTCGGTATTTTGGTCGCCATGGATGTAAACAATTCATCCGTGGCAAACCAGTAAGATTTGGATACAAAGTAAGGTCGTTGAATACTCCGAATGGTTACTTGGTGAATTTTGAAGTATACCAAGGAAAAAATCCCAGATCAAATTCAAAATTATGAATCAATTTTTGGAAAACCAACGGCTCCTCTACTGCAAATGATTGAGGAACTAAAGGAAAAAGGAAACTTTCCGTACAATTTTTTTTTCGATAACTTGTTTACAAATCCAAATTTATTATGTACTCTAAAAGCTAATGGTTATACTGGAACCGGCACTATAAGGGAACACCGCTTGCCAAAGGACTGCCCTCTTCCTTCAAAAAAGGAGGTTGAAAAACAAAGAAGAGGATACTTTTCATACATTTTAGACAGGGAAACGGGAATAGTGTATGTTAGATGGATGGACAATAATGTTGTCACCCTTGCTAGTACGAGTTATGGTATTGAGCCAGTGAAGGCAGTAGACAGGTTTAACAGAAAAGAAAAGAAAATACTTCCCATACCAAGGCCTAATCTTATAGCGGAATACAATAAAAATATGGGTGGAACTGACCAAATGGACAACACCATATCTTGGTAAGTTTGTCTCTTTGTCTGCCTTTAGAATATAATTTTTTATCTGATTGTAGTTATCGCATTGGTATTAGATCAAAGAAATGGTACTGGCCCATATTTACTCATCTAATTGATGCTGCATTACAGAATGCATGGATTTTGTACAGAAAAAGTGGCCGAAAAATTAGTCAACTAGATTTTAGACGAAGTATTTACCAGGTAAATAAACAGGTAGAAGGAAGCTATTCAGTAGTACTCTTGTGTTTCTTTTCCTTATTTCAGACGTATTTAACAAGATACAGGGTACAACCGAAAGCTACTGGACGAGCACCGAAAGCAGCAGCGAGTGATTTTCGAGTTAGCAATGATATTAGATATGATGGAATGCATCATTACATTATTACAGTCCCCGAAGGTAAAAGGCGAAGATGTGGGGGTGACAATTGCAATAGTAGGGGACGAACAATGTGCTGCAAATGCAATATTGGACTTTGTATAGATTGTTTCCGAATGTTTCATAATCAATAGTTAATTTTTATAAAAATAATTTTTTTTGTGTATAATATAGGTTGCGCCTAACGAGCCCATATGGGAACAGCTATTTTAAAGCATCTTGTTGTTCCTAATAAAAAAATATGGTCAAAAGTATGTTGTAGGGTCTTATTTTAGTCATTATTATTGTAAATTTCTAAAATTTTAAGAAATTTTTTTTTCTCGGCGTTAATGGGTTAAAAGTCCCCAAACAGTGGACTTCGTAATTACAACATGGCTTAAACAAGAACGAAATTGGCCTTATATTTACTAACAAGAAAGGCGATGTTCAAGACGTAACTGTATTAAATCAATTTTCAACCGGAAGTGACCATAGAATGGTAAGAGCGAAGATAATCTTGAATGTAAAGAAGGAAAGCAGAAATATGGCAACAGGGATTAAAAATGTCAAATTCACTGGGATTACTAACACAAGGGCATACCAGGAAAAATAGAGAGTAACCTACAGCAAAACGTGCAAAAAAGTGCCAAACCAAGGAAACATTAAAAATAGAAGATACAAGAAACTTTATGCAAGAAAGAAGGGAAAAAATGAAAGTTAAGCACATAGTAAATATTGCAGAGCTTAGGAATTTAAACAAAACCATTTCAAAAGCCGTTTAAAAAGACATAAGGAACGTTAACACTAAAAAACAGCAGAGGTAGAAATCCCAGCAATACAAAATCAAGAATTAGAGGAACTTCCAAGTATAACCGAAGGAAAAATTAAATCAGCATTAAAAGGTATGCAGAACAACAAAACACCTGGCAAAAATGGTACTGTAAGTGAAATGATAAAACTAGAAGGCAAATACGTCATAAAACTTTAAAAAACTTTTATATTGGCTACCTCTTTAACGGAATTACACCAGAAAAATGGAATGGTGGATTTAGAATAATATAGCATAAAAAGGAACTGTAACAAAAGCTACGGAGTGATCAAGATTAATATAACAATAAAACACTGAAAACTTTGTTTTCAAAACTTCCACCAAATTTATTACAAATTCTTATCACTACAGGTATTTCGGCAGAGTGCCTTTCTCAACTGATCCATTTTTGGTATGTGTTTAAAGTAAAACACAGTATTTAACGAAATAGGTTGAGGAGGAGAGAATTTTTTGTTTTGAGTTGGTCGTTAAGAATTATGTCTGTATTTTTTAATTTGGTAATTTCTATAGATTCTAATAAAGATAGCTTAAGACCCTGTAAATTGAATGTGAAGAATTTAAAATTCGCCATTAAAAGATTGATTATGATCTATTAAGATGAAGTGCGTATGTAGAATCTGTTTTTTTATTATTGAAAGCCCCTTTATGTTCTGCTATACGTTTGTTAAAAGTTCTACCAGTTTGACCGATGTAAGTTTTTGGACAGTCGTCACATTTAAGTTTGTATACACCACTGTGTAAGTGCTTTTTATTTTGGCTCTTTTTGTTTTTAATATATTTGCCTAAGTTGAAGCAGAAGGTACTGGGTTTTTTCTCTGGTGGTGAGAATACTAATTTCAGGGCTTTCTTGTGTAGTTTTTGATTTAAAATTGTATTAATTGTTTGTTCGTTGTTTACTGCTATTTACTTAATGATATTTAATTCTGTCTCAAAGTTGTATTTTGACATCGGAATTTCTGTTAATCTATGTAACATGCTATGATAGGCTGCCAGATTATGTTGCGTATGATGGGATTATGAATTGTGTATAGTCGTATCAGTATGGGTAGGTTTAGGAAATACGGAGAACTCATGTTTGTTTTTGAGTCTGATAATTTTTAAATCTAAAAAATTTAGGGATTGATTTTGTTCTATTGTAAATTTAATATGACTATGGAGTGAATTAATATACGATAAAAATTGGTCAAGTTGCCTGTTAGTTCCTGTAAAACACACTAGTACATCGTCTACGTATCTCCACCAATATAAAAACTGTTTGAATACCGGATGTTTTTAAATCTTTGTTTCTTTATAAAAACATCAGATAGCAATGGGCTTAGAGTATTACCCATTATAAGTCCTGCACTGTTATTTGTATATATTGGATTATTAAATTCAAAGTCCTGGTTTATACAAATTTTAAAAAGATGTAAAATTTCATATTTAATGATTGGATTTGTAATATTACGGTCTAAAAGGTTTTTTACTAGAACAAAAGTTTCTGTATGAGGAATACTAGGAAAACGATTTTTTACGTCAAGTGAAATTAATCTGGAGTTGTTAGATAATCGAAAATGTTGTATTTTATTAACTAGTCCTACTGTATTTTTTACGGTAAATTTAGGTGAAAATTTAGCTTGTTCTAAAGTAATCTCTAACAGTTTTTTTGAAAGTTTAAACAATGCAGTATACAGGTATTTTTAAGTGGAAAGATTTCGCGTCACAAGCAATAATTAAAAAACTAGAGCCTCGTCCTTTACTTGGCGAAAAAAGGAGAAATTGTTGCCAACATGGGATCATTTTTTCTAAAGTACAAGTTAAAAAATAACTCCGATAGTATGTTTGGAATGAATTTTCTTCAAAATAAAGATTTAAATAAAAAACTTCCGAGCCCTCAGGCATTTACATCTCCATGTGCAGTATCAAAAAATAAAAAAGAAGCCCTTATTAAAAATCTCAAAACCACAATGCCTTCAAATAGATTACAATTTTGGCAAAACCTTGAGGAGAGTAGGATATATAGGAGATAAGGATTAATAAGATAATTTTTTTCTATATTTAATTTTTTTTCTTTGGTATTAAATTTTGTTTGTTATGGTTTATCCGGTCTAATAAACGTGGCTTTTTTATTAAATATGTAGTTTTTATAAATTATTCAAAAACTTCTTTTGTTGTTTAAGTATATTTTCTTTAACATTATGCTAAGAGAAAACACCGCAAAAACATAACACCCGTATATGCTGTAGTTTTACTTAGCAATTTCTACAATATTACTTACGATTTTTTCCCAGTATCTGCCATAGTAAGCATAAAATTAGGATAAACTACTGCTCCTTTTTTTAAACACAGTTTATGTACAGATTTATTGATATAAAGTAAAATCGTTCCTAACCGCATTGTTGTAGCAATTTTCGCCCTTTTTAAAAGTTATAGATTCAAGTCCATTTACTCATAATTATAAGTACTGCAGATGCTATGGTTTTCCTTAGGAGAGCAGAATACTACTTATTAAAAATTGTTTAAAATTTAAATTAAATCGGCTGATACATCGGATTTTGTCAATATTATTTTAACTTTTGACTAACATTTTTACATTGTCACATTAACAGAAGAACCGTTGAACACTTTAAGAGAAAAACAATACAATATAGGACTACTCCAAGAACAATCAATAAGAGAACTATACCAACAACGTCTAGACCAAAAATTAATAGAATTTAGATACGGCAACATCGAAGAAATATACGAGCATATAGAGGCGAGTATAAAATAAGCAGCATTCAAAGCCCTTGAAGAAAAAGAACATATAACAAATAAACAGCACTATTATGAAATAAATGAACCAACAAAAAGAATAATAGAAAAAAAGCAGCAATACAGAAAATGGCTGACTACAAACAACGATGAAATTTATAAAGAATATAAAGAAAAAGATAGAGAAGTGAAAAAACAAATAACACAACAAATGAATGAAGAATGGGAAAGAACCTGCTTAAATATTGAAACATACATAGTCGGTACAAGAACTTCGGAGTCATGGAAAGTACTGAGAAGATTGAAACAAAACTCAAAAGAAAAAATTAAATTGGGAAATATACGTGACAAAGAATGGAAGGACTATTACAAGGAACTGTTAACAGAACAAAGACCACAATTCATTGCAAAAGAAAACAGGCGAAGACGAAGCAGATCCCCACAACAAGAAATAGAAATAAAAGATAGGGAAATGAGAACGGCCATAAAAGTAATCAAAAATAAGAAAGCACTGGGACCTGGAGGCATCTCACCTGAGCTTATAAAATACGGATAAAAAAAATTACATTGGATGATACAATGGATATTTCAGAAAGCCATAAATGGAGAAAAGCTCCCAAAGGAACGGACGGAGGCATATATGACATCTATATTTAAGAAAGGAGATAGAAAACGATGCGAAAACTACAAAGGAATAAGCGTAATATCCATAAATAGGAAGATTATATGGAAAGATACTGCGAGAAAAGATAGAGCAAGCGATAAAATGCAAAATCGGGGAGGATCAGGCAGGTTTCACGGCAAAAAGATCATGCATAGACCACATATACACACTGAAACAACTGTTGGAAAAGAAAAAAGCAAAAAATAGAGATGAAAAGGACGTATGACTCTGTACCAAGGTCAAAACCATGGGAGGTAATGTACAAATTAGAAATACAGACTGAACTCATAGAAGCTACAAAAGCTCTGTATAAAGAAAATAAAGTGTCCATTAAAATGGGAACAAAAATCAGAGGAGACTTCACCACAACAAAAGGGCTCCTGCAGGGTTGTTCCACATCTTCAACCCTATTCAAAATATACTTAGAGAAAGCCTTGACTACATGGAAAAGAAAATGCGAAGGCATGGGAGTACCGGTACGGAACGAATACCTATATACATTAAGCTTTGCAGATGATCAAGTAGTGAGTACACAAGACCAAGACGACCTCAGCTACATGATGAAGAAACTACAAGAAGAATAACCAAGGCTGGCCTAGATATTAACCTCGCGAAAACAGAGTACCTATATAAAAGTGAAGAAGACATAGAAGATCTACAGATTGATGACACCGTAACAATCAAAGGAAAGGATAAATTCAAATACTTGGGGTTTATAATCACGAAAAAGGCAACAACAGAGGCAGAAATTACACAAAGAGTAGGACAAACAAGAACAGCAATCTGACAACTTAACTCAGTATGGTGGGATAAACACCTAAATATGAAGACAAAAACACAGATTTATAAAACATTAGTGCGAAGTATTATGACATATGGGGCTAAAAATTGGATCATAAACAAGAAAAACAATAGTAAGATAGTAGCAACAGAGATGGAATGCCTGCAAAGATGCTGCAGAGTAACAAGAATGGATAGGAGAAGTAATGACGAAATAAAGCAAAGAACATCAACAGAAACAGACATACTAACATACATAGAACAAAACAGACTAAAGTGGTATGGACGTGTAAGAAGAACTAGTGACAGCAGATGAATAAAGAGAATTACTGAATGGAGCCCCATAGGAAGGAGGAAAAGAGGACGACCCCAAAAATCCTGGAAGAACGAAGTAGACGACGCCATGAGTAAGAGAGGTCTAAACGATGGAGAATGGGATAACAGAGAGAGATGGAAACGGTTGAGCGAGGGAAGGCAGTGAATACTGTAGAATCTCTGAATATATATACTAACATTTTAAAAGACTACTTACCTTAAACTATACGCTGATAGTATATCAGAGAACTGATGACTATTGTCATGTTCGATAGCCTCTTTTCCATCTTTGGGTACATTCTCACTAAGTTTGAAATCTGATAAAGTTAACATTCCATCGCATGATGTTAAGAAGCCTAAAGTAGCTTTTCCCTCTATAAAAAGACTTGATTCGTTTTTGCTAGTTCCATTAAAAAGTGTTTTTACTTCTACGGTGTACTTGTAGGTTTTTTCGTCTGCGTATTTGAATTTTGCGTTGTCGTCAACTAAAAAGTAAAAATTTTAAATAGTATTTCTATGTAGTATGTAGAACTTTACCTAATACTAAGAGACATAAGTGAGACATTATCTTGCATGTAAAATTAAACGGTTTTTCTAGAATTTTTATTAATATGCTTTACTTTTTTCCTAAAAGGCGAGATTAGCGATTTCAACAAAGAAACTGAAACTTGCAGTGGGCAATCAACGCATGTGTGTTCTGCAAACAGCTTCGTATGTATGATATTTTGCATCAGTAGCGTATTTAATTTACTACATATTTAAAAAAATTTCGCACCTGAGTTGACGTGAATTTGGTCACTGTGGTTTATTTGCAGTCTTGAAAGTTAAAAAATTTAAAACATCCAACACAGCTAATGAACTAAATGGAAAACAAGATGTGTCTACTGATAAGTAACTTAATTGATTTATAAAGTTGTATAATCGCTGTATTATAATCCATTTAATATTTAGGTACAACCCTAACTTATGCCTCGCAGTTTATATATATATATATATATATATATATATATATATATATATATATATATATATATATATTGAAAAAGTTGTATTTTATTAATTTTATTTTTATTTATATTAAATGTTGTAATTTTTAAAATATGTGGTTTGTTGTTTAATTTAATATATACCTCAGCTAGCTCAATTATGTGTTCTAAGCAATCTGTCATTGTGTGACCTCGACTCTGTAGTCTCCTGGTAGAGTTCAAAAAGAAATTACACCAAAATTTACTTTAGACTTTTGATAAATTAACCCAAATGAAGCACGTTATTTATTAATATTGAACAAATTTAATATAAACAATAAAATTCGTCTGCAACTTGGGTTGCCTTTAAAAATTTACAAAAATAGGAATCGTATAAATCTTAATGTGGTTTAGTGTCGTGACAATAAAAATTTATTACAAAATGTGGAGACTCTCTACAAATACCTAAAAACTAAATAAATATTGCAACTTTATAAAGTGTTTAAATGAACTATAAAGAAAAAAAAAATGAACACTTTATTCCGCTGACTTTTAACTTGCATTCAAATATAATCAAAATTTCAAATGATCCCCAAAATTATTATCCAACCTCACTTTAAAACAGTTCTGATTTATTTAAAGAAAACTAACTACTCGCAAAATAATCGGTGAAACTGGAATATCAATCCTCTCTTCGGAAGTTAAGGTACGTACTATTCTATTTTTAATTTAATGATCATTAATATTTTCAATTTTTTTAAGGCCTATCGCCAATTATGTTAATTCATGAATTTTAATTTTCTCAATTTAGATGACATTTCTGTACTCCAATAATAATTTATAAGTCAAATTGTTTCTCTTACTCTCTGGAACAAATTCTGGATATCTCTGCTGTGGAAACTGTGGAAAAACTAAAATTCTAATTAGACGAGTTAAAAAACACTCCCGACCTATTCCACAGTTTCAGGGCTCCCCTTCGTCGAAAAATTCTCGTCGGCCTCCCCAAAAAAACCTATTCTCCGTTGCTAACAGCAACCAACGTTCTTTTTTTCTTTTCGTCTTCCTATTTTTTTTTAAACCATAAAACTGTCCTGTTCTGACACATTTGTCAATCCACATTAATTTCTCATAATTACTTTAATCACATCTAATTTGGGAATTTATAAAAAAAAATGTTCAGATATAAAACTTATTCTATTACAATGCTAATACAATTTATTCTTTTCATCTCCACATCATTGTAATTTCTTATTTAACAAAACCCCTATTAATTTAGCTCCCACAGAATTGCTTGACAGTTTATTTTCTGACGTTTTTTAAAATTTCTATGTTTAAATATTTTTTAAGAATTCTTCTTTTTTTTTGTTCTTTTTAAGGTTTAGACGATTCACCTATACACTAGGCAACTATACTATTCAGAAATTATTAACACTATACCAGGTAAGTCAAAATTAATTTATTTAACAATTTACTAATCTTTTTCTCTCTTTTATTTCAGAGTTGAACCCACATTGTGATGGCTTCATGAAATTCATGAACAACAAACTCATATAAAAATCCATTTAAGTTGTATCCTTTTTAACATATTGAAATCATTTCAACTTCCCCCCAATTTGGATTTTGTTCAGTGCTAACTATCAGCACTTACTAAATCTAAATTATTACCGGTAAACTTAAATATTTTATTAATATTAACATAACAATAAACTGACTTTTATTAATAAGCATATCTCTTAAATATATTTTTTTTATAATTTACTCTATGACAAATACAGAATTCTCCAAACAAAATCTACAAATCTTTCACTAATTATATCAAATTCAGAATCAAATTTCCAAGTACTTTCCCAATTTCTTTACTTCTTTTCCTGTACTATTTATTTCTTGTACTATTTTCGTAGAAATTCTTATAATTGTTCCCCTATATACTATTTCATATACTATTTCAGTATCTTTATTCATTGCCGCATTATTATTTATTCTTTTTATATCCGCAAATAATATTCATTTCATCATCTCTACATATAACTCTCTATATTTCATATTTCAATATTTCATATAATTCTATTTTTCATCTTATTTCCGCATATACTATTTATCATTATAATATTTCCTATTTCCCAATTTCTACAAAATATCGATTTGTCTATAGTACTTTGCTCATTTATTTATACTTGTAACTCCTATAAATCTACTTGAAAATAAATCAACCTTTTTTGTTTATATAAATTCATCATTATCATGTACATCTGTTCCTAATAAATTATTTAATTATCAAATTTATCTCAAGATATGCTTATTTATTAATTATCCTTCTATTTACAAAACTTATATCTTATAATACCAAATTCGTGTCATAATATTGCCTACCCTTGTATGTTTATTCATAATACTTATAAATTCCCTCTATATTAAATATCCCTCTAATTTTATTAGTTTCTGGATGTCTTAGTTCATAACTGTTTACCCCATGTTCAGTACTAATGACATAAGGTCCTTTAAATGGCAAAAGTAATTTTCCACACAGATTTTCATCCCTTTTAGGCACCTGTAGTGACCTGATAAGTACCTTCTCCCCTTTTTTAAAAGTAACTCTTTTCTTTCTCTTCTTATTTTCCCCCCTATTATATCTTGGATTCCCTTCTCTGTAATCTTCCCTATTTCTCGTCTCCTGTGGATAATTTCCCTGGTTCTGTCTCCAATTATTGCCTCTGTCATTTCCTTGTCTCCAGTTATTCCCTCTATCATTGTTTGGATTCCCTTGTCTACGTTCCCAGTTATATCTTCCGATATCTCTCCTGACATTGTTCATATTCTCTCCCCTATTTGTAAAATATCTGCTTCTATTTTGTCTCTCAAATTCTCTTTCCCTATAATTATTCCCTCGATTCACATATCCCTGTCTATTTGCTGTGTTATTCCTATATGTCCCTTGCTCTTGTTCATTTCGATTCTGCGTCCCTACACTCCTCTCAATCCTCTGAAGATATCCTGTTAGACTTTCCATCGTCTTTATATTGTGGAGAGCTATTGTTTCCGCCATGTTATGGTTATATTGCCTGGCGATGTATAGGACAATCTCCTCTTCTCGCATAGCCGGTTCTAAGTATTGTGCTGTCTGGAATAACTGCATTGCGTACAGATTGTAGTTGGTACTTTTTTCATAATTGAATTTCCCAAAATACAACCGCTCCCTGAAACTAGCCTGTTGGTTTTCTCCCCAAAAATAGTTAATAAACTTGGCCTTAAATTCCTGCATATTATTTATGGCATTTTCATTATTGCAAAACCATAATAATGGCATGCCCACTAACATGTTTCGAATATTCAATTTCATTTCTATCGGATCCCTTACATTCTTTACCTTATTTTTGATGATATCTACAAATATTCTAGGATGTAAGTGATTCAGGTTTCCGTCAAACTTAATTCCCCCATCATTATAACTCGGCATCACAGTACTCACTCCCCTTGTTTGTCCTAGATTTGATTCCAAACCCTGAATCTCCTCACTTGCATTTTTAAATTTCTCTCTTAATTCCTAACTTGTCCCTGTAATACTCTATCTCCCTTTTCCGCCTACCCATTTTTAGTTCCAAATTCTGCAATCCCATCTTTATATTGTTTTTGATAATGGTAAGTTGTTCCTCATGATCCTGAGTTTGCTTTTTAACACTTTCTACCTCCCTAACAATCTCTTTATTCTGCTTATTAACTTCTTTGTTTATTTCCCTTGGTAAATTCTCTTGAATGGATGTTCCCAACTCTACAAATCTGCTCCCAATTTCCTGTCCTATTTCCGCTCTAATTATGGCCTTTTCTCTGGATATCTCCTCCTGTACATTCCTCTTAAAATTCTCACTTTCTCCTCTGACCTGTTCTACTTTCTCTTCTAAACCTTGGGTAATGTGTAGTATCTCTTCCCTGACTATCTTCACTTCTTCTTTGATTTCTTCCTTCATTTTAATTAACTCTCCCCTAAGTTCTCCTTTAATATTCTTTTCCATTTTGTTCATATCCCCCCTAATATTGTTAATATTACTATCCATTTTGTGCATATCCCCCCTAATGTTATGATTCATCTGTTGTAGCATCCGCATTATTTGCCTCATATCCATCTGTGTCATACCTGACTCTCCAACATCTCCTTCCCTGCGTGTCTCCTCCTGCACTCTACTTTCATCCTCACTTTCATCACGTCTATCTCTCACTGTCTCATCCAACTCCTCTCTCAAACTATCTGTTAGACTTCCCTCTCTATCACCTTGTCCTACTTCTTGTATGCCTTGCTCTAAATATACTACAACTCCTCCAGATCCTCCTCTGCTTTCTTCATCTACCTGTATATCCTGTTCCTGTTCTAACACCTGTTCTCCTTTACTCTCTTTCGGTACCACTTCTTTTCCATTTCTTAAAGTCATTCGGTCTGCCATTTTATCCTAATATCTATTTATTCTCAAATTTAACTTTAACTGCCCCAGAATCTCTACAACACTAATCACACCAATTTATTTTTACTCTAATCTGTGTAATATTAATAAATCTGCTTAAAAACACCCTTATTTCTGTTTTCCGAGAGGCCCCACGTTGTTAGCGTCAATTGAAAAAGTTGTATTTTATTAATTTTATTTTTATTTATAATAAATGTTGTAATTTTTAAAATATGTGGTTCGTTGTTTAATTTAATATATACCTCAGCTAGCTCAATTATGTGTTCTAAGCAATCTGTCACTGTGTGACGTCGACTCTGTAGTCTCCTGGTAGAGTTCAAAAAGAAATTAAACCAAAATTTACTTTAGACTTTTGATAAATTAACCCAAATGAAGCACGTTATTTATTAATATTGAACAAATTTAATATAAACAATAAAATTCGTCTGCAACTTGGGTTGCCTTTAAAAATTTACAAAAATAGGAATCGTATAAATCTTAATGTGGTTTAGTGTCGTGACAATAAAAATTTATTACAAAATGTGGAGACTCTCTACAAGTACCTAAAAACTAAATAAATATTGCAACTTTATAAAGTGTTTAAATGAACTATAAAGAAAAAGAAAATGAACACTTTATTCCGCTGACTTTTAACTTGCATTCAAATATAATCAAAATTTCAAATGATCCCCAAAATTATTATCCAACCTCACTTTAAAACAGTTCTGATTTATTTAAAGAAAACTAACTACTCGCAAAATAATCGGTGAAACTGGAATATCAATCCTCTCTTCGGAAGTTAAGGTACGTACTATTCTATTTTTAATTTAATGATCATTAATATTTTCAATTTTTTTAAGGCCTATCGCAATTATGTTAATTCATGAATTTTAATTTTCTCAATTTAAATGACATTTCTGTACTCCAATAATAATTTATAAGTCAAATTGTTTCTCTTACTCTCTGGAACAAATTCTGGATATCTCTGCTGTGGAAACTGTGGAAAAACTAAAATTCTAATTAGACGAGTTAAAAAACACTCCCGACCTATTCCACAGTTTCAGGGCTCCCCTTCGTCGAAAAATCCTCGTCGGCCTCCCCAAAAAAACCTATTCTCCGTTGCTAACAGCAACCAACGTTCTTTTTTTCTTTTCGTCTTCCTATTTTTTTTAAACCATAAAACTGTCCTGTTCTGACACATTTGTCAATCCACATTAATTTCTCATAATCACTTTAATCACATCTAATTTGGGAATTTATAAAAAAAAATGTTCAGATATAAAACTTATTCTATTACAATGCTAATACAATTTATTCTTTTCATCTCCACATCATTGTAATTTCTTATTTAACAAAACCCTATTAATTTAGCTTCCACAGACTTGCTTGACAGTTTATTTTCTGACGTTTTTTAAAATTTCTATGTTTAAATATTTTTTAAGAATTCTTCTTTTTTTTTTGTTCTTTTTAAGGTTTAGACGATTCACCTATACACTAGGCAACTATACTATTCAGAAATTATTAACACTATACCAGGTAAGTCAAAACTAATTTATTTAACAATTTACTAATATTTTTCTCTCTTTTATTTCAGAGTCGAACCCACATTGTGAATGCTTCATGAAATTCATGAACAACAAACTCATATAAAAATCCATTTAAGTTGTATCCTTCTTAACATATTGAAATCATTTCAATATATATATATATATATATATATATATATATATATATATATATATATATATATATATATATATATATATATATATATATAAGAATTACTGGATATTAGTGACTGTCAATGTAAACAAACAACACAGTTTATTAGGGTTGCAGTCAGAAAATTGGCCCGGACGTTAATGAAACACTCTTATGACTTTTTGTCTAGCTTTCGAAATGGTTTTATTCCTTTCTCAAGACACTGTAATGAGAAAAAAAATGTAAATATTTATAAAATATCACAAATCTTCAGTGCAACTTACTAGTCGTTGAGATTATTTATAAAAGCATAGACACTCAACATTATTAACACACAAATAAAATATAAAGTAGTGGACAAAATACATTTTAATATTCTTTAAAATTTAGTTACAGATAGTAAAAATTTTTTAGTTTGTCATTTTTTACTGGTGTGTTTTAACTCTGACACATAGAGAACAAAAAGAAAAAATCCTATGATTAAAAAGTAATTAGGTGTACTTAATATTATATTTCTTTTTAAGAAATACTAGAGGCCCATCTTGGGTAATTTTAATTTTTAAACCTGTCTTAATGGTATCCAACATGTTATGCATATAAGTGTAATTTGTGCGGGTACAGGTAGATATTAATTTTATTTTGGATGTTTTTCTAGTAAGTAACAATAAATGTTGCTTAGTTTATCTATGTCTGACTTTTTATTGATACAAGATGTACTAGATTTTATGAAACACATTTCCAAGAAAGCACGTTTTGAATGGTTATTTTCTTTTGCCAAAATACAGGAATCCTCGAAATTAAATTCATGTTTCAACGTTAATGCATGTTCTGTCAATGCACATGTATTTTTTGTTTTGGTTTTTATATCGCTACGATGTGAGATCGCCCTACTGTGAAAATTACGAGAGGATTCTCCTATATATATTTTGTTACAATTATTACACGGTATAGAATAAACAACATTCGATGACTCCTGTATTGTGACAGAATTTTGTTTTTGTGTATAACTTCGATACCGTTTTCACATTTTTGGTTGTAATTTTTAAACCACTAACATTTTTGAGAATGTTCATTAGCTTCGGTGTCAAAGCTGGAATGTACGGTAGGCAACCATAAGTTATTTTAGATAGTATTACTGATGTGTTTTGTGTCAATGTCAATTGTCGGAACTCATTGTTATGAAAATTTTGGTTGTCAGAAAAATGCGAAGGAAAAGGAGAACCGAAAATGAGTTTATTTAACAGCCCTATAGGATAGGAGTTCTCTTGTAATATAGATCTCAGCTTTTTTGGTCCCTTGTCTCTGAACTCGATGTGTGACAAGTTGATAACCCTAGTTTTCAGTGCCAAGACCAAATTTGTTTTCATCTTAGATGGATGTTGAGAATGAAAGTTTATAAAACGATTACTAAAACAAGGTTTAAGATACCACTCCCTCCTTAGCATGCCATCATTGCCACGATGGATTAGCATGTCTAAAAAGGAATCATATTATCAGCCTCTCTCTCAACCGTAAACTTTAGGTGTTCACATTGGGCGTTAAAGGTGTTTAACACATCAGTTACTTTGTTTTCAGGGACCGATAAAATCAAATCATCAACATATCGTTTAATAAAAGGTATGTGAAAAGGTATCTTTTCTTTATACGTTGTTATAAGTTCATCCAAAACAAAGTTACATAGTATGGGAGATATTTTGCTGCCCATTGGAGTGTCAAAGATTTGTTTAAAGAAATTACCATTGAATAAAAAGATGTTAGAGTCGAATATAAATGTTAAAACTCTTATGAAATCATCTAAACTGATCTTGGTATGCGGAGAGATGCTGTTCCAGTTATTTTTGATGCTGTTAAGAATAGCATCTAGTGGTAAGTTTGTAAACAGTGACACAACATCTAAACTAATCAGTATATAATTATTCGGAACTTTTACATTGTTAATAAAGTTACTAAACGTGAAATAATCTCTAATATAGATATTCTATATTGAATCCATAAATTTAATACTTCTAACGCCATCTGCCATTCAGTATAAGTACTTCATATTTAAAATCTGTATGCGCACTTGTTGTAAAATCACCTACCACATTTATGCATGCATTTCTTTGACGGTTTATCCAACAAATGGTGTACTTACCACTTTACACGTGTTAATTTTAAGGTTATACAATATTGTTTACTGAGTGACAAAAGTATTTTGTGCGTGCTCCTGATTTTCTGTAATAAAATTATTTCCAGGTTGGCAAAAATGGTAGAATTGGCATTAATGCAAAGGAAAACTTGTACGTTATTTATAAGACATGTTTAATTTTAAAAGTAAAAGTTTTGTTTTCTAGATTCTAGTATAATTGATCACCAAAAGGAAAATTCCACAAGTACGTCTGAGGTTATTCTATTCACGGAAAGTATATTAAGTAAGTAATATTATATCAAGTAATTGTAGAGAAAACCTCATAAATAATATGAAATAAATAAAGAAAATGGTTAATTTAGGTCCCTATTTTATACATTTGTAATTTTTGTTTGTAGATGTGAACAGATTACAAAGTGAGCTTCCTAGCACATCCGGGACTGCAAAAATGTTTTCGGTTGCATCAAACAAAGACAGTGAAAGTGAAAGAGACCCTCTTGAAAATTCTAGTGAGTCATACGTACCTTCAGATTCAGAATAAAGCTCAGATGAGGACCAGATATTGGAAGAGCCCCTTGAACAACACCGGGAAGAGCTCGCACAACAAAACAATAAAATAAAGAAAAGAAAACAAGGTAATAAGTTTTTATGGAAAAGGTCCATTGTGAAAAGAAATAGGCTTAGTGGAAAGAAATATATAAACAGAAGTAGAAAAACAGTTGAAGAAAAGAAGCCTTTGCCCGTTAACTGCACCAAGTGTAGGTGTAAATGTGAAAAAATATTACTGAAGAACTAAGAATAATTATTTGTCGTGAATACTGGGAAATGGGCGAATATGATAAGCAAAAATTACACCTAGTTCATTAGTGACCAATGTTCCAATAAAAAGAAGAAAACAACAAGTAGAACAGTCAATACGTAAAACTTCAAGGATTTTTTATTTAAAAAACTTCGAAAGCTTGAGAATTTGAGTGTGTTTAAATTTTTTTGTAAAACATTTAGTATTTCCCATCGGGTAATTGAAACATGTATGAAAAATGTGGGTAATACTCACACCTGCACTGGATTTGATAAAAGAAAAGGTAAAAGACCTCATAATGTTACAAAGAAACAAGATGTATTGCTTGTCAAGGAACACATTGATAGTTTTCCACGTGTGGAATCACACTATTGTCGGCGGGAATCAACTAAACAGTATTTGTCTTTAGATTTAAATTTATCCCAAATATACAGATTATACATTGGCTTCTGTGAAAATCGAAACGTGACCAAGGTTTTTAAATTTGTTTATCAGAAGATACTCCACAAATATGACCCAGCATTGGATTTTTTCATTCCGAAAAAGGACCAGTCTTTTAAGTGTAATGCTTATAATACTGCTAAAGACAAGGAGCCATTAAAAGAGAAATTTGACAGTCACAAAAAGAGAGAAAAGGATGCAATGCAGATGAAATCTGAAGATAAGGAAAGAGCCGCTAGAGAAAAAGGACAAACTTTTAGAGCCGCAACATTTGACTTACAAGCAATTTTGTCAGTACCATTTGCGGGAGACAATCAAATCTTTTATAAGTTAAAGCTAAATGTATATAATTTTACAATTCTTGATGCGTCAGATGCAACAAGTCATTGTTATGTATGGAACGAACCCCATGGGAAAAAAGGCAGTACAGAAATAGGAACGTGTCTCCTTAAATACTTGTATAGCTTATCGGAAACTGTGACGCATGTTTCTACATTCAGTGATACATGTGGAGGCCAGAACAGGAATAAGTATGTGTCAGCCGCATTGCTCTATGCAGTAAATACAATTAAACATTTGGAAGTTTTCGATTTAAAATTTATGGAGACAGGGCACTCCTACTTGGAAGCTGATTCGATGCACGCCAAAATCGAAAGAGCAAGAAAGCATAAACAAATCTATTCTACAAGAGAGTGGTCTGTGCTAATTTCAGCTGCAAGAGTAAAACCTAAACCATACTGTGTACATAATTTAAATTTCAACGATTTTTATGATCTACAAAAACTTGCTGACCTTATGACTCCTAACAATACTTTAAATACAGATAAAGAAAAGGTTCAGTGGCTGAAAATTAAATGGAGTCGTTTTGAGAAAAAAGATCCTTTTTTAATTAAATATAAATACAATTTGTATGATGATACTTTTTTAACCATAGATGTTTCTGATACAAGGAAACTAAGAGGAAGGCCACATACTTGGGAGTTATTAGCACTAACCCAAAAATATTTTCACAGATTGCCGGTATCCCAAAAAAAGAAGAAGGATCTCTTATCTCTTTTAAATTGTGGTATTATTCCACAAGATTACGCTCATTTTATCAATGACATTCCTGTTACTAATGAACCATCATTACCGGACGACAACGATTAGTTTTTTAATATACAAATTTTGTTTTAATTCTCTTTTTAACACATTTTGTTATATTTCTTTTAAAGAAAAATGTTAAGATTAATTGTTTGTTATTATTTGAATCAAAACCTGTGTTTTATCATCTGTTCACCGTAACATAATTTGAACCAGTTTGCCAAGTACTGGTTATGCACAAAGGTGGTAAGTAACAAAGTATTTAACAAAAATATTACAAGTCATTTTTTTTAATGTTATTAATTAAACTTATATTTGATTGCCTTTTGACGTTATTGAAGATAATTTGTGATTTTCTTAGGAATTCGTGATTTAATAGAAAGGTTTAAACTTCAAACCGCTTTTTCTCAAAACAGTAACTTTAGCACTTACAACATTTGTGTGCTACACCATCGATATCATAATAACTGGCGCCCAACGTAAGACTGTGAAGAAATACCTAGTAAATAGTGTAAGATAGTACAGAAGTAGGAGCATTGTGATATAATTTGATATTGTTCTTTTTCTCTAAATTTGAAAACAACTGGTACATCTGAATTTATAAACATTCTACAGGACATATTTATTTGAAGGGATTTAGTATATTTTAAAAGTATTTGATAAAACTAACAAAAACTTTGATCAAAGTGAACGGTTTGCTTTGGTTTCTTTTATAAAAGAGATTTTTGTGGATACTGGTAAATTTTGCTAAAGAAAATATGTCGGTCACAAGAAAACAAAGTAAAAAAGCAGGAAAGGAAAGAAGATAACAAAGAAAAACAGGTAATTTTGGAAGAAGGATTTAATAGTGAACGAAATGTTAACGTAGTTGAGGAGAAACAAGAAACAAGCACGTTAGAAAAATTAATGATAATGATGAATAAAAAGTGACAAAGCACAACAAGATGAAAATAGAGAAAAATATGATGATAAGCCGAAAAGAGGAAAATAGAAAAATTATGCAAAAACAAAAGCATAATTTGTAAAAAATAGAAAACAAATTGGAGGAATACAAAATGAAGAGTTACGAAGACATATAAAGAAAAACAAGCGGGGATAGAGAAAGAGGAATAAAAAAAGCAGAGAGAACCTTGAAAGAAGATAAGTTAGAAATAAAAAAGAAAATTAAAGGAATCGAGAAAAAAGTAGAAAAGATAGGAAACCGAACCTTTGTCAGAGAAAATCAAAAAGTGATCATACAAACTTCCAATGTCATTAAGATCAAAATTTGGCGGCGACGTAAGGAAACAACATCCAGTGAATTTTATTGCAATAAGAGAGAGAGAACCGTAGTGGTTTTGTTAATAATAGACCCCAAAGAAGAGAGATAAATTACATAATAACGGAACGACGTGATGGGAGGAAATCCGAAACAATATGTCGGTAGACAATAGATCTCACAGTTCGTCTTTTCACAAAGGCTACCACTAAATAAAAATCAAAGCGAACCCGGAAATTTTTGTCATCCACGCGAATTTATCAAATTGGAAAATAAGGAAGAAAATCAAAGGTTGAATTTGGTTTTAGTTCATGGTTTTATTAAAGATAAAAAGGTACAAATATTCATTGATCCGAGATCAGAAATTTCGTTAATAAAATCAATGTTTAGTTGTTGATGAATTAAATGTAAATCATTAAATATAAAAAATTTCGAGGGTAACCCTTGTGGGCGCTAATAATAAGAAATTAACGGTGATTATTCAGAGAATAGTAGTGAAAGTAAAATTTAAAAACAATTAGTATTTTATGCACTTTTTGTGATTGATAATATGAAATATGATATGATTGTGGGAGCAGACGAAAATTAACAGCGACATGGCTAGGGTAAAAGGAAAATTTTAAAATGAAAATGAAGACGACAAAACACAGGAAGGAGTGAACCTAGTAAAGGTCCAGGCATTCGAGAATGAGATGAGAATGTCATCGAAGAAGTTTGACATGAATAAAAAGCCTCGAGATCATGAAAGTGAGCAGACAGAAGAAGTAGAAAAGACAATTAATTTAGAAGATTGTGGACAGGAGAATTGGAAAGAGAGGGAAAATTTGAAAAGCTAATATGTAAAGGAACAGATATAAGCAGTGATTATTTTGGATGAAATTGAACAGAGAATTATTATGAAGTTAATGTGTGTGATCAAGAGAATACAAAAGAGGCAGAAATAATATGCGGGGAAGAAATGGATGGGGAAATAAAAAGGTATGACAAAGAAGTAGTTAATGAAGAGAATGAATGCCTGAAAATATGAACAACATGACAACCGTATATACGTATTTCTGACTATTGGTCGCCTTCAGTACGGTGCAGCCAAGTTAGAAAAGGAGCGTATTAACTTGGGAAAGGATCACTTCAGGAGCAATGCGATCAATTTGTAACAGTAATGTAGCTTCTGAGGTTTCCAGAGCAACAACCAGCACATCCACGAAGGAAGCTAAGCTAATCCTTTACCAAGTTAATACGCTCCTTTTCTAACTTGGCTGCACCGTAGTGAAGACGACCAATACGTATATACGGTTGCCTTCCATCTTATACACATATTTTATTATATTTTTTTTCTTTGTTTCGTTGTTGTTCGAAATAAAGATTTTTTTTGGAACTTAACGTAGAAGAAACATTTCTGGCGCTGCGAACCACAGGATATTTCTTACAGAAACTTAGTCGTTTCCTACAATAGTTCAATGAAATCCTGAAGAACCTGGTAAAACAGAAAAATGTATTGGAAATCAATCACGATCATCCTTGCGTAAGTTTCTCTTTTTTTTTACCATTGTTTATGAGCATTTGTTACTTTTATTGAATTTTTTAAATTGTTACATTGAATTTATTTATATTATTTAAAACATTTTTACTTCCACGAATTTTCATATATATTTGCATTTATATTTTACAGGTTTGCATATATTTTATGAGTACATTGAATGATATTTCCCAAAATAGTATCGAAAATTAAGTATACTATTGGATAATTTGAATTTGAAAATAAAACGAAATCTACAAACCCCTAAATCTGCATCCAAATTACATTCCAAGATGCCGATGACCAATAGCGATATTGCTAGCCTTTGCTCAACTCTGCCCTAATACTCTTCTGGAGACAACCTCTCAACCTTTATCAAAGCAGTAGATAATTTAATAGTTTTCTTATGCATTCAAGACTTAAATCCGTCCCAAGAGTTTATTTTAAATTCCCACATCGTATCTCGAATTAAGGGAGAACCTAGAAATTTCCTAAATTATTCAAACAAAACTAATTGGACAGATATTCGTCCAGCTTTATTAACCAAATACGGAGACAGACGTTCCGAAGACACATTAGTAACACAATTATCCACCACCGTCCAAAAACATAGCGAATCCTACGACACTTATCATCAATCAAAATTGTATTGCATATGATAACCACAAAAATCAGCAACAATACATGAACTTCCTGAAGAGCCAACAAAACTAAAAGACCCCAATAAAAAATAAACCCTATCAATCTTCAAATAATCAAAGATCCACAAACTTCCAACCCACGCACTCAAACTATGTGAGACCTTCGACTCACAACACACCTTTCCGTAACACAGGGCCCAACTTTTACTTCACTCCACAACAGAACTACAATTTTCCTCAAAGACAAAATTTCGGTTCATACAAACAAAATCAACCTTTCCAACGAAACTATCAAGGAAACAATGCCCCGAAAAATGTCCAACAAAGAATAAACAAATATAAAGCTCCTCGACCCCAACCAAATTTTGCCACTCCAATGAGCGGTGTTCAAACTGCCACAACCAGAAACCATCAGTCCATGACAATTACTACTAATAGAAGCCACAATTTTAATATAGATCCAAATGATATCCAATATTTTGAAAACGATTTCGAAAATTCTGAATCCGAACAAGAGCCCGATTTGCTTGATAAAAATCATCAGGATTTTCAAGCCATCCCGTTAGACGAACATCTACCCACTGTATAAACCTACATAATATAGAAAGTTACCCTGGATCGCTATGCTTCGTCACACCCAAAACACATCTGCGCGTTTTCATTGACACCGGCGGATCCCATTCGATTATAAATCCGCGAGCTCTCAGACTATTTTATAAAAAATAAATTTATCGTATACCTTTTTTGCTAACATCGATGAAAGTTAGTTCCAACCATGAATTAAACATTAAGACGCCACTATTTCTAGAATATGGAATTCCTCTGACATTCGACGTGAAAATCGCCGATTTTAGCCAGCACTTTGTTATCCTGCTAGGTGACCACGACCTAAAAAGATTCAATGCCACTATAAACTACGCAACTCACACATTAACCTTTAAGCATCCCCATGTCAGCATTGCATTTCAAACACTATATCAGAAAATACCCTTTAGTGTTCATAACGGTGAAGTTATATTGCAAAAACGACAATTTCAAGGTTTCAAAATTCCCCATTCCATACACGTTGCAAAAAACGGTTTCATAGAAACAATAGAATTAGCATTCCCGATGAAATTTGATAATAGAATTGAAGCCGAGAACTTACGTAATTACGAAATCGCAAAAATTCCCACACACTTTAATAAAAATAAAATACGCACTTCTCACTTATATGATGAAGAAAAATTTAAAATTGTAAATCTTTGTAAGAAATATAAGGATGTATTTTACGACGAATCCGAAAGTTTAACCTTTACGTCAGTTGTTAGACACGAAATCAAAACAAAGGATGAAAATCCAATTTATGTAAAGGGATTTCGGCATCCCAAAGCAATGCAGGAAGAAATAAAAAACAAATAAATAATTTATTAGATAATAAGATAATTCGACCGTCAATTTCACCCTACTCAGCTCCAGTTTGGATAGTACCAAAAAAAGCTGATGCCTCAGGTCAGAAAAATTTAGGTTAGTAATTGACTACAGGATGCTCAATAATCATACTGAAAGTGATCGTTACCCCTTTCCTCAGATAGATGAGATCCTGGATAACTTAGGAAAAGCCACTTATTTCACGACATTAGATTTAGCTCAAGGTTGCCATCATATTTTCATTTTTTCATTTCATTTTCATTTTCAGTACCGCATGGTCACTTTGAATTTTTACGTATGCCCTTTGGTTTAAAGAATAGCCCAGCAACATTCGAAAGATTAATGGACAATATTCTTAGGCCCTTTATTTATAAGCTTTGCTTCATCTACATGGACGATGTGATTATTCTTTGCACTAAGTCACTGCAAAAACACTTAGTTCACATTGCAACTATTTTTGACACTTTCAGAAAAAATCATTTAAAAATTCAGCTAGACAAATCCGAGTTCCTCACGAAAGAAGTTTCTTTCTTAGGTCACGTAGTGACAACCGAAGGAATCAAACCTAACCCAGCGAAAATCGAAGCTATACAAAAATACCCTCTACCAAAAACAGTAAAAGGAATTAAATCATTTCTTGGATTAATCAGTTACTACCGAAGATTCATACCCAATTTTGCAAAAAAAACCGTCCCCATTTTCGAGATGTACTCGAAAAGGAGCAACTATTGACCCTACTAATACAAATAATTTGGAATGTTTAGCAAAATGCAAACAATTGTTAACTAATTCCCCAGTTCTACAATATCCAGACTTCTAAAAGCCTTTTGTATTGCCTACAGACGCCTCTAATATAGCTATAGGATCAGTATTATCTCAAGATAACCACCCTGTTGCTCACTTTTCTCGAACTCTTAATTCCGCAGAACAAAACTTCTCCACCATCGAATAAGAACTTTTAGCCATACTAGATTCTTGTAAACACTTCCGTATGTATTTATACAATCAAAAATTCACTTTAGAAACAATTCACAATCCTCTCGTATGGATCTACAAAATTAAAAACCAAACTTCTAGATTAGCCTGATGGAGACTTAAACTAGAAGAATATAGTTTTGAAGTCAAATATAAAAAAGGCAAAGAGAATCAAGTTGTCGATGCTCTTAGCCGAGTCAAAATAAATGCCCTAAGCTCTAGTTCAGAATGTGCTGAACCACCAGATAATTTCGACATTGACGATTACCTTGCGAATTTGACAATTTATAAGACAGTACTAACACACAACATACATCAGTTGAGAACCCTATCACAGGAATAGAGATTTCACCTGAACCAATTAATTTATCCTCAAACCAAATTATTTTCAAACCAGAGTCAAATAATTTTGAAATAAAATACAAAAGAATTTTTAATAAACACCGTTACACTGTCACTTTGACAAATAACTGGAAAACAGAAATAGCAAATACCTTCCAAAATACTCTTAGACCAAACCAAAAATTTTCAATAGCAATCCCTCAAGAATTTAGACCTTTTATCTGTAACTATTTTAAAGAAAAAATAAATTCCACAGTCAAAGCAATATTTTGCAATATACTACTTCAGAACAAAAAAGAAGAAAATCAACAAATAGAGTACATAAAGAAATATCACGTAGAAAACCACAACGGAATAATTAAAACTTACACTTAAAACAAGCACTTAAAACAAAAATTTTATTGGCCCTCAATGCAGACAACTATTTCGAGTTTTATCAATAAATGCGAAATTTGCCTAAAAAACAAATACGAATGACGTCCTTACAAACTTCTCCAATTAGGACCATGTCAAAAACCTTTTGATATATTACATATCGATCTATTCCACTGCAATAAAAACCTGTATCTCACAATAATAGATTCCTTTTCCAAATACGGTCAATGCTATAAGCTTACCAACAAAACTTCCATTTCCATACTAAATAAATTGCGACACTACTTTTCGCACCACAATTATCCAAAAAAGATTGTATGCGATAGCGGCACCGAATTCAATCCCACCGTCATTAAAGAATTCTTAAATATTCACAAAATCGAAATACATTTTACAACAGTAAATAATTCCAAATGATTCGTTAGACCACATTCTAACACATGACATTCTCATTTAGAACCAATCAATCCACAGTTTCACAGGTTATTTCCCTTTCTCAATTCTGTATAGACCCTATGCAAAAGAAATACATTTCGACTTTGATCTTCCGATATAGGAAACATATAATCAAAGCCATAAGAAAGAACTCCAACCCTTTATTGCAGAACTATATAATAAACAAAAACAAAAGAGACAACTCTTAGACCTCACAAAATACCTATATGTCTCTAAGAAAAAACATAAGTCTAAATTACAAACCCCTTTCTCCACTATTCATCCAGAAAAACAAGCCACAACAAAAATTGTCGGTAAAACATAAACAAAATGTAACAAGCACTCACCTTAAATATGTAAAACGAATACGAAAACATGTAGACAAACCTACTTGAGACCCAAATTTTTCACAGGACAATCCTCGCCCTGGTCCATCCACTTAGTATTCAAGAGATTCCGAATAACTGTTATTATACTGAAGAGATATGCAAATCGAGAGAAATCTACCACTACCACAGAAACTTTCTTCCCGTACCACTAGACAAACTATCCGTCACTATTGACGCTAGTCCGACAAGCTATTTCAGAGATCACTTCAAAAATGCACCTCTCTTGCTACTGTATTCCCAATACACCCACATACAAGAACAAACAAAAGACGATCTACACAAAATTACTAGAAAACAGAAACGTGGACTTTTTAATTTTCTAGGTACAGCCATCAAATACGTGACTGGAAATCCAGACGACTCTGACTTAGGCTTATTAAAATCACACATAATCTCTATAGAAAATAAACAAAATGGAATTATAAAAAAATTTAATAACCAAATATCTTATGGAAACTCTTTTAACACGAGATTCGATAAACTTTTAGAAAAACTCAGTTCCTATAATTCAATTCTCATATCTGCACTTAACAAATTATCAGCTGATTTTGACAGCTATATCATTCTACACAATGAGATAATAAATCTCCAAAATATAAACGAATTTCTAATAAAACTTATTAGAACCAATACTTTAACTGAGGTAAATATCTCTAATATAGAATTATTCACTTTAAAGGAAATAATAGACCTTCAAGAAAATCTTCTCAAAATTTATTCAAGAAATTTAATCCCCAATAGTATTGAACACCCTTATGAACTTATAGAGTCAACAAAAACTTTAGTTTGTGTAACTTTAAATGCAATGCTCTTAATAATTAAAATTCCTATACTCCATGAAATTCCCTACACTACCTATAAAATCTACCCTATTCCAAACAAAGATCATGTTATGATTTTGCCACCTGCAAGCTACTATACACATAATAAATGGTTCGACACTTGAATAGGACAAGGCGAGAACATAGTCTATTCCAACTATGTACAATCCCAATATAACATACCCAATGTAGATAATTGCACGAAAACATTAATCACAGAAAACTTTTTACAAGAGACCAGCAAAGTCATATTGGTAGGAATAGTTCACCCGATAAGAATGCAGCAGACAGAAATCAATTCAACCAGCCTCTTGACGACAGATGTACCAATAATGATTAAAGGTATCCAATTTAATAAAAAGACGTCACAAGACATTTCTATTCCAAAAATTGTTCCAATAAAAAGGAAAAGACAGTTTAGATTTAATTTCACATACAGTGCGCCTGTGCATCCGCTTATACGTATTTTGGCCTAATAGGCCTCTTCAAAACGGCTTTCACAGTTGCTCTGAACATGAAAATAAATTTTTTCTGTCTTAGGAAGCAACTCTAACATGGCTTCATATAGACGCAAATAGCGACATCTGATATCAAAATCCGTAAACTAATTTTCGAAACCAAATTCAGAATTGTGCTTTAATCTGTGCCTTCTAAGAATTGCAATGCAAAACAGACGCTCTGAATTTGGTTTCGAAAATTAGTTTACGGATTTTGATATCAGATGTTGCTATTTACGTCTATATGAAGCCATGTTAGAGTTGCTTCCTAAGACAGAAAAGATTTATTTTCACGTTCAGAGCGACTGTGAAAGCCGTTCTGAAGAGGCCTATTAGGTCGAAATACGTATAAGCGGATGCACAGGCGCACTGTACGTGAAATTAAATCTTAACTGTCTTTTCCTTTTTATTCCGATATACTCTGTACGAGTACTATAAACCAATTCGCTAAGAATTTTGCTTAGTTGAGGAGATATGTTGTGGAATGCAATTTTTGGATTCCCCATGTCTCTAATAACATCTTTATCAACGTCTATAATTTTGCCTTGCAATTCTTAGAAGGCACAGATTAAAGCAAAATTCTGAATTTGGTTTCGAAAATTAGTTTACGGATTTTGTTCCAATAAAATTAATACCAAACCATGAGATCAAAATCAAAAAATTAACAATCACAGAGACACATGGTCAAATCCAATCACTAGATACCATAGACGTACTACTCCGATTATCAATAGTACTGAGCACCACTTCTGTTGTAATATTTTTAACCATTTTAGCTTTCCTAATAATCTTCCTAATTAGGAAAAGAAAACGAATTTCCAAAATCCTATTTGGAGAAAAATTACATCCTGCCTAGATCCAGATATTGGACGAGTTGATAGCTGAAGTAACCAAAACTTCGAGGACGAAGTGCCAACCAATGGAGGGAGGAGAAATGTAGCCATAAGCTCCCATACTATTGAGACTCAACAGATTCCGACGTCCGAAGTTATAAAAAGGAAGAAATCAATATTTTTATTATTATTGTAATTATTATGTTTCAATAGTCAATTTTAAATCTTTAAATGTAGTAGTTTGTAGTATTTTCAAAATTGTAACTTTTGTCAATTTTTAAATTGACAAAACATTAAAACTTAACTTATATTAACTATTAAAATTATATGCATATGTATATTATTTATGTAAGTACAATATTTTAATTTTATTTAATTTTGTATAAATTCATTATGACATTGATTATTATATTGATGTTTGATTTATGTCAGAAAGACACTCGTTTCTGTTTATTATATTTTTTGTTGTTGATAACTAGCTCTTGATTGTTATTATGGTTACGTACAAAGTGGCGCCAAATATGAATATTTAAATTTTTTGAAATTATAGTATTTATAGACAGAAAATCTAATATTAGAAAATTATAGTATTAATTTTAAATTTAAAGACAGAATGTAATTATAGATATTGCTTAGTTGATATTGATAAACTAAGCAATATCTATAATTACATTCTGTCTTACGAAAATTAATACTATAGTTTTCTAATAGTAGATTTTCTGACTATAAATACTATAATTTCAAAAGATTTAAATATTCATATTTGGCGCCACTTTGTACTTAACCATAATAACAATCAAGAGCTAGTTATCAACAACAAAAAATATAATAAACAGAAACGAGTGTCTTTCTGACATTAATCAAACATCAATATAATAATCAATGTCACAATGAATTTATACAAAATTAAATAAAATTAAAATATTGTACCTACATAAATATATAATTTTAATAAGTTAAGTTTTAATGTTTTGTCAATTTAAAAATTTAATGGAATAACCTCATGTTGTAAGTTTTTATACCAGTTTTATACAATGTTATTTAATTCTAATTTCATTGTATTTACTGATACCATATTTTAGCATATCCTGAAGAAGCAACTAAATTTTGCGAAAGCTTGATAAAACAACAAAGAGTTTCACTTTCCTGCCCTATTAATGACTGCAACCTCAAAATAAAACTTTATTTTACATAACGTGTCAGTCAATAATACCTAACTACTTTATATATATATGTATATATATATATATATATATATATATATATATATATATATATATATATATATATATATATATATTGTTGTACTTTTGAATGTCCATAAGCAATAAAAAACCGATATACAAATTTTATTACTTAAATAAAAATTAAAATTATTGATATTTCATAAAGACACGGGCATATAAATTTTCAAACATCCTGTATAAGACAAAATATGTATTTTAAGTTGTTCGAAGAATTGTTCATTAGGCCTCAGAGACAAGACTTTCAAATATTATCGATAAGAAATTTAAATAAGTCGGTTATTGTGGAATGGATTTACCCGGAATAAAAGTGTATATAGAAAGTGTTTAAACAATAGACCGGGATTTGCGGTGGTTTTTCTCCCCGAAAGATTATATCGGTAAAAGTTTATTACCAAAAGACATTGAATTGAGAAACAGGTATCGTTTGTAGCTATTAGTAAGAAATATTTGTAAAGCAGATAGATTTAGTTAGAATAATTAAAGAATGTTGTTTTCTGGAATTACCCGAATGACGTTTTATAGAGAGAGTTGGTTGGTAACGATATACGTCACAGAGGTGGATGATTTTTATTGGTCAATTTTTGAATGCAAGGAGGTGGTGGTTTTGGCTATGAGATAGGAGAGAGGAAAAAAGTTAGTTAGTCAGTTTTCGTCATCCAAGAAGGAAGGAGCTTTGTGATTTGTGTTTGTTTGAAGTCCCGAAGACGTAATTTACCGGGTGTGTTTATTTGCTGTGTAAAAGCTGACCAGTGTGAGGAATGGGGTACAGAGAGATAGAAAAACCAAAGGGTATAAGAATATTAATATCAGACGAACCCGGAAACATTTGGAGTTATAAACAGGCGCGGAGATTGGCTCAAAAGGAGGCTGCATAGACTAACACGAGTTGTTGGGTTGCAGATACAAGGACAGATAGGAGAAAGGTGTACGTCATCTGGACCACAATAGGAGCAGAAGCAGAGAAAGGATTTTTTTTTGTGGCGTGACCATAGAATTGCAACGGCAGAGAAAGAAAGGTCAGTCAATTTTCATTAGAGCAGGAGTGTGGATTTCATTTATTAATTAAATAAATTGAATAAATAATAGAGACAGTTAATTTTGCGATCATTTAAAAAAAAAGAATTATAAAAAGAGCTTAGTTATAACACATATTAAAAATCAATGTAAAATAACATTTGGGTCCATGATAGAAAACAACTTCTCATATATTTAAAGTTAGTATATTGCAAATATTACAGGATTGATTGTTATATAAATTTTCATTAAAATAAAGGACATCTCACATATAGTTCAGTTGAAATTCTATGTATTTTATTCAGGTCATATTACCTATCCCAATTAGGATGCCAATTGGAAAATATTTTGAATCCACGATCAAAGGTAAATAGTACAAGTTAAATAGCCTGAGATTGTAATTAATTAATGCTGATTTATTGTGATTAATTGGAGATTAGATCATTTATTAAATATAGACAGGAATTTTTCTAAATAAGCAATATAATACAATTTAAATAGCATAACAATATATATATATATATATATATATATATATATATATATATATATATATATATATATATACATATATATATAGAAATATATATAAAATATATATATAAATGTTTTGGATGGGTTGGAGTCAATAAAAGGGGCTATTGGTTAACTATTTTTTATCTCGAGCTATCAATTGTGTTTACAATTATTATCAAGAGCTGCTAAAAAATACAAAATATTTTATAAAGTTGGACTAGAAAGAAAAAAATTTTTGTTAGCTCACCAAATAAAATTAGTTTTGTTAATAAAATTGCTGCTAACATATTTCAAAAAGGATTATTATAAAAATTTTCTTCTTTCTTCTTTCTCAAATAAATGTTTCTCTGAAATGTTAATATTAATTTTGAAAAAGTTTCTGTTAAGTTCTATTAAGTTCTGATCTATTAAGTTTGAAAACACAAAAAAAAATTGAATTTATTTATTAATAAATTATTTAATTATTTAATAATAAATTCATTTATTCTTTTTTTTTTGTGTTAAGAAACTTTTTCAAAATTAATATTAAAATTTCAAAGAAACATTTATTTGATAAGAAAATTTTTATAATATAGAAGTTAATATTTATTTTATTTTTGATGTTTTTGCAGTAAATAACAATAAATGTTGCTCAATTTATCTATGTCAGACTTTTTATTTATGCAAGATGTACTAGATTTTATGAAACACGTTTCCAAGAAAACACGTTTTGCATGGTTTTTTTTTTCTTTTGCCAAAATATAGGAATCCTCGAAACTGAACACATGTTTCGAGTTATTGCGTGTTCTGTGAGTGCATATGCATTTAGTTTGTTGGTTTTTATATCGCTACGATGTGAGTTTACCCTACTGTGGAAATTACGAGATGAGTCTCCTATGTAAACGTTGTTGCAATTGGCACACGGTATAGAATAAAACATTCGATGATTCCTGTATTGTGAAAGGATCTTTAGTCTTTGTGTATAACTTCGATACCGTTTTCACATTCTTAGTTGTAATTTTCAAGCTATTAACATTTTTGAAAATGTTCATTAGCTTAGGTGTCAGAACTGGAACTGTTCCTTACCCTACATCTCCGGTTGTTATTGTCAACAAAAGTAATTTGCGGCTGTGTTTAGATACGCGAAATATTAATCAACATACGGTATGTAAATATGAAACACCTTTAACCATGCAGAAAGCTGTACTCCTCGCGACGTCCAGATGTGTACGAAAATTTTTGGAAAAACTTTAGCATACATGAGTGAATTTTTTCCTTAGAGGGAGTGTGAGCCGTATGGCTAAAATCTGGATAATATATATTATCACACATCACACACACACACACACACACACACACACACACACACACACACACACACACACACACACACACACACACACACACACACACACACACACACACACCTAAACACACACGCACCCACACACACACGCACGCACACACACACGTACACATATAATTATTTTAATATAACATTGTTATAATTAACATTTTTAATATATGATCTATTGTTGTTTAGAGCAGTAAAAAGCAATTACCAGTTTTAAGCTAGCTTTTGTCTGGAAATTTTTCTGTTAAGACCGAATGAAATAAAAACTATTTACAAAATAGACAAGTAAATAACGAGATAAAAAGAAAGAAATATTACAAGTTAGTTGTGACACATAAAGAGAGTTCTCTGTTAGCTAGAGACGTTGTGAGGTAAAGTTCATATAAACTTGTGGGATAACATGGTGAAAAAGTAAGTGGAGGTGTGCAAATATGTACGGAAGGATAACAACTATGAGGATGATATTATATATATCTCAAACGTGATCTTATCAGCAGACACTTCGTCACTTAACTGCAAAGAGGATGTGTTTCCGTTAAATTTATAAGCTTTAGAAATGGAAGCTGGGGTTACTAAAAAACATTTTCTCGTATATAAAGCATAATATGATGGTCTCCTTATGAAATAGAAATGTGCCTTCCATTTAAAAACTTCTGAAATTCTGAAAAATAAGTTTTGAATTTTAGTCCAGTGAATTAATCATAATAATGGTAAAAAATGTAGAAAAAAATTTGGTATGCCTTTTTATAACAATTAGAGTATAATGAAACAATAATAAAACCTATATTGCTATAGGCATATATCAGTAATACACAGAAGAGAACCTTTTTAGTACAAATGCTATTTTTTTTGTTTTCACTGTTTCATCCCTCAACAGTTCTGTTTAGCTCTTTCTATATTGCAAATCTAAATCTTGCAAATTACTTTTTACAATCGCCTCGTTTACTTTATTAAGGATTTCTAATAACTTGTGATATTTTACACTATCAAAAGCTTTATAATAATCTATAAAGTAGTCGCTAAAGTATAGCTTTATAATAATCTATACAGTTCTTGTATATTATTTAGGTATTTTGGTGTACTATGAATAGCCCAGTCGGGTTATGCAAAAATCATCGATTTAACGGCAAAATTTTTCGCAGATATCTGAATCTTAAGACACTGGTGGCGGTTAATATAAGGTGGCGGTTTTAAACTATTTGACCGATCGGGGAGAAATTTGGTACACATAGACGGTAATTCCTCGATGTTCAAATGCATTAATAACATTTTATTTTGTTAATAAAAAAATTATTAAAATTTATAAATTAGTGCAAAAAACTGCTTTTTTGCAAATATCTCCGTAAATTATTTATCAATTTTAATTTAAAAAAAAGATAAAAGAAAGATGTCCTTGATATAAAAAAATGATATAAATATTGTTTATGTAAAATATAAGGAAAAAAACTTATAGACAAAAAATCAAATTGTGACCATAAAATTATTGTTTAAAAAAACGCAAGGTAAAAATACGTGTAATTTTTCATCTGTTTGTCATCTAGTAACCCCCACCTATGTCTTAAAAGCTTTTATTTGAACAGAAATTATCAGGCCCTGGTTCTTTTCCATCTTTCTCGTCCTTGTTATTTTTAGGTGCATAATTTGGTTTACTATCAACCATTTAATTCCTTTATAGTCAAACAATTCAAACAATTTTAAACGGAAATTATCAGATACTCGTTCTTTTCTATTTTTCATAAAATATATTAAATTTCTTATTTCTGATTATTTAATAGATGATCCAATTTTGTTTCGATAGTTTGTTGTTGCACTGATCTTTTGCCATCAATAAATTTTTTCACATAATCTTTCCAAGTTTATATTGCTGTTTTTTATAGCTCTCTGCTATACGAACTAGATCCTCTACGTACATCAGTGGTGGTTTGTATATTGTTTGTTCGTCTTCTTGTGTTCTTTAAGTTCATTATTATAAATTATAGTATCTCCTTACTTTATACGTTTTTGCATTTTAAAACTTATTTTTCCTTTCTTTGTTATTTATTAGGCACGGGTATATCGTTCTGCTGTCTGCTGTATCGAAAGCCGCTTTAAGTTTATATAATTTAGATATAAGTCGGATATAGCTCGTTTTTAGTTTTCTTTCTGTAATGGTTTTGGTATGTACATATTGTTAAAATCTTAACATATCACCAATATTCAAAGAGACAAATTCTATAAATTATATAAATATTCTATCATTTGTCTGTTTTTTCTGTTTTTTCCACTATCCTTGTTGAAACTTTAAATATAACTTCAGAAAAGCGAACGTCTTTTTAATTATCATTTTGACAGTTGTCTTTCTTTTTGTGTATGGGGATAATTAAACTATTTTCCCATTGCACTCAAATATTTTTAATTTTTCATTCTTTACGATATAAATCCACCATCCGTTTTTTTATTCTTTCTCGGTCACTTCTTGGTCCCTTTGTATTTGTCTGGGTAGTAATATTTTTACATTTTAAATACCCATCTGTTTGTGTTTTTATTTCTTTCTTCTTATCTTTATTCATCGATTTTATGGTATATCATAGTTGTCCGTTATTCGTCGTTAATTTTTGGTGTATTCTCTTTCCAATTCTTCCCAGCTTTACAGTTTATATTTTCGGTTTTACAATTTTTCATATTTGTTGTTGGCTTTTCGTATTATATTATTTTCAAGTTTTTTACTTTTTACTTGTTTATTTACTCCACTAATTGGTTATTTCTAATTTTCTTTACGATTAATCAAGCTACACATTAGTAGTGGGAAATTATATATTGTAACGATACATGGTCCAATGTGGACAAAGAGAAGAAGATCAGGTGGTAATAAGCGATCGTAGACAAGAACAATACGAAAGCCTCGTTGCTCACTATCGGGAACGCCATTGAGGTCGGTAAGGATATGAATATTCGATAGATAACAGTTTGGCCAAAAGAAAACAAAGAAATAGGTACTAAATGCTACAAAACTACAAAGATAAATAGGGCTCCAATAAATCTTAACCAGAGATTAAGGGACTCAAATGTTTTAAAATATATCAAATCATTACTCAAGCCAAACTATTAATATTAACATGCGCATCTTTATAAATTAGAAAAAATACTCAATAAAATAAACTCATAAAAAAATAATAAACTTCAGTAAAAAACTGTATTTATTACTTATAATTGAATTTGGATAAATACAGACAACAATAAACTAATATCTAAATAAATTGCGGTCCTCGGTGAGACCAAAATAGTGATTCTTCAAAAAAGCAGATAATTTATTACTTATAATTTCAAAATTGATAAATAAGGGATATAATTTCGTAACTAAAAAAGCGTTTTGGTTCTAAATACTCATAATATATAATAAATAACTTTATAATATAATAAAAAAAAATGAATGACAATCCAGTTGTCAAAACTATACATCGTAATATTCTCAATAAACAATGAACATAATCTCATAATGAACAAAATATATGATAATTAAGTCATAAACTGAATTACAAAATATTATTCTAATTAACTATAAAACTCTAACTGAAAATGAGTATTCACAAGTAACTTAAAATTAGCAGGTAAATGATTTAAGTTGTTCATTCAACCTTAGCCATGTGTGTCGAAACAAAAAAGGTGGATACTACCCTTCAGGTCCAAATCTAATTTTTTCTGGTCGGTCCAAATAAACAATTAAAATGGAGACGTGATGACATGTTGAGAACCGCTACCGAAGAACCTATTGGTGAGACTCTAGAAATAGATTTTTCTATAATTTATAATCAGACTAAAAGAAACAAAAATGATAAAACTTACAGAAAAATGCAAGTTATCGCCACATAACCGTATCTAAGAGACTGCTGCAACCATAGCACAACAAAACTAATATGTCTCAAAGCGTGCTGGCTGGTTATTATATATAGGTATAATAGTCCAGTCATTTGGTAGCTTTACCTGGAAAGTTTTCTGGGAGTTTTGAAAATTGGTTATTTTATATATATTCGATACGCTCTTTTCGAATTTCAACATTGCCACCTTGTATCTTTGACGCTCACATCGCCATGCTGGCAAATGGCGCCTAATAACATTTTCTTTTCAATATGTCGTTTCCGACGCATTTCACGAGAAAAATGTTCATATACAAAATTAAGCTAGTGAAAATTTGCTACAATTTATGTATTCATATTTTTTTTGTAAAATTAATAGTTTTTGGCGTACGAGCGCGGAAAAGTCAATTCAATATGCGTTTAGGAAAAAAACTCATTTCGGCACCAGCTAAAGGTAGGGCAAGCGGCGCGTTTTATCCCTTGTAGACCTACTACACGTGATGCACACATCAGATTAGACCATGATATTTAGAGAAATCTCCTTCCCTTTGCTGTTCCTGATAGACCAGGTGTTGCGAGTTTGTCTTGGGCACCGATCGAGACGTGGCAGACCGAAATTTCGTTCGCATCATCTGCAATGCGATTAGCAGACTCATGCCAAGTTTTCGATTTCATCAACGGTTTGCTCGAAAATAGTCGCTGTTCTTCATCGTAATCATGAGATTGAACTTGCTAATAATTATTAAAAGCACCACTATGTTTTGTATATATAACGGAGCAGTTTAACGCAGTTTTCTGCATCCAAAGGCTTTCTAACACCCCTTTTTACATTTAAAGTAAACAAATTTTAAAGCAAACAAGACTCTGGACCTGGGGGCTTGAGTGTTGTAACAGAAATTAGCCCATTTTTGTTTCTGTTTTATCCCCACTGCCCTGCATTTTGTTTATTCTCATACCACTGCTGAACCTGGTAATAGATTCGTAATGGATGTTGCCGTGCTACTGCTTCTGTTAGTGGTAGCGACGCAATATTAAATTAACTTTTTATTTTGTGTAGCATGTATATCTGTACTCGTTTAAAGACATGTGCTTGTCTTACTTTTAACATCACTGTAACCGTATAATGCAATAAGGAAACGTTCTCCTGCTTTAGCAATGATTTTTCGATCAGCGTTTGGATTTTTAAATATCTGAATAACATCGTTTAAATTAGGATTGTTTCGGAGTACTTTAATGAATTTCATTTTTCCCTGATAAAACGTGCAGATGTATGATGGCCAATGAAGGCATGCAAAAATAAAATATGATCTTCAGCTGTTTTATCTATGATACTTTAATGGAATATATTTGTTGAGAAATGTTTTCTTGTTCTTGTTTGAGAAAATACATGTTTTATCGAGTACATAAAGCTGTCAAAAAAATAAGAAGATCTATATCTTGCTATCTAAATGCTGGTGAAACAGTTCACCACACAAGTGGTTTTTGTTCGCATCATTCCTCAGTAATCCTGATTGTTGGGATCGCTCCGCATATTTGGTACTATAGTTTGCTAGATCTTCAAGATATTCGTCGTATACGATTATATACGAGTATTGAATTTATATATCGATCGAACGTACGTGATGTAGTTATTATAAATAGATGAAAATGGTTCACAGCAATGTCAAATGACTCGGTGTAATAAGTGCCCTCCATCCATGACATACATTTTATCCATTGTATTCAGAATGTTGCTTCCATTGTCGTTTTTTGATGATGAAGGCATGCGTAAATATGTTAAGTCTTATATGTATAAGACATATAAGCAACATTCTGAAGACATAAATTTTGGAGATACAATCGCTTTTGCGACAATTTTAGAGAAATATACGAAAAAAACGTGGTGGTGTAGATGAATAACACTTTGTGGCGCTGGTACCTACGCAAAAACTATTCATTTTAAAGAAAAATTGTAAATATATAAATTTTCTCCAGTTTAATTTTGTATAATATGAATGTTTTTCTTGTAAAATGCGTCGAAAAGGCGATATTGTACAAAACTGTTATTAGGCGCCATTTTTTCAATATGGAAGCATTAGTCAGACAACTTAAAACTATATGTTAATACAAACATTTTTTATGGTACTTCGAGACAGAAAGTGGCCGAAGTACTACGTACTTTTAACATAAACTAAACACAGACGAAATTAATTAAAGGGGGAACTAAAAATACGACGTAGTTAGAGGAAATAAAGACAGTCTACGAAATAATTTATGAAGACCCTGGTGCAAGAAGGAGATAAGTACCAAATTCTGCAAAAGCGAGATAGGTGCTTATTTAGGTTGAAAAAGTAACTGTTCTTGCCTGGCGCAAGTATAGGATATGTACAGGTAATAGATACTGAAATTATAAGAGCAAACGACTTATCCCATGGTATGTCCTGGTGCAAGAACGGTATAAGAAATGTGTAACTTATCCCGTTCTTGCACCAAATTTTGAATTATTTTTTATATGTGTGTTATTCCGGGCCACTATTGCACCGGTGGCTTGCCGCGATTGGGTAAGGTACTGGTATCTGCACGAGCCACGAACGCGATCTAAGTCACGTAGTTACCGAGAAACTGTTGGAGAGTTAACATAGTGATAGAGGTACGGTTTAGTAAAATATTGAGGATTTTTTTATTATTACTAGATCATAAGATATTATTATGAGTTCAAATAGTGAGGATGAACCATTTCAAAGTTCAGGCAGCGAGTTTCTGCCTTCGAATGATTCTGGTGCATCTGAAAATAATTTATATGAAGAAAAGAAGTCCGCTGATTAAGAGGCTGCAAATAATAAACATGGACGAAAGAAAACAAGAGATCCCAAGAGCTGGAAAAGAAAGGTGCAGAAAATAAAAAGAGCTAGAGGTGAAGCTTATAAATCTACGACAACGGGAAAAGTGGTACCAGAAAGGAAACAAGGCGATGATTGCAAATGTAGTAAGAAATGCATAGAAAAACTTTCAGAAACCGAAAAGCAGGAAATAATATCGGTTTTTAATACTCATTCAAGTCAAGAAAAACAAGACTCTTATTTGTCAAGTTTGATACAGGTTTCGCAGATTACTGGACGGCGCAAAATAATTGAAGGACATGCAAAATTAATAAGGAACTATACCTATAAGTATAAGATAATATTTTTTTAATATTCCTAATTTTATTTTGTGTATTGTCGGCGGTAATAGCCTAGTAAGCCTAGCTGTCTGAGAGTCTCAGCGTTCTCAGTCGTTAGGATAGAATCGTCGATAGACGCGGGTTCGAATCCCGTTAGAATTTTTCTGGAAAAACAAAAATTTAGACTAATAAAAGATTAAACATAAAAACACACATTGACTGACCAGTTGGTTGAGAAAACCAGTGCCAATAAAACATAAGTACAAAAAAATTTTGTGTATCTATAAACTTTTAAAAATGCTCTGACGTTTTTGTGTTGAGTATTTTTGAAGTTTTTAAGGTAAAATTTTTTTTTCCAGTTACGAAAAGGTGCTTTTGAGTTAAATGTTTGCAAGATGGCATTGTGCCTTCTTCATGGTATAGGAAAAAAAGTCTGGAGCGCATCGCAACCCACCTGGCTACAAACATTACAGCTGTTCAGTATAAAAGAGGTCGTCATTCAAGTAGGCCTAATTTAATTCCCGAAGATTTAAGAGGGCAAGTACGCGATCACATCAACAGCTTTCCAAAACGCATTTCCCATTATACTCGAAAAAAAACCGATAAATATTATTTGTCAAGTGATTTGGGTATTTCCATTATGTATGATTTATATTTGAAAAAGTATGAACCTAATATACATAAATTAAAACAAGACCATCTTCCTGACAAACCAAAAATATCGTATGATTTTTACGGGCGATACTTTCGTGAGAACTTTAATATTAGTTTTGGTGCTGAACGGAAGGACACTTGCAAAAAATGTGATATTTTAAATAAAATACAGAGTGCTGATTCAGAAAAAAAAAAAGAAATCATTCGAATTACAAAAGAATGTACATCTTCTAAAATCTGAAGTGTTCTACAAAGAGCTAAAAGGGAAGTCAAAAGAAGCACAAGAAAATGATAAAATTGAAGTTTTGTGCTTCGATTTCCAACAAAACATGCCCCTTCCGAAATTACCTTCAGGAGATGCCTTTGATTATGTATGATGAAAGTATTGCTAAAAAAGGATCAAATGATGTGTTAAGCCTTTTACATTACTATTTTAAAAATATTTTAAATCCAAATGTAAAAACATTATATTTATTTAGCGATAACTGTTGCGCGCCAAATAAAAGTAATACTTTGGTTAGCTTTTTAGTTGCATTGTGTCAAGAGGGAAAAATTGATACCATAATTCATCGTTTTCCTGAGCCGGGACATAGCTTCCTTCCCTGCGATCTCTTCTTCGGAATAATTGAAAAAACGAAGAAATGCATTGAGAGGATTTTCTTACCACAGAAGTATATGAATATAGTTCAATCATCTTCGAAAAACTTTTTTGTTGTTCCTGTAACTCAGGACAGAATCTATAACTATGTCGAAAGTTTAAAAGATTATTTTCTTCCGGTACCGAAATCTGTCTTTACAGATAGAAAGTTTACTATTTCTACATATCGTGTATTTAAATACACAAAAAACTTAAATGGCGTTGAAGTTAGTCAGACTGCTAGTGCCCCTTTCGTTACACATTTTACCATGCTTAAAAATAACTCAAAACCAAATTTAACTTTAATGTCAAAATGTTACGAAAATACTTCGCGTATCAATCATGCAAAATATCAAAATGTTATGTTGTTAGTTAATGAATATGTCGGAAAGAACGAAATGTATTTTTATTAATCTCTTAAATCAGACAAAGATGTATTAGAAGAGATAGAAGTTGATTCAGATGGCACGGATACACTCTGTCGTTGATGAGTCTGATTAATTAATTTTATTTTATTAAAACGTTTAAACGTTGCTTTATTTTATATTCATTTGTATTAATAAGTAGTTCACATTTAATAATAAAGTATTTCTTTTGAAAATGGGTTTTAATGTAACTTATCCCCTTTTTGCACCTGCTGTAAACTACAGAACAAAAAAGGCTTAAACTTATCCTATTATTGCACCAAAATTTAGTTTGGCTGTAGAATGGCGGCAAAATCATTTATACCTGTTGTATTAGTTCGGCCCTACTTCATGAACAACATAAATTTTAAATTAAAAAATAAAACTTTTTCTGCTTCTCCTGTAAAATTTACATATTGGTACTTATCCCTTTCTTGCACCGGGGTCTTCATACGTACAGCACCATCAAAATTTTAAGAGCCGTTATTACTAGAAAAATGAAAACGCTATACGATTTGAAACAATTTCATTTCTCGTCAAATATTATATTATGTTCATGATTATTTTGTTTCTGATACGTCGTGTATGTAAAATTTAATCTATTATGTTTTGCATTTCTTTCTTTTGCCGTGTATGTATGGCTTGATTTATTCCAGAAGAGGTTTCCTATCAGAGGGTCGTTTTTAATACCTATATAAAAATAGCATTTTTTTGAATTACGGTTTATGATATTTTCACTGTGTTTTCTGTACTGTTTGGACTTTTGTTTCAATCTCTTTCTATCTTTTCGTTTTAATCTCACATTATCATTATTTCTATTTTATTTTTGTGTTATTTTACAGAAAGTTAATTTTCGTTTTTTATAAAATTTTGTGACTTCTCTTCCTCTGTTCCTTCCACTTACATGTGCATACATTTGTATTACATTATTCTTCTCTACCAATTATAATGTTACGTTGACTATTCTTACTTTAATGGGTTTGAATTTTATTGGTTTGTTGTTTGACTATTTATTATTCTACTTCTACGAAAGAAGAACGAATTTCGAATAACGAAAAACATTTGTTAACATCTGTTTTATTAAAAGTGATTATCCTTTATCGTTTATAAATAAGGAATTTTCAACAATCGATCGAATAGAACAAAATAACTTAGAACGAGATCCTACAGCATATACAAGGAATAATACGAGGAAAATAACAATACCATACATAAAAGGATTATCGGAAAAGCTTAAAAGGATAGGAAATAAATTTAACATTTCAACAACATTCAAAACAAGAAACACGTTGAGATCTATTTTGTCCAAAACCAAACCTAACAATGAACAAGAAAGGACAAGGAATTGCATTTATAAAATACCTTGTGAATGCGATCAGTTTTATTTAGGTGAAACATCAAGGCCATTAAATGTTAGAATAAGTGAACATCAATCCTATATTAAAAATAGAGAATTTGATAGATCTCAAATATGTAAACACGCATGGGATAATGAACATGGGTTCAATGGAATGATTCAAATATAGTCCTAAAAGAAACGGATGGTAAAACGAGAAAAATCAAAGAAGCGGCTCTAATTATGCTAAATGAGACCAATTAGGTCGCGAATTCCTCGGCAGAATGTAGTAGAATCTGGTTACCCATATTGAAAGAGGAAGTTATTAAAAGGAAAATACCAGTATTGGTAAGTCAGTAACATATAGAGAATACATCATTTATGTTTTTTAAATAACAAACATATAAAATCGGAATTTGGTGTTTATTGAAGGTTAACTAAAGGCTAACTAATTGAAGGAAGCTAAATGCACGATCAAATACTTACCATGTCGGGATAGTATTATGAGGTTTTTTCCTGGTTTTTCCCTCATATTTACTATGGAATCACTAACAGGAGAATTTTTACTGTCATCATGGCATGTATTTGTCTTTTTAAAGACGAATTACATGTTATGATCTTTTCTGACGGATATTCTCAAGTTAAAGTTGATTTCATGTAATCGAATGAACTATCTTATAAGTAAAGTCGTCCCAGGAACGCAACTCAACAATATTGGCAATATCATTTTAAAATCGTCTACTTTAAAATGTATAATGTATGTCTGAATTGTCAATATAGATGGGTCACATAAAATTAAATTATTAGAAGAGTTTTTCACTAAGTAACAAAAAACAAAATTTGTTTAATTTACTATAATGTTTGTATTATAATGTTTGTATTTTGAGAACGGTTTCCGAATTGGAAATGTTAATAAACGTATTTTAACCTTTAATTGTGGCTTATTTTCATTTAAATAGTAATTTACATCATTCTTTATATACATTATTAAAAGAAAAATTAGATCTTGATAATTTAATTTTAGTGAAATGTATTTGCCATACCTTACATTTGTGTGCTTCCAAAGCCTCAGAAGTTTCTTAAGATGAGTTAGATTTTTTGTTAAAAGAGACATATAATTAGTTCAAGTATAGCTCACTAGGAGTTGCTAAATACAAAGAAATTTTTGACCTTATAAATTTAAATGAAAAAAATAAGTTTTCTAAATTAACTCAGCTGTCAGCCACTAGATGGCTTTCTAGGTTTAAAGCTGTTGAAAAAATTCTTTCCCAGTATTTGGAGCTGGAGAAATTGTTTCATTAACTATGTAACAGAAAGATGCCACACAGCTAAAATATTATATGACACATATAAAGATAAGGAAAACAAATTGATTTTACAATTTTTATTACCATATTTAAAACAAATAAGGCATACCTGATGACCCTCTTAAGTTTTGGAAAAAAGTAATAACATTAAAAAATGCAGCAGGTGATTTGTTGTTTTTTGAACTCAGCATATTTGCTTTTAAAATTTTGAGTTAGGCGAGGAAAATAAATCTGGCCACATTGGATACCGGCACCGCCGGTCAGTTATATTGAACAGTGCAACGTGTCTAGAGGTCCTGGAGTGTCTAGATTCGGATAAAGAACCCTACATTAACAGTGGAAGTGAATTTCAACCTACTGACAGTGAAGCCAGTAGCGAAGACGAAATTTGGACATATGTTGTGCGCCGAAAACCACAGCGACAGTAAGGATGAGATAAATGAAATGGCGGCCAATGTTATAGATGAACAGAAAGAAGCACAAGCGGTAAGGAATGCTTTACTTAAAATTTTAGCTTGTGTAACAGTCGTTACTTTTATTACAATTTGTATTTAAATAATAAACAATTTACATGAAAATAATTTCAGAGATGTAGTATGGGTTGCCTAACTTTAAGTGTTCATTTGCCCATTAAGTGTGTATTGTTAATAATTTAAGTTGTCACTCTGTTCTAATTTGGTACCATTGCGAACCAAAAAGAGGACAGGAGATTAGGAGTAGTGGAAATTGGCTCTTCTTGGTTAATTAACTGTGAATTAAAATTCACTTTTGATCTAGAGTTTGAAGTGGTACAAGGTGGCAGTTAGCGAAAGAAAATCCAATTAATGCATAGAATTTCCTTCACTTCAAAAAGTTAAATATTCTAAGTATACCATAACGATTTAATTGACGGTGTTTTCGCAAACTCGGGAGGTGAAGTGAGATTTCTAGCACGGAATTAAGTAGCTATCTGGTAAATAATAATTTTTTATATTATAAACATTAGAGTATTTTATCTATATCCTATTATTCAGATTCATTATTTCATATTTTAATATAGTATTTTGTCCAAGGCCATTATATTTTTACTCTATGTGAAGCAAGGTCACGCTACATCCGATTGGATGGGTTTTTTATCTACCATAATTATCTTTTTGCTCCGGTTTCTTATGCTGAAAGAAACTTTCCTCACTTCTTCTTTGATTTCTTTTTATCAATATTGAGATTAGAAGTAACGGGGAATTGTTTTCAGCCACCTACCATGGAATTATAAATTTCCCTCAGAACATCCGAGGGAGAGTACCACTTCAACTCTAATAAGAATCAGGGTCATTTGGGACAAGCCAGGGAGTATTGTCTACTCCACCCTCATTTTTTCTCCAGCCTGCACCTAGAGGTAGGGCAGGACAGTCATCATCGAACTAAGCCAATTAGCACCAGCTCCGTGCTAATTTCGGACCTCAAGGAGGACTTCGCTGGGACACCGAAACCATTCGGGAGTATCCTTCCAGACAGCTGTAGGAGGACAGTTGGTTTTTGATTCAGAACTATATATATATATATCTTGTTTCACCAGTTCTAGTTTTTTTTTATAACATATATATATATATATATATATATATATATATATATATATATATATATATATATATATATTAATTAATATAACTCCCCTTGGTGTAAGGTATCGGTAAGTTTGAGCTCAAATTCTACCCAGAGATTATCTTCCATTGTTTTTTTGTATTAACCATTTATTTCATTATTAACTTTAATTATTTTATTATTTGTTTATTTAACTAATTTTTTATATTTCATCTTGCGTTATTAACTCCGGTTATTATCCCTTCAGGATAATATACCGTTTCAATTGTTTAACTTGGCTTGTTCCCATTTATATATATTATTTTGTTTGTATGTGAATTTAGAGTTGTTTAACAATATTGTTGGTCATATTGTAGGTAAGTTTGATATATTTGCTTGGCTATACGTTCTTCCAACGTTAGCATTATTTTGTTTAAGGTTGTTTTTTTAACCTAGATGTAGGTTGTACACTCTATATCAGAGTTATTCTGTGTAGTTTTCAACTTTTTATTATAGTTGTTTTCAACATTTCTTTTTTTAAAATATTATATTATGAAATTTTCATATACTTTTTGGTAACTTAGAGATTGTCAGAATCTAAGAAGTTATATTTAATAAACTTGAATTTGTTTTGCATATAATTTTTTTTATTAATATTTCCTTACCTTTTTACATTTACAGCATTTTTGTTTATTAGATCAACTTTAATTAATTTTAGCAGTATACGATACCTGGAAGAGTGACCGTTACTCTTTTTAGAGTAGTATCCCTCTTCTGGCGCCCTCAATTTGTTTTCTTTGTTAATTTTCATTATATATATTCATTTTTCATATCTTCTTTTCTATCCATCATACATATTTTCCTGATTTACTGTCTTTAAAAGGCATGCAAATTGGCCGTATCCATCCTTGAGTTTCTAGTGGTCATTCTCCTGCCTACATTGCTAGCCTAGCCACATTCCGTTCAATATTTTTTTTCTTTCATACTTCTTTACTTAATTGTTACCTATTTTATCCCCTATATATAGACCACTCTTCTTATACCTCTCTCCTCCTACACACCTCAGTATTTTGTTACATCGGCGTCCCAACGCGGTGCCTTTTCCAAGTTTTTGGTTTTAAGACAGTAGCTTTTAGCTGATTTTTTTTTTCTCTTACTTGAGTTTTTGTATTTTTGCGTTTTCTTTTTTTTACTCATTATTGCTGATTTATTCTATCTTTAAATTTTTTATTAATACTAAACAGGTATACTTATGCTGCTGTATTGATTTATTAGTTTATTTATTAGATTTATTAGTTATTAATATTTTGAGACCTCAGTGATAGGTTATAGTAGTACAACTTACATTCTAGGTTGAATTTTGTATTTTTATTGAGAACTTATATTTACTTACTTACCTACACATACTTATATCGTATATTATATAAACTTTTATTCCTACAGCCAACAGTATTATACTTATAGGTACTATTAATTGTTGCATATATATTAATATTTGGTTTAGAATAGTTATAATTTACATATAACTAGAAATTATTTTGAGTATTTTAGTAAGATAACTAAGGTATTTATTTGATTATATATATATATTATTTTTGCTGGCTATTTTGATCTTGGTGGTGTGTTGCTAATAACTTGGCCACATTTTTTTTCACAAATCAGTCCCGAAATTAACTACTAATCATGAAACGTTGAATCCGCCTGTTTTAAGTGATCACAGATGGTCAACTACCAATTCTTCTTTACCCAGTAGCGTTAAACACAATTCTAATGATTACAGTAGTGAAATAGTTCCATTATCAGTATCAACTTTTAGGTTTGTTGATGATGATGATATGTCTATGGTTGTACCATATAATATTTATAACCAATCAAATACTTTAGATTTGCGATTCTTTGTTGGCGATAGAGTTTTAAAGAGAAACTTTGTAAAATCAAGTAAAGGTGATGCTATTTCGGCAAAATTTTGCCAGAAATACATTCCGTGTACGGTTGTAAGGGTAATATCTCCTTTGGTATATGAATTAAGGGACAATTCGTCCAACAAACGAATTGGTCAATTTCATATAAAGGATTTACTGCCTGATAACACCATCGACGAGGTTAGTTCTTCATCCTCAGAAGAAGACTAACTTAACACTTTCGTTTAAGCTAATCTCTTTCTCTGTTTGTCTTTAGCTTATTTTGATTATATTTTGCATTTTAGTCTAAGATTTTCTTAATCACCAGATAACGTAGGTACACCGCTATTTTTTGTATCTTTTGGCATTGGTTAATGACTTCTATAACTTATTAGATAATTAGTATGTATGACTTATCCATTTTTTTTTGTATTATAAATGATGCACTTTATAATGAATTATTATTCTTAGGTACTAATCTTCCCAGGAGAATTACTCCTTTTAACCTCATATGATACGAGGGTTGTTTAGTATATATTTACATATTTAGATTTATACTTATAGTTAATCCTATTACTGATAAGGAACTATGGAACTATGTTGTTACACTACTGGATCATATATTGTGTGTTATATCTTTGATATTTGATTCCTTAGTATTTGTTTTGATATATTTGTTCAATATTTGCCAATTTGGAAAGATGTTGTGATTTTTTTTATCTTTGGTCTGCTTTATTCTCACTTGTCACGAAAATCTTAAATACTCTACAATAATTTATGTCCTGATTCCATATACAGGATGGTTCTGGAATTAGTTTGGAATTTTGAAGTAGGTAAGGATGACCGGCGCGGCGTCCTTCTTATTTCTTCTTATTTATTCTTCTGAATTTTCTGTCAATGAATCTGTCAATACTCAGCTTTAGTGAATACGTGGGTTCGAGATTGTTGCTCAGCAACTGATCTCTGCTGCTCAATTAGGTTCGTACTATATGTGTTTATTGCAGAGTAGGCAGATGTTTATGCCTCATAATATTTCTGGTCAGGAAATGCTCGCGACATGTCCTAACCATTCTTGTGTGATTGTCCAAATATTCCAGTTACCTTTTCACAACTTGATAGGGAAGTTTAATTAGTTCATATTAGTTATCTTACTTCAGGTTATGTTTTTTTTCTTTAACTATCCCTACACATGTCAAGTTAGTCATTTTCATTATTTAAGAGTTTAGACAAATGAGTTGTTCTCTTAGTGTAATCCCACTTCTTTCCTTAGGCATAAATTGCTGTTTAGATTTAGGACTATTCCCGGATAATTCCATGCTGCGAGAACTTGTTATAAATCTACAGTTTTGTTCAAAATTGGTTGCTTGTTCTCGACATATTTTTTTTTTTTCTTTCGTTAGTAATGGTATTATAGGAAAAGTCCACCACTTATATTTTCTTAGGATTTCTATTGGGATTCTATCGGTGTCTGGTTATTCTCATACATCTGTTGTAGCCACATGCTATAGTTAGCGAATACCAGCACCCTCAAAATTTATTTAGCCTCTGAATTCCTTTAGTCCATTTTAGATTTTAGACTTTAGGTATTTATCTTTATCTTTGGTTTAGTTCAGTTACATATTACATTACTTAGTCTGAATAAGTGTGACAATGCTGCTTCACACTTTAGGAAATTTTGCTTTATTGTAATTACTTAGTTGGTATTGGCTCATATTACCGGATGAGGGTAAAAGCTAATTTAGTTATTAGCATTAGTGAGAATTGGTCCTCTCCTGATCGTTCTTCTTTGGATATGCTCTATTTATAAATCTGGTGTCCATCGATAGTCCGATTTTGGATTCAGTGTCTGATTCCTCACTTATTTGGTTTACTTGGTTATGTAGGTTCGTATCACCAAATGTGGGTGTACGTAGACCTCATTTAGTTTTGAGATTTAGTATTGGTGTGAATGGGTCCATAAATCTTCCTGGTCGTTCTTCATTGGATATGCTTTTATGAATCTGGTGTCCATTGATAGTCTGACTTTGGATTAAGCGTCCTATTTCACATTTATTTTGGTTATTACGTCTTTGATATACTTTGGTATGTTTACGATTTAGATTACTATTTGTGTTATTTGGTTTGGTGAGAATTGCTCCATAAATCTTCCTGATTGTTCTTCTCTGGATATATTACTATGAATCTGGTGTCCATTGTTAGCTCAATTTTGGATTAAGTGTTCAGTTCTTAACCTATTTAGTTTATGATTTCTTTGATCTTAGTTTAGTATATCTCCGGGTGAGATATTGTTTGAATTGGCTCATACATTTGCCTGGTTGTTCGTCCTTGGATATACTTAGTCTTATAGATCTGATGTCCATGGATAGTTCAATTTTGGATTTAGTGCCCAATTCGACATTTATTTGTCAGCAAGAATTTAGTTGGTATATTTAGTTAATATTTGGCTTTTAAGTAATGTTAATGTAACAGTCGTTACTTTTATTACAATTTGTATTTAAATAATAAACAATTTATATGAAAATAATTTCAGAGATGTAGTATGGGTTGCCTAACTTTAAGTGTTCATTTGCCCATTAAGTGTGTATTGTTAATAATTTAAGTTGTCACTCTGTTCTAATTTGGTACCATTGCGAACCAAAAAGAGGACAGGAGATTAGGAGTAGTGGAAATTGGCTCTTCTTGGTTAATTAACTGTGAATTAAAATTCACTTTTGATCTAGAGTTTGAAGTGGTACAAGGTGGCAGTTAGCGAAAGAAAATCCAATTAATGCATAGAATTTCCTTCACTTCAAGAAGTTAAATATTCTAAGTATACCATAACGATTTAATTGACGGTGTTTTCGCAAACTCGGGAGGTGAAGTGAGATTTCTAGCACGGAATTAAGTAGCTATCTGGTAAATAATAATTTTTTATATTATAAACATTAGAGTATTTTATCTATATCCTATTATTCAGATTCATTATTTCATATTTTAATATAGTATTTTGTCCAAGGCCATTATATTTTTACTCTATGTGAAGCAAGGTCACGCTACATCCGATTGGATGGGTTTTTTATCTACCATAATTATCTTTTTGCTCCGGTTTCTTATGCTGAAAGAAACTTTCCTCACTTCTTCTTTGATTTCTTTTTATCAATATTGAGATTAGAAGTAACGGGGAATTGTTTTCAGCCACCTACCATGGAATTATAAATTTCCCTCAGAACATCCGAGGGAGAGTACCACTTCAACTCTAATAAGAATCAGGGTCATTTGGGACAAGCCAGGGAGTATTGTCTACTCCACCCTCATTTTTTCTCCAGCCTGCACCTAGAGGTAGGGCAGGACAGTCATCATCGAACTAAGCCAATTAGCACCAGCTCCGTGCTAATTTCGGACCTCAAGGAGGACTTCGCTGGGACACCGAAACCATTCGGGAGTATCCTTCCAGACAGCTGTAGGAGGACAGTTGGTTTTTGATTCAGAACTATATATATATATATATATATCTTGTTTCACCAGTTCTAGTTTTTTTTTATAACATATATATATATTAATTAATATAACTCCCCTTGGTGTAAGGTATCGGTAAGTTTGAGCTCAAATTCTACCCAGAGATTATCTTCCATTGTTTTTTTGTATTAACCATTTATTTCATTATTAACTTTAATTATTTTATTATTTGTTTATTTAACTAATTTTTTATATTTCATCTTGCGTTATTAACTCCGGTTATTATCCCTTCAGGATAATATACCGTTTCAATTGTTTAACTTGGCTTGTTCCCATTTATATATATTATTTTTTTTGTATGTGAATTTAGAGTTGTTTAACAATATTGTTGGTCATATTGTAGGTAAGTTTGATATATTTGCTTGGCTATACGTTCTTCCAACGTTAGCATTATTTTGTTTAAGGTTGTTTTTTTAACCTAGATGTAGGTTGTACACTCTATATCAGAGTTATTCTGTGTAGTTTTCAACTTTTTATTATAGTTGTTTTCAACATTTCTTTTTTAAAATATTATATTATGAAATTTTCATATACTTTTTGGTAACTTAGAGATTGTCAGAATCTAAGAAGTTATATTTAATAAACTTGAATTTGTTTTGCATATAATTTTTTTTTATTAATATTTCCTTACCTTTTTACATTTACAGCATTTTTGTTTATTAGATCAACTTTAATTAATTTTAGCAGTAAACGATACCTGGAAGAGTGACCGTTACTCTTTTTAGAGTAGTATCCCTCTTCTGGCGCCCTCAATTTGTTTTCTTTGTTAATTTTCATTATATATATTCATTTTTTATATCTTCTTTTCTATCCATCATACATATTTTCCTGATTTACTGTCTTTAAAAGGCATGCAAATTGGCCGTATCCATCCTTGAGTTTCTAGTGGTCATTCTCCTGCCTACATTGCTAGCCTAGCCACATTCCGTTCAATATTTTTTTTCTTTCATACTTCTTTACTTAATTGTTACCTATTTTATCCCCTATATATAGACCACTCTTCTTATACCTCTCTCCTCCTACACACCCCAGTATTTTGTTACACTTGAACTAGACAAAAGGCAAGTTTATTCCTCAAATACATAATTTTGACGATAAAACTGCTTGTACTTGTTTAGAAAACACGGAAGTTCCATTGAGTGAATTGGATTATTTTCTATTATTTATGAATGATGATTGATGAGGTAGTGAACATGATTATAACGCAGACTAATAAATATGCTTTAGAACACACACGTTTGAATACAAAAATAACTTGGACAGCAATGACTAAAGAAGATTTCTTTATTTTATTGCTGTTGTTTTCCTTGCTGCTCGTCATCGAAAAAAACAATCTTGTCGAAAATTGGTAGACAGGTGAATTGTTGTACACTCCAATATTTGGAAAAGTTGTGTCCAGTAACCGCTTTCAAATTATATTACGCATGTTACATTTTGCAGATAATGACCCACAAATTAAAGGCGACTCTTTCCATAAGTTACGAGGAATTTTCGAAAAGATCAAAAATACATTTGCTCAGAGATTTTCGCCATTCCAGAACTTAGTAATTGATGACAGTTTAATGCTTTTTAAAGGACGCCTGCTTTTCAAGCAGTTTATAAGAACAAAACGTCATCATTTTGGCATTAAACTATTTTTTTTGTGCGACTGTGAGACAGGATACGTTTTAAATTGTATCGTATATACAGGTTCCAAAACGGAAATAGAGCGATACCAGGATCTGGGGATATCAGGGTCAGTTGTAACAACACTTATGAAGTTTTATATAGATAAAAGCCATTATATAGATAATATGTTAGCCGTTAGATGAAAAGATCATAGAGACGTTAATATGTTATAACTTTTCATAAAGATCAAATGATAAATGTAAATAACACAAACAGGAAGACAGGATAATCTGTGAAGAAACCGGAATGTGTCGTCCACTACAACCAAAATATGGGAGCAGTAGTAGCAGAAGAGAACAGCAATAAAATTAAAGAACGGATATGATGCTAAGTTCCACAGAATGCGTTAGAAAAACATTAAGGTGGTACAAGAAACTATTCTTTCACATTCTTGATCTATGCAATGAATGCGACGTGGGTCTATGTGTTTTTCCTTGCTTCGGAGAATATCACAAAAGAAATTAATGCGTTAAAAACTTGTGGCTCATATGTACGCAATCCTCGTTATTTGTTTAAACTTATTTTTTGTCAACATATATTCTTATAATAAAATATACAAGGTAAATCGATTATTTCATATCAATATATTATCTCCTCATAAAACAACTCTTGATCAATTTTCTAGAATGCCATATATATATATATATATATATATATATATATATATATATATATATATATATATATATATATATATATATATATATATATATATATATATATATATATATATATATATATATATTTATATACTGGGGTGCAAAATTAACCGGACACTCAAATATTTTCTAACAACTGGCGTTTAAAAAAATTTAAGATGTTCCCAATTGAGTATTCAATAAAAATTTAAAAGTCAAATTTATTACAACTCAAAAATATTACACAGAAAAAACAATAAACAATTCAATATGAAAATCTGCAAAGAAACAAAAATTATTATTTTTTAAATATAAACATTTTTTATGGAAAACGATGTTTAGTAAAGTGTATTACTTCCACTAGCCCTAACCACGGCTCTTATTCGATCAGACGTACTACGGATTAAGGCAGCAAAGTCTGCTTGGGATATTTGTTCCCATTTGTCACGAACTGCTTCCTTCAAATCATTCATGGTTTTAAACTCATCATGGTTACGTCGAATACGTCGTCCCACATATCCCATACCTGACCCATATCCCATACGTGCTCTATTGGATTTAAGTCTGAACTCCTTGGGGGCCATGGTAATAAACAAATCCCAACTTCTTCCAAGTAATCCCGTGTTATTCTTGCGATGTGCGGACGAGCTTTATCTTGCATCAGACGAAAGTTTTTCCAACAAATGAGGCAAATGGCACTACATGATCTTCCAAACATTGCCTTATATACCATTGAGCGTTTAAATTGCCCCCCTGAATTGTAACAAGATCTGTATGAGCCTCTAAAGAAATGCCTGACCACACCATTATACCACCTCTACCAAATGGAACTCTCGGAGTAAAACAGCATCGCTGATAACGTTCACCAGCTCTTCTCCATATCCTAAGCCGCCCATCTGATGAGTATCTGTTAAATCTTGATTCATCCGTAAAAAGCACAGCACTCTAATCGTCAACACCCCAATTAAGATGTTCGCGAGCGAAGTGTAAACGTTGCCTCCGATGATCTACTGTTAATAGAGGTCCCGTGACAGGTATTCTAAACCTTAATCCATATTCATTTCAGCGTCTTCGAACGGTATAAACGGAAAGTGTTTTTCTATGAACATCATTTAATCGTTGAACAAGTATTGGTGCTGATAATATACGATCGCGTAACGCTTGTAACCTAAGAAAGCGATCTTCAACTTGACTTGTGGTTCTTCGTCTACCTTGACCTGGCCTTCTTGTGAATTGTCCTGTTTCCCGAAATCTTTATATTGCATCAAACATTGCATGGAATGTATGGATGTATTGTACTTGATGAAAATTTATTTAATGTAACAATAAAACACTGAAAACTTCGTTTTCAAAACTTCCACATTTATTATAAAATCTTAACACTACAGCTGTTTCGACTGATTGCCTTTCTCAAGTGATCTATTTTTGGCATGCGTTTACACTTTATAGTCTTTAATGAAATAGGTTGAGGAGGGGAGAACTGTTTGTCTCAAGTTGGTCATTCAGAATTATGTCTGTGTTTTTTAATTTGTTGATTTCAATAGATTCTAACAAGGATAGCTTAAGGCCTTTATTTTGAATGTGAAGAATTTGAAATTTGTCATTAAAAGAATGATTATAATCTAGAAGGTGAAGTGCGTATGTAGAATCTGTGTTTCTATTATTGAAAGCCCTTTTATGTTCTTCTATTCGTTTATTAAAATTTCTAACAGCTTGACCGATGAAAGTTTTTGGGTAGTCGCCGCATTTAAGTTTCTATACACCACTGTGTAAGTGCTTTTTATTTTGGCTCTTGTTTTTTTTAATATATTTGCCTTAGTTGTTATTTGTTCTGAAAGCTGGTGTTATTCCTTTGGCTATTTTTGTTGATATTTTGCCTATATATGTAATCGAGCAGAAGGTACTGGGTTTTTTCTCTGGTGGTGGAAATTCTAATTTCAGGGCGTTCTTGTGTAGTTTTTTATTAATTTTTAATTTTATTAATTGTTTGTTCGTTGTATCCATTGTTTACTGCTATTTGCTTAATAATATTTATTTCTGTCTCAAAGTTGTATTTTGACATCGGAATTTCTGTTATTCCATGTAACCTAAACATACTATGATATGCTGCCAGTTTATGTTGTGTGGGATGGGGTGATGAATTGTGTATAGTCGTGTCATCATGGTTTAATGTGAGTCCACTGCGTCTCCATTTGCGTCCAAATATACGTACATCCATAGTAAACGGTGACTGTTAAAGTCTCCCAGTATAAGCTGATTGGAAGTTATGTTAGGTTGAATATAAAGAACTGGTTTGGCGGTGTGTATACCGAGATTATAGTGCATAATTCAAATATCAATGATTATAATCTCTATACCGTTTGAAGAGATTGCCCTCATATAAGACTATGGTTTGATGTCTTATAAACATGCTTGCTTGTTGTGTGGTTCAATTAGTTTCATACCCGAGATTTTCGGTCTAGCTGCAGTTAGATATTTGTGGATTTCCTGCACATTTTGTGATCTTGCAGAATTTTGATACGAGATCTTCATGGCTATAGTGATGGCCGTATTATTTATGCTTGCTACTTTCACTGTTAGTTCTGCAAAAAACCATCGTAAATTAATATTTTGAATCTGAATTTGGTTTGGTCCGATATTAAAAGAATTAGCCTAGTAGAAGTTTCCGGGGGATGCCGTTAATAGCGTTTGCTATTATGTAATTGATGTGACACTATTGATCTAGTGGAGCCTTCTTCCTTGACCTCTTAAGGTTGCTTGATTGTTCTTAGTTAAGAGTATATGCAAGCTTAAGAAGTAAGGGGTTCTACAACGTAATAAATGAATAATTCACTTATAAAATTTGAGGTGTTTTTGCTTTTTAAATTCTAATTTAAATAATTTTGGCATGCATTTTCACTTTTTATTTTACGAAACAATGCTAAGATTTATTTTAAAATTTGCGTGTACATCAAAGTGTTTTAGGTCAGTCTGTATTTATAAAATGAAATTTTAAGAACGTGTTGCTTATATATTGTTTAATTATGAATAAAATTTAATTCAAAAGATGCGCAGTAAAATTTAATATTGCGATTTGAATTCAGATTTGTTTTCCTAATTGGAATTTTTGCATTTCATCTGACGTTTCTTTGTTTTCAGTTATCGTTATATTAGTGTAGTAAAAAAATTGTATATCTACTAAATGTAATGTTAACAATCTTGAATGTAATGTAATACTAAATGTAATGTTAATAATCTTGAATGGTTTTTATGTTCTATACATTTCTTTATTATTTATTTCATTTAAATATACACACCTGTACATGTCGGCAGTCCGCATATATTAGGGTTTTCCAAGGGGTCTAAAATAAAAAAAAGTATTAGTTTAATGTATATTTATCGTTTATATTGTTTTATGTATCAAATTAGTCGTCAATATATTAAATCTGCTACTTATTTTTAGTAGAATACATAACTTAAATTAGAAAAATGTAACATTTATTTACTTTTACAAAAGTTTATAGATCTTATAAGTAGCTCGAAGGAAATAAAGTTATTTATTAAGGATTCTTAAGAAATTAATTAAAATCCTTTGTAAAAGGTATATATTTAAAAACCCAAACGAGCTGTGTTAGACAAAACGTTTTCGGAATCCATCATTCCATCATCAGTGTCCTAGAAAATATGTAACCACTTAATTAAAAAGAACAAGAAGTTTAAATTTTGACCAAGGTTAAAGTAAATTGTGGTTAATACTTACTAGGAGTACATGAATGTAGCCACTAAATATATGGGTAAAAACCCGTTAACAAATAATTAGTTACATTAGTTTGACAGTATTTCTTATAAATTAATAGGATGTTAAAGTTACCGTTGGATTAGGTAACATGGCGACATATGACTCCACGTTGAAGTTGCTAGTCCTGAGACGGTGTGTCTACGAGTAAGTACTCCGAGTACTACGAGTAAGTACGAGTATGTACTCCTAGTAAGTATTAACCACACTTTACTTTAACCTTGGTCAAAATTTAAACTTCTTGTTCTTTTTAATTAAGTGGTTACATATTTTTTAGGACACTGATGATAGAATGATGGATTCCGAAAACGTTTTGTCTAACACAACCCGTTTGGGTTGTTAAATATATACCTTTTACAAAGGATTTTAATAAATTTTTTAATATATGGTATACAGCCAACTACAGGAACGTAGATTCCTTGTGGATTCTTAAGAACTTTGAACCTTGAAATAAAATACTACTATCATTTAAACGCGATTTAGTAAAATTGCTTTAGCTATCCCATTTTCATGTATAGTTTTATATAGAAATAAAATCTCAAAAATTTTGAAGAAAAATAATATCGAAAGAGATTCTACTTTGGATAGGATTAAAACTTGTGTAAAGAGTCATCTTCTCTCTCTCTCTCTATCTCTATCTCTTCGTCAACCTTAATCTATCCATTTTTGGCTAAAGGTCTCTCCAAATTTTTGAGAGACCTATTGCGTCTTTTTTCCTCTCTATTGATCCTCACTCCAGGGTAGGGATGGGAAAAACCTACCGGTTTTAACCAAAAACCGGTTTTTTTACTTCGCAATAACCGGTTTTATCGGTTGTTTTTTTGTCCCGGTTATAACCGGTTTTTTATTTTTAAACTAAAAACCGGTTATAAGGTTTTTACGTTGATTAGGATTAGGTTAGGTATTATTTTGGATCCCAATCATAATTATTATTCTCAAGTAATTATTATAAACAAAACCATAATTCAAATTTTATTTTATTTTATAAATACAGAAACAAACTGAAAGTGCAAACTTGTAACCTATTGGATTAAAAAAACCGAAAACCGGTTTTTGGAAAAACCGGTTTTTTTGACCGGTTATAACCGCCAGGTTAAACCGTAAGCAAAAAAAACCGGTATAACCGAAAACCGGTGTTTTGTCAAAAACCGCCATCCCTACTCCAGGGTTGTATGTGTTTACCTGTTAGCCCCTGGATACTCTTGATGTCCCTGATTCTAATTCTGTATTATTTGTGTGTTACTAATCTTATCTTTTAGTGGTACTCTTAATACTGCTCTTTATGTTGTTTCTACTTTTTAGTAAACTTCATGATAAAATACATAGCAAGGAGGACTAACAAAATCAGATGATTCTCAACTGGCAACATTTGAAAGAAAAGTCCATCGACATATATATATATATATATATATATATATATATATATATATATATATATATATATATATATCTATATATATATATATATATATATATATATATCTTCTTCTTCTCGTGCCACTCCTAGCGGAGATTGGAAATCATCATGGCCACTGCGACTTTGTTAGCAGCGCGCCTAAAAAGTTCAATCGAACTACACCCGAACCATTCACGTAGATTACGAAGCCACGATATTTTTCTTCTTCCCACACTTCTTTTGCTCTTAATTTTGCCCTGCATGATATTTCTTAAAAGTTCGTACTTTTCACCTCTCACAATGTGCCCCAAGTATTCCATCTTTCTAGTTTTTATCTCATTTAGAATTTCGCATCTTTTGTCTAAAGTTTGGAGTACTTGCGTGTTAGTGACGCGGTCCATCCATGATATTCTGAGAATGCGCCTATAGCACCACATCTCGAAAGCTTCGATGTTTTTTGTGGTCAACTGTTTTAGTGTCCAAGCCTCTACTCCATACAACAGGGTAGAAAAGACATAACACCGCAGCATTCGTATTCGTAACTTTAACTTTATATAATATAATATATATATATATATATATATATATATATATATATATATAATATATATATATATATATATATTTATATATATATATATATATATATATATATATATATATTAAACATAGAGCTAAGATTAATATTATATTACAAGAATTAATATTACACTTAACAGTCTTCCGGGTTGAACCACGTCGATTATCATTACGCCGAGCTTTCGACATCCTCTTTAACCCAGATAACCCTGACATAAGAAATTGTATTAAAACTGCAATTTTTTGTTATTAATATCTTTTATTTAGAACACCTAAGTACATTACTGACATAATATTTAAAAAAATGGTAACGTACACAAAAAAAATTACCGTCCTACATCTAGGACGTCAGAACCAAGCATTACCATTTGTGTGGTAACTCACAAAGCAGCGTACATGGACACCAACATCACATGTTTGACACCTTGTAGTGGTTTTTTTATGGCAGTAGCGACATTTTGTTTATTTTTCTTGGTCAATCACATAATGGTGCATTCCATCGAAACGAAAATCGGCATTTTCTCTTCGACTTGGCCGTCCACAAGAAGATGAACTCGCTTTTGTATAAAGTTCAAGAAGCGAACCTAAAGAGAGGTCTAAATTTACTGCATTTGTCAGAATGGTCCAAATTATTATTATTGGCAATATGCAGAATACTCATTATCAAATTAAACCTAACTCTAGAAAGTGCCCCAGAAACTAGGGTAGATACATATCTAGGGTAGAAAAGGATAGATACATATCTATCCTTTTCCCAATACATCTTTTTTCTTGTGTACTGAGCGTAACCACTAAGAATTAGACTTCCTACTAACGCTTTCATTTCTGGGATACATATAGGCTTATTTTTCATACTTGCATATCTATTGGATTCGACAACCAGTAAATCGAAAATGTCTTTATCAAACAACTTCATGAACCAGTCTATGCGAGCATTTTCTATATCAGTATTGAAATCATTATCCTTTCACCAATCATCAAGTATTTCTGCTTCATCTGAGATGTTTGCTACTTCAGACCACTAGTATTCTCGTTGAATTTTCAAAACTTTCTCAGGTTGAACCAAATTTGATATTGGAATATCATCATCCAAGTCGGAGTCAACCGAACGAGGCATATGGATTTCAGCTACAGTTCTCAACATGTTTGAAGGCAAATTATCCGGAGACACGTTTTCTTCTTCACCAGAATCCTCATCTGTTTCAGCGGCATCTTCCAGAGGTAATAGAACTATATCAGCTTGAGAATGGGGCAAAATTAACAAAGAAAACCATTGATTACTATATTTATTTAAATCTATCATGTTCTTGCCATAATAGTGCATAATCCTGACGGCCTTCATGTAGGACGGTCAAATTTATCACCATCTGACAGCCATGTGGCAAAAATTTTGCATCAAATTATTTGGACTATTTACATCACCATTTGGATAAATGAACATTTATGTATAAATAACATTATAAAAAAGTAAATTTTACCAAAAGTATAATATTCACATCTTATCTTGCAAATATGATCCCATGTTCAGCCATATTTTACGTTTTTTGTAACCGCAACATAAGTAGACGTCTCAAGCGATACGGACAAACTAAACGATAATGGGACAATTCGTCCTTAAGTAACAATTTGTGATAGACGGCGTTATCAGATTTAATCCAGGGCCGCGTTCAGAAATTATTGAAATTAGCGTCCTACATGTAGAACGTCAGGGTTATTTGGGTTAATGTCTTCTTCAGAGCTTCCGAAGTTTCAGTTTCCCCAGCCTCCGGACACTAGTACACGTATCAATAACCAATCCATTATGGCTACTGACGTGGTTAGCGGATGTTAGCGTGGTGGTTAGCGGGAATTGGCGCAAGGATTGATGCGAACATTTTTGACTGAGTATGATTTTGATTGACGGGTGAAGTAGACGATATTTTCTTTATGAGAGGTTTCCATGTCGAAGGTAACCGTATGCCCAGTTCTCTTTTATTGAGATAATTTGACCTTTTTCCAATTTCCATCGTTTCTCGGATAATTTTAGGTTTATAGAAGCAGATGGTGTTAACCTACAGCTGAGATTGAATCGGAATTGCGAACAGAAATGGAATGTTCATAAATCCTATTTTGGATTCTATGATTTGTTTGGCCCATCTAGAATCGGGGGTAGTCTGCACAAGGAATTTCATAAACTCCGTGTTGTTTATTTGGAATATTGTCTTTACTTAATTGGACAAGATAATCGTATCTTACAGTGCACAGTGGGAAAATGATTCATGGGGCGGCGAAAAATACGATATATGGACTAAGTACGGGAGGATCTGGAAGAACTAGAAACGAGAAACTGGAGAGTGAAAGCTAGAAATAGGAATAAATAGAAAGGATTAATTGAACTGGCCAAGATCTGCAAGTGTTATAGTTCTAAAATTTTTTCTGAATTCAACCTGTTTGTAGATGTAGAGTTCGAGCCTGTTCATTACGGTGGTACGTTATAATCGTGCATAATCCAGTGATTCAGTGAAGTCAAATCAATTTTGTTAACCAGTTGTACACTGCAGTTTGACTTAAGATATTTTATATTACAGAGTAAACAAGTCGTTTACGTGTAAACTATGTGCTTTTTTCGTTTTTTGAAACCGAATAATACTAACTTTTTTAATTATTATATCTAACCAATAATGCGTTGGATTTATCCTAACGAAAATAATTAGTTCCAGTTCAAAACCTAAAATCAACTAAAAAATTACCAGCCATAAAAAAAAGACTTCGCTAAGCTTGCATGTGGGCGTTGGCATGTTATTGCATAGCCATGATAATAATATATTGTTAGGCTTATAATGAACGTTGTGGCCTGTGGTTATAGGTAACAGTGGGTTTAGCGAGGAAGGAAAAAGTGCTTATTTTATTTTAACCAACACCAAGTAAAACAATTATACTTTCTATGGTTTCAAAATTTCGTTACACAGGTGTTTTTGTCAACAGAAGCGAACTGTCGGGTATACACATAGATGGATTTACGTTATGAATATATGTAGGTTGGACAACGATAGAGGAGTAAGACAAGCATTCCAGGATTGAATATTCTTCAGGATTTTTGGCAGTGGTGTATATGAATTCAGATTTTTTATTCGACGTGTGGTTCTTCGACGAAAATCACATTTAGTTGGACGGTTTTATAAGCAAATGTGCGGTTCTTTGTATCAGGAGAAGAAAAGCCACCTGCAAAGAGCTACAGGTAAGGTTCACTCTCCACGGAATTAGACCTTTTAAAAAGGGTCAAACTAAAGAATGTAATCTAGGCTAGAGAATCACAATAGATATGAACAGGTCGCAGCGGAATAGACTAAAAGCCACCTCATTGAAACTGTCTGTTTAGGTAGGTATTGTAGGCACTTCCATAGAATGCTATATATTACTTGGTATTTTTGGTATAAACAAAGTGTATAAGCCCGAAATAAAATCAAATGGAACGAAATAATTTATTTACTGCCTAAACTTAAATAAAAATTTACATTACAAAGTTTGTTAAATATGTAAATTTACCTGACAATGGAAACCTGCTGTAGTTAGACGAGGTTTACAAGAGCCAAGATCATATGTTGTTAAGAAAGAAAATGGGACACTTGTAAAAAGAAATAGCTATCACTTGAGACCAATTATTAATATGCCTAAACATCACATACCTAGCAGATGATTTTAATCACAATCAGAATGACAGGCCTTCAATATCAACGGCCTCTGAGGGTTAAATACTGTATCAGTTTCCTACCAGAAGTAAAAGATTAATTAAACCCCTATCTAGATATAATGATTTTGAGATGTACAGTATCAGTATTGTTATTAGTTTTTATTTTAGAATGTTTTTATTCTTAGTTTATTGTTGTAATTTCTATGTTTTATTGAAAGGAAAAGATGTCATGAGACTGGATAGCTCATGAATGTAGTAGTAATAGAATGTAAGTCCTGACAGGACGGTGACATGGGACAGGTGGTACAAGGTCTCATGGCAGAGATAGAGGTTAAGCACTTTAGATTAGGTTATGATGACACTGTATTACCAGTGGAGCACCCAGTGTGGGTTTTGGGAGTTAACACCCCTCCCCCCTTAGGGCTCTATTCCGACACTGTTACTCACACATTTTAAGGACTTAAAATGGAGCATCTTAAAAAAATTCCTGTTGCCGATCACACCCTCTCACCAGAGGAAATTTCTTGATGCGCTACTGTATACTTATTACTAAAAGTAATAATAATAAAGATGTGCAACAGTCCGTATTTAACATTATTACATACATTATTACATCAACAAATTTTATTAACTAGCGTAAAATATACATATTAATCATATTAATTATGTTTAACTCATGCTTTGTCGACAATCGAAGCATTGAGTAGGCCTGTATAATAATTTTTAGTGCAACATCTTATAAATCAATTTTAGAATAGTGTTAAACAGAACGAATAGTAAAGAGTCAATTATTTTGAAAATAAATTAAAGCCATTAGATTTTTATTTAGTATAATTGAAAATTTTTCGTACAAATCACAATAATTTAGCAATAATACAATGTATAAATACGATTTTGTATTTCTTATTATTTGAATACATATTACAATATCAATGGAGACAAAAATATAAAGGGCGCCATCTGTGCTTATTATCTGGGTAATGTGAAAGTTTCTTACTCGCATTAGTGTCGCTATCTGTATACGGTCATATAAATTTCAACTATTTGTAAATGTAGGTGCCGCACAATTTTCTTATCCTTGTTACTAGTGACATTCATAGAGTTTTTATATATCTAACAATGGAGATTTTTTGTTTACTTAAAAGGAGTTCCATATTTTTTATCATTTTTCAATTTTATCAATTCTTATCCTTTTCAATACCCATAGTTATTATTACCGTTGATGAGAAAATAAACTAAATAAATTATAGGACCATCTGCTATCAGAATATGCAAAATGAGAAATTTTTTATATCGATAGTAATGCCCTCTATATGCGTCGGTATAATTTTCAAATATTCGAAAATAAAGATAACTTGCAATTATGTTACTGTTGTTCCTAGAGCTATCTGTATTTTTATATAGTGCTGGAAATCGTTATTGTGTTGTAAAAAAACACAATATTTTTATGGTGTTATATAACACTCAAAAGGGCTTATTTACAATAAAGACCAATCAAACACAAAGTCACAGCCACACAGTTCTAATAAATAACCTAGAGGTTAAACCCCCTAAGATCGTATTTAGACAGAATTGAATTTTTCGACGGAAATATACGAAATAAGCATTACGGAATTATAATAAAAAATTACGGAACAAGCATTTGGAAGTTACACTTGACTGCATATAAGAAAATTTTAAAATTTCTTGTTTATGTTATCTTTATATTTATGTTTTTTTTTATGAAACAATGAAGTTTGTTATTTTTATCAACGTAATAAAATGTAAGCAGGCAAATAGATTGTTTTATTTGATTTGAAAATAGATAAATGGATTTGAAAATTAAACTTGACTGCATATAGAAAATTTTAAAGATCTCGTTTACTATATAATGCAACTGAATGTCTCTTAGATATTTTAGAGCGGAGTTTATTTGGTCTGCATTACTAAGGATATTTTCTATTTTAGGCTTGAGGTGATTAAGTTGTCTTCTGGCAGAATATTGATGGCATTCGGTGAGTATGTGATTGACTGTCAGTTGGTCTGTTGCTGGTTAACATCAGATAACCCTGTGTTAATTTTGTACGTCCGATCCAAAGTCTCTTTGCCACGATAAGATCTGGTCTGGACAGATAAGACTGTCTATTGAATGTTGTATTTAATGTAAATCTTAGCAGTTGGTGTTCCAGTATTGCTGCCATTGGATTCTTGTTCTTCTTTTAATGCGAGATTTTAAGCCCTTACTAATTTGGATGTTAAGAGTGGGATCAGAAGATGTTGAGGCAAGCTTTGCGTAATGATCTGCAAGTTCATTGCCAGTTATACCAATATGGGATGATAACCAGATTAGAGTAACTGTTATATTTTGGGAAAAGATAAGTTGGTAACGGTCGTGGATGCGTGGAACTTGCTTATTTGTTGGTGAAATGTATTTGATAGCTTGAAGTATACTGTATAATTATCCGTATGAACGCTGCAAAAGAAGGGGGTAAGGGGTAACGTGATAAGAGTATGTGACCTTGTAACAGAACAGCCTACTCCTTTATTATTTTTTGAAGCATCAATGTATAATACTATCGTATTTCTTTGTAAAGATAATTTCTTTAAAATTTTTTGTAATGAGTTCCTTGGGAGTTGTAAATTTATCGTATATTTTAAGTGATGTGTTACATTGAGGAATGGCTATAGACCAAGGTGGATAGGTGAGATGGAATTGTTTATGATAGAGATATGTCATCAAGTAACTGTGCCAAAATGAATGGAATGAATTTTAATAATGGTAATTTAGAGAGGTCTTGCAGTATATTCGTAAATGATGCAAAAAGGTGATATACTGGGTTAGAGTGATTAGAAGAAGTAGATACTGCATAGGAGAGTAGTAGTTGCTCCCATCTAATCCAAAGACGGGGTTCATTTAATCGGTCCATATTTCCACAATGACTAACAGGCAAATCATACTTTAGTTTCCTACAGAAAAAGTTACCCATTCATTTTAAAGAAATTTAAAAAGTGAAGTATGTGGACATATCTTTACGTAGTAATTATTTTTTATGCAAAATCACCCCTTGGAGTTTACGAATATTAAAAGTAGTAGTGTGTATTTGGTATGTTGTCTTTGATTGATGGTGTAGCAAAATACTGGGGTGTGTAGGAGGAGAGAGGTATAAGAAGAGTGGTCTATATATATGGGATAAAATTGATAGAAGTAAAATAGATAACAATTAAGTAAAGAAGTATGAAAAAAATATTGAACGGAATGTGGCTAGGCTAGCAATGTAGGCAAGAGAATGACCACTAGAAACTCAAGGATGGATACGGCCAATTTGCATGCCTTTTAAAGACAGTAAACCAGGAAAATATGCATGATGGATAGAAAGGAAGATATGAAAAATGAATAGATATAATGAGAATTAACAAAGAAAACAAATTGAGGGCGCCAGAAGAGGGATACTACTCTAAAAAGAGTAACGGTCACTCTTCCAGGTATCGTATACTGCTAATATTAATTAAAGTTGATTTAATAAACAAAAATGCTGTAAATGTAAAAAGGTAAGGAAATGTTAATAAAAAAATTATATGCAAAACAAATTCAAGTTTATTAAATATAACTTCTTAGATTTTGACAATCTCTAAGTTACCAAAAAGTATATGAAAATTTCACAATATAATATTATAACGGAAATGTTGAAAACAACTATAAAAAAAGTTGAAAACTACACAGAATAACTCTGATATAGAGTGTACAACCGAGTGTAGAGTGCTCATCCGCAGAGATCTTTCTCGCAGCAGTTTCCAGAACTACAATTGCCATTTGGATCGCCAACCTTCGAAAGGAGACGGCGCAATGAGAAGAAGAAGAAGAGTGTACAACCTACATCTAGGTTAAAACAACCCTAAACAAAATAATGCTAACGTTGGAAGAACGTATAGCCAAGTAAATATATTAAACTAACCTACAATATGACCAACAATATTGTTAAACAACTCTAAATTCAAATATAAACAAAATAATACATAAATGGGAACAAGCCAAGTTAAACAATTGAAACGGTCTATTATCCTGAAGGGATAATAACCAGAGTTAATAACGCAAGATGAAATATAAAAAAATTAGTTAAGTAAACAAATAATGAAATAATTAAAGTTAATAATGAAATAAATGGTTAATACAAAAAAACAATGGAAGATAATCTCTGGGTAGAATTTGAGCTCAAACTTACCGATACCTTACACCAAGGGGAGTTATATCAATTAATATATATACACATATATATATATATATATATATATATATATATATATATATATATATATATATTCTATAAAAAAAACCTATAACTGATGAAATAAGAGATATATATATATAGTTCTGAAGCAAAAACCAACTGTCCTCCTAGGTGAAACAGTTGTCTGGAAGGATACTCCCGAATGGCTTCGGTGTCCCAGCGAAGTCCTCCTTGAGGTCCGAAATTAGCACGGAGCTGGTGCTAATTGGCTCAGTTCCGATGGTTACTGTCCTGCCCTACCTCTAGGTGCAGGCTGGAGAAAAAATGAGGGTGGAGTAGACAATACCCCCTGGCTTGTCCCAATGACCCTGATTCTTATAGAGTTGAAGTTCTGAGGGAAGTTTATAATTCCATAGGAGGTGGCTGAAAACAATTCCCCGTTACTTCTAGTCTCAACATTGATAAAAAGAAATCAAAGAAGAAGTGAGGAAAGTTTCTTTCAGCATAAGAAACCGGAGCAAAAAGATAATTATAGTAGATGAAAAAACTCATCCAATCGAATGTAGCGTGACCTTGCTTCACATAGAGTAAAAATATAATGGCCTTGAACAAAATACTATATTAAAATATGAAATAATGAATCTGAATAATAGATATTCATTAAAATATCCGTGGAAATTGTAATAGAGGAATTTTTGGGAAAAATCCGAATTTTAATCAGATTCATGCCAGAATGATTGTAAGCGGCCATACTATGCTTGAATTCGTGACCCAAGGTCATTCTGAATACCTTAAGGATGTGGGATGTGGGAACAAAAAGTTAGTTTTTATAATATAAAAAAAAATAATTACCAGATAGCTAATCAATTCCATGCTAGAAATTTCACTTCAGCCTCCCGAGTTTCCGAAAACACCGTCAATTAAATGGTTACGGTTATACTTAAAACATTTAACTTCTTGAAGTGAAGGAAATTCTATGCATTAATTAGATTTTATTTCGCTAACTACCACCTTTGTACCACTTCAAACTCTCGATCAAAAGTGAATTTTAATTCACAGTTTGTTAAACAAGTTAACCAAGAGCCAGTTTCCACTCCCCCTAATCTCCTGTCATCTCTCTGGTTTGCAATGGTACCAAATTTAGATCAGAGTGACAACTTAAATTATTAAAAATATACACTTATTGAGCAAATGAACACTTAAAGTTAGGCAACCCATACTACATCTCTGAAATTACTTTAATATAAATAATTACTTTAATATAAATAGTAGTAAAAAAGTAACGACTATTACATTCCCCTAAAATGGATAAGTCATACATACTAATTATCTAATAAGTTATAGAAGTCATTATCCAATGCCAAAAGATACAAAAAACATCGGCGTCCCAACGCGGTGCCTTTTCCAAGTTTTTGGTTTTAAGACAGTAGCTTTTAGCTGATTTCTTTTTTTTTTTTTCTTACTTGAGTTTTTGTATTTTTGCTTTTTCTTTTTTTACTCATATTATTGCTGATTTATTCTATCTTTAAATTTTTTATTAATAATAAACAGCTATACTTGTACTGCTGTATTGATTTATTAGTTTATTTATTAGATTTATTAGTTATTAATATTTTGAGACCTCAGTGATAGGTTATAGTAGTACAACTTGCATTCTAGGTTGAATTTTGTATTTTTATTGAGAACTTATATTTATTTACTTACCTACACATACTTATATCGTATATTATATAAACTTTTATTCCTACAGCCAACAGTATTATACTTATAGGTACTATTAATTGTTGCATATATATTAATATTTGGTTTAGAATAGTTATAATTTACATATAACTAGAAATTATTTTGAGTATTTTAGTAAGATAACTAAGGTATTTATTTGATTATATATATATATATATATATATATATATATATATATATATATATATATATATATATTATTTTTGCTGGCTATTTTGATCTTGGTGGTGTGTTGCAAATAATTTGTCCACATTTTTTTTGCAACTTAGGTATAATTAATAATTAGTATTTCATATTTCTGATCTTGGTATCACTTTGTCCATATTTTTCCTCTCATCATGTGTGCTTTCAAAGTTGAGCATCTTTTGGTAAACGAATTGGATTACGAATTGAATGTTAGGGGTATAACGCCTGCAGAGTCGGCAAAGGTTGAAGACAAACGCAAGCTTTTGCGTGGAGATTTAAAGCAGAAACAGGACAATAGGAGTTTTACTCAGATTTCTGCTACACACATCTCTTTCGATGACCAACAGAAAGAAATATCCGAAACCTTAGATGATTTGTCGACGAGAATAGGAGATTTCAGGGGAACTGTACAAGATAACTTGTATGCGCGACTAACTTCTCGTTTAGCTCACATTTCTGGCCGCGTACATTTGTTACATTGCACTAATGAAGAGCAGGAATCTTTTAAAAAGACTGTTTCTCTGAGAATACTTACATTGAAGGGTGAACTTGATTCTAGAGTTAATTACATTGTTACATCTACTCCTAATGCTCCAGTCAATGTAGTTCCTAGCTTCGCATACTCCAAACCTGTGCAAGTACACAAATGGGGTGTTTCATTTTCTGGTGAAAAACAGCACACTGATGTGATGTCATTTATAGAAAAGGTTGAATGTCTTCGTATTTCTAGAGGTGTCTCTGAAGAGGATTTGTTTGCTGCTTCTGCTGAACTGTACAGCTTTTACATGGTTCATGAATAATAGAGGTAGTTTTTCTTGTTGGTATGATCTGGTACACAAGTTGAAGTCAGATTTTCTTCCTTACTCATTCCAGGATGATCTATTGGACCAAATCAAAGACCATAAGCAGAAACCTGGAGAATCTGTCACCATGTTCATTAACACTATTTTGGGCATGTGTAGCCGTTTGGAGACTTCTTTATCAGATTCTGCTAAGATAAAAATTATTCTTAAATGTCTGTTTGTAGAGAAATCACATTTTATGTTATTCCTTCTGTACAGAATTCTATAATTTTAGGCATGGACTTTTTCAATGCTTTCAATAGCACGTTATGTGGTTCTGATTTTTCGTTTTCAATTTCTGAATTTAATTTAGCTACTCTAAGTGCTATTCATGATTTTTCTAGTCTATCTAGTTCTAAACAAAGGCAATTAGAGAACATGATCTCTAAATTTACTACTCTTTCTTCCAAAGACAAACTAGGTCGTACGTCTTTAATATCTCACACTATTGAGGTGGGAAATCCCATTCCTTTTAGACTTTATCAGTATCCCATACCTCAAGCATGGCAGGCTGATTTAGAAACAGAAGTCGATTCGATGCTCTCGTTAAACATCATAGAACCTTCTACCTCGTCTTACTGTAGCCCTCTATGGTTAACGAAAAAGAAGGATTGATCCTTTAGGATCTGCTTTGATGGTCGGAAATTGAACAGTATTACCACTAACCGGGATGCTTATCCTATCCCCAGAATAGATGTGATTTTGAGCAAACTTCAGAATGCCAAATACATCTCTTCTATTGATTTGTCTAAGGCCTTCTTACAGATCCCATTGAGTGAAGAGAGCAAGAAGTATACTGCTTTTGCCGTCAGTGGCAAAGGACTATTTCAATTTGTCACTATGCCTTTTAGTCTTGTTTCTGCTCCCCAGACAATGTGTCGTCTGATGGATTTAGTCATTGGTCCTCAGTTAGAGCCCTATGTTTTCTATTATCTGGATGATATTTTAGTTGTTACTCCTGATTTTTCCCTTCATATGGAAATTTTAGATAAGTTGTTTTTACGCCTTAAGGAAGCTAATCTAACGATTAATTTAGATAAGTGTCAGTTTTGCCGTCCTAGTCTTAAGTTTTTGGGTTATGTTGTTGATAATCAGGGTCTAAGGACTGATCCTGATAAAATTGTTGCCATTAAGAATTTTCCTAGACCTAAGACCACAACCCAAGTCCGTAGGATATTGGGAATGTGTGGTTATTATCGTCGGTTTGTACCATCTTACTCTACCTTGTTGTCACCTCTTAATGATCTTCTGAAGAACAGGAAAAAGGGACAAACTATTACTTGGACTCCTGAGGCAGATTAAGCTTTTAGGCGCGTTAAAGATGCTTTAACGAGCGCTCCAGTCATGATGTCACCTAATTTTAATGAGCATTTTTATTTAATGACTGATTGCTCTAATACTGCTTCTGGTGGCGTGTTATTTCAGTTGAAAGATGGCTCTGAACACCCCATCGCTTATACGAGCAAGAAGTTGTATAAGGCACAAAAGAACTATTCCACTACGGAGAAAGAACTCTTAGCTATTATCCATGGGTTAGAAGCATTTCGTTATTATTTGGAAGGTCGTAATTTCACTATCATTACAGACCACAGTTCTTTAGTATGGCTTCATAGCATGAAAAACCCTTCACAGAGACTTTCCCGATGGATCTGTAAACTGGCTGCCTATTCCTATAAGATTATCCATAGAAAGGCAAACGGGGTAGTAGTTGCAGATGCTCTTTCCCGTGTCCATGACATTAACGTCTTAGATCTGTCCTCTTTAACTCCTGACGCGTGGTATCAGAATATGATTGATAGGGTTACTCAAGACCCACAAAAGTATCCTGATTTTAAGGTAGAGAACAATGTGCTGTACAAACACATTTTAGGTCCGGTAGAGACATTATCTAATATGTCCGACTGGAAAATAGTCGTACCTACGCCAAATCGGGAAAACATTTTGCATATGTTTCACGATGAGGTTACTGCTGGTCATTTTGGCTTTTATAAAACGTATCACCGTATTGCAGAGTTATATTATTGGCCCGGCTTGCGCAAATCTGTAAAAAAGCATATTGCTAAGTGCATGGTTTGTGCTACTTGTAAACCAAGTAATTTACCACAAGCTGGACTCATGGGTTCCTTCAGGAACATTGATTTTCCTTGGCAAATGATCTCGTTGGATCTCATTGGACCATATCCTCGTAGCTAGAAAGGAAATACCTATTGTTTAGTAGTTGTGAATTATTTCACTAAATTTCCTTTAGTTTTTCCTCTTCGTCAGGCCACAACTCCAGCAATCGTGAAATATTTGGAGGAACAAGTCTTTTTGTTGTTTATTGTTCCCCAAATTGTTTCCTGTGACAATGGTCCACAGTTCGTGTCTAAGGCTTTTAAAGACCTTCTAACCAAATACAAGGTTCAGAAGATATTTTATAATGCTGCGTACCATCCGCAAGCAAACCATACTGAGAGAGTGAATCGAAGTATTGTCACAGCCTTGAGATCATACACTTTCCCAGATCATAGAGCTTGGGATCAATATATTCACTCCATAGCTCAAGCCATAAGGACTTCTGTCCATGAAGTGACACAGTGCTCCCCATCATACTTGAATTTTGGCAGAAACATTGCTTTATCTGGTGACTATTTTGGGTTAATTTCTGAAAATTCCGCAAATCTCCCTCAAATATCCGAGAGACTTCATCGTCTAGATGACCTTCAGACTCTACCTCCAATTTTTGCTGATATCAGGAAGAAGTTAAAAACTTCTTACCTCCGGAACAAAAGTCAATACAATTTGAGGAAGAGAGATTTGCGATTCTTTGTTGGCGATAGAGTTTTAAAGAGAAACTTTGTAAAATCAAGTAAAGGTGATGCTATTTCGGCAAAATTTTGCCAGAAATACATTCCGTGTACGGTTGTAAGGGTAATATCTCCTTTGGTATATGAATTAAGGGACAATTGATTGTATTGGTATAAGAAGACTAACTTAACACTTTCGTTTAAGCTAATCCCTTTCTCTGTTTGTCTTTAGCTTATTTTGATTATATTTTGCATTTTAGTCTAAGATTTTCTTAATCACCAGATAACGTAGGTACACCGCTATTCTTTGTATCTTTTGGCATTGGATAATGACTTCTATAACTTATTAGATAATTAGTATGTATGACTTATCCATTTTTTTTTTTGTATTATAAATGATGCACTTTATAATGAATTAATATTCTTAAGTACTAATTTTCCCAGGAGAATTACTCCTTTTAACCTCTTATGATACGAGGGTTGTTTAGTATATATTTACATATTTAGATTTATACTTATAGTTAATCCTATTACTTATAAGGAACTATGGAACTATGTTGTTAGACTACTGGATCATATATTGTGTGTTATATTTTTGATATTTGATTCCTTAGTATTTGTTTTGATATATTTGTTCAATATTTGCCAATTTGGAAAGGTGTTGTGATTTTTTTTTATCTTTGGTCTGCTTTATTCTCACTTGTCACGAAAATCTTAAATACTCTACAATAATTTATGTCCTGATTCCATATACAGGATGGTTCTGGAATTAGTTTGGAATTTTGAAGTAGGTAAGGATGACCGGTGTCCTTTTTATTTCTTCTTATTTATTCTTCTGAATTTTCTGTCAATAAATCTGTCAATACTCAGCTTTAGTGAATACGTGGGTTCGAGATTGTTGCTCAGCAACTGATCACTGCTGCTCAATTAGGTTCGTACTATATGTGTTTATTGCAGAGTAGGCAGATGTTTGTGCCTCATAATATTTCTGGTCAGGAAATGCTCGCGACATGTCCTAACCATTCTTGTGTGATTGTCCAAATATTCCAGTTACCTTTTCACAACTTGATAGGGAAGTTTAATTAGTTCATATTAGTTATCTTACTTCAGATTATGTTTTTTTCTTTAACTATCCCTACACATGTCAAGTTAGTCATTTTCATTATTTAAGAGTTTAGACAAATGAGTTGTTCTCTTAGTGTAATCCCACTTCTTTCCTTAGGCATAAATTGCTGTTTAGATTTAGGACTATTCCCGGATAATTCCATGCTGCAAGAACTTGTTATAAATCTACAGTTTTGTTTAAAATTGGTTGCTTGTTCTCGACATATTTTTTTTTCTATCGTTAGTAATGGTATTATAGGAAAAGTCCACCACTTATATTTTCTTATGATTTCTATTGGGATTTTATCGGTGTCTGGTTATTTTCATACATCTGTTGTAGACACATGCTATAGTTAGCGAATACCAGCACACTCAAAATTTATTTAGCCTCTGAATTCCTTTAGTCCATTTTAGATTTTAGACTTTAGGTATTTATCTTTATCTTTGGTTTAGTTCAGTTACATATTACATTACTTAGTCTGAATAAGTGTGACAATGCTGCTTCACACTCTAGGAAATTTTGCTTTATTGTAATTACTTAGTTGGTATTGGCTCATATTACCGGATGAGGGTAAGAGCTAATTTAGTTATTAGCATTAGTGAGAATTGGTCCTTTCCTGATCGTTCTTCTTTGGATATGCTCTATTTATACATCTGGTGTCCATCGATAGTCCGATTTTGGATTCAGTGTCTGATTCCTCACTTATTTGGTTTATTTGGTTATGTAGGTTCGTATCACCAGATGTGGGTGTACGCAGACCTCATTTAGTTTTGAGATTTAGTATTGGTGTGAATGGGTCCATAAATCTTCCTGGTCGTTCTTCTTTGGATATGCTTTTATGAATCTGGTGTCCATTGATAGTCTGACTTTGGATTAAGCGTCCTATTTCACATTTATTTTGGTTATTACGTCATTGATATACTTTGGTATGTTTACGATTTAGATTACTATTTGTGTTATTTGGTTTGGTGAGAATTGCTCCATAAATCTTCCTGATTGTTCTTCTCTGGATACATTACTATGAATCTGGTGTCCATTGTTAGTTCAATTTTGGATTAAGTGTTCAATTCTTAACCTATTTAGTTTATGATTTCTTTGATCTTAGTTTAGTATATCTCCGGGTGAGATATTGTTTGAATTGGCTCATACATTTGCCTGGTTGTTCGTCCTTGGATATACTTAGTCTTATAGATCTGATGTCCATGGATAGTTCAATTTTGGCCCAATTCGACATTTATTTGTCAGCAAGAATTTAGTTGGTATATTTAGTTAATATTTGGCTTTTAAGCATATTGTCGATTGAGATTTTGATTCGACTTTGAGTCATCTGAGTTTGTGGTGTCTGGCGCCATGACCATTCTTTTTTTTCCCGTGATCTTTAGTTCGTGGTTATTTTTTTTTGGTGTAAACCTGCGGATCAACGTGGAATGTCAGGCCAGTACACTTAGTTATTGATACTTTTAATTTTAGGAACAAAAAAAAAATGTTTGATTAAAATTTTTTTTTCCTGACTAGTAGGGGAATGTAACAGTCGTTACTTTTTTACTACTATTTATATTAAAGTAATTATTTATATTAAAGTAATTTCAGAGATGTAGTATGGGTTGCCTAACTTTAAGTGTTCATTTGCTCATTAAGTGTGTATTTTTAATAATTTAAGTTGTCACTCTGATCTAAATTTGGTACCATTGCAAACCAGAGAGATGACAGGAGATTAGGGGGAGTGGAAACTGGCTCTTGGTTAACTTGTTTAACAAACTGTGAATTAAAATTCACTTTTGATCGAGAGTTTGAACTGGTACAAAGGTGGTAGTTAGCGAAAGAAAATCCAATTAATGCATAGAATTTCCTTCACTTCAAGAAGTTAAATGTTTTAAGTATAACCGTAACCATTTAATTGACGGTGTTTTCGGAAACTCGGGAGGCTGAAGTGAAATTTTTAGCACGGAATTGATTAGCTATCTGGTAATTATTTTTTTTTATATTATAAAAACTAACTTTTTGTTCCCACATCCCACATCCTTAAGGTATTCAGAATGACCTTGGGTCACGAATTCAAGCATAGTATGGCCGCTTACAATCATTCTGGCATGAATCTGATTAAAATTCGGATTTTTCCCAAAAATTCCTCTATTACAATTTCCACGGATATTTTAATGAATATCTATTATTCAGATTCATTATTTCATATTTTAATATAGTATTTTGTTCAAGGCCATTATATTTTTACTCTATGTGAAGCAAGGTCACGCTACATTCGATTGGATGAGTTTTTTCATCTACTATAATTATCTTTTTGCTCCGGTTTCTTATGCTGAAAGAAACTTTCCTCACTTCTTCTTTGATTTCTTTTTATTAATGTTGAGACTAGAAGTAACGGGGAATTGTTTTCAGCCACCTCCTATGGAATTATAAACTTCCCTCAGAACTTCAACTCTATAAGAATCAGGGTCATTGGGACAAGCCAGGGGGTATTGTCTACTCCACCCTCATTTTTTCTCTAGCCTGCACCTAGAGGTAGGGCAGGACAGTAACCATCGGAACTGAGCCAATTAGCACCAGCTCCGTGCTAATTTCGGACCTCAAGGAGGACTTCGCTGGGACACCGAAGCCATTCGGGAGTATCCTTCCAGACAACTGTTTCACCTAGGAGGACAGTTGGTTTTTGCTTCAGAACTATATATATATATATATATATATATATATATATATATATATATATATATATATATATATATATATATATATATATATATATATATATATATATATATATATATATGTGTATATATATTAATTGATATAACTCCCCTTGGTGTAAGGTATCGGTAAGTTTGAGCTCAAATTCTACCCAGAGATTATCTTCCATTGTTTTTTTGTATTAACCATTTATTTCATTATTAACTTTAATTATTTCATTATTTGTTTACTTAACTAATTTTGTTATATTTCATGTTGCGTTATTAACTCTGGTTATTATCCCTTCAGGATAATAGACCGTTTCAATTGTTTAACTTGGCTTGTTCCCATTTATGTATTATTTTGTTTATATTTGAATTTAGAGTTGTTTAACAATATTGTTGGTCATATTGTAGGTTAGTTTAATATATTTACTTGGCTATACGTTCTTCCAACGTTAGCATTATTTTGTTTAGGGTTGTTTTAACCTAGATGTAGGTTGTACACTCTTCTTCTTCTTCTCATTGCGCCGTCTCCTTTCGAAGGTTGGCGATCCAAATGGCAATTGTAGTTCTGGAAACTGCTGCGAGAAAGATCTCTGCGGATGAGCACTCTACACTCGGTTGTACACTCTATATCAGAGTTATTCTGTGTAGTTTTCAACTTTTTTTATAGTTGTTTTCAACATTTCCGTTATAATATTATATTGTGAAATTTTCATATACTTTTTGGTAACTTAGAGATTGTCAAAATCTAAGAAGTTATATTTAATAAACTTGAATTTGTTTTGCATATAATTTTTTTATTAATATTTCCTTACCTCTTTACATTTACAGCATTTTTGTTTATTAAATCAACTTTAATTAATATTAGCAGTATACGATACCTGGAAGAGTGACCGTTACTCTTTTTAGAGTAGTATCCCTCTTCTGGCGCCCTCAATTTGTTTTCTTTGTTAATTCTCATTATATCTATTCATTTTTCATATCTTCCTTTCTATCCATCATACATATTTTCCTGATTTACTGTCTTTAAAAGGCATGCAAATTGGTCGTATCCATCCTTGAGTTTCTAGTGGTCATTCCCTTGCCTACATTGCTAGCCTAGCCACATTCCGTTCAATATTTTTTTCATACTTCTTTACTTAATTGTTATCTATTTTACTTCTATCAATTTTATCCCATATATATATATATATATATATAGACCACTCTTCTTATACCTCTCTCCTCCTACACACCCCAGTATTTTGCTACAATGGGAAAAGAGATGAAAGTTTTTGTTGGGGGTAAATATTGTCTTTATTAAGAATTTTGTCAATTTTCTCAGTGACACCTTTGATGTAAGAAAGAAAAGCTTTCGTATGATGAGGGTCTAAGTCTTTGGGTTGAGATTAGTGGTAGATTGATGTTTGTGGATGCTCCTATTGATGCGAATTTTGCGGTAACTGTTTTGATGAGGGCTTGTTTTAAACTTTTTTTTGGAATGAGGTGGAAAGGTTCGAAACCCACTAGGGAAGGTGTCCTTAGTACTGTTGGATTCAAGGAAAAGTCAGAACCACACGAGAACGGCACAAAGTTCACTCGGAATCCGGGACCCCATCGTGCGCCCCTATCAGGTCGCCTACCAACTAAAAACCACCCTCTCTTCAACGCTGAATATCCCAAGACTTCCAAACCACTTTTCCCTTTTCCTTTCAAAAAAGAAATAGACCCTCCCCTAGGTGTATGCCGTTATTAAGTATCGCATCGTAGAATAAGCCTCAAGACATTTTACAAGAACACCCTTCCTGACTGCGCAGGATATCCCCATGTTTCGTTCTTTAATTAACTCGTGTCGGGACGAGTTAATTACATTAAATACAACATACAATAGACAGTCTTATCTGTCCAGACGAGATCTTATCGTGGCAAAGAGATTTCACATCGGAAGTACAAAATTAACAGAGGGTTATCTGATGCCAACCAGCAACAGACCAACTGACAGTCAATCACATACTCACCGAATGCCATCAATATTCTGCCAGAAGACAACTTTATCACCTCAAGCCTAAAATAGACGATATCTCAAGTAATGCAGACCAAATAAACTCCGCCCTAAAATATCTAAAAGACATTTAGTTGTATTATAAAATATAATTTCATTGTACGATAACATTTTGTATTTTGTAACATAATATTTATTGTAAAATTTTTTGTTTTATAATGGTCCTTGTGCAAGTGGTCTTAGTAGCCGAGCACATTCATTTTAAATAATAAAAAAACAAGCTTACAATACAACAAAAACATAAACGAGATCTTTAGAATTTTCTTATATGCAGTCAAGTTTAGTTTTCAAATCCATTTATCTATTTTCAAATCAAATAAAACAATCCATTTGCCTGATTACATTTTATTACGTTGATGAAAATAACAAACTTCATTTTTTCCTAAAAATAAAACCTGAATAAAGCTAACATAAACAAGAAATTTTAAAATTTTTTTATATGCAGTCAAATGTAACTTCCAAATGCTTGTTTCGTAATTTTTTTTATATTTCCGTCGAAATATAGCACCTTCTAGCCGGCTTCAATTCTTTCTTAATACGAGCTTAGGGGATTTAACCTCTACGTTATTTATTAGAACTGTGTGGCTGTGACTTTGTGTTTGATTGGTCTTTATTGTAAATAAGCTCTTTTGAGTGTTATATAACACAATATAAAATATTATGTTTTTTTACAGCACAATAACGATTTCCACCACTATATAAAAATACAGACTATAAAAAAATACAAAAAAGACGAAGAATTTCCTGGCTGAGAAACCTAAGAGAGTGGTGAAGTGGAGATAGTTGCAGCTCAGTAGATCTTTTTAGAGCAGTCGCCAATAAGGTACGGATAGCTGTGATAATAGCCAACCTCCGACAGAAGAAGGAACTACAAGAACAAGATAAAAATACAGATAGCTCTAGCAACAACAGTAAGATAATTGAAAGTTATCTTTATTTTCGAATATTTGAAAATTATACCGGCGTATATAGATGGCAATACTATCGATATAAAAATTTTCTCATTTTGCATATTTTGAAAGCAGATGGCCCTATAATTTATTTAGTTTGTATTCGTATAAACGGTAATAATAACTATAGGTGTTAAAAAGGATAAGAATTGATAAAATTAAAAAATGATAAAAAAATATGGAGCTCTTTTTAAGGAAACAAAAAATCTCCATTGTTAGATATATAAAAACTCTATGGATGACACTAGTAACAAGGATAAGAAAATTGTGCGGCACCTACATTTACAAATAGTTGAAATTTATATGAAGGTATACAGATAGCGACACTAACACGAGTAAGAAACTTTCACATCACCCAGATATTGATCACAGATGGCGCCCTTTATATTTTTGTCTCCATTGATATCGCAATATGTATTGAAATAATAAGAAATACAAAATCGTATTTATATATATATATTATTACTAAATTATTGTGATTTGTACGAAAAATTTTCCATTATACTGAATAAAAATCTAATACCTTTAATTTATTTTCAAAATAGTTGACGCTTTACTATTCGTTCTGTTTATCAATATTCTAAAATTGATTTATAAGATGTTGCACTAAAAACTATTATACGGGCCTACTCAATGCTTCGATTGTCGACAAAGTATAAGTTAAACATAATTAATATTATTAATATGTATATTTCATGCTACTTAATAAAATTTGTTAATGTAATAATGTATGTAATAATGTTTAATACGGACTGTTGAACATCTTTATTATTATTACTTTCAGTAATAGGTACACAGTAGCGCATCAAGAATTTTCCTCTGGTGAGAGGGTTTGATCGGCAACAGGAATTTTTTTATGATGCTCCATTTTGAGTCCTTAAAATGTGTGAGTAACAGTGTCGGAATAGGGCCCTAAGTAGGGGGGTTAACTCCCTAAATCCCCACTGTGTACGCCACTGGTAATACAGTGTCATCATAAACTAATCTAAAGTGCTTAACCTCTATCTCTGCCATGAGACCTTGTGCCGCCTGTCCCATGTCACAGTCCTACGAGGACTTTACATTCATGAGCTATTCGGTATCATGCCATATTTTCCTTTCAATAAAACATAGAAATTAGAACAATAAACTACGAATCATATTGGTATAGAAGGCAATGAAACTGCAGATCACTATGCTAAACTTGCTACAGTATCACCTGAAATCACCGATAAAATTCAAATTTGTAAGGACCTAAAATCATATATTAAAAGAAGAACCAGACTCCTTGGGCAGCAGCATTGGAACTTTAACCGTTCGATCTTACACGAAATACAACCTTCAATAACCAGTCAGCCTACATTTGACTATTCAGCCCTCTCAAGACGAGATCTCATTGTGATAAGACGACTTCGGATAGGACATTCAAAACTCACACACGGCTACCTAATGTCCTCTAGCATCCGTCCCTCCTGTCAAATCTGCCAATCATATTTGACAATCAAACATATTCTCACTGAATGCCATCAACATTCGGCCAGAAGATTACAATACAAACTCAAAAGTGAAGTACGAGATATCCTAAACAACCCTGACCGAATAAAAGCTGTGCTACAATTCCTTAGAGATGAACACTTATATCAAAAAATATAATTAGATTTTAATTTAGACATTGTATAACATATTATTATCATTCCGTATTATTGTAACATATTCTTAATGTAACACTGAATGTTTGTGTAATGAAAATTCATGTTATAGTATCTGTGTAAATGGCTATAGTAGCCGAGCACGTTAAAGTTGAAATAAAAAAAAAACTACGAATAAAAACATTCTAAAATAAAAACTAATAACAATACTGATTGCAAAACTGGTACATGTCAAAATCATTATATCTAGATGGGGTGTAGCAGTCACAACTGCTAACATATAATTAATTAATATAATTATTATTAAAATCCTAAAACCCCTCAGAATCCCGTTTATGAAACGTTTATGGGCAATAGACGAGACGATGCGCAAACTAAAATGAGCAGGAGGTGCTCGGCGAAGGTCAGTTTTTGGCCAACAACTCAAGCAGAGAGGTGTATTTCTCCAAGCCTTAACCGGCATTTTTTGTCTTTAAATCGGGTAGAAAATCTGGGATTGGATTTAATATTTTCCCCGAACATCAAGGGAGAAATTAGAACAGATGATAAAGAATCTTGATTGAAAAACCGACTTCCAAATCTATAGAAATGAATATTTAAGACCCGGCTTCCAAATCTACTGAAATAATTATTTAAAACCCAGGTGAGCAATTAAATCATTTAGTTTTATAGGCCTATCATTTTATTGATATTTTCATTGTCTTTTGAAATATTAAAAGTGTAAAATTCGAGTTTTCTCATATGTATCATGTGGCCTTGAGCCTAGATCGTTAATTTATCGGACACCTAATTAGTTTTTCTGTTTTTTTTGTATACCTACTCAGTATAAAAAGTTTCATGCCTGATTTACTAGATATTCTTTAAATGCGCAGACGCAATAAATAGACAGGATGACAGTCAGCTGATAAAATAAAATGTTTGTTTGTTGTGGTAATTCGATGTAAGAGTATGTGTTGACAGTCATCTTTGGGTGCCTTGATGTTTCTCTAAATGTTATTTTTTGTAGATTTCACCCGATTAGGATAACGTTTAATACTAGAATTAGTTTAACCAAACACCTAATTCAACCCATTGGAAACCAGGAACCGATTGTCTCCAGAACCACAGCATTCCTCTTCATTCGTTTTTTTTCGGAGCCTCAAGGATCGTCAGAGTCTTAAGGGGACTTATCCAGGACCGCTGTAGTGTTGTGACAGACAGTAACAACTAGTTTCTCAGGGTTAAGGTTTTTCTTGTAATTTACAACTTTGTATATGCATATACCAAGGTTAGTACTTATTACAGTTTTTGTAACATCTATAAAAGTTAGGTAAATAGCTATTAATTAATTAAATTAGATTCATTGTTAGGAAAGGGGTTCATGATTTTTGTATAGCGGTTTTTAAAAGGGAAGGGAAGAACTTTATGTATCAGGGTTTTTAAAAATTATATATATATCTTTCCGAGTCTGTTGGCCATACTCATCACACTTGATCACTTTAGATATCTCCCAGCATCTGTGTGTAAGCATAACACTTACACATAGATCTGGTGTTTAGCTGCTTCGACACATATTAGTCGTATATTTGTTAGGTAAGGTAGTTTCTTTTGTATAACCGTCACGGTTTTTTTTTTTTGTATTTATATTCCCTACCTTACCTATCTAGGATTTAACTTTCGTAACTAACCTTAGTGTTAAGATTTCGCTTCTCCCCTGGACTTAGATTATAGATTTACTAATACACTTTTCGTTTGGCCCAGTAGTGGGGATATTTAATTTTGTCGTGGCTTTTTGGTCCTCGCATACCGTAGCCCCACTACTGTAATTAGATTTTCTCTATATATATATATATAGGTGAGTTTTGTTAGTTGTTAATACTATAAATATATTTGTTACAAGTAGTTTTGCTTTTATTTCAGTTCCTGCTTACAATTATAATATAGCAGAACAAGGTCAATAGTGTCTTTTCGGTTTTTAAACATTATTACAGGGTATTAAATCAATAGTACTTTATTCCTTGTTGTTCATAACTTCATTTATTTTTTTTTGTTAATTTCCTTCAGAAATTAGCTGGCGCCCATTTTAGTATTTTCCTAGGCATCTCCGTATATTCTCTTATCTTACCCCTCTTATAGTTCCAGATTTTCCGGTGCATTATTATATTGTATTCTTTTGGTTAAAAGATCTCTTTTCCCCTTATCTCAAAGCCAAATTCTAGTGTAGTGAGGCTAGCCCGAATTCGTGCTTGAGGTTTTGTGTCTCTGTGTTCTTTTGAGCTAAGCCATTCTTTTTATTATAACTTCTTTGCTAGTTCTTCTCTAATTGATCATCTCCTTCTCCATATACCACCCCTAAATTTTATTTAGGTTTCAATTGGCGCTTTTGCGTTTGCAACTTGAGTTGTTTCAATTGGCGCTTTTGCGTTTGCAACTTGAGTTGTTTCAATTGGCGCCCAACTGAATTTAAGTGATTTTTAAGTTTGGTTTCAATTGGCGCCCAACGTGGGGCCTCTTTTTTGCACGTACTTTTGGCTTTATATCTTTGGTTTTTTTTTTCTCCCACTTTAATTTCTGGTTGTGTACCTTTGGTGTTGTATTTTAATTTTCAGCTGTGTTCTTTAACTCTTGGTTTCTTAACTGCAACATTGGTTTTTGTATTTCAATATTTAGTTTATCTACATTCTCTATTAAATATACCCGTAGTACCCTTGTTTTGCTATATTGTGGGTAGACTGAATAAATTGCTTTTTTGATTAACTAAATATCCATATTGGATTAATAATAAATAACATAAGTATATATTAAAAAGGAAAATTATTTAAATATTTTAAATTTAACTATCTTAACACTATAAAAGTCCGGAGTAGCACCAAAGTAATTCACCACTGTCTGGAAGTAACATTTTTTGAAATTTCTAGGTTTCTCAGGGATTGTAGCCGTACCTTGCATCTGAGTTCACGACTGGATAAACAAGCAAACATTACTGGTAAAATAATTCAATTATAATAATAACCTGGAAACATAGAGTAAGTTAGACTTTACCTATTTTATCATAGTTTTCCTCATATATTTTCTGGTATATTTCCAAGTTGTATAAAATGTCTGCTTTCAAGGTAGAGCATCTGTTAGGTCCAGAATTAGAGTACGAGTTGAGAGTCCGGCACTTAAACGATCCATCTTTGACCACAGTGGAAAGGAAAAGGGTAGTGTTGCGTGGTGCATTAAAGCAAGCTGCAGCAAATCGGAGTTATGCTGTTCTGTCTGCTTCCCATCTTAATTTTAAGGACGAGATTGCGGAAATAGAGGTTACTCTTGCAGATCTGGTGGTCAAAATTGGTTCTTTTGTTGGTTCTCCTAGTGATACTGCCTATGCTCGCTATACTTCTCGCTTAGGTCATGTTGCAGCTAGAGTCCATCTGTTACAAGCTACAACAGAGGAAGAGGAGGAAGTGAAGAGGTCTCTTAATTTCAGGGTTCTGATTCTGGAAGGTGAACTTGATTGTAAAGTGATTCCACAGGCACAGTCAACTCCTCATAATGCTAGTGTTTCAGTAAATCCATTTCCCTTCGTTAAGTCTGCTCCTATTCATAAATGGGGTGTCCATTTTTCAGGTCAAGATAATGAAAATGTTGTTAGTTTCTTAGAGAAGGTAGAATGTCTGCGTATAGCGCGTGGTAACAGTGAGGAAGAGTGTTACTCTTCTGCTGCCGATTTATTTAAGGATTCAGCCTTCACTTGGTATCTCAATAACCGAGGTAGTTTTGCTTCATGGCAAGAGTTAGTTGCCAAACTTAGGTCAGATTTTCTTCCATATAACTATGAGGACAATCTTCTTGATGAAATTAAGTCTCGAAAACAAGCTCCGCAGGAGAAGGTAACTATATTTGTAAATGAGATTGTTAGTTTGTGTAAACGGTTGGAGACTCCTTTGTCTGAGTCACATATCATAAGGATCATTAGAAAAAATTTGTTGCCATCGTATCATTCTAGTCTGGCACTTACAGATATTTCTTCAATTGCTGACTTAACGGAAAAGTGTAAGAAGTTAGAGGAAGTTTTGTCATGGTCTTCTGACAACGTGTCTAGAGTCCCTATTCATCAGAATTTCAGAAATAATGACTCATCTTATTCTGATAGACCCAATTATTCACGGTCTAGTAATAGTAGAAATTTCAGAAATAATGACTCATCCTATTCTGGTAGGCCTAACTATTCTCGGTCTGGTAATGTCTCTTCTTTTAATTCGAAGCTTACCTGTTGGAATTGTTGTCAGTCAGGACATGGGTATTACGAATGTCCTGAGCCTAGAATTCGGTTCTGTTATGGTTGTGGACGTCAAGGTGTCCGTAAATTTGAGTGTGAATTCTGTTCGGGAAACGACAGAAGGGGTGGGTTGGCCCTGGCTCCTACTCCTCGTCAAAATACAGGGAATACAAACACTGTCCAAACTCCTCAAAACCAAGGAACCAGTTTCTCGAGTCTGGATGCCCAAGCTTCCACAAGCCAAACATCTCACGCTCTACCGAAAGACAAAAGACCACAGAACGGCAAATACCAACCGAAGAGAGGACAACGTTAATTGAGCATGAACACCGTGATTCTTCTGTAGTTTCTTCAAGTAATCTCTTGTCTTCGTTTGTTGATTTAGATATAAACTCATTGTTAGTTCGAAAAAAACAAGGATAATCGTCCATATCTTGAAATATCTATCTTAGGACATTCTTGTTTAGCTTTACTGGACACAGGGTCCAATATCTCTATTTTAGGTTCTCTAGGTCTGGAATTTCTCCAGAATTCAAATGTAAATATAGGAATAGATCAAAGTTTGCAAGTGACTACAGCTGATGGTCAAATTCAACCAATTTTAGGTCAATTCACTACTGAGATTTCTGTTAGTTTTTGTAAAAGAATGATTACATTCTTTGTTATTCCTTCAGTTAAGAATTCAGTCATCCTAGGTATGGATTTTCTGAGAACTTTTAATAGTGAATTAAATTTTACTGAATTTTCCTTATCTGTGTCTTCTTTCAATATCTCTTGTGTCAATGCTGTTAAAGATATGAGTCGACTTAATGCTCAGGAATTAGAGCAGTTAAATAGTGTCATCACATCATTCTCTTCTATCTCATCGAAAAATCAGTTAGGTCGAACTCATCTCATCGAACATCACATTGATGTTGGTTCGTCTAAGCCCTTCAGGCAATATCAATATCCCTTGCCTCAAGCCTGGCATGAAAGTTTAGTAAAGGAGGTAGATGAAATGCTTAAGTTAGGTATTATTGAGCACAGTACTTCTTCTTTTTGTAGCCCTCTGTGGCTGACAAAAAAGAAAGATGGGACTTTTCGTGTCTGTTTTGACGGACGTAAACTTAACGGTATAACTATGAACAGAGATGCTTATCCTATACCTCGTATAGATATCATCCTAAGTAAATTACAGAATGCAAAATTTATTTCATCTATCGACTTAAAGAAGGCGTTTTTACAGATTCCTCTCAGCGAGGAGAGTAAAAAGCTTACTGCCTTTGCAGTAAATGGCAAAGGATTGTATCAGTTCACTACAATGCCTTTTGGTCTTGTGTCTGCTCCTCAGACTATGTGTCTATTAATGGATTTGGTAATAGGTCCTACTTTAGACCCATTTTGTCAATACTATCTTGATGACATTCTTGTCATTACTCCTGATTTCGAAACTCATATCTCTGTATTGCAGCAGTTGTTTCAGCGTTTAAAAGACGCAAATTTGACTATTAATTTGGATAAAAGCAGCTTTTGTCGTGACTCTATTAAGTTTTTAGGATATGTTGTAGATTCTCAGGGTCTTCGTACTGATCCTGATAAGATGTCAGCGATTCGGGATTTTCCTGTGCCTAAAAATACCACTCAGGTCCGTCGATTGTTAGGAATGGTTGGTTATTATAAGAAGTTTGTTAAGTCTTATTCGACCTTGTTGTCTCCTATCACAGATTTACTTCAAAATCGGAAAAAGGGACAAAATATTGTGTGGACTCCTGAGGCTAATGAAGTTTTCATTAAAATCAAGGAGGCTCTCACAAATGTTCCTGTTATGGTAGCCCCAGATTTTACTAAGCCTTTTTATCTGATGACAGATTGTTCTAACACTGCATCTGGAGGTGTACTCTATCAAATGGTAGATGGAGAAGAACACCCTATAGCTTATACAAGCAAGAAATTAAATAAAGCCCAGAAAAATTATACTACAACTGAAAAAGAGTTGCTAGCTATAATTACTGGTATTGAACATTTCAGATATTTTCTTGAGGGTCGTTCTTTCACGGTCATAACTGACCATAGTAGTTTGGTGTGGTTACAGAATATGAAGAACCCATCTCCTCGTTTGGCTAGGTGGATTTTAAAATTGGCACAATATGATTATAAGATTATTCATCGTAAAGCTGCAGGTGTAGTAGTCGCTGATGCACTCTCTAGAACGTTCGATATTAATTTGTTAGATTTATCTTCCTTGCAACCAGATGACTGGTATCGAAAAATGTTGTATGATGTACAGAATGTACCAGGTAAATTTCCTGATTTTAAAGTTAAACATGGTGTTTTGTATAAACATGTCTTAAGTTCCATGGATGCCCTTACTGGAATGTCGGATTGGAAGATAGTCGTTCCAACTCCTAATAGAGCAGAGGTTTTGGCCACTTTTCATGACCATCCTACTGCAGCTCATTTTGGTTTTTACAAAACTTTCCGTCGTATATCGGAACTCTATTACTGGCCGAAGATGCGTCAAACTGTACGTAGCTATATCGCTAAATGCAAAATCTGTGCTACATGCAAACCGACAAATCTTCCCCAACCAGGTTTAATGGGTAGTTATCGACGGATTGATTTTCCATTTCAACTTATATCTTTAGATCTCATTGGTCCTTATCCTAGGTCTTATAAAGGTTCTCAGTATGCCTTGGTAGTTGTTGATTATTTTACAAAATTTCCTTTGGTTCATACTATGTCTAAGGCAACTACTTCATCCATTATCAAGTATCTTGAGAATGAGGTTTTCTTAATTTATGGTGTTCCACAGATCGTGTCTTGCGATAATGGACCACAGTTTACAGCTAAGGCTTTTCGCGACCTCATGTCTAAATATAATGTCCAAAAGATCTGGTACAATGCGAACTATCATCCACAAGTCAATCATACCGAAAGAGTTAATAAATCAATCGTGACTGCTTTAAGGTCATATTCCTTTCCTGATCAAAGAGCTTGGGATACTCATATCCACTCTATAGTACAGGCTATCAGGACTTCTTCTCACGAAATAACCAAATGTCCTCCATCTTATTTGATGTTTGGTCGTCATGTTCCTCTTTCTGGTGATTATTTTGGTACAATTTCAGAAAACGCCAATAACTTTCCCACTATATCAGATAAATTACACCGTTTAGAAGATATCCAGCATCTTCCTGATATTTATGTGGATGTTCGCAAACGTTTGAAAGCATCTTATGCTAGAAATAAATGCCATTATGACTTGAGAAAGCGAGAGTTATCCTTCAGAATTGGAGATTCTGTGTTGAAAAGAAACTTTGTCAAATCTGATAAAGTGAACTTTCAATCGGCCAAGTTATGTCAGAAGTACATACCTTGCACAGTTATTAAGGTCATTTCTCCTTTAATTTATGAGTTGAAGGAAACTTCCACTGGCAGGAAACTAGGAAGGTTTCATGTCAAAGACTTACTGGAGGACAAGACAGTAGGTCCACATAACTTGTCAGATAATTTGGATTCTTCATCTTCAGATGAAGATTAACTGGTCCCTTATCAATGCTGTACCAGTTTGGTTGTTTAATATCGGTTTATCTATTTTTGTTTACCTGGCAAAACAATAAGAGTAGTGCTATTTTGCCTTCTATTTTTTTTTATCTTATCTTAATGTTGGTTATTATCTTAGTTTATGGACTTGTTAATTTTGTTGTTTGTTTTCTTTTAAAAGTCCAACTGCATATCATAGGAGTACAGGATGGATATATGGGAATTTCCCCATCTTGAGTTCTGAGTTGAATAGATATCTACAGGGATAATGCGGAAAACATTCCAAATATTTTCTTTAATAGTGTTGTATGGTTTTGTGGACCATGGCCATAAAGCTTATGCATTCATATTCACTTACTGTGTCGGTGTTTTAGCGTGGGTTCAGGATTGATCACCCTGGATGTGTGCCCTCACTTGGCTCAGAAATATATCAATACATATTAGTTGTTTCTTGAATGTCTCTTAGGTTGAAATTAGAATGTGTCATTTAGAATTGGATCGTTCTGATATTCAGCAATAAGTAAGTCTGTTTAACTTGGTTTGTTATCTCCTATGTTGTTACCTTCTCAAGAATTTGAGTTTAACATATCTTAGTATCTTGAGTTTGTACCTGTCTACCTACCATTCGTACGGATTGGTAGATGTGAGTTTATCTTTACCTTGAGTGTACCTTTATCTTTACCTTAATTGAGTTTATCTCGTACCTTTACCTTAATTGGTTTATCTCATACCTTTACCTTAAGTTAGTTATCTTTACCTTTACCTTGATAAGTTTATTTCTTATCTATATCTTATGAATATATATCTTATCTTTATCTTGATTATGGAGTCCTAAAAATCTGTCCTTTACTGTTCTTGTCGTGAGTAAAGAATTGGACCACGTCAATAGTACAGTTTGGGTATTACAGTTAGGATCTCTTTTACCTTTCCTTCTACCAAGTGTATAGCTGGTAGAAGTGAGTTTTGTGCATATCCTCTACCATGAGTAGATCTGGACTTGCAATTATCTTTTACCTTTTGTGCATATTCTTTACTACGAGTTGGGATTGCAGTTAACTTACTTATTTTTTTTTTAGCATACCCTATACCATGAGTATAGTGGGCTTGCTAGTATCTAGGCTTGCTAGTGCCTTTACCGATTGTGTGTTTTTCCTACCGCTGCTAAAGCAAGTAGATGTATTGAATTATCTTTTACCTTGAATTTTCGAATATGTTGCTGATATCCAGAACCATATCATATAGATGTTTAGGTTTGTAGTAATATAGTTTCAACTAGTCCTAATAAATTAAGCCCTCATTGAACTCTTGGGTGATTAATAGAATCTGTTCGCTCCCGTGTCAACGTTGGGTAAAATTGATAGGACTTTGTTTGAGTTTGTGTTGTGAATGGTTCTTGGTCCTATCTTTTAGAGGTTGTTAACACACCTCAGTAGTGTAGTTTATTTATAGTTTTACTAATACTTGGAAATATAGAATTTAAGTATTGTTGAAGGTTAATTTACTCTATATAAGGTTGAATTGAATTATATTGAATATATTGGTATTGAGATTGATATTGCTATAAGGTTATTGAATTATATTTAGAAAGTACCTAAGTGATTGGGTTATATGTTTTTTTTTACTTTTCTTAATACTTTGTCTAAATAAATTAAATTATTTTAATTTTTTTTGGTAAATTACGCATTATTAAATAGATCACATGCTGTCTGTCTACTGTACGTCTGTCAGTGTCATTACTTTTATCCCATCTAATGAGTAACCAGTGTGGCTGATAAGCTCAAAATCCTTGTGGTTGACACCACAACGTTTCAGCTTCATCATATTCATCGTCTGGTTTGTCTTTAAGGCTAGATTGTCCTAGACAATAAAAAAAAGGAAACTTCTGGTAAGTGGAAAGTTTTCCTTTTTTTTTCTGGAGTTGAGGGAGGATGTAGCAGTCACAACTGCTAACATATAATTAATTAATATAATTATTATTAAAATCCTAAAACCCCTCAGAATCCCGTTTATGAAACGTTTATGGGCAATAGACGAGACGATGCGCAAACTAAAATGAGCAGGAGGTGCTCGGCGAAGGTCAGTTTTTGGCCAACAACTCAAGCAGAGAGGTGTATTTCTCCAAGCCTTAACCGGCATTTTTTGTCTTTAAATCGGGTAGAAAATCTGGGATTGGATTTAATATTTTCCCCGAACATCAAGGGAGAAATTAGAACAGATGATAAAGAATCTTGATTGAAAAACCGACTTCCAAATCTATAGAAATGAATATTTAAGACCCGGCTTCCAAATCTACTGAAATAATTATTTAAAACCCAGGTGAGCAATTAAATCATTTAGTTTTATAGGCCTATCATTTTATTGATATTTTCATTGTCTTTTGAAATATTAAAAGTGTAAAATTCGAGTTTTCTCATATGTATCATGTGGCCTTGAGCCTAGATCGTTAATTTATCGGACACCTAATTAGTTTTTCTGTTTTTTTTGTATACCTACTCAGTATAAAAAGTTTCATGCCTGATTTACTAGATATTCTTTAAATGCGCAGACGCAATAAATAGACAGGATGACAGTCAGCTGATAAAATAAAATGTTTGTTTGTTGTGGTAATTCGATGTAAGAGTATGTGTTGACAGTCATCTTTGGGTGCCTTGATGTTTCTCTAAATGTTATTTTTTGTAGATTTCACCCGATTAGGATAACGTTTAATACTAGAATTAGTTTAACCAAACACCTAATTCAACCCATTGGAAACCAGGAACCGATTGTCTCCAGAACCACAGCATTCCTCTTCATTCGTTTTTTTTCGGAGCCTCAAGGATCGTCAGAGTCTTAAGGGGACTTATCCAGGACCGCTGTAGTGTTGTGACAGACAGTAACAACTAGTTTCTCAGGGTTAAGGTTTTTCTTGTAATTTACAACTTTGTATATGCATATACCAAGGTTAGTACTTATTACAGTTTTTGTAACATCTATAAAAGTTAGGTAAATAGCTATTAATTAATTAAATTAGATTCATTGTTAGGAAAGGGGTTCATGATTTTTGTATAGCGGTTTTTAAAAGGGAAGGGAAGAACTTTATGTATCAGGGTTTTTAAAAATTATATATATATCTTTCCGAGTCTGTTGGCCATACTCATCACACTTGATCACTTTAGATATCTCCCAGCATCTGTGTGTAAGCATAACACTTACACATAGATCTGGTGTTTAGCTGCTTCGACACATATTAGTCGTATATTTGTTAGGTAAGGTAGTTTCTTTTGTATAACCGTCACGGTTTTTTTTTTTGTATTTATATTCCCTACCTTACCTATCTAGGATTTAACTTTCGTAACTAACCTTAGTGTTAAGATTTCGCTTCTCCCCTGGACTTAGATTATAGATTTACTAATACACTTTTCGTTTGGCCCAGTAGTGGGGATATTTAATTTTGTCGTGGCTTTTTGGTCCTCGCATACCGTAGCCCCACTACTGTAATTAGATTTTCTCTATATATATATATATAGGTGAGTTTTGTTAGTTGTTAATACTATAAATATATTTGTTACAAGTAGTTTTGCTTTTATTTCAGTTCCTGCTTACAATTATAATATAGCAGAACAAGGTCAATAGTGTCTTTTCGGTTTTTAAACATTATTACAGGGTATTAAATCAATAGTACTTTATTCCTTGTTGTTCATAACTTCATTTATTTTTTTTTGTTAATTTCCTTCAGAAATTAGCTGGCGCCCATTTTAGTATTTTCCTAGGCATCTCCGTATATTCTCTTATCTTACCCCTCTTATAGTTCCAGATTTTCCGGTGCATTATTATATTGTATTCTTTTGGTTAAAAGATCTCTTTTCCCCTTATCTCAAAGCCAAATTCTAGTGTAGTGAGGCTAGCCCGAATTCGTGCTTGAGGTTTTGTGTCTCTGTGTTCTTTTGAGCTAAGCCATTCTTTTTATTATAACTTCTTTGCTAGTTCTTCTCTAATTGATCATCTCCTTCTCCATATACCACCCCTAAATTTTATTTAGGTTTCAATTGGCGCTTTTGCGTTTGCAACTTGAGTTGTTTCAATTGGCGCTTTTGCGTTTGCAACTTGAGTTGTTTCAATTGGCGCCCAACTGAATTTAAGTGATTTTTAAGTTTGGTTTCAGGGGGTTTAATTAATCTTTTACTTCTGGTAGGAAACTGATTTGCTATGATGATAGCTATTTCTTCTTACAAGTGTCCCATTTTCTTTCTTAAAAACATATGATCTTGGCTCTTGTAAACCTCGTCTAACTACAGCAGGTTTCCATTGGTCATCTTCTCTTATAACCACATTATCCCCTACACTTAATTTTTTTTGTAGCTGTATTTCTATCATAGTAGTGCTTATACAATTTTCTTTTATTATCCAATTTATTCTTTTTAGTCGTGTTCTAGTTTGCTTACGAATCGAAAGTGCTTATTGGCAAAGCGAAACGGAATTAAACGGTATTCGTTTTAAAAATTGTGTTTTTTAATTCTTCAAATTTGGTATGAAAATAAAATTTGATAGTGAGTTAAGAACAATTAAATGGACCAGTTAGTCGGGGGGAAACCCTCAGACGGCCCAGCGCCTCCAGATATACGTCAAAACATATAGGTTTTGGTGAATGTGTAAGTATGGATATCTCCCCAGGGGCAGAGCTGACACCTCTTAATGAGAATAACACCCCAACCAAAATCATCCAGTAAGTAATATAAATAATTTAATAATAAATCCAACTTCGTCAAAAAATGATGACAACAACAACAATGAGCATCGATAACACATCGAAAGAAAGAGAGGAATTTTTGTATGTAAGTACTGATTTAGGCCCGTATCATATTTATGTTGAGAATAATTCGGTCGAATTTAAAGGTAAATTAAATGCACTTAAAATCGGAGATATAATTCTTTCTAACTTTCCGGAGATAGACAATAAAATTATATTAGTATTGATTCTATAGGTCGGAACAGGATTAGAATCAAGTTAAAGAATTATAAATCAGCAAATTTTCTAATAAATAATAAAAACGAAAACATTTTTGTTAAAAATAACTTTGTATTTTATATCCCAAAATTCATTCTTCATAGACAAGGTGTTATTAAAAATATCGAAAAAGATTTTTCAGAGACGCACATAAAAGATAAAATAAGACAATTTAATCAACATTGCATTTTGAAGTATCTAATGTCAAAAGAATAAAACGTAAAGTAAATAAAATTACGGATGAAGGTAAAATAGTAGAATATGTACCCACAAAATGTTGCATTGTTATTTTCCAATCACAAATCTTAGCAAAATATATTTCTATTAATAAAGTTATCAAGGAAGTAGATCCGTATAATCAGAAAGTATTATTAGGTTATAACTGCTTCCGTTTTTGTCACCTGGGAGGTCAGTGTCGAAGTAAACGAAGATGCAGAAAATGTCAGGACTCCCATACCACTCAAGATTGTAATAATTCAGATTACATACCACGTTGCTTTAACTGACAAGGAAATCATCTTACTACTAATTTGTCTGCTGGCCCAGAATTTAAAAGACGAAAAATTGTGAAGGAAACTATGTGCTCTTGCAATATTAATTTCTTTGATGCAAATAAACAGGTCCCAAGAAATACGTACGCAAACATAGTCACTCATAATACCTCTACTATGAAAAGTGGTCAAATATCCTCGAAAAATTATTCCCAACGGCTTCAATCTGGACCTACCCCTTCTAGTAAAATACAGTATCATTCCTCTCAACCTCAGTACTTACAGTCCCACAATTTACAACCCAAATCCTATAATAACAATTTTACTAATTATATGTTTTCTTCCCCTACCACTTCAAACCCAAACAAAAGGCACAGGTCAACCAGCCCTGATTCCATTGAAATTTCAAGAAAAGAAATACTTACACAACCAAACACCTCTTTTATCTCAGGGGGAATTTTTAATGGTCAACATTATTTAAAAAACTCGGAGTAAAATTACAATCAGAGGAATTAAATGCAACAATAAGTTTAGTTTTAGAAGTAGTTCTCAATAATATAAGTAATATAAAACAAACAAACAATTTTGATGTATCAAAATCTGAAATAGTGGAATTAATTAGTGAACACCTAAACCATACATTGTCTTCAAATTCGCAGACACAAACGCACACATAAATTTGATGCAATGGAACTGTCGTTCAGCAGTAGCTAATAAAGTAGATCTAGAATATCTGCTATATCAAAATAGTATTTCCTTAGCATTGCTCTCAGAAACGTGGTTTAAATTAAAATACTATTATAATAGTATTTTGCTTTAGATCAGATCGGGCAGACGGATGTAGTGGAACTGCTTTTTTATTAAAATCAAACTTAAGATGCAAAGAAATAAATCTTAAAAATAGATATCCTTTCACTCATAAATTTATTTCAGTTAAAATTTTCCGAGGTAGAAATCCCATCAATATAGTGTCAGTTTCCATTGAACCAAAGGCTAAGTTATCTGTAAGTCAATGGTTGGAATTCTTGGTAAAAAATCTTTTAGAATGTATTGATCATTGTAATTTGATATGTCTGAATGATGGATCGCCCACGTTAGCAAATAGTAAGAGTCTATCCGCTATTGACTTAACCTTTTGTACACAAGATATTTCAAAAATTTTTACTTGGATAGTCCTACAAGACCCTCATGGATCCAATCATCTTTCGATTAGCATTAACATAAAAACAGATCATATAACTTCATTTCCAACTCAAAACTGTCACAAGATCTGGAATCTTAACAAGGCCGATTGTAAATTATACACATCTGTACTAGAAGCTAAAAATTCTCGTGGAAACTATCAAACTGTAATAGCAAACATTAATAAAGCAGCCAATTTAGCAATACCAAAGTTTTCATCTAACAGAATACATAAGAGACAAATTTCGAACCAATGGTGGTGTGAAAGTTGCAAAACCGCCGCTGATAACCGAAAAATTGCATATGGAAAATATAAATAAGATCCATTAAGAAATAATTTAGTTGAATTTAAGAGACTTGACGCTGTCGCAAAAAAAAACTTTTCAAACAAAAGGAAAAACAAAATTGGGTAGAATACTGCGAAAACTTAAATTCAAAAACACAAATCAGTCAAGTATGGAAGAAATTATACGCTTTTAAAAACAGCAAATAGTCCAGCGAAGGTCATCTGGAAGTAGGTCAAATTCAATTCCATATTAAAAATTGTATAAAATATCTCGGTACTTATTTAGACAGAAAACTTCTATGGAGGGATCAAATCCATCAAGTCATAGAAAAGTCTGAAAATGCAATGAACATTCTAAGAGCCTTTTGTAGAACTAACTGGGGCGCTGATCCAAATGTAGCACTTTTATTTTACCGTACTATGATTCGTCCCATTTTCGATTACAGTTGTCATTTGTATGGAACTGCCGCAAACACACATTTAAATAAATTAGAAATACAAAAAATTAATGCTTTCGGCTTTGTCTTGGATATTTGAATTCTACACCCGTTAATATAATGGAAGTTGAGGCGATAGAATCACCTCTGAAATTTCGAAGGGATTTTTAAGTGATAAATTCATTACTAGAGCTATAGAGAAAAATACTGACTATCTACAGGATATTCATATTTTATCAATTTTAGATCTAACTTATAAATATTGGACAAAAAAATGTTCTCTTCTGGTAAATAGTTACTTGAGGATATCTCAATACCGACATACTTTCTATACGTATGAAAATCAAGTTTCACCTATGTATTCCCATCTATTAGAAGAGCTTTTCTCAAAACATATTACTACCTTTGTTATGGACAGTAATTTAGATCCAGTCGCTTTTTAATCATTTATACGGCATAAATGTCCACATTATCAGTTTTACTATACAGACGGATCTAAAGTACAAAGTGGATTTAAAAAATTATTGAAATTGCCAGCTGAATCATCGATATGCGCTGCTGAAATTATAGCGATTCTTCTTGAATTAAGGCATATACATAGTAACGAACCCTACAGCAGCTGCATAATATTTACAGACAGTAAGAGTGTCGTCGACAGACTAACAAACGTACATGGGTCCAAACAACTAAATCATATAGAACTAGAAATTATGATTATTTATAATAAAATTACAAATTTAGGAAAAACAATATTATATCATGGATAAAGGGACTCCCGGGCATTAAGGGCAATGAAATAGCAGATAGCCTAGCCAAATCTGCCCTAGAGATAGGCGGAGAAGCTCCCTTGAACTTACTCCCTTTTTCAGACATTGATTTAATTAGTAAACGGTATCAAAAAGAAAAATGGCAAACATATTATCGAAACACGAGAACTGGAAATAATTACAAACAAATACAGCCTGAAATACCCATAAAAAGATGGTTGCATACCTACTCTATCAAATCGCCATTTCATAAAGGTTATACACAGATTAAGATCTAAGCATGCTCTTACCCCCCTTCATATGTACAAGTTGGGTCTCACTGAGTCACCTAATTGCAAGTGTGGAAAAGAAGGTAACCTTTTACATATTTTCCTTGAATGTTTCCACGAATCAGTAAACATAAACAAATTTTATAAGAATCTTTATTTAAATTATATTAAAAATTCCACTTTCCGTCTACCTGAACAATTTGATTTTCTCTAGAGATATTAATATATTAAAAATGATTTACGAACATATCAAAAACTGTAAATATAAATTGTAGCTTTAAAACTACTATTAGTAGTTTATAGTAGTATATTACTACTAATAGTAATTTATTAAAAATTGTACGTTAAATTGTACGGATGATTGTATGTTTATTTATAAAAAAAAATCAGAAATACAGAAAAATTCCTCTGATTGTAAAAATTGTTTGTCTTTAAATTTGTCTGGCTAATTGGCTCGGCCAAGGCCCTCAAACTAAAAAATATAAAAAAAAATCTATTCTTTTCATTTTTTAGTTCTACCTATTCTGGTAAATATTTTTCATGTAAGGACTATTTAAGAGTTGTGCTTGGGATTTGTCTGATCCTAATAGTGGTGTGTTCCTATATTCTAAGGCTAACTGAAGATATTCACACTTCCTGAAAATATTTTTAGCTATCTGGACGGCTCGTTCTGCCTGCCCATTTGCTCTAGGATATCTAGGGCTAGATGTCACAAATTTAAAGTTCCATTTCTTAGAGAATTCTCGACATTCCTTAGAACCAAAAGCCATATTATCAGATACGACTTCCAAAGGAATCCCATGAGTGGCAAACATAGTCTTAAACGAATTTATTATTGACTGGGATATTTTGGACTGCAACGGAACAATTTCAATCCACTTTGTGAGATAATCCATTACAATTAAATAAGTTCTCTTAGTATTAACGGCTCTTTAATATTATTTCTCTGATATTTCTCACAATCAACACAATTTCTAACGAAATCCACTATGTCCTTATTAATATTTGGCCAGAACAATACCTGTCTCGCTCTTTGCTGTGTTTTTGTAACCCCAAAGTGTGTTTCATGAAGCAACTTTAACATCATATACCGCAAAGAATCCAGAACTATGACTCTGTCGCTATAAAACATTAAATAATTTAATAAGTAAATGTCATGCCTGATACTAAAATAATCTTTTACTATGTAAGTTAGCCTCGATGCACATGACGGCCACCCTTTTTCACAAAAATCTCTAATTATTTGAAGATTCTTATCCTGTTTATATCCTCTCTCCTTTCTTCTGTTATATTTAATGTATGCACTATTTCCGTCAACAAATGAGCCATCAGCATTTCCTTTCCTGGCTTATATTCTACAGTTAAGTAATATTTTATTAATTTCCCCTTCATACGTTGTAGTCTAGAACAGTGATTCTTAACCTGTGAAACGGTTTTAATATGGCCGTTATCTTCGTTTAGTTTCGGCCGCTATCGTGTACGTACAGGACACTGCGTCTTTGATCGCGCCTCGCGCCACTACTCAGTGACTCAGTGCTGACTCAACTGTCAAGTGACGAGCGTGCGTGTTTTTTGCTTGGTGATTGTAGTTTACTAAAATGAGCAAACAGATGAAACTTTCGGGTTTTTTTAAGAACGTGGATAGTGAGAACGTTAAAGCAGGATGTTCTACCAGTAATATTGCCAGTGATAGCACAATAATAACCTCAAACTGGTCCTAAAAGGAAGGCTGCTAACCGTAGGTACAATCCCGACTACATAGCATGTGGATTTACATTCATTGAAGAATTTGGTGTCCAGTTACTTCAATGTGTAGTTTGTGCGGAGGTATTAAGTAATGAGGAAATGAAGCCGGCAAAATTAACTAGACACTTTGAAACAAAGCATAAAAATTTTGCCGAAAAACATGTAGATTTCTTTAAAAGGAAGGAGACGGAACTAAAATCGTCAAAAAATATCCTTACGTCATATCAAAATATGTCATACTCAACTTATGATAAAGCTACTTTGAGGGCGTCATATCAACTTTCACTTAGAATCGCAAAAACCAAAAAACTCTTTACTGTTGGTGAGGAATTAGTTTAACCATGTATCGTAAATGCAACTAAAGCAATTTTAGGTAATAAATACGCTAAACAAATGCAAAATATTCCTCTTTCCAATGACACCGTTAGTAGGAGAATTGAAGACATGGCATCAGATGTTGAAACCCAACTTCTAAAGACAATTCGTTCCTCAAAGATTTTTGCTGTACAACTTGATGAATCTACAGATATTACCAATAAAGCTATTTTTCTTATTTATATACGATTCATAGATAAAGACAACAAAAAATTATCTGAGGAGTTCCTGACCTCGATTGAGTTGCAAGGTAACACAACCGGAAAAGAAATTTTTAAAGCTATTGACGGATATTTCACACTTAAAAATCTTTCTTGGAAAGACTGTGTAGGACTTTGACAGCAGGTTAAAGGTCACTGACTGACAGGTCACAAAACAGGCTTGTCAAGTTTTGTAAGGAAAGAAGGAAACCGTGATATTATTTTAACACACTGTATTATTCATCGCGAAATGCTTGCTGCCAAAAGATTAAGTCCCGACCTAAACAAGGTTTTGACTACTGTGGTAAAGGCAGTGAACTTTATAAAAAGTAATGCTCTTAGTTCGAGATTGTTTGCTTTGTTATGCGAGGACATGGGATCCATCCATTCCAATCTCCTTCTACAAACCGAAGTTCGGTGACTGTCTAGGGGCCGCGTTTTAGCCAGATTTTATGCACTTCGAGAAGAAGTATGTATGTATCTTGATGAAAATAACCTGATTTAGCGGAAACACTGGGTGACGGAGAATTTATGGCCCAGTTAGCTTTTTTAGCATATATTTTTGAACAGCTCAACATATTGAATCTAGGCCTGCAGGGACCATCTAAAACCGCATTTGACATGAAAAAAATTGATTCATTTAAGACAAAATTGTTGCTATGGGAGTCCGAAGCTGGAAAAGGGTCGTTTGAAATGTTCAACTTGTTTTCAGATTTTATCTCTAAAAATGAAGGCTTAAATAAGGATGTTTTACATGAACTGGTTAAGTCCTCCATTAAATCGCTTCAAGATTACTTTGAGAAGTACTTCTGTGCTGATACAGATGTGAGGAAAAATAATCTGTGGGTGATTGATCCCTTTTTAGCTACCCACGATAATAATCTGTCTATTCAGGAAAATGAACAACTCATTGAAATTTCATCCGATGATCATTTAAAAGTGATAAAATCTCACTGCGAAAATGTTGCAGATTTTTGGATAGTATTACTTGATGAAAGTCCACTGCTAACTGAAAAAGCTTTGAAACTTTTTCTTTCTTTTTATCCCACTTATCTCTGTGAGGCATGATTCTCAACATTATATGTCATCAAGAATAAACACAGAAATAGGTTGTAACGTTATAAACGTCACATCTCTATTAATTTATATTTAAATAATTATTTTCTTTAATAATTTTTTAATTCTTAACTTCAGTTTCTCTTTATACTATTTTTTATTTAAAAAGTAGTTAGCGCCCTCTCTTTCTCCCTCTTTCTTTCTCTTTTTTCCCGTAGAATAAATATTCGCCCTCTCTATTTCTGTCCGGTAGACTAGATATTTTGTTCCATGTTGACAAAAGCTATTTCTATCATAGTCTTACGTCCTATGTCATCTGTGCTAACTTCATTTCAATCTCCCACTTAGTTTCTGTCAGTCAACTTTTCTAACGTAGTGGGAATATAATTTTTTGCCTCTTTTTGAAATTTATAAACGAAGGCAAACATTATTATAAGCCTCATTTTATAGTCTACAAAATTCTCTTGGGGTAAGTTCTGTTATTGTAATCTTCTATAATTCTGACAACGTTTCCGATATTCATAACGTTACTTCTTTCGAAACCACGCTTCTTGAATTGATTATGATTTTTTCTTAATTTTGTGCAGTAGAAATCTTAACAGAATTTAATTAAGTATAATAATAATTCTATTTCATTTTATCCTTGCCATCAGCTATTTGTTTCATGGTAACTTTTGTAAAATGGCAAGGAAGTTTAACCCCTTTTGATGTGTCTAATGCAAGTTGTTGTATTTTTAGTTTATTGAGTTTATTAACAACATTCCAATTTTATTGACCAGTTTAAAAATTTATTGATCATGTTAGACTTTAGTGGCTGGATTAATCAAATCATGAAAATTTATTAACCAATGGAGGAACTAACCTAAATTCTTAACAAAATATGTAAATTTATTGACCATTGGAGGACCTAACATCAACAACACACAAGAAATCCATTGAAGTCATTAGTATCAATAATTATTGTTAAGATTTGGCAGGGTGTTTGTTTTTTTTATTCTTTTTAATAAATATGTTTAGTTAAAATTTGTCTTATTTGCTATCAGCTAAGATTTCAGGTTCAATCCCTAGTTTAAGACAAGACGAAATCACACTTGAGATACTGAGCTAAGCAAGGCATAGACGATAAGCTCCCATGGTTGATTGAGGTATTATTTTTATAATAGTACTTCAATTCTCTTTAGTAGTCTTATCGTTACAAGGTTGCTAAATTTGAATGCTCCTATGAGACTCGCATCAACTTCTTTCGAGCCAAATATTGAGAAACTTTCAAATGAGAAGCAAGGTCAAAGGAGTCATTAACGTTTTAATTTGGCGCTTCCTATGACTTTTTATTTTGTTTTTTATATTCCTTTTGTCTTTCACTATGCATTTTCTTTTTTTATTTTGTAAATAATAAATTCATTATTAAAACTTCAGTGTTCATCTCATTTTACCTATTATTGGGAAATATTAATAATAATATCTAAGTGGTCCACCAAGAATTCTGAAAGGTACAAGTGGTCCTCAGTGGTAAAAAGGTTGAGAACCACTGGTCTAGAAGAGTCTACTTCTGCTATGCCTTTCTTCATTATCGAAATCAATGGCTTATGATATGTGAAAACCTTAACTTCTCTACCATAAATATAATTATAAAATTTAGTACAAGAAAATAGGATTGTTTTTAGTTTCTTTTCAATCTGGCTAAATCTGGTTTCACAATCGATTAAAGATCTAGAAGCAAAACAAACTTTTGAGTACGTTTAAATCAAATGAATTTTGTGGCATCATCAGTTTAACACATTATTTTTAAAACTTTTTTGCCTGTTATCACTTTTTCGAAAAACTAGTTTTTTCCTAGTTGGCCATTAGATTACAATTAGTTTCTACGGATACAATAATTACAAACAATTCCATCAATAATAGTCAATAATTTGAATCTATATTTATTACGTGAATAAGATTAATATTAAAAATGTTGATATTACAATGGCCTACACATTTCAGGAAATGGCAGATATGCATTTAACTTTGGGTAAGTTGGATCAGATTAAATTGTGATTTTAATAAACTATCGGGAATATCGTAGGTGAATGTCAAGATAATAGTACAGCAGCCGCAAGGCGTTATGCAGTAAAATACCCCAATCGAAATACACCCGATAGACGATTATTTCTGACCGTTGATTGTCGTTTACGGGAAACGGGTACATTCCAACCGCAAGTTGCTGGCAATAGTGGTCGTCCAATAATGGATGAACTGATAAAGACATTTTAGAAATCATTGAAGAAGTCCCTGGAACAAGTACAACAGTAATAGCTGCTAAACTAAATGTTCCCCACCTAAGGGTTTGGAGGCGTTTGAAGGATCAGCTGTTTAAACCCTATCACTTAACAACGGTTCAAGAGTTATTAGTTGAAGATTATCCTAAACGGATTGGATTTTACTATTGGTTGTTAATGGAAAATACTCAAAATGTTAATTTTATTAGAAATATTTTGTTTACCGACGAGGCTACCTTCAGTAGAAATGGAATAACAAACCATAATAATCAGCGCATTCGGTTTTCCTTATTAAAACGATACCGAATGTGTACTGAAGAAAATGGGGGTCATTTTGAACATTTATTGTAATATATTTAGAGAGGTTATAGACATTTTTTGTACTTGTTAATTCATTTAAGCCATTTATTTAGTTGCGCGTAATTTTTTAAAGGTTAGTGAAAAGAGCCGTAACTCAATAAAAACTGGTTTTTGAAAAAAGTGATGAGAGGCAAAAAAGTTTTAGAAATAATGTGTTAAACTAATGATGCCACAAAACTTATTTGATTTGAACGTACTCAAAAGTTTGGGGGGATTTAGGGCTGCACACCCCCCAAAAAAATTTTCTATGCGCTTAGATTTTGTTGTTTCTTTTGTATGAAAAATGTTTTCAAAACAAGAAAGTAACGTGTCCAGTTTTATTACAAAATGTCAAGTAGTTTAGGAGATAATGCAAAAAACAATTTTTATTTTGTAACTTCAAGGGGCTGTAACTTTTTTTGTGTATACTTTTGTACTAAGGTAAGTTGGATTCAATCAATTTATTTTTGACCCCGGAATGCGTGATTTAATTTATGATAGATGGATTGGAAGAAATGGACCATTAGCATAGCGACCCAGATCAACAAAATTTAATAAAATGAACTCTTTTTTTTGAGTTACGTTAAGAATAAAGTTTATAAAATATCTAAAACAATAACGGATGAGACGAAAGATAAAATACGAAATGTATAAATGTTTTAGGAGGTTATTTTGAATACCTTATGTAATTAAATATTAAAAATATTGTATTGAAAGTAGTTTTTAATTTTTCCATAATTCTTTTATTTTGTTTTTTTTTTTTTAAATTTAAACAATAATTTTTTTTCTTTATTTGTTACATTGTTACATTAATTACCGGAATAATAATCAGTAATGGTGAAATGTCAGTTTTAGACAATTCATTCATGGCTTACTTAAAATTTATAAAAATTTAGGGACAGTATTAATAATTTGCTTTGAAAAATGAAAATATCTCAAAAAATAATAAATTTAGACATGAGGAATACTACATATAAATTAAAGTATGGTAATTTTACTTTTAGATAGTGACATAAAATACAGGATGTTTTGTTTAAAGTTACTGAGAAAATAATTTACTTACGTTTGGACTCACTCTGTATTTCATATAAAGAAAATTAGCAATATTAATTATTTTTAAAACTTTCGAATATCAATTAAAAAATGTGGCCGTAATAGATCATTGTTATTGTGCTTCTTTTTAATTAAACAGGGAGTTGAATTTGTTACTTTTGGTTTTAACTTTGTAAATACCCTGTATAACATATTAAAACCTTATACTGTTGTGATTGGGAAGTAAAGAAAATTTTAAATATAAAATAAAATACAGGGTGTTCTTTTTAAATAAACATAAGTTTGGTCTGCCTGAACAAATTCGAATGTAATTATAAGTTCGAATTGTTTTTAAATTCCCTTTGTCCCATTTTTCTCGATTGACAATGACAAAATAAAATGTCGAAGTCGTGGAGTAAAATATAGTTTTATTGACAGCTACTGAATTATTACATTATTGTTGTTGTATGTATAATAAACTGCGTCCTAAACTAGTCCCGAAGCTATATTTATCTTCTTCTTCTTCTTGATGTGCCTATCCGTTTCGAATGTTGACGATCATCATGGCAATCTTTATCTTATCTGCAGCAGCGCGGAAAAGCTGCACAGATGTTGTATTGAACCAGATTCTGAGGTTCTTTAACCAAGATGTTCTTCTTCTTCCTGTTTTCCAAATATTTTTCCTTGTAGGATGGCATAAAGGAGAGCATATCTGGATTTATTTCGCATAATATGTCCGAAAAACTGTAACTTTCGAGATTTGATGGTGGTCAGTACAGGACCTCCTCATTTGTGACTCGGTCAGTCCACGGGATCTTAAGTATTCTCCGATATACCCACATCTCAAATGCTTCCAGTTTTCTGCATATATCGTCGTTCAAGGTCCACGATTCAACACCATAAAAAAGGACAGAGAAGACGTAGCATCGCAGCATTCTTACTTTTGTATTAAGAGAGAGTTCGTTACTCTTGAAGAAGGCCCCCATCTGATTAAAGGTGGATTTAGCTTTTCCGATGCGTGCTCTAATCTCCTGGTTATTGGTCCATTTTTCATTTATTATGGTGGCGAGGTAGTTGTAGTGCGTTACTTTTTCTGCAGGGGATTGGTTGACGTAGAGTTGAGCTCCTGATATTCCTTTCTTGCTAATTTACATTCTCACTAAAATGCTACGATTTATCAAATAAGTATATCCCTCTTTGCATAGAACAGAAAGCCTTTTAACTTTTAAATAATTTTAACCGAGGAAATAATTGCAGGCATTTCCTTAATAAATTATTAGACAATAGTTTGCAGGAAGTTGAACAAACTGTAATTAAACTACTAATCGATATGTTTCACAATTGTACACAGTAAAACTATACAAATTCAGGAATTTAACTTTAATGTGAGATTACAAACTAATGGACTAATTTGTGATTGAACATATTGGCAACTCTATAAGAACCAGGCCACCATTAGAAAATATCTAAATATATAAAATATAAAATAATATCAATAGTTTAAAATAATCACAACCTTTCATAACATCATTATACTAATTTACTCGGTTTTTAAATTATTATCTCACCTGAGTAGTGCTACCTATAACTTGAATATTTAGAATTTATGATTAAGTCATATTATCTAATTAAATCTAGGTTCATTAAGTGAAACTGATCTAGGAGGGACTGTCCCGAAAGTTCTACGTAAATTTGGTTGTGATATCGTATGTCTTCGAGGCGCTGGATGAGCTTGGATGCAGCAACCTTGATACCTTTGTTTTTTGACTCTTTGTCATTTCGAAGATATCTGACTACCTTAAACATAATGACAATCAGCATAACAATGAATATAGTCACTAGTCCTGTGGTTAAATGAGGAATCCACTGACGGTTGGCAATGTCTATATTATGTCGGGGAATGTTGATCTGTTTTATTATTGGCCTCTGCATAAGCTCTTCAATGGGGCTGACGAGAGTCTTTAAGTAACTTCCAATTGCTGTTTCCAATCCAGTACTCGATGTGAATAATGTTATGTTCCGGGTCTGAACATAACATTAATATAATCGATATCAGGGAAAAATCTGTTAGATAGGGAGAGAAGCGAAAACATAACAAGAGCATGCAATATAGACGACATAAATGGATGGGTGACAAAACAAAAACAGGAGTGGAACGAACTGATTAGTAGAATGGCAGATGATAGGATAGTACGAATAGCTCAAGATAAGTCACCAAATGGACGAAGAAGTATTGGCAGACCAAGGAAAAGATGGTGCGACAATTTAAACAATTTAGGAGGCTAATATTGAAGAAGAAACAGGCTTTAAAGCCTACATACAAGAAGGAAGAAGAAGAAGAAGAAGAATTATGAAATGTGTGGAATATCATTTCTGGTTTTCTGTTTTATTCATCAGAAATAGACTTATCCTAATGTTGCGTAGACAGAATATGGGCCAGTTTGTTTTTCTTTGGTACACAACATGGCAACTTTTTTCGAAAAGGCAAATTCAGAGAAGAAAACAGCTTGATTTCTAGAACTGTTTAGTTCCATTGGAGTGTCGGGCTTGTTTTTGAGAACAGTTTCAAGCAGAGTTAGATTTTTGGTGAGAAGAAATTGTGTCAAGGCTAAAGATACTAAACAGAATATTTGTAGTAACTTCTCGAGTTATTTATAAATAAAGATATTAAATATAAAAGATACGCTAAATGTGTTACTACTCAGGTTAATACTGATTTTTCTCAGGTTGCGGTCCTGGTTGCTTAACTGTGTAAATTTGCAAATTATGCAGGTATGTTGTTTCCACGTCTGCTAGTGCCCAAATTTTAACACTATACGTTGCAAGCTTTGGACTTTCGTATATTGTTTAAATGGGACACCTAAAAGCTGTCAGCTATTCATTCACAGTTACATGTAACTGTAAATCGTAACAAAAAGTTCCCATATGTCTCTAAATGCAGCCAACTTGTCTGTTTCACGCATTTTTTGTCTTATTGATTTATTATCAAATCTGATAAAACTGCTTATCTGAGTAAATTTTATACGAGGCATTGATGCTGTAAATATGCTACGACAAATTGATTCATCTGTACTGCACATTTCTACAAGGTTTTCTTTTTGACAACGTTGAGCTCCTGCTCTAATTAAAACTCCAATAAATGCATTGAGTTCTATATTATTAATGCCTTTTCATATGTTCTGTTTCTCCGGATTTTTTTCACTGTAAATTCGATATATGCCCTGGTTTGGTAGTTGGCCCTGGTTTGGTTACAATATTTCTCGAAGAACGTCGAGATGAAAGAGGAGCGTCACAGCTCCACACACGTTCAGATTTTTGCAGTATACACTTTATTGCTTGTTCTAACTTCCTCCTCTATAAGTTTCCCTTCCGCCTTTTCTCCAACCTCAAAATTTACTGTCGTACCATTCGTACCTTTAGGCTGTTCGTCTTCGTTCTCCTGAACACCTAATTGATATGGTCTTTAATATCTGATTAACTGTTCTTTTCTAGTACAAAACAGGGATCTCGATGGTCATAATGAGTTTGATTTTCCTTATCGCTGTGAAAGTCACTCAAATTATTTATTATTTCCGCAAGCTCAGTTTGGGTTAAGGGTTTTCGGTAACGTTTTGACGTTTTTGTACTGTTGACGTATAAAGTGTTTTTTGTAACACTGTTAGTATACTTATATTTTTAAATAACGAGTACAAAACAACAATCAAATAAATAAACAAACAACTGTAGACTAACTCCGATTACATCAGACAGTGCCGCGCCGAGCTGCCGACAATGTCATTGAGTGGTTGTTAATTCTTGTAGAAATTCTCAAAAACCATTTTTACAATTCTTTTTGTGCCCACAATCCTACATAACGGAGTCAGTGAGTACAACAAACAGCGCCCTTATACTTTAGGTATTGGGTTAAAATAGTACCTAAGCGTCAACTAGTATATAAATTTTAGATTTTAAATATTATTATTAAGTAATATACATTTTAGAAAAGTGATTATTAATCATACTTTTATATCTGACCATTAATTTGAATTTACAACTACATCTACTACAACTACTTCTAATACGACTACTACTGCCAGTTTAAGTTCTGTTATTTAATTATCTCGATATTTGTTGTGTTTGTAAATGCTATTCTTAGTTTATTGATTATTTATCTGTAGTCTTTCTACATAAAGACGCTAGCTTCAGTGTTGACTATATACAGTCTGGCCTGCTACTTACCTGGTTGCCTTTTTACAAGTATTCCCAGTACCTACCTTGCTACCTAACTATAGGCTCACTCGCTGCATAACTGACTACTTTTTTGACAAGAAAGAGTCTGTTTTTACTGAGCTTACGGCTCACCGCAAAAACTGTAATCTGCTTTAGCAAATGCAGACTATTTTTTCGGTGCCTTTCAAGAAAAATACTATATTTGCACTAAAATTCCCCTTAAAACAAAATATCCTTGGAAATATTTATTGTAGTATGTTTTCTGTTTTAAATAAATTTGTGAAAGAAATTAATGAAACAAAAAAAAACAAGGAAAATATGAAGAAAAAGAAGGAGGAGAAGAGGGAGAAGGAAAAGTAGAAAAAATACTTGTTGATAAGCCGAATTTTCAAAATTACTTTAAAAATCCTCGTTGTTTTTTTTTAATTTATTTGTTTGGACAAAAATGTTTTTAAATAGACACATAATATGCATGTTTCTTTAAAAATATGCAAAATTTATTAAAGTACTCAAAAATGCGAAATATACAAGCAATATGCGTTTAGCATAAAATCTGCTTTCTATTTATTACGTAAATACATGAAATTAATTTTAACAGAAAATGAATCTCTGTAGGACGAGTGTAATAGCATGTTATTGGTCTTTGTTATAATATCCAATTATGCTAGTAAAACTTATGCTAGTATTATTCGAACTTCCGAAGCGATAGGTCGACAATAATAAGCGCCCAGTGTCTTTTGCCACTAATTAACTCGATTTTAAATTAGTACAGGTGATTCGAAGTTTGACATTAACTCAGTGTAATAAATAAGTCTATAAGCGACCCCCCATGGGTGACGCTATTTACCCAGAGACGCATCTTTTGATGATTCGTCTGCGAAAACTGCGAATAAAACCAGTGACCGTACTACAACATTGCCAGAACCAGAAATAACACAAAAAGCAGTAGCGATAAAATTTTTCAATGTCAAATCAGATAAGTACAATTTTAATAATGTTTATGTTTACATAGAAAAAACAAACAATGAAAATATAGGCCGTTTGCATCCCTTAACTGTCGCGCATATTTTGCATAAAAAGTTGAATATTCCTAATATTATTGAAATTAAAGGCATTGGAAAAAACAGAATTAAAGTTATGTTAAGGTCTATTTCTGATGCAAATAATTTGGTTAAAAATTTAAGGTTAAAAAATGAAAATTTGGTAGCTTATATTCCTAATCATCTACTAGAAATTAAAGGTCTAATCGGAGATGTTGATACCCAATACGATGAAAATCATTTGTTAGATAACAGTGAATCTCCCTCCCCCATATTAGGTTTTAAACGAACTTTTAGAAGGGTTGACACGGAAGGAAAAACTAACTATGTACCGAAAAGGACTGTAATAGTCACCTTTGAGGGAAATATTTTACCTAGCTACATTGCAATAAATGGTGAATTATTTCCTGTGGAAATCTATATTGGCAAGGTTACTCAATGTTATAATTGTTTGAGATTTGGACATATCTCCAAGCAGTGTCGCAGTACACAGACACATTGCATAAAATGCGGGAAAACCAAAAATGAAGATCATGCGTGCCAGGATAATGATATTCAGTGCATCCATTGCAATAGTAAGGATCATATATCCATTTCCAAGAAATGTGCAAAATATGAACTGCAGAAGAAGATCAAAAACGTAATGATTGAGAAAAAAACTTCTTTCATCGAGGCAAAAACTTACAGAATAGATATTCCACACTAGAAAATATCGGAAATAGTTTTCCTCCCCTGCCACCATTCACAAAAAATTCAACCCCTTCTGCTGCCATACAAGTAGTCACGCGTAGAAATCAAAACATATCATCAAATAATACATCACAACCCTCCTCAAGTCACTATAGTATAGCAAAAAAACGAAAATTAATCTCTCCTACTCCACAGTCCCCCCATGCACCTATGTTTGCTTTTAATTTTGGCCCCACTAGACCGACCCCTTCCTGCTAATTTAAACACCCCTAATTGTCAAAATAAACCAGATCAGACAGTTTTACAAACACTTATTTCCAATTACATTTTTAATTTAATCACAAATATTCAAACTGTAGATGATATAAAAAGTCAAGATAGTATTTACCATGGAATAAAAACGATTTTGGAGGATATTATCAATAAATAACATCTTCACATAACTTAAATCGTTAAAAATTTTGCAATGGAACGCTCGATCCGTTGTTTCGAATAAAAACAGTTTACTTCATTTTTTAATAACTGAAAATATTGACATTGCCTTATTAAGCGAAACTTGGTTCAAACCAAATCAGAATTATATATTTAAAGGTTATAATGTAATTCACCAAGATAGGTACGACGGGTACGCAGGTGTTGCAATCTTAATTAAAACAACTATACCATTTTTTCAAATAAATATTAGAAACAATTTTAACGATGAAATTTTAGTCTGCAGTGCTATCGTAAAAATTAATACAACAGAATTAAGTTTTCTATCTATATATAGACCACCTAAAATTCGTACTTCCAAAAACGATTGGATAAATATCTTCTCACAAGTCAAATCACCTTTTATAATTGGAGCAGATATGAATGCTCATAAGTCACTGTGGGGCTCATTACAAAATGATGCAGTTGGTCACCAAATTGTTAGTAGTGTCGAGGATCTAGATCTTGTAATTTTGAATAATGGAGAGCCTACCTATCTTCCTAGATATGGTACGCAAAAATAGATGATTGACATTTCCCTCTGCACAGCTAATATAGCTAGTAAAATGACCTGGTCAGTTTTATCTGACACCTGAGGCTCCAATCATTTTGCTATAGCTATGAATTTTTCAATAACCAACACATCGCAGGAAACAATTTATCCAAAAAGCAAATGGAATATCAAAAAAGCAAATTGGTCCCTGTATACATCCTTAATTGAAAACATGTTTTCCAATAAAAGTAGTTCCCTTGATACTTATGAAAATTATAACTTTCTAATAGATTGCATTAATGATGCCGCTATTAAACCTATTCCTCAATACAAAATTTTTAAATTCAAAAATCGATCCCCTCCGCCATGGTTGGGACCCAGAATGTGATCTGATAATTAATAACAGAAAAGAAGCATTAGCAGTTTATAAAAGTTCACCATGCCTTGATAATTATCTAAAATGTCAGAAAAATGTTGCTCATACTAAAAAGCAGCTGAAACAAAAAGCCAAAGCTAGTTGGATCAAATGGTGTTCTAATTTAAGCAAAAATACTTCTTCTAAAGAAATATGGTCACAAGCTAACAAAATGAACAGAAAATCACATAATAGTACAAAACCCTTCATTGATACTTTATTAGACGACTTCTTTAATAGAGTATCTTCTCCATGGATTCAACATTTGCCTACACAGCCTACACAAAGCCATCATTCAAATAATCACTTTCTGTTAAAACCTTTTACAAAAACTGAATTAGACTTCGCCCTTAAAAACCACATTAACACTTCTTCTGGAATCGATCATGTAAAATACCTCATGTTAATCAACCTACCAGAGGTTGCAAAAAACCATCTTTTACATATCTTCAATGATATCATGGGGCGTAGAGTTGTGTTATAGAGGTAGCACCTTTTATCGGAACGACCACATCGAGCGTCATAGACGGGAGATGGTTCTTGATAACTGGTCCTCATAAGACAGCTAACTCTCACTTATGGCTCCACGTGCCACACCCTGGGCAACTGCATTGGTCTGCAGGCTAAACTAAGTGAGGGTAGCCAGATATGGCGAAAATTTTACCGAACGATTGCCGGTATAAGCAATCCCACACTTACTGACCAACGGCTTCGGGCGGATGAGTTGGTAAGTGGTAGGGCACCCTTTTGTCCTGGAGTTGAGAAATCGGCTTCGAAGGCGGAGGAACTATTAAGTAGTCAACGGCATAAAGATACGGAAGGGAACGGAAAACCACTGTATTAAAGGTCTCAAATGACATTCCTAGAAAATCATAATGGCGTTTGCAGAAACCCAAAGACACCTTACTGATCATGGCAGTCGGAAACCAAGATCCGGCAGGAGAGGTACACTTGAAGAATATGAGGCCTCTCAGGTCGTCAGCAAGCGAAACCCTCATAATCAGAAGGAAACCAAGAAAAGCATTGGTTTAGAGAAAATAGAAAAAGGACGAACCCTAAGACTGGCCACATGGAACGTGAAGAGTTTATATCAACCAGGTAAGCTGGACAACCTAATAGCTGAAATGGATCGCCTTAAGATAAATATATTCGGTATCAGCGATGTTCAATGGCCCGATTCAGGAAAACTAGCCACAAACAACGGCATGATGTATTACGTTGGTAACAATGATCCAAGACATCGATATGGAGTTGCCATTCTTGTAGACAAAGCGACAAATAAATCAGTAGTTGGTTTTACTCCCCACTCAGAGAGATTGATGATGATTCAATTGCAGACATTCTCTAAAAAGATAAACATTGTACAAATATATGCACCAACTGCCGACAAAGATGAGAGCGAGATAGAGAGGTTCTACATGCAATTGAACGAAATCATAAGATCCACAAAAAAAGATGATATATTGTTGGTGATGGGAGATTTCAACGCCAAGGTTGGAAAAGGAAAAGTGGACGGATGCGTGGGGGAATTTGGCTTGGGAGAAAGAAATGAAAGAGGGGACAGACTTGTCGAATTCTGCCAAAGCGAGGAGATGGTAATAATGAATACAAATTTTAAATTACCTAAAAGAAGACTTTATACTTGGAAATCACCTGCGGATTCAGAAGACAACATTGTTCGAAACCAGATAGATTACATTTTAATAAAATCTAGATATAAAAACGCTATAAAGTCTCTAAGAACATACCCCGGAGCTGACATAAATTCAGACCATAATCCATTAGTAGGCGTAATGCAGATAAAATTGAAGAAGATCCAAAAACAAACAAATATACCACGGTTTGATGTCTCAAAGATAAAAGAAGAACCTATACGTCAGAGCTTAAAACAAGAAATAAATGATAACTTAAAGAAAATTAAACAAGACGTGATAAAAACAACAGATGTTAATGACAAATGGAACATGGTACAGGAAACTTTTATAAAGGCAGGAGAAAAGCTACTGCAGACAAAAATAAGAAAAAAACAGAGATGGATGACTTCAGAAATCTTAGATCTAATGGAGGAAAGAAGGAAACATAAAGGCAGGAGTAAAGCAAAATACAAGGAACTACAGAGATTGATAGGAAAGAAAATAAAAGAGGCCAAATCCACCTGGCTTGCTAATCAATGCAGTGAAATAGAGGCATATGCTAAACAGTACGATAGCTTTAACATGCATAAGAAAATAAAGGAAATGACAAATACACTGAGAAAAAAGAAAGATGCCCTTCTGAAAGACGCAAATGGAAAAATCATTATAGAAATTAAAGAGAAATTAAAAAAATGGAAGACATACATAACAGATCTGTTTGGGGATAATCGGCAAGAACCGGAAGAAATCGACAGCGAAACGGGGCCAGAGATCATAATAGAGGAAATCGAACAAGCAATACGAAACGCAAAAAACGGAAAAACTGTAGGTCCAGACGAAATACCTGCGGAACTACTGAAATGTCTAGACGATGAAACTCTACCTGTACTTCTGGACCTATTTAATGAAGTATATAAAACTGGAAAAATCCCACAGGAATGGTTGGTGTCCACCTTTGTAGCAATACCAAAAACAGTATATGCCAAAGATTGTTCAGACTATAGGACAATATCACTAATAAGTCATACCCTCAAAATATTTCTAAAGGTGATTATTTAGATTATATAGAAAACTAGAAGATGATATGGATGATACTCAGTTTGGGTTCCGCAAGGGACTGGGAACGAGAGAGGCATTGTTTGCTTTTAATGTCCTCTCTCAAAGATGCTTAGATATGAACCTAGATATTTATTCCTGTTTCATCGACTTCGAGAAGGCATTCGACAGGGTCCGACATGAAAAACTAATAGAAATACTGTGAAACAAAGATATAGACAGACGAGACTTACGAATCATTATCAATCTGTATTGGAATCAAAAGGCCAATATAAAGATAGAAGAACAAAAGTCCGAAAATATAGATATAAAGAGCGGAGTAAGACAGGGCTGTGTTCTGTCACCATTACTGTTTAACGTGTACAGTGAAGCCATATTCCAGGAAGCGATAGCGGATCTGGGTGATGGAATCTCTGTAAACGGAAGAATAGTAAATAACATAAGATTCGCTGATGAATACCCTGGAATCGCTACAAGAATTGGTAAATAGAATTAACGATTATTGCATTAGATACGGACTAAAAATAAATAAGAGAAAAACTAAATGCATGATTGTCTCAAAAACGCAACATGGAAATGAAAGATTATTGATAGAGCAAACCCAAATAGAAAAAGTAGAGACATATAAATATCTGGGAACCTGGGTTGATGACAAAAATGACCAAAGCACAGAAATCAAAGTCCGAATTGAAACTGCAAGGCAAGCATTTGTGAAAATGAAGACAATGCTTACCAACAGAGACCTTCAGTTGCATCTTAGATTGAGGGCTCTAAGATGTTACATATTTTCTATCTTACTATACGGAATGGAAGCTTGGACATTGAAGAAACAACACATAAGGAAAATAGAAGCGTTCGAAATGTGGTGTTACAGAAGAATATTAAAAATTCAGTGGGTTCAAAGGATTACCAATGCTGAGGTACTACGACGTCTAAATAAGGATGTTACGGTTCTGTAACGATAAAATTTTTAAATAAAATATAATATTAATAAAAAAAAAAATAATAAAGCACGCCGCTGTTAAAATGTTAATAAAGGAATTATTTCTGTGGTCATATCAAGGGGTCTTTTTCTAAAGTGTAAGAATAGTTATCTATTGCGTATGATACGAATTAAAGCGAGATGGACATGTCTCGCCCAAATATCAGAACTAGTTTTGCAGCCTATACAAAAATATGGATGGGTTCGTCCAAGGTTACTTAATAGCAAGAAATGAAAAACAAAAAGGACATTCGAGAGAAGACAGGGGAAGTGAAATGTTGTCATGTTGATGAAATGGATTATGCCGCAATTCCGGCAGTTAAAAATTACTTCTAATAATCGTTAATATTAGTGCTAGTGTAACGAACTTAGTATGCACGTTCTGTGTAAAAAGTTAAAGTGCTGAAGGTGAAATGGTAGATGGTTTTACAACAACTTTTGGAAAAGCAAGGTAAATTTTACCCAATATAAAATGCAGCATAGGGCATAGCTGAAATCTAGGCCAACGAATAATTCGACACCTAATAAGAGTCCGAAGAACATCAATAAGTAGACTATTGTGCTTTCTTTTTCTTTAAAAAACCTAGGTTTCGGTAACGCGCTAAGGCCTTTAAGAAAATAAAAAATATACAATATGACTGAACAAATTTCTCACCAATCCGCAGTTTTTTAGTAGTTTTATTCAATCATTTTTGCAATAAATCGTTTATACAGATTAGATTTTACTAAGTTCTAATATTGCATTTAAAAATAGTATTCAGTAAATAAGTTAGTATTAACATTAAAATTCAACTATAATTAACCTAACTAAAACCTTTAGGGTTTAAGGATAGGATAGAATTGTCCAGTCCTATCGTATAAATAGGTTGGTACCAATCCTTAGGGTATATAAATGTTTATTTCTTTATGTAGGTATTTAATGATTGAAATACGTTATGTCATTTTACCTAATCTACACAAGAATTTGTTATATTATTTTATATTAAACCGACTTTCATAATTTATTGGATTTTATTTCTAGACATAGTTTGTTGTTGGATTTACAGGTTGTCCTATTAGAATATAAAAATTTATATTCAATAATTCAGGGTTTCTCAGGGTACCTAGTGATCCGTTAACATTATCAGTTGGTCGTAATTACTGAAACTCTGGGTGGTCCACTAAATCGAAGGGTCTTCAAGCGAAGAAGTAAAAATCGCAAGGAACTGTGGGACAGTGAAGTTTTCTCTGGGTTTAGAATTATACTAATCACCGGGGTTAGCTTGGTATCACTGTTCTCCCACATTTTTATGGTTCTTCGACCGCGGATCCTCAATTTTAGGGCACAAAGAGCCACGGATCTGTTGTTCCTTTAATCTGGGCACATTAATGTTAATATAAAAATTAATAAAACGAAAAGCAAAGAAAGTAAAAAATATACGACCGAAGAAACCAACAGCAGACAGTCTAGAAAAATGGTAAAAGAGCTAATATGGCAACAGAAATAATTTTCCAAATAGAAAAACAGTAAAAAAAAAATATTAGTACTAAAAAGAGTACAACAAATTTATTTATGTTTCTATTAGTTAATAAAAACTATAGAATTCTTTTGTCTAAAAGAAACATTAGGTTATGTAAGGTACTTAATAATTTCTAAAGCAGATTTGATCTGCATCAAACCCTTTGTTTGCTTACAACAGACCAAGGGATGGCAAGTCCTTAAAAAACCAAAATTAAAAGTTTTTCAGTATTTAAATAATACATATTATACATGAGTTTATAAAACGTTTTATATACCTAAAACGTTGAAATCAACTTTCAAAAATAAATAAAGTTTAAAAAGATAAATTCAAAATAAAGTTCTCTTGTAGGAAAGATAAAGTTTTTGCAATAATTCTTTAGAAATAAACTTTAGAAAGAAAGAATATTCAAAATTTAAAAAATAATTTGAAACAAATATAAAACATTTTATTTAAAAAATAAAAACCATTTGGTAATATCCTATTTAAATTAATATATTAAAATAAAATGTCTAACCACAAAGCCACCCGTGCAGCTTATAAAGGAAAAATTAGTCAAATCCTAAATCAAGTAAAAAATTCTATCGTAGAGGTTGATCTAGATATTTACGAAGAGATTTTAGGAAAATTGAGGACGTATTATGAAAAATATAATGAAGCATATTTCATGTTGCTAGAAAATGAAAGGTTCACAGATGATAAAGACAATGAAATGGTGGACCAAATTTATTATGAAGCTATAAAATTAATAAAAGGGACAATGCGGAGGTTGAACAGCCAACCAAGTGAAGCTGAACCGACGCTGCAGCCAATGGCGATGGAAGCGAAAGTGAATGTCACTCTTCCTAAAATAAACATACCTGTGTTTTCACATGGAAATGAAGAATATGGTCCATTTAAAGAATTATTCAAGTCACTCATCATGGAGAACGAATCAATACCGGAAGTACAAAAGCTGCTATATTTAAAAACGTCTGTAAAAGGCGAGGCTTTTAAACTACTAGAAAACATACCCGTAAGTGGTGAAAACCTAAGGCTAGCATGGGAGGTGTTAGATTCACGATATGCAAATAAAGCGCAATTAATAAAAAATATAATTAAAACCCTTTTAAATAATAAACCTATACAGCATTCAAACAATTTAACGAATGACCTACGGGAAATGTATACTAACACTTATAATAGTTGGAACAAACTAAAAAATTTAAATTTAACACCCCAACAAATATTGGATATTCTTATGATCAATATGGTTGAGCAACGATTGGATTATGGTACAAAAAGGGCACTCGAATTTGGGTCGCATGCCGAAGAAATACAGACTTTTGAAGAGTTTTTAGACAGTGTAAAAGTACACTGTGAACATTTAGAAAATTTGAACCATTTCAAAAAGACAGGACCGTCTTTAGAAATAAAGAGGAGAGCTAGTTTCCATATTTCCAACGATAGCAAAGCCGAGGAATGTATTTATTGTAAATTAAATAACCATAAAATTACCAACTGCTATAAATTTAATAATCTTCTTAACGATCAAAAATATCAATATGTTAAAGAGCATAAGCTTTGTATTAAATGTCTAAAAGGACATACAGATAGTTGTAGAAGCGATATAAAATGTAAATATTGCGCAAAAGACCATCATAGTCAAATGCATTTCAGAACTAAAACGGAGAGTTCTTCAAATATAAACGTGAAAAAAGATTCAAAAAACAATTTTACTAATAATAAAAATAAAAATAGTGCCAATAATGGCTATAAAAATAAAACAAACAGTAAAACGGATGTCAATGACAATGAGGCAAGTACGTCCGCAAATACAACTGTTAGTTCTAATAATGCTTCTAGTAATCAATCAACAGTTGTGTTGCTTGGTACTATCCAAGCGTACGTATATAATGTAAAGGGTCAGAAAAAGGTCGCCAGAATCCTGCTCGATCAAGGCAGCCAGACTTCTTTCTGCACAGAGCAATTTGCTGAACAATTGAATTTGAAACCTATAGATGCTAAGCTGCAGATAAGGGGCATCGAGGAAAAGGCTTCGGTGTCAAATAAAATGTTAAAATTACGTTTGACAACTTTGAATAATAAAAATAAATTTAATATTAAATGTCATATTTTGCCAAAAATCACTGGCGATTTGCCACAGTTACGTATAAATAAAGATAAGTTGCGATTGCCGGAAAACTGTAGCCTGGCAGATATAGAATTTAATATACCGGGGAGGGTCGATATCTTGCTCGGAGCCGATTATGCTTATGATATATTGCTAGAAGGCATTATAAGACTTGGTAAAAATTTACCGATATTACAAAATTCCAAATTCGGACATATCTTGTGTGGTTCGGTTCCTCGATATGCACTGACGGATGCGAATTCTTTTGTACTTTTGTAAATAATGTTCACTCTACATTTTCACTCCATTCGAATACGGAATCTTCATTAGAAAAATATGTAAAGAAGTTCTGGGAATTGGAGAGCATCCCTGAAGTGGTGATGGACCGGACGCAGGATGAAGTACTGGAGGAGCACTTTCAGAAAAATACAATAATACTACAGGATGGTGCCTATCAAGTTACTCTACCAGAAAATGATCAAATAAAAGATTTAGGAAGTTCAAGATACCAGGCAGAAAAGAGGTTTCGTGCATTGGAAAATAAATTTAGAACTGCTCCAGAAGCGTTCCTGGAATATAAACAAGTTATACAGGAGTATATAGACAGCGGACATGTAGAAAAGGTAGAAAATTCGCAGGAGTATAAAAATGTACATAATGTACAAAAATACTATATGCCACATTTTGCGGTAATAAAAACAGAAAGCTCTTCTACGAAAGTGCGCGTCGTTTTTGACTGTTCAGCAAAAACGAATACTGGTTTGTCCTTGAATGATGTCCTATACAAAGGAATGCAAGTACAACCCAATTTGTATGAAATACTATTAAGGTTCCGTACATTTAGTTATATTTTAATGGCGGATATAGAAAAAATGTTTAGACAAGTCCGTGTCGATCCTAATCAACTGCATTTATTAAATTTTTTGTGGAGAGAAAATTCCACAGATAATTTTGAACACTATCAAATGAATAGGCTTCCTTTCGGTCTGACCTGTTCACCCTGGTTGTCCACTAGGGTTTTAAATCAAATCGCGGAGATTAACAAAGATAAACATAAAGGAGCCTCGATTAGCCTGCTTAACCAGACTTGGGTTGACGATATACTTACAGGGTGTCAACATAAAGAGGATTTAAAAAATATATATACCGGTCTTAACGAAATATTAAATAAAGCCCGTTTTAACCTTCATAAATGGGGATCGAATGATCAAGAGTTCATAAATGAAATTTGTACAACTCCGATAAAAGAATATCACTTACATACGGAGGAAAATATAGACCAGGTGAATAAAGTTTTAGGTACCAAATGGTGCGCTCCACGCGACGAATTTATGTACACATTTTCTCTGTTATTAGCTCCGGTGATAGTACAGGGGAAATTAATAACACAAAAATTATGGAGCCTTAAATTAGGTTGGGATGAAAATTTGAAAGATCCTGAAATATTGCATGAATGGGAACAATTATTAAAAGAATTGCCTCTTATAGAAAATTTAAAAATTCCTAGGTGTCTTTTTGAAATAAATAAAGTAATAAAATCCATAGAAATACATTCATTTAGTGACGCAAGCGCCACTTGTTTCTGTTGTTGTATTTATGTGCGGGCAGTGTATCAAGACGATACTGTAACTAGCCGGTTGCTAACTGCTAAAACTAGGGTTGCTCCGTTGAAGGTCACCACGATACCACGATTAGAGTTATCTGCTCTGTTACTGAGTGCAGAACTCTCCCAAAAGGTATATGAAACCTTGTCTTCCGTTTTGGAAGTAAAACAGATACACTTATGGTGCGATTCAGAGATAGCAATATATTGGGTAAAGTCTCCAGAGACAAATTGGAATGTTTTTGTGGCAAACAGGGTAAAAAAATTCCAAAACATATCAAAAAATATCATATTGCATCACATACCCACTAAATTAAACGTCGCGGATATTCCTACGCGTAAAATTAAAATTGCTCAATTAATTGATAATAAATTATGGTGGAACGGACCTGAATTCTTGTTAAATAAAAATATTGATTATACACAATTTAAATTGAATGTTGATTATAACACTGACAAGGAGCTTAAGAAGCAAAAGGTAGCCTTAGTGGTAAGACATGTCGAAACAAAAGATATATTTTCCGAATTATTTAATAAAACGTCAACGTTTACTAAACTCTTGTATACTATAGCCTTTGTAAATAGGTTTGTGAATAATTTAAAAAATTCACGCAATAAATTGCAAACCCAGACGGGTAAAATTACTGTCGAGGAATTAGACCGAGCAGAGATTTTAATTGTAAAAAATATTCAAAAACAAAATTTAAATTTAGAATTTCAGGAGTTAACAAAAAATAATTTTGTAAAAAATAAATCTATACAGAAATTGTGTCCTTTTGTGGACCCACACTTAAAACTCATAAGAGTGGGAGGCCGTTTAGGTAATACTTATTTAAATTACGATCAAAAACACCCTATTTTGTTACCCAGTAATTATAAAATTGTTTATCTATTGTTAAAAAGAGAACACATTCGTTTGCACCACGCAGGTGCTCAAACAGTGTTAGGAAATTTCCGTACTAGGTACTGGCCTATGAACGGTTTAAAAATGATAAAAAAGATTGTTAGATCTTGTCACGTATGCTTTAGGTATAAGCAGAGAAATGCCGAGCAGTTGATGGCAGAATTACCTGCCAATAGGGTAACGCCTAACGTTATTTTCAGATTAAAACTTCTACATTGCGAAAGGCCTCATTAGTTAAATGTTACATGGCAGTTTTTGTATGCACGGTTACAAAAGCCGTTCATTTGGAATTAGTTTGCGATTTGTCTACAGAGGCATATATAATGGCACTAAAACGTTTTGTAAGTAGAAGGGGGTTGCCGAAATCTATTTTGTCAGATAACGGTACGTGTTTTTGGGGATGTCGAAACAAATATAAAGAATTAAAATTTTTTTTCCAGAAGTCGGAGGTAAAGACGAAGATAAAGAATTATTGTTTAAATAATTTCATAGAATTTAAATTTTTAACACCTCAAACACCCCATCAGGGTGGCTTACATGAAGCTGGCGTAAAAAGGGCCAAATATCACATTTATAGGATGTTAGGTGATACTAAATTAACCTTCGAACAATTCTATACGGTGCTAACCCAAATAGAGGCCGTAATGAACTCTCGCCCTCTGACACCCATCTCCAACGATGCAAATGACTTAAGTAGTCTCACCCCGGGACATTTTCTAATAGGAGAAAGTCTAGTGAATTTACCTGAAAGGGATATTTTAAATGTTAATGAAAACAGACTGTCTGTATACGAAAAGTTAACTCGAATTCAACAAAACTTTTGGAAACGCTGGAGTTTAGACTATTTATCTGAACTCCAGGCCCGTAATAAGTGGTATTTAGAGCGGGACAATTTGAAATTAAATGACCTAGTCTTACTAAAAGACGATAATTTGCCACCAATGAAATGGAAATTGGCAAGAGTAATAAAAGTACATCCGGGTTCGGACGGTAAGGTGCGAAATGTGGAAGTAAGGACATCTACTGGTATATATACCAGACCCATTACTAAATTATGTATTTTACCTTTAGAAAAGGAGATGCTGGCTTTCGAGAAGGAAAGTCTGGTAAATATGACTAAAATAGTAGACTTAAAGGGAAAATGTAACAATAACTTGGAAAAGGTTACGGCCTGAGGTTCCGAGGGGAACAATTTCTCCCGAAATTGGGTCTTGGGAATTTCCCAAGCCGGGGGAAAAATGTTACGGTTCTGTAACGATAAAATTTTTAAATAAAATATAATATTAATAAAAAAAAAAATAAAGCACGCCGCTGTTAAAATGTTAATAAAGGAATTATTTCTGTGGTCATATCAAGGGGTCTTTTTCTAAAGTGTAAGAATAGTTATCTATTGCGTATGATACGAATTAAAGCGAGATGGACATGTCTCGCCCAAATATCAGAACTAGTTTTGCAGCCTATACAAAAATATGGATGGGTTCGTCCAAGGTTACTTAATAGCAAGAAATGAAAAACAAAAAGGACATTCGAGAGAAGACAGGGGAAGTGAAATGTTGTCATGTTGATGAAATGGATTATGCCGCAATTCCGGCAGTTAAAAATTACTTCTAATAATCGTTAATATTAGTGCTAGTGTAACGAACTTAGTATGCACGTTCTGTGTAAAAAGTTAAAGTGCTGAAGGTGAAATGGTAGATGGTTTTACAACAACTTTTGGAAAAGCAAGGTAAATTTTACCCAATATAAAATGCAGCATAGGGCATAGCTGAAATCTAGGCCAACGAATAATTCGACACCTAATAAGAGTCCGAAGAACATCAATAAGTAGACTATTGTGCTTTCTTTTTCTTTAAAAAACCTAGGTTTCGGTAACGCGCTAAGGCCTTTAAGAAAATAAAAAATATACAATATGACTGAACAAATTTCTCACCAATCCGCAGTTTTTTAGTAGTTTTATTTAATCATTTTTGCAATAAATCGTTTATACAGATTAGATTTTACTAAGTTCTAATATTGCATTTAAAAATAGTATTCAGTAAATAAGTTAGTATTAACATTAAAATTCAACTATAATTAACCTAACTAAAACCTTTAGGGTTTAAGGATAGGATAGAATTGTCCAGTCCTATCGTATAAATAGGTTGGTACCAATCCTTAGGGTATATAAATGTTTATTTCTTTATGTAGGTATTTAATGATTGAAATACGTTATGTCATTTTACCTAATCTACACAAGAATTTGTTATATTATTTTATATTAAACCGACTTTCATAATTTATTGGATTTTATTTCTAGACATAGTTTGTTGTTGGATTTACAGGTTGTCCTATTAGAATATAAAAATTTATATTCAATAATTCAGGGTTTCTCAGGGTACCTAGTGATCCGTTAACATTATCAGTTGGTCGTAATTACTGAAACTCTGGGTGGTCCACTAAATCGAAGGGTCTTCAAGCGAAGAAGTAAAAATCGCAAGGAACTGTGGGACAGTGAAGTTTTCTCTGGGTTTAGAATTATACTAATCACCGGGGTTGGCTTGGTATCACTGTTCTCCCACAAAGGAGTTAGAAATTATGAACAGCATAAAAAGAAGAAAACTAGAATATTTGGGTCACATAACCAGAGGAAAAAAATATGAGCTGCTGAGAATTATTATGCAAGGAAGGATCCAAGGAAGAAGAAGCATAGGAAGAAGACGCATCTCCTGGCTGAAAAACCTTAGAGAATGGTTTAACTGTAGTTCACTACAACTTTTCAGAGCAGCAGCTAACAAAGTGACCATAGCCGTTATGATATCCAACCTCCGATAGGAGATGGAACTTTAAGAAGAAGAATGATATCATCCAAAATAACAAAGTTATCGATTTCTTCAAAAATATCTTAGTCGTTCCTATCCTTAAACCCGGAAAGGATCCAAATATCGTGAGTTCATATAGACCAATATCTTTACTCTCTTGCGTATTCAAAACCCTAGAAAGACTTATAAAATTTATATTAGATTGGTGGATACAAAAAGAGAATTTACTACCAGTAAACCAGTTTGGCTACAAAAAAGGTTTGGGAACTCTAGACGCTTTAACAACACTTGTTGTAGATATACAGAATAACTTAACTAGGAATAACTATTTAACAGCCCTATTCTTGGATATTGAAGGAGCATATGAATCAGTATGTTTGTCAACCTTGAAATTCAAAATGGTAAATTTGATTAAAAAGCCATCTCCACCTTTGTGCACTGCTTTACAGAACAATTCTATTTTTTTAAAGAATTTGGCCAAAGTGGACAAAAATTTAGACTTCTTTACTTTCTTCCATAAAACTGAAGTTATATTACCCACAGATAGTGAGAACATCAAATTGAGCAACAATATTCTGAGATCTGTTTTGAACTGTTATAGTGATGCCACAGTTATATACACGGACGCATCTAAATCAATAGAAGGGACTACCAGATGCCATTACGATTTTTAAAAAAAAATCAGCTATCGACATGGAAAGATCAATGGAATCTTTACTGCTTTACAAACCCAACAAAATACACCACTTTACAACAAGTTATTCCACAAACTACTTGGCCTAAGAATTTTAAATCTCCACGTAAATATATAACTACCATAAATAGACTACGCTTTGGACATGCGTGTTATCCAAGTCAATTATATAAAATAAATGTGATTGAGGACGATAATTGCAAACTTGCGGAAAACTAGGTGATCTTGATCACATCTTTTTTGAATGTCCTAAGTTTCAACAGCATTCAAACTCTCTCTACAAAAAATTAATTGAATTTAATATGTATCCACACGATCATATTTCATGATCGTGTGGAAATTTAGATTTGTATCCTTTGTTTACCCTAAATGTTATAACACCTTATCCGTGGTCCAGTTTTGTTTGTCTACTAAGAATGTCTTGATGGGCCCCTAGACGAGAAGCAAGTGACCCTGTAAGTTTCCTTGTCGTATATTCTTCTATTAATTATCCGTTAGTTGTCTATTAGGGATAGAGTTGTGTATTTGTTTGATTGGAGAATCTATTGCAACTGGCTGAATGACTAATGTCTATGCCATTAAAAAAAAAAAGTGCGCATGAGGCCTCATAGGCACCAAGGTTTAGTATTATGACATTTGAATGTATTATTGTTTTATTTTGCTTTTATATAGTAAAAAACGTTTTCTTTGTACAAACAAAAATATTTTGGTTTTATCCAATCATAAGAGGGGTTCAGATACTAAAATTCTTCTAAATTTACATCAGACATTAATAAGAAGCAAACTCGACTACAGATGCATCTGTTATGAAACAGCAAATAAAAATTTACTAAAAAAACTGGATGTTATTCAAACCACATCTCTACAACTAATCTTTGGAGCCTTTAGAACTACTCCAATCAGAAGCCTTCAAGTGCTAGCAGGAGAAATGCCACTATACCTTAGAAGACAATATATATCACTATGCTACGCTTCAAAAATTCTAATCGCAAAGGATCATACCTTTCTCGCAAGTAAAAGACTACCGTATTATATCAATCAAATCACCTTGGCACCCATAAAAACATATCAGACACCTCCCTGGACAGTTTCTTTATTAATAGTAGACCTCTCCTTACTTAATCATAATAAGCATTCACACATTTCTGCTGAGGTTAGGCTTCAGTATCATGCAAATATACTTAAATATTCCACTTACAAATTGTTCTTCACTGATGCCTCCAAAGATTGCAACGGAGTAGCAGCTGCTACTATATTAGAAAACGTAATTTCTGCCACTAGATTAACTGATGGCTGTAGTATTTATACCGCAGAGCTCAAAGTAATACTTGACGCACTAAATCATTGTAAAACCACAAATGAAAAACAAATGACTCATATAAATAAAATCTGGCAAGAAATATGGGATCAAACAAACAAAAATCTTAAAAGCATCAAACCAGACGTATCTTCAAAAATTCTTCCTATACCACCAAAACGAAAAGACCATGTAATTATCAGCAGACTCCGGCTTGGGCATACGCGACTTATGCACGTCTATATAATCTCCAAAGTACCACTACCAATAAGCCAAAGATGCCAAACATCTTTCACAGTCAACCATATAATAGTTAATAGAATGTCCAGAGTACACCTCAGCTTAGGCGATATTCAAGATACCCAAAAGCCCGAAAGAAGCACTGGTTACAAAATTCAATGAAGTTCTGTCTTTTTTAAATTACTGTAAACTCTTAATTTTTGTAACATGTACATATTACCATATTGTTGTAAGTCATGACTTTTAAAATGTATCTTATTTTCTGTATTTGTATCAGAAACCTACCGCTAGTAACCCTAGTGGTTGATACGGATAAATAAAATAAAAAAAAGAAAAAACATTTTATGTTTCAAAAAACGGTAAACAATAAAAAAATATTTTAAGAAAAGAAGCTAATACCCAATGATTGTAACATTTAGTACATATATTATTTACTTTTTCAGCGAAGTACATTATTGACTTTTTTCAGCGCAGACGTTTTTTTTGCAGTTTGAACATGTTTGTTTTGAATGCCAATTTCTTGATCTCGGATATACACGCAGTACCTTTTTCTTTGACCTGTGGTCGGCAGTTCATGTACTTCTTGCTTTATCTCTAACCGTTCAGAAATTAGTCTTCTAATTTTTTTGGAAGTTGCGGACCTTCCAAACGATTTTCGTGATGCTCTTTTACTAATTAGTTTCCCAGCTCTTTTAAAAATTCTTCTCCGCTTCCATTATTATGGCTAAGAATGATGCCATTTAGAGCGCAAATGTTAAACAATTGGAAAAAATATAACCAAAGTCTTATTCTTTTCCCCACATTATAAATATAGAACACAACTTGTCCGTTGCATCCATTACTTCTTTGGACATATTATAAAATGTAAAGGTAAGTTTTTCAGGTTATTTTCTCTCTAGTTGTATTATCTATCAATTTCTTTATGTCAAATGTATCAAAGTATGTAAATCAGAATTTAATTAATTTTGGACATGTCCTTCGAAGAAATGGTCTTGAAAAACTTACCATCCAGGGAAAAGTAGAAGGCAAAAGAAATAGAGGTAGATCTCCCACACGATACACGGACCATATTGTTGCTACCATTGGCGCTCCATTGTCAGAATGTGCTAGAATGGCAGAAGATAGAAAAACGTGGAGGAACATTGGGAAATTTAGCTGATAGCTTCATGATATCACGATACCTGCATCAGGTTAACGACTAAGAAGAATGTAAATCAGTGTCAGAAACTGCTTAAAATATTTTTTACTTATATCTAATTCATATACACATTTATACCTTTAGAGTGGGTGTAAACCTAGTTTGTGTCCGCAGTGTAATACTGTACCTGCACCCTGAGTAATTTAAATGAACTAGCACAAGAGGATCCAGGAAATCTTTCACAAGATCTCCTGGTAGAAAGAAATCAGAGTTTTCAAAGTTATTAAAGTTGATACTGCCAACAAATAAACCTTCTAAAGACCAACTGACAAAAGAAGTTGGATCCAATGTACGAGTTTGCCAACCTAATAAAGAAGGCAAAAGTAGAGCAAGATGCCAAACAAAAACGAAATCCAATTAAGTTCAAGAGGAAAAATTCCGGCTATGATATATTTGGTGCTACTTCGTAGATGCAGCGAAGAACAAATAAAAATCTTTGGTAACTCATTAACACATTACTCAAGTTAAAATCAAAAGTCCAATAAAAGCTTTAATTTTATTTTCTATGACAAGCTTTGCATCTATATTTCTTTGAAAATTAGGCAATACCTTTGGCTGGATATATGTTGATTTTTTTAACTAAAAGGTTGATTACAAAATCATCAAAAGAAAATACCAAATGCTTCAGCGATATTCTTTACATTTTTTGCAGGTCCTGTACAACCAGGTAAATGAATTAATATGGAGCAACATAGGAATCCCATAGAATTACCAGATACGTTACGCAAATTGCTGAGTCAGACTATCTTCCATTCTAATTACCATGGCGCCACTGGAACGCCAACTCCAGCATCTTTTCATTTATTCGTTTGTATTTTTAAAAGGAAATAAATTATGTGACTAATAGTTTGGTATTATTGTGTCATCAACTATAGCTTACTAGCGACTACATAAGACATGTTATACATTGTGACATATATGTATAGATTTAAGATAGTCTCTTAGATTCTCTATGGGACACATATCACCTAGAATCTCGGATAAATTGTTGGGTAGGCGACAAAGAGGCGATAGTTAGGCCTTTGTTGGTCATAATTTTGGCAGTCTATTAATATATGCTTGATGCTTAAAGATGTGTTACACAGTTTGCACCGGGGAGGATCACTGTTTACTGTTTGTGAAGTGGTATGAATGCGCTAGTCTTGAGTGTCCCAGGCTTAGTTGAGTTAGCACTGTTTGTAGGTGGCGGTTGTTAGTTCTTGGGCACCAAGGTAATATGTCATTTTAATAGTTAATAAATTATATTACATGTGGAACTAGATTTTATTTTCCATAGAAATCAACGTTTCGGCAGGAAACCCTTACCTTTGTCAAGATTCTAAAATGTAAAAGATTAAGAACAAACAGTTATTGATGGCTACGATGGAGCTAAGAGAATCCATAAGAATAACAGCTAGTGGAATATTAGAGGTATTTAAACATTTTATAGCTTGGTATATGGCATAAAGTTCGATTTTGAAGATGGTTCTTTCTAAGGGAAGTTTGAACATAAGATTAGACGTTGGAAAGCTGTAGCTATAGCTGAGCCTACATCATCATTAGATTTAAATGCGTTTGTGAAGATAGTAATAAAATTTGTATGTCCTTCCAAGAAATTATTATTTATTGAGATTTTAATAATTATATTAATGGGAGTATTCCGTTCGTCGAATTGGGTAAGAAAAGATACACACTCGAGTGCTTTTACTGTCCAGGGGAGAGGATGGTCAAGGTTTTTTGGGAAAACAATTGGGAAGATAATGTCTAGGGAGTTGAGTGTTATCCTCATCCTCTGGTTAGAAGTCTTGTCTGTGCGGAGTTTATTATCGTAGAAATGTTGACACTTTTGTGTAAATGTATTTCGAGATAGGGGGTGGTTTTTATTTGCTGCGATGGATATGGCATCAGAAAGTGTGAGGAGTGTACGTCTATTTTGTAATAATGGTTTTCCGTATTCGCTGTATAAACTTTTGTGGTATTAATGGTTTGGTGGTAGGTTGAGGTACCTTTTCGGTACTTAGTGAATAAATCTCATAGTAGATGCATTTGAATATACTATATTGGTTTAGATTAGTTTATCATGTTTATACTTGCGACTATTCACCAGACAGATGTAATAAACAATAACAACTTTTGCTCGCATCAATTATATTTACCTAGTTTATCATTAACACAATACCGATTCATTAATAATTATGTTTCAAATATATTTACTTAATTATGGTAAACAAGACTTGGCTCTTTAGTGTCAGTGAAGTACGTTACTTCGGATTAGCTCCGTTCGTTGTACCTTCAAGTACTAAACATTTATAATAAACACCATATACAAAATTTTAATTATTTATGTAATATTGTAAGCCTTTTTTGTTTAATACTTAATGGTTATAACATTACCACACTTTTTATTGAAGTGGTGCGAAAAGCACCAAGCACAATTCTAACGGCATCCTTATGTAGGTGGACAAGTGGTTTTAACATTGGTTTGGTTGTGGATGAGTAGGCTATTGAAACCTAGTCATTTTTGATCAAATAAGAGATTTAAACAGCATAATCAAAGTAAAATAATCTGAACTTCAATGGCGGTTTGACAGAGTTTATACTAGATTAAGTATTTTACTACGAGGTAAGTTTTTAATCAAATCACATACCTAGTAATTTTAATGATTGTTTGAATATAACTTTTTTATTGTAGAGGAAGAGATCGTGTGTACCTACTAATGTTTTCTTGTAAAATAGTACTCCAACGGATTTTGAGACTAAAAATTTGAAACTAGTATTTAGGGACCATATTTCTAAATGTTTACGAAATTTCTGCAGAATTAAGCTTGTAGTGGTTTGGGTATATGTTATTAAATGAAACTAAAAATAATGTGGGACTTATTACAGATCCCTGAGGAGTACCATTCCCCTTTAACATAAATATTGGAAGAACAGTTTTAGATTTAAGCTAAAGTATGACCTCTGATATTCTAGAAGTGTAGCTTTTCTATAATATTAAATCTCCAACATATATTAAATGCTCGTTTTAAATGTGTAATTGTTTAATTGCAAACGCTTCATGAATTTCGCTCTCTAGGTCAGGGATATTGTCGATGGCAGAACGATTTATTCGAAATCCATTTTGTTCCTTTATTAAAAGATTTGATTTTTCTAAAGTCCACAGTAGCCTAGAGTTAATTATAATTTTCCACAGTTTTCCTGTAGCACAGATGAGAGAAATCTGCCTGTAAGACTCTGGATCGGTCCAGAGTATTGGAAACCGATTAAGCTAAACAAGTTTGAGTAATTTCAGAAGATAATGTTTTGAAGGAGAAGAAAGGTGTTTTAGAAATATGCCGGAATATCTTCTGGACCAGTAGTGGCATTTTTTAAGTGATCAACAGAGAAATGAAGCTCTTCGTCGGTAATTGGAATTAGTGGTAGCGGGTAGATACTCTTGTACGATCCCACGTACGGTATGAGATAGATCTACTTCAGGTATGCAACCCTGCCCACGAGAGCCATGGCTATCCCCCAACTCCTGCCGGGGGAAGTCATGTCCCCACCCCAAGATCCCTACCAAAAACGAATAAATCTTTGGGGAACGCAATGGGAAACCACCCCAATTAACTTTCCCTAGTATAATCACACTGGATCAAGTCAATATAGAAACGGACCTTAGTCCCGGGCACCCCTTAAGTGGGGAGAGGGTGCTAAGAATTCCCCGGTTGCCACAAATATTTAGATTTAAGCATGAAAAGAAGATTGGTACATAGAATGTACGAAGTTTATTCCAGGCCGGAAAAGTGAATAACCTAATTAAAGAAATGCGAAGACTCAAAATTGACATACTTGGAAGTAGTAAAGTTAGATGGCCCAATTTAGACCAGTGCGAAATAGAAAACCACACAATATACTACTGTGGAGATACTACAACAAGAAACAAAAAACTGAGTGGCTATAAAAGTAAATAATGAAGTTAACAAATGTGTACTTAGATTTATAGAAATATCAGATAAAGTTGCAGTACTCAAAATAAATGCTAAACCAGTTAACGTGAATTTTATTCAAGCATATGCTCCAACTTCAGAAAGCTCGGAGCAGGAAATAAAAATATTCTATGAACAATTGAAAGAATCCCTAAAACATACCAAAAAACAAGAAGTGAGTATCCTGCTAGGAGATTTCAACGCCAAAGTAGGCAAAAGTGGTGTTGGCAATACTATGGGACACTTTGGACTAGGAACGCGAAATGATAGAGGAGACCGCCTTGTTCAGTTCTGCCAGGAAACGAATAGTGCAATAGTGAACACCTTTTTCCAATTACCACCTCAAAGACTCTACACCTGGAAATCTCCAGCTGACTGTCCAAATAAAATGATTAGAAATCAAATTGACTACATCATCATCAACAAACGATTTCAGAATTCCGTAAAATCCGCAAAAACATATCAGGAAGCAGATGTTTCATCAGACCATAATTTTTACTAGGACGTTTCAAACTCCACATAAAAAAAGTCCATAAAAGATAAGAACAAAAACGTCCGGACATCCAGAAGTTAAAAGATAAAACCACAAGAGAAGAAGTCAAAGAGGAGATAAACAACAAAATAAATAGCATGGCAATCTCTGAAATATTAAAACTATTTGAAACTCAAACTCCTAACGAGTCTACTGAACAAAATCTATGAAACTGCAGAATTTCCTACAGATTAGCTAGTTTCCACCTTCATCCCTCTCCCCAAAAAGGCAAATGCCACCAGATGCTCTCATTATAAAATTATAAGCTTAATGAGCCATGTACTAAAAATCCTTCTTTCTGTTATTCACTCTCGCATATATATAGAAAACTTGAAGGAAACATTAGCAGTGTTCAGTTTGGGTTTAGAAGCGGACTGGGAAGGCGAGAGGCCCTATTTTACATACAAGTATTGATACAAAGAGCTCGAGACGTAAATTGTGTGTGAAGTCTACGCATGCTTTATAGACCTTAAAAAAGCATTTGACAAGGTACAACATCAAAAATTATTTGAGATACTGAAAGAATCTAGTATTGATGAAAAAGATTTACGCCTAATTAAAAGGTTATACTTACAGCAAAGAACAACTGCACGAGTAGACAACGAAATCTCATAAGAATTCACGATAAAACGAGAAGTACGTCAGGGCTCCATTTTGTCACCGACGTTGTTCAATACTTACTCGGAAATGCTGTTCAGGGAAGCTATTGATGGTTTAAGCGAAGGTATCAAAATCAACGGTGAAATCATAAACAATTTAAGATATGCGGACGAAACGGTTTTGATTGCTCATAATGCAGAGGATCTGCAAACATTAATAGACCGTGTAGTTGAAGCCTGTGACAGATACGGCATGAAATTAACCTGTAAGAAGACCAAAATTCTTGTAATAAGTAAAAACGACGTAATACAGCACCAATTCACAGCTAATAATAAACCCTTGATAATAATCGACAAAATTACATACCTTGGATGCAGCCTAAATAAGAAATCGGACCACTCACAGGAAATAAGATGTCGTATAGAAAAGGCGAGAGCTGTCTTCAATCGCCTCAGGAAGATTTTATGTAATATGCACCTGAACATTGATATAAGAACACGAGTCTTAAGATGGTATGTATTTTCTACCCTTTTATATGGAGTCGAAGCCTGGACCTTGACGAAAGCAACATCCAAACGATTAGAAGCCTTCGAAATGTGGGGCTACCGCCGCATGCTCAGAATTTCCTATATCCATCATGTTACAAACAACACCGTGATCCAACGTTTAAATAAAGATCTGGAAATTATGCGTATCGTGAAAATCAGAAAGATGCCATACTTAGGACATGTGATGCGCAATGAGAAGTATCAACAAAGTTGTCAACTGTCAACAAAGTTGTATGTACCAACGTGATTGCCAACATCCACAGAGAATAGGCACCAAAAGAAGAAGAGGTAATTGGACTTGAGATGTGATTTTCTTGAGGTTCCACTAAGAATAAGGCAGTTCTTGAAGCGACGCTTCTATACTGGTGTATTACTTTTCTCTCTATATTAAAATGCTGAGGCGACCGTGGCGGAACTAGTGCCATTAGACGGCGTCATCACGGAACTAGTGCCACAAGATGACGTCGTCATGAAACTAGTGCCACAAGATGGCGTCATCACAGGTACCGTCACAAAATAGCGGCTCTTCAAACCGATTCACTACTCTCGATCAATTCGTTTCTAGTCATCAAATATTTATTTTAAGCAGGTTTAAATTAAAAACTGCTTGAAAAATAACTAACAAAAAACTGAAACTAATAGAAAAGTAAAAAATTAAAAGAATATCTGTCAATTTTTTTGATTTGATTCGCAACGATTGTCACAATTTAAAAGTTATAAATGTCATCCGATTAGTAACAATATTAAATCATATTTTTAAATTTTTAACAGACTCCTCGTTTTAAAATAATTTTATGTGAATACAGACTTCACAGACGAAGTAGACACAGGAGCCAGAAAATAAGGGGTAAGAAAGTAAAGAGTAGGCGTGATGCTCATCTCCCGCGAAGAAATAAAACAACTATTAAAAATATCCAGCAAATTAAGTACGAGGACCAGACAACATTACCAACAGAGCCCTCAAAAATCTGCCGGTGAAATCAATAGTGTACATCGCAAACAAACTCAGTGGTATAAGACTAAACTACGTTTAAGATACTTCCCGGATATATGGAAAGAGGCTCACGTTATTATGATAGAAAAACCTGGAAAAAATGTAGCTTTTCCACACAACTATAGACCGATAACTTCACTATCATCAATAAATAATATCGCAGAAAGTCTCTACGATTAACTGAACATATTTATAACTAAAGGGTTCAACGAAAAAATGTATACAGCTGCAGCCTTCCTAGATGTCAGCAAGGCCCTTGATTGAGTCTGACACAAAGGACTGCTATATAAAATGCACAAATATGGATACAATGAAACGATAAATAATATGTCTTGTTGCCTCATACCTGACCAACAGGAGGTTCAGAGTTCGTATAGGGTCTACTCTGTCCGAAGTCGGAACCCTGGAGGCATGTGTACTGCAGGGAGCAGTGCTGCCGCCTTACCTCTATACCATATAGACCGCTGATACACCGACCGAACCCAGATCGTTATTGAGCCTGTATGCTGACGATACTGCCATAGTATCCAGCAGCAGAGATCCGGATATAGCCAGCAATTATCTACAAAACGCTCTAAAAAAAACTACAAAGATGGTGGATAAAGTAGAAAATCACAATAACCCCGATAAAATATAGGCGGTTATGTACTAAAAAAGAAAAAGTAGAAAAAACAGAAAAATATGGATAGCAAACACTCCAATAGAATGGAGTAATGCAGTAAAATATCTAGGTGTAATACTAGACAAGAAACTAACATTCACAGAACACGTTAAACAAACTGTTTATAAGTCAAAAGCGCTTTAAAGTCAACTCTCTGCTCTAATAGGCAGGAGAAACAAATTAAGATTCCAATAAAAAATCAGAATGGCAAATAGTGTAATACTATCGACACTGGAGTATGAATCAGCAGCATGGGGCCATCCCTGCAAAACCAACAGGAAGAAGATCCAAACAACGCAAAATCAGATAATTAGAGATGCCTTGAGTACCTGTAAGGTACGTATATAGGTAATCAAAACAATATGAAATCTTTAACAGCCTAAGAAATCATCCAAATAGGAGATTAAGAAAGTTGACTAGCTACGACGAAAACAAGAGGACGATACATAGACGGCCAAAACATCAAATCGCAGGATACAGGAAGTACAGGACCCATGAAGAATCGAGATAGCCAAGCGGTAGTCAAACACAAGTAGTAGTAAGCAAATAGAAGGTAAACAAAAAAATACTCCAGCGAGAGGGTATACAGCTGGGAATGCACACAACACTCTACGCACACACCTAGGGAAAGTTAATTTAGTAAAAAAAAACCCTTACCTTCTATCAAGTCGCTTCCCATAACCATCTGTGACCCATAAGTGAATAACTGAATCTTTGTCAGACAAACTCAAACTCAGTAGCTAGGTATAAAAGGCCCGTCAGACTTTTTGTACAGCCACTTAGGCATAGGCACCTAAGGTAGGTCGAAAAAGACCTTAGTCGCGAAAACTGAGCATCGAGGTCATGTGTGACAAACATAGGCTCGATGGCTAGGCCTTTCGGGTGCTCAGCCGGCTATGAGATCAAAATTTATTTTGCCAAATCGGCGGCTGAGTAAACGAACACACACATATTTCGGACAGAGAGACATCAACATAGTTTGATGGCTCTCTATTTGAAACACACACCTTTTTTTCGGGACCAAGTCCCATAGTCATGTTAGAGTAACATATCTAGAGTCAGTAAAGTAAATAGGGAGAAAAGCCGATATGTGTGCTACCCCTACAGATAGGTGGCTTATCCATAGTCAACAAAAACAGAGGGTATATATATATTCTGAAAAATTTTCGTGGTTACAATTAACCCTAGTAATACTATTACTAGAATTAATATTAAACTCAACTATTTCGTGTCATCTTTCATTAAATAGTCTAATGTCGGAGATCAATTTAAGTCGCTTCTGGGATATGGAAAAAATTCCAAGGGACAAAATTTTGTCGCCTGAAGAAAAGGCATACGAAGAGCATTATGAATGTTACACTACTCGGGATATTACTGGTAAATATGTACGTATGTAAAATAAATTATGTACGATAATTAGTAAGCTAATTACTATTTAAATGGAAATAATCCACAATTAAAAGTTAAAGTAGGTTTATTGACGTTTCAATTTCCACTACGGAAATTCGAAAATTAGTAAGTTCATCTGATTTTTCCAGTAATCTAGTAAAAAATATTCGCGAACCTTTTTTATGCCCTGATACCGTTTTTCGAAGCTTGAAAAATCTGTTTTAGGATTATATATATTTAAAAAAATTTCATATGTCATTAAAGATCGCTTGGCATTACCGAGTTTGACATTCAGGGCTTTAATTACTCCTTTAATTTAAATTGTTCTAATATATATACTTAAATAAAAAAACAAGAATACAAACAAATAACCAAAAAAACTAAATTCTGTCACGACAAAATGGTAATTAACAATTTAAATTATATGCTGAGTTTATTAAATTACTACTAATTAATTTTGAACAAACTCGAAATAGAGGGGATACTCTGTTTTATGAGCAGTGAAAGGAATAAAATAACAAGAATGGATTAATTGAATGGTTCGATGACTTAGTTTGAATTGCTGATTTCGATATTTAGATATGGTATTTCTGCTGAATGACACAAGAATAGGACGAACGATGTGCGATGAATCCTTAAGAATTCCGACGAAAAGGCGATAACTTGTTATGTGTCCAACAAAAGTATGCAACCTATTCTTAAATTAATATTATTGTGTTCATATATGTTTGATTAATTTAAATTACAAATGATTAAAATTATATTTAATTTGTAAATAAATAAAGTGAAATGCAGATCAGTTGTTTCAATTTTCCTATGTTCTCTCTTAAACGACTACTTTCCTTTAGCACCAGCTTTTAATTCCCCGAGGGTGGTTGCTATTGGAAGTTTTTACTGTATTATGTATATTTTGTTAAATAGCTGACTTATATGTTCGGGTTTCATTAATTTCAGCATACATATTATTTTTCCCTGGCGTCTTACTGTTTTTTTTAATGTTGATGATATTTTTCCCTTCTGATATTAGTATAAGTAGTCCTGAAAAGTCAATTAGATTTGGTATAGCTGGGTCTATCATTGGGACACATGGATTTAATATATTTTTATTAGCCTAGTGTTTTATGCCTGCGATATCCTGTAATCTGTTTAAACTTCAAATAATTCATGTTGCTCATATAACCTAACCACTAGGGTGGAGCTCAAATTTATTTTCGAATGAAAAACTTAAATGACATTTTTTCGTATTTTCAGTCTGAAAAGTGCCCCAAGGTGATTGAAATTTTGTAATTCTGTAAAAAATTTTTTAATTCGACAGAGTCAACGATAATGTTTTTTATTCATTTATTTGAGCTATTAGGATTATAAATAATACGAAGAAGAAAAGAAATAATACAAAAAAAAAAATTATGCTTACAAATTCAAGAATAACATAAAAAATCATTATGAATGATAGTCTTTCCTACTGTCAAAATTAGGCATCAAAAGGCATGATTTCAGCTTATTCTTAATAAATCCATCTCTCCTCTGTGGTCCACAGACGGCAGCACTTGCTTCTGTAACTAATTTGACATACCTTTCAGTGGATTGTGTGTGACACGGAATTTTTCTAATATTATTCAGGATTTCATTTTCGACAAGCTGTGGCTCTATGATGGCCTGAGATATTATTTCGGTACTGACACTTTTCGTTAGTAGAGGTTCTGTCTTGGTTTTCCAATCCATCATATCGATATAATTATGAGCATCCATATTTAAAGTAGGTACTTGAAAAATACGCAAGGCTCCGATCTTTGATGTCTCCCTGATCTTCAATATTCTGCGGAGTGCAAGTTCTCTGACGTACTCTCTGTTGTCGGCTAACATTCCTAGTAGTAAATTCTCTGAATGGCCAAAGAATGCATTTTTCTGTATGACTGGGTCTATAATATTCTTCAAATGGTTTGGCAAATAGCGCGACAGTTATATCGTATCATATAAATGTTTGGCATCAAAAATACACATTGGCTCAGTCTTGATTCTGAACCACATAGGAGCATAGACCGTTAAAATAAATGTGCTTAGTATAATTAGGGTTTCTGACAGAGTTTCACTTGAGACATATAATCTCAATATCCGGTTCGCCATTGTCAACCATCTAGAGTGAACTAGTTTACCTGGATTTTTTTTCGCAAAGTTTTCATCACAATGTCCACTATTGATATACTGACATATTTGTAGTAGATACAGTTGATCGGTGCTTAACTCTTGTGTCGATTTGGTAATATCGAGTAACGCACATTTAATTGCATCAAACAAAACAACTGGTAACACTTCACAGTTAGTAACTGCCTTGCCAATGGGACCTGTGAAACCTTTTGGTTCACTTGTAGTGCCATCTAAATGTTGAAAAAGGTGACGCAATGGCAGTGCATTAGCGTGTATTTGGCATACGAGCCATTGGAGGGGACGTTGAAACTTGATTTCCAATAAACGAATAACGCCACCTTTAATTCCTGTGTTCACGGCAGTCCCATCACAACCAATAGCCATTATTTGATTTGCATCGATGGACGTGGAGGCAAGGAATGTCAGAATAGAGTTGCAAATCGTTTTGGCGTCACCAGTTTTCAAAGAAATATGGCCTAGGTATTCACAGTCCGGTTCTTTCAATATGGTAATATGCTCCTCCTGAATCACTCTTTTACGACCATCTTCGTGTATTAACGTTTTATCTTTTCTACCATCGTAACATAATCCGATGATAGCACCAAAAATTGTAGGTTTACCTGTCAATGTATCCCTAGCTTTAGAACGAGCTTGTCGAACTCTACTTCTATCTATAACTTGTGATGAATCGTTTTCAGTAATGGAAAGCTGCAGAAATGATTGCAGCTCCAGCACGATCTGAAACCCCATAACGATCTAATGTTCTGGCAATAACTGGAAATGTGACATCAGTCATAGTGAGTGAAGAAGTGCAAATAATTGATTGCGATTGGAAGTCCTCAATGTCACCGTTTTTCTTTAATGTATCTGACTGTTTAACATTCAGTCGTATCTTTGAAGTTGTAGGTGATTTGGAAGTACTAGGAATGGATTCCACATCTATTTGCAAGGCTCTTTGTTCTTCACGTTGCTTTTGTAGGTGTAATCTATGTAAATTCACCTCATTTTTTTTTTGTCGCTTTACGATCTAAACTACCAATAATCATTTTACGGTCAGTTCGTTGGTCTATTAAGAAATTTTGTTCTGGTATTAGAATTTTTCGGTTTCTAGGACAGCTGCAATCTGTGAACTCTAAACATTTGCAAGTAGCAATATCAAACAATTACTTGCTATCCTCACCAAACTTAAACAGCTTCTCTTTGTAACCAACTTCGTCCTTCCTGCCTTTATATTGTTTCAATAATGTTCTATACTTATCGTGGTAAGCTATAACTCTGGCTAATATTGTTTTGTGTTCTACAATGGGTATTAAAGCTCTGCGCCACATCTCCTCTACTCTTTCCGTCACAATTTCACTGGTTTTCAGCACACAGATGTTATACTGTTTTTTATAGCTTTGGGATACGAATATAAACAGCTTCATCATATCTTTATACGTAGGTAACACATTTTTAGGGAGCTCACTACCAGAACCAAATATTGGACAAGTTAGTTCACTCCGGAGTAATGCCATAGTTGTAATCTAATTATAGTAACTGAATTCACACAAAATTTGTCGCAACACTAAACTTTGACGATTGAGCTTGATGCTATAGAAAACGATACTAAACCAACCGATTAACGAAACAGTACTAAATAGTGAATACAAAAGATGTACCTACTACCTACTTAGAATTGAAATAGAGTGGGAGAGTAAAGGTCGACTTCTGTGACAGGTAATAACTGGTTGGTATCTCCGTTAGGTAGGGGGCTGGCCCGAAATTCAAAATAGATCGATTTCAGTGGCACCGGGGCAGTTATTCTGATGGAAATAGCAAGAAGTGTTAATGAAGTTTTCGTTTCATATCCTAAGACCGGATTGATACCGCACCCCACGCATTTAATTTTTTTTTTTTTTATAACTTTCAAAATTTTATATCACGTTGGGGCAGATGTCAGAGTGGAAATATAAAAAAATGACAATAAACTTTTCGAATACTGTCCCTCAGTAGCATCGATTCCGCACCCCGCGTTTGTGAAAATCGTTATTTTATTTTTCTCCATATAACAGCGCTCCACCCTACTCACCACCTCTTGACATTATTTTTCTAGTCACTTTTCTTTTGGTTGTCTTATTTTATATCCTATACCCCTTGATTGTGTTATTTGGACTATTACCTACAATATTATGGGATTATAATAAAAAAACAATTATAGATCCCTAGAAATGCTCTAGAACAGAATACTAAGTAATATTGTTATAATTGGAGCAACGATTTACATAATGCTCCAAGTCGCATCTATCCCAAATAAGAAAATAATGCCACCAAAGGGCATGAACAGAGACTCCACGATCATCCCAACATTGAAGTACTCCAACTTCGTAACGACCAACCCATGCAAAGGTTCAAACGAACATTTGAATTTGTGTCTGTGATGAGTTAGCCTAATACAAAGATAATGCTGTGCATTCTATCCTCATCAATTAAGTAAGCTGTTAGTAATAAACCGAGTAAGTTCTCTGTAGTGTAGGTACAAAAATAAGATTAGTAGTTCAAGTAAAACATCTACAGACAGACCACAAGTAACGTCTGTAAATCTATAATCTATAGTACAAACTTTCTTTGTGAATTTAGTACTTATAAATTAAAACGAATAAAATTATATCTCCGAACGAAGCTAACACGTTAACTGCGTTCAGAGATAGTTATAAACTTACGTTTACTGCGTTACCTCAGTAACCCCTAGGCAAAAATTTTTGTAACTCTTGTATTATTTTAAATTATTCCTGCCCCCACACCCTCTCTAATCTTGGATCCGTCTGTATACATCCGTCAGTCTTTATTTTACCCTGTTGGTTATGGTACACCTTGTTTCTTTATATATTTCTCTCTGGAATAGACACCCTTTATGATATCTTAAAATTGTATTGTTTTCTCATGTGACTAGTTCTGCAGTAAAGGGTCGCTTCGTCACAGTCCTTGTGATATTCCTATGTTCTCTACCTTTGTTGTGAATATTTAATGATTGTTTTATTTTGTAGATTCCTAATCTTGCCTTACATTGTATTATCAAATGCAAGGAAGGCAGGCCTAGTACAGTCTCAAACAAAGTAGCAAATTGATATACAAAATTGACCTACCCTGAGGTTTCGTGACCTGGGACACTGTATGAATGCACTGTTTAAATTTGACACTAATAGAAATCACCCGTCTTGTAGTAAAGAATAACTTTAAATTAAATTAATGAAAACATTTATACAAGGTGGAAATCACTTATGGAATGAAATTATTTTTGTCCCTGTTTTAAAAATTATAAAGTATGGTCCAAGCTTTATTTTTACTAGAGCGCCCTGTATATTTTTATATATATAGCCCTGTATATATAGCGTCTATTATGAAGATTACAAGGTAAAATTTTGCAATTATACAGTGTGGAAACCACTTTATAAGTATATATAATCCTAAACCCATTTACCCTAAGCTGTCGGGTGTAATGTCTTTAGTTAGTTGCATGTACAATTTTTCTCCATTGCTTCTTATTCTTTGCTTGGTTTCTTGCTTGTTCTTTTCTGATTCCTCGTGTCTGTAGTATTGAGGTTACATTATCATCCCATGTCTTCATTGGCCTGCTCCTTGGTGTCTTTGGTTTGTCTTCTGGCTTCCCATACTTTTTTAACTGGTCTTTCTTGATTCATTCTAACCATGTGTCCATACCATCTCAGTTGGGCCTCTTCAATTTTTTTAATAATTGGTTGGACCTTAAAATATTCTCTGACTGCCTCATTTCTAATCCTGTCTAACCTGGTTATACCCATTATTCTTCTAAGAAACTTCATTTCTATGCTCTGTATTTTCGATTTTAATTTATCAGTAAGCGTTCCACTTTCACTACCAAAAGTTAAAATCGGTACAAACACCGTCTTGTATATGGTCACTTTGGCTTTTTGGGATACTTTTTTTTTCTGTAAAAACGTACTTTTAATTGCGTGGTACATCGAGCAGCACTTTCTATTCTGGAACTTATTTCAGTTTCTTCAGTTCCTGTGTTCTCTATTTGTACTCCCAAGTATTTGTAAGTATCGACTTGTTCAAGTGTATTTCCGTTAAGTGTTATCTTCGTTTGTTTTCTATTTTTTACACATACCATTACTTTCGTCTTCTCATTATTGATCCTCAAATTTCGTTTAATAAGTGCAGCGTTCCATACTTGTAAATTTCGATTGAGTGTTTCTTCATTTATCCCAAATATCACTAGGTCGTCTGCATATGCACACTCTGAGATCCACACTGCTTCTAGATTTCCGGCATATAGTTTCAATGTTTCTGCTCTAGTTTCTTTAATTATGTCATCCAAGACAATGTTAAACAGTATGGGGCCTAGGACTCCTCCTTGACGTAGACTCTCATTTACTATGAACTCTTCGGATTCCATATTATCGGTTCTGATTCTGTTCCTTGTATGTCTATATATACTCATAATGGCTTGACTGAGTTTGATTTTCACACCTTTCTTTTTTAAACATTATGTCAATCACCTTCCTTGGAGTACTATCAAATGCCTTTTCTAAGTCTATAAAGGCTTGGTATAACTCAGTGCTTCAGTCCCGTGCGTTTTGTATTAGTTTTTTGATAGTAAAAATGTGATCTTGGATACTTCTGCCTTTTCTAAGTTCACTCTGTGATTGTTCCATTTTAGAATCAACTTCTTGTAAAAGACGTTTTTCTAGTATTCTCTCATATACTTTGGATGAGATGCTCAGTAGTGTTATTCCTCTGTAGTTACTACATTCGCGTCTGTCTCCCTTTTTGAAAATAGGTAGAATACCTCCCACTTCCCAATCTTTTGGTATTTGCCTCTCACTCCATGACCTATTACATACTTTTGTTAGCAGTTCAACGCCCTTGTCGCCCATGTTTTTAAGTATTTCTGCTTAAGGCGACTGGATTTTATCAAATCCAGTCGCCTTACCTATCTTAAGCTTTTGTATGATTTCTTTTGTTTCTGCTATAGTTATTTCGTCTTAAATTTGGTCTTCTTGCTCTACCTCTTCTGGTTCTTCTGTGATAATGTCTACATCATTTTGGATATTCAGTAGATCCTCGAAATATTGCTTCCATCTATCTAGGATGTGGTCATTCTCATGCAGTAAGTGTCCTTCTTTGTCCCTTATTTGCTTTGTTGTTTGTGGAGTTTTTTCGGTTTTTAAATTCTTCAGGGTTTTAAAGAATAATTTTTCGTTAGAGTGGTAGTCTTCTTCCATGTTATTTCAGAATTTTTTCCAACTTTTCAGTTTCGCTGCTAGTACCATATCTTTGACTTTGATTCTTTGTAGTTTGTATATTTGGTAGTTGTCTGCGGTTCCGTTTTTTAAGTAGTTTTTCCAAGCTATCTTCTTGGACTTACTTCTGCTTTTATTTCATTGTTCCACCAGTTTGTACAGTACACTTTTTGACTCTGTTATTTCTTGTTATTCCGCATGCTTGTTTACCACCGTTTAGGAGTGCTTCTTTTAGTATTCGCCAATTTTGGTGTAAGTCACAGTCATGTTCAGAGTGCTCTGTTAGGTAGTTTTTAACGTAGTTTTCAAACTTGTTTGCTGTCTCCTTATCCGTTAGCTTATGTGACCTGATTACTTTTATAGTGGGTGTATCATGAGCTTGTTTTCTTGGTCTCTTGCGTTATTGATTCTTGTCGTACTACCAAGCTGGTCCTGGCTACAACTAGATAGTAGTCACTATATATTTCAGCTCCTCGTTTTACTCTTACGTCTTTAATGCATTGCCTCGATGATCTATTTACTATAACACATAGTCTATGATGGATCTTTCGCCTCTACTTTTGACTTCCCTTGTATATTTATGATAGATTTATGATTATGTATGATTTATGATTATGTATATTTATGATTATTTATGGTAGATCTCCCACACGATACACGGGCCATATTGTTGCTACCATTGGCGCTCCATTGTCAGAATGTGCTAGAATGGCAGAAGATAGAAAAACGTGGAGGAACATTGGGAAATTTAGCTAATAGCTTCATGATATCACGATACCTGCATCAGGTTAACGACTAAGAAGAAGAAGAAGTATATTTATGTACATCTTTGTGTTTAAAAAATGTCATTATTTTTAAATTATTTTCTCTGCATATATCAATAATACGATCCCCATTGTCATTTTTTATTTCTTCTCCATATGGTCCTAATACATCTTGGGTATGTTCATCTCTTACACCCACTCGACCAATTAGATCCCCTAGTATTGCCTTTTAAACTGTCTATTATTTCTGAGGCCTTATCCCAGAATAGGTCTTTGCTAGCTGCTCTTTCGTCATCATTTATTCCATACATAACGATGATATTGACTAGTTTGTGTTTCGCAGTTACCAGTCTTATCTTTAGAATTCTTTCGGAAATGCATTCCCAATCTTGAATATTCTTTATTAGGTTACTGTGTATCAGGCAGCCTACCCCTTCTTTTGCTCTTTTGCTAAGTGACACTCTACTGGTGATGAGGAAGTGCCCATTTTCTAAGTGGAAACCACTTACGGAATAAAATTGTTTGTCCTTATTTTATAAAATAATAAAAAATGCTTGGACACGTCATCTTTTAAATTCAAATGTTCGCTTTTTAAACATAAATTTAAATGTACAGGGTTATCTACGCAAGGTTAGGATAGTCCATATTCTTTATTTTTTGTGAAATACCCACTACATTTTTATGTTTTTAAAATATCTTTAACAACCAAATCTTAACAAACTATATTGTGTAGGGTCTGTTATGAATCGTACAAGGTGAAATTTTGAAATTATGTATAATTGTCGTGTTTAAAAAGCATACATCTGAATTTAAAAGTTGACTTTTCCAAGCCTGTTTCTTTTTCTTCTTGTTTTTTGATCTCCACCTAATAGGTATTTGACCAGCACATATGTTTGATTATCCTTTTTAAGCGGGGACTCTCCTCACAGAGCAAGCGTGTTTCATAATTTTCTAAAATAAACACACAACCAATTTTATTCGATTAGTGGATTTCACACTTTAAAATTTCAAAATTTCACCCTGTATTATTCATATTAGACCCTACATAATATAGTTCGTTGAGATGTGGTTGTTCCTCAGCTTTTGAAAATATAAAAATATACAGGATATTCCATTAAAAATAAATAATATGGACTATGCTAGGCTTACGTGAATCACCTCGTACATTTAAACTTATGTTTAACAAGCGCACATTTATTTTATTCCATAAGTGGTTTTCACCCTGTATATATCATTATTGAGAAGTAAATATATCGAATATCGTGTGGTGAAAAAAAATTAAGCAATTCGAGTAAATACAAATATAATACATAGTAACATAGCATCTTAAGAAGCTACGTATTCTCTACTGTTGTATATGGAGTTACGGACGCAACCGAAAGAAGACAAGCCAGCTTATAGATGTGGTGTTATCGAAGAATGTGGAAAATATCAAAAATACAATACGTAACAAATAGGGAAACATTATAAAAGATTAAAAAGAAAAATAAATACTCAACACTATAAAGGATAGAAAAATGAGCTACTTTGGTCACATTTTAAGAAATTAAAAATATGAATCCACAAGGAAACTAAATTCCTGTAGTTGGCTGTATACCATGTATCACAAAAATTTTATTTTAAAAAGGTATAATATGAGTTGATGCGATAGGTTATACAAGGAAAAGTGGAAGGAAAAAGAGAACCGGGGAGACGACACACGTCCTGGTTGAAAATTTTATAGCAGTTGCAGATAGAGTAAAATGGGCCAATGTCCTTAAAAGATGAGATAAACGAAGAAGAAGGAACATATTCTTACATTACATTACAAATATGTAGTTTTATACTACTTAAAGTAAGTAATTTAATAAAGAGTGTTGAAAGATTTGGTCGACAAAATGTTATTCCACTGAGTACCGAGTGAATTGAAATAAAAAGTATATAATTTAAAGAAGCTTAGATAAACGAAAAATAAAAAAGGGATAATAAAATGTTCAATACACAAGTTTTTAACTAAAAAAAAAGAATAATGTGTCTGCGGATAAATCATCTGGTTTCTGTTAATTATGAAAATAGATTTATAAGAATTTGCGTAAGAAGAATTTCATAGACATTCCTCATTTGATCACTTTTCTCTAAATGATCACGGATATGTCTATTACAAAGATTATAACAAAAATATATTTTATAATGCACACCTAAATTAATTTGTACTTTTTCTAAATCAAATAGAATAAATAACCTTAGATACTAACGTGCAACCCTAAATAGTTTGTTTTAATATAAAATTGAGCACTTTAGGCTAATTAAATCAAGAATTTACTGTACTATCGTATCCTAACACGTGCAGTTTTATAATAAGTACATACAATTAAGCCTCAAGGGTACTAAAATAGACTTTAATTAATACTTACTATAATCAGCCAAACACAGTGTACTGAGTAAAACCACCCCTAGAAACTTAAACGAAACCTTCATTGTCGCCACATTTATGTCATAAACGGAAGTTCTTGTAAAACTAATTTTGGCTCGGTTTAAAACAAACACTGCCAGCACAGTCTCCCTAATAGTAACTAACGAACCGTTGTCTGTGTAATACAAAGCTCTCGAAAATCGACATGTTAATGATAAGAAGTTCAAAAGGTCAGATGCTTTGATTGGTTCGTGATCAGTAAATATTAATAACAATTATCTAAGCCTGTGCACAGCAATTTTCTGGGAACTAATTTTGATTAATAGAGAATCATTCTGCGTAAATATTTAGTGTGGTCATAATAATTGACATAATGATTATCGTACTCATTTAACTGTTAGAGAATTTTCGTGTTTGATCATTTATTACTGGTATTACAAAAATATGGGCGATATTTCTTTAGATGAAAATTCTATCACATCCCTAGGATACATACAGTGGTTTACAGCTTAAATGACGCAGACGCTATTCAATAAAGCAAGCTTGTGTCAGCGGCTCAATATTGATTAGAAAAAAATTAAGTACTGAAATTAAATTACTATAAGTCTTCTAAAATAGCATAAACTATTTTTTGGGTTTTAAATATACCATAATTAAATAACAATAAATATTTAATTATTTTATGTATGATTTTGATGTCACGGCAGAAAATGATGCAGATAAGATGAAGCATTACACAACTTATCAATTTGAAATTTGCGAAGTAGGCATTGCATAAAATTCATATTGCAGTTATTTTTATGCTTAATATGACATTTAAAAGTTTTTGTTTTAATTTAGAATTGCCGCATCAACCATTAAAGGTTATTAGCGGGTGTTACAGATTTTACAGTTACAAAATATACTAATTACAAATTAAATTACAAAATTACAAAATATTATATATATAACTATTAAATTTTATGTAATAAACCTATGTCCTTAAGGAATTTAATTGTATTTGATACATTACAGTTTAAAATATCTTTAAGTTTCTTTGCTTCTTCTGGTATGTTGTTGATGGCTCTTTCGTAGGAATGAAGAGGGCATTCAATCAATGTATGCTGGACAGTTATTGGACATTCACAGTAGGAACATTCAGGAGGTAGGTCGTTTGTTTTGAGGTGCTGGTGATTTAACGCTGTATGTCCAATTTTTAATCGGTTTATAATCACCTGTTGCCTTCTATTTTCTGTAAATTGCAGTTTAGTGCCAATCCTAGTTTTAACATTTTTAAGTTTAGCCGTAGTAGAATTCCACATTTGTTGAGCAGTATATCACTAAATGGAATTGTTGTTATTATTTCGGTTTGCTCGTCAGTAACAGGTTGCTTTGACAATTCATCAACTTTTTGATTTCCTGCGATATTTGAGTGCGACGGTACCCAAAGAAATTTAATTTTTGCATGTCTGTTTTGTAGGTGGTAAAGTGCCAATTGTATTTGTTGCAAAATAGCATGTGCTGGATATATTTGCCTTTAGCTCTGAAGAACACATAAAGAATCAGTAATGAGAAGAAAGTTTCAGCTTGCATGACTCTTACATACTTCTAATGCCTTTAAAATGGCGATTGGTTCTCACGTAAAAATGCTGCAGAATTGAGGAATATTAATTGCATATTCAGTATTTCCTAGTATAAAGGCTATTTTCATGTATATTTTCAGTTCTTGATGCATCAGTAAAAATCTTGTTATAGCTAGTTGTTAATCATTATAGGATTTGTGGTACTCTTTGGATGGGCCGTGAGGAATATGTCAATAGTGGGATAATTAGTAGTCCAGGGAGGTATAGTTCGTTGTGTACGGTAAAAATGTGTCAATGAAGGACAACAGTCGAATCTGACCATGTGTAAATTCTACTAAACAGGATACTGAGACTTTGCAGTATATAAGATATTAATTTACTAAGAATTACTGTTGCACTGAGCTCAAGACGAGAAATAATTTCTACCCTAGGTAGAGATACCTTTGTTTGAGATAAAAGAAAATAAGTTTTGATGACTCCTGTATCATAACAAATACGAAGGTATGTACTAGTAGAAGATCCACGTAAAGCGACGTCGCAAAATCCATGGAGCTCACAGAAAACAATTCCATTTAAAGGAATATGACGTGTCTAAGTTTTCTATACCAGTATAGGCAATTCAATTTTAAATTGTTCCCACCTTGAAGAGCTTTTTTTGGGAGGTAAAAATATTCAAAAGACCTCTGGGAAGGTGTTCCAGCTGTATTGGATTTAGACGACTACGCCTACCGCTTACCGTAGCTGACCGCCAACCAACTAAACTCACCCCCTCTTTCTCCAACCAACGGGCCTGGAATCACTCTTAGCCAGCATTACCGTCTGACCCGTCAGCTTTACTCGTACCTCCCATCTGTCGCTCTTCGTCTGCGCTCCGTGATTGTCATGCCATACCAGTCGCGCCACCCTACCCACGTCCGCACCGGACTTAGTTTGTAAAGTAATCATCCTTGTGCAGAGCGATAGGCAGGAAGGGTCGATCGCGCGTTATTTCAACCATGTCCAGAAAGATCAGACAAGCAACTACAGAAAATCATACTCCATCCCTGGGAATTGGTCCACTTATTTCTCCATCTACAACATCCCTTTACTTAGTAATAGGCTGCTCCAAAAGAATACACACACCGTACACTAGATACAAGTAGAAACAAAACAATGTATGTAAATTGATTTCTGCAATGTAGTCAAACTCTTTGAGAATTCATTTAAGATTTCGGCATCAGTAGTGGGAGCTGAATAGTGGCTCACCCCACTTTCTTGCAGTCTCTTCTCTTTCTCTTTCTTGTGTTTTTTTGGTTTCTGTCACAAAACCAATGAACAAGCTAAAAATTATTTTGTTTTCAATTGCTTTTTCAATTAGTTCATGTGGCTCTCCCAGATGTGACCCCAGGCCCAGCTGCAGCATGGTTCGCCCCACATTGTATGCAGGGCATACGAATACCACATAATGCACGTCATTCACTACTCCACACTCGGGACACAGATCATCCTTGGTCTTCTTTATTGTATATGTATAATACCGGAAAGATCCATGCCCCGTCATAAATTGGGTGACGTAGTAGTTGACATGTCTGTGTTTACACTCATACCACCTTACTACATCTGGGACAAGGGCCCTCGTCCAGGCAGCCTTGTCTGTTTCTCTTGATCATTAGTCCTGCCACATCTCCAGACTCCTTTTTCTTTCTTGTGTTCCTGACCCCAAAACTCCGTTGCTCCTTTGGTGCATCCGAACTCTCTCATTACCAAGGATATGCACCAGCACAACACCGGCCACTACTTGTAAGGCAATAGTTGATATGGTAATGTATGCACTGCATAACCTGATCAATTGTTTCCTTTGTGTCCTAAGAATCATTTCTTTATATTTCGTTTTCTTGAGGATCTCATGCCACAGTGGGGCCCCATATAGTAAGATGGACATGATTGATTGGAGGATAACTAATCTTTTGTATGACCCGTGCTCTCCAATATTCGGCATTATCTTATTAAGGGTCGAGGTCCTCTCTTCCGCCTTCTGACATCCCTCTTATATATGGTCTCTGAATGCCATTTTGTCGTCTAGTATGATTCACAAATATTTTACGGTTTTTTGGGGTTTTAGGCCTCCGAATCGAAAATTTACGTTTTATCGGTCCCTCAAGATGATTACTTCTGTCTTTTTTACTGCAAGTTTTAGCTCATTTCTCTCTATCCATCTCGAATTTTTGTCTATTGCTTCTTATACTTTGTTTATAACGCCGCCATTCATATCTTCTATAAGTAGGGCTAGGTCGTCTGCTTATCCAATACCTTTACTCCTTGTATTTTGGTTACTTCTAGTATCCATATATATATATATATATATATATATATATATATATATATATATATATATATATATATATATATACCATATATATATACCATACCATACCATATATATATATATATATATATATATATATATATATATATATATATAATATTTCATATTTGGGTCCCAGGACTGACCCTTGGATCTTATTTTTCTTCGATATACATAGGCTTCTTTGCGTTAGGTAGTCCTTTATCATATTCCGAGGTCCCAAGTTCGCCAATTTTGTCTACGATGAGACCCCAGTTCACTAAATTGAAGGCGTTTTTGATGTCCAATAAAACAAATACCACCCATCTCTTTTTGCTTCTTTTCACCGCGTGTCTTATCCAGATCGTGGCGTCAACTGCTGATCGACCTTTTCTAAATCCGTATTGTCGGTTGGATAGAACTCTCTTACCTGTCAACTCTCCTTCCAACTTTTTCTTGACAAGATTCTCATAGAACTTGCCGAGGCAATCCAGAAGGCATATACCCTTACATTCGAACGTATTATGTCCGAATTTTAAGAATTTAATCAACGTGTTGGATTATAGCGCTCCATTATTAGGCACCTTACCTACCATATTTTTATTGACCGATGTCTCCTCATTTGTTCCGCTCTAGCTGATCTCACCGCAATTGTTGCTACTTGTTGGCTCCATTTATTTTTTCAGAGAGCTCTAACCTCTACGTTGTCTTTGGTGATGCCTGTCCATTTCTGGATGGCTCTTTTTAGGATACTTTCATTTACGGATGGGTCAATGATAGTGACCCTGAAGAGGTATTCTTTTCTTCTCACGGTCATGCTTATTCCGATAACTTTATAATTTAGTTCCTGCCTGAGTTTCTCAGCCCTCTTTCCCTGTTAATTTTACCAGTATATCTCCCCCGTTGGTTTTTTTTACCTGGTCTACTTTCAGGCCAGTTTTTGTCACGTTCACCTTGTCATTAATTTTTTTAATGCCGTCTGTGTATGACATACCACCAGTATATATCAAGAGGGCTTCTTCTGCTTCCTTTATTTTGCACGCTTCTATCCCTCTAACCAGAAACCCCCATGTGATCTCCTCACTCTCCCTTCAAATTCTAGGGCACTTCTCTTTCTTCCCTTTTCCTACGAGACCACTAGCACTTGTTTTATTTTTTTCTCCCCTTGTCTGACAATTTTTATAATCCCAATCCCCTCCGTTATCTTTTCCCAATTTGGTGACGAAGGTATACCATTTTTTCATTACTTTGGAGGTTCTTATTCTGTTTTCGATAAATTCAACCTCTCCTTCTTCACATCCCTCCATTATCTCCGCCAGTTCTTTGCTAACTTTTTTATGTTCGACTCCCCTTGCGTTATCTCCTTTTTTGTTATTATTAAACAATCGGTATTTTCAACAGTTTCCTGTAGACCTGCTCGTTCCCATTTTGTTTTTGGTATACTTCTTCTTCGCACTTGCCTTTGAATATACTCCTAAAAGTATTCTCATTTCCTTCTTTATTTATTACATTTTTTATCATCTGCGTTTCCTTACTTTGTGTTTTGTGCTCTATTTTTGTTTTGCATTGTTCGCATTTAAGCTCTTTTGTTTTATTTAAATCTCTGGTCTTGTTGTTTAGAGACTTGATTTTCCCTACTAGTTTCTTAATTGTTGTTTCTATTTTCCCTCTTATTCCTAGGATATTAGCAGTTCTGTGAGATTCCTGTCTATTCCTTCTTTTGGTATTTCGTTTTTATATTTCATACTGTCCTCTTTTCTTTCCTTTTTTATTGTATTTTAATCTCAAGACTATCTCTCTTCCTCTTTTTTCTTTCTTTGTCTTCGCATCTATCCTTATCATCTAATAAAACTGAGGCTAGTACGCTCGTAAATATGTTCTCTTCGTCCTCTATTTTTCCACAGAGTCCATGTGTTCTGAGTCGCTCTAGGACGAGGTGGAGATGTTTCTGATGATCTTCACAGGAGTTGAAATATATAATTATATCATCCATGTAGACTTTTAAAAATTCGTCTATAAAACAAACGAAGACTGATGTAACCAATTTTTGGAAGGCTGCAGGTCCGTTTTTGAGTCCGAATGGCATAACTACGAACTAATAAGACAATCCGTCGGGTAGACTGAATGCTGTCAGCGGAATCGAATCTTTGTGTAGTGGTATTTGCCAAAAACCACTCTTCAAATCTAATGTCGAAAATATTCTCGCCGTTCCTAGCTCTTTAATTGCATCGTGGATTGGCGGCAGGGTGGAGACCTCGTCGATTGTTACCTTGTTGATTTTACGATAATCAACACAAAATCGAGGTGTGCCATCCTTCTTCTTGACGATCACCACTGGGCTGTTATAGGGTGATCGACTTGGTCGGATGACACCTGCTGCAAGCATCTCCTGAACTTCATCGAACATTATATTTTTCTTAGCTGGAGAACATTTAAATGGCTTTGTATTGATCGGCCGTGTGTCTATCAGCTTGATTTCCATCACCGTGTCTCAGGTAGTGGGTTGATTAAATTTGTCGTCGAAGACGTCTTCGTACTCCTGCAGGAGTACCCTTACGGTTGGGACTGCAAATTGTGGAGCTTGTTCATCTTGGAGTTGAGTCTTTGAGTTGCATTGTTTGGCTGAATGCGACTTCCAGTAGAGGACTTTTCGTGATTATTTTCCCACGTTGAGACATTTTCGGTTAATGTCTATTAGTACCTCTTCTTTTTGGAGCCATGGCATACCCAAAATTAGATCTTGGTTCAGATCTTTGACAATGGCACATCTCGTTGTGAACTGGAAACTTCCAAAATCGATAGTACTTCGACTGTACCCTGACCAAGTTGGGATTGTTATAATTCATTGATGCACCGGTATCGATGAGGACCTGGACTCTCTTTGAATTGATGTTTGCATCGATTCGTGGCATATTTGAAATCTTCATGGCATTGATTGGATTTAGTTGGGGCACAGCATCTGGAGAGAGGCTTAGTGGGTGCCCCTCTTGTCGTTTCCCTGGTTGTTAGGTTGTTGTCGGGGTTTCGGCGTCGGTTTCTGAGTTGGATTTCTACTTCTCCTATCATCTATAGTCTCAGAAGTTCTCGGTTGCCTTTGAGAATATTGTCCCCTGGCTTTCGCCTCAGGCCTTCTTCGGTTCTCGGCATGTTGTTGCGAAGATGTTTTCTAATTTCTGGGCGAATTAAATTGGTAATGGCCCTGCACCTTTCTTCCTCGTCGATATGTGGTAGTAATCGTCGAAAAAGAGCCATCTTGCTTGACATGAATTCTGCTATTGGCTGATATTTTTGGTAATGTCCGTATAACTTGGACATTACTTCTATAGTTACTATTTGCATAAGGTTTCTGGCAACGAAGCGCTATCGCAGCTCGACTCTGATCGGAAAAGCAATTACAAGTCCCCGTCGGGGCTTTTATTCGCTCTTTATCATGACAGGCCCAAAGAACGCGGTGATCAGTTCGATACAATTTGAAATAGTTCTAAGACCAATGTCTTTTCTATCTCAGAAAGTCGTGTTTTCCTGCCAGGGAGCGTTCGTAGTCGACACGCCGGTTCTCGTGCTCTTGATAATTTAACTTCTAAATTGGATGAATTCTTCTTGGGTTCGACGTTTTCGACGATAATGGGTTATTGGTTAAATATTAAAACTCAAAGTAGCGTGGTAGTAGTATATGACGACTGGATCCCGATGGGAAGATATGCTGCTCTTTTATACACATCGTGTTTGAGAATTTGCAGCAATCTTCTGCCGAGAGGGCAATGACAGCGTAGTTAATAACGAGCGCTGTGATATCCTTGGCACTATGCCTTTCACCGTAATATCGGGGATTTGTTCTCAAGGTTTACTCCTCTAGACTTTTTTTTCACGGTTGCCTCTGGACGCAGTGGCAGACAGTGTTATTAATACTATTCTACCTGGAAATATCGCGCAGTTGCTGCCTCCTTTGCCGCGCGGGAAAAATAGTATTACGGGGAAGGAGAAACCAAGTGGTTTTTGAGATTTTTGAGGGTATGGTAAACATGTCGGCCACGCGCTGGAATGTGTTGGTTTTAGAAAACTTTTATTTGTGAAAAGAGTTTAGCTAGAGAAATTAGAAATGAGCTGTTTGTGAGAAATTTTAGCTAGAGAGAATTACTGAAGGGTATTACTTGCCCATTTTAGTAGCTCAAATCCACCACGTTTCAATAAAGGTTTTAAATTTTTTATAGCGAGAGCACTATTTTGTAAAGAATCTTTTCCTGATAGCACATCATCTACATAAGTATCATTTAGGAGTATATATGAAGCCACAGGTAAGTCCGGTTCCCCAAGTGCTAGCTGCTTTGAGTACGAATTGCAAGATAATTCCTGTTCCGAAAAACTCCAAAGTATTCTTTGACACGTTTGTGCTCGGGGGCGATAAGAATCTGTGTAAACATGGATTTAATATCCGCAGTGAAGACATATTTATAAAACCTGAATTTAAGCAATAAACTTACAAGATCATATTGTAATTTTGAACCCAGATATAAGGTATCGTTTAAAGACGGAAAGTTAGTTGAGTATGTGGAAGCATCAAATACAACGCGCCATGGAGTAGTACTATAGTCCTTGTAGATACACTAATGTGTAAGATAATAAACGTTATTTACTGCCGTACTTGGCTGAATAGGATTTAGATAATTATTATCTATGAAACTTTTAGTGGAGTTCGAATATTGAATCTTAAGTGATTCATTTTTGCCAAATCTACGCTCTAAAGAACAAAATCTTTATAAGACTAAACGTTTTATGTCGCCCAAAAGCAGGCATTTCTTTTTTAAAAGGCAGATTTACTACAAATCTGCCCTCGGCATTTCTATAAGAGTTTGAAAATATATCTTTTTACAGAACGAATCTTCCGGAGAATAAGATTAAACTTCTGGTACTTCCTTAATGACCCAAAATTGTTTTATTGTCGCATCCATTTGGTCAGAGTAATTAGAAGAAAATTACTTAAAAAAAGAATGAATATTTGTTATATTTTGTAACATACCGAACATAACCGAAACATGTTTCAAGAGATGAAAGCTGATCGTTACGGGTTTTAATAATTCTCCCTGTTAAGATGTAAGGACAATTATTTGCTCCTAATAGAACATCAAATTTTCCGGGGATATTCGCTATTTTCTTAACTTACCTTAAATTTTGAAGATGTGGCAAGTTGTCTAAGGAAATTGGAGAAGTTGGTCTGTTTTGACAGATTTAAGGAAGAATTATTGCATCTACTTCGCAAGGAAAATTTATGTCATAAGACGAAGAAGTTTTTATTTTTACGCCTGATTTGGCTGGAGTGCACATTCTATCAAGACCCTGTATCGATAAAGCCGCATTGAATTTAGGGGGACTTAGTTTGTCTGCACATTGTTTACTGTAATCCAGATCGGGAGTTATCTTTAAGACTAGCGTCAGAAAATATCCAGGTGTTAATACTCGAAAATCATTTGGATCATTACCGACAGGACATAAGGGACGACTATTTAAGACATACATTTGTATGAGTAACGTAATAAATTCTTCATAAGTTAAAACCTGATCGGCTATAGAGAACTGTATTTTTACGCTTTTTATATCCACTTCAAACAATCCATTAAAATGTTAAGCTTCAAGAGGATTTAAATGCCATGTAATTGTTATATATTAATCCTAGCCTAAACTAGACAGGTTGGGTGATCAACCAACACAGAAGAATTTAAAATTTTAAGAGGGGTGCGACAGGGGTGTATTTTGTCTCCTATGCTCTTCAATCTCTATGTGAAGAACATTTTTGCAGACACACTGGAAGGCTCTGGGTGTGGAATAAAGGTAAACGGGTTCCCGATAAATAACATTCGTTACGCCGACGACACCGCGATAATAACAGACAACAAACATGATATGCAGTTGATGTTAAAAAAAAACAACGTAGGAAGAATATGTCTTGAAGATAAATGCTGGAAAAACTAAATGCATGGCAATAAACAAAAGGCACTTTTAAGAATACAACTGCAAGTAGATAATGCTCCAATCGATCAAGTGAAAACATTTAAATACTTGTGAATGATGATGAATGACCAATGGGATCCTCAACAAGAAATAAAATTACGTACCGAACAAGCAAGACAAGCTGTTATCAAATTTAAACCGCTACTAACCGCAATATTTCCTTCAATCTCTGCTACAGGATGGTTAAATGCTATGTATCGTCCATATTGTTATACGGCATGGAAACATGGACGTTAAGAGTACCATCCATTAATAAGTTGGAGGCCTTCGAAATGTGAAAGTTGCGAAGAATGTTCCGCATACCATGGACAGATAGGGTGAGAAACGAGGAAGTCTTAAGAAAGGCAAATACTAGAGAAAACTACTCAATTTGATCAAGGTACGAAAAATTGGATACCTTGGCCATATTCTGTGAGGAAAAAAATACGCAATCTCTCAACTAATCATCCAGGGAAAGATTGAAGGCAAGAGAGGAGTAGGTCTCAAACAAATGTCGTGGCTACGGAACATAAAGAACTGGACATGCATAAATAATACTGGCGATCTTTTGCATGTCGCAAAAGACAGACGTCTGGCCTTAAGATAATTCGCCAACGCACTATAGGTACACGGCACTATAAGAAGAAAAAGAGAAGGGTGACGTTATGTTATGTCGATGAGCAGCTCAGAATATCCACGCTTCTATGACTAATTATCATGGAGTAATGTAATGGAGTATTGATCAACAACATACGATTTGCTGATGATGGTGTCTTAATTTGTGACAACATAGTCGATCTTCAACAACTTGTCACTATAATCGGAGAATACAGTAAGCGAATGGGATTAATACCAAAAAAACCAAATTTATGATCATCTCCAGAAACTTGGATGCACTTGAAAACTTCACCATAACACTGAATACTAAGTCCATTGAAAGAGTGAGTAAATTTAAATACCTGGGATCGTGGCTTTTTGAAGACTGGGCATCGGACAGGGAAGTAAAATGTCGCATTGAGCAAGCTCGACAAGCTTTCGTAAAATTCAAGAAGCTACTGACTTGTTCAGAATTCGATCTTCAACTGAGACTAAGGTTTACTAAGTGCTACGTGTGGTCAGTGCTGCTATATGGCGTAGAGGGCTGGACACTCAAAACGAGGGATATAAACAGATTAGAAGCTTTCGAAATGTGGCTCTATCGCCGTATCCTAAAAATACCATGGACAGCGAAAATCACAAATATAGATGTCCTTAAAAGAATAAACCAAGAACGCCAACTTTTCGAAACCATCAAGAAAAGGAAAACGGCGTATATAGGTCACATCATGCGACATGAAAAATACCAGTTCCTCCAACTTATAATCGAGGGTAAAATTAAAGGCAAGAGAGAAATGGGACGCAAGAAAATGTCCTGGCTCCGAAACATAAGGCAATGGGCAGAAATTAACGACATACAATCTTTGATACATATTGCAAGAAATAGAGAATTAATGGAAAATGTGATCGCTAATATCCATTAATGGATTTGCATCTGAAGAAGAAGAAGATGACTAATTAAATTATATATGTCATGAGACTGAATAGCTCATGAATGTAAAGTCCTGACAGGACTATGACATGGGACAGGCGGCACAAGGTCTCATGGCAGAGATAGAGGTTAAGCATTTTAGATTAGGTTATGATGACACTGTATTACTGCAAGTAATAATAAATATGTACAACAGTCCGTATTAAACATTATTACATGGCGCACTCTTGTAGGTAATGAAGCCTGCTGCTTCCAAAATAAATGAAAACAAGAAGTTGTTACAATTAGAACAATATGGAGTATAGAATACCTCAACCATTATCATTTTAAGGTAATGTGGCTAAAAACTTTCGGCGATTCAAACAGTCATTTGAAATTTACCTCTTGGCCAGTGACAAAGCCGAAAAGGAAGACACAGTAAAAATTGCTCTACTGTTAAATTTTTTGGGAGATGAAAAGTTAACCTTACAAAAGGCAATAGACATGTGTAGAGCTTATGAAATTTCAAAAATACAGTTTGAAGAAGTTCAGTCAAGTCAAACACTTAATGGTTATTCTGTAAATGGGGAGAATGGTAATCAAACAGCAAGGTGAAAATCTTCAAATACCAACTTTAATACTGGAAGAAGTAAAAGATGGGAACAGGAGGAAAACTCAAAGAAAAGTGGTCAGTACAGAAAATGTGGTCATGCTCATAAGTTCCAAAGGTGTTCAGCCAGCGTTTGGTAAAATGTGCAATAAGTGTTTGTATTACAACTATTTCGAGAAAATGTGTAACAACAGGATCATAAGAGAAGTTCAGGAGATTCAAGAAGTAGATATGGACAGTAAACAGGAAGAATTTATGGTAACATCATTTTTTTTTAATGGCCTTGGCATAGCCAATTGACCAGACTATTTTGTAATTTGTATTCACAGAACAACAATCAGAGTTCGAGTAAGTACTAAATGTTAGTTTTAACACAGAATACTAATCACAACCAGAAGCGAAACGGAGGGCTTTTTCGCAATCCAAATTTCTTTGCGCATGTGCGAAATCCGCCATGTTTTATGTAGTTTTGATGTCTTGTTTATTTATGTATTGAGAAGTGTTTGGTGTTTGTTTTTTAATAGTTAGTATAATTAATTTAGTTAGTTATTTAGTTAGTTAGTTAATTTAATATATTTGTGAAATAAACTTATTGTGATGGCTGCACCAAAGGGAGGATTTTATTGTGTTGTTCGTGGGTGCCCATCGAAAACTGGTGAAGGAGTTAGTCTCTTTTCAATACCGACTGATCGTAGCAGGTAAACAAATTAAATTTTAAATTCAAACGTATTACAAATGTTGTCTGAATGTTTATATTTTAGTTAAATACACTTTTTTTTAGAGCTGAATTATGGCTGAAAGCGGCCAATAGGTATGATCTGCTTTCCAAACATGCTAAATTGCATACAAATTATAAAATGTGCGAGAAACATTTCGAACCGGCGTACATGTACAAAGGAAACACACGGAAGAGATTGTTTCAACAAGCGCATCCAACGATTTTCTCACATACTCTTCAGTATTCAAAACACACAGACGAACCATTAAAGAAAGTCATAAGGCTGGAAGGTAGATACTTTTTATTTATTCACAATTATAGTGCTTTATTATAAAAGTCATATTAAAATCTACTATCTACTTACAACTATATACAAAGTTGTTTGTTGTTTTTCATAATAGGTACAAACAAGATCTGGAATTGTGAAATTTAATGATCTTTTATCAGCCTTATTAAGAACATATATCTTATGGTTACATACTGAGTAATATTTATGTTGTGGTTTTAGGTATAACAGAAATAGATATTGTGCAGCCAGTTGCCATTAAAAATCCAATTGATGATAACCATAGTATAACTGATACTTTGATGGAAGAGTTTCTGTTAACAGGTAATTTTATTTATTGTTCCTACAACTGTATTATGCATTCAACTAATCACTAATAAGCATTAACATATCTACTTTGAACGTTTATATGTTATTTGGTTATTAAATATATTTTTATATTTCAGATGTTAATAGGCAGGAAGTGTCTAGCCCACCTAGGCCCCATACTCCAGAATGTTTCACAGCTGAAACACAAACCCCCTCCAAGTTGTCGGGAGGTACACCCAGGAAAAAGAAGCTAAGATTGAAAATAAAAAAATTGCGTGCAAGTGCAAAGAAAGCATATGCATCTTCCAAACAGAAGGAAGACAATCAATCTTTAAAAAATTTTTTTCAAATGTGTGACAAATTTTTAAACAAATCCCTAGCACAAATAGTGAAAGCTCAAGCAATTTTAAAAACTAAATGTCCAAAAAGTAGAAGGTATTCTGATGAATATAAACAATTTGCATTAACACTATATTTTTTGGGCCCAAGAGCCTATGCTTTTATGGAAAGAATATTGTATTTGCCCTCAAAACGAAGTCTTCAAAAAATTACTGAAAATTTGGTCTGTAAACTTGGTTTGAATAATGACCAAATATTTAATGCCCTAAAGTTAAAAGTGAACACAATGTTAGATCAGGACAAGCACTGTAGTATTTGTATTGATGAAATGTCTATTAAAAGTAATTTATTTTTTGATACAGGTCGTGATGAGATTGTTGGTCTATATGATATAGGAAATGGGAAAAAGGAATCAATAATTGCACAAAATGTACTTGTGATAATGGTTCGAGGCTTATATTCAAATTGGAAACAACAACTAGCATATTTCTTTGTAAACAGTACCTTTGAAGCAAATCACCTTCTTCCTATTATAAAAGAATGTATTTCTAAACTATTTCAATCAGGTTTATATGTGAATTGTCTTGTTACTGATATGGGATCAAATTTTCTAAAATTGAGTAAATTACTGGGGATTTCTCCAGCTAACTCAGAATTTGATGTCAATGGACAAAAAATTATTTATATATTTGATCCATGTCATTTAATTAAAGCCACTAGAAATAACTTAATTAATAATGTTTTTTATTTTGATGACAAAAAAACATCTTGGTCATTTATAGAAACTTTTTATCATGAAGATAAAAAGCAGTTCTATAAGTGTGCACCAAAACTAACACACTCCCATATATATCCTACATCTTTTGAAAAAATGCGAATAAAACTAGCATCTCAAATTTTAAGTAACACTGTTGCAAGTTCTATGTATACATATATTTCTCTTGGTATTCTTCCATCAGATGCATTGGGAACAATAGAAATTATTGAAAAATTTAATAATTTGTTTGATATTTTAAATTCTACTGATAAGAATAATCCTAACAAATTTAAAAATGTATTTGAGGGAACTGATTTTCAGATCAATTACCTAGATTCTATGATAGATTCGGTACATAAACTGAAAATATTAGATAAAACAGGAAAAGATGTAACATGTCGTTCGCGATCAAAAAAGTGTTGGATTGTAACAATGAATGGTGTTAAAAAGCTTTGGGGTAACTTAAAGTCTCATGATTTTAAATACTTAAAAACAAGAAGACTTAACCAAGACTGCGTGGCAAATTATTTTGGTAGTATAAGACAACAAGGTGGAAATTCCATCAATCCAACTCCCATACAATTTCAGAGGGCATTTAAAAAACTATTTTGTCAAAATTTTATGCATTCTAACAAAATGAATTGCAAAGATGATTTAGATAAACGTTTAATGGATTTAAATGTAAAAAAAACTTGTAGTGAACAATACTCTCCAGTGAAGGCTATTTCGCTTCCAGATTGTGATTACAGAACAGAAAAACTAACAACCCAAAATGCTTTTCAATATGTATGTGGTTATTTAATTAAAAAGGCTCTCAATATTCATGTTTGTCATATATGTATTAAATATTCAAAGGAAATAGAAGAACTAGATAGTAGTTTGTTATTGACACATTTTAAAGCATACAATTTTGATAAATGTGATTATGGGGGACTGAGAACTCCAAGTGAGAACTTCGTACAATATATTTATAAATTAGAAATAATGTTTTGTTCTTCATTTGAAGAAATATTTACTAAAGGTGAAATATCTCACTCGTACCTTAGGGTCATGAAAGAAGTTCCTTTTAAACATCCAGGTGATTCATTTCCATATATATATATATATGTTATAAAATTATTTATTCGTTTACGGTTATTTTATTCTTTAAAATATTTTAACGCGGATCTGAAAAGTAACAAAATAAAAAGGGGGGATAGAAAATTGAAAATATTATCCCATGTTTAAATACACACAACGCAAAAGTCTAAGGATATTTTAATAATCTAATTTTTATTCCGTATTTTTGACATTTTATGGTGGTATGTGAAACATGCGTGATTTGCAATATATTTTTTTTTGTTCCAATTTTCTGTTTTTTTGCAATTTATGGTTTCTGACATATTAAACAACAATTTAAAGTACAAATTTTGTATTACTTTTTTTAAGTTTATTACAGGTAAAGAAAATACGTCTATTTATAAAAATATCCCTATACTTCTGCGTTGTGTGTATTTAAAATTGGTGAAATTTTTTATCATACTTTGTTCAATATTACAATAAATCTTGTAGGTTTATGTTAGGTCTATGGTTAGTTTTTTATTATTAGTATATATATACAGTAAACTCCCTCTATAACGAGAACTGAAATGACAGACTAATTACCTCGTTATAAGCGGATCTCGTTATATCCAACAACAATAATATTGTGCATACATATGAATATGTAGTTTTCTAAAACATTAACTTTCTATAGTGAAGCCATTCGGAGCAATATAAGATGCTAATAAATATTGTTTGAATGGCATTTTTAAAACAAAGTTGTTTACTTTTATTGTCAATGAAATGCATTAAAACAAAAAAGAGTTGTTTACTTTTACTGTCAATGATATATGTTAAAACAAAAAATCTGTATTCTGTAAATATGTATAAAGCGTATAAAGTTATTTTGTCATTTTTGACTGCTTTAAATTGTCCAGTATTCTATCTATCATATTTTCTAAAGATGTGAAACAGTTTTATGCTTCTTCATTTGCGTTTTGTCCTTGGATAAAGTTTCTGACAACCTTTAAAACACTTTCTACATCTTGTCTATTAGGACCATTATTATTAGGTGTGAATGGTCAACCCAATACAATGACACTTGTGAATCATAAATTTTACATTTCCGACTAAGAATCATAAATTGTAAGAAGTTTATTGCGGGCGGCCCGCAGTTAAAAAGGGTATTTATTTATAGCTACGGCCGGGCCAAAACGTAAAAAACACGTTTTGCAATCTTATTTTCTCTTGTTATAAGCAAATTTACCTCGCTATAAAGGGTTATAGTTCAATAGAAATTTCACGGGACATCTAATGTACCTCGTTATAAGCGAAACCTCGTAATAACCGTGTTCGTTATAAAGGGAGTATACTGTATATATATATATATATATATATATACATATATATATATATATATATATATATATATATATATATATAGCAATATATAATATACTCAAGCAAATAATATAGTGATTAAGTTAAGAGGGCTCCTATCAAGATTTTTTTTATGTTTTTTATTATGCACTTATTATTGTTTTAAGATTCAAATTTTTAAATCAATTTTTAGGAATACTTCATTTATAAATTATTTATTATGCACTTATTATTATTGCTGCTAAGGCAACTAAATAATACAGAGGATTCAATATAATGTAGGATCTGATAAATAGTTTTACAATGTACGATATTGGAAAATTAAGACATGGATGATGAAAATGTTCTTTTGACATCTCCTTAAATTAAGTTTTAGAAATTCTATCTTTTTAAGAAAGTTAATAAAACTGTGTAGCGACAAGCTAATTATGAATAATTATAACTTTTCTATTCAAAAATTAAATAGCAGATCTCATAATAAAATTTACATTTTCGCAGTTAATAATTCTTATACAAAAACGGAAAATCTTATATGTATGGAAAACGAAATATTCTATTGTAAGCAATGACATTACATGAGAACAGGCCGATAATATTTGAGTTTATAGTCTGGCTTTTAAAACAAAGAATGTGTGTTTAGTTTAGTAATCAAACAGTCACAATTTGCATCAGTCCGCGATACATACAATAATACCTTCCATTCGAGAATTAATTACGTTTTACGATTAACAGTTTTTGTTACATTTTATTAGATTTTATTATTATTTTTATTTTGTTTCCGTGGAAAATAAGTTTATCACACACGCATCCACACAACCACGGAACAGATGTAACACGACACTTTTTTAGTACTGTATGCTTTTAGTCTAGTAAATAAACCAGTCATTTTTAATTTTAGCCTCTTGAAAAACTTTATTACACACAGCGCAATCATGCATTTGTCAAGCTTTTTTGATCAAATATCCACATATATAAGTAAAGGCATTTTCTGTACCTGTAGTTGGAATCTGAAATGGATATAGCGGTATTTATATTTTTTGTAACATTTATAAGTTCGAAAATATTATGTTTGATATTATTTAAACCTGTTAATATAATCCCTAAGTCATCTGCTTACTTCATATGTTCCAGGTGTAAAAATTAAGACAAATTAATTTTTTGAATGATCTTTCACATTGAATTGGAGTAGAGTTTACAGAGCTTCCCCCTTGTGGTCTTAAATTTCCGAAAATAATTTTCTAATCTATCTTGATTTGTTCGCTGACTTTTAAGTTAATAAATCCTGCCCTTTCCAGTCGCTGCCAAAGAACGTTTAGACTTTTTATTGTCACCATCCAACCGGTACGAAGTTTAGATCTTGATCATACATCGATGTTTTCTTTACATACGTTTAAGTTATCCAAAAATATCCATATCTTGTCGAGGTAATTGAGCTGATAATCCAAATCTTAAAAAAACATTTTTAAATTTATGTGGTGACATATATTGGTGGAACTGAATATATCAAAATTTATTTATCATTTCAATAATACCTGCAGCATGAAGGGGTAGTGTTACTAGGGGTACTATGTAAGTCTGCATACCGCTTGCAACTGTTCCATTAAAAGTTTGTTGGTTGAATATGCGCGTCGGTAGTTATTTCTAGGTGATTTTTGTAGATGTGGAGGATCAAAAAATAAATAAGCTTAAGCAGTGACATTTAATTTTCTGGAAAGCTTTATAAAGTTTGACCCTAAATCAGTTAGTAGAATGTGACCATGTAAACCAGATTCTGATAATTTGGTAACACATTCAGTGAGAACTTAAGTGAAGTCGTCCGCGTCACAGGTTGAATTAAAAAAATAAGGAATTGGCTGTTTCCAATTCTGAAACAGTCCTCTTTCCATAATAACTGTACAGTTTTATGCAACTACAGACTGATTTTTTTCTTTCTCCATGTTTTGGAATCCAACAATTTCATCAAAACTAAAATGAAAATAAAGATTTGACTTAAGCACAACTTCATAAATGCATATACTACAATGTTTATCCAATTCTGACATAGTCTTAACTTTAAACTGGATAGCATTAAATACAGAGGTCTGAGTTAATCCAGGTTTACAAACAATGTTTCCAGTCATTTCTTCCAAACAACGTTTAGTTGGTAAATAAAGAATTTTTTTCAAAAAGTTTTAAGTTTTGGGTTCAAAAAGTATAATGTGAAAGCGAATTGTTTGTATTTCTTTGAATACATTCTGGCCTTTGGTACTTTTCTCTGCAACAGTGCTTGAGATTTCACAATTTATTAGGAAATTTGTCACATAATTTTTTAAACTGTTCCAATTCTGGTTTTGAGTCGTTTTGTTTTTTATATGTTTTTGTATTTAAAAGTTTCCATTTTAAAAACCTTATTTAACATTTCAGCTTAAACCTGGTCCGACTCTAATTTACTTTCTTTTAACCTGGATAAAACACTAGCATTATCCTATCAAGGAGCTCTTCAACTCTTAAAAGCCAGATCAGTACCGCTGATTCTGTAAAATTTCTTGGTATTTTTTGAGACAGCAACCTTAAATGGTCCCTTCATATCGATTTGTTAAGTAAGAAACTAGCCTCAGCCTGCTATGCAATAAGATCTGTTTCGAAGGCGATCAATTTATAATCTTCCAAAATTGCATATTTTTCTTTCTTCGAGTCTCATCTTCGATGTGGTCTTTCTTTTGGGGGTTCTGGTACAGCTGCCCAATCCGTTGATATTATTAAATAAAAAAAGTAATAAAGTATCTGTTTGGCCTCAGAAGAACAACACATTGCAGAGTCTACTTCAAAGATCACGGGATTTTACTTCCTTCTTTATATATTTTAGAAACTGTTTGCTTAGTTCGTAAATACCTACATGTCTTTCCAGCAAGACCTTATCGTGACTACTAAACGAAAATTCAACCTTTGATGTTTATTTACCGATGCCGTTCACAGTTAGTAAACAAATCTATATTATATTCTGCAAAAAAACTACAACGATCTCCCTTTACGACATAAATCTGCAACATCGTTCCCGAAGTTTCGTAAAATGACAAAAGCCTATCTATCTGAAAGACCATTTTATTCAGTAGAAGAGTTTCTTAATTAATAACTAAGAAATTACAATATCTTGTACAGTATCAATGTCATCATCAAGTAGCTTAAACTTATTAGTTCCTACGGTTGATTATGCAATTTGTTATTGTCTTTTTCCTCTGAGTCTTTGTAAGCTTCGTCCATAAAATTGTAAAATTTTCAATGACAATAAAGCATATATTTCTATTCTATTCCCATCCGGGTTATGTTATCCATGCTTATGATGGTCTTTTAGAATGGGGCGGAATAAGGAATATTTACTTGCATTCTATAAACATTCAGAAGTGGTTAATTAAATTTTTATGGAAAAAATTAAGATATTACAGCGAACTGTTATACAATGAGAATAAATTTTTAACTGTACGTAAATTGTCCTCTTACAAAGCCCTTATACACATACATGAAATAAAAAAGGATACTATTATACATTAGCAATCATGCGCATCAAACTAGTTATATAAGGAATAATGCAATTTTATCTAAATGTAATAAATCCATACTCCAGAAATATGTTGGCTACATAGGGCCCAAATGATACAATTGTCTACCGGAGAATTTAAAACAAATTAAGAGTTATAAAAAACATAGATACCACTATAAAACTAAACAATGGATTGGAAACAAAATAACACGATTCTGCGAGGAGCAGATTAATTGATAATAGTAATAAATAAAAAATATCGAAATATACTTTGTTTACCAACTACAATATTTCTTGAATTTATTGACTTATTTATGTCACATGCTACATTAAAATGAATGTATTTTTGTAAGTGCGCATATGTAACTGTTTATATTAATACATTTGTTAAATATTTGCTTTTTTGTACATATATTTTTTAAGTATCACACACAAGGGGTGCTACTTTTATGGTAGCTCTATTTCAGTGATTTTTCATGTTTATTTAGTGTTAAGTATGCTTATTTTTTGTAAATCTATATTATAATCTAAGCTTCCTAAATAAACATTATTATTAGTATTAATTACAATAAATTTCTATTATTATTATTGTGTTTTATTACAATTTTTTACCCCTCCCTACCACAAATGTGATATATCCAGGCGAATTGAATGTAGTACTGTACAACCAGAAGTTTCAGAGACTTCACATGCACATAAAGAGAAATCGAAGAGGTATACGTGTATATTAATTACAATAAATTTTTATTATTCTGTTTTATTACAACTTTTTACCCTTTCCTACCATAAATTTGATATGTCCTGGCGAGTTGAATTTACTACAATACAACCAGAAGTTTCAGAGACCTCAGATGCATAGAAAGAAATCTAAGGGGTATACAGTCATTCTAGCCGCAGCTGCAGAGTTTTTACGCGCAGCGAAAATATCGTGGTGTTGGAGGTTAATAGATATTTACATTCAAAGAAATTCCTCAACAGGAAACAAAAAAAGTCAGCACCTTAAGACAAAGTTAATAGAAATTTCAAAAGTATAATTCTGTAGTGATAAGTAAAAAAGTCTTGGGTCAAAATGTAGATTTTGAGTGATGAAGTGTTTTATTAACCTTAAAAAACGATAAAAAGTAATAGAAATCAACTGCTTTTCATCTCTATTTTGAAATTAACTCTCAAATTCAATCGATTTTTATCGGTTTTTTAACGTACTGAAATACTTTTAATACGGTAATTTGTTGTTAAAAAAAAACAAATCGATATTTTTGACTTAACAACTTTTTAATTATCAGTACAGAATTGATATAAAAGTTATATTAAATTTTACAGAAAAAATAAAATTCATACAAAACAGATTACTTAAAAATGATTACTTCATTTCTCAGTGTAACTATCACTTGACTACAGTTTTGAACGACTTCCTCACTACTTTTCTTCGTGTACGAATGCATAGTTTTATTGCTACTGTCACTCTGAATTTCTGTCCTCCCAACATCAAAGGTTCCGACAAAGCTTTCGCTTCTTGTTGTGATTAGTATTCTGTGGTTTTAATTTTTATTTTTATTTATTTATTTTTTTTTATTTATTATTATTATTCTTTTTTTTTATTATTTTTTTATATAACTTTTAGATATTGTACGTAATATGTATATATATTTTTTATTTTGTTTTGGTCGTCTTTTATAATAATTTTGTTTTACATTTTTTTTGTTTTTTTTTCTTTTTTTTATTTATTTATTTTTTTTTAATTTTTTTTTATATTAAAAGGTTTATTACATGATTGGTATGTTCGCAAATTGCTTACAAGTTTCATCTTAATTCTATGGTTAGTACATTCTATTGTTTAAAGTTTATATTTACAATTTCTTATTAACTGATAAATACAATTAAAGATTTCTACGTTTCCAGAGAAAATTAATTCATTTATGTGAAATGGGAAACAGATATTTAGTTTTCGTAAGTTTTCATCGGTACCTCGGAGGTAAAGGACACTATGTCCATTTTCTTACTTTTTCAGGAGAGCAGTTTTAAAATTTTTTAAATTTGTAATCAGTAAATACTCCAATGTTTCTTATATTTAACCAAGATTAATATATTAGTATTGTGGTGTGTATAATCGTTTTTCATTCCATGAAGTGTTATATACCGTAGGTTTACCGTTCATTATTAAAAAAATTTTTAAAAATGTGTAGTTGGACATAGTGTTTTTTACCTCTAACAACTTTTTTTAAATAATGTGGAATTGCATGTTAAGGTCTTTACGAAATAAACAATACAAACACATTAAACAGCCTATACTATTATTTTATTAGAGGTAAATATTATAATGTTATAATAATTAAGTAAAATTATAGACGACAAGTTTCAAAAGTGTTAAAGATGCTCCATATCATCTTCATCTTCTTGTGAGTAATCGTTTGTGGCTACATCGCTATGTGTTAAATTTTGATAAAACGCATGACAAACTGACGGAACAAAAGGCAGAAATGCAATTAAGTCATTATACTTTTGTTTTGTGATTGGTAATGGGATTACTGAGACTTGATTTAAAGTCCACTTCATACATATTTTGATTATTGAAATCGGTCTTATAAAAGAACTTTCCAATGTGTTCTTGTTGGAATTGTAGGAAAATACATGTTGACAGTAGAACAAGGTCTTTATTAACATTTTTTTTTCTACTTACAAAAGGAGGATTAGATGACAATTTCTTATCGAACAGCGTTTTGAAGTTTTTGAAATCTGCAAGTTCCATATTGTGCACTGTGTATTTACCTGATGTTTGCCTAACTAGTTGTTGCCAGTCCCATGGTGTTAAAATGGCCAAATTGGAGAGTTTCTTTCTTTTTCTTTCGATTAAAGCATGAACAGTGTCTGCTTCCATATGTGTGTGCCCTAAAAACTTTTGAGTGATCGTCTTTATTTGCAGTATCCAAAAATAGCACATTATAATACTTATATTTTTAAAGCATTTAACTTACCGGTGAAAGATCCCAAGCAATTTTCTACGTAAACATGATATAGTCCGGTATCTTTATTTGTATATAAATAAACCTGTCTATTATTTACCTTCTCATTAACGTTAGAAACATTACCGTTTTTTTCCAATGAATTAGACATTAAATTAGTACTTACATTCTGGTTCTCTTGTTTTTGTGAAATTGTTTCCATATTTGTAAATTCCATCATACTAACCTGATTTTCATCTTTATCATAAGAAGGGGGAGGGTCAGGGGGCTTGCTGCCCCCATTTAATTCACTCATCTTTATGAAAAAACACCTATAGTTTCCCCAAAATTAATTGTTTATCGCAAAACAACAAAACAAGTAGGAAAAAAGTTTTGTTATCGATACTATTAACGCCGATAATTTACACACGTCCGATCGATTTGAATTCTACCGAACAACTGAGGTTCACAGATTAACATTATATCAATCTACTTTTTGAATAAAATCAATAAAAATCATGAAATAAATCAGTGCAAAATAAGGTTAGAAGCTAATGGGGGATTTAAAATAAAACCTGTAGGTATTATTTCACTAAAATGTTTATTTTTTAAAGAAAACATATTCAACTAGAATTTGTTATAGTTAAATATAACCTTATGAAAATTTTAGGTTTAAAATCATGTTTAGATTTGGATTTGATACAAAGAGTATATAATAGATTTAAGTATAAAAAATGACTTTATTAAACAAAATATTGATGTATTCACTAGATTAAGTAAATGTCCTCAAAAATGTAAACTATGACTCAAGAGAATTTTGTTCCTGTGTCTAAGCTCCCACGAAGGGTCCCTTTAGCCATTAAAGAGAGATTAAAAAATCAACTGTTAGATTTAAATAAACGTGGCATTATATCTAAATGTGAGGGTCCTACAGAGTGGTTGAGCAATTTGGTTATAGTTGAAAAACCTGATAAAACATTAAGAATTTGTTTGGATCCTAGAGATTTAAACAAAGTACTTAAAAAGGAATATTGTTTAATACCTACTATTAAAGAGATATGCAGTAAGTTAATGACAAATGTTATTTTTCTGTTTGAGATTTTAAAGAGGGATTCTATCAAGTTCAGCTTAATGAGAGGTCCAATAGAGCATGTGCATTTGGAACTCCTTTAGGAATTTGGAATTTTGATAGACTTCCATTGTGACTAAATATTGCTCCTGAATTTTTTCAAAGAATTAACTTAGAAATCTTTGGTGATATTGATGGATGTCTCATCTATTTTGATGATCTTTTAATATTTGCAGATAGTCTTAAAGAACAGGATAGAATCCTTAATAAAGTATTAGAACGTACTAGAAATATTGGAGTAAAATTTATTCGTAATAAAATACAGTATATAATGTCTGAAGTAAAATATTTGGGAAATACATTCGATAAAGATGGTATGAGACCTGATTTAGATAAAGTTAAAGGTATTATAAATTTGAAAGAACCCAATAATAAAAAAGAGTTGCAAAGAATACTGGACATGATCAATTACCATCGCAATTTATACTAAATTTATCGGATGTATCAGCTCCATTAAGAGAATTGTTAAAAAAGAATATAGTTTGGATGTGGACTAGAAGTCACACACACTCATTTAATTAATTTAAAAAGTTAATTTGCTCACCACCAGTTCTTGTAAATTTTAATGAAAATATTCCAATAATAATTCAAACAGATTCAAGTCAAAATGGTGTTGGATGTGTATTATTACAAAATCTTAAACCTATATCCCTTGCTTCTAGATTTTTAACTGATTGTGAAACCAGATTTAGCCAGATTTAAAAGGAACTAAATGCAATACTCTTTTCTTGTACTAAATTTCATAATTATATTTATGGTAGAGAAGTTAAGATTTTCACAGATCATAAGCCATCGATTTCGATAATGAAGAAAGGCATAGCAGAAGTAGACTCTCCTGTCCTACACTACAACGTATAAAGCCTTCATACGTTGAAGGCGAAAGTTCATGCAGGTGAAATTAAAATATGACTTAACTGTAGAATATAAGCCAGGTAAGGAAATGCTGATAGCTGATTTGTTGTCTCGAAATTTTTTGAAGGAAAAGGTAGAGGATGATGCTTTTGTAACGGAAATAATGCATACAATAAATATAACAGAAGAAAGGAAAGAGAAATTTATAGCTGAAACTAAACAGGATAAGAAGCTTCAAATAATTAGAGATTTTTGTGAAAAAAGTCGCCGTCATGTGCATCGAGAGTACCTTATATAGTATAAAAGACATGACGTTTAGGCATGACATATTAGGCATGACGTTTACTCATTAAATGATTTGATGTTTTATAGGGACAGAGTCATAGTTCCGGATTCTTTGCGGTATAGGATGTTTGCTTTATGAAACTCACTTTGGGGTTACAAAAACACAGCAAAGATCGAGAAGGGTACTGTTCTGGCCAAATATGAATAAGGGCATAGTGGATTTGGTTAGAAATTGTGTTAATTGTGAGAAATATCAGAGAAATAATGTTTAGCGGCTGATATTTGTGAATTTGGAGGAGTATCGTATTTAATAGTAATGGATTATCTCACAAAGTGGATTGAAATTGTTTCGTTGCAGTCCAAAACATCCCAGTCAATAATAAATCGTTTAAGACTATGTTTGCCACTCATGGGATTCCTTTGAAAGTCGTATCTGATACTATGCCTTTTCACTCTAAGGAATGTCGAGAATTCTCTAAGGAATGGAACTTTAAATTTATGACATCTAGCCCTAGATATCCTAGAGCAAATGGGCAGACAGAACGAACCGTCCAGATAGCTAAAAACATTTTCAGGAAGTGTGAAGATATTCAGTTAGCCTTATTAGAATATAGGAACACACCACTATTAGGATCAGATAAATCCCCAGCACAACTCTAAAATAGTCGTAGACTTAGAGGCAAACTTCCAGTTTTACATGAAAAATATTTACCAAAACAGGTAGACCTAAAAAATGAAAAGAATACATTGGATAATAAAAGAAAATTGTACAAGCACTACTATGATAAAAATACAGCTACAAAAGAAGAATTAAGTGTACGGGATAATGTGGTTATAAGAGAAGATGGGCAATTGAAACCTGCTGTGGTTAGATGAGGTTCACAAGAGCCAAGATCATATGTTATTTATGTTATTGAGAAAGAAAATGGGACACTTGTAAGAAGAAATAGCAATTTCTTCTTAAAAGTGTCCCATTTTCTATTATTATGACATATTATTAGATGGTCTCATCTACTAATATGCCTAAACATCATATTAACCTTTCAGATGATTTTGATCATAATTAGAATGACAGATCTTCAACATCAAGGGCCTGTGAGAGTGAAATACCGAATCAGTTTCCTACCAGAAGTAAAAGATTAATTAAACCCCCATCTAGATATAATGATTTTGAGATGTACTAGTTTTGCAATCAGTTTTGTTATTAGTTTTTTATTTGAATGTTTTTATTCTTGGTTCATTGTTGTAATTTCTATGTTTTATTGGAAGGAAAAGATGTCATGAGACTAAATAGCTCATGAAAGTAAAGTCCTGACGGGACTCTGACATGGGACAGACGGCACAAGGTCTCATGGCAGAGATAGAGGTTAAGCATTTTAGATTAGGTTATGATAAAACTGTATTACTAAAAGCTTAGATAAGGAAAGAGAGAGGACGGGTAACGCTCGTTCAACCAACGTTCAAAAAGTGAAGCCACTTTTCGATGTGTCCGCCATATGTTTGGTGGCAAACAATAGATGTGACATCAGTTTTGTTTTTGTGTTTTTTTTTTTAAAAGTGAATTGAACACCGATTTTTTTGACTTTACAAAATGGTGAATTGTGCGTATATTCTTTGTAAAAATCGCAGCGAGCAGAAAACACCAGGGATATCGTTTTATAGGTAAATATTTATAATAGTGCAATTAGGTATTACTTGATTTTACTTCTTATTTCAATTTTAAACCTCAAAACCAATTTAAATTAGTATTTTAAGGAAAGGTGAGATCTAAATTAGTAAATAAGAATGCTAAATATGCATAGTTATCTCAGTAATTGTATTATAAATAATAATTTCCGACATTTCACTCACACACCATGATGATTTGCCAGTGGCGGTGTGCGTTGAGGGTTAAAATTCCATAAAAAATAAATTAAATTTCTGTGCATTCTTTTTTTAGGCATTACCATTGTCTATATAGTAATATTACTATATAAACAATTATTTTATTATTACTATATTAGTATTACCATGAGGTATTTTCAGTAACTCGTGGCATTACAATGTGTAGGTATAAAAGCGGTCATTAAAAGTATTATTAAGTAATTAGTTTTGTTTATAAGTATCTAAATTAGTAGTTTAAACTGATGTTACGTTTTTACAGATTTCCTCTTAATAATACCGAGAGGACAAATGAATGGGTTTAACAAATAAATGCTGTTAATTGGATGCCCACAAAAACCAGTAGACTCTGTTCGAAACATTTCGAAAAATAATGGTTCCACACAATTGGTGACAAAACCTATTTATTGGGTAGTGCGGTTCCTACAATATTTGAAGGGATTAAAAAACGAAGAAAGGTAACCTTTTATAGCAATTAACACACTAAAGTTTTTTTTACCATTTTTGGTATACAATTTTGTTTCTAATAATTGATAATATTCAGTTAAGTATTAGATAACAACCCTCTAAACATAAAATGTCTTTTATATTTTCAAATTATCCACAGTAAAGTTCAGAATCTCTTTTATTCTTCCATTACACGCTATTGCTAGAAGTGTTTGTTTTAATAACCTGAAGAGCACAGTTCATTAGCACATATTTTTTTTCAATTGAATACATCTTTTTTTTTTTAAGTTTTAATTTTGAGAGCTTATTGGGTCGTGGTTAGGATATATGAACTATAGATATCCCCTTCACCTCTTTCAATCTTGGTTATTATGACTGATACAGCTCCAGAAACTATTTTCCGAATTTAATAACTTATTTCATTGTTTTAGCGCTCTTTAGAAAGTAGACAATCTGAAATTTCAACCTCGTTGATGGAGATTCCATCAACTTCAGCCCAGGCAGGCGATGAAACTCCACGCAAGAAAGAATTAAGAAGAAGACTGCTAAATCAAAGAGTAGACGGTTAAAAAAATGAGACGGCCAAAATACTGTGATCAAGAATTAGCTGGGGATTCACAAAATGAATTCAGAACATTTTATAAAACTATATGAAAGCTCTTTACATACGAATAAAATTGTCGACATTATAAAAATAAAATTATGTTCGAATGCATTTAGCTGCAATTATTTAAAAATCTTAAAGACCATGTATTAACATCAACAACTAATCATATAATATATAAGTATATTATACTTTCTAAAAGAATCTAAAATTTTAAAATATTTGAATATTAGAATTCATTTTATTACAAAAAGAAGATCAGAAATTAGAAACCATTTAACAAAAGCAATTTTGTTCCAAGGTCAGTAGTAAATTAGGGCTTACATATTAACTTATTTTTTTTTAATTTAAAATTTTACTTATACACATAATTATCAGTAATCTTGTCCTTAATAAGGAAATATTCATGAAATTACTTTATATCCACGTCAGATGTCGTTATCAAAATACAAAATATTACTAAATTAAACCAAAATGTTGTTGCTTGGTAAAAAAAATGTTTCTAATAATTTAATCTCATTTATATCGGCAATTCAGACATATATTATACATTTTAAAGTAGAAGACTTTAAAACAATATTGCCAATATTTGTGAATTGCGTTCCTGTGGCGATTTTATTGAAAGGTGGTTCATTTTATTATCAATATCCGTCACAAAAAAATATCATAACATGTGATTTGCCTTGAAAAAGACAACCACATGCAATGGTGTCAATAAAATTCTCGTGTTAGTGATTCCATAGTAAATCACGAGAAAAAACCAGAATTTGAAGTTAACAAAAATTTTAACATATATGACCTAGTGCGTTTTGCTTCTATAAAATGTTGTTTTCAGGACTTAATTAATAAAGCAAACTCCCTCTATCAAGAGAACTGAAATGGCGGACTAATTACCTCGTTATAAACGGATCTCGTTATATCAGACAACAATGAATAAATGTTACGAATCTGAAAGTGATATAACAAATGCTTTTGCACGTTATTTTGAATCTATACATTCTAACACGAATCCAATAATAAGAGACTCCTACAAGAAATATGGACTTGAACAATTATGTGTTGATTGTATAACTCTAGTAGAAATCAGTATTGCAATTAAGTCTTTAAAGAGTAGTTTAGTAAAAGTAAGAAATGTTTAGAGACAAGCACGTTTCTGGATGCACTTAAGGCAGGTAGAATAACTCCTATCCACAAATCTGGAAATACGAGTTTAATATCAAATCATCGTCCTATAACAGTATTGCCTTCTCTTTCAAAAATCTTGGAAAACATTATGTACAATAGACTGTATACTCATGTTTCAAAAACTTTAATTGAAGAACAACATGGTTTCATAAACAAAAAATCAACTCAAACAAATCTGTGCATTCTCATTCACTATATTGATTCATCCATAAATAATTCTTAAGTTGATGTTATCTTTACTGATTTAGCAAAAGCCTTTGATAGAGTAAATCATTCAGTACTATTAAAAAAACTAAGGTCATATGAGCAGCATACATGCAAAAACCGATAAATCCACTTTTTGAATTTTTTTACCTGAATATGGATTAATATCAATTAAGTAGCCCTCTATGTTTCTAGAATATAAAATTCCACCAAAAACCGATATTTTTTCTTTAAAATGATGAACAAAGTTCACCAGTTCGAGCAAATGCCGATAAATCCAAATTTCAAGCAAAACCCGACATATCTTTAAATAATTAATTCACCATCTATGATGTAAATCCATAATATAGTGCGTACTTATAGCAGGTTTGTTTATGCTGTTTTGGGCTTCGTTTTATAGTAATAGCATGAACAAAGAAGTATACTTCTTTTCCTATGGTAGTAGTTTGTAAATTAAAAACAAGAGGACTGTGTTACCATAATCACGTTGTGGGAATTAAGGGGAAAAGGATTAAGAGGTTATGTTATGTTGTTTATGAATTACGTATTAAGCAGTTGTTTAACATAATTTTATTAAGTTTTAACAATGGAAGCAAGTGTGTTGGAAATTAGTATAGGAAATAGGAAAAAACAGAATAGTAAGACCAAGAGGCAGAAATTGCAAAAGCAAAGGTAACAGGTAAAGAATAAATTAAGACGTTCGTTACCTAATCCATTTTTTGTTTTAGATATCGTGATAGCGATCCTCATTTGGAAAACTTTACAATAGTTTGCAAACATAATGGCCCTACTTATTACTGCAATAGCATTGCTGAAAGTGACATTCGAGCCATTCGAAGTAGAAAGGGATGCACTATACCCCACTTTGACCTTTGACCCCGCACTCTCGACGCAGTTCCTCGCGCCTCTCGATAGCCCACGTGACCTTGGCGGAGTGACGACACAAGCACCGACCGCGCACTGGTCACATCCCGCGATGACGTCACCGACAAGTCCTAACTTGTTTTTTACGCTAGACACCTTTTTTAAGTTTAGTAATTAGTTATTTTTAATATGAATTAATTTACATATTATTTTTGTATTTCAACTATCTATAAGACAATTTTAATCCAAATTATTAAATTATTATTATTAAATAAAAAATTCTAACGTGTGTAGGACTCGAACCAGGGACCAGCAGCACCAAAGGTACACACGCTAGCCACACAGCTAGGTAACCAATTGATATAAGTAGGTAATAATGGATATAAAAAAAAGAACGCAACGACGAAAGGTCTGAAACGGCATGAACTGTACGCGCCATCGCTTTCGCGCATGAGGCATTGAACGCTAGAGGATCGACCTGCTTGAACCGTAGGCGCAACCGTTTCGCGCATTATATACTTAGATGAAATGAAATCGTAGGCTTCCACGGCCAGAGTCAGAATTATAGTTTATTCGTCTTCCGGGTTTGGACCGTGTCATTTGTGAGTGACCCAAAAGTGGGTTCATCTCGACGTTTCGCTACAATTGTATGTAGCTTCTTCAGGAGAACAAAAAAGAAAGAAAAAGAAACAAAAGTCAGGAAGATGGGTAGTTAGCAACGGTAACTCAGTTACTCAACGCAACCAGAGGCGAATACTAACTACCAAGATGGGCATTTGGTCACAGTAACTCAACTACTCAACGCAGCCAGAGGTGAAAACCAAATGCCAGGACAGGGATTCACGTCCAACAGCTCAGAACACTAACGCGTCGAGAGGCAGGGAGTGAATCCTAGGATTCACTCCCTGCCTCTCGACGCGTTAGTGTTCTGAGCTGTTGGACGTGAATCCCTGTCCTGGCATTTGGTTTTCACCTCTGGCTGCGTTGAGTAGTTGAGTTACTGTGACCAAATGCCCATCTTGGTAGTTAGTATTCGCCTCTGGTTGCGTTGAGTAACTGAGTTACCGTTGCTAACTACCCATCTTCCTGACTTTTGTTTCTTTTTCTTTCTTTTTTGTTCTCCTGAAGAAGCTACATACAATTGTAGCGAAACGTCGAGATGAACCCACTTTTGGGTCACTCACAAATGACACGGTCCAAACCCGGAAGACGAATAAACTATAATATACTTAGATGTTTTACGAGGGGTCGAACATGTGCATATAATAATAATGGTACCGTTCAACATAGTGTAAAATGGTATAGACGTAAAGCCATTTAACGTAATACTGATATAAAAGGTTTACATTGTATAAATCAAGAGTTTAATACTAAAAGCTTTCATAAGAGGATGATGAACATTTCCACATACGGCATCAGAAGAGGAGAGAGATGCAGAAACAAATTGATAAAAATGTAAAAAGAATGTTGATTATTAATTCAATATTACTTGTTAAAGTTGGCCGTGATACGTCTCCATACCCCGCACCAAAGCACACCTCTAAGCTACATAACCGTTTAACATAATCTGACAATAATATGTGTATATAAAAAACACCACAAGGGATTGCGCATATTGAATATTCGAAAAAAATTGTAAAAAAAATCAAGTATATCACTAAAGGTAAATACTATATAAGAACATCAATATACAACAATATTGAAGTTGAGACGATAAATGGTACCTATTAAATTACCAATGTTAGTTTTCTAAATACATACGGCAGTCTTCACCCATAGTCACGTCTTACTCAACCGGCTGTCAAACACTTAATGATTTGAAAAATTGATGTGGATCTATATAAAGTGTTGATTAAATACATCGATAAACTGATCTAAAGATTTTTACCAAAAGATAAACATCTCTCACGCGCTCCAACGCATGTCTAAAATATACTGCCAACCACGTTATATTAATATACTTAAAACGTAGTTTCAACGCTTAAACATCAGACGTATAGCAGAAGCAATTTAACTTATATCAGACGTATACCAGACGCAGAATAACGAAGGACATCACAACTACGGTGGTATGGACACGTCTAAAGAATAAGCGACAACAGAATAACAAAAAGTATTATATTGGACACCACAGGAAAGACGGAAATGTAGGTCATCAACTACTATACATAAATATATAAATCTCATCTGAGCAGTCATTATAAGTATCCTCGGAACAGTAACTCACAAATATGACTATTGGTATACGATAACGTTTTATTGCATAATATATTTTATCTACAGCAATTACTATTTTACAACGATATTCAGATATAATCCAATTATAACGAGGACTAAAAACGAATTTACCATTCTTCCAGTATGTTCAAACAACTAACGTATATTACTCGACATAGATATGAGTTGGATGATCACAAACCGACAAGGATCTAAACGTTCTCTACAAGCTACATCTGAACGACCACTACTATACACAAATCTCCACTGAACGTACAATTCGACAAGAGTCTCCGCTGAACACTCACTAATACACACAGATCTCATCTGAACGTATAATTAGTCAAGAGTCTTATCTACATATCCACTACTATACATAAATCTCCAAGATGACTGTTTTTCGATTTGATGCATATTATATTTTATCTACAACAATTATCATTTTACAATGATATTCAGATATAATCCAATTATGACGAAGACTAACCAACGAATGATTACCAACCATAAATTATGTTCAAACAAACTAACGTGCCGAAAGACCATTACATTATATCTTCGTTGTTATTTATCTGATTTTGACGCACAAGACGTTAACTGAAAGGCGAAAGGAAAGCGTAAATATTTGCATACTATAGTTTATCTACGACGAGCAAGTAATTTATTGTTTTAAAGTGGATAATAAACATTGGTCTCTGTAAGAATATATGTTGGTCATAGACGGTTCTTCGATAGCCATCAGGCAACAATTTCCCCTGATCATGTTTATAAAACATACGGAATGCACTGTATATACCTAACCCTAGTTGACAGCGCACTTTGCAGGTCCCGTCTCACGATCAACTAATAGGTTTAAGTACAACTCCCTTCGTGAAGGTACACAAGCGTGAATCCGTGCAGGAAAATGTCGACCATCCTTTTTATACTCCGTAAAGGACCATCAAATATTCAACGTTAAAATATTTCAGGTGTATTAACAAAGAAAAATTAAATTAAATACATTTTTAGAGTATATATAATTATAGAGTATATGTAGTTTTAGAGTATATACTTTGGATGTGAAAATTGAAAGTAAATATATTTTGTTATATAAAAGAAAAACTCAGCCATCGAGTAAAAACATGACTACCACAATACGCTACGGTAATGTTAAGACAGAAATGCTGTATATAAAATGTATAAAATATCTGATATAGAAACATGTAACACAGAGAGCATGGACATTAATGATAGAAAATGTATAAAATATCTAACATAGAAACACTGCTCTACATGAAATGATAGAAAATGTATAAAAAATCTGACATAGAAACACGTAAGGCAGAAAACATGGATAATAATAAGAGAAAATGTATAAAATATCTGGCATAGAAACACGTAAGAGAGAAAGCATCGACAATAATGATGGAAAATGTATAAAATATCTTATATAGGAACACGTAAGAAAGAAATGCTGTACATAAAATGATAGAAAATGTATAAAATATCTGAGATAGAAACACGTAAGGCAGAAAACATGGATAATAATGATAGAAAAATGTATAAAATATCTGACATAGAAACACGTAAGAATGAAAGCATGGACAATAATGGTGTAAAATGTATAAAATATCTGACATAGGAATACTGCTGTATATAAAATGACAGAAAATGTGAAAAATATGACATAGAAACACGTAAGGCAGAAAACATGGATAATAATGATGGAAAATGTATAAAATATCTAACATAGAAACACGTAAGAGAGAAACCATCGAGAATAATGATGAAAAATGTATAAAATATCTTATATAAGAACACGTAAGAAAAAAATGCTGTACATTAAATGATAGAAAATGTGTAATATATCTGACATAGAAACACGTAAGGTAGAAAACATGGATAATAATGATAGAAAATGTATAAAATATCTAACATAGAAACACATAAGACAGAAATGCTGTACATAAAATGATAGAAAATGTGTAAAATATCTTACATAGAAACACGTAAGGCAGAAAGCATGAATAATAATTATAGAAAATGTATAAAATATCTAACATAGAAACACTGCTGTACATGAAATGATAGAAAATGTATAAAATATCTAACATAGAAACACGTAAGACAGAAATGCTTTACATAAAATGACAGAAAATGTGTGAAATATCTATCATAGAAACACATGACGCAGAAAGCATAGACAAAGATGAATGAAAATGTATAAAAAATCTGACATAGCAACACGCAAGGCAGAAGACATGAACAATATTGATGGAAAATGTATAAAATATCTGACATAGAAACACGTAAGACAGAAAAACTGTACATAAAATGATAGAAAAATGTATAAAGTATCTGACATAGAAACACGTAAGAATGAAAGCATGGACAATAATGGTAGTAGATAGGCTACCTATTTCCTGGCACATCCCCTAAATTGCAACCCCTAAAATCGCAACCCCCGGTTGCAAATACCAAACGGCTTAACGTAGGATGACGTACGAGGGCTCGTTGGAAAGGGGATGAAAAATGGGGTTGAACGCAGTATGTGCCGTGCGCATCGGAGCATGCCAAAAGGTCATTACGTCATATCTTTGGTTCTATTGGTCCGATCGGGGCGTACGAGGGCTCGTTGGAACGGGGAGGAGACGGGGACACAAAAAACAAAGATGGCAGCATTGCCAAATGGGCGCTAGAATGTATCTTTGTTGCTATTGGCACGATTTTGACGTATGAGGTGTCAAATGAAAGCGTAGGTGACACACAGAAGCCATGTCAACGATCAGTATGAACATTATTCTTCTTCTTCTTTTCCGTACAGTGCCTAATAGAACGTGACATCCGACGTAGAACGTGACAGTTATGTGACATTCAACGCAAGACGTGAAAGGACGTGACATTCGACGCAGAACGTGAAATGACGTGACATTCGACGTGGAACGTGAAATGTCACGTGACATTCGACGCAGGACGTGACATTCAACGCAAGACGTGACATTCGACGCAGGACGTGACATTCGACGTAGAACGTGAAATGTCACGTGACATTCGACGCAGGACGTGACATTCGACGTGGATCGTGAAATGACACGTGACATTCGACGTAGAACGTGACAGTTATGTGACATTCAACGCAAGACGTGACATTCGACGCAGAACGTGACAGTTATGTGTTAGTCAAGATGTTGCTTGACATAAAATGTGACATTCTACATAGGACATAGTTAGTAGTACTAGGAGTCCCATCGAGTACATACATAGAGTAATAGAATTTCAAAGAAAACTTGATTGGTTAAAGAAAGACATTAAATCATATGAGGATTTTAAACATATTACAAGACAATTAGAGAACCTGCATTTTGACAACAATAACAAAACTTGGAAACCCGAAGAGTTGAATCTACAGCAACAGCAGCAGCAGCAAGACACCTGGGCCTGTAGAAAACTACCACCAGCTACATATCCATTAAGACGTATTCAACCAATACCATGTTTGTCAGCAACAACAACAACAACAACAACACCACGGGTGTCAGCAGCAACAACAACAACATCATCAACAACACCAGCGAGTATATGAAAAGTGAAATAGATAATGTCTTTACAATGTCCTGTGTAATATTAGCATCTGTATTTATCTTAATTTTAAAAATTATTTTTGAAATTGTAAGAAGAAAATTTGAATCTTCATGTGATATAAGACTTAATCAATAAAGATGTTTTAAATAAAAAAAAAAGCGTTTAAATTTCTAATATATTTATTTATACATATACAAAAATTACAATGGTATTATGTTATTGGCAAACCAGTGACGTAGACGATCCACATTTCTTTTGGTACATGAAAATAATCCAGCGGCATGACATGGGTTTGCAGTAGGGCCAACGTTTCCAGTAGCACGAGGCGTACCATCAAACTTGCAAACATCAATAATAATGGGAAAAACTCCAAAAACGTGACGTTTCTTATCCAAATATTCTGCTTTTTTTTCTCCTCGAACGTAGATGTAATCTGCTGCATACAACAACTTGGTTTCTAGTATTTCATTGATTTTGGACAATTCTACTTGCCCATCAGAGTATCGAATTCCAAGCAGTTTTTTCTCCACGTATGAGGCAGTCTTCCTATCCCCATTACTTAGCGCATTAAATGGTTTCTGAGGCAAAAAGATGTAATGACTTCGTTTAAAACCTATTTCAATGGTAAGTTCTTTGGGAACAAACCATCCGTCCACATCGAATCCCTGAATGTCTACGAATGCTACTCTCATGATGACTGCTCGTTCACTACTGACAATTTATGCATCTAATTTAGACTTTTTACAATTTCGGTGAGAGGGAAGTACTCCATTACACAATCATGAATTATAATGCAATAAGCCTTGGTATTTTCGGGAAAACCATTATTCGCTTCAATATCGAGTTTTACGTCAACAGTGGATGCTTTCATGCTTTCTTCTTGTTTCGAACAATCGATGACAAACAATGCGTGATTCTTGAAAGCTGAGAAATCGAGTAGAGGTCGCTTTTGTTGGGAATGTATGTAGCTAGGATAAAATTCGGTATAGTTGAAATAGGCCTCATTGTAGTCAGTTTTGCTAAAATCCAACTGCATTCTCTCATTTGGCCAATATTCTCCATTTAAAGATAATCTGATACTTTGAATATCGACATTGTCAAATAAGGTGGGATCAGCTGAATTCTTGTCACGTTTGTTGGTTTGAAAGAAAACAATGACATAACGGGGTCTTTCCACTGCATTGCTAGTTTTTACAGCCCAAACTTCACGTCTAGCACCTTTGGTAAGTGCTGGTAATTCATGCAATTCCCACTTTCTAAACGGAATAACTATAGGTTGATCTTGTTGAATGGATTTCATAAGTTCCAATTTAATATCATCATTGGGAAATATGTGCTTGACTCTGAGCTCAATATTGGTAATGTTAATCTTAACAGTTGTAACTTGGCCTTGAGTTTTTTCTTTGACAATTATGCAATCGTTGTCGTTTCGAGCTCGAACTAGTCTTATTGTTTGACGGCCACACGTAATCAAAGGATAATCATTGAAAATGTTGAACACATGCTTAAGAGGCATCTGTATGTTGAATGAATGATCAGCAGCGTGTAGAATTGGATCCCTAGGGTAATTCCAACCTGCCATTGCCATATGACCGGAATCTTCTTGAGTATAACATATCATAGCACGTACAGCGCTTACGATACCAGGATCCCGCACTGTTTCCATCTCCCTTGCGCTTTCGCTGTACGTACACGAATCGAAACGAAAAGCACCAACATTATTTGCTAGTTTAACGTCACCAGTTCCGTTAATTGCGAGCGATCCTTTAATGCATAACAAGGTTTCGCTCATTGCAAAGAACGAGTCGACTTGATTGATGCTAAATTCTACAATGTCATTGCAATTGAATGATTTGATGAATGGTGCATATGTTCGGTATTCGGCTTTTCGAATCGATTCGTCAAACATCGGCTTACGATAAATATCAAATATTGGAGGCATTATGCTGTTTGAACGTGATCGTTTTCCATACATAGTTGTCATGTTTTCAGTTTAAAACCAAGTGATTGCAAAAATAATTTGTTTGCAAACGTAAGATGTTGCCGCTTAGATGAAGACGTAAGATGTTGCCGCTTAGACGGTTGCTCAACTAATGGTGTACTATGGGCAGTAGATTGCCTTATTAATAATCCCATTTCCCTCTTGATCTAAGTTCCAGCACCAATGTGCTCTGTTCTCCTCTAAAGTTTACAGGTCGTCCTTCTTGATCGACAGCCAACACTGTGATATTGGTAATTTCTCGTTGCGGTACAACAGGTAAATACAACAAATTGTGTGGAGTTTCGTCAATTGCGTACCCAGGATTTGATTGTATGACAAATTCGTAGATCGTGTGAGCAGGTCTGTTACCATCGAAGGCTCCGGTACTAATGTTGCATTCAAAGCGTATGCTAGATACTTTAATAATCCTAACAGGTCGATCTGAAGAATGCGTCTGTCCTGGATTTAGTATTGCAGGAGAAAATCCCAATACTGTACCAAGACTGTCAGGTTGCTTAAACGAAATCTTATATTTGCTGAAAATTTGACACTGCAACGTGTTATGGTTAGGTTTTAGACTAAGTATCGTTTCGGGTTTAGGCACATTATCAGCACCCAATTTCTGTTGTATGTATTCTTCAATATCGGCAATTTCATAACATCCATCGGGGATATCAAATTGTTGCAATTTGTTTTTGTCATTGTAGTAATAAAACTTGGTATTTTCAATGTTTGGTATACTGTTGTAGGAATGAAAAAAACGAAGAGCTATCTCATAATCTTTGTTCGGATCCAACACGATCGGTGTGGGAGGTTGAAATGAGAATATGTAATTGGTGCTGTCTACTCTCAACAACTGCGACATGATGACTGACTCACGTCAATGTATTAATAGGTTATTATATTAGAAAAAAAACAACAATATTTACTTTAATAGTTTTATTTGTTTCAAAGCAAGTTTACAAAAATAACATGAAGCTTGAGAATCAGGTGGGCCATCCCAGTGAGTCCTCCAATCCGGTCTGTTATAATGTACGAAGCAGGGAAGTAGTATCTTTAGGTTAAATTCTCCTCGATATTCTTCAGGCAATTTATGCCATATGTTTAACAATTCGTAAGGTCGTACAGTTCGTGTAATATAATCTAGCGGTATGTATTTTAGTTCTTCTTCACTGAATTCTGTAAAACATTTTTTGTAAAACATATGGTCCATAAGCAGTTCTGTACTTTTAGTAGGCTCCATTATATATAAACTTTAAGCATAAATGTCCACAAATAATTTGATTGTATGTTTGATACTGATGGTTATTATAGGAAATGTTTGCACGTGCACCACCCAGATACTTAACAAGTTCTTTGGTCGGCTTGAAATTACCAAATGAATCGAAATACTCTACGTTGTTGTTGTTTATCTTTTTGTATGCTACCCAATGTGTTCCGTTATGTGTGGACACATCCAAGTTTACTATTGCACATTCTCGTTGTCGAGGGCCGTCTCTAGGCAGAGCGTCATTCATGAAAACACCTCGAAAATGTGGTATTTTAAGGATCTTCGCATAATGTGCAATCTCCACATCATATAGCGGACGATTGGGTAGATTTATTGGAAGTTTTTTTTTAAATATAAGCCGAATCCACCTCTCGGTTTCTTACGTAGGTACAGACCCGAACCGATGTGTTCCATTGCCCTGTTATGGCGAATATTCTCCTCCAATTTCTTTTGAGCGTTCTTAGCGTCGACGACTGTCTTCGCCACCCCAGCTGCACCCCCCGCTAAGGCCCCCAAAGCGGAAAGGCCCGCAAATAGAGGTATGAGGGGTAGAAAACTTCCGGATTTTAGTGGTAGCACTCGTGGAACATCAACTTCTTTACGACCACCAAGCCTTTTGATTATGGATTTTGCTATTCGTACAGCCGTCAAAGCTGTATCTGTTAACGATGCTCCTCTTTTCATGGACTTTGCAATTTTTGAGACAATATCTCGATTGAAAGAGTAACGTCCCCGTCTTCCACGACGACGAGAGCATCCCATCCCCAACTTTCTTTTCGTTTTCATTCCGCCAGTTACAATTAAAGCAGCACTTTTTTCACCAAAGCTAGCGTCTTTTGACTTGAAGCGCTCCCAAGCTCTATCTTCCAATTCTTTATCGGCCTTGTGGCGTTCTTCGAGAGATGAATGCTGCAAATAAGCGATATCGTGTCGTTTGCAAGCTGCGTCTAATGGATTAATTCCTGGATCTCCACGTGCAAGACGTTTTTTTAGTTTTGTTCCAGGTCCACAATACTGATAACCAGGAATATGTAGTTCAACTGGAAGTTTATTAATTAGAGAGTTCACGAGACCTCCTCCTTCAACAACCAACATTGGACTGATGCCATGCAAGTGGTGACATCTATAATATATATATTACCGTACTTATGTACTACACTTGCCACATGATGAAGGTCGTTCAGCAAGAGCAGACGCTACCAATTGATAATTTGGACATTGTCCAAAAAACAACCAACAGTAAACATGGTAAATTGCTACCGAATTCATTCAGAGCGATTATTTGCGGTCCAAGTGGGTGCGGCAAAACGAATGTTATGCTATCTCTTCTATTCAATCCGAATGGCGTCAAGTTTAAAAATGTCTATGTTTATTCGAAATCCCTCTTTCAACCGAAATACCAACTACTGCAAGATGTAATAGCGCAAGTTAAAGGTGTAGGATATTACCCATTTAAAGACAACGAAGAAATTATTAGTCCCAGCGAAGCTAAACCTCACTCTGTGTTTTTATTTGACGATGTTGCATGCGATGGTCAGCAAAAGATTCGCGAGTATTATTCCATGGGTAGGCATAAAGATATCGATGCCGCTTATTTATGCCAAACATATTCAAAAATACCGAAGCAGTTAATTAGAGACAACTGTAACATGATTGTACTATTCAAGCAAGATGAGATAAATTTAAAGCATGTATTTGATGAGCATGTATCACCCGACATGTCATTTGATGAATTTAAAAAAATTTGTTCTGAATGTTGGTGTGATAGGTATGGTACTCTGGTAATTATAAAAGATTTTGCTCTCATTAATGGCCGATATCGCAAAGGATTTGATAAATATATAAAATTGGAAGATAATTGTTTAGTTGTCAACACAATGTCAGATGATACGGTTGCCATTGCGCTTCGCAAGAAGAAAGTCGCCGAATTGGCTAGATCAATTCGCAAAAAATATTTGGCATTAAAATTAGGTCGAACAGAACAAGATGAGTCCCTAAATAAACTGTTTAAGCCACTCTCGAAACCTCTCAAAGATATTGCACAATCATCAAAAACGTTACATCATACTATCACTAACAAGTTTGAACAAGTTAAAAAAGAAGAAATGAAAAAGGAAGAGGAGGAGGAGAAGAATGGTGATGATGATGATGATGATGTATTTCTTGATGCACCTGATCTAGCGGTACCTAATGAAAACATTATTCAAGTACCAATCGAGATTCCGATGGATGCCACAGACGAATATATTGATCAATATCCTCCAATAAGTCACAAGTACATAAAAGAATATTTAATAAAAGACGATAAAATTGATAAAAACTATGGACCATTTTACGATTCTATTAGTGGCTGGATAATGGGAAAACGTCGAATAAACTTTGACAAACGCAATGGAGACATAATAATAATTCGAGAACGTGATTTAGAAGAACGTAGGTTAGGTGGTACGCCAGGTCTATATCAACTTTTATTTTATGCCAACCCTGAACAGTATAATGATGAGGATTTACAAAAGTATAAAACACTGTTGAAAAACACAGAGATTCATCTGGATACCTTAGGACGTCTTAAAGGTTCTAGTGGAGAAAAATACCATTCTATTATTAAACCTCTATTCAAACCATCTGATGCAGCAATGAAAAAGCATGCAACTCGATCCAAAAAAGAACTCGAACACAGAACGAAAACAACAACAACAACACGATCATCTCCATCTACGACCAAAGGAACGGGATTGGATGACTCTCGTTTAACATACAACACTGCCCCCATGGAGTATATCTATTGGGATGATCCAAATGAATTAGTTGAACGTCTTAAACTATTGGTGGCTTCGAAAGACGCCGGCAACACATCTCTCGACAACGAAATCGTAGCAATCATCAATGAACTAAAAGAAGCTAATATAATAGAGTAACTGGGAATGTCAGTATCATTTCCACTATGAGTGTCAACAAATTCGGTCATCACTCTCGTAACAGTAGTAGTAATGCCCAAAAGGTGGCACGAGTTACATTTCCACATACGTCTGACGGAAATATTAATGCCGAAAATGTGAAAATTTGCAATGTCAAGGATCCATCAGACAATGACGATGCTGCAACGAAAAAATACGTTGATAAACAAATCAATGAGTTGCGTAAAACCACACTTCCACTTCTCGAGTGTGAGACCAGAATCAAAGATGACCTGAATACATTTAAAAGGGAAATGGAGGAAACTCTAGACACTGCTACAAAATTAATTGCAGATGATATACGTGATTTCGGAAAAGAAGTGGATGATATACATAACACCGCACTTCCCCTTCTCGAACAAAAGTGGCAGGAAATAATGAAAAATGATTTGAATACTCTAAAAAAGGATACGGAGAACAATATAAATATGTTGAACAAACTAATCCAAAATGATTTGAATACACTGAAGAAGGATATGGAGAACAATCTAAAATCTGCTCTCGAGCAAAAGTTACAAAAAATAATCAAAGATGGTCTGAACACACTAAACAATGATACGGACAACAGTATAAATATGTTGAAAAAAATAATCCAAGATGATTTGAATACACTGAAAAAGGATATGGAGAACAATCTAAAATCTGCTGCAGAAACAGTTGCAAAGCATACGATGTACGATATAAAGCTGGAACAGAGGATAAAACAAGTGGAACAATCATTAAAAAGCATAGTAGATAGCGTTCATTCATGGGATATAGACAAACGTCTTAAGGTAGTGGAAGGTGTGATGAAAAAATAATGTCTAAAGAAAAGAAAGAGGTGGAAAGAAAGAAAGAATTGCATAAACCAGCACGAAAAAACTATCCTCGTCGTCGAACAATAATCAAAGGAATCGATGACTTGTGGCAAATGGATTTGGCTGAAATGCGTCCTTATGCACATCAAAATAAAAATTACAAACTAATACTAGTTGTAATTGATTGTTTTTCAAAATTTGTGTGGACACGTCCTCTAAAAACGAAGACTGGTGAGGAAATTACTCGGGCATTTTCGGATATTCTCACTCATACTCGACGAGTCCCAAAAAACTTACAATCTGATCAGGGAACCGAATTTTACAACAGAAAATTTCAAAATTTAATGAAAAAACATGAAATTAATCATTATAGCACCTACACGATCAAAAAAGCTGCTATTTGCGAAAGAGTTATTAGAACGTTGAAAGCAAAGTTGTACAAGTATTTCAGTTTACATGGATCGTACAAATGGTTAGATGCTCTACCCATAATCACCGAGGAATACAACAACACAAAACACAGTAAAACAGGATACAAACCGTCTAAGGTTAACAAATCCAACGAAAAAGCCATTTTAAACAAAAGTTATACTCATTTAAAGATTGCCGGTCCACGAAAGATTAAAGTTGGCGACATTGTACGTGTATCAAAGGCAAAACATTTCTTCGAAAAGGCATACACGCCCAATTGGACTACTGAATTATTTAAAATTGTACAAGTTAAGATAACAAATCCTATAACGTATTTGCTCGAAGACATGCAAGGTGCGCCGATTAGTGGCGGTTTTTACGAAGAAGAATTGCAGAAAACATCAAACCCTGACATATATCTGGTCGAAAAAGTACTCAGACGAAAAGGCAATAAGATGTATGTGAAATGGTTAGGAATGGATAGCAAACACAACAGCTGGATAAATAAATCGAATATAGTTTGAGGATCTATATTTCGATTCGCCGCGTAGACATACACTTTTCTAAAAAAGGCTTACAATTAACCACAAGGAGTGGGGAATGACAAAAGTATAAATTTAAGACAAACTACGATGTTCAGTTTACACCCATTTCGTCAACGGTATTCGAAACAAGAAGATGATGAGCTCTCAAGATAGTGGTTATGACAGTCAGCCTGTTAATTTCGATGATGATAGCAGTGAATTTAGTATAGAATTTGACTACGATGAAGATGGTCAACCGCCTAGTCCTGGCGCCGAATTAGATCGAGTATTGGCAAAATTTGAAGCAGCAGCCACAAATGAAGTATATTGTTTATTGGAAACTACATATCCAATGAGCTCTCTCCATATAAAAATTGGTCTATCTCCAGCTCGAGATTTTTCACCATCCATCATTCTGTGTAAACATGGTAATTTTACAAGAATCAGTTTAAGCACATTCGAGTGGGAAGCCATAATTAAGTGGTTTAAAGAAAAAATGAGTGATTTTTTCCAAGCAGATCTACCGACTTATGCGGATGAGTATGATCCCATCGAATTTATGTGTGGTGATTTTTGCAAACTAAGACAATTGGTGATGGAAAATGTAAAGTTGCTGACAATCGAGAAATTTGGGGTCGCATTTTATTTGTGGGAAGATGACGTCAACCAAATTATAGAAGCAGACCAGAGCATGATGTCGCATAGAGCGGTGCTGTTAAAGAGTTTACAATTTCACGAATACTATATAAACATTTCAACTTTCATCAAGAACAATTTTGGTGCTATAGACTCTTTATATGGACAAGTTGAAGCCTTCGCAGCATATTGCAATATTTGTCCAAACACTTTGTTAAGTTTAGCTTTAAAGGAATTTGTATATTATTATAAAATTAAAGTTGTAAATGATTTAACTGAATAAATAATATTAATATAAATATGTTGTCTTTTATTTGTAATCTAACATAAATAAAACCAAAAAATGTAAGATTACACAAATTTATTATTAAAACTTACATTATAAAATTAATACTATTTTTTATATTTACAAAACTACAATTTACAAAAACTTTGCGATAAGTGATCTTTTCTCTTTTTGTTCTTATGAGTAGCCATATACTAAAAGAAGATAATTATTTATGCATAGTGCATCTACATTGAAAGAACCAAGTAGTATCAAACAAGACATGATCAAACGAATTTTGACACCAATTATCTGTTTTTCTGCAACAACAAATACATGTTATTCAACAAGATAATGTCCCCACGGAAGCGTATTAAATGATTTTGGTATTAAGTACCTCTTATCGTCATAAGGACTTAGAGCCGTTTTGGATTGCTCGATGCTGAATACTGAGTGTTGGTACGACCGAATACATCTTTGGCTCGCGGTTTGAAGTTTGAATTCTTTAAGACATTTTTCATAGTCTTCGTACGTAATTTTATTTCGAACGACGTTATATTTCACTCCTTTTGCTTTTTTCGTTATTCCCAAATTTCCTATGTCACATTCAATTCTCTCTTTGTTTAGTTGTTTTCTTTCTAGACGCTGTCTCTCTTTTTCCCTCTCCTCGTCAGTTATTTGCAGTTTAAATGTGTACATTTTTGATCGTAATCCAATAAAATGTGTAATTATTTTCCCATTTGCCTCATCCTTCATTAATCCGGGGATTTTTTTATTTAACCTTTCTATTTCGTATGGGTTGTTTTCGGCATAGTCTGAGGTATCGAATTTACTTGGATGCGCCTTTAAAACCTCTCTATATGCATCTGAACATTGCAATTCATAAATAAGCTATCTGTATCCATGTACAGCAATGAACAGTTTTTCTCTCCCATCGTTGGAAGCATAAAGTTGTAGTGAAAATCATACATTCATAATTTGGATATATCGAGGATTGCTGCGCCTATATACAGGGGTTTATTAAAACATACCTCTGCTTTCTTTAGTTCAATGGCAACCAAATTTTCGCTAAAGATTGTACGACTATGAAACCGACTACTTGCAATCAGATTTTTGGCTCCGTACCTTCCATGCCATTTTTTACATAATTTTACAATACGATGACGTCTTATGTTCTCCATGGTCTTGCCGAACACAGCATTATTCATCAATTTGAACAAATTTTTCTCAAAACTGTTGGTGGCGGCCGCCCGTAAATTTGTATTTAACTCGATATACGGTCGCAGCCACGCAGATTGATTAAATTTTAAAACTTTATGTATCTTTGTTAAAATTAACCCGTTGGCTAATGCCTGTTTAAGATTTCTATAATGCATAATATATTTTGTTTTGGGATATAAGGTTGGTATTAACTTTGGTAATTTTGAACCGGGCGGAATGCGGTGTTCGGCAGCAAATGGAAAATCTTTATGTTTGTCGTGTAATTTGCGTGGATACTCCAAGTCAACTTGGAAAAAATAGCCCTCCTTTGCATCATCCTGTATTGACATAATATCTATATGGCCTTCGGGAAGATTACCAACACCAAATTTGGTTACGTCTTCGATCCACTTGAATCCTCCTATTGGTAAAGCTTCACTCATGGCCCAGCCATACAGATTGTTTACATCTAAATAGAGGATGTACTTAGAGGGCCGTGTGGGATCATACGACGAAATGTATTTGTTGTTGGCCTCCGAATATCTGTTGCTACAAACAGATATCCCACCTCTTATGGCTTTTTCCATAAACAAGATCATATCCACATCTTTTAGCAATTCTAATTTACATTGTGTGTATCTCAACATACAATCCCAAGTGTATCCTGGCATAGTATAATACCATGCTGGATCTAATTTATATGTGTCTCGACATTTTTGTCGAAACTGCTCAAACACATCAGCCAATAGCAGAATATCTGTTTTTAAATACAAATCGCTGTATTCCCCCAAATTTTTACAATTAAATTTCTGCCAAACATTTTGGGCATGAGCATACTTCTCTTCACTAATGTATTCATTATTTAACTTATTATAAAAATGGTTAATTGTGGGTAAAGAAGTTTCATCCAATTTTTCCAAACTATCAATATAATCGTAACAAAATACTCCTTTACAAGTTAACAAATTAAATGTATCATTATCTACTTGACTAAATTCTCGTTTTAAAATCTTCTTTTCTGATATATCTAAAAGAGATGCCAATTCATCGAGTGAAGCTCCCATAAATCTAAGTGAATCAATAAATCGTAATTTAATTTGATGTTCGTCAGATTGTAATGTAAATGAAATATATTTTTCTTTATTAATGGGAAGTAAGCTCAAGTGCCCATGCTTGCAAAGATCTATAATCATAAAATGCGAGTCGTAGCCACTAAAATTATGAAATACGATTGGGACGACAAACAATTTTTTAAAGTTCAAATTACATGCTTGGTGCGCAAATCCCCGTACTTGTCCCGTAAAATGATCGTGATCTACAACAATTGTATCTGTAGCCAAAAAGCGTTTGCCACAAATATGACAAACAGTTGCTCCATTTGTGTTGGGCTTTTCGACCATAGGTACAATTGTCTTTATTTTGGAATTTACAAATGTGGAAATTTCGGCCATTTATTTTGCGAACCACTCCATGCAATTTTCACCTCTATAGCTATTAAAATAAGATAAACTATCATCGTAAGCACATTTCAAATAATAACCTGCACTAAAAGGTACATGTTTCTGATATTTTGCTGTTTTACTCACTGTGACATTGGAATCTGTAAAATTATGTAATTGACATTCAAAATCGGCATAAACTATAAACGGAGTTGTTTGTTTGTATGTAAAATTGCGAAAAGCCACATGATCATATTTAGGAACAGTCATTCTGCATTTATTCACATTTGAACACATTTCTTCGTGCTCTGCTAGTTTGCTTTCACTGCTAAAATAGTTCAAACATCTATCACATATATATTTTTTACGTGTGTCTTTGTTTAATTGCGATTTTACTAATTTTCCTAAATCTTTAATCTAACAATAATGAAGGCGTATTTCAGTCTGATCGTCATCTTCTGGAAGAACATCGTAATCGTTTAATTTTGGAAAATATTTATCTTGTACTAGCAGCAAATTAACATGCTTTTCCATCTTTTGCGGTGTCAGTCTGGCAGGTAATACTTCGTAAAATTGTTTGTCCTTAACTACATTTAATTCTAAGACAAAAACATTAACTGATATGGCGTTTAATTTTTCGAATTTTGAAATTTGGTTTAATGGCATTGGGCTTTCTAATTTGTCTGTTTGCAAAACAGTAGAATAATGTGGATATTTCGAAACTCGTTGTGGATTTGTAGGAACTGGATACAGAGCGCTAACAATCGACCAATAAAAACAAGCCTGATCAACGTTATGCACATTAATACAAGCCTTTTTATTGCTAATCTCTTTTGGCAAGTCAATGAACGATGAACCGTTTCCTATTTCTACTTTATTAATATTGACTTCTAATGAGATTACTTTAGACAGAGCAGCACCCGAATCTTTTTCTGCAAATTCAGACAGCTTTGTAAAAATTTTATCCTTAACATTTTCACTAAACCAAAGATGTAAATCGGTCGATGTATCTATAATAGCATTTTTAGTGTTAAAATATTTTAAATCTAAACTTTCGGTATCACTCGATTTTTTAATGAATTCGCCGCAAAATGTAGTATTGACTTTAAGATTTCTATTTGTTTTTAAAATAATTTTAATTTTTCTACTAAAAATAATATAACAATCATTTAGGAACTGTGTTAAGTCCTTATGCACTAAATTAGCTATAACTCCAGTTTTAATTCGACTAGCAAAACACGAAATAACATTTTCCCATTTAACTCTATTGCGTAATTTTGAATTAAGCCCCAACCCAACGTACTTATTATTGAAATTTAAAATAATTTGCCTAAAATGCTTAAAATGTCCTATGTAAGGTTGCAATTTTCTAACTGTTCCTACGGATAGTTTACTGTCTTTAATTACTTTACTACATCTAAAAATTTGACTATTTAACCGTCTTGTCCAAACTTTACGATCTCTTTCAGTGAATTTATCGAAAATTATTTTACTAAGCTTTTTAATAATGTGCATCAAATCATCAGACTGTTTAATCACTTGTTTTATATGCATGGCTACTCACACAAACAATAAGAAAAAATCACTTACCTTATTCAACTATCTTAAAGGATGCTAGGAGTCTGCTTTTTCCAATATCAACTTCCCCTTCGTATATCAGCGAATAGTTTCCACTGTTGAGGTCCGTTATTGCTGCTTGGTAGGCTTTGGTTACCCGCTGTGGTAATAAAACAACTTCAGCGCCCAAATCCAGCAGAACTGTATCCCCAAATTGTGTTGTTACCACCTTTGCACTGCAAATGGTAAATTTTTCTCCAATTTGCAGATCTTTAAGTTTTTTTATTGGCTTACGTTCTGCAACCAAGGATGAATTATTTAGTTTTGATAGATCCATCTACAACAACAATAGAACAAACTATAGTTTTTCCGCTTAACGTGAATGGAGAGATGCATTACATACTCGGCAATAGAGAAGAACCATATACTACAAGAAATCGAAATACGAACAGCGGAGAATACTTCTTATAAAAAATAGCAGACGTGAAATGTTTTACAACACCCAAATAGATAAAAAGGACATAATAAATACTGCATGAAATACGAACAGAGAGATGTACAATTCTCATAAAATACAATGATAAAAAGGACATAATAAATACATAGAAATATACAAAAGACAAACACCGCTTACCTTTATCAGATATCTGTAAGTCACTGCACACCGTATTGACTACTGCGAACTTGTTGTTGTTGTATGTTTGCGATGCGAACTGTGACACCGTATGCGCTCCTCGGTCTTTTAAAGAACAGAGCAGCATATCGCCCCACGCGAGCCCAAGTTGCGTCAACCTAATGCGCCTACGGTACCATCAACTGATTCGTTTCATTGATAAGCAACACCTTGTGTTCTAGAAATGCTCATATTTATATATTTATTTTTATTTCTTTAACTAATTTTTATGGTATACAATAAATAGATATTGCGGTAAGCGAATCGTTGTTATCAATTTAGAATTTTGTTAATGTGGTTGCTGATATCATCATACATTTTACAAAATGTAGCAACTGCGGTTTTCTTTCCGGTGTACTTGTTTTTCCAATGATTAAAATAAAATTTGTTATCACACTTGTTTACGTGTTTTGAATTATGCGATACCGCGTTATCACGAGGCTTCATCCTGTTTGCTAACAAATGCACTATTTTAACATATTATTATATTTTAAATATTTTAGTATATAATTCTGTTTTTGTGAATTTTGTATAAATAACTATAGTACCAATTTTTGGATATTAGTATAAATCAAGATGCTGGTCTGTTTACATGTCTTATTGTTGCTCTCTGTATCTGTGTGTGCACAGAATAGCACTTTGGAGTATGCTAGTTCTTTTCTTAAACGTTTCGGATATCTAAATACATCAAATAATGCTCTTTCTAGTATAGATATGGCCCTAGTTGCCTTTCAGGAAAAATACAATCTTCCTGTGACTGGAACATTAAATAATGATACTATAAATATGATTATGAATAAGCCTCGATGTTCTGTTGGTGACAATAACTATGTCATTCGTTCTAAGTGGAATAAAACGACTTTACGCTGGTATTTCCCTCAGGCTATTAGTAATCCCGATTATATAAATCTTGCTGCAGAAGCTTTCGCTAGATGGGAGACAATATCTAATTTAAAGTTTAAACAAGTAATAATACCTTCTCCGAGGCCTGATATTACTATAACTGTGGTACCAGATACTCATAATTTTCGAGCAAGTTGTCAAGGAACCTCTAAATGTTCATTTAATTTCGATGGTCCTGGAAAAGTATTGGCTCACGCATACTTTCCAAGCGCACACGGAGAGTGTACCGAAATTCATCTTGATGTTAGTGAACGATGGTATGTAGGAAATGGCAGCGCTCCCAATGGTGAAGTCAATTTTTTGGCTGTCCTAATGCATGAAATTGGTCATTCTCTCGGACTAGCACACAGTACTATTGATTCGTCTATTATGTATCCTTGGTATCAACAAGATGTACCACCTTTTGGTGATGATGATAAAAAGGCAATGAGTAATCTATATGGACCAAAAACAACACCCTCTTACATACCAACAACAACACCAGTTACGCTAGCACAAACACCACTTTCGCACAACAAGAACCATATGTCGAAAACATCTACCATCAAACACAGGACCTCTTTGCCAACAACAACAACAACCACACCTGCAATACAAAACATATTATGTCTAATTCCGTATCCAGATTTCATGTTTCTAGCTACTTCTCCTCAGTTTCCAAATTATAGAATGTACGTTGGATATGGTCCGTATATATGGAAGTTTGATTTAAATGAAATGCGCCTTCCAAAACATCCCGAATTAATTACCGATTATCTCCCTAAAGAGTTGAGGTCTACGCACGTTTCACATGTTTTTCAGAATTCCGAGGAACACTTAGTAACTATACGCAATAATCAGTATTACGCTGCATCTTTCCCCAATTTAAAACTTCACAAACGTTTTATGTTTCCTTCTATACCTGCGAGAACCAAAATAAATGCATTATTTCAAACAAACAGCGGTCAAACGTATTTATTATACAATGATGATTCTTATATTGAATTTAATGAAGCTGGAGATGTCTTAAACCGTGGACCAATGAATTATCTCTTACCCGGACTACCAGATACAATAACATCAGCATTCCGCTATACTGATGGGTTTATTTACTTTTTTCAGAACAACACCTATTATAAGTACAGCGAATACACACGTAAAGTTGTAGCAGCAGGAACGTTTAGCTGGAAACTTTTTGGGATACCCTGCCCCAACGACGGGCTATTAAAACAATTAAGAACTTTGTTAAACAAAATTGTAACTATATACGAATAAAAATGCTCCGTTTATGATGATGTTGTTTTTATTTAAATTCCATTACTCTGTATGTATGTTAAGCAACGTCCTGCGTCGAATGTCACGTGACATTTCACGTTCTACGACGAATGTCACGTCCTGCGTCGAATGTCACGTGACATTTCATGTTCTACGTCGGATGTCACGTCCTGCTTCGAATGTCACGTGACATTTCACGTTCTGCGTCGAATGTCACGTTCTGCATCGAATGTCACGTTCTACGTCGGATGTCACGTTCTATTAGGCACTGCACGGAAAAGAAGAAGAAGAAGAAGAATAATGTTCATACTGATCGTTGACGTGGCTTCTGTGTGTCACCTACGCTTTCATTTGACACCTCATACGTCAAAATCGTGCCAATAGCAACAAAGATACATTCTCGCGCCCATTTGGCAATGCTGCCATCTTTGTTTCTTGTGTCCCCGTCTCCTCCCCGTTCCAACGAGCCCTCGTACGCCCCGATCGGACCAATAGAACCAAAGATATGACGTAATGACCTTTTGGCATGCTCCGATGCGCACGGCACATACTGCGTTCAACCACATTTTTCATCCTCTTTCCAACGAGCCCTTGTACGTCATCCTACGTTAAGCCGTTTGGCATTTGCAACCGGGGGTTGCGATTTTAGGGGTTGCAATTTAGGGGATGTGCCAGGAAATAGGTAGCCTATCTACTAATGGTGTATAATGTATAAAATATCTGACATAGGAACACTGCTGTACATAAAATAACAGAAAATGTGAAAATATGACAAAGAAACACGTAAGGCAGAAAACATGGATAATAATGATGAAAAATGTATAAAACATCTTATATAGGAACACGTAAGGAAAAAATGCTGTACATAAAATAATAGAAAATGTGTAATATATCTGACATAGAAACACGTAAGGCAGAAAACATGGATAATAATGATTGAAAATGTATAAAATATCTAACATAGAAACACGTAAGACAGAAATGCTGTACATAAAATGATAGAAAATGTGTAAAATATCTGACATAGAATCACGTAAGGCAGAAAGCATGGATAATAATGATAGAAAATCTATAAAATATCTAACATAGAAACAATGATGTACATAAAATGATAAAAAATGTATAAAATATCTGACATAGAAACACGTAAGAATGAAAGCATGGACAATAATGGTGTAAAATGTATAAAATATCTGACATAGGAACACTGCTGTACATAAAATGACAGAAAATGTGTAAAATATGACATAGAAACACGTAAGGCAGAAAACATGGTTAATAACGATAGAAAATGTATAAAATATCTAACATAGAAACACGTAAGACAGAAATGCTGTACATAAAATGTGTAAAATATCTGACATAGAAACACGTAAGGCAAAAAGCATGGATAATAATGACAGAAAATGTATAAAATATCTAACATAGAAACACGTAAGACAGAAATGCTACACATAAAATGATAGAAAATGTGTAAAATATAACTGCTGTACAAAAAATGACAGAAAATATCTGACATAGAAACACGTAAGGCAAAAAGTATGGATAATAATGATAGAAAATGTATACAATATCTGACATAGAAACACGTAAGGCAGAAAGCATGGAAAATAATGATAGAAAATGTATAAAATATCTGACATAGAAACACATAGAGCAGAAATGCTATACATAAAATGATGGAAAACGTATAAAATATCTGACGTAGAAACACGTAAGAAACAAATGCTATACATAAAATGATAGAAAATGTGTAAAATATCTATCATAGAAACACTTAAGGGAGAGAGCATGGACAATAATAATTGAAAATGTATAAAATATCTGACATAGAAACACGTAGGGCAGAAATGCTATACATAAAATGATAGACAATATGTAAAATATCTGACATAGAAACAAGTAAGACAGAAAACATGGATAATAATGATAGAAAATGTATAAAATATCTAACATATGAACACGTAAGAGAGAAATGCTGTACATAAAAATGTATGAAATATCTGACATAAAAACACGTAAGAGAGAAAGCGTGGACAATAATGATGGAAAATGTATAAAATATCGAATAAAAGTTGAGAAATACTCGCAAGGATGATAGAAAGTGTGTAAAATATCTGCCATAGAATCACGTAAGGCAGAAAGCATAGATAATAATAATAAAAAAAATGTATAAAATGTTTAACATAAAAAAACGTAAGACAGAAATGCTGTACATAAAATGATAGAAAATGTGTAAAATATCTGACATAGTAGCACGTAAGGCAGAAGGCATGGACAATAATGATAGAAAGTGTATAAAATATTAAACATAGAAACACTAGTGTACATAAAATGATAAAAATTATCTGACATAGAAATACGTAAGGCAGAAAGCATGGACAATAATGATGGAAAATGTTTAAAATATCGAATAAAACGTGAGAAATACTCGCAAGGATGATAGAAAGTGTGTAAAATATCTGCCATAGAATCACGTAAGGCAGAAAGCATAGATAATAATAAAAAAATGTATAAAATTTTTAACATAAAAAAACGTAAGACAGAAATGCTGTATATAAAATGATAGAAAATGTGTAAAATATCTGACATAGTAGCACGTAAGGCAGAAGGCATGGACAATAATGATAGAAAGTGTATAAAATATCAAACATAGAAACACTAGTGTACATAAAATGATAAAAAATATCTGACATAGAAATACGTAAGGCAGAAAGCATGGATAATATTGATAGAAAATGTATTAAATATCTGACATAGAAACACGTAAGACAGAAAAGCTGTACATAAAATGGTGGAAAATGTGTAAAATATCTAAAATAGAAACACGTAAGGCAGAAAGCATGGATAGTAATGAACGATTTACATGTAAAATTTGCTGAATAGAGAATAATTATATATCGAAATATGCAGAGTCTAACATATTATTCAAATGACAGCAATGAGCATAGATGTAAACAACAAAAAAATCTTTATTATATCCATCACAAACATCGCTAACACTGAATATTACCAACAGGCAAAGGTCTACTCGAATGGTGTTACAATGAAAAAGGAATGTTTATGTGTAAAAACAAATCGACGTCGGCATATTGTAAGGTTACTCTAGAGTTTAAATACCACAAAAAAAAATGATTATTGCTGTAATACAGATGCTAGAAAATAAATAAAAGTAATGTTTAAAGTATTTGTTTTTCTTTGTTTATAACTCAGTTGTTGAAATGACCTATTGTAAATACGAAGAAAATGTTCTAATAAAATACCTGCGGAAACACTTTACAACAATATTTTTAACAAACTATGGTGTGTACAAAAATATTATTCAGCAAAATAGTGAGAATTTTAAACGCAATACAAGAAAATTAAACTTTATTTACAAATAATATTGCATGTTTTAAATAATGCAGAAGTAAATTAACAATATGACAAACTTAGAATGAGGGTGTATAAAATCAAATACGACCCTCTAAAATATATAAAATAGTACTCACTTTTTAATTTTTATTTGTAGCACAAACACCAAACGAACACGCTATCACAAAGGTTAACTGCACACTGCGAGTATAAAAATGTATTCGTTCTTTAAATAGGCGGCTGGTATAACGTAACTCGACTGGAAATTATCGAGAATTGCAAGCTAAAGCCTGTTTGTACGCACCTGCAACGGGTATTATATTGCGAACTTCTCGATGTGGGAACGAAAATAGCGATTGAAATTCAATTACATCCGGTGACGTCAGATAGCAAACTACACATTTTCTTTATAATATAATGATTCGAGGAATTATTATGATGTATGAAAACTTTTATTAGTAATTATACCGGGGGCAATAAAAAATTATAAAGTAAAACTAATTTTAGCTTTATTAATGAATATATAGTAACATACGAGATATATAACACTACGAATATTATTATATATGCTGTAATATACATGTTAATTTATTGATATGAAGAAGGCCTCTGACTAAGCATTAAATAAACAAACCGCCAAATCCATACATACGACACATCCAAGGACAGTAGGATGATATTATGAATATGTTGAGATATAAAAATTGGAGACTGCTAACATACTCTATTGGTTATTCATGAAAGTATAGCGACATATGTGACATCATATAATACAATGGACGGCAGTAAACACACTATAAGGTAAATTTGTATTTATTGACCTAAAGAAGACGTCTGACGCAGTAAAATACAAACAGCCAGCCGAATCCTAACATGTGACACATCAAATGAAAGGGGAAGATTTAACGAATATACTGAGATAGAAAAACCAAACATATTGAATACTAAAAAGGCATTATACACTATATTTGCTATTAATGAACTTATAGCGACATACGTCATACAATATGATGCTATGGATGATAATAGACACACTATAATATCAATTTACATTTATTGACCTAAAGAAGGCGTCTGACACACTAAAATAAACATCTAGTCGAAACCTAACATGTGACACATCAAATGAAAGGGAAAGATCTAACAAATATATTATGATAGAAAAACAAAACATGACCACTAATGAAAGGGCATGATACACCATTTTTAATAATAATAAAATTATAGAGAAATACGTTATATAATAGGGTACTACTGATGGTAATAGATTTATCCTATAAGACAAATTTTAATTTATTGACTCGAAGAAGACCTATGACTGAGTATAACATAAAGTGATAATTAAGCGTTGAAAAAGCGATGAAAAGCGATCACTTTTCATCGTTTTACACCGCTCTTTTAACATTTTTAAAAAATTTCTATTTATCAATGATTTTACATGTCTCTATATGGGATCAACAAGTGCGTAAAACGATGAAAAAACTGTCGCTGAAAATGTGTAAAATATCTTACATAGAAACACGTAAGGCAGAAAGCATGAATAATAATTATAGAAAATGTATAAAATATCTAACATAGAAACACTGCTGTACATAAAATGATAGAAAATGTATAAAATATCTGACATAGAAACACGTAAGGCAGAAAGTATGGATAATAATAATAGAAAATGTATAAAATATCTAACATAGAAACACGTAAGACAGAAATGCTTTACATAAAATGACAGAAAATGTGTGAAATATCTATCATAGAAACACATGACGCAGAAAGCATAGACAAAGATGAATGAAAATGTATAAAAAATCTGACATAGCAACACGTAAGGCAGAAGACATGAACAATATTGATGGAAAATGTATAAAATATCTGACATAGAAACACGTAAGACAGAAAAACTGTACATAAAATGATAGAAAAATGTATAAAGTATCTGACATAGAAACACGTAAGAATGAAAGCATGGACAATAATGGTGTATAATGTATAAAATATCTGACATAGGAACACTGCTGTACATAAAATAACAGAAAATGTGAAAATATGACAAAGAAACACGTAAGGCAGAAAACATGGATAATAATGATGAAAAATGTATAAAATATCTTATATAGGAACACGTAAGAAAAAAATGCTGTACATAAAATAATAGAAAATGTGTAATATATCTGACATAGATTCACGTAAGGCAGAAAGCATGGATAATAATGATATAAAATCTATAAAATATCTAACATAGAAACACTGATGTACATAAAATGATAAAAAATGTATAAAATATCTGACATAGAAACATGTAAGACAGAAAGCATGGATAATAATGATAGAAAATTTATAAAATATTTAACATAGAAACACGTAAGACAGAAATGCTTTACATAAAATGACAGAAAATGTGTGAAATATCTATCATAAAAACACATAAGGCAGAAAGCAGAGACAATAATGAATGAAAATGTATAAAATATCTGACAGCACCACGTAAGGCAGAAGACATGAACAATATTGATGGAAAATGTATAAAATATCTGACATAGAAACACGTAAGACAGAAAAGCTGTACATAAAATGATGAAAAAAATGTATAAAATATCTGACATAGAAACACGTAAGAATGAAAGCATGGACAATAATGGTGTAAAATGTATAAAATATCTGACATAGGAACACTGCTTTACATAAAATGACAGAAAATGTGTAAAATATGAAATAGAAACACGTAAGGCAGAAAACATGGTTAATAACGATAGAAAATGTATAAAATATCTAACATAGACACACGTAAGACAGAAATGCTGTACATAAAATGTGTAAAATATCTGACATAGAAACACGTAAGGCAAAAAGCATGGATAATAATGACAGAAAATGTATAAAATATCTAACATAGAAACACGTGAGACAGAAATGCTACACATAAAATGATAGAAAATGTGTAAAATATCCGAAATACAAACGCGTAAGGCAGAAAGCATGGACAATAATGATAGAAAATGTATAAAATATAACTGCTGTACAAAAAATGACAGGAAATATCTGACATAGAAACACGTAAGGCAAAAAGTATGGATAATAATGATAGAAAATGTATACAATATCTGACATAGAAACACGTAAGGCAAAAAGCATGGAAAATAATGATAGAAAATGTATAAAATATCTGACATAGAAACACATAGAGCAGAAATGCTATACATAGAATGATGGAAAACGTATAAAACATCTGACGTAGAAACACGTAAGAAACAAATGCTATACATAAAATGATAGAAAATGTGTAAAATATCTATCATAGAAACACTTAAGGGAGAGAACATGGACAATAATGATTGAAAATGTATAAAATCTCTGACATAGAAACACGTAGGGCAGAAATGCTATACATAAAATGATAGACAATATGTAAAATATCTGACATAGAAACAAGTAAGACAAAAAACATGGATAATAATGATAGAAAATGTATAAAATATCTAACATAGAAACACGTACGAGAGAAATGCTGTACATAAAAATGTATGAAATATCTGACATAAAAACACGTAAGAGAGCAAGCATGGACAATAATGATGAAAAATGTATAAAATATCGAATAAAAGTTGAGAAATACTCGCAAGGATAATAGAAAGTGTGTAAAATATCTGCCATAGAATCACGTAAGGCAGAAAGCATAGATAATAATAATAAAAAAAAATGTATAAAATGTTTAACATAAAAAAACGTAAGACAGAAATGCTGTACATAAAATGATAGAAAATGTGTAAAATATCTGACATAGTAGCACGTAAGGCTGAAGGCATGGACAATAATGATAGAAAGTGTATAAAATATCAAACATAGAAACACTAGTGTACATAAAATGATAAAAATTATCTGACATAGAAATACGTAAGGCAGAAAGCATGGACAATAATGATGGAAAATGTATAAAATATCGAATAAAACTTGAGAAATACTCGCAAGGATGATAGAAAGTGTGTAAAATATCTGCCATAGAATCACGTAAGGCAGAAAGCATAGATAATAATAAAAAAATGTATAAAATGTTTAACATAAAAAAACGTAAGACAGAAATGCTGTACATAAAATGATAGAAAATGTGTAAAATATCTGACATAGTAGCACGTAAGGCAGAAGGCATGGACAATAATGATAGAAAGTGTATAAAATATCAAACATAGAAAAACTAGTGTACATAAAATGATAAAAATTATCTGACATAGAAATACGTAAGGCAGAAAGCATGGACAATAATGATGGAAAATGTATAAAATATCGAATAAAACTTGAGAAATACTCGCAAGGATGATAGAAAGTGTGTAAAATATCTGCCATAGAATCACGTAAGGCAGAAAGCATAGATAATAATAAAAAAATGTATAAAATGTTTAACATAAAAAAACGTAAGACAGAAATGCTGTATATAAAATGATAGAAAATGTGGTAAATATCTGACATAGTAGCACGTAAGGCAGAAGGCATGGACAATAATGATAGAAAGTGTATAAAATATCAAACATAGAAACACTAGTGTACATAAAATAATAAAAAATATCTGACATAGAAATACGTAAGGCAGAAAGCATGGATAATAATGATAGAAAATGTATTAAATATCTGACATAGAAACACGTAAGACAGAAAAGCTGTACATAAAATGGTGGAAAATGTGTAAAATATCTAAAATAGAAACACGTAAGGCAGAAAGCATGGATAGTAATGAACGATTTACATGTAAAATTTGCTGAATAGAGAATAATTATATATCGAAATATGCAGAGTCTAACATATGTATTTTTAACAAACTATGGCGTGTACAAAAATATTATTCAGCAAAAGAGTGAGAATTTTAAACGCAATACAAGAAAATTAAACTTTATTTACAAATAATATTTCATGTTTTAAATAATGCAGAAGTAAATTAACAATATGACAAACTTAGAATGAGGGTGTATAAAATCAAATACGACCCTCTAAAATATATAAAATAGTACTCACTTTTTAATTTTTATTTGTAGCACAAACACCAAACGAACACGCTATCACAAAGGTTAACTGCACACTGCGAGTATAAAAATGTATTCGTTCTTTAAATAGGCAGAAAACATGGATAATAATGATGAAAAATGTATAAAATATCTTATATAGGAACACGTAAGAAAAAATGCTGTACATAAAATAATAGAAAATGTGTAATATATCTGACATAGAAACACGTAAGGCAGAAAACATGGATAATAATGATTGAAAATGTATAAAATATCTAACATAGAAACACGTAAGACAGAAATGCTGTACATAAAATGATAGAAAATGTGTAAAATATCTGACATGGAAACACGTAAGGCAGAAAGCATGGATAATAATGATAGAAAATCTATAAAATATCTAACATAGAAACACTGATGTACATAAAATGATAAAAAATGTATAAAATATCTGACATAGAAACATGTAAGACAGAAAGCATGGATAATACTGATAGAAAATTTATAAAATATTTAACATAGAAACACGTAAGACAGAAATGCTTTACATAAAATGACAGAAAATGTGTGAAATATCTATCATAAAAACACATAAGGCAAAAAGTAGGGACAATAATGAATAAAAATATATAAAATATCTGACAGCAACACGTAAGGCAGAAGACATGAACAATATTGATGGAAAATGTATAAAATATCTGACATAGAAACACGTAAGACAGAAAAGCTGTACATAAAATGATAAAAAAAATGTATAAAATATCTGACATAGAAACACGTAAGAATGAAAGCATGGACAATAATGGTGTAAAATGTATAAAATATCTGAAATAGGAACACTGCTGTACATAAAATGACAGACAATGTGTAAAATATGACATAGAAACACGTAAGGCAGAAAACATGGTTAATAACGATAGAAAATGTATAAAATATCTAACATAGAAACACGTAAGACAGAAATGCTGTACATAAAATGTGTAAAATATCTGACATAGAAACACGTAAGGCAAAAAGCATGGATAATAATGACAGAAAATGTATAAAATATCTAACATAGAAACACGTGAGACAGAAATGCTACACATAAAATGATAGAAAATGTGTAAAATATCCGAAATACAAACGCGTAAGGCAGAAAGCATGGACAATAATGATAGAAAATGTATAAAATATAACTGCTGTACAAAAAATGACAGAAAATATCTGACATAGAAACACGTAAGGCAAAAAGTATGGATAATAATGATAGAAAATGTATACAATATCTGACATAGAAACACGTAAGGCAGAAAGCATGGAAAATAATGATAGAAAATGTATAAAATATCTGACATAGAAACACGTAGGGCAGAAATGCTATACATAAAATGATAGACAATATGTAAAATATCTGACATAGAAACAAGTAAGACAGAAAACATGGATAATAATGATAGAAAAAGTATAAAATATCTAACATAGAAACACGTAAGAGAGAAATGCTGTACATAATAATGTATGAAATATCTGACATAAAAACACGTAAGAGAGAAAGCATGGACAATAATGATGGAAAATGTATAAAATATCGAATAAAACTTGAGAAATACTCGCAAGGATGATAGAAAGTGTGTAAAATATCTGCCATAGAATCACGTAAGGCAGAAAGCATAGATAATAATAAAAAAATGTATAAAATGTTTAACATAAAAAAACGTAAGACAGAAATGCTGTATATAAAATGATAGAAAATGTGTAAAATATCTGACATGGTAGCACGTAAGGCAGAAGGCATGGACAATAATGATAGAAAGTGTATAAAATATCAAACATAGAAACACTAGTGTACATAAAATGATAAAAAATATCTGACATAGAAATACGTAAGGCAGAAAGCATGGATAATAATGATAGAAAATGTATAAAATATCGAATAAAACTTGAGAAATACTCGCAAGGATGATAGAAAGTGTGTAAAATATCTGCCATAGAATCACGTAAGGCAGAAAGCATAGATAATAATAAAAAAATGTATAAAATGTTTAACATAAAAAAACGTAAGACAGAAATGCTGTATATAAAATGATAGAAAATGTGGTAAATATCTGACATAGTAGCACGTAAGGCAGAAGGCATGGACAATAATGATGGAAAGTGTATAAAATATCAAACATAGAAACACTAGTGTACATAAAATGATAAAAAATATCTGACATAGAAATACGTAAGGCAGAAAGCATGGATAATAATGATAGAAAATGTATTAAATATCTGACATAGAAACACGTAAGACAGAAAAGCTGTACATAAAATGGTGGAAAATGTGTAAAATATCTAAAATAGAAACACGTAAGGCAGAAAGCATGGATAGTAATGAACGATTTACATGTAAAATTTGCTGAATAGAGAATAATTATATATCGAAATATGCAGAGTCTAACATATGTATTTTTAACAAACTATGGCGTGTACAAAAATATTATTCAGCAAAAGAGTGAGAATTTTAAACGCAATACAAGAAAATTAAACTTTATTTACAAATAATATTTCATGTTTTAAATAATGCAGAAGTAAATTAACAATATGACAAACTTAGAATGAGGGTGTATAAAATCAAATACGACCCTCTAAAATATATAAAATAGTACTCACTTTTTAATTTTTATTTGTAGCACAAACACCAAACGAACACGCTATCACAAAGGTTAACTGCACACTGCGAGTATAAAAATGTATTCGTTCTTTAAATAGGCAGAAAACATGGATAATAATGATGAAAAATGTATAAAATATCTTATATAGGAACACGTAAGAAAAAATGCTGTACATAAAATAATAGAAAATGTGTAATATATCTGACATAGAAACACGTAAGGCAGAAAACATGGATAATAATAGAAATACCTGCGGAAACACTTTACAACAATATTTTTAACAAACTATGGTGTGTACAAAAATATTATTCAGCAAAAGAGTGAGAATTTTAAACGCAATACAAGAAAATTAAACTTTATTTACAAATAATATTTCATGTTTTAAATAATGCAGAAGTAAATTAACAATATGACAAACTTAGAATGAGGGTGTATAAAATCAAATACGACCCTCTAAAATATATAAAATAGTACTCACTGTTTAATTTTTATTTGTAGCACAAACACCAAACGAACACGCTATCACAAAGGTTAACTGCACACTGCGAGTATAAAAATGTATTCGTTCTTTAAATAGGCGGCTGGTATAACGTAACTCGACTGTAAATTATCGAGAATTGCAATCTGAAGCCTGTTTGTACGCACCTGCAACGGGTATTATATTGCGAACTTCTCGATGTGGGAACGTAAATAGCGATTGAAATTCAATTACATCCGGTGACGTCAGATAGCAGACTACACATTTTCTTTATAATATAATATTTCGAGGAATTATTATGATGTATGAAAACTTTTATTAGTAATTATACCGGGGGCAATAAAGAATTATAAAATAAAACTAATTTTAGCTTTATTAATGAATATATAGTAACATACGAGATATATAACACTACGAATATTATTATATATGCTGTAATATACATGTTAATTTATTGATATGAAGAAGGCCTCTGACTAAGCATTAAATAAACAAACCGCCAAATCCATACATACGACACATCCAAGGACAGTAGGATGATATTATGAATATGTTGAGATATAAAAATTGGAGACTGCTAACATACTCTATTGGTTATTCATGAAAGTATAGCGACATATGTGACATCATATAATACAATGGACGGCAGTAGACACACTATAAGGTAAATTTGTATTTATTGACCTAAAGAAGACGTCTGACGCAGTAAAATACAAACAGCCAGCCGAATCCTAACATGTGACACATCAAATGAAAGGGGAAGATTTAACGGATATACTGAGATAGAAAAACAAAACATATTGAATACTAAAAAGGCATTATACACTATATTTGCTATTAATGAACTTATAGCGACATACGTCATACAATATGATGCTATGGATGATAATAGACACACTATAATATCAATTTACATTTATTGACCTAAAGAAGGCGTCTGACACACTAAAATAAACATTTAGTCGAAACCTAACATGTGACACATCAAATGAAAGGGAAAGATCTAACAAATATATTATGATAGAAAAACAAAACATGACCACTAATGAAAGGGCACGATACACCATTTTTAATAATAATAAAATTATAGTGAAATACGTTATATAATAGGGTACTACTGATGGTAATTGATTTATCCTATAAGACAAATTTTAATTTATTGACTCGAAGAAGACCTATGACTGAGTATAACATAAAGTGATAATTAAGCGTTGAAAAAGCGATGAAAAGCGACAGTTTTTTCATCGTTTTACGCACTTGTTGATCCCATATAGAGACATGTAAAATCATTGATAAATAGAAATTTTTTAAAAATGTTAAAAAAGCGGTGTAAAACGATGAAAAGTGATATGATAGATATTTCACACATTTTCTGTCATTTTATGTAAAGCATTTCTGTCTTACGTGTTTCTATGTTAAATATTTTATAAATTTTCTATCATTATTATCCATGCTTTCTGTCTTACATGTTTCTATGTCAGATATTTTATACATTTTTTATCATTTTATGTACATCAGTGTTTCTATGTTAGATATTTTACAGATTTTCTATCATTATTATCCATGCTTTCTGCCTTACGTGATTCTATGTCAGATATTTTACACATTTTCTATCATTTTATGTACAGCATTTCTGTCTTACGTGTTTCTATGTTAGATATTTTATACATTTTCAATCATTATTATCCATGTTTTCTGCCTTACGTGTTTCTTTGTCATATTTTCACATTTTCTGTTATTTTATGTACAGCAGTGTTCCTATGTCAGATATTTTATACATTATACACCATTATTGTCCATGCTTTTATTCTTACGTGTTTCTATGTCAGATACTTTATACATTTTTCTATCATTTTATGTACAGTTTTTCTGTCTTACGTGTTTCTATGTCAGATATTTTATACATTTTTCATCAATATTGTTCATGTCTTCTGCCTTACGTGTTGCTATGTCAGATTTTTTATACATCTTTTCATTCATCTTTGTCTATGCTTTCTGCGTCATGTGTTTCTATGATAGATATTTCACACATTTTCTGTCATTTTATGTAAAGCATTTCTGTCTTACGTGTTTCTATGTTAGATATTTTATACATTTTCTATTATTATTATCCATACTTTCTGCCTTACGTGTTTCTATGCCAGATATTTTATACATTTTCTATCATTTTATGTACAGCAGTGTTTCTATGTTAGATATTTTATACATTTTCTATAATTATTATTTATGCTTTCTGCCTTACGTGTTTCTATGTAAGATATTTTACACATTTTCTATCATTTTATGTACAGCATTTCTGTCTTATGTGTTTCTATGTTAGATATTTTATACATTTTCTATCATTATTATCCATGTTTTCTACCTTACGTGTTTCTATGTCAGATATATTACACATTTTCTATCATTTAATGTACAGCATTTTTTTCTTACGTGTTCTTATATAAGATATTTTATACATTTTTCATCATTATTCTCGATGGTTTCTCTCTTACGTGTTTCTATGTTAGATATTTTATACATTTTCCATCATTATTATCCATGTTTTCTGCCTTACGTGTTTCTATGTCATATTTTTCACATTTTCTGTCATTTTATGTACAGCAGTATTCCTATGTCAGATATTTTATACAATTTACACCATTATTGTCCATGCTTTCATTCTTACGTGTTTCTATGTCAGATATTTTATACATTTTTCTATCATTATTATCCATGTTTTCTGCCTTACGTGTTTCTATCTCAGATATTTTACACATTTTCTATCATTTTATGTACAGCATTTCTTTCTTACGTGTTCCTATATAAGATATTTTATACATTTTCCATCATTATTGTCGATGCTTTCTCTCTTACGTGTTTCTATGCCAGATATTTTATACATTTTCTCTCATTATTATCCATGTTTTCTGCCTTACGTGTTTCTATGTCAGATTTTTTATACATTTTCTATCATTTCATGTAGAGCAGTGTTTCTATGTTAGATATTTTATACATTTTCTATCATTAATGTCCATGCTCTCTGTGTTACATGTTTCTATATCAGATATTTTATACATTTTATATACAGCATTTCTGTCTTAACATTACCGTAGCGTATTGTGGTAGTCATGTTTTTACTCGATGGCTGAGTTTTTCTTTTATATAACAAAATATATTTACTTTCAATTTTCACATCCAAAGTATATACTCTAAAACTACATATACTCTATAATTATATATACTCTAAAAATGTATTTAATTTAATTTTTCTTTGTTAATACACCTGAAATATTTTAACGTTAAATATTTGATGGTCCTTTACGGAGTATAAAAAGGATGGTCGACATTTTCCTGCACGGATTCACGCTTGTGTACCTTCACGAAGGGAGTTGTACTTAAACCTATTAGTTGATCGTGAGACGGGACCTGCAAAGTGCGCTGTCAACTAGGGTTAGGTATATATAGTGCATTCCGTATGTTTTATAAACATGATCAGGGGAAATTGTTGCCTGATGGCTATCGAAGAACCGTCTATGACCAACATATATTCCTACAGAGACCAATGTTTATTATCCACTTTAAAACAATAAATTACTTGCTCGTCGTAGATAAACTATAGTATGCAAATATTTACGCTTTCCTTTCGCCTTTCAGTTAACGTCTTGTGACGTTGTGTAATTATCATTGTAAAATGATAATTGTTGTAGATAAAATATAATATGCATCAAATCGAAAAACAGTCATCTTGGAGATTTATGTATAGTAGTGGATATGTAGATAAGACTCTTGACTAATTATACGTTCAGATGAGATCTGTGTGTATTAGTGAGTATTCAGCGGAGACTCTTGTCGAATTGTACGTTCAGTGGAGATTTGTGTATAGTAATGGTCGTTCAGATGTGGTTTGTAGAGAACGTTTAGATCCTTGTCGGTTTGTGATCATCCAACTCATATCTATGTCGAGTAATATACGTTAGTTGTTTGAACATACTGGAAGAATGGTAAATTCGTTTTTAGTCCTCGTTATAATTGGATTATATCTGAATATCGTTGTAAAATAGTAATTGCTGTAGATAAAATATATTATGCAATAAAACGTTATCGTATACCAATAGTCATATTTGTGAGTTACTGTTCCGAGGATACTTATAATGACTGCTCAGATGAGATTTATATATTTATGTATAGTAGTTGATGACCTACATTTCCGTCTTTCCTGTGGTGTCCAAAATAATACTTTTTGTTATTCTGTTGTCGCTAATTCTTTAGACGTGTCCATACCACCGTAGTTGTGATGTCCTTCGTTATTCTGCGTCTGGTATACGTCTGATATAAGTTAAATTGCTTCTGCTATACGTCTGATGTTTAAGCGTTGAAACTACGTTTTAAGTATATTAATATAACGTGGTTGGCAGTATATTTTAGACATGCGTTGGAGCGCGTGAGAGATGTTTATCTTTTGGTAAAAATCTTTAGATCAGTTTATCGATGTATTTAATCAACACTTTATATAGATCCGCATCAATTTTTCAAATCATTAAGTGTTTGACAGCCGGTTGAGTAAGACGTGACTATGGGTGAAGACTGCCGTATGTATTTAGAAAACTAACATTGGTAATTTAATAGGTACCATTTATCGTCTCAACTTCAATATTGTTGTATATCGATGTTCTTATATAGTATTTACCTTTAGTGATATACTTGATTTTTTTTACAATTTTTTTCGAATATTCAATATGCGCAATCCCTTGTGGTGTTTTTTATATACACATATTATTGTCAGATTATGTTAAACGGTTATGTAGCTTAGAGGTGTGCTTTGGTGCGGGGTATGGAGACGTATCACGGCCAACTTTAACAAGTAATATTGAATTAATAATCAACATTCTTTTTACATTTTTATCAATTTGTTTCTGCATCTCTCTCCTCTTCTGATGCCGTATGTGGAAATGTTCATCATCCTCTTATGAAAGCTTTTAGTATTAAACTCTTGATTTATACAATGTAAACCTTTTATATCAGTATTACGTTAAATGGCTTTACGTCTATACCATTTTACACTATGTTGAACGGTACCATTATTATTATATGCACATTTTCGACCCCTCGTAAAACATCTAAATATATAATGCGCGAAACGGTTGCGCCTACGGTTCAAGCAGGTCGATCCTCTAGCGTTCAATGCCTCATGCGCGAAAGCGATGGCGCGTACAGTTCATGCCGTTTCAGACCTTTCGTCGTTGCGTTCTTTTTTTTTTATATCCATTATTACCTACTTATATCAATTGGTTACCTAGCTGTGTGGCTAGCGTGTGTACCTTTGGTGCTGCTGGTCCCTGGTTCGAGTCCTACATACGTTAGAATTTTTTATTTAATAATAATAATTTAATAATTTGGATTAAAATTGTCTTATAAATAGTTGAAATACAAAAATAATATGTAAATTAATTCATATTAAAAATAACTAATTACTAAACTTAAAAAGGGTGTCTAGCGTAAAAAACAAGTTAGGACTTGTCGGTGACGTTATCGCGGGATGTGACTAGTGCGCGGACGGTGCTTGTGTCGTCACTCCGCCAAGGTCACGTGGGCTATCGAGAGGCGCGAGGAACTGCGTCGAGAGTGCGGGGTCAAAGGTCAAAGTGGGGTATAGTGCATCCCTTTCTACTATTCGAAATAAAATTTTTGAAAATAATGTGAAGTCAGAACAGGATATCAAATTGTGTCATTACATGTCAGTAGTTCCAATTGAAAGGAAAAGATCGACAACAGAACAAACAATCAAGGGACGTAACTTTTCCGTACACTACTTTTTGTCGAAAAGAGTCAGCAAGAGAAAAGTTCAGGTATGTCAGGCATTTTTTTTGAAATGTGTGAATATTAAAAAAGATCGCATAAACTACGTTGCTAAAACATTGTCAGACGGAAATATTCCAAAAGAAAATCGGGGTGGAGATCACGTGTCCACAAAATCTGTTGTCAAAAAGAATAAAATAAGAGAGTTTATTGGTAAACTACAAGGAAGAGAAAGTCATTTTAATAGAAAGAAAGTAAGACGAATTTATTTGGCCGCTGATCTAAGCATAAAGAAATTACATGGCATGTACCTCACTCAATGCGACCCTAAACATAATGTAAACTTTTCGATGTTTAGAAGGATATTCGTTAATGATTTTAACATTGGGTTTTCTACTCCAGCATCAGATGTGTGCACACAATGTACTAGACTTAAAGTCAAAATTAGAACGGAAATTAACGAGGTAAAGAAAAGAGGGTTTTGAACTGAGTTAAGTATCCACCAAAAGAGGGCCAATGAATTTTATAGTCTGCTACAAGAAACTCCTGAAAATTCCACTACATTCTACTTTGATATGCAGCAGGTGCAGCCTTTGCCCAAAACACCTATTAATGATGCGTTTTATGCACAGCAGATTAGCATGTATGTTTTTTATAGCCAGTCCAAACATCCAACTTTTTTTACGTGGACTGGAAATCAGGCAGGTAGAGGATCAATTGAAATAGGTTCTGCACTTGTAAATTACTTGGATTCCTTAGGGTACGACAAAACAAAAACTCCCATATTATTCATTCGCTGTACTTCTGGCTTAGATTTAAAGCTCCAGTTCAAGTAACAGAAATATTACTTGTATTTCCAGTCAGGGGCCATTCGTATTTGCCAGCAGACAGGGTATTTGGGAGAGTAGAAAAGCTTCTAATAAAAAAAGCCACAATTCTCTCTAGACAGAAATATGAAGAAATTTACAAACAAATTGGAGTTGTTAAAAAGATAGGCACTGATTGGAGATTGTTTAATATGAAAGAGCTTCCAGTTGGCTTGGAAAAAGTAAAAGCCCTAGCCGATACAAAGAAAATTGTAATAAAAAAATTTAACAATGGCAAATTTATAAAAATACGTTCATTCCACAACTATTATTTTACCAGTGGGTTGGAAAATTTTGAAAAACTTTTGAAACCAAAATTTTCCGATATTGAGTTAACCATCTCAGAAAAAGAATTAACTGGGTATCCCCGAAAAGAAAAAAAAATCCCTTAAACACTTACTAAATCAACAGTTCGATAAATATTGGGAGAAATTACAAGAACTTGACTGGTACCGGGAATTGCTTAACGACAAAAGTTCAAATGAAAAGGATAAGGAGAAAGAGGACGAGAAGACATGTGACTGCCTGGAAGAGCACTTCAGATTAAACTTGACTTTTTTACTTTTTTCAACTTGTTAAATAATAAAATTAATTTTCTACATTCTAGTTCATTTATTTTTATGGTGCTCTTGCAAATATCTTTTAGGCAAAAACCGATAAAAAATAAAAAAACAGTAAAAAAAGATAATATATTAAAATTCTAGGATTTTATTACATGACTTACTACTACTATTTAATTCCAATATGATGTTTCTTTAAATTATTATGGGATTTTGCTGTATAAGTTTTTGGCATTTATCTCGAAATTGGAAAAAGTGAATTTATCAGTTTTGCATGCATGCTCTTCATATGTACTTTCTGACAAACTTAAAAAATTCTTTGAATCTTACCTTACCAACCGTACTAATGTAGTCAAGTTTGGGAGCTGCTACTCGGACACTTTTATAACCAGGTCAGATGTACCGCAAGGTACACCTGACCTTGGGTCCTTGGGCCTTTACTTTTTGTTATGTTCATAAATGACATCACCGATTATATAAAATTTGCCAAGTTTCTTCTATTTGCAGACGTTTTAAAATTATTTCTTGCAATAACAAATGAACATGACTGTATTAATTTACAATATTCAAGGTATATCCACATTCTGTAAAAATAATGATTTGAACTTAAATGAATCAAAATGTAAACTATTGACTTTTTCTAGAAAGCGAGAAATCATAAGAACAGATTATTTTATTAACGAAGTAAAACTTGAAAGGCTAACAAAAATCAGAGATCTAGGGGTGTTAGACACTAGCACATTCTCCTTTAATGAGCATATTCTCAAACTAACTAATGATTGTTGTAGACAGTTAGGTTTTATCCTAAGATCCAGTAAATAATTTTATTCTGACACTACAATTAAGCTTTTTAATGCATATGTGAGGTCAAAACTCGAATATCGTTGTACCATATGGAGTCCCTCCATCATATCACATAGTGATATGTTAGAGAGGATTCAGAGGAAATTTTTAAGGTCTTTATATCTGAAGAAATTTGGGATTTATCCTCTTAAGGTTTCCTATAATTTGCAGATATTGCTTTTTGACACTTTGTTATTAAATGAAAGACGTAGAAATGCCCAAATCATTTTCATATTTAATATAGTTTATCAAATCATAGATTCTCCTACGATTCGTTCATTTATAAATTTTAATATACCAGACCAAAGACACACATGTAGACACACTTTATTTAAAATAACTCCAGAATACGCAAACTCCCCCATGGCACACTGCTTAATGGCAATGAACGATTTTATCGTGAGTGAAGACCTTGACCTATATAATATAAAAAAAAGAGTACTATGTTACATAAACTGTGATACCCTTATTTATTGTTTTAAAGTGTATTTATTTTGTTGTATTCTATAAATTGTATGTTCTTATTTTTTTGTATTGACCAAGTGTCTGTTTATAATTGGCATCATTGCTGTAAATGTGCACTATAAATAAATAAGTAAATAAATAAATAAATTTCGTTAATTTTGATTCCAAAATATTTGTATAAAATAAAATAAATTAAATAAAACATTTAATGTACAAAAATGTTTCATTTTAAATACGAATTAATCAATCCTTAAAAATACGCCAAAGATACGCCACTGGCCACTACCTCTTGGTGGCAGTTTGGCTTCACTTTGAGCGATACGGTTACGCGTCCTCTCTCTTTCCTTGTATAAGACTGAAAGTAATAATAATAAAGATGTAGAACATTATTTTTATATATAACCGTTTTGTAAGTAAATAAATAGGTACGTTTTGTTAGTATGTGCTTCATTAAATAAATAACATATTTGGCGACGAGTCACAGAAAGAGTCTACGTAAAAGTCGAAAAATGTCATTAATTGAGGCCATTAAACAATTTGATCCTACTAATAGTGATGTCCAGTCTTATCTAGAGTGACTTGAACAGTTGTTTTTATGTAATGTAATGGAAGAAGACAAGGAAGTTCCATTATTGATTACTCTAATTGATGGAGCAGTTTACAGTACCTTAAAATACTTATTAGGACCAGAACTACCAAGTTCAAGAACATTTTATAGTCCAAAGCGGTTAATTATCGCTGAAAGGTATAAATTCTACAACACAAATCAAGAGCCGCAGGAGGATATTCAAAGTTTTGTGTCAAAAACTAAAAAGTGTGGCTCAATATTGTAAATTTGTTCAATTTTTGAAAGAATCTCTCAGGCAGATTTGTATGTGGTGTACGATCAGTCACAATAAAACATAAACTCCTGGCAGAAGATGATATTTCCTTTAAAAGAGCTTATGAGATAGCATTGTCAATAGAACGTACAGAAGGTCAAGTTAGAAGGATGGAACCGGAAAATGTAGCTGTAATAGACGAAAAGCTAGATAAAGTAATGTTCAGACAGAAGGAAGCTACAATTAAAAATTATGGTAGACATCAAGCTGGTAGAAGTTATGTCCAATATAAGTTATGCTTTAAATGTGGTAGAAAACTTGATTCATCAAAATGTTCAGACAAAGCATGACAATGTTTTAGTTGTAAGAAAGTGGGACATATAAGTACTGTCTGTCGTTCGAAAGTTATGTTGTTAGAAGAAGGGGATATACAAGATGAAGTGAAGGAGGTAGAAAATTTATTAGTTCTGGGATTCTTGTCTTCATTAGAATCTGAAAATTCAGCTTCAGAGAAAATATTATTAGAGGTGGAAGGTAACTGAATTTTATTTGACATTAATAATGGTGCATGTCGTACAGTAATTCATATACCTACAGGAATTTAAGATTTTATCAATTTTAAATTTTTGTTCTGTTAAGTATTGTTTAAAAGTATTAATACGTTATAGAGTAAAAATTATGGGAGAAACTGATGTATTCATCATCATCATCATCACTGGCTCGACAACCCTTTTTTGGTCTTGGCCTGTTCCAGGATTCTTCTCCATTCTGATCTGTTTCGTGCTTTTTTTCTGCAGTTTTTTATTTTTAAGGTTGTTATATCATTTTCTATTTGTTCTAAGTATCTCAGCTTCGGTCACCCTCTTGTTCTTTTTCCTACTGGCATCTGTTTGAATATTTTGTTTGGTATTTCGCCTTCTTCCATTCTTTCTACATGTCCTATCCAACGCAGCCGTCCTATTTTAATGAATGTTATAATATCCGCATCCTGGTATATTTTGTATAGTTCAGAGTTGTATCTTCTTCGCCATATTCCGTTTTCTTTTCTGCCCTTATATATGTGTCGCAAGATTTTTCTTTCGAAGGTTGCTAACAACGTTTCCTCTCTTTTAGTGAGTGTCCAGGTTTCTGAGCCATATGTGAGTACCGGTCTTATTAGGGTTTTATATATTTGGTATTTTGTTTTTCTTGCGACGTTATCTGATCTTAGTTGCCTAATTAAGCCATGGTAACATTTATTTGCAATGTATATTCGCCTCTTCACTTCCTCTGTAACGTTATTATCAGACGTGACTAGGGATCCCAAGTATATAAAGTTTTTTACCCCCTCTATGTTGTATTCTCCTATTGTTATATTTTGTGGCTGCCTTATTTCTGTGTTTTTACTTACCTGCATATATTTTGTTTTGGTCTGATTTATTTTAAGACCACTATTTTGTGCAGCTCGTTCTATTTGGTTGTATGCCTCTATCATTTCTCTTCTTGATCTTGCGATTATGTCAACATCATCTGCAAATGCTAGTATTTGCACGCTTTTATTAATGATTGTTTCTCGTGTATTGACTGTTGTGTCTCTCAGTATATTCTCGAGTACGATGTTGAACAAGATGCATGATAGAGCGTCTCCCTGGCGTAGTCCCTTTTTCACATCTATTGTTTCCGTTAACTCATTTTGTATCCGGATTCTACTTTCTACTTTTAGAGATTCTTTTATCAGTTTTATTAGTTGTGTTGGTATATTAAATTCTTTCATTGCTTTTATTAAGAATTCTCGGTTTATATTGTTATATGCTCTTTCAAAGTCTATGAACTGAGGTATAAGTAAAATATAAAAACAATCTTGTAAAATTATCTATTGTTATTTTAGAAAGTAATCATAATTATTTTACTTCTCTGGTGGATATGAATTGGTTAAATGTATTATATCCTAATTGGAGACAAAAACACAGATATTGGAGACACAGAGTGAATTTGTTAGTCAGTTGGAATTGGAAAACCTTAAAACTTTGAACGAATTTAGATCTGATTTTGATGACAATAGTAATTGATTGATTAATTAAACATTTTAAAATTAATTTAAATTTAAAAGAGAATACACAACCCATTTTTCATAGAGCTTATGATATGTCTTTTGACCTAAAAGATTACGTCGAATGGGAAATAAAGAAACTGGTGGAGTTGGGAATTTTACAAAAAGTCAGTTATGGTAATTTGGCCAGTCCTATAGTAGAAGTTCCAAAAAAAGTATCTGAGTAACTAAGAATTTGTGTAGAATTAAAAAAAAAACATTAAACAAAGAGTTTGATAGTTGCATTTTACCACTAAGGTAAACGTACCGGTAATTGACACAGTACCGGTAGTTGATACATATGCCTTTACATCCTAAAAATAAGAAAATCCTTTTGTGTAAACCTTTGCAAAATAAATGTATACAAATATATTATGCCATCTATGATTCGGTGGCAAAGTTATTAGTTTCAGGATTTAAATTTCACAATATGGCAGCCATCGTTTTCAGGCGTGTACATGCTGATCTGTGTTTTTACTGAATTTCTTGTTAAAAGTACTTTTTAAAACGACATAAAGAAGTAGCGAAGCGAACAGCTCAAAATCTTACTGTAAGCAGATCTTTAGTAACTAAAGAAAATATCCAAACATGGTTTAAAGAAGTACGCGAATACTTAGATAAAAATGAACATGGGTCCATTCTAGAGGATCCTTCCAGAATTTTTAATAGTGATGAATCTGCATTTTTCTTAAACCCGAGAGGAGGGAAAGTCCTAGCGCGGAAATGAGACAAAACTGTGTACCAGCAAGTTAACAGTGACGAGAAGGAATGCCTGACTGTCTTGGTTACCGGAAACGCAGCTGGCCAGGTACCACCGCCTATGGTAGTGTTTAGGTACGACAGGATTCCGAAGGAAATTGCTATGAGTATTCCTCCAAACTGGGGAATAGGAAAATCGGAGTCTGAGTGGATGTCTGGTGAAACTTTTTTTGAGTTTATAGCGAATATTTTTCATCCCTGGCTAGTGGACAACAACATCAAGTTACCTGTTATACTTTTTATTGACGGACATGCTTCACATCTCACGTTGCATACTAGTAGCTTTTGTGCAGATAACGGCATAATTCTTACTGTCCTTTTTCTAAACGCAACCCATTTGATACAGCCCATGGACGTTGCTGTTTTTCACACTCTTAAAGAGGGATGGAAAACTAAAGTACAGCAATGGCGAATTGACACCCACGAGGCTCCAATTTTAAAAAAATCCATTTTTGTTCTTTACTAAATACGTTGTTACAAGAGAAACTCCATACTCCAAAATGGATTTAAAAAATGTGGGTAAGTGCCTTGGAATCCTCAGGAGATTACCATACCAGGTGAGATAAAATCAAAGAGTAAACTCTCTGATGACACTTCAAGTCGAGCTTCAAAAAATATGGAAGAAATGTTTGGAAAAATATATTCAACTTGAAAAACTTTTACAGTTTAGTAAGATTGAAAAATGGAATGGAGATAAAGAAGATGTGTCACTTTTTTGTCTTTATAAAACAATTGCCTATGATTATCAGGCAAAATGTGCTATATTGCAAAACAAGAAACCGGAAGAGGAGATAGAAGAAACTGAACAAGATAATGACTGTAAGAGGAAAGAAAATAATAAACAGAAAAAACAGCTAGAAGAAATCCCCAACAATTCTGCAGATGAAATATATGACGTGACCACCACACCAGATGTACATATGACACCTGTCAAAAAAATACAGACACAAGCGCTGATCTCTTCAACTTTACATAATGTGATTCAGTCAACGCGTAGTCCCTCCAGGTCACGTGACATTGATCCACCTAGTATTTTAGAAATAGAGAATCCGTCAGTAACGACGCAAGCCCCTTCACTAAATGTCTCAAATGTTATAATACCTTCTCCTTTTAAAAGAGTTCTATATTGGCCTGAGCCAAAATTACCAAAAGGAAAAAAACAGAAGAGGGAAAAAATACCATCAGTGGCCTCCTCCAGACAGTGGCAGGAATATCATGAGAAAAAGGAAAAAGCTAAAGAGAACAAGCAAAAAAGAGCTAGAGAAAGGCTCGCTAAAAAAAGAAGAATGTGAAGTAATAAAAAGAAACAAAATAGAGCAAAAGAAAAGCACAAAAAAAAAACAAAAACAACATACGATATTTCCTCTGATTCAGAGTCTGATGAGGAATGGGTTAAATCAGATGACAGCATAGACGATATTAGCGATTAGCGAAGTTTTAATCTGAGAAATGCAGTGAATAATTCTGAAAAAACCAAAGGTAATTATAAAGAAGGCGACTATGTATTAGTTGAGTTTCCAGGAGAAAAAAGAGTTCATAAATTCGTCTGAGTTATTCAGGAAGTTATTTCTAAAACTGAAGCTGAAGTAGTAGCAATGATTTGCTGTAATATGGAAAAAACTTGCTTCAAACTAAATTCAGATGATTTAAGTGTCATTGATTTTAAACAAATAAGAGAAAAGCTTGATTTCCCAAATATGACAGCAGCAGGTGATCGACTAAAATATGAATTTAGCATACCATTAGATGTTAGTGGATAAAAATGTTTCAGTGTCAACTACTAGATCTTTATTGTGACAAGCACTGGTCACAACAACTTTTTTTAGGGTCAACTACAGGAACATTTGCAGCCCCAAAATTTTGTTTATTTTTCTGAATAATTTTGATGTTTTCATTAACCTAATTATTAACAATATTATTAATTATAAACATATTATTTTTAGAAGTATCATATTGCCTAAGTTGTATTAAAGTTTTTATGTTTTCAAATAAATGCGTCGTTTATATCCAAAATTTGTATTTTTTATTCTTAAGGTGTCAAATACTGGTACATTTGCCATACCAGAATTATTGAACTTTACCACTACCAGAAAATATTTTCGCATGTCTAAGCGGACATAAATATTTTACTGTTCTAGATTTAAATGGTGCTTATCAGCAGCTAAAGGTCGGTAAAAATACACAAAAAATGTTAGTAATAAACATCCATATAGGCTTGTTTGCCTTCACTAGACTAACATATGGTATCAGCTCAGTACCAGGTATTTTTCAGTCGATAATGGACAGCATTTTGGCAGGGCAACAAAATACTAAATGTTACTTAGATGATATTTTAGTATATGGTGATTGGCTTAACGATTGTTACGAGAATGTCAGAAAAATGTTGAAACGCTTACATGACTATGATGCAAAAAATTAATGTAAATAAGTGTAAGTTTTTTGAAACTAAAGTAGAATTTTTGGGTCATATCATAGATGCCAAGAGAATACATCCTACTGAAGGAAAGATCGTAGCAATTAATTCAGCCCCAACACCAAAAAATATAACTGAATTAAAGTAATATTTAGGTTTACTAAATTACTATGAAAAGTTTATTTTGTTGTCAAAATAATATTGATTTTAATAATCGCTGGTCACCTGAATGTGATAAAGTATTTCAAGAAAGTAAGAAATGGTTAACATCTAAAAGTGTCATTACACATTACGATCCGTCTCTTCCAATTTATGTTACATGTGATGCAAGTAGTTATAGTGTTGGTTGTGTCTTAACCTCCTGAGACCCAGAGTATTTTTTAAATATTTTCAAACTATTTTGGGTTTTTACCCTTTTTTTAATTGCTGCTTGGAGCAAAAAATTTCAAAAAAAATATGCAATGGAAAATCTGGCTTTTCTTAATGCCAACAATTATTTATAATATATATTTATATATATATATATATATATATATATATATATATATATATATATATATATACAGGGTGAGTCATGAGGAACTTTACATACTTCTACCATATGTAGAGTCCCCCAGGGAGCATATCATGTGGCCACTAAAAAATGTCAACTCCTCTTCTTTATTAATTAACAGGGTGATTTGTGTAATTGACCATTTATTTCATTTTACTGTAGTGTTTATACGGCTTATTTGTTTTTTTTTTTATTTTTGCATGATACAGTACACTACTATGTACTATTCGACTGGTATTAGCTAAACTAAAAAATTCCAGGACTGGCTTTGGAAAAATTAATTTAGGGATTCGTATTAAATATTACACCCTGTATAAATTTTTTTTAAAATGCAATAAGTGATTTTCAAACTACTTAAATAGCCAATGAAAACGACATATGCGACAATGTTGTCGCACTTTTATTAAATTTTTAGTGAACGATCAAATCTTACCAAAAATAGAACAACCATAATGAAGTATCAAATTATAAGGTATTAATTTAAACAAATGTTATAAATTTCAAACATTTTAATTAAAATGAGTTCCTACAACATAATCTAATACGTAGAAAATTAACATCTTTACTGTCACTTTGTATTATCTCTACAATAGAATCAATTGTTTTTCAATTTTAAATTTTTACTCATAGATCGTATTGGGGCATTATTTTCGATAAATAATAAATTAAATTGATTAAAAAGTCAAACCTCTTGTATGTGTTAGTTTTTGTTGATTATAAATGATTAAAATTTTATGTCAAATAATAATACATTGCATCAACTGTACTATATAAAAATAAATCTAAAAAAGTTTAAAATGAAGGTTGGCGTTGACCGTTTGACGTTTCTTGATATTTTATACCCATTGTCATTATTGTCATTATCAATAATTGTTATTTATGTGTACAAGAATACATATTTCTTCTGTCATATCTACGTTAAGTAGATTGTATTAGTTTTGGTAGAGCTTTTGTTACTTTCGTTCAAAATGCCACATCAGTTTTCGACCACAGAATATGCAGACATAATATTTGTTTATGGATTCTGTAATGGGAATGGTAGGGCTGCTAGTAGAGAATATCGCAGGAGATTTCCTAATCGTTGAACTCCCAGTCATCCAACATTTGGGTCAGTTTTTAATTATTTGCGAGAAAATGGCACTTTTCCTAGTGGAACAACAGAGCGACATGTAGATGAAGCTCAGGAAGATGACATTATGGACGCCGTTACTATGAACCCTACAATAAGCACTAGACAAGTAAGTCGAGAACTCAATGTTACTCAATCAAAAGTAAGTAGAGTCTTACAAAAAAATAATCTATACTCATATCACATTCAAATGGTTCAGCGACTACATGCTGGAGATGAGATCGATAGGTTGGAATTTTGTAGATGGATTAACAATAATCGACCAACGCTATACAGGACACTATTTACAGATGAAGCCCAATTTACCAGAGACGGGATGAATAATTCACGAAATTCACATGTGTGAGCAGAAGAAAATCGCCATGCTATTCGAGAACGTCGTTCTCAGTTAAGGTTTTCGGTTAACGTGTGGATTGGTGTCATAAATAACCAATTAGTAGGTCCTCACTTTTTTGATGGTCCTTTAACAGGGCAGGTCTAATTGAACTGTCTACAAAATATTTTGCCGAATTTGCTTGCCAACGCGAACGTTGCTATCCGAGGGATGTATTTTCAGCATGATGGGGCACCCCCACACTTTTTACTGGCAGTGAGACAACATCTCAATAATGTTTATGGCAACAGGTGGATAGGACGTGCAGGTCCTATTTCGTGGCCTTTAAGATCCCCTGATTTCAATCCCGTTGATTACCATATTTGGGGACGATTGAAGCAACTAGTTTACGCAGTGAATATTAATAACCGACAACAATTAATTGATAGAATTATACATTGTTGTAATACTATTAGAAACGATCCCCAGAGTATCCGTAATTCAATACGTCAATTAACAATTCGGCAACAAAAATGTGTACAGGCTGCAGGGTTCCATTTCGAAAATCTATTTTGAATTAATTTTATTTTGTTACCATTATTGTATCTTTTCCAGTTCTAATTTATGGGTTTATCATAACTATGTACATATTTTTAGTTTTTTTTTTAATTGTTCTTCGTTATTGTTAGTAGTTACTGTTTTTTGTGCAGTGACTCAGTTTATCATTTCAATTAAAATGTTTGAAATTTATAACATTTGTTTAAATTAATTACCTTATAATTTGATACTTCATTATGGTTGTTCTATTTTTGGTAAGATTTGATCGTTCACTAAAAATTTAATAAAAGTGCGACAACATTGTCGCATTTGTCGTTTTCATTGGCTATTTATGTAGTTTGAAAATCACTTATTGTATTTTAAAAAAAATTTATACAGGGTGTAATATTTAATACGAATCCCTAAATTAATTTTTCCAAAGCCAGTCCTGGAATTTTTTAGTTTAGCTAATACCAGTCGAATGCTTGATAGTAGTGTACTGTATCATGCAAAAATAAAAAAAATTAAATGAGCCGTATAAACACTACAGTAAAATGAAATAAACGGTCAATTACACAAATCACCCTGTTAATTAATAAAGAAGAGGAGTTGACATTTTTTAGTGGCCACATAATATGCTCTCTGAGGGACTCTACATATGGTAGAAGTATGTAAAGTTCCTCATGACTCACCCTGTATATATACTACTCTCCAAAATTAACGCATCACCTAAAATGGACCATGATTTTAAAACTATATTTCTTCTGAACCCTTACCTGGATTTCCATGATTTATTTTTCACATTGTAGGTATATTTCTAGTTAATGACTATATTAATGTTTTTTAAGAAATCAACGTTTTACTTATATACAGGGTGTAAAAATAAAGTTGTGTTTTTTCATCTAATTTTGCAACACCCGGTGGAATGTATTAGAAACAAACGCTACATGTTATGAATATTTTAAGATCGCTTCATTCTTTCTTTCCATTTTGGTAAAAACAAATCATTACGATACGTTTATTATCAAAAAAGAAAAGTATGTTCAAAGCATTGCTTGATTTTTTACTCTCCAAAATTAACGCCCGACCTCAACTCTACCATAATTTTATTAAGCTATTTTTCTTGTGTATCCTTGATTGGATTTCAATAAATTTTTTTGCTCATTGCAGACCTATCTTTAAGTAATTACGATATTATTGTTTTCTGGGAAGTATCAACATTTCACCTAGATACAAAGTGTAAAAATAAATTTGATTTTTCATCTTATTTTGCAACACCCTGTGGAATTTACTTAAAGCAAATGCTACATCTTAATCTTAATGCTTAAAAAAAGTTTCATTTTTTTCAACATTTTCGTAAAAAAATCATCGATATCTTTATTATCAAAAAAGAAAAGTACGTTCAAAGTGTAACGTGACTTTATTGAATTGTAAAAATTCAACATTCAATTTCAAGAAATCTGAGTCAAGATGAATGTGTTCAGGCAATCACTTTTGCTGATGTAGGCTTAAGTTATCGTGAAATAGGCTTGAGGTTAGGGGTATTTCATATTACAATATCACGAGTCATTAAACGTGTTCGAGAAACAAACGACCATACGAAACGGTGTAACAGTCGTTATTTTTACTACTATTTATATTAAAGTAATTATTTATATTAAAGTAATTTCAGAGATGTAGTATGGGTTGCCTAACTTTAAGTGTTCATTTGCTCATTAAGTGTGTATTTTTAATAATTTAAGTTGTCACTCTGATCTAAATTTGGTACCATTGCGAACCAGAGAGATGACAGGAGATTAGGGGGAGTGGAAACTGGCTCTTGGTTAACTTGGTTAACAAACTGTGAATTACAATTCACTTTGGATCGAGAGTTTGAAGTGGTACAAAGGTGGAAGTTAGCGAAAGAAAATCCAATTAATGCATAGAATTTCCTTCACTTCAAGAATTTAAATGTTTTAAGTATAACCGTAATCATTTAATTGACGGTGTTTTCGGAAACTCGGGAGGCTGAAGTGAAATTTCTAGCACGGAATTGAGTAGCTATCTGGTAATTATTTTTTTTATATTATAAAAACTAACTTTTTGTTCCCACATCCCACATCCTTAAGGTATTCAGAATGACCTTGGGTCACGAATTCAAGCATAGTATGGCCGCTTACAATCATTCTGGCATGAATCTGATTAAAATTATGAATTTTCCGTAAATCTTTAACATCTATTACAATTTCCACAGATATTTTAATGAATATCTATTATTCAGATTCATTATTTCATATTTTAATATAGTATTTTGTTCAAGGCCATTATATTTTTACTCTATGTGAAGCAAGGTCACACTACATCCGATTGGATGGGTTTTTTTTTCATCTACTATAATTATCTTTTTGCTCCGGATTCTTATGCTGAAAGAAACTTTCCTCACTTCTTCTTTGATTTCTTTTTATCAATGTTGAGATTAGAAGTAACGAGGAATTGTTTTCAGCCACCTCCCATGGAATTATAAACTTCTCTCAGAACATCCGAGGGAGAGTACCACTTCAACTCTATAAGAATCAGGGTCATTGGGACAAGCCAGGGGGTATTGTCTACTCCACCCTCATTTTTTCTCCAGCCTGCACCTAGAGGTAGGGCAGGACAGTAACCATCGGAACTGAGCCAATTAGCACCAGCTCCGTGCTAATTTCGGACCTTTTTACACCATATTACATTCTGGGTTAAATTTTGTATTTTTATTGAGAACTTATATTTACTTACTTACCTACACATACTTATATCATATATTATATAAACTTTTATTCCTACAGCCAACAGTATTATACTTATAGGTACTATTAATTGTTGCATATATATTAATATTTGGTTTAGAATAGTTATAATTTACATATAACTAGAAATTATTTTGAGTATTTTAGTAAGATAACTAAGGTATTTATTTGATTATATATATATATATATATACATATATATATATATATATATATATATATATATATATATATATATATATATATATATATATATATATATACCCGGTATTTAGGCGTTTCACGCCCTTCCGGTAGGGATCTATGGAGGAGTATCACCTAGCCGCAAGCCCTTATCTCTTGCCGTACTGCTCCACCATAGGCCGATCAGATACCAGCATATTCTAGACTAAGCCGCAGATTCATTTTAGAATTTTAAACTACTGCGTTAGCCTTTTTGTTTTCTGTTCACCGAGCCGGGGATTTGAACTGACATCTCTCGCATTGAAGCGAAGGAGAAGCCAGCCGCCCAGCCCGCTTGGCTATCCGATCGACATTATATATATATATATATATATATATATATATATATATATATATATATATATATATATATATATATATATATATATATATATATATTATTTTTGCTGGCTATTTTGATCTTGGTGGTGTGTTGCTAATAATTTGTCCACATTTTTTTTTGCAACTTAGGTATAATTAATAATTAGTATTTCATATTTCTGATCTTGGTATCACTTTGTCCATATTTTTCCTCTCATCGAATTGGATTACGAAGTGAATGTTAGGGGTATAACGCCTGCAGAGTCGGCAAAGGTTGAAGACAAACGCAAGCTTTTGCGTGGAGATTTAAAGCAGAAACAGGACAATAGGAGTTTTACTCAGATTTCTGCTACACACATCCCTTTCGATGACCAACAGAAAGGAATATCCGAAACCTTAGATGATTTGTCGACGAGAATAGGAGATTTCAGGGGAACTGTACAAGATAACTTGTATGCGCGACTGACTTCTCGTTTAGCTCACATTTCTGGCCGCGTACATTTGTTACATTGCACTACTGAAGAGCAGGAATCTTTTAAAAAGACTGTTTCTCTGAGAATACTTAGATTGGAGGGTGAACTTGATTCTAGAGTTAATTACATTGTTACATCTACTCCTAATGCTCCAGTCAATGTAGTTCCTAGCTTCGCATACTCCAAACCTGTGTAAGTACACAAATGGGGTGTTCTATTTTCTGGTGAAAAACAGCACGCTGATGTGATGTCATTTATAGAAAGGGTTGAATGTCTTCGTGTTTCTAGAGGTGTCTCTGAAGAGGATTTGTTTGCTGCTTCTGCTGAACTGTTCACCGGTACAGCTTTTACATGGTTCATGAATAATAGAGGTAGTTTTTCTTGTTGGTATGATCTGGTACACAAGTTGAAGTCAGATTTTCTTCCTTACTTATTCCAGGATGATCTATTGGACCAAATCAAAAACCATAAGCAGAAACCTGGAGAATCTGTCACCATGTTCATTAACACTATTTTGGGCATGTGTAGCCGTTTGGAGACTTCTTTATCAGATTCTGCTAAGATAAAAATTATTCTTAAATGTCTGTTACCTTTTTATCATCAACAGCTCTTATGGACATCCAAACTATTGATGACCTTACTGTAAAGTGTAAACGTTTAGAGGAAACGTTATCCTGGTCCTCTCAGTCTTCATCCACATCTCGACTTTCTTCTAATTTTTCTTCTCAGCCAAACTCTTTTAGTCATCGTTCTTGGCAAAATAAGGGCCCTGAACGTAATGTGTCAGTTGTAAGTTCTATCGTCTGCTGGAATTGTCGTCAGTCTGGTCATTCGTTTGTTGAATGTTCGATCCCTCGCACTCGTATTTTCTGCCATGGTTGTGGTAGGGAAAACACTCTAAAGAGAAATTGTTTTAAGTGTTCGGGAAACGAATTGTCGGAGGTCCGTCCCCTGAGCGATTCTCCGTCCACCATACAATCAGGGAATCAAACCCAAACTTCAAACGAGACCGCTGGTCCAAGCACATCCAGCAACCCAAACCCATCTCCGAGTCGGAAAGGGAAAGGGGTAACTTTCAAAAAAGCAAAGCACACCACAAGACAAAATCAGTCCCGAAATTAACTACTAATCATGAAACGTTGAATCCGCCTGTTTTAAGTGATCACAGATGGTCAACTACCAATTCTTCTTTACCCAGTAGCGTTAAACACAATTCTAATGATTACAGTAGTGAAATAGTTCCATTATCAGTATCAACTTCTAGGTTTGTTGATGATGATGATATGTCTATGGTTGCACCATATAATATTTATAACCAATCAACTACTTTAGATTTAGATTTAAATTCTTTACTAGTTAGGAAGGTTAATGATAATAGGCCTTATTTACCCATTAAGATTTTAGGACAAGCATGCTTAGCGTTGTTAGATAGTGGCTCTAATATTTCATTGATAGGTGCACATTCGTTACATCTATTGAAAAATGCAACTTCTTCCATTATGCCCATTTCATCTGTGCAGGTATCTACTGCAGATGGTACAGTTCAGTCTATTACAGGCAAACTTCAAACTGAAATCACTGTTGCAAATATATGTAGAGAAATCACATTTTATGTTATTCCTTTTGTACAGAATTCTATAATTTTAGGCATGGACTTTTTCAATGCTTTCAATTTGCACGTTAAGTTGTTCTGATTTTTCGTTTTCAATTTCTGAATTTAATTTAGCTACTCTGAGTGCTATTCATGATTTTTCTAGTCTATCTAGTTCTGAACAAAGGCAATTAGAAAACATGATCTCTAAATTTACTACTCTTTCTTCCAAAGACAAACTAGGTCGTACGTCTTTAATATCTCACACTATTGAGGTGGGAAATCCCACTCCTTTTAGACTTTATCAGTATCCCATACCTCAAGCATGGCAGGCTGATTTAGAAACAGAAATCGATTCGATGCTCTCGTTAAACATCATAGAACCTTCTACCTCGTCTTACTGTAGCCCTCTATGGTTAACGAAAAAGAAGGATGGATCCTTTAGGATCTGCTTTGATGGTCGGAAATTGAACAGTGGTATCACTTTGTCCATATTTTTCCTCTCATCATGTGTGCTTTCAAAGTTGAGCATCTTTTGGTAAACGAATTGGATTACGAATTGAATGTTAGGGGTATAACGCCTGCAGAGTCGGCAAAGGTTGAAGACAAACGCAAGCTTTTGCGTGGAGATTTAAAGCAGAAACAGGACAATAGGAGTTTTACTCAGATTTCTGCTACACACATCTCTTTCGATGACCAACAGAAAGAAATATCCGAAACCTTAGATGATTTGTCGACGAGAATAGGAGATTTCAGGGGAACTGTACAAGATAACTTGTATGCGCGACTAACTTCTCGTTTAGCTCACATTTCTGGCCGCGTACATTTGTTACATTGCACTAATGAAGAGCAGGAATCTTTTAAAAAGACTGTTTCTCTGAGAATACTTACATTGAAGGGTGAACTTAATTCTAGAGTTAATTACATTGTTACATCTACTCCTAATGCTCCAGTCAATGTAGTTCCTAGCTTCGCATACTCCAAACCTGTGCAAGTACACAAATGGGGTGTTTCATTTTCTGGTGAAAAACAGCACACTGATGTGATGTCATTTATAGAAAAGGTTGAATGTCTTCGTATTTCTAGAGGTGTCTCTGAAGAGGATTTGTTTGCTGCTTCTGCTGAACTGTTCACCGGTACAGCTTTTACATGGTTCATGAATAATAGAGGTAGTTTTTCTTGTTGGTATGATCTGGTACACAAGTTGAAGTCAGATTTTCTTCCTTACTCATTCCAGGATGATCTATTGGACCAAATCAAAGACCATAAGCAGAAACCTGGAGAATCTGTCACCATGTTCATTAACACTATTTTGGGCATGTGTAGCCGTTTGGAGACTTCTTTATCAGATTCTTCTAAGATAAAAATTATTCTTAAATGTCTGTTTGTAGAGAAATCACATTTTATGTTATTCCTTCTGTACAGAATTCTATAATTTTAGGCATGGACTTTTTCAATGCTTTCAATAGCACGTTATGTGGTTCTGATTTTTCGTTTTCAATTTCTGAATTTAATTTAGCTACTCTAAGTGCTATTCATGATTTTTCTAGTCTATCTAGTTCTGAACAAAGGCAATTAGAGAACATGATCTCTAAATTTACTACTCTTTCTTCCAAAGACAAACTAGGTCGTACGTCTTTAATATCTCACACTATTGAGGTGGGAAATCCCATTCCTTTTAGACTTTATCAGTATCCCATACCTCAAGCATGGCAGGCTGATTTAGAAACAGAAGTCGATTCGATGCTCTCGTTAAACATCATAGAACCTTCTACCTCGTCTTACTGTAGCCCTCTATGGTTAACGAAAAAGAAGGATTGATCCTTTAGGATCTGCTTTGATGGTCGGAAATTGAACAGTATTACCACTAACCGGGATGCTTATCCTATCCCCAGAATAGATGTGATTTTGAGCAAACTTCAGAATGCCAAATACATCTCTTCTATTGATTTGTCTAAGGCCTTCTTACAGATCCCATTGAGTGAAGAGAGCAAGAAGTATACTGCTTTTGCCGTCAGTGGCAAAGGACTATTTCAATTTGTCACTATGCCTTTTAGTCTTGTTTCTGCTCCCCAGACAATGTGTCGTCTGATGGATTTAGTCATTGGTCCTCAGTTAGAGCCCTATGTTTTCTATTATCTGGATGATATTTTAGTTGTTACTCCTGATTTTTCCCTTCATATGGAAATTTTAGATAAGTTGTTTTTACGCCTTAAGGAAGCTAATCTAACGATTAATTTAGATAAGTGTCAGTTTTGCCGTCCTAGTCTTAAGTTTTTGGGTTATGTTGTTGATAATCAGGGTCTAAGGACTGATCCTGATAAAATTGTTGCCATTAAGAATTTTCCTAGACCTAAGACCACAACCCAAGTCCGTAGGATATTGGGAATGTGTGGTTATTATCGTCGGTTTGTACCATCTTACTCTACCTTGTTGTCACCTCTTAATGATCTTCTGAAGAACAGGAAAAAGGGACAAACTATTACTTGGACTCCTGAGGCAGATTAAGCTTTTAGGCGCGTTAAAGATGCTTTAACGAGCGCTCCAGTCATGATGTCACCTAATTTTAATGAGCATTTTTATTTAATGACTGATTGCTCTAATACTGCTTCTGGTGGCGTGTTATTTCAGTTGAAAGATGGCTCTGAACACCCCATCGCTTATACGAGCAAGAAGTTGTATAAGGCACAAAAGAACTATTCCACTACGGAGAAAGAACTCTTAGCTATTATCCATGGGTTAGAAGCATTTCGTTATTATTTGGAAGGTCGTAATTTCACTATCATTACAGACCACAGTTCTTTAGTATGGCTTCATAGCATGAAAAACCCTTCACAGAGACTTTCCCGATGGATCTGTAAACTGGCTGCCTATTCCTATAAGATTATCCATAGAAAGGCAAACGGGGTAGTAGTTGCAGATGCTCTTTCCCGTGTCCATGACATTAACGTCTTAGATCTGTCCTCTTTAACTCCTGACGCGTGGTATCAGAATATGATTGATAGGGTTACTCAAGACCCACAAAAGTATCCTGATTTTAAGGTAGAGAACAATGTGCTGTACAAACACATTTTAGGTCCGGTAGAGACATTATCTAATATGTCCGACTGGAAAATAGTCGTACCTACGCCAAATCGGGAAAACATTTTGCATATGTTTCACGATGAGGTTACTGCTGGTCATTTTGGCTTTTATAAAATGTATCACCGTATTGCAGTTATATTATTGACCCGGCTTGCGCAAATCTGTAAAAAAGCATATTGCTAAGTGCATGGTTTGTGCTACTTGTAAACCAAGTAATTTAGCACAAGCTGGACTCATGGGTTCCTTCAGGAACATTGATTTTCCTTGGCAAATAATCTCGTTGGATCTCATTGGACCATATCCTCGTAGCTACAAAGGAAATACCTATTGTTTAGTAGTTGTGGATTATTTTACTAAATTCCCATTTAGTTTTTCCTCTTCGTCAGGCCACAACTCCAGCAATCGTGAAATATTTGGAGGAACAAGTCTTTTTGTTGTTTGGTGTTCCCCAAATTGTTTCCTGTGACAATGGTCCACAGTTCGTGTCTAAGGCTTTTAAAGACCTTCTAACCAAATACAAGGTTCAGAAGATCTTTTATAATGCTGCGTACCATCCGCAATCAAACCATACTGAGAGAGTGAATCGAAGTATTGTCACAGCCTTGAGATCATACACTTTCCCAGGTCACAGAGCTTGGGATCAATATATTCACTCCATAGCTCAAGCCATAAGGACTTCTGTCCATGAAGTGACACAGTGCTCCCCATCATACTTGAATTTTGGCAGAAACATTGTGTTAAGATTGTGATTCATTCACTAAAAAACTAAGCCGGTCCTGTGTGTGGCTGAACGCCACTGACGGCAGTGGCGCATTGAAAGAAGTGTGAAAACAACCACATGCGCAAGAAAAAGATAGATGACTTTAGAACATTACATTTTTTGGTTACATTTTTAAGAAAGACATACATATTTCGTTAGAATTAAATTAGTTTTATTAGTACATTCAGTAGTGTTAATAAAATCTCAAATATAGTGCAATCACCAGTTTTTTATTACTACAGTCTATCTATATTGAAGTCAGAATTATCATTTGATCCTTCCAGCCCGATAAAATTGGATTGCAGCTTGAGATTTGCACGTGGTTTATGGAATGGCGCCGGTAATACAAGTAGGTCAAATCAATGACAATGAGATTAAAAAGGTGAGGGTTTAAATATGAATGTAAGTAACCTACAGCAATACAAGTATACCTATAAATGTAAATCTAATAAGGAAAAATAAATAAATAAAGAAGGTAAAAAAATGAACAAAGAGCAACAGGAACAAATTAGAAATAATAAAGAATATTTTGCAAAGAGAAATATACTACAGAATGTACGGTCTGAACTGAAAATAGGCACCACGTTGGGATCGCCAATGTAACAAAAATTTATGTTAATGTAACACAAATTGTGCTAAGGAGTCTATGTGACTCTATCCAGTGTAGCAAAAGGGTGAACTCTAAAATGCACCTTGATACACCAACGAACTAATATGTGGAATAACGGAAGATGGAAGGGATTAGATAGAAATAAATTATATAAAAGAAATAAATAAAGGGTAAATATGGATTTTAAAATATAGCAGAATTTAGTGTTGGCTAGCGACTATGCAGGAGAATGACCACTTGACACTCAAAGAAGGATTCGGCCAATTTGCATGCCCTACAGAGACCGTAAGATATAAGAACTAATGACAAGAAAACCACCAATAAATAAACAGATGAAAGATAAAAGTTGCTCTAATGAATGTTTGGGCGCCAGGAAGTTAAATGTTTTCTTCCGAGATATCTTGTATTGCTGAAATATGAAAAATAGGTACTAATTGAAATATTAAATTTTAACCACACCTTTAATAATTACCAAACTTAGGTACAAACTATTTTAAATGCTTATATACTAAACCACCACCTCTTATGTACAGTTAACTATAGCTATATTTACAGTAAAATCCCTGAATATAATTATAAAACAATTTACCCCTGATATACCCCTTAAAATTTCAAATTGTGACAAAGGTTATATCCAATAATAATGTATAAATAATAAATATAATTATATACTACTCACTAATAGTTTAGTTTTCGTTCAAAAATTGTTTAGGTTTTTAAGTAAAAATTCTCCGGATATGTGTGCACACGATAACCTAACAAAGAGAAATTCAAGGGAGAGTTATAACCTCATCCCTTGGTAGACAATAAATAATTAAATTAAGTTACAATGATTAATGTTTTTAAAAAAAATTGAAGATATTTATTATTAAGGATAGTTTTTTTTTATTAAAAGTAGAACCAAAAGTTAAAACCTTGAAGAGGACATAGCAAAAGTTATTTAAAGTAATTGAATGATAAACAAAAATAAGTCAGTTCTTCCTGCCGGTTTCCGTAGGTTTCCCTCGAAGGTGATCCGGTGGAGAACTGGACTCAGGTGGTAAAAAGATACCAAACCTGTATTCCCTGGATCAGGTACTATTGGACAAATAATTCACTTAAAATCCTTCTTAAATTTCCCATAAATTAACTTGGAATTTCTTCCCCTTATCCTTATTAAGTACAACCCCAAAACTAAAAAAAATTTCTTCCCCTGACTTGTTACTGGATTCTTGGAGTGGGCTAAAAGGAACAATTTTGTTACTTCATGTTCTTTGTACATACAAAAGGTAAGGAAAAACACAAGGGTTATCAACCTTGAAAGGCGATACAAAAAATGTCAGCAAGTGACCTTAATTGAAATAAAAACCTTAATGATTTTCGGTAAATAGTGACCTTCGAATTGTGTGACAATGTTTTTATAATGTAGGGATATATTAAATAGATAATTTTAACGGAAAACATGATCTTTATATATTATAGAATAGGGAAAAAAAAAAGAAATATTAGCCGGTTTTAACGGTATGAAATTGAAATAAATAATTGTTTGCTTTAACTCTTGAAAGGAAATAAAAATTTGAGATAGATATAGAATCTAATACTTATAATTTATTTAGGTATAAAACATTTTCCTTAATGAAATAAGGTGAAATATGACATGTCTAAAATATATGAAATACCTATCAAAGACGAAATTAAAATAGGTCTGAATTTTACTAACAATGGCGGCTGATATGAAGGATTTTTCCTTATAATTTATTTGTAAATTTATCTTACCGGCTAGGGTGATCCAACTGAAAATATCCTCGTACAAAACAACAAAATAACTCAAATGGTGTCTTCTAAAATAAACAGCTCTTCACAATAAAAATAAACTTAAACTAAATTCGGGAAAAAGGTGGCACTTCCCCAGCCGCACTACTCTGATCGAATCGATCCTCTTTCGATCACATCCAATTAACAAGTAACCACGTTGAGATTCTACACCTCGTGGAATGAATGTACTTTCAGAATCTTGCCACTGGGGGCGCAGTTTAATGCCAACCTTAGAAAATAAAATTTACTGGGAGTTATTTAAATATTTAGTTTAAGAATATTTCAATATGAATTTAATTTAGAATTAAATTAAAAGATTCCAGTCACAAAAAAAAGGTAAACGATTATTTAAGTAACGGACTCGTTACAACACACTGCCAGAAAGGAAACTGTAAGTTTTGTAAGGGTAAGCACAATTCATTATTACATCATAAGAAATCTAACTCCTTTAATAACAATTCTGCTGATAATCAAAACAATTCTGAGGATTTTGTTAACTCAGAATCTAAACAAAGTGATCAGTTCAATGGGTCATCCATTATTTGTGTTAATACTGTATTTAATGACAATTATGTTATTTTACCTACTGCAATTGTTGATGTTCAAGATAAGACAGGTAAATTTCACAAAGTCCAAGCCATCTTGGATGTGGGTAGTCAGTGTTCATTTATATCTGACAATTTGTGTAAAAAATTAAATTTGAAAACCAATCGCATTGATGTATCAGTATTTGGTATCGCTGGTATTAATTCTAATTTACGGTACAAATGTGAGGTACTAATAAAATCTAATATTCATAACTTTCAAACTGTCCTAAACTGTATCATTGTTGAAAGAATCTCAAGTAATTTACCATCTTGTAACTTCGATATTTCTAATTGGCACATTCCTGAAGGCATTGCACTTGCTAATCCTATGTTTAATTGTCCTAGAAATGTTGATCTAATAATTGGAGCGGATTTGTTTTGGGAGATTGTACTAAATGAAAGAATAAACCTCGGTCGAAATCTACCTCATCTAGTTAATACTGTCTTTGGCTATGTAGTATCAGGTCCGATAAATATGCCTATGAAAAAAGAGGTTAATTGCAATTTTTTAATAAATGACGATCTTCAAAAGTTCTGGTTTGTCGAGGAGATTCATCATGAACAGAAACAGATGTCACAGGAAGATTTGTTTTGTGAGGACTATTTCAATAAAACAGTTTCTCGAGATCCTTCTGGAAAATTTATTGTTCGTTTTTCACTAAAATTAGAAGCCACTCAATTAGGGGAATCAAAAAACTTAGCTGTTAAAAAGACTGCTTTTTCAAGAGAAAAAATTGGAAAAGAATGATATTTTAAAAAGCAAATACTCTAAATTTATGGATGAGTATTTAAACTTGCAACATATGAGGCAATTAACACAAAAGGAATCCAGTCAATTTCGATGTTTTTTACCCCATTTTGCTGTTTTCCGTGAAGACAGTCTTACTACTGACGTTAGGATTGTATTTGATGGTTCGGCTAAAACCGATTCTGGGATATCATTAAATGATATCCAATATACTGGGCCAGCCATTCAGAATGATATATTTAAAATTATGTTGAGGTTTAGACAGCACAAGTTTGTTGTAATTGCTGATGTGGAAAAAATGTACCGTCAAATTTTGATACACCCTGAAGAAAGATATTTACAAAACATTCTTTGGCGACAAAATCCTAATGAGGACCTCGCACAATTTGAGTTGCAAACAGTTACTTATGGTACGACTAGTGCTCCCTATTTGGCCATAAAATTCATAAAACAATTAGCTTCTGACTATAAACATGATTACCCAATTGCTAGTGAATTGATTGACCCTGACATGTATGTAGATGATTTAATAACTGGCTTCACCAGTGAAGAACATGGAATAGAAATTTGTAATCAAATTTCGCTGATATTAAAATCAGCTTCCTTTAAATTAAGAAAATGGGCTTCTAATAGCCAAGATATTTTAAAGGGTTTACAAGATACATCTGATGAGTTTAGTATATTGGAACTAGGAGAGAGTGATAGGCTTAAAACTTTAGGAATTCAATGGAGTAGTAATACTGATGTATTAACATACAATGTTTCAACATCCAGTAATAAACAACCTATTACTAAAAGAAGTTTATTTAGTAATATTCCTAAGATATATGACCCTTTAGGTTTAATAAGTCCATGTATTATTCTAGTTAAGATATTAATTCAACAATTATGGTTGCTTGATTTAGATTGGGATGATGAACTACCACGAGACCTGCTCAATAAATGGGTAACATTTAAATCAAAATTGTCTGTTCTTGACAAAATAAATATTCCCAGGTATATTATGTGTGATAAAATAGTTCACATGGAGCTGCATGCCTTCAGTGATGCTAGCAAAGATGCTTATAGTGCAGTTTTATATGTTCGAACGGTTGATGAAAATGGAACAGTGTATGTCAGATTGCTATGTTCCAAAACCAGAGTGTCACCTATAAAAGTATTAACGGTTCCTAGATTAGAGTTATGTGGTGCTTTAGCACTAGCTCGCTTAGTCAATCAAGTGTCAAACGCACTAACATGTCAATGTAATGTTTTTTTATTGGTGCGATTCTCAGATAGTATTGTGGTGGTTGAATACAGAGGCCAATAAACTACAAGTTTTTGTAAGCAATAGAGTCTCAGAAATTCAAACGCTGAGCAATATATTGAATTGGAGCTATGTCAATACTAAAGAAAATCCTGCTGATGTAGCATCTCGTGGCATGTATCCAGATGAACTATCCAATTGCAAGGTATGGTGGAATGGACCCTCATTTTTATATGAAAAACCATTCTGGCCACGATTATTTCAAGCTGGAGATAACAAGGAGCTTCCAGAAATCCGTAAAATTTGTCACACGCTTGTTGTTACCGAACAATTATTATTGTTTCAACGGTTCTCCTCTCTTAATAGATTAAAACGGGTTTTTGCATATTGCTTACGCTTCATTACAAACCTAAAGGAACGTACAAGGACAAAAGGTCCTCTTAGCGTTCTAGAGATGGAAAACAGTATGTTATGTTTAACTAAATTAGCACAAAAGGAAAGTTTTAAAAATAAAATTTCTATTATTAGTCAACAAAAAAATTTGCCTCATAAACATAGGTTACTTTCTCTAAGTCCATTCTTAGATTCAAACAGTTTTCGGAGAGTAGGGGGTAGACTTAAAAATTCCTCTTTGTCATTTGATGAAAAGCATCCATATCTCCTAGATGGTAAACATTTATTCACTAAATTAATATTTCACGCCGAACATTTACGATTACAACATGCAGGTTCACAACTTTTATTGTTTTCAGTACGTGAGAAGTTCTGGGCGACTGCTGGCATGTGTCTTGCCAAGAAGGTGGTACGAAATTGCATACAATGTTTTAAAAATAAACCTAGACAAACCGCCTCAATCATGGCTGACCTCCCTGAACATAGGGTTCAAATTTCAAAACCTTTTGCAAATACTGGAATTGATTACGCTGGTCCAGTACTGTTGCGTGATAGAAAGGGCCGACCTTATAAAACTTATAAGGCATATATTTGTTTATTTATATGTTTTGCCACTAAGGGTGTTCACATTAAGCTGGTCACTGAGTTAACGAGTGAAGCATTTCTTGCTACATTTAGAAGGTTTGCCGCTCGACGTGGTACTCCTAATCATTTATATTCTGATAATGGATCTAATTTTGTTGGAGCTTATAAAGAGCTGCAAAAGTTATATAAGTTTTTAGAAAATTCTCAATCTGAGTTTGTTACAATCTGTTCACAGCAAAAAATTTCGTGGCATTTTATTCCACCAAATACTCCACATTTTGGAGGTCTTTGGGAGTCAAATATCAAAAACATTAAACATCATCTCCACAGAGTAATAGGAGAATCTATTTTAACATTTGAGGAGTATTCAACACTATTAACGCAAATTGAGGCAACATTAAACTCTAGACCTTTGTATCCTATGTCCTCAGATCCCAACGATTTAAACCCAATTACCCCTTCTCACCTATTGATTGGACATGCTCTCACATCACCTCCTGACCCACTATATGAAAGTATTACAATTAACCGGCTGTCCAGATTTCAATTATTGCAGCAAATGAATCAAAGCTTTTCTTTTGGAAAAGATGGTCCTGTTTTTATCTATCTGAACTGCAGAAACGACACAAATGGAAAACTGGGAAAATGGATGTCAATATTGGTGACCTGGTCGTAAAGCATGATAACCTGCCTTCTATTAAATGGATTTTGGGAAGAATTGTTGATGTCCATCCAGGCGATGATGGTGTAGTGCGGGTAGTGACTATAAAAACTTCGCAAAATACTTTTAAACGGGGTGTTTCGAAAATTTGTCCACTCCCTTCTCCTAATGACGATGTGTTTTGATAAGAATTTTTGAACATGCTGTTCAAAAGGGGGGAGTATGTTAAGATTGTGATTCATTCACTAAAAAACTAAGCCGGTCCTGTGTGTGGCTGAACTCCACTGACGGCAGTGGCGCATTGAAAGAAGTGTGAAAACAACCACATGCGCAAGAAAAAGATAGATGACTTTATAACATTACATTTTTTGGTTACATTTTTAAGAAAGACATACATATTTCGTTAGAATTAAATTAGTTTTATTAGTACATTCAGTAGTGTTAATAAAATCTCAAATATAGTGCAATCACCAGTTTTTTATTACTACAGTCCATCTATATTGAAGTCAGAATTATCACATTGCTTTATCTGGTGACTATTTTTGGGTTAAATTCCGCAAATCTCCCTCAAATATCCGAGAGACTTCATCGTCTAGATGACCTTCAGACTCTACCTCCAATTTTTGCTGATATCAGGAAGAAGTTAAAAACTTCTTACCTCCGGAACAAAAGTCAATACAATTTGAGGAAGAGAGATTTGCGATTCTTTGTTGGCGATAGAGTTTTAAAGAGAAACTTTGTAAAATCAAGTAAAGGTGATGCTATTTCGGCGAAATTTTGCCAGAAATACATTCCGTGTACGGTTGTAAGGGTAATATCTCCTTTGGTATATGAATTAAGGGACAATTCGACCAACAAACGAATTGGTCAATTTCATGTAAAGGATTTACTGCCTGATAACACCATCGACGAGGTTAGTTCTTCATCCTCAGAAGAAGACTAACTTAACACTTTCGTTTAAGCTAATCTCTTTCTCTGTTTGTCTTTAGCTTATTTTGATTAAATTTTGCATTTTAGTCTAAGATTTTCTTAATCACCAGATAACGTAGGTACACCGCTATTTTTTGTATCTTTTGGCATTGGTTAATGACTTCTATAACTTATTAGATAATTAGTATGTATGACTTATCCATTTTTTTTTGTATTATAAATGATGCACTTTATAATGAATTAATATTCTTAAGTACTAATTTTCCCAGGAGAATTACTCCTTTTAACCACTTATGATACGAGGGTTGTTTAGTATATATTTACATATTTAGATTTATACTTATAGTTAATCCTATTACTGATAAGGAACTATGGAACTATATTGTTACACTACTGAATCATATATTGTGTGTTATATTTTTGATATTTGATTCCTTAGTATTTGTTTTGATATATTTGTTCAATATTTGCCAATTTGGAAAGATGTTGTGATTTTTTTTTATCTTTGCTCTGCTTTATTCTCACTTGTCACGAAAATCTTAAATACTCTACAATAATTTATGTCCTGATTCCATATACAGGATGGTTCTGGAATTAGTTTGGAATTTTGAAGTAGGTAAGGATGACCGGTGTCCTTCTTATTTCTTCTTATTTATTCTTCTGAACTTTCTGTCAATGAATCTGTCAATACTTAGCTTTAGTGAATACGTGGGTTCGAGATTGTTGCTCAGCAACTGATCACTGCTGCTCAATTAGGTTCGTACTATATGTGTTTATTGCAGAGTAGGCAGATGTTTATGCCTCATAATATTTCTGGTCAGGAAATGCTCGCGACATGTCCTAACCACTCTTGTGTGATTGTCCAAATATTCCAGTTACCTTTTCACAACTTGATAGGGAAGTTTAATTAGTTCATATTAGTTATCTTACTTCAGGTTATGTTTTTTTTCTTTAACTACCCCTACACATGTCAAGTTAGTCATTTTCATTATTTAAGAGTTTAGACAAATGAGTTGTCCTCTTAGTGTAATCCCACTTCTTTCCTTAGGCATAAATTGCTGTTTAGATTTAGGACTATTCCCGGATAATTCCATGCTGCGAGAACTTGTTATAAATCTACAGTTTTATTCAAAATTGGTTGCTTGTTCTCGACATATTTTTTTTTCTATCGTTAGTAATGTATAGGAAAAGTCCACCACTTATATTTTCTTAGGATTTCTATTGGGATTTTATCGGTGTCTGGTTATTCTCATACATCTGTTGTAGCCACATGCTATAGTTAGCGAATACCAGCACACTCAAAATTTATTTAGCCTCTGAATTCCTTTAGTCCATTTTAGACTTTAGACTTTAGGTATTTATCTTTATCTTTGATTTAGTTCAGTTACATATTACATTACTTAGTCTGAATAAGTGTGACAATGCTGCTTCACACTTTAGGAAATTTTAACTTATTGTAACTTATTGTAAGTTATTGTAACTACTTCGTTGGTATTGGCTCATATTACCGGATGAGGGTAAGAGCTAATTTAGTTATTAGCATTAGTGAGAATTGGTCCTTTCCTGATCGTTCTTCTTTGGATATGCTCTATTTATAAATCTGGTGTCCATCGATAGTTCGATTTTGGATTCAGTGTCTGATTCCTCACTTATTTGGTTTATTTGGTTATGTAGGTTCATATCACCAGATGTGGGTGTACGTAGACCTTATTTAGTTTTGAGATTTAGTATTGGTGTGAATGGGTCCATAAATCTTCCTGGTCGTTCTTCTTTGGATATGCTTTTATGAATCTGGTGTCCATTGATAGTCTGACTTTGGATTAAGCGTCCTATTTCACATTTATTTTGGTTATTACGTCTTTGATATACTTTGGTATGTTTACGATTTAGATTACTATTTGTGTTATTTGGTTTGGTGAGAATTGCTCCATAAATCTTCCTGATTGTTCTTCTCTGGATATATTACTATGAATCTGGTGTCCATTGTTAGTTCAATTTTGGATTAAGTGTTCAGTTCTTAACCTATTTAGTTTATGATTTCTTTGATCTTAGTTTAGTATATCTCCGGGTGAGATATTGGTTGAATTGGCTCATACATTTGCCTGGTTGTTTGTCCTTGGATATACTTAGTCTTATAGATCTGATGTCCATGGATAGTTCAATTTTGGATTTAGTGCCCAATTCGACATTTATTTGTCAGCAAGAATTTAGTTGGTATATTTAGTTAATATTTGACTTTTAAGCATATTGTCGATTGAGATTTTGATTCGACTTTCGAGTCATCTGAGTTTGTGGTGTCTGGCGCCATGACCATTCTTTTTTTTCCCGTGATCTTTAGTTCGTGGTTATTTTTTTTGTGTAAACTTGCAGATCAACGTGGAATGTTAGACCAGTACACTTAGTTATTGATACTTTTAATTTTAGGAACAAAAAAAAAAAAATTTTGATTAAAATTTTTTTTTCCCGACTAGTAGGGGAATGTAACAGTCGTTATTTTTACTACTATTTATATTAAAGTAATTATTTATATTAAAGTAATTTCAGAGATGTAGTATGGGTTGCCTAACTTTAAGTGTTCATTTGCTCATTAAGTGTGTATTTTTAATAATTTAAGTTGTCACTCTGATCTAAATTTGGTACCATTGCGAACCAGAGAGATGACAGGAGATTAGGGGGAGTGGAAACTGGCTCTTGGTTAACTTGGTTAACAAACTGTGAATTACAATTCACTTTTGATCGAGAGTTTGAAGTGGTACAAAGGTGGTAGTTAGCGAAAGAAAATCCAATTAATGCATAGAATTTCCTTCACTTCAAGAAGTTAAATGTTTTAAGTATAACCGTAATCATTTAATTGACGGTGTTTTCGGAAACTCGGGAGGCTGAAGTGAAATTTCTAGCACGGAATTGAGTAGCTATCTGGTAATTATTTTTTTTTATATTATAAAAACTAACTTTTTGTTCCCACATCCCACATCCTTAAGGTATTCACAATGACCTTGAGTCACGAATTCAAGCATAGTATGGCCGCTTACAATCATGCTGGCATGAATCTGATTAAAATTCTGAATTTTCCGTAAATCTTTAACATCTATTACAATTTCCACAGATATTTTAATGAACATTAGAGTATTTTATCCATTCAGATTCATTATTTCATATTTTAATATAGTATTTTGTTCAAGGCCATTATATTTTTACTCTATGTGAAGCAAGGTCACGCTACATCCGATTGGATGGGTTTTTTTTATCTACTATAATTATCTTTTTGCTCCGGTTTCTTATGCTGAAAGAAACTTTCCTCACTTCTTCTTTGATTTCTTTTTATCAATGTTGAGATTAGAAGTAACGGGGAATTGTTTTCAGCCACCTCCCATGGAATTATAAACTTCCCTCAGAACTTCAACTCTATAAGAGTCAGGGTCATTGGGACAAGCCAGGGGGTATTGTCTACTCCACCCTCATTTTTTCTCCAGCCTGCACCTAGAGGTAGGGCAGGACAGTAACCATCGGAACTGAGCCAATTAGCACCAGCTCCGTGCTAATTTCGGACCTCAAGGAGGACTTCGCTGGGACACCGAAGCCATTCGGGAGTATCCTTCCAGACAACTGTTTCACCTAGGAGGACAGTTGGTTTTTGCTTCAGAACTATATATATATATATATATATATATATATATATATATATATATATATATATATATATATATATATATATCTTGTTTTGCCAGTTATAGGTTTTTTTATATAACATATATATATATATATATATATATATATATATATATATATATATATATATATATATATATATATATATATATATATATATATGTATATATATTAATTAATATAACTCCCCTTGGTGTAAGGTATCGGTAAGTTTGAGCTCAAATTCTACCCAGAGATTATCTTCCATTGTTTTTTTGTATTAACCATTTATTTCATTATTAACTTTAATTATTTCATTATTTGTTTACTTAACTAATTTTTTTATATTTCATCTTGCGTTATTAACTCTGGTTATTATCCCTTCAGGATTCTCTAGTCTTTATTTTAACACTACGGACCTTATCGTCCTTACCAGTAAACAATTCAACAATTCTTGCCAATGGCCAGTGTAGGGGTGGAACTTTATCTTCCTTTAATAGAACTAAGTCGTTAACTTCAAGATTCTTCTGTGGTGTTAACCACTTGGGGCGATTCTGAAGTTGATTTAGGTAATCAATTTTCCAGCGTTTGGCAAATGATTGCTGAATCTTCATGTAGTTTTGCCAAATTGTTAATTTATTGTCAGGTATTTCCGTTACTATCTCTTCAGGAAGTGACGTAATTGGTTTTCCTATTAGGAAATGTCCTGGAGACAATGTGTTAAAGTCATTTGGATCATTTGACATAGCACAAAGAGGGCGTGAGTTTAGTACTGCTTCTATTTGTGCGAGAACTGTGCTAAAGGCTTCAAAAGTTAAAGTGGTATTGCCTAAAAGCCTTAAAATGTGATATTTGGCACTTTTTATGGCTGCCTCCCAAATTCCACCATGATGCGGAGAATGGGCTACAATAAATTTCCATTGGATTTCAGAAAAGGAGAGAAACTTGAATATGGACTCAGAGGTTTCCTTTTGTTTAAGAAATAGTGCAACTTCCCTCAACTGATATCTAGCTCCTAGAAAATTAGTGGCGTTATCTGAGTAGATAATTTGTGGACAGCCTCTCCTACTGATGAATCTTTTTAAAGCAAGTAAGAAACTTTCGGTGGAGAGACCTGTGACTAATTCGATGTGCACTGCACGAGTAACCATACATACGAACAACGCTATGTAGGATTTTATTTTTGGAGCCTTTCTTAAATTGGAGCTTTTTATAAGAAATAGACCACCAAAGTCTAGACCAACATTGGTAAATGGAGGGGAGAAACATGAACGTTCCCGTGGTAAATCAGCCATTAACTGTGTGGCTGTCTTTGCTTTAAATTTAAAACAATCGTGACATTTATTAATTATTCTTTTAGTTTCTTTGAGACCATTTAGACACCAATATCTTAAACGAAAATTGGAAAGAGTATTTTGAGGGCCTGCATGACATAATCTTATATGTTCTCTATGCAGCATTAATTTTACTATGTGATTATGAGAGGGTAGAAGTAATGGGTACTTCTGTTCATATGGGACGTCTGAGTACCTTAGACGACCACCTACACGAATCATTTGCTGATTATCTATGAATGGGTTGAGTTTTAAAATTGTTCTATTTGAAATTATCTCCTTATTTTTAAGACAAGAAAATTCTCGAAAAAAGTGTGCCTTTTGCAAAAGTTTTATTATTAAATTTTCAGCATTTTTTAATTCTGAAACAGAGAAGGGTCCAACATATTTTTCATTTGGAAACTTGAAATTGTGAATGTACCTGAGAATAAGTGTGATACTGCGTTGTAGTTTTGAGAAGTTTGAAAATTTGAGACATAAATTTTCAATGAAACTTATTGGACTTTCTTGTGCTAGATGAACTATTTTCTTTTCCTCGGGTATTTTACTTACATTTGGTTTTGAATCATAAGAAGTTAAATCTAAGTCATAATTAAGTAGAAATGAGGGACCTTGAAACCAAAATTTTGAGTTTAGAAGTTCAGGAGCAGACATGCCTCTTGACGCAATATCTGCGGGGTTTTGTTTTGACTTTATATATCGCCACTTAAATTGTGGGTTTCCTTGTATTTCAGAAACTCTATTTGCAACAAACTGTGACCATCTCGAGCTATGTGAGCCTAACCAAGCAAGTACGATTTCTGAGTCCGTCCAGCAGTTTATTGAGTCTATTTGAGTTAATTTATTTAGAATTTCAACTATTCTTTTAGTGAGTTTGCTGCATAAAACAGCACCCATAAGTTCTATCTTAGGTAAAGTTAATGTTTTTATTGGAGCTACCCTACTTTTAGAGGTGATGAGTGTGGAAGAGACATTTCTTGAGCTATAAGTAACTCTAATATATATGCAGCTGGCGTATGCCTTTTCACTAGAGTCGGAAAATGCGTGTATTTGTATAGTACATATATAGCTTTCAATAAAAAAATGTCTGTGAATTTTTAAATGTTTTAGTGCTGAAATATGTTTGAGAAAATTTAACCATTCATTTAAGAGTGTAGAGTCTAAACTTTCATTCCACTGAATTTTTGAAAGCCAAATTTTTTGCATTATTATTTTTGCAGTTAGTATTACAGGATTAATTAATCCCTTGGGGTCGAAAAAACTTGCGATTATCGAGAGCACTTGTCTCTTAGTGTAGGAATCTTTTATTTCGATTTCTGGCACTGAAATAGAGAAACTATCTAATTTAGAGTCCCAACAAAGACCTAATATTTTATTGGAATGATTTTCTGAAGATATAACATACGTAGAGTCAGTTGAAAATTGTGAAATATTTTCTAAAAATTGTGGTGAATTTGAACACCATTTGTGAAGAGATATGCCTGCCTTTTGTAGCAGTGCAGTGATTTGCTCATGCGCAAGTGTGAGTGTTTCAATACTATTTGTACCATATAATATGTCATCAATATAGCAAAAATTAATGAGCATATCATGAGCGAGAGGATATTCTTCCTTATGCATGTTTGCGAGTTCAATTAAACATCGTGTGCTAAGGAAGGTAGCTGGTTTCGTTCCATAGGTAACCGTTTCCAATTGTATACATTTTAACGGCTCCGAGGGAGAGTTGCGCCACAAAATATTTAATAAGAAAGTTTGGTTGGGGTTAATTCTGATTTGTCTAAACATCTTTTTTATATCAGATGTGAACACATACTTAAAGAGTCTAAAATTGACTAAAGTGTCAAATAGTTCTGGTTGTGTGGTATAACCCTTTAACATAATATCATTAAGGCTAAAACCAGAAGTGGTTTTCAAGGATGCGTCAAAAACTACGCGCAAACGAGTTGTGAGAGAAGTGTCTTTTTCTACACTGTGGTGAGGCAAGAAATATTTGTTTTCTGAGTGTACATTCTGCAGAGACAACGGAACATATTTTGCATGTCCTAATTCAACATACTCATCTATAAAAGATTTATGTTGTTTGTAAAGAGAATCATTTTTTGAGAATTTGTTCTCCAAATTTAGAAATCGCCTTCGCGCCATTTGGAAAGAGTCGCCCAATTTATTATTTTCATTAGGCGTGCATAGGGGTAAATCTACTTGAAACTGTCCATTCGGTAGGATTTGTGTTGTGGCTTTAAATATTTTCTCAGCCTTTTCATCATCAGGACTTAAATGCTTTATTTCGGGAACTTCTTCAATGTCCCAAAACCTTTGGAGAAGATTATTTATATTTTCTTCTTCAGTGTGAGATTGAACAAATAAAGAAATATGATTCAAGTGTGAATAGTTACAGTTTGAGTGAGAGTGCATCTTTTTCTTAGATGAAACTTGTGGAGATAAGTTACCGAACATGACATATCCTAAATGAGTGTTTTGAAGCACTGGAAGACCTGCTCCAATATGAATTAAACCATCCTTTAATAGATCACAGTAAATTTCTGCACCTAATAAGAGATCGATTCTCCCTGGGGAGGAGTAAGAGGGATCACTGAGCTTTATGCCAGCTGTTATTTTTATTTTGCTACGATCTAGAGGTACCTGAGGTATTTTACACGTAATATTATCCAAAACTGCACATGATACTTCAAATTTCATATCATTGTTTTTATATGGGAAAAATTCAATGTTTACCATTTCATTTGAGATGGAACAATTTTGAGAGATTGTGGAAATTTGTAATCTTTTATTAGTGGTAGAGTAATTTAGTTTATTTACTAAATCTTTTGTTGCAAAGCTCGATTGAGATCCATTATCGAGAAAACATCTTGCGTGTACAGGTTGTCCACTTTCAGAGTAAATTGTTACCAACGCTGTGGCTAGCAAAACTTCGTTTTTTGGATTGAAAGTTGAGAGAGAAGAGATGCAAGATGAATTTTGACTTTGTGTGTCTGAGAGTAGACAATATTCATTTGTCTGAGTGCTTAAGTGAGTAGAAGTATTTGGTGATTCATTATATGAATGTGGAGAATTAATTCTTTGAGTAACTTGGGCATTATTACTCCTTTGAGGAGCATGAAAATGACTTTGAGAGATATGTGGTGCACTATGGCGAGTTTGTGAATCACCGTGTATACTTGCGGACGATTAAGAGGTTTGTGGTGCATGAAAGCGTGATTGTTGCCTATTGGCGTGACTTTGATTACCATCATGTGAATTTGAAGCACTTTGGTTGCTTCGAGTGGGAGAGAATAAATTATTTTTATGAGTGTGAGAAAAATTATTTTCTTCATGCAGAAGTGTATTGTGCTTTTTATTGCAAATTTTACATGTGTATTTAGAGATGAATTTATCAGTAAAATGCTTAGTGCCAAAACAGTTTCTGCAAAGCTGTGCTTGCTTTACAAAATTAAACCTTAATCGAGAATTTGTGTCTTTAAATAAGTTACACTGATATATTTTATGACCAGTTTGTTTACAAAATATGCAATTTTCATAGCTAGATTTATTATTATTTATAGTGGAGATATGAGCAGTTTTTTGAGTGACTTTATTATTAAACTTTGACTGAGTTTCAGTGTAATTAAGTTTCTCTAAAACATCACATCTTTTTTCTAGAAATTCAAAAAATTGTTTGAGTGTTGGAACATTCTTAGAACCTACTTCATATTCAAAAGCCTTGTGAGAAGCAAAATCTATTTTTTCTAAAAATATTTCTATTAAAAGGAGGTCCCAATGTTCAATTGGAACTTCGAGATTACTAAGAGCTTGAAGCGTTTGCTTTGTGTGTACAAGAAAATCTCTTAGTACCTGAGGAGTGCATTTAACTAGAGATTGAGACTTTAACAGCTTTTTTATAAGAGTACTAATCACTCGTGATTTGTCATCATATCTTTCTTTTAAGGTTTTTATAGCGATAGCAAAATTTGCATCTACTACTTCGATACTGCTAATTAAGTTTAAAGGTTCTCTTTTGAGGAAGGATTTTAAATATATAAACTTTTGTACATTATTTAAGCTTGAATTGTTTGTGATCAGAGTTTCAAATAGTTGAAAAAATTCATTGAATTCTGAGAAATTGCCGGTAAAGGTTTTCATGCTAATTTCAGGCAGCCTCGCACTGGAAACAGCATTATTATTTGAGCTAGGTGCTTTATTTTCTGTTAAATTTAATTCTATTATTTTTGCTGATTGTTGGTCGCTGTCATCAGTCTGTTCGATTTCTAATTGAATTTGTTCATATTGTGTGAAAAAATTAAAAAGTTTTTCTTTCCTATTTTCAAAATCAAGTATTTCGTTTTCTGTGTCTTTATTGGCTATAAACCATTCCGAGATACGTGTAATTGATGCTTTAAGTGATTTGCGCTTTTTCTTTAAAGCTTCCATTTTTTATTTAAAAGTGAATTTATTTGCAAATATATGCTGAGCGAGAAATAAGAGTGAATGATTTTGTTTAGTGTAAATGTCTTTTTTAACTAAGACGCGATTTTAATTTTAATAGAGTATTTTTACTAGAGTGATAAATAAATATTTTTCGTGAGATCGGGCTGTGAGACAATCTGTATAATAAATAATTGTCAGCTATCTTAAGCGATATTGAGAAGAAAGATCTGTTGTCAAATCAAGGCCATTAGTTAATATAAATATTAATAAACAAATAAAAGTCGAGACAAATATCTACCAAATATAAATGTGTGAATGCAGTGACTATAGAAATATATAGAAAGAGTTTTAACCTCACCAAATGTTTTTCAAGTATCCAATTTAATTACCGCTGTCGCTTACCAGCACATAACGCACTTTTCACAAAACACACGTGTCTAATCTTGAACGAAGGTCAACTTGTGCAATCTTTCTTCTAGGGACGAGAAACCATTATTCTTTCTTCCTGTTGCTCTCCGGCGTGTGTAATCCTTTTCTTTCTTCAGTCCTGTTTCATCAAATAATCCGGCTCGAAGGACCACGAATTGCGGGGAGCCTTGTAACTGGCTCCTTACATGAGAGGGTTGGAAATCTTTTGATTCCAAGCCTTACTTCAAAGGACGTGTGAGTGGATGTATCTCCATAGGTTTGGTTCTTCAGTGACCGTTGAAGGATAAGGATTGTTAATGTGAGCAAATATAACTCCAGAGAAATAAAATCACCTTTAGTTTATCGACTTATAATTAACTATTTTTAGAGTAAAAAAGCCTCAATACGGACGTAGCTGACAGTACAATATCAAATAATTCTTTCTTTATCACACGTAAAAGAGAAAACCGTATTTATGAGAAAAATGCCCGATTTCGACGTAGAGAAATATTTTATAAGGGAATTGAGAGTGTTTTAAAATGCACATGCCTCAAGGGCAATGTTTGAGAACGAACTAATAAAATAATACTTGGTGCGTAAAAGTGTAGATTACCCCTCTTGTATTTAGGTGTGAAAACTATTTAAGAGGCTGTGGTGGCGCCAACAAGTCGGCTATCCCGAGCAAACTTGATATTAGTGAATATTTTACTTATTCTACACTAAGAAAAGTGTGAAGAGTTATATTTTTATTTTATATTTTAAAATGATATGTTCATTTCTGGAACAAGGATAATAGACCGTTTCAATTGTTTAACTTGGCTTGTTCCCATTTATATATTACTTTGTTTATATTTGAATTTAGACGTGTTTAACAATATTGTTGGTCATGTTGTAGATTAGTATGATATATTTACGTTCTTCCAACGTTAGCATTATTTTGTTTAAGGTTGTTTTTTAACCTAGATGTAGATTGTACACTCTATATCAGAGTTATTCTGTGTAGTTTTCAACTTTTTGTTAAAGTTGTTTTCAACATTTCCGTTATAATATTATATTGTGAAATTTTCATATACTTTTTGGTAACTTAGAGATTGTCAAAATCTAAGAAGTTATATTTAATAAACTTGAATTTGTTTTTCATATAATTTTTTAATAATATTTCCTTACCTCTTTACATTTACAGCATTTTTGTTTATTACATCAACTTTAATTAATATTAGCAGTATACGATACCTGGAAGAGTGACCCTTACTCTTTTTAGAGTAGTATCCCTCTTCTGGCGCCCTCAATTTATTTTCTTTGTTAATTTTCATTATATCTATTCATTTTTCTTATCTTCTTTTCTATCCATCATACATATTTTCCTGAGTTACTGTCTTTAAAAGGCATGCAAATTGGCCGTATCCATCCTTGAGTTTCTAGTGGTCATTCTCTTGCCTACATTGCTAGCCTAGCCACATTCCGTTCAATATTTTTTTTTTCATACTTCTTTACTTAATTGTTATCTATTTTATCCCATATATATAGACCACTCTTCTTGTACCTCTCTCCTCCTACACACCCCAGTTTTTTTGCTACAACGGCGTGGATAAGGAAGAGAAAAACTTACAACACCACGATAAGATTAGTTTATTAGGCTTCGTGCTGTAAGAGAACGTTTTCTCACAATGAGACATTCACAAATACAAGTGACAAATATTCATAATATTCAAATTAGTAGAAACACTATATAACGGCGTCTCGCTGAACAAGATCTGCAAATAAGGATACCAGTCATAGCTTTAAACGTAAATCATTGTAGAAGTAGATTACAATTTGCCAGAGAGCACCTTGACTGAAATGTTGATGACTGAAGCACGTGTTGTTCACTGATGAATCGTGGTATTGCTTATATAGCTCAGTGTGAGAGTTAATCGACGGCCAAGAGAACGCTATGCACAGTGTAATATACGACCTATTACTTTATCCAATGGTGGATCTGTAATGGTTTGGGAAGGAATATCTCTTACAATGCAAACGGACCTTGTTGCTTTACGAAGAAATGTCTTAACAGGTTAAAGGTATATTAGACATTTTGTCTAACCATGTAGTTCCATTTGATCCTTACATACGAAATAATTTTCTTTTAATGAGAATTTGTGTCTCCTGTCTCTCTTAACGACATAGAAGTTATTGTGAGAGAAGGTTTTGATGCAATTGATCAAGACCAAATAAGCTGCTTGATTTTAAGTAAGCCTCGCCGCTGTGAAGAAGTAATTAGATGTAGATGTGGAAATACTCGTTATTAAGTGTTTTTGGGAAAGGGCAATTGTTAAAGAATATTTAGGTTATATTTTCTTAGGCTTTATTTGTATTAAATGTCAATAAAGTTTATGTAAGTAATGTTTTCTTTGCTTTAAATGTTGATAAAAACTTGTTACATTTAAAGTTCTGTATAATCTTTGATAACAGAGATATCGAAAAAATTTTTTCACGAAAGTCCACAGAGTGTTGCAAAAAACGATGAAAAAACACAACTTTATTGTACACCCCGTATACGGGTAAAACGTTGATATTTTTCAGAAAAAATTAATACATTAATTTACTAGGAATAGACCTATAATATAAAAAAAACATCATCAAAATCTAATCATTTTTTCAGAAGAAAAATAGCTTCAAACTTTTGGTACATTTAAGGTGGTGCGTTAATTTTGGGCATTAGTATATATATATATATATATATATATATATATATATATATATATATATATATATATATATATATATATATATATATATATAGATCTAGCGGTTAATGGGGGCTCCGTACTAAAACGGTATTATACTAACTCCAGGCGAATATACATCGTGTATATTATTATCTGGGTAGCGCTTTATGTGGACTCCGACCAACACGTCGGATTAAGTGGACTCCGTAATAGGTTAAAACACTTTTGGGATCCGTATACATTTCTTTGCGTATACAACTAAACTCCTCCGATGTTGCCAATAATTTGATTAGTCATAGATTTTTAAATTTTACAGCAGGTACGTTTTGGAACTTCAAATTTATTTGAATATCAATCAATTTAGTCATCGAGAAATTTCACAAATAGGTACTTGGTTAATGTAGTTAAATATTTTATGGTGGTTATTTATATTACTTGCTTTAATTATTTTCAAACTTAAAAAAGTATTTATTATAAACTTGGAAATGGCTAGTTTTCGTTTTATTTATTATTATTTTTTGTTAAAATGTATATGCACTTAAACATTTAGTCTCTAAATGTACTAACATCGAGTAGAGTAGTCGTGTACCAGTTTAAGAAAGTAGAAGCCCTTCGGTGGGATTATAATAAACTACATAAAATTAAAAGAAACTCTGTAAACAGGAGATCTTTGTAATTTTTCAATTCCTGCAATTTATGACGTGCAATATTTGTTTCATAAAGTAGTTAAATTAAAACTATAATAATTTATGGGAAGCGTTTAAAGAAGTAATCGCTAACCTTAATTAGAATACGGCACAATAAGAAGATGAAACTTACTGTATTTTTACTTATTATATTCACAAAAAGAATATCCAAAGTAAAATTTAACACGTTTTAATGGAGTTGTAGTGAAATTTGACTTCTTATTACGATACCGGATAATGTAAAAATTTTAAATACATTAAATCTCCCGTAAATTATTAAACTTATTCTTAGAATAAAATAACAAACTTCTTAGTAATTAGGTACAATATACCGTTCACAATTATGTGATAATGTGTAGGTGTCAAGATTGCACGGTCATGTGCCATAAGGTTTCATCTTTCATATAAACATCGATAGTTTTTAACTTTGGGTGTATTTGATTCCAGCGTCCTGTAACCGATCCAACTTGAAAAGTGTTATTTTACATAAAATTAGCACGTTGGCCCTAATAATGACCTATAAATATACATTGCTAAAAATTGTATACATTTATCAATTTAAAACATTCTTCGTCGTCTTCTGATCTTCATCTCCATTCGTTCCTAATTAAGCACATGTTATCCACAGGATACCTCTCTCATTTTTAAATCATCACTCTTTTTGCCTTTTGCCATGGATTTCTTTATTTTGTTTATTCATATCGTTTTTACTCATAACAAATATTGGGTAGATTAAAGTTGTCTAGTTATTTTAGCGTATATAATGTCGTATGTTAATTCCATTTTGTTTAACAATAAAACAGCAAAACTTCTACAAAATTATTTCTATCTTATTACTACAGCTGTTTCGGAAAGTGCCTATCTCAAGTTTCAAGTTTCTCGAATCCATCAATCATCCTTTGTATTTCTTATACTTTCATTTTAATCCTCTCCAATCAAAGATTTTGAAGCAGCTTTGCTCCATAGTCCATTTTTGTTGCTTTTTGTCACTGTTTCTTTTTTCTCTTTATCATTATCAATACGTAGCGCTATAACACTGGGTAGGTCTTCGCTGACTACAACTTATCTCCAAGTTAATCGATTTTCCACGAATCTGCAATCAAATGAAATGTTCATTTTTTGAGATATGATTGGATGTTTTCTCTCCATTGTATACTGACATGCACAAGTGGCATTTTTCTGTGCTAACTTCCTTCCACACCAGTTCTACAAGTTTGACATCTTGGCGTCTATGCACGTGTCCGATATACCTTAAGGGATTTATTTTCCTGAACAATATCGTTATGCGAGATTTCTTTATTCAGTATGTTTTCTTATTCTATACGGATTTGTAGCGATATGATAATGAGTTCTGAAGCTATTTTCTTGTGGCATTTTAAAGAAATTACTATTTAAATGGGAATAAGCCACAATTAAAGCTTAAAGTTAGTTTATTGACGTTTCAATTTCCACTTCGGAAATCGTTCTCAAAATACAAACATTAGTGAGAATGATTTCCGAAGTGGAAATTGAAACGTCAATAAACTAACTTTAACCTCTAATTGTGGCTTATTCCCATTTAAATAGTAGTTATGATAATGGGGTTAAATAAAAATTTCTGATTATATTCCTTTTAAATATTCGGAGTGCTTCCTTATTTGTTTTAGTCATTCTCCATGACTCACATCCATGTATTAAAATAGGTCTGAAGTTTGAATTATGCTCTGTATTTCTTTAGTGGCATTATTACTAACCGTGATTAGTGATCTAAGATATTTAAAGTGTTCCATACTTTCGACATTGTAGTTGTTGACTTTAATGTTTTTTCTAAATTTATTGAATTGGTTGATTGGTTTTCTGTTGATTCGCTTGTATTTGGTTTTTATTTCGTTGATTTTAAGTCAAACATTTTTTGTGCTCTCTTCACTTTATTGAAGTTTGTGGACGAAAGAGTTTCTCATTAGAGTTATGAGTTCTATATCATTAGCATATGCTAGGAGTGCTTTGTCCCTTGGGCCGTTAATAGATTATATCTTAAATAGGCGTTATTTCTATTTTAGTAAGCTGTTCATTAATTTTTTGATTATTGGAATCGAGAATCTGTATTTTATTCGACTGTTTTATAACACAGAGTTTCTTGGAGCATATTTTTATCTTTGGTTTCCAGTATCATTATTACAACGATTTTGCTGGATATGGACATAGTGAACCCGGTGGTATGTACATGATGTTTTCATAACCAACGTTCAAAAATTTTTCTTACTGTAAATTTATGATTATTTTAATAGGAAATATAGTGTTGTTTAATAATAATAAAGTTCAAGCAACAATTTCTATATGCATTAACTCGGTAATGATAATTCTGCTCCCCGATACCAGGTAGCAGTACCGAAAACATTAAAACTGCTACACTCATGCTTCTCATTATCCAACAATTAGCCAGTCCAGAACTATACGCCTTATTATGGTACTGATATTGCTGCTGCTCCTCATAAGTGAATAGAATATGCAAGGAACGTTTTGACAATTTAATAGGATTTTGTGTGTTAAAATATTATTTCTCCGAGAAAGTGAAGAATATCTATTTGCTATCTGGATTTAATCCATAAATTAAATAATAGAATGCTCTAAAAGAATGCTAGTAGCAGCAAAAAAAAAGCGGTCTAATAGTCATCATCATCATCAATCTGTCATGAGTTGTCCATTGTTGAACATAGGCCTCCTCTAGACTTTTCCATCTGCTTCTGTTCTGCACCTCTGGTATCCAATTGGTCACGATTCTTTTGAGGTCGTTGGTCCATCGCTTTGGGGGTCTTCCTCGGCTTCGCTTGTCAGCTCGTGGTCTCCACTCAAGCAATTTTTTGGTCCAACTATTGTCTTTCATTCTTGCAACATGTCCTGCCCATCTCCATTTTTTTTTGTAATATGTTCGATAATGTCTTCCACTCCGGTTCGTCTACGAACTTCCTCGTTTCTTATTCTATTGCTTAAGTTTATTCCAAGCATTGATCTCTCCATATTTCGTTGTGTCCTTCTCAATTTTTCGGCTGATGTTTTTGTGAGAGTTAAGGTTTCTGCTCCGTATGTGAGGACTGGTAGAACGCACTGGTTAAAAGCTTTTCTTTTTAAATGGATCGGTATATTTGTTTTAAATACGTCTCTCATTTTTCCGAATGCAGCCCAACCCAGACTTATTCTTTTGAGTAGCTCGCATGTTTGGTTATCTCGCGTTAACCTTATTTCGTGACCCAAATACACATATTTTTCTACAAGTTCTATGGGCGACTTTTTGATTTCTATTAGCTCATTGGGGACGAGATTGGTCATCATTTTTGTTTTTCCATAGTTTATTTTTAAACCGACTTTCTGGGTTACTTGCTGTAGTTGTTGTAGCATAACTCTGGCTTCTCCTAAGTTGTCTGTTATGAGAACAATATCATCGGCATATCTGAGATGATTGAATATCTTTCCATCGATTCTAATACCCTTTGATTCCCACTCTAGCCTTTTAAATGCGTACTCCATGACTGTTATAAATAGTTTTGGCGACAAGGTATCTCCCTGCCGCACCCCTCTGCCAATTTTTATCTTCTCAGTGCAATGGAGGTTAACGGTTGTTGTCGCATTTTCGTATATCTTTCAACTAATATTTGCATACCTTTGATATATTCTGCATTCTGATAGTGCTTTTAAGATAGCAACTGTTTCGACTGTGTCAAATGCTTTGTGGAAGTCGACAAAGATAAGAGCAAGGGGTCTGTTATATTCGATAGACTTTTCAACTAGAGTTTTAAGGCATTGCAAATGGTCGTTTGTTCCGTGTCCCGCTCGAAATCCTGCCTGTTCTTCTGATTGATAGAAATCGAGTTTTGCTTCTAATCTGTTCGTGAGTATTCGAGTAAAGAGCTTGTATAGGTAGTTAAGCAAACTAATTGGCCTATAGTTTTCGAGATCTGCTTTATCCCCTTTTTTGTGGAGGATGATTGTAACCGAATTTTTCTATTTACTTGGAATGTTTTCACTATGCAGACATAGATTAAAAAGTGTTTGGATTCGGGACATCAAAAGTGGACCTCCTAGTTTAATTGTCTCAATGACTACACCATCTTCCCCCGGACCTTTATTATGTTTCATATTTTTGAGGGCATGTTGAATTTCCTTTCGTGATATATCTGGTATATCCTCCGATCCTACATTATGTACCTTTTGTATTGGTTGTTCGATGAGCTCTGGAATAAGTTGACTTTTATATAATGTTTCCATATTTGTCTTTAAGTTGGAAGATTTCTTTTTTGTCATTTTCTATTTTTGTCCTCAACGCTTTCATGCTTTTGTTGTCTTCTATAGTTTTTATAATTTTCTCGTTGTTGTATTTTCTAATATCCCGTCTGATGGCTTTAGAGATTTCTTTATTTATGTTGTTTATATCTTGTGAGTCAACATTTCCTTGACTTCTCAGCATTCTACGATCTTCCATTTTTTGTTTCGTTTCTTTACTATTTTTTTGTTCTTTTCCATGTTTAGGGCCAAATTTTTCCTGATCTTGTGTTAATGTATCTACTATTTCTTCGTTTAGGTTATTTATGTCTTCTCTTGTTGTATTTCTGAGTAAGTTACTGGTGATATATTTTTCAAACTCAAGTTCATTCGTTGGGCGCATCCAAGGTTTGAATTTTTTACTTTTTATCATCTTCAGTCTTTCGTGCTTAATATTGACTTCTACAGTTGCTCGGACCATTCTATGATCGCTTGCAACCGAAAATTGATTTAAAGACTGTAACATCTTTGACTATATGTTTTTTGTCAGTGATGATGAAGTCGATCTCATTTTTTGGATTGGATCTTCTTATAGAAGAAGCTATTCATTAAATATAGATTGTTTTCTAATAGGACATTTAAGAGTATTTCGCTCCTTTCGTTTCTACCTGGTATGCCAAAATTTCCGAGGGCATTTTCAGCTGGGTCAGTGCTTATTCCTATTTTGTCATTAAAGTCGCCACATATTACCGTAAAATGTTCTTGGTCTTCTGAAATAGCTGTGTACAAGTCATCATAGAACTGTTCTATTTCTTCGTCAGCGTGACTCGATGTTGGTGCATAGACTTGAATGATCTTTATGGAGTAACGGGTGTTTAGTTGTAATTTTGCAAGTATAACTCTTGTGGAAACTGCTTTTAGTGATATGATATTGTCAGCTAGTTTTTTATTAATATAGAGCCCAATGCCTCCATTCCCATAGTTTTCTCCGACATGATAGAAAATGTGACCGGATTTTAAAGTGGTTAGGCTTTCTTTAGTAGATGTTCTAGTAGATGTTCTTTAACATACAAAAGAGAGGATCGAGGGTAGGGCATAACGGAACAATAAAGCCATATAATTTTGAAAGATTGCAGCGTCTTAGATGCCGTAGGTAATGTTACATAAAAAATAAAAGGGAATATTTAGGTAGCTAACTGATGCTTATGTATATATAACCCTCTTTTAAATCCAGAAGTCTAATTCGAATCTCTAAAATCAGGATATATAAAATATTGATCAAACCAGTGGTAATGTGTGGATACGTGACGAGAACGTATTAATTAGACCAGGATTGCTAGAAAAGCCATCAGAGGTATTTTCCGACTTACAGAGGTCCGAGTACTAACCAATACCGAACAGAGCTAATTCCAAGATCAAACACATATATAAAGATAGCAACGTCGTACAAGAAACTAAATCTCAGTGCTAAAGTTGCGCTGGCTTTATCCAAAGACTCTATAATAACTGCATTGCCAAGTTAAATTGGGAGGATGCCCCAAGAGAAAAATGCCTTTAAGACTTCCACAAATGAAGGAGGAGGTAACATATGGTCAGATTTAGGAATAATGAGACTATTACCGACCCATTATATTTATCAACACCTGCTATCCTACCTACAATCAATACTTATCTGTTGTGGAATATCAAATCAATTACATGTAATCAAACGAACTGGGCTTAAAAAAAATTATCCAAGGAAAGGCACTTCAGAAATATTGACATAAATTTTAAAAACGTCATTTACCTGGCTGTATTTTCAATAGGAAAGGGAAGACAAAAATAAGAAAAGGCAATAGAATCTTGTTCCGTTCTGACTATACGATGACGATGATCTTTATATAACATATAGGGAGAAAGAGAGAAAAATGTTTATGTTTAATTTAGAATTCGCTGGTTTTCTCCCTTTTGAATTGGGTATGTATATGTATTACCATAGAAAATAAAAGCAAGAGAACTATAATTATAAAACAAAAAGATTACGAAATGAAAAGATTATATAAATCCCTTATATTTACACAGACTGTTTTACAAAAGGTAAACAAATGAGCATAAACGGACAGCTGTTTTACAAACTTAATATTATTAGACGCATTTAGGATCAATTTCACTCAAAATATGATATGCTAAAATATGATACGACACGAAAAAGGCAATGACTTTTACAGCTGATTGCCACATAAATATCAATGTAACCCAAGTAATTTTAGGACCCGGAAATTTTAGGGCGTTTTCAAAATCTCCAAAATCACTACCATTGGGTAAAAGCTATGACTAGGAAAGAAATAGCGTAATGTAATTTTTTCAATGGTAGGATGAGTTTCCAAAATCATTTTCAGAATCAAAACTATTTTAATGCTGCGGTTTAGGCCGCGACAAAAATCTGACCACAAAATTACATGTTTTGCAGAAGTAACATTTTCTTCAATGTGTTTCTTAAGACAAATGCCTACGTCCTGGGCTCCCCGACCAGCTTCACCTTCTATCCAAATATAACAATGACTTTTTTATCCTTGGCTCTATGGATACCAAGGTTGTAAATACATAATTGACGCTTATAATATACAATATTTATTAGAATTCTCGAAAGGGGAAGAGTTTTTCTTTAAATCAAAACAAAAGGTTTCCACTTCTGGTTGATCGTTGCTTATCTTCATGTCTAGTTTTCTTCTAGATTGTGCATTTTCAGCTTCTTCTAATTGCACATTTTTTCTTTTTTTAACTTGTTTAATTGTTCGTTATCTGCGCAATTTTTAATTTATAATTCCAAACAATCACATCTACTACAAGTATCTTTTTTCAACTTTTTTCTTTGAAGATTAAATCGTGTTAAAAACATTTTTTTGTAACGAAAATTTAACAAGATCATCATTGTCTGCTTCTCCAATATACAATTCATACATTTTACTTAATGTTATGTCTTTTGTTAAGTATTCTCTTTCTGTGTTAGCTCTTCTGTAATGTGACTATTATAGAAAAATTTAAGCAATAACTGCCACTACTTCTTAACCTAAACGCCTCAACAAGTTGCCAACGTCACCATTGTTAACCACGTTTATGTACATATGTTGCCAAATATTCGATTTACAATCATTAAAACGCTCGCAAGAGGCGCTTGGTCCAAAACTAATACACAAAAATTAGTCGCTTGCTCTAGTTATGCAAAATTCAAAATCCAAAATAAAAAGAAAGGTACTTAATCTTTTTAAATATATCTGGTTATCCGTTACTAACAGGTTAATGGGATTTATTATGTAGATAGTTTATGCATTTTTCTATCTTCTTCTTTAAGTTCCATCTTCTATCGAAGGTTGGAAATCATCATGGCTATACGGACTCTGTTGACTGCCGCTCTATAAAGTTCTGCACTACTGCATTCAAACCATTCCCTTAAGTTTTTAAGCCAGAATATTCTTCGTCTTCCCACATTTCGCTTTCCTCGGATTTTGCCTGCATAATAAGTTGTAATAATGCGTATTTTTGCCCTCTCATCACATGTCCTAAGTACTCAAGTTTTCGTCTTTTGATAGTTAATAATATTTCCGCCCCATTTCCTATCATTCTAGTTACTTCCACGTTTGACATTCTTTGAATCCATGATATTCGTAGGATTCTTCTGTAACACCAAAATTCAAAGGCGGCCAACTTATTCAGATGGACTTGTTTTAGTGTTCACGCTTCCAAGCCATAAAAAAAAGTAGAGAACACGTAACATCGAAGCATTCTCAGGCTCTAACTTTATATCCCGAAAACAAAGAAACTTTTAAAGTTTAAAAAATAATGCACGTGCTATTTCAATGCGTGTCCTAATTTCTTTTGTTTGGTCTACATCTGATGTTATCCTGTTGTTCCTCTTTTCCACCAGAAAGCGCCATAATCCACAATTTAAGAAATTGGGGCTGGGTCTAGTGATGCATAACGCCGTTCATATAGCAATTTGTTGTCACATGTTTATAGTTTTTCAAAAAATGAACTCCGATTTAAAGATTAAAACTTAAAACAAAATATAAAAACCTATTGAACCTTATTCAGAAAATTTCAGAAAAGAATAACTTTTGTGAAAGATTGTGGGACACAGTCATATTTTAAGATAAAAACTTCAATTCAGAGAGTGGACATTCTTAATAAATGTATAATCTAATATGGAAGCATGTTTATGTTTTACAGACTTAGAAAGCACTGAGCACACAAGTATTTATTTTTTTATGTACTAGGTCGTAAAATAAGTATACTCAAAACAAATAAATATTATCTACCAAGTATTCTACTCCACTTTAATATCAATGCATCACATATATTATAAAGATTTCGTCGTAGTTGTAAATTAATAGGAGATAAAGCCAAATGTAGAGCATATAGTGAAATCTGAATATCTTAGAATAACTATATCGAGCGGGAACATTATTGATGAGCAAAAGGGAGACCCATCGCTGAGAAAGTGACAAAGCAATTGGCAAAAGCAAAGGGTACTTTGTACTAAAGTACCCATACTCTAAAGCATAAGCAGGTCTTTTCGTACTCTTTTAGTAAGTGATAGATTCGACCGTTACTTGATGGAAATTCATTTTATCTAACAATTAAACAGGTATGCGTTTACACGTCATATTTTGTAACTGAATAAGTTGAGGAGGGGATAACTGTTTGTCTCAAGTTGGTCATTCAGAATTATGTCTGTATTGTTTAATTTGCTAATTTCCATAGATTCTAATATTCATGGAATCTACAGATAGCTTAAGGCCTTTATTATAAATACACTTTTTTAGTAATAAAAATATATAAATAGAACCTAGAATACGCCTGTAAAAGTATGTAACCTTTGATCTCTGGGATAAACCCATCTCCTAAATAATGGTGCCGATATATGTAGGTAAAATTTTCTACACCTATTTTAACCTGTTTATTTACTCATTTACTTATAGAGACTATATATTGACTATAGTTATTACTATACAAATCTGACTCGAAATATCGTCTTAAAATAACAGTAACAGAAAAGTGAAAGATTAGTCATTTTTTATGAAGTTTAAAGTAGAAGCGTTCACGAAAATTGAAGTACTAGTAAGACCACCGCAATCGGGCGTACCCTGGGTAATGAATAATTAAGTAATCGTTAATTCTTAAATCACCCATTCAATATGTTTTTTGTCAAATCGGTCCTTTTTAGGACCAACTATTCTAATTATGTGTATAAATATTAAGAGTATATCTAGAGATAAAGACACTCCACTTTACATATGCGCTTAACAAAATGCAGGAAGCATGTAAATGGCCAATCCTATGGTATTTGGTATTAAGCTAATCGCTGAAAATTACATATTAAATGCAGGCAAAGAAGCAAAGAAAAACTTATAATGAGAGAAAACAAAATCAGTCAGCTGAGAGAACCTTTCAACGATGTTGAGCTTGGATCCGCTATCCACGTATATAATGAACAATATTACGGCTCCTGGCTGAGGATTTGAGCACAAAACTAACTATAAAATTGGAACTAAAAATACAACAATGGCTAATATTCAAAGTCTTTAGACAAGCAAAGCAAAGACAAAGTTGTTGCCTTGCTTAAACCTGGCAAAAACTCCAACGACCACAAAAGCTATCGGCCAATATATCTATTTATTTTGTCAGCTATACAGAATACTTCTCTACATGATCCTTAATATAAACCGATAATAGAAGAAAAACTCAAATTAAAAGACAAAAGTGGCTATATATGACAGGTTAGATCATATATGTCACAAATACTAAATCTTGCCCAACACAGCGAAGAGAAGTACGAAGAATATCAGGTATGAGGAGTGGTATTTGTTAATCTAAATGCCGCTTATAAATAGTTATTTAAATAACTTATAAAATATTTATTTATAAATTAGTCAGCCAAATTCAGGGAATATTAAGACTCACATCCATACATAAGCTCTACAATATCGTAGCTATCAGTCCACCTAATATCCGAAAGTAAGTAGCTAGAGAGCAAAAAAAACAAAGTCCAGATTCGTGACATCCACTCCACGAATACCAGCCCATTTTATGACTAGAATCAAGGAAAAACTGGCTATATCAACACATCTGCAAGATATACAAACAAAAATAAGCTGCTCCTCTCCATCTGATCCCTCGAACGGAACTTCCTTATGGTAGTTATCTTCCTTAAATCTGCCAGGAGGACTCTTGCCTGCAAACACCGGTTAACTTGTGTGCATGTGGGGTGGTACAAGACTTATCGCACTTCCTTAGTTAACTTTACCGTTCAAATCGCTCTTTTTGAAGGGACAAGGTTTATTTATGTGAACTGAACATGTAAAGACAGTCAGTAAGCTATTACTTATAAAGATCATTGCAAATTTGACACTAACTCCACTTATATTGATTACATATTACTCCTAAATACGAGATAAAACATTCAGAAATATGTAATATTGGTGAAGTGGTATAATTCATGTTAGAAAAATTAATCATTCTTCCCTTTTTTGTGCACTACTACCCATTTTAACAAAAAAATATCTATTTTAGCACTTAAATATTTATTTTGAGATAACCTTCTATCCAGAATTAAAAAATAGAATAATAAGAAATAGAATCCAGAAAAAAATAAAATAATAAAATAGAAGAATTAAAATAATAAAAAAGCTGTATATAAGATATCATGAAACAATGGATGAAATAAAAGAAGTTCTTATTAACCGGATTCTTAAATAAAACGTATAAAGACATACTCACGTTAACAAAATACATTAGGAAATTTTCGCATATGAAAAAACACATCCAACTTGGTAATGAAATCCTCTTGTATCTATAAATCTATTTTTAGAAAAGCACGTACCTACCAAAAACAGGTATTTGGTAGTACACATATCTGTTACATACTGTAATGCGTATGAATGATAACAAAAGTAAGGAGTCTATATGAACCGTTTAGAATATACGCTGGAAATAAACGGCTTAATCCCATAGTTGCCAAACTATCAGAGCTTACTTAAACCGATATACGTATGGTTCCAATATACACGGAACAAGATCTGAACGACCCCTATAATATATACACGTGAACTAAGCGATATACATTCATGATACAGGGGTACTTAGGGGCTCCACAAAATTTTTAAAAATTGTGAAACTATACATGTTGACGAATCGACAGAGCCAATATTATGGAATGGTCAAGTGAGCTCCGTATATCGGTGGCCACTTGACCACGGAGCTCACTTGAACCTGAATTTTAACATGGGCGGAGTCCACTTTATGCCGTAGATATATATATATATATGTGTATATATATATATATATATATATATATATATATATATACTAATGCCCAAAATATAATATATATATATATATATATATATATATATATATATATATATATATATATATATATATTATATTTTGAGAATTTAAAACTCGACGTTTCGGCACCCATTTTGGAGCCATTATCAAGAGGGATACGGTTCGGTTCGAGTTCGGGGTCTCAATCTGCCTACTCCCCTCACTCGAGACGTACCAGTATCGTGTTCTATATTGCAAGAACTGTCTCTCGGCACTGAGGTCTCAATCTGCCTACTCCCCAGTTTTGCTTTTTCGAAATCTATTTTGTGGCCTGTCTGAATATGATGTTGGGCTAGGGCTGAAGTGGTATCGGAATGTTTGACTGATAGAGAATGTTCGTAAATACGGTTATGGATTCGTCAGTTTGTCTGTCCTACGTATGTACGTGGACAACTGGAACTAGGTATCTCGTAGACACCATGGTCTTCATTGGGGATTTGGTCTTTTACGGATCTAACGAGATTGGACAATTTGGAGTGAGTGGTGAAGATGGTTTTGATATTAAGAGGGATAAGAGTTCTACTGATCTTGTCAGTGACACCTTTAATAAAAGGTAGAAAGATTTTGGGTTGGTCCGGCGGCAAGGTTTCTTTTTTGGGTGGAATGGGGTTTAGAAGTTTTTGAATGCTTCTATTGATTTGGGTTTTGTGGTAGCCGTTTTGTAGGAGTGTTTGTCTTATTGAATTGATTTCGGATGACCTGTGATTGTTGTCGCTAAGTCTTATGGAACGGGAAATAAGAGTGTTGATGACTGAATTAAGTTGGGCGGGGTGATGATGTGACTGGGCATTGAGATAGCGGTTTGTATGAGTGGGTTTCCGGTACACGGAATAGGAAAAACTGTGAGGTGGATTTTTCTGAATAAGAACATCAAGGAATGGCAAAGACGCTTCAGACTCAACTTCCATCGTGAATTGAATGCTGGGATGTATTCCATTCAGGTGGGAGAGGAAGAGATCTAATGTGTCTTTACCATGGGGCCAAATGACAAAGGTGTCATCAACGTACCGTAACCAGCGGTTTAAATTCTCAACGCGGTTCTTCCCGAGAACTCAGTAATTTTCATTTATCTGACCGCGGAAACTTATCCGAACATATATATATATATATATATATATATATATATATATATATATATATATATATCTATATATATATATATATATATATCTATATATATATATATATATATATATATATATATATATATCTATATATATATATATATATATATATATATATATATATATATATATATATATATATATATGTTATGATATGTAAAATCGAGAAAAATATTGGTTTGTTTAAAAATATTTCAAAATTCAATAACATTAAAATAATTCAGATAAGTAGGATAATATCCAACAAACATTTCGAAGAAGGAGAGTTATTAATTTCTTGAATTACCTGTACTAAATAAAATGTAAGCTTTGCATAAATTATTTCTTTGTTATACTTGAGTGACCCGCATAATTTTAAGTGAAAACAAAAAGACAATTGAACGGGGTTTTCCAAAATACATTAATGCAGTGATTAGAGACAAATAGAAGAGATTTTAGAAAGAGGTTTTTGTTAGTTTTTAAGAATTATAGAAAATATTATTTGTAAATAAGTTAGGAAATTTTATAATTATAGGTAAAAATTTGTTTGTTATCGAAATGAAAAAATGGGGGAATTGTGACGAGTTTTGATTGGCGGAGATTGAAAAAGGTGGGATAAGTATGTAGGAAAAAGTTTAGCGAGATTGAGGAGAGAGAAAAGATATGATCAGTTGGTTTTCCAAGTCTGGAAGAGGAACAGTGTTTGTTCTCTGGTGTGGTTCCCAAGAAGTAGCAAGCAGTAGTGTTGAATGTTAGTGAGTTTTTGTGGAGTTAGTGTATCTGACAGCAGCTGAAGCAGCAAAATATTGTAAGTCATATTTTCCTACTTATATTCCAAGAGTCACTGTTCAGGCCAACGAGAGATTCAGTTTATCGTAAAGAGAAGATATTCCAAGAGTCATTTTTCACTCGGGCCAACGAGAGATTCAGTTTATCGAGAGGAGAAAGGCTATCATAATTTGAATGATTGTTGCTTTTGAAGGAGATCATTAAGGACGATATACTTGCAACAATCTGTTGTAAGATTGCTGATTACATAGGGAGCGGTTGAGAGGAGATAATACAGTCTACAAGGAACAAGGATTTGGACCACTCATCATCAGAGAGAGATATTTTTGTTTTCTGCAGTTTTTTTTCTTTTATTGATAACACAATTTTTACACGTAATTTAGAAAGGATATAAATTTTTTGATTAGGAGAGTTAGAATAGTTTGGCATTTTGAGTTTTCAATTAATATTGTTTGTACCATTAATTTTGATTGTTCATGTACGGAGAACAAAATTTTGAGAATCCTTATATGAGATTTGTTTATTGAAAACTTTTGAGTGTGAATTATTTCATTATTTTTATTTCAATATATAGTGTTAGATCATATGTGTTTTTTATTATTCCGGTATTCTCTGGACCTTACCTTTCACATGTAATAGCATAGATATTGAAGCACGAATTTAACCCTGAGATAAAAGAATTAAAAATTGTGATAGAGTCATAATCATATCATTTAAATAATTTTAATTAATCAAAAAAATTAATTAGCTAATTATTGCTTGGCGCACCAAGACTTTAAATATCACAATAACTGGCTTCCAAAACGTGGGGCTTGAAAATATCGCAGCTTTACATTTGAAGGAAGGGAAAGAGATCTGGAATAAGTACAGGTGATCCAGAGATAAAAACATATAACATTGAGGGAATTTGAATTTGAAAGTATTTTGACAATTTTTCCAGGGAATATAAATTTGATTTATTGATTGATCGTAGTTAGTGGATATTTACTGCTATTGAATTATTTGATTTTATTTTCTTTACCAATCGTACATTTGATATTTATTTTGAATTATTTGAATTTTACTGATTGCATATTCGATATTTGTCGTGAAAATTTAATACATTTGGGGAGAAATATTGTCGTGTTCTGAAACATATAGAGTGTTGTAAAATTTCACATTTGGCGGGGACAAAAACAATAACAAAAAGTAACAACATGTCTGTCACAAGGAGACAAAGTAAAATGCAGGAAAGGAAGGAGGATAACAGAGAAGATGAAACAATTTTGGAAGAAGTATCGGATAATAAAGGAAATGTGACAATAGTTGAGGAGAGAAAAGAACTATCAGGAATAGATAAAATATTACAACTAATGCAACTCCAGTCACAAAAAATGGATGAAACATCACTAAAAATGGATAGAAATCAACAAGAAACATCACTAAAAATGGAAGAAAACCAACGGGAAACAAAACAAACAATGAGCAATATAGAGCAGCGTCTGGAAAACTATGAACAGGAAATTAGAGGATGTGTTGAGGGGATAAAGAAAGAACTGATACAACAAATAGAAGAGATTAATGAAATTAAAAATGATATAAAAGAACAAGAAATGAGAATTAAAGATAATTTGGAGGAATTAGAAAGCAAACTTGAAAATGTAATGAAAGATAGTAAGACGGTCCAGAAAAAGGAATTAGAACAGTTAGAAGAAAAATTTGAAATGGCGCTACAAGAAGACAGGAAGGAAGTAGAAAGAAGATTAAAGCAAAATGAAAAACAAATGGCAGAAATTGAACTAAGAGGGGTAGAGAGAAAAGAAGTTATCATCCATGGAACAAGCGAGGCGAAAATACAATTTGGCGGGGATATTCGGAAAACACACCCAGTACCGTTTGTTAAAAATTTGAAAACCAAATTACAACATATTAGATATTTTGACGATTGCAAAGAAACAATTAGAAACCATTTGAAAGAAGGAGCAGCGTTATGGTATGAAAGCAAGGAAGATGAGTTTGAAAATTGGACAGATTTTGAAAATAAATTTCTCAACTATTTCTGGGGGAAAAATAAACAGAGAGAAATCAACCAAGAGCTACAGAATGGAAAATATCACGAAAAAATGGGAATATCTGAAGAAAGATATGCTTTGCAGATATATAACAATTCAAAATATCTAGAATACAAATATTCTACCGAACAGCTGGTAGAAATGATCAGCAGACATTTTGAGGAAACGTTGGAAGATCACGTGATTTTGAGAAACTATCAAGATATTGATAGTTTGTGCCAATTCCTTCAATTAAAAGAAGCGAAAAGAAAAGAAATGAGAAATAGAAGACAACATGACCAATATAATGGACCGGAAAGAAGGTATTCATCAAATTATGACCAGAGAAACCGACATCCCAGATCAACAAACGAATATAGGCCGAGAAATTACAATAATTACAATAGACAACAAAATTACGATAACAGGAATGACACACAACATAGAACATATGAAAATCACAACAGGAATAGAGATGCACAAAATCCTCCGAATAGGAATACGAACGAACAAAGGGACGATAGAAATAATCAGAGATTCCAACGACAAAACAGAAGAGAGATGAATCATGTGGCAATAGAAAAGGAGGAAGAAGAAGTATTCAATGAATCCAGACAGGATTTTCAATAAGGCATCCACTAAACAAAAGTAAAAAACTCTCCGGTATATTTTGTCACCCGAGAGAGTTTATACAGTTGGCGGGAAACGAAAAACAAAATTCTAATTCCAATCTAATTTTTTTAGATGCATTTATAAAACATAAAGCGATTAAAATTCTGATTGATTCTGGATCGGAAATTTCGTTAATCAATAAAAAACTAGTAAAAGAATTAAATATGGACAGATTTGTGTATAAGATTCCGAGGGTTGCTTTAGTGGGTGCAAATAATAAAAAATTGACGACAGTAAACGAAGGTTTAGGAGTACGGATCAGAGTGGGAGACCAATTCTATATTATGCAATGTGTGGTGATCGAAGATCTAAATCATGATATGATAGCGGGAATTGATGAATTGAGTGAAAAACATATCACCATCAATTTTTCGGAAAATCAACTGGAAATCAGAGCAGAACCAGACAACATAGAAGAAGAAAAGGAAACAGATAGGAGAAAATTTTCTGAAAGGATAAATGGACAAGAAAAACATAAAGAAATCAATATGACGGTAGAGGATAAATCGAAAGCTCAAGAAAAAAATCAATCCGAAGAGGAAAAGAGAATAAAAAAAAAGAAGAAGAGTTCGAAAAGAAAGCAGGAAAAAAAGGAAGCTATAAGCAGAAAAATGGAAGGAGCCGAAACATGGTGCTCGGAATACCAGATAGAAATTAAAGATAAAGAAAAAATAGAAGAAGAAATAACGGAAGAGGACAGAGAAGAAATGGCAATTATGGACGAGAATCCAGAATTTTGTGAAGAAGTAATACGGACAGTGAACACATGTGAACAAACTGAGGATGAAAGAAAAATAATATGTGGAGAAAACATGGAGAAGGAAATAGAGAAGATTTTAGAAAATTATGGAGATCTCATTAATGAAGAAAGCCGAGTGGCTAAAAATTATGAACATTCTTTTAAAGTTAAAAACTTAGAAAATTTTAAATCGAAAACATATCCAATCCCGTATAAATACAGGCAAAGCGTCGGACAGGAAATTGAAAATATGATCAAAGACAAGGTGATCGAAAGATGTGACTCTCCATATATCAACCCGATAGTATGCGTAAAAAAATCAAATGGTGATTTGCGATTATGTTTAGATGCAAGAAACATTAATTCGCACACAATCGCGCAATACGAAGCGCCTTTGAACATAGAAGCCATTTTTGGACGAATCACAGGATCACACATTTTCTCCAAAATCGATTTGAAACACAGTTTTTGGTTAATACCTTTGGCAGAAAAGTGTCGAAATTATACCGCTTTTTCTATCGACGGAGTGGTGTACCGATTTAGGGTAGTACCATTTGGACTACAAAGTGCATGCGCTGCTTTGGTTCGCGCATTACACACAATTTTAAATAGGCATGGAGAATTTGTTGTACATTACATAGATGATTTATTAATTTTCTCACCGGATATAACAAGCCATCTACGACATATTCATACTGTTCTCGAAGAACTTGATCAAGCCGGATTAAAATTAAATATTCAAAAGTGTCAGTTTTTCCAAAAAGAGGTATTGTATTTAGGATTCAAATTAGACACAAAAGGGATTTGTCTTGCAGAAGATAGAATTGAAGTCATAAACAACTACCCTAGGCCAACCAATTTAAAAACTTTGCGGGGATTTTTAGGAATGGTAAACTATTTCAAAAAGTTAATACCAGACCTCAGTACAAAAGAAATACCGCTAATAGCATTACTTAAGAAAAATGTCAGATGGAAATGGGGAACGGAACAAGAAATCGCTTTCAAAAATTTAAAAGGAGCGTTTTCCACAGCTGTAAGAGTGCACCACCCAAGATATGAGCAACCTTTCATTCTCAGGACCGATGCTTCCATAAAAAAATTTGCAGGGGTGTTATCACAGATACAAGACGATATAGAGGTGCCAATATGTTTTGTTTCCCGTGTAACCAAAACGTATGAGAGAAAATACAGCGTTACTGAATTAGAGTTTGCCAGTGTGTTATTTTGTGTAAACAAATTACGTTTTTACCTACTTGGGGCAAGATTCACCATTGAAACGGACCACGCAGCGTTGATACACATAATGAAAAATAGGTTGGTAAATAATAGAATTCATAGGGGCATTCTTTTACTCCAAGAATATGATTTTGAATTTAAATATATCAAAGGAACGGACAATATTTTGGCTGATGCGTTGACGAGAGATGAACAATTCCGCAAAGAGGATCACAAAACTCTCCACGTAGGCATGAACATAATGAGAGAAGAAGCAGGCTTATTTTCGTTGGCCAAAATCAGGGAAAATCAGGAAGAATTGAATGAAAGAGAAAAGCAAAGGGCTGAACAAGAAAATAACCTATATTTTAAGAGGGTCGATGGTAAAGAACTCTATGTAATTACGGAGCAAATGGCAAAAGAAGTTTTTTTAAAGTTACACTGTGACAACGGACATATTGGAAGTAGAAAGGTGTGGCTTATGTTCAGGGAGAACTACATTTGTCGACAGGACTATACAATAGCCAAAGAGGTGACTCGAAATTGTGTGACATGCCAAAAGTGTAAAAGTAGGAACTTTAAAAATGAAAACGTCACAAAAAACGTCGTAGCTCGGAAGAAACTGGATATTGTTGCTATTGATATGTTGAGCGATTTGATACCAACAACTCAAAGGAATAAACACATATTAGTTATGGTGGATCTTTTCTCAAAATATGTTAAATTGTACGCATGCAGAACCACAAAAGGAATTGAAATACTTAGGAAGATAGACAATTTTATAGAAACGGTGGGAAGACCAGACAATATTTTATTGGACAATGCGACATATTTTAGGAACGAACGTTTTAAAAGGGAATTAAGAGAGAGGGGCATCGATACAAAATTTATAAGCATCCGTCATCCACAGAGCAACCCATCGGAGCGTTTTATACAAGAAGTCACAAAATTTCTACGAATTGCCGCGGAAGAACATCATCGACATTGGGACAGAAAAGTGTTTGAGATCGAGACCTATTTGAATTGTGCTCCAAATACGGTTACCAAAGAGACGCCTTTATATATAATGAAAGGAACAATGCCTACAAGACCGTGGGAAGACACCGCCCCCAGACAATACGAAGAAGTGATCGAGTTGGTTCAAAGAAGATTGAGACGAAGTGGAGAGAAATATCTCCAAAGACAAGAGAGAACCCGAAGAAGAAGGCCGATCAAATTCCAGAAAGGAGATAAAGTCTTAGTGAAGGCACTGAGGGTGTCGAATTTACAAAATGGTATTTGTGCTAAATTGATGCCGATATTTGAAGGTCCATATAGGGTCAATACGGAAAATGGGGTAAATAGTTATGAATTAGCGCACATAGAGACAGAAAATATACGGGGTATTTTTAACATTCACGACATCTATCAATATCATGAATAGATTTTAATAACATAGTGAAATAATTTGATCCTAGAAAACTTTTGTCATTTTTAAAATTTAACAAAGAGTTTTCGGCAGATCAAATGGCGGGGATTTGTTATGATATGTAAAATCGAGAAAAATATTGGTTTGTTTAAAAATATTTCAAAATTCAATAACATTAAAATAATTCAGATAAGTAGGATAATATCCAACAAACATTTCGAAGAAGGAGAGTTATTAATTTCTTGAATTACCTGTACTAAATAAAATGTAAGCTTTGCATAAATTATTTCTTTGTTATTCTTGAGTGACCCGCATAATTTTAAGTGAAAACAAAAAGACAATTGAACGGGGTTTTCCAAAATACATTAATGCAGTGATTAGAGACAAATAGAAGAGATTTTAGAAAGAGGTTTTTGTTAGTTTTTAAGAATTATAGAAAATATTATTTGTAAATAAGTTAGGAAATTTTATAATTATAGGTAAAAATTTGTTTGTTATCGAAATGAAAAAATGGGGGAATTGTGACGAGTTTTGATTGGCGGAGATTGAAAAAGGTGGGATAAGTATGTAGGAAAAAGTTTAGCGAGATTGAGGAGAGAGAAAAGATATGATCAGTTGGTTTTCCAAGTCTGGAAGAGGAACAGTGTTTGTTCTCTGGTGTGGTTCCCAAGAAGTAGCAAGCAGTAGTGTTGAATGTTACTGAGTTTTTGTGGAGTTAGTGTATCTGACAGAAGCTGAAGCAGCAAAATATTGTAAGTCATATTTTCCTACTTATATTCCAAGAGTCACTGTTCAGGCCAACGAGAGATTCAGTTTATCGTAAAGAGAAGATATTCCAAGAGTCATTTTTCACTCGGGCCAACGAGAGATTCAGTTTATCGAGAGGAGAAAGGCTATCATAATTTGAATGATTGTTGCTTTTGAAGGAGATCATTAAGGACGATATACTTGCAACAATCTGTGTAAGATTGCTGATTACATAGGGAGCGGTTGAGAGGAGATAATATAGTCTACAAGGAACAAGGATTTGGACCACTCATCATCAGAGAGAGATATTTTTGTTTTCTGCAGTTTTTTTCTTTTATTGATAACACAATTTTTACACGTAATTTAGAAAGGATATAAATTTTTTGATTAGGAGAGTTAGAATAGTTTGGGGTTTTGAGTTTTCAATTAATATTGTTTGTACCATTAATTTTGATTGTTCATGTACGGAGAACAAAATTTTGAGAATCCTTATATGAGATTTGTTTATTGAAAACTTTTGAGTGTGAATTATTTCATTATTTTTATTTCAATATATAGTGTTAGATCATATGTGTTTTTTATTATTCCGGTATTCTCTGGACCTTACCTTTCACATGTAATAGCATAGATATTGAAGCACGAATTTAACCCTGAGATAAAAGAATTAAAAATTGTGATAGAGTCATAATCATATCATTTAAATAATTTTAATTAATCAAAAAAATTAATTAGCTAATTATTGCTTGGCGCACCAAGACTTTAAATATCACAATAATATATATATATATATATATATATATATATATATATATATATATATATATATATATATATATATATATATATATATGTATATATATATTATTTATTTTATTACTACTTAAATGGGAATAATCCACAATTAAAGGTTAAAGTATGTTTATTGACGTTTAAATTTCCACTTCGGAAATCGTTCTCAAAATACAAACATTAGTAAATTAAACAAATTTTGTTTTTTTGTTTAATTTACTAATGTTTGAATTTTGAGAACGATTTCCGAAGTGGAAATTGAAACGTCAATAAACGTACTTAAATACTCATATTTTTGCAATATTTTATTATTCATTATTTTTATACTCAGAACAATGTATAAGAACTTAGTCTTTGGTATGAAACTGTAAAAAACAATTTTGTTTCCGTGTACCATATAAAAATATCTTACATTTTATACAAAATGCAGTTGTAGTATTTTTACAATTGACCTTTATGCATCTATTTTGTTTATCAGCATAGTCCACTAAATGTTCAACCTTATGAAGACGTTTAACTTCGGCAGGTATGGGTTGGATTTCGACTCTTCGTTTTTTATGTTTTGGCTCTAGGTCTTCGTAGCCACTACAGGTCTCAGAATCGAAAGACTAAGTGTTTATTTATCCCATTTTTATTATCCCATTTTTAATTTGAATAATCTCAGTTGAGGAATGTTTTTGGCTGGTACATGTTTGTCCTTTTTTACTGACCTGTATTCACGCCAGGAGTTGCAAACTGCTAAATCTAGCATGTGGCTGATGAAAAGAATTGTCCACTTTTTTGTACGTGCTCTTGCCGAACAGACTGCCAACATTCTGTCAACAAGGTCAAAACTCTACCCATGAACTGATTGTAGTTCTTGATCACCTCAGGTCTATTAACCATTTCGTATTCCTTTTTACGTTTTGACTATCTTATGCATTGATCTGGGTTGTTAGCAGCATGGTGTGTTGACCGAATCGTAACAGCTTTGTTGTCTAACCAGCGAGTTCTGGCAATGCTTCCATCACCTCGAACCTTCGTTTTAGATGTACCTCTTGGATTTTTCATGAACTGTTTTTCAGGAGAAAAGATACAATTCCGAGGGACTCTCTTGTTTACAATCGTGCCTGTTGTGTGGAAACCTCTTTCTAGTAATACATCAGTAAGTTTTATTGTCGTAAAATATCGATCGCAATAAATGTGATGACCAGGAACAAGACTTTCACATAAACTAAGAATTACTGATTCACCCAAGCCATATTTCTGTGCTGTAAGCTCTGAAAATGTTAAATCACCCTGATATACTATCATATCGCATACTAACCCATTGGGATTGGCAAGTACAAAAAGCTTAATACTAACAGGATTTGGTTTTCCTGGGCAGTACTGACGAATTCCGCAATGACTGGTGAAAGGTATTATCATTTCATCTATACTTATATCTATATCTACTTATATCTATACTTCATCTATACTTATATCATCAGATCTTATTTAATCATGACAACCATTTAATATATTTTTGAACAGAGGTAACACTTTCCAAATTTTGTTTACTTTTTGTTGATGATCGATTTTATCATCAAAAACAACCTTTAGAGATGTTCTGATTATAAAAAAATCGGGTTTGCGTCATAGCATTTTTGACGAATGGGATACCATAATTTCTCGACAAGTTCTCGACCAATACATTCCAATTTTCGGGAGCTTTATAACACTCATAACGAATAGGATACCAATAAATGTTTTTAACTCTTTACTTGTCAATTTCAGCTCTATTCCTTTTCTTTCAAGGTATGTTCTATTTGATGCTACAGTCATGATTTCCAATATGCAGTCATCAAGTATTGGAGACTTACGTTGCCATGTTATCTATTTCTGTTGTAACTTAAACATCCTAGTCTATGAAATTAAATAATCTAACTCAAATTTAATTTAACAACATATAAAGAGTTTTTACCCTTTACCCAAGTATTTAGTGGCTCAAAACATGTACATCCAGATAGCACTGATGATGGAATATTATTTGCGAAAACGTTCTGTGATGTAGCCCGATAAGGTGTTTTAATATATACCTGTTATAAAGGAATTTTTAAATAAATTTTTTTATTGTTTGTTTGTTTAACCTGTTTGTTGTTTTTTATAGCACATGGTATATAGACTACAGGAATTTAGTTTCCTTGTGGATTTTAGATTTACTATGTTGAAATCTTCTTGCCATAATAGTAGGCATTCGTCTATTTCAATCAACAATGATCATAACCTATATAAAAATAACGAATGTGTTTATATTAAAAACAAACAAACAAAATTATGACAAAAAGGTAATATTATGAAAATTTTAAGTTACTGTACTTATCTAGTATGTAGTAATGGTGTTATAAAATTCGCGCATGCAATTGATATGAGAAAAGACAAAGATAACGATAGAATCCTAGATTCTGATAAGACCCAAAAGTCAGAGACTCCTACTTACATGTTTGGTACAAAAAAACTTGGATGAACCCAAAACAAACCTTTATTTGATTACATATCAAACACAACTGTTTTTACTTTTACCTGTAAACTAACTCAAATATAATGCGATAATTAGCAATACATAAGCGTCGCGAGTGAGGTTTATAATTACATGGCCAATACATTACATCATCCCACCCTAAAATTCTACTTATAACTAAATTTAGAAACACAACAAAACTAAACTTCTAAATACTATATTTCAAATCCAAAACGTTTTGGTTCTTTTCTAGCTAGATCTTATTGGACGTCTATGTGGGATGCCTGACTCTTGGATAACATCACTATTATTTTGAGAGTCTAGCTGAGGCTCCCACCTAGATTTCCTGTTGAGTTTGTAGCGGCTTGGATAAAATTTTCCTCCTTATTTTGAATATTATTTTCCTCTGAACTATCGTGCATCGTCTCCGCAAATGTAATACCTTCTAAATTACTATTAAAAACTATTTTATTTGATTACAATGTCTTTTCCACGTAAGTTTACTACCTAACGGATTTACCAAATATGCTCTTCTACCTAAAATTAGTAAAATCTTTGCTTTGCCAAGTCACCACGACACCTTGGTGTTTCTATAATCTTTAACTAAAACAATATCCCCCACTACAAACTCTACCTGTCTCCTCCCCCTATAATATTTCTTATTATTTTCTTGCGCTTGCATCAAGTTACGTCTAATTTGTGTTAAATCAACTGGGTTTGATTGTTGTTTTTGTAAATCATCAGGTTTAATTAAATCTAGACGCGTTTGCAAAGCCCTTCCAAAAAATATCTTAGCGTGAGAAATACCTGTCGACAGGTGCACTGTGTTCCTATATGTTAATAAAAATTTAGACAATGATAAATTAATATTTCTTTGGTCAATATCTTTTAACAAAAAATGCTTGACTGTTTTAACGCTATTTTTAGCAGCACCATTGCAATGTGCTGAAAAAGGAGGTATTGCAAAGGAGATATAAATTCTTGCAATGTTAGCTGCGGGCCGTTATCGCTAACAAGTACTTCCGGTAAACCATAACGAGCAAAACACTCCCTAAGTTTAGCAATCGTAGCCATTGAGGTGATTGAAGACATTGGACAAACTTCCACCCATTTAGAAAAAGCATCCAAAATTATAAGAAAATTAGTTTTTCGTGTTTCGGCAAAATCTATGTGCACGCGTGACCAAACATTTTGAGGAATGCTCCAGCCTTGCAAAGAAACCTTCCATGGATCTGCCTGCATGCTATGACAAGATTCTTGCTGAGAACTTCAATTTCTGTATTTAATGATGGCCACCAAATATAAGACCCAGCTAATTATTTGATCTTAACTATACCCAAGTGAGCTGTATGCAATTCATTCAATAATTTATTTCGTAGTTTACTAGGAACAATTTTTCTCTTTGTCCCCACAATAAGACGCCATCTTCAATAGATATTTCATTTCGTTTAATGAAGTAGGTTTTAATTTCTAATTTAACATTTGTTGGTCGTTTGGCCATAACATATTTAGTTACACGAGACAAAATTGTATCTAATTCTATTTCTTCCCTTATATCATTCACATTAATAGGCATTTCTTCGCTTTTTACTAAATAATTTAAATTATCAGTTTCCTCTATATTAAACTTAGAAAAATTTAGCCTTATCGACTTATTTGAAGACAATCTACTTAAAAAGTCTACTACATTTTTTTGTGTCGATACATGCTTTATAATAAAATTGAAACCACTTAAAAGTACTGCATATCGCTGCAATCTATTGGCCGCCGTAACCAGTATCTCACCTTTAGGGCCAAAAATGGATACTAACGCCTTGTTATCTGTGATTAAATTGAACTTCTTGCCATATACACCCTGTATACGGGTAAAACGTTGATATTTTTCAGAAAAAATTAATACATTAATTTACTAGGAATAGACCTATAATATGAAAAAAACATCATCAAAATCTAATCATTTTTTCAGAAGAAAAATAGCTTCAAACTTTTGGTACATTTAAGGTGTTGCGTTAATTTTGGGCATTAGTATATATATATATATATATATATATATATATATATATATATATATATATATATATATATATATGTATACATATATTATTTATTACTACTTAAATGGGAATAAGCCACAATTAAAGGTTAAAGTATGTTTATTGACGTTTAAATTTCCACTTCGGAAATCGTTCTCAAAATACAAACATTAGTAAATTAAACAAATTTTGTTTTTTTGTTTAATTTACTAATGTTTGAATTTTGAGAACGATTTCCGAAGTGGAAATTGAAACGTCAATAAACGTACTTAAATACTCATATTTTTCTCTTTGTCCCCACAATATGACGCCATCTTCAATAGATATTTCATTTCGTTTAATGAAGTAGGTTTTAATTTCTAATTTAACATTTGTTGGCCATTTGGCCATAACATATTTAGTTACACGAGACAAAATTGTATCTAATTCTATTTCTTTCCTTATATCATTCACATTAATAGGCATTTCTTCGCTTTTTACTAAATAATTTAAATTATCAGTTTCCTCTATATTAAACTTAGAAAAATTTAGCCTTATCGACTTATTTGAAGACAATCTACTTAAAAAGTCTACTACATTTTTTTGTGTCGATACATGCTTTATAATAAAATTGAAACCACTTAAAAGTACTGCATATCGCTGCAATCTATTGGCCGCCGTAACCAGTATCTCACCTTTAGGGCCAAAAATGGATACTAACGCCTTGTTATCTATGATTAAATTGAACTTCTTGCCATATAAAAATTGGTAGAAACGTTTGATTCCCCACACTATAGCCGTTGCTTCTTTATCTAGAGTCGAATAAGCCTTTTCGGTATCGATGAGCGTTCTACTAGCAAAATAGATTGGTTTCTCGCTACCATCTTTAAAACCATGCGAGAGAACAGCTCCGATCCCGTAACCTGAACTATCAACCGTCAAATTTAATTCTAAGGTTGGATCGTAATGAACTAATACTAGATCTGAAGCTAACATTTGTTTAATAGTGTCAAAAGCTAATTGACATTCTTCATCCCAGTGCCAAACTACATTTTATTTTAAAAGCTTATATAAACAATGAACAATGTTTGGGAGATTTAGAATGAATCGATTATAATAATTTATACTTCCCAAAAACGATTTTAGTTGTGTCACATTCGTAGTTTCTGGGATTTCCTCAATAGCTCGAATTTTATCTTGACTTTTATGCAAGCCCCTTTTATCAATTATAAATCCGAGATAAGATACTGATTCCGCGAAAAACCTACATTTTTCTTTTTTTTTACTGTAAGACCACATTCTTGTAAAGTCGCTAAAACTTTACACAAATTCTTAGTGTGTTCTTCCCTATTCCTACCCGTAATTAGAATATCGCCTAAAAAAATAGATATACTTGGCATATTGAGAAATATTTCCATAATACTTTGGAACTGGAATGGACCTGATACAACCCCATACGGTAGCCGATTAAATGCAAATAATCCCTTAGTGAGTACTAATAACCGTATATTTCCGAAAATCTTGATGAATGACAACTTGCTGATAAGCTTGACTCAGGTCAATTTTAGACAACTCTTGACCACCCTGTAACTTAGCAAATAAATCATCGATCCGTGGTAACGGATATTTATCCGCTTCAATAAAAGGATTGATAGTTATTTTGAAATCACCACAAATCCTAACACCTCCATCATTTTTTAAAATCGGTACTATAGGTGTTCCCCATTCCGAAAACTCAACTGCAGATATAATGCCCACCTGGATCATTTTATCTAATTCCATCTCTACCTTATTTCTTAAAGAAAAAGGAACCACTCTGGGTTTAAAAATTTAGGTCTGGCATCTGGTTTAATATTAAATTTTAACTGAAATTTATTATATGTGCCCAATTTGTCAGAAACTACAGTGGGAAAATCTTTCATTAACCACCCCATTATTTCATTATTTTTATCTGCTGCAATAAAATTTGATTCCCTGAAACCCATATTATAACACCTTATAAAATTTCTACCTAGCAAGGCTGGAGTTTTTCAATGCATAACATAAAAATTCAAATTATTTGTTTGTTTTGAAAAAGTTACTGGTAAGTTAATTTTGCCATTAGGATGAACCTTGATTCCCGAAAAATTAACTAACGATACATTAACTTGAGATAATGGTTGTGTATTAAAATATTTGTTATAAATACTAAAAGGTAGGGCAGAGACCGCGGCACCGTAATCTAATTCAAATTTAAACATTTTACGTTTAAGATTAATATCAATATAAATTAGCGTATCATTATTTGATGATATACACAATACAGATGATTCAGTTCCTTCTTCCAATAAATTTAAAAATCTTTTTCTACATACCAGTTTTAAGTGTCCTCGACCGTTACATAAATTGCAGATATAATCCTTCCAGGGATATACTGAAGGCGGATGTCTTTTAGCACACCCGAAACACTTTTTAGCACTACCACTGAACTCACGATTAAAATCCGAACTATGTCCTGCATCTCTGAAGTTGAAGGTCTAGTCTCCTTAAATCGCCGTTCTTGTTGATGTGTTCTGGCATCCCTACGCTGTGATACTTGCAATATTTCCTTACTGCAACTTCCACTCGTTACTTGACACACCACTCTTTCTTCTACTGGTTCCATTTTCACCACACTTCTGCTATCTACTTCGTTAATGTCAGTTATTGCTGCTTTTTTAATTTGTGCTGTCTCCATAGCTTTATTAAATGTGATATCTGACTTCAGTGCAAATAGCATATTCTTTACTTTTCCCTCATTATATTTTGAAATAATCATATCTGTTAATTTCGTTTCCAAATTATTTCCAAATTCATAAGTAGGTACTGGCTAGTTTTTTTAAACGTACACTCCAATCGTGTACACTTTCAGTTTTTGTTTTCGAAGCACCATAAAATTTTGCTCTTTCTACCCACACTAAACAAGTTTTGTTATAGTAGCTATCTAGGCTTTTTACAATGACATTGAATTCATATTCTTCAGGTGTTTTAGGCACAGACAAGTCGGATAACAAGATATAAGCTTCTTCTGAAAGGCTATATAACAAAATAGCTCTTTTAATATTAACATTTGTAATTTCTCTAGCGATGAAATATTGTTCTAGTCTTGTTATAAACACATTCCATTCACAAATTCTGGGATTAAATGTCAAATTTAACGAAAAATCTAATTTCCCGTCTTTCGACATTTTGTATTCCCTTATACACAATTTAAAAACGTTTTTATCGTCGTCGCCATGCAATGTTTGATACAAAAACACTTGGATGAACCCAAAACAAATCTTTATTTGACTATATATCAAACACAACTGTTTCTACTTTTACCTGTAACCTAACTCAAATATAATGCAATAATTAGCAATACATGAGCGTCGCGAGTGGGGTTTATAATTACATGGCCAATACATTACACCTATAGTGTGTGTTAATATGCCAGTGTTACGTGGCAGTGTTATAATTAAACGCACAGTGAATCCAAATTCAAGACACGAATCGGTTTAATTAGAACCAAAGGAGCTCATCCCAAGTTCACTATAAGAAGAAACAAGCCCTACTTAGAGATGAAACATCCACGGATTGCAATATGAGAACGCACTACGGAATACTTTGGAAAAATTAGGCATGCTTGGGTGAGGTTATGTTATGTCGATGAGCAGCTCAGAATGTCCACGCTGCTATGATTAATTGAATTATTTGTAACCGTTTTATAAGTAAATAAATAGTTATGTTTTATTAGTCTGTGCTTCATTAAATACACAATATAATGACATCGTTGTTATTAAAATGTGACTTACCGTCTTCTAAATAGGATTTTGCGCCCATAAAATTTGTTCCACAATTAGAATATACAACAGATCAACGTCCTCAACGTGCCATAAAATTTTTAAATAAGGCAAAAATGCTTCGGTACTTATTTCAGATACCAATTCTAAGTGCAAAGTCTTAGTGACAAAGCATTCAAATAGGCAAATATGGGCTTTGGTTGGTTGAAAACTTTAAAGCATATTAGCTGGTATCAGAAAAGAACCGCAACAGTTAATTTCAACGCAAGAAATTTTACTCTGCTAATTTTGAGGTTTTAGTCTCCAATAGGAAAGACATTTTGAAAGAACACTACGAATAACAGGTTTGGATAAAATTTTCCAAAAGTGCGTACCCTGAATGCCTGCATATAGATGTACAATATGAACTTTCGAAATAAGAAATTTGATAAAATTAACTTTATAAGGTAAAAGAAGAGAACAGCGCTTGTCATACGCTAATTCAGATGATCTTCCGCCAAGTCTTCCGCCCACTTTTAGGAGATCAAGTGGGTCAAACAAGGAATTAAATTTTTTTTGATATTTGAATTTGACAGAATTATCTTTGACCTGATCTATTTCCTTCTTCAGATGTCTTTGTCGCTCTAATCTAATTAGTTGATTAGTGGTATTACTTTGCTCGTGAATAGAAAGCCTTTCAACTGTTCACTGGCTGATTTTAAATTACCAACGAATCTAAACATTTTTTTTTAATGGCATAGACATTAGTCATTCAGCCAGTTGCAATTAATTTTCCAATCAGACAAATACACAACTCTATCCCTAATCGAAAATTAACGGATAATTAATAGAAGAATATACGACAAGGAAACTTACAGGGTCACTTGCTTCTCGTCTAGGGGCCCATCAAGACATTCTTAGTAGACAAACAAAACTGGACCACGGATAAGGTGTTATAACATTTAGGGTAAACAAAGGAAACAAATCTAAATTTCCACACGATCATGAAAAATTCCATTCTCGCCTACAAATTCTATAGAACTGTGCATGTGTCTGACAAGAAATCTATAATGATATTATATACTTGTTGTGAGCCTGTAGCCAGTAGCGACTGGATATTGAATGGTGCATACATATTAAATTCAATTAATTTTTTGTAGAGAGAGTTTGAATGCTGTTGAAACTTAGGACATTCAAAAAAGATATGATCAAGATCACCTAGTTTTCCGCAATGTTTGCAATTATCATCTTCAATCACATTTATTTTATATAAATGACTTGGATAACAAGCATGTCCAAAGCGTAGTCTATTTATGGTAGTTATATATTTACGTGGGGATTTAAAATTCTTAAACCAAGTAGTTTGTGGAATAACTGGTTGTAAAGTGGTGTATCTTGTTGGGTTTGTAAAGCAGTAAAGATTCCATTGATTTTTCCATGTCGATAGCTGATTTTTTTTAAAAATCGTAGTGGCATCTGATACACATAAAGAATATGACAATAAAGTGCCTGATATTATACTGGTTTTAGCTAAGTAATCTACATATTCATTATCTTTGAGTCCAATATGTGCCTTAACCCAAATAAATTTTATATTAAAGCCAGAGTCTGCTAAGTGCTTTAATTGATCCTTTATTAAAAGAATATAAGGATTACTAAATGTTTTGGGCAAACAAGTATTTTTTATGTTCTGTAAAACTGAAAGACAATCTGAAAGAATTAACGATTTTTTAATATAAGAGTTTTTAACATATTTTAAAGCTTCGAGTATGGCCAATGATTCAGCCGAGAAAATTGAGAACTCATTGGAAAGTTTGTACTTAAATTCAGAACCTCCTGAGGGTAGAAAATAGGCACAGCCAGTCCCTTCTATTGATTTAGATGCGTCCGTGTATATAACTGTGGCATCACTATAACAGTTTAAAACAGATCTCAGAATATTGTTACTCAATTTGATGTTGTCACTATATGTGGGTATTATAACTTCAGTTTTATGGAAGAAAGCAAAGAAGTCTAAATTTTTGTCCACTGTGGTCAGATTCTTTGAAAAAATAGAATTGTTCTGTAAAGCAGTGCACAAAGGTGGAGATGGCTTTTTAATCCAATATTTGTGAGTTAGGTCTGATTCGTTAAGTTGACATATACTGGAAAATAATTTGGGATTTGTTGAGTGGGCTTTAAGTACCCATTTTTCGCTTAATAAATTTCTTCTAATTTCAAGAGGAGGTTCATAAGCTTCAACATGTAGTGGTTCTATAGGGGTAGATCTCATCGCACCTAAACAGACCCTTAAGGCAGAATTTTGAAAAATGTCAATTTTTCTTAGAAGATTTCTAGACGCGGAACCATAAAGAGTAGAACCATAGTCTATAATGGATCGTATATAAGCTCTGTAAAACAATAAGGATGTTTCAACATTGCAACCCCACCACACTTTAGTTGTCATTCTAAGAAAATTAATACCTTTGTTGCATCTATCCAGCATATATTGTATGTGTTGTTTCCAAGTCAATTTTTTATCCAGTATAAGGCCCAGGTATTTGAAATGGTTTTTAAATGTAAAATATTGATTATCAAGAGGTATATTTTGATTTAGAGAAAGGTTGTGTCTTGTAAAGACGGATACTGCTGATTTGGCAATTGATAAATTTAAGCCGTTCTCTAAGTACCATGGGAAAAGAGAACTCCATACTCTGCTTAGGTTTTGCATACCGTTTTCATATTTCTTACTTTCTGTATAGACACAAAAGTCATCTGCATATTGTATTATTTTAAATGGAATGTTGTTTATTTGCATATTATGTATGTCAGAGGTGTACATATTAAATAAAATTGGCAATAATACCGAACCTTGTGGTATGCCGTGATAGTTGTGTCAAGGTCCTATTAGTTTGTTATTATGGTCTCTGACGTAGATTATCCTGTCTGTATAGAAACCGATAATTGTGTTCACGAAAGCAATTGGCAAATGAAAGAAATTTACCATTTTGAATTTCAAGGTTGACAAATAAACTGATTCATATGCTCCTTCAAAATCCAAGAATAAGGCTGTTAAATAGTTATTTCTAGTTAAGTTATTCTGTATATCTACAACAAGTGTTGTTAAAGCGTCTAGAGTTCCCAAACCTCTTTTGTAGCCAAACTGGTTTACTGGTAGTAAATTCTCTTTTTGTATGCACCAATCTAATCTAAATTTTATAAGTCTTTCTAGGGTTTTGAATACTTAAGAAAGTAAAGATATTGGTCTATATCAACTCACGATATTTGGATCCTTTCCGGGTTTAAGGATAGGAACGACTAAGATATTTTTAAAGGAATCGATAACTTTGTTATTTTGGATGATATCATTGAAGATATGTAAAAGATGGTTTTTTGCAACCTCTGGTAGGTTGATTAACATGGGGTATTTTACATGATCGATTCCAGGGGAAGTGTTAATATGGTTTTTAAGGGCGAAGTCTAATTCAGTATTTGTAAAAGGTTTTAACAGAAAGTGATTATTTGAATGATGACTTTGTGTAGGCTGTCTAGGCGAATGTTAAACCCATGGAGAAGATACTCTATTAAAGAAGTCGTCTAATAAAGTATCATTAAAGGGTTTTGTACTAATATGTGATTTTCAGTTTATTTTGTTAGCTTGTGGCCATATTTCTTTAGAAGAACTATTTTTGCTTAAATTAGAACACCATTTGATCTAACTAGCTTTGGCTTTTTGTTTCAGCTGCTTTTTAGTATAAGCAACATTTTTCTGACATTTTAGATAATTATCAAGGCTTGGTGAACGTTTATAAACTGCTAATGTTTCTTTTCTGTTATTAATTATCAGATCACATTCTGGGTCCCACCATGGCGGAGGGGATCGATTTTTGAATTTAAAAATTTTGTATTGAGGAATAGATTTAATAGCAGCATCATTAATGCAATCTATTAGAAAGTTATAATTTTCATAAGTATTAAGGGAGCTACTTTTATTGGAAAACATGTTTTCAATTAAGGATGTATACAGGGACCAATTTGCTTTTTTGACATTCCATTTGCTTTTTGGATAAATTGTTTCCTGCGTGTGTTGGTTATTGAAAAATTCATAGCTATAGCAAAATGATTGGAGCCTAAGGTGTCAGATAAAACTGACCAGGTGATTCTACTAGCAATATTAGCTGTGCAGAGCGAAATGTCAATCATCGATTTTTGCGTACCATATCTAGGAAGATAGGTAGGCTCTCCATTATTCAAAATTACAAAATCTAGATCCTCGACACTACTAACAATTTGGTGACCAACTGCATCATTTTGTAATGAGCCCCACAGTGAGTTATGAGCATTCATATCTCCTCCAATTATAAAAGGTGATTTGACTTGTGAGAAGATATTTATCCAATCGTTTTTGGAAGTACGAATTTTAGGTGGTCTATATATAGATAGAAAACTTAATTCTGTTATAGATATAGTTATGGATAGCACCGCAGACTAAAATTTCATCGTTAAAATTGTTTCTAATATTTATTTAACAAAATGGTATGGTTGTTTTAATTAATATTGCAACACCTGCGTACCCGTCGTACCTATCTTGGCGAATTACATTATAACCTTTAAATATATAGTTCTGATTTGATTTGAACCAAGTTTCGCTTAAGAAGGCAATGTCAATACTTTCAGTTATTAAAAAATGAAGTAAACTGTTTTTATTCGAAACAACGGATCGAGCGTTCCATTGCAAAATTTTTAATGATTTAAGTTCTGTGAAGATGTTATTTATTGATAATATCCTCCAAAATCGTTTTTATTCCATGGTAAATACTATATTGACTTATTGTTTTTATATCATCTACAGTTTGAATATTTGTGATTAAATTAAAAATGTAATTGGAAATAAGTGTTTGTAAAATTGTCTGATCTGGTTTATTTTGACAATTAGGGATGTTTAAATTAGCAGGAAGGGGTCTAGTGGGGCCAAAATTAAAAGGAAACATAGGTGCATTATGTGGGGACTGTGGGGTAGGAGAGATTAATTTTCGTTTTTTCGCTATACTATAGTGACTTGAGGAGGGTTGTGATGTATTATTTGATGATATGTTTTGATTTCTACGCGTGACTACTTGTGTGGCAGCAGAAAGGGTTGAATTTTTTGTGAATGGTGGCAGGGGAGGAAAACTATTTCCGATATTTTCTAGTGTGGAATATCTATTCTGAGTGAACAATCCCGAGAAGGATGATTCACAGTAAGTTTTTGCCTCGATGAAAGAAGTTTTTTGCTTAATCATTACGTTTTTGATCTTCTTCTGCAGTTCATATTTTGGACATTTCTTGGAAATGGATACATGATCCTTACTATTGCAATGGATGCACTGAATATCATTATCCTGGCACGCATGATCTTGATTTTTGGTTTTCCCGCATTTTATGCAATGTGTCTGTGTACTGCGACACTGCTTGGAGATATGTCCAAATCTCAAACAATTATAACACTGAGTGACCTTGCCAATATAGGTTTCCAAAGGAAAAAATACACTATTTACTGCAATGTAGCTAGGTAAAATATTTCCCTCAAAGGTGACTATTACAGTCCTTTTCGGTACATAGTTAGTTTTTCCTTCCGTGTCAACCCTTCTAAAAGTTCGTTTAAAACCTAATATGGGGGAGGGAGACTCACTGTTATCTAACAAATAATTTTCATCGTATTGGGTATCAACATCTCTGACGAGACCTTTAATTTCTAGTAGATGATTAGGAATATAAGCTACCAAATTTTCATTTTTTAACTTTAAATTTTTAACCAAATTATTTGCATCAGAAATAGATCTTAACAGAACTTTAATTCTGTTTTTTCCAATGCCTTTAATTTCAATAATATTAGAAATATTCAACTTTTTATGCAAAATATCCGCGACAGTTAAGGGATGCAAACGGCCAATATTTTCATTGTTTAGTCATAGTCATAGTCATCTTTATTGATCCTTTAAGACATTCAAAATACATGTATAGGATACGTCACTACAGAATTAGGTATAAAAAACATTAGTGTGTATAATACAATATTCACAGAGTAAAAGAAATTGACAAAACATGAAATATATAAAATAACATTTTTACAAGTAAAATATGAAGCTATTGCAGTTTGTCCTCAAGATATTCATTTATAGAATAATATGCTTTTCTTAAGAGTAAATCTTTAACATTTTTTTTAAATTTAGAGATAAGTGGTATTTCTTTCACAGTTTTTGGCAAATGATTGTATAAGGTCAGTCCCATATATCTGAAGCAATTTTGAAATTTGGATGTTCTGTGTTTAGGAACTCGTAAAGATTCAGCACTTCTTGTATTGTAGTAGTGATTGTCTGAATTTACTGGAAATGTATTGATTTCCTCTTTGACATAAAGTAAACATTTATAGATATATAGGCAGTAGAAAGTTAAAATTTGATGTTTAATATAAACATAAACATTATTAAAATTGTTTGTTTCTATATAAACATGAACATTATTAAAATTGTACTTATCTGATTTTTTGACGTTGAAAAATTTTATCGCTACTGCTTTTTGTGTTATTTCTGGTTCTGGCAATGTTGTAGTACGGTCACTTACTTACAAAATCTTCGATTAAACTGGATTCATTAACATGCATTTCACTATTACCACTAACACATGAAAAGTTTAAATCACCTATTGGCGTCTCTGGGGAAATCGCGTCCCCCATGGGGGGTCGCTTATAGACTTATTTATTACACTGAGTTAATGTCAAACTTTGAATCACCTGTACTAATTTAAAATCGAGTTAATTAGTGGCAAAAGACACTGGGCGCTTATTATTGTCGACCTATCGCTTCGGAAGTTCGAATAATACTGAATCTAAACATTAACATATGAAAATATGCGCCATGGAGTAGTACTGTAGAACGAGTCTTCCGGAGAATAAGATTTAACTTCTGGTACTTCCTCAATGGCCCAGAATTCTTTTCATGTCGCATCCATTTGGTCAGAGACATTAGTAGAAAATGAATGAAAATGAAAAAAGAATAAATATTTATTATATTTGTAGGTGAAATATTTCCCATCAAAACATAACCGAAACTTGTTTCAAGAGCTAAAAGCTGATCATTAAGGGTTTTAATAATTCCCCCTCTTAAGATTTAAGGAAAAATATTTGCTCCTTATAGAACATCAAATTTGCCGGGGATATTCGCCATTTTATTCGCTAACCTTAAATGTTGAAAATGTGGTAAGGTGTCTAAGGGAATCGGAGCAGTTGGCATGTTTTGAAAGATTTATTGCATCTACCTCGCAATGAAAGTTTAGGTCATAAGACTAAATTTTTAATTTTACGTCTAATTTGACTGGATTGCACATACTATCAAGACCCTGTATCGATAAAGCTGCATTCAATTTAGGAAGACTTAATTTAGGCGAGCGGTTTACCCATATAAGCAGAGCATCAACCGACTAAAATTCTTTTTGCATTTCTAATGCACCAAACCTTTTCTATTCGATTCTATATATTTTTCCAAGATGAAATGTATTTTTTTTTAGTTTTTACAAGTGGGCCGGCAATTGTTATTAACAAATAACTTATACAAAAAAGCAATTTTACCGAATTGTTTCGGAATCAATTTTTTTAGGTGTATCTCATCAAAATAAACACTTTTCTCTCTTGATAATTTTTGGAAAAATGCTTCCTTTTCGAGTTATTTGCATTTTTTTGTTGAAAAAATGCCGTAATTAGTGATTTTTGGGATTTTTTTTTTCTAAAAAACTACTAAATAAATTGCAATTTTACACATAGCTTTATAATCTTTAAACCGTCGAGTATAAGTTAGAATATTTTGACAAGGATAAATGGTTTCTATCTCGCTAAAAACGTGGACCCAAATATTTCCAATATGCCTTTCGAGAGTATCCCGCTAAGCGTGTACAGCGGTTGAGGTGCTGTATGGATTCAAACAAAAAACAATATTATTTCATCTCTTGATCCATTAACCCATGGTTGGACAATGGAAAATAATTGTTTCGATTTTAATTATTTTGAAGGCGAAAATAGTTTAGATATGTTACAAAAGTATTTCTGCTCATGTACCGGAAAATGTTCTACGAAAAATTGTAATTGTATTTCCTATAATTTAGAAGGTTGCGCAGTATGTGCATGTACACCAGAGAATTGTAAAAATGTTAAAGACGACTTTATTGAAGACAATGAAATCAGCTTATTAGATGGAAATCCTGTTGCTGTTGACGAAAATTTTCAAATTATTGACAATGAAAACGATGTATAATTAATATTAAATTTTAATTTTATTATATTTTTCAATGAAAATTAATTATATATTGCTTAATGTATTTCACTGCAATAAAACATTCAATAATATAGTATATTAAAAGAAAAATTACATTATTCTAGCATTGTAAAAAATTAATTTTAATTGTTTTAATTATAATATGTCTATATAAAAATAATTGGAAATATCTTTTTTTTAATAAATTGTACGTAATATTTGTATTGAATTAATTTTTAAAATTTAAACAAATATTTCTACGTGCCGCACGCCTGTATCGCCGCAACTGCTGTACACACTTAGCGGTAGACTGCTCGAAAGGCATATTCGAAATATTTGGGTCCACGTTTTTAGCAAGAGAGAAAAAAATTATCCTTATCAAAATATTCCAACTTGTACTCGACGGTTTAAAGATTATAAAGCTATTTGTAGAATTGCAATTCATTTAGTAGTTTTTTATAAAAAAAATTCCCAAAAATCACTAATTAAGGCATTTTTTCAACAAAAAAATGCAAATAACTCGAAAAGGAACCATTTTTTGAAAAATTATCAAGAAAGAAAAGGTGTTTATTTTGATGAGATACATTAAAAATATGGATTCCGAAGCAATTCGGTAAAATTGCTTTTTTGTATTAGTTATTTTTTAATAACAATTGCCGGCCCACTTGCAAAAATAAAAAAAAATACATTTCATCTTGGAAAAATATATAGAATCGAATAAAAAACGTTTGGTGCATAAGAGATGCAAAAAGAATTTTAGTCAGTATATTCTGTTTCTAAGCGTCTTTTGAGGGGTAAATCGCTCGCCTAATTTATCTGCACATTCTTTACTAATAAAGTTAGTTTGAGAAGCACTGTCTAACAAGGCTCTAACTTCCAAGGCTTTGCCAAAACGACAAAGAATGTAGATTGTAGCTATAGCTGGCAAAACATGATTTGTTAAAGTATTTGATAAGACGGAAATAAAAGACATAGGATCGTTAGATGAACTAGTAACCTCTGTATGAACTTCTGGCTTATTAATGGTGATTGACCATATTCCTGATTTTATCATTTAATATTAAAGTACATAAAAGCTTCAATTAAATAAGGAGACGTGTTTGCCATTTTATTGCTGCATGACAAGAGAGTGCTATTACAATATGACAGCCGTTACATCAATTATAACAGGCTTGCCAACTCTTTCACTACACAAGTACCTAAATTAAACAAAATAAAAAATAATGTCTAAACATGCCGCCCCCCTTGAAAGGACGCAGTTTCTTTCAAAACCTACAGAACTAACAAAATAACAACAATGATTAATGAATTAAAAGAAAAGGATAACACTACAGTTAAAAATTTTCAGTTCTCATTTCTTAAATTGAAATTAACATACAAAACATTATAAATTGAATTGAAACAATTGAAATTAACAGTCTATTGGCAAAAGACATATACGATTGAGTGCTCTTTTTGTTTCACTACCACGCACTTTAACAGTCACAACTCTAGTAACTCCATCTGGACCTGGATGCATTTCTGTCACTCGTCCAAGAGGCCATTGAAGTGGAGGAGTCCTGTCGTTTTTGAACAGCACCAAAGAACCTAGCTTTAACATTTGGTGGCAATTAAATTTCCATTTCTGGCGCATTTGTAGCTGTAGCAAGCATTCCAGTTGCCATCTCGACCACAGTTGTTGAACCATTACTTGTATAGATTGCCATTTGTCTAGACGGTTCTTAGGAACATGAGTAATATTACCCTCTGGCAACATAGTTAAAGTACGTAATAAACTTTGAGAAATTGAGAAAAACTCGCTAAAAACACATCACTGGTAAGGTCTGACACTAACTCAATGTGTACAGCTTTAGTATACATGCAAATAAAAATGCAAATATAAGCCTTGGTTAATTTAGCACCTCTAGTTTTTAGATCCTTGATAAGGAAAGGACCACCATAATCAGTATCTACATTTTGAAAAACTATTTATCCTATTCTGGGGAAAATCTCCCATTAAATAATTTAAAGGTTTTGGCTTAGTTTTAAAACAAGCTATACATTTAATTATTACATATTTACAGCAGTTACGAGCTGAAACAGGCCAATATTTTTGCCTCAAGGAAAAAATTAATTGTTGAACACCACAATGAAGCAAACGTTCATGTTCATTTAATAGAATCCTTTTTGTTAAAACATGATTATTTGGTAAAATAATTTGGTGTTTGCTGTTAAACAGAATATTACTATTTCTTAAACGTCCACCAACCTTTAGTAATCTTTCATGAATAAAAGGATTTAATGTTATGATTTTACTTTTAGTTGGTATTTCTTTATTATTAATTAAATTCTTGTATTCTAAGGGAAAACATTTCCGTTGAACAGAATTTATTGCTAATGTTAGAGCTGTTTCAATCTCTTCTGGTGGTAGTGCACCAGTTCTTCTCTTCGATAGTTCAACTTTACAATTATTAAAAAATCGTAAAATATATGCTAAAATCCTTAAAAATTTGTTCAATGAAGAAAAATGCTCTAACAAATAGTTAACCAAATTAAAGTTATTTACAGCAACACAAGAAACAACCTTTGCTTCTGGTACATTCTGACACTGTTCAGGATTTAAAATATTCCATTATTTACTATCTTTAAGAAGTCATTCTGGTCCAGACCACCACAAGTTATTATTCCTTAACCCTGTCAGTCATAGATAATACTTTTTTAATGAATAGTAGATCCTATAAACATTTTTTAATAAATTTTAAACAATTTCATTTTCATAATTGATGTTGTGTAGTTACTAAAACAATATGATACTAAAAAGTACCGCTGGGATAAATTGAGAGTGGAAAAAAACATTAAGGCATATTATAGTAACTATAATATTTCAATTATTTATCTCATGATATTCTATGAAACAGTTCTTATTTTGATTAATACAAAAAAAAACATTATATAATGAGCAAATTGACATCAGTTTAGATTGTATTTTGTTCTTGCTACAAACTTCACATCTTCCACTTCGATCAACAAATTTTGGCCAGTGATTTCCTCTATTGGACAATCTTATTTCCGAAGAAACGCTAAAATTATGCCATCGTTTTCTTCCTTGAAGTCTTGTTTGTTCTGTGGGGGAAAGCAAAACAGAGGCTACTGGTAATGTCTCTACGAAAATCCAACAAATTTTTTGGAGGTGGCTCTAATACTTTTTTAGCTGTAACGAAACTATAAAGTTTATTTCTAGGCATGCCCAAAAAAAGTCGATGCCACTATTTATTAGATCTTCTGTCCAAACCGTAACATTGCCTTAGTTGGTCGTGATGGTCTACACCCCCCATAGATTCGTTATAATCTTTTATTATTTGGGGTGCTGGAATGTTGATATTTTTGCCATCACGTTGTTTTCGTTTCAGTGTGGTTGATTCACTCCCGTGAGAGTTGGAAGCAGTGGTGACTATGCGATTATCCTTTCACTTAAAAAAGGAAATCCCTGTATTGGAAATACGGTAGTCGAAGTCACCTCTAGCAAGTTTTCTATCTTCTAATAGGTTTTTAGGAAGATCCTTTCTATTAGCTCGGATCGTACCACAGGCTAAAGTAGTTTCAGCTTTCAGTTTCTCCAGTAGTTTTATAGTGGTGTAAAAGTAATCAAAAAATATAATTTAATTTTTTTCCCAGTCTGATTCTGTCAAAGATAAAACAACTCTAAATTATATTTGGAGTATTTCTCTTGAATTTTTTCGTTTTTGCCTTGATATACTTGAAATTTTTTTACAAACCATTTACGTCATAGTAACACCAGAACTTATACCCTCTTTTTATCGGTGTCTTCGGATTATATTGCTTAATAGATGATCGGCCTTTAAATTTTACAATTGACTCGTCGACACATTTTCTGTCCACCACAATAATTACCAAATTGAGAATTTAGACAATCCAGGAAAGGTTGAATTTTATATAACCGATCGGTATTATTTTTTGGTATTAGCGAGTTATCGTTTACGTGCAAAAATCTTAAAATGGCCTGAAACCTAATCCTTGGCATAGTTTCTGCAACAAATGGAACAGATAGATCTTCTTGACTTGACCAATAATTCAGTTGACATATTCAGTTGCTTTCCCTTTTGTGTGGCATAATGGTTACTCTGATAAGTTATACCTTCTATGCTTTTATCTAAAAGCTTAACAAAAATATCTAAAGCGGTGTTACATTCTCTGAAATGAGCTTCTTCCCAAATACAGGCAGCTTCTGTATATTGAGGAATTTCTGTGGTTTTTTCCAATTTACTCCTTTTATTTTTTTTTTTGACATTCAGGTTCCATGTAGTTATCAGGCTGTTGATCTTGATGTTCATTAGCTTCCTGAAATTGTTGCTCGTTAGATTGGTCATCAGGAACTAATTTGAGGTCTTCATTATTTGCCTCTTCTTCTCGATTTATTTGTAGTAAATTTAGTTCAGCAGTAGATATATCTAGCTCATCATCGACATCTAATTCAACATCAGTATCTTTTGCATTATCTAATGGAGGAAAAAAATCATCAAAATCATCATTTTCTATAAGCTCTAAGAATTGAGCATACCAATAAAACAAATGTCATTTTTAGTAACTAAACATTTAAAACCAATTAAAAACATTAATTAGTTAAACAGAAAACTTAGTTACCCTGCTATTTAAGCACTTATAGACAGCCCTGACTACCATAACAATGATACAAAAAAATGAAGAAGTCGCACTGTACATCGCATCGACAGTAACTACAACCAATGAAATCGCGTTGTTCAAAGCTAGACTTCGATGTACCGCTGGGAAATAATCGCTTTAAGTTTTATGTAAATTAAATGAACTGGTACTTACGTGTACCGGTGGGACTTAAAGGTCGGCAAATTATAATTTCGTCTGGGATTGAAAGGGTTAAATTGTCTGCCGAGACCCGTCGTGACAACAAATCTGCTGGATTTTGTTCTGATCAAACATGATTCGAGGAATTCATACTATTTAAATTTTGTACCTCTTGCATTCGATTGGCAACAAATTGTTTCCATTTACTTGGATCACCTCTAATCCAACTCAAACAAATTATGGAGTCACATCCAACAATAAATACCATTAACTGGAATACATATATACAAAATCCGAGAACTTTTTCAAAAAATTAGCTAGTAAAACAGTCGCACAAAGTTCCAATCTAGGAAGACTTAACAATTTCAATGGGTCAACCCGTGATTTTGCACATAACAAATTACTTATGTAAGATCCAGACGACATTAAATATCTTATATATACAGTGTGTCCGTAAAGTATGGAATCAATTCAATATTTAATAAATAAAAAGCCTTTTTAAAAAAATCTAAAACACGTCGATTTTTAAATTTAATGTTTTACATTTTACAATAAAATTTCATTATACAAGGTGATAAACATTACAGTGATGACGTCATCGGCTCTTTTTTTTTTAAATGTTACACCCTGTATTTTACGACATTTTTAGATCGATAAAAATGAGCTGATTTTAAAAAAGTATAATACTCGGGTCTAGTGGATATAATTTGAAAGATATACGCTTAGAAAATAAATTATTTATTATCAATTGCAAAAAAGTAGCCTATTTCTAGTTTTTGGTAAACTGTAATTATTTTTAGTAACGTTCAATAACAATTAAGTAGTACAATAATTATATTATTTCGTGAATGTTCTGTATTATTGCTTAGAATTAAAATTTTAAGTAGAAATGGATTTTAGTGTAAAGCAAAGAATTTAAATACTCATGACTATTGGGTATGGAGACAAATCGCGAACTCGTATGAAAATACATATCCAGAAATACCCATCACGCAGTCAACAGTAAGTAAGATTGAAAAGAAATTTCGAGAAATTGGTACGTTTAAAAATGCACGCAAATGCAAGGTCATACCTCTGTAAATTATGTTACAATATAGATGTTCTACTTGCTTTTGAAGAACATGCGCACACTTCTGTTCGTAAGGTTAGTACGTAAAAGTAAGTAATGTAAGTAAAATGCACAGTTGTACAGGAATTAAACGAGGATGATCCAAATAAAAGAATACAGTTTTGCGAAATAATGATGGATAACAGCCACCGAAACCCTCTCTTGGTTCAAAATATTATTTTTTCTGATGAGGCTACATTTAAATTAAATGGCGAGGTCAACCGTCAGAATTGTAGATACTGGGCAAAAGAAAACTCCAACTGGATGCGGGAACATCATACACAATACCCTCAAAAGGTAAATATATGGGCTGGCATTGTAAGAAATAAAATCATTGGACCCTACTATTTCGAAGGTAATTTCCATAGGCCAGCATACCTTCAGTTTTTAAGTGGGTATTTCGTACCTACTTTAGTTAATTTATTCCCCAGTATAATTAATCTTGGAGGTGTAGATAAAAGTTTATCGTTTCGACAGGATGGTGCGCCTTCGCATTATGTTTTAGATGTTCGGAGGTACCTAAACGAAATTTTTCCGAACAGGTGGATTGGATAACGTGGACATATTGAATGGCCAGCGAGGTCGACAGGCTTCAATCCTTTGGATTATTTTATGTGGGGTCATTTAAAGTATGTTGTTTATAAAACGAAACCTGCAAATATTGGAGACTTAAAAGCAAGAAAAATAAATATACTTAAAAGTAAAAAAATAAACAATATTTCTCAAGAAAGTATAAACAAGGTTTTACAAGAATTTGTACAACGTTTGGGTTACTGTCAAATACAACAATGGCTACAATTCGAACATTTAAGATTAAGTCATGTATAAGTTACTAGATTACTTTCGTTATTTATTATCATTTATTTATAATTTATTAATCCTCATGGTATTTATCAAGGTAAATGCAATAGACTGTTAACTTGTTGATTATTAAAAACTGAAAATGGGGGCATCTTACATGACCCCCTGTAGCTGGTGAGGTTTTATCGACTTACATTACCTCTGATCTGTGCTGGAGTCTTGGGCTAACTGAGGGCCCAACATTACTGGGTAATGTAAGTCGATAAAACCTCACCAGCTACAGGGGGTCATGTAAGATGCCCCCATTTTCAGTTTTTAATAATCAACAATTTAACAGTCTATTGCATTTACCTTGATAAATACCATAAGGATTGTTTTTTAATACGGATGTCCTTCCAATGTTTTTATGTGGCCATACAATGTTTTTAACAACTTTTTATTAAACTGATGATGGAATGATTTAATTCCGAAAAGATCTTCTTTAAAATAAAAATTTTAAAGCTTTTAATAAGCATTTTTTATACCTTAATACACACGAACACCACGTGCTTTGTATTCAACAGGTATACTAGCCACTCCTGGATATCTCCACTTCATGGTTTGTTCCAGTTTCACTTTTAACTTTATTATTTCCTCTTTTGAATCAAAGGAACTGAGCAAATCGTCCATATAGAAGTCTCGCTTAATTATATTTGAAGCTTGTATCAAACTTTTAACAGCCAGATACATAGCAGATGTGGTACCGTATGTAACAGTATTTAACTTATAACAGTTTAATTCCTCCTTTGAGTCTGCACGCCAAATAATTTTTTGAAATTGACAATCATCTTAACTTGACGATACATTTTTGAGACATCACTGCTTATTACATACATGTGTGGACGAAACCTTAGGAGAATTAAAAATATATCTTGTTGAAGAGATTGACCTATATACTGCACATCATTTATAGACAGACCTGAACTTGATTTTGCAGAACCATTAAAGACTACTCGACTATTTTACCACAGCATGATGCGGTAAAAAATATCCGTTACCATTGTTAAAATCCCATTTCAGACATGTCCTAATTCTATATACTCATTCATAAAATAACATACATATTTTTCAAATCTGTATTTTTGTTTAAACGTTTTTCCAATAAGTCAAATCTATGCAATGCATAGTTTTAGAATCGCCTAATTCATTTATTGTATCCTTAAATGGGATTTTAACTACATCTTCCCGAAGAATCCTTTTTAACCATTTCCTTAAAATAATTTTCGCAAAATATTTCTTCGTTTGAATATTATTTTCTTTTGCGAACCCAATTCTTCAACTTCCCAGAACTTTACTACTTGATTATTTATTGAATCATTATTAGTATTATTATACGTATTAACATTAAAAAATGTAAAAGAATTTTTATGCTCTAGCGAATTAAGATATAAATTCCCAGCAATTATCCAACCAAATTCTGTATTTTTTTTCTGTATTTCCAAAGTTTTTCTACCTGATAACAAAACAGACCAAAATATACTCGATCCTAGCAATAAATATATATTATTAGACACATTAAAATCTGAATCTGCTAGTTTAAACCTAAAGGAATTTTTAAATCATTTTTATTAAAAGAACTAATCGGTAACATTCCCGTAATATTGGGAATAACCAAACAATGAGACTCCATGGTGAAATCTCCTTCGCAAGAACTTAGCGTGACAATAGCTTCATTATTAATTTTTGCTAGCGCCTCTCCAACACCCTTGACCAAATGTTCTACCCTTTGACATTTTAAATCTAAAAATTTACAAATTTTCTCACTAACAAAATTACTCTGAGAACCGCTATCCAGTAATAAAGGAAAACAATCGATTTATTTCCATTTACAATGCGAATTAAGACCGTCGATAATAAAACCTCAGAAATCTCATTAGAGCTGACAAGGGGGTTGAAAACGTGAAGAGCAGAACTTAGATGATGCTGACCGCTGTCTGAGAGTTCAATACAGTTGTCGATGTTTTGATTAGATTCTATTTGATGTTTATTCAGATCAATTGAATCAGTAGTAGCCATATTTCTAGAAACTTTATTTGTGCTGTAATGATTTAAATGCAATAATTTATTTTTATTTCGAATTAACATGTCTCGACATCTTTGGTCATTGACACGGAAGCAAAGGTTTACAATTACACCTACAAAGTTATGAGACAGAGTTTACAATAGTGAAGAATAAAAATATTATGTAAATTATATTTTGTTAAACAATTGATAAGTCTTTAAAAGTCTATTAGGCGCTTGAGTCGGCTTGAACAGTTCAGAAGTTCTTCTAGACTATGGGTTATATTGTTGGCAATGCGAGTGGCCTGGTAGTGTTGACATTCTGTGCGGATGTGCTTGACCGTAATAGGAATATCGTTGCAGTGACAGCATAACTGTTGGTCTGTAGAGGACATGAGATGACCGTGTGTCCAACATGTGTGTCCTATTCTTAATCTTCGTACTGCTATCTTTTCTTTTCTGTTCAGAGATGCTAGGGATAAATAGCTGTAAACATTATGTTGTATTTCTCTGAGCTTTGTGTTTTTGGTGATCTAAAGTTCCTGACACTTGTCTTGGATATTCCTTTTGAATTTTGATTTTAAATCTTCTTTGAGCTGTATATCGTAGACGGGTAAGTTGGATGTAGATGCTTCTTTTGCAGCGCTGTCAACCATCTCATTTACTTGGATGCCGATATGAGAAGGCACCCATATTATTGTTATTGAAGTCCCTCGGGAAGTGTGGAAATGGATCGATTCTAATATTTTTTGCACTAAAGGATGTTGATAAGGAATCAGTACACAGAGCTACACTTTGATGATTGTCAAAAGGGAACTCGAGAGCTTTTGAAATACTAAAGAGTTCTCCTGAAAATACGCTACATTCGTTCGATATTCGGTATTGTCGCAGCACTGTATCAACTGTAGTGACAAAACAGCCAACTCCATCTGCGTTTCGGGATGCATCGGTATAAAACACCTTATCTTAGTGAGATGTATTCACAATATCCTTGAAAGCTTGTCGAAAAATGATATTATTTGTTTGTTGCTTATTCAATTTACAGAGAGAAGTGTTTATAAAAGGAGGTATTCTAGACCATGGCGGGGATTCTGATTTTATAGATGCAGTTGTTTGAGATAATTTTGTGTATTGGCACAAGGGTTGTAGGATCTGTGGGATTGAAAGTATACATCTGGGCGAGATTACAAGTCCAGGTCTTGGCGAGGTCAGAAGATTAAATACAGGGTTAGTCGGATTCGACGAAATTCTGCTAGCATAAGATAGGAGTAGTTGCTGCCTCCGGAGGTAAAGGGGGAGTTAATGAGATTCACAATAGAGACTTTCAGCGGGACTGGATCGAAAAGCTCCTAAGCAACTTTGGAGAGCAGTGTTAAGAACAGAGTTTAAAGATTGTATTAAATTATTGGATGCGGACAAGTAAACTATACAACCATAGTCTAATTTGGATCGGATTATAGCTCGATATATTTTGAGTAGTACTCTTTCATCGGCACCCCATTGATGGTGAGACAATGTCTTTAACAAATTCATTCTGCTTAAACAGATGCCTTTTATTTCGTCGCCATGACGTCGCCAGGTGAGTTTGTTATCGACAGTTAGTCCTAAAAACTTGTAGTAGTACTAATATTAGTAATGATCAATTAACTCTAAATTTACTCCGTTTAGTGTTATTTTGGGTATTTCTGCGCTGTTGTATCTTCTGGTGAATTTAATTATTTTGGATTTATTGGAAGAGAACCTGAAGCCAGTAAGATAATTTTCTACCAGTTTTTTAAGGATAACCGACTTACATGTTGTATCGAAAGCACTTTCTATATCAAAAATTACTGCGATAACGTCGTGCTTGGTGGCCATAGCATTTGCTATATCTGTTTGTAGGATCACTAAATTATCAGTGGTGCTTCTATTAGGTCTAAAACCTGATTGAGCAGGATGAAGGATATTGTTTTTTTCTAGATACCAGATTAATCGCTTATTGATCATTTTTTCCAATAATTTGCAAAAAGTACATGTTAGGGAGATTGACCTAAACCAGTTTGGAGAGTTGAGAAGGCAGCTGCTTGTTTTGATAGGAAATATAATGGATTCCCTCCATTTGGAAGGAAATTCTTGTCGGGACAAGATTAGGTTGTACAACTCAAGCAATTTATTTATAGTTTCTTCATGGAGATATTTGAGGCAAATTAAGGGGATTTCATCAGGGCCAGCAGTCGAATTTTTTGTAGTAGATAGGGCTAGAGTCAATTTTTGTTTAGAAAAGGGTAGGTTTATTGGGTTAGAAATATCGTTAGTTTTACGACATGCGATGTTAAAAGAGTGTAAAGGAGACTTATTTTGGTTTAGCGTTTTGGATTGAAAGTGATGCGCAAAAATCTTGGCAATACCATACCAATATCAGACTTCGATCGAAGCGGTTGTATTTTGCTACACTCCGACAAATTAAAATTTAATTGATTTTAAATGTGTTTTTAAAAAAACCAAAGAAATAATTTATTGTGATTGTGTTTGTAAACATTCAAGTAAGTGATAACGATAAATTTGGTGTTTATTATCAATCCAACAATTACAATTCATATCTAAAACTAACGTTTTGCGCTAATTGTTCAAAGCCAACTTCTACCTCCGATAGAAAGCTCCAGTGTGATGGCTGTAAGAAACCAATACACATTGCTTGTACGGATCTGTCGGTCGATGATCGAGTTACGAGGCAAAAAGTACGTGGGATATGTCTACTCTGCAATGCATATAGTTCAAACATTGGGAATATTACTGAAATCAAGAGTTTACTAGTCGAGTTTAAAGCGGACATTAAGAAGAAAATTGAAAACTTTGATATTAATTTATCTGAATTCAGCAATAAATTAAAGCAACTTGATTCTATTAAAATAACAGAATTTACTGACAGCATTGTCAATGAAGCAGCTGACCGCATATCTCGTTCCAAAAATTTTTTGGTTAGAGGCGTCCCTGAACCTACAGGAGACGCACAAAATAAAAAAGATCATGATAAGAATAAAATACATTTAGCCCTAGAAGTCATTGTATGTCAAAAAAGTCCTGTTACATTTTATAGAGTCGGTAAACCAGATCAAAATAAACGTTATCCCCGCATGATAAAAGTGATAATGAGTTCTGAACACCACACTCGAAAAATTCTTCGTAACAAAAATAAACTTTTGGAAAATAAATCTACTGAAACTTATTCTATTATCGATGACCTATGCAGCAACTTCGTTTAAAGGAACTTCGTACTGAGCTTGAAACTCGTAAAAATAATGGAGAAAATGACCTTACGATTAAATATGTGAATGGCTGTCCTAAGATAATGAAATTCCGTTCATAATTCTTCTGCACCAAAATTTACGGATTGGCTTCTTATGTATATAAATCTAAACTCACTTATGTCCAAATTTAATTAATTTATAAGTACTGTTCAACTTTTAAAACCTCACATTATTCTCCTAACAGAAACGTGGCTTAATTCTTCTGTTCCCGATGCTATTGTAAACATTGATAATTTTACTATATTTCGTAGAGATAGAGGTACTCGTCGTGGGGGAGGAGTGTGCATCTATTTAGCAAATGAAATTACCAATACTTTTTCCATCAGTAATAAAACAATAGACGTACCCGGTATAGGAATTATCCACTTACTTATTACTAATAACTCTTTCATATTTAATATAGTTTGCATATACCGACCTCCGGATACAGTACTTACTCACGACAATATGCTTATTAACAAACTTGAGGAATTATCATCCCTTGAAAATCTTATTGTTGTTGGGGATTTCAATTTTCCAGACATAAGCTGGCCCTTTATTTCCAAAACTGATACTATCAATTCCCAAAATTTGTTTAAAAACTTTGTTATGAACTCAAATTTATTATAACTGATAACTGAACCTACAAGGTTTAGAGCCAACAATAATTCTTCAATTTTAGACTTATTTTTCACAAATGACAACTAATTTCTACACTTGAAGTGTCCTCTCCTATGGGTCTTTCTGACCACTCGCTTATTACTGCTCACATTCAATTTAGTTTAACACCGCCTTGCAAAAATAATTTCGTAACGTATGCCACTACTGATTTCTTTAATGTAAATTCAGTTTTATCCCAGTTAAACTAGCAATCTATTTTTCTTAATCACTCTGATCCATCGTCAATGTGGGACTCTTTTCTTCATACTGCTATTACAACAATTTCTGATAATACAACCGAACGGCAGCTGTACAAAAATCGACTAAAACATTGGATTAACCTCTCAGCTACCCATCTAATTGGACATAAGCGACAGCTTTGGCGAAGATATAAACTTACTGGTTCCCTTCATGATTTTCTCTCCCACCGTAATTTTTCTAACCGAGTCAAACAATATTTGCTAAAGTTTAAGAATCTATCATTGCAAGTGGTAATAGTAAAAAAGTTTATCGGTACATTCGTATATCTGTATCTTCTAAAGTCTCAATACCGTTACTTCAAAAAGCTGACGGGTCTTTATCTTCTTCGAATAACGAATCTTCGGAATATTCATCGTTATTCTTTTTTCAGGTTTTTACAAATGAACCTAACGATACCATTCCTCAAATAATGTGCCCACGTTTGTCTAAAACTCTTGACAATATATCTTTCACACCGGATGAAATTAAACATCATTTAAGGAAACTACGAAATAATTCATCACCTCGATTAGACGGAATCACCTCTTTTTTCCTCAAACAATGTGCAGAAACTGTAGCCATCCCTATATCTCTTATAATGAATGCTTCTTTTAATCAAGGTTCTCTCCCCTCGTCCTGGAAATTGGCTTCGGTTACTCCTATATTTAAGAAAGGAAATAAACTTGATTGCAATAATTATCGTCCAATCAGCCTGGTTCCTATTGTCGGCAAGGTCATGGAATCGATTATTTCGGAAGCTATGTCTGATTTTCTTCTTCAGGAAAATGTCATCTCTTACCAACAGCATGGTTTTATCAAAGGTCGTTCAACGATCACAAACTTACTTCATTGTGTAAATGATTGGTCATTATCTTTAAACAATCGGAATCCTGTCGATGTAGTCAACTTAGCCTTCTCCAAAGATTTTGACCGTGTTCCAAAACGTCGATTACTAGATAAATTGGATCACTATGGTAACCGCGAAAAGTTGAACATTTGGATTGAAGATTTTCTATCCGATAGATACTTCAGGGTTCGTGTTGGGGAAGACCACTCACTAGATAAGCCAGTCAAGAGTGGAGAACCACAAGGATCAGTACTTGGACCGCTACTATTTTGTGTCTACACTAGTGATCTTCCGCTCATCGTATCCAGTAAGGTTTTCATTTACGCTGATGACACGAAATTATATGTGAATCCAACTATTAACCAACATGTTCTGCAACAAGATCTTGACGCAATATTCAAATGGTCCTCAGAATGGTTACTTCCGCTTAAAATTGAAAAATGCGTTGTTTTACATATCAGCAAAAATAACCCACCACTGCCGTACTTTATTAATGGACATCTCTTAAACTCGGTAACCTCCCAGAATGATCTCGGAGTGATAATTAATAGTGACTTAAATTGGTCTGATCACATAGTGTCGGTGAGTAAACGTGCAAACATGAAACTGTTTTGATCCGTAAATGTTTTACACGTATATCTCTAACTTCTGTTATAGTAAACTTTACTCAATATTCGTTAGACATATTCTTGAGTTTGCCGGACCAGTGTGGGATCCAGATCTCATTCGCGATAAGATCCTACTTGAAAATGTTCAGCGGGAAGCCACAAGACTGGCATACGGTCGTGTAAGACCTATCTATGAAGATAGATTATCCATGGCTCATCTTACGACATTCGAGCAGCGTCGTCTTCGAGGTGATCTAATTATGTCAAATTATACAAATTAAAGAGGGAACAAACTACTGCAAGGTCCAGGGTGAACTTCTTGCCAAATAGAATCTTTAATATCTGGAACAATTTGGATCAAGACACCATATCGGCAACTAGTGTTAACATCTTTAAAAATAAACTTGATAGCGCTTTATTTTATTTATAGGATTGTGTTTTTTTTTTTCTCGGGCAGCATTATTTATTTATTTATTTATTGTCTCACAATTCAATTTTTGTATGATATACTTAATTGTTTATGTTTATTTAACTTTATAATTAGTATTAGTTTTATAAGAATATTTTTGATTTTTGTTTTTTTTTTGCTTTTTGGGCATAATAGGAGCTCGCTCCTCTGCCCTTATTTGTAATATAATAATAATAATAATAATAAGGACGAGGACTTATTGATATAAGCGAGCAATTAGGAAAACAGATTACTAATTTACGAACTTATTTTCAGGTGCAGGCGGAGATATCTAATCTTCATCGCGCGATTTGTGCAGTAGATGACACAACACCGATCAAACTGAGGGAACAAGAAATGTGCATAAACCATCTTACTAAGAACGAAAAAATGTGCATCTGGATGGGTAAACCTCTGCACGGACGACATCCGAATAAAGTCAGTCAAGACTATGTCCACAATATAGCGTCGAACTATTGGCTGACATCAGGAAAAATGTTCCCTGAAACAGAAGGTTCATTACTCGCCATTCAGGATCAGGTTATACCCACCAAAAATTACCTAAAATATATCGTCAAAGACCCTCAGGTCCAAAACGACAAATGCCGATATGGATGTCAAGCCCAAGAAACTATCCAACATCTTACCGGGGGTTGCCAGGCATTTGCTACAACTGAATATAAGGAACGGCATGACTTAGTAGGGAAGATCCTCCATCAAGAGATAGCTTTTAAACTGGGACTGTTACAAACAAACCATCTCCCATATTATCAATACGTTCCTGAGAGTATGCTTGAGAATGACAACTACAAGCTATACTGGGATCGCACTGTGCTCACAGACCAAACTGTAGCACATAATAGACCAGATCTCGTGCTAGTTAATAAACTAACAAGACAAACAACGCTAATCGATGTGGCGATACCTAACAACAATAATCTACGTATTAAGTACAACGAAAAGATCGCCAAGTACAGAGATCTGGAAATACAAATAAGGAGACAATGGAGAATGGAAAGTACCCAGACGATACCTATTATTCTTTCTACCACTGGAGTCATTCCGAAGAACCTCCTAGAAAACATCAAAAAGCTGAGTCTAAATGAACATCTATATAAGATCATGTAGAAAGCTGTGCTACTTTCGACGTCCAGATGCATGCGAAAGTTTTTGGGAGATACACCGACGTACCAAGTCACCTAGGACTCGATAACATGGAAAGAGTCCTACCAGAGCTCAATCCTTTTGATACCGTAGGTATCTGGGATGAGTGAATTTTCCCCTTAAAGGGAGTGTGAGCCATATGGCTAAATCTGATTAATAATGATAATAATACGCGCTTAGCTACTCATTTGGTATTATAAAGTGGTCAAAAACGGATATAAAAGGTCTTCAGCGGAAAGTAAGAACACTTCTCACAAAGGCGCAAAAACATCACCCACACAGCGCAGTAGAGAGAACAACATTACTGCGGTATCAAGGGGGAAGAGGACTTATGGATATAGGTGAGCAGTTAGATAAACACATTGCTAATTTAAGAACTTATTTTCAGGTACAGGCTAAGACATCTACTTTACATCGAGCAATTTGCGCAGTAGATGATACAACGTCCCTTAAACTGAAGGAACAAGAAATGCGCATAAACCACCTGACTCAGCAAGGAAAATTGCGCACCTAGATGATTAAACCTCTGCATGGGCGACATCTCAATGAGATCAGTCAAGAATATGTCGACAATACAGCGTCGAACTATTGGTTAACATCAGAAAAGATGTTTCCCGAGACTGAGGGTTTCCTACTTGCCATTCAGGATCAGGTTATACCAACTAAAAATTACCTGAAATATATTGTTAAAGATCCTCAAGTCCAAAATGACAAATGCCGATATGGATGCCAAGCCCAAGAAACCATCCAACATCTAACCGGTGGCTGCCAGGCATTTGTCGGTACTGATTATAAAGAACGACATGACTTAGTAGGAAAAATTATCCACCAAGAACTAGCTGACAAACTGGGACTTCTTCAAACTGACAATCTTCCTTATTATCAATAAGTCCCTGACAGAATGCTTGAAAATGACAACTACAAGCTATACTGGGACCGCACTGTGCTTACAGACCAACCAGTGGCGCATAATGGACGGGATCTCATACTAGTTAATAAACTTACTAGGCAAACAACACTTATTGATGTGGCGATACCCAACACCAATAATTTACGTGTTAAATACAACGAAAAGATCGCCAAGTACAGAGATCTAGAAATACAAATCAGGAGACAATGGAGAATGGAAAGTACCCAGATAGTACCTATTATTCTATCTACTACTGGTGTTATTCCCAAAAACCTCCTAGCTAACATAAAACAGCTAGGTCTAAATGAACATTTTTATAAGGCCATGCAAAAAGCTGTACTCCTCGCGACGTCCAGATGTGTGCGAAAATTTTTGGGAGATACTTCAGCAAACCAAGTCACCTAGGGCTCGATAACACGGAAAGAGTCCCACCAGAGCTCAATCCTTTTGATACCGGAGGTATCTGGGATGAGTGAATTTTCCCCTTAGAGGGAGTGTGAGCCGTACGGCTAAATCTTGAATAATAATAATAATAATAGCTGGGTCTAAATGAACATCTTTATAAGGCCATGCAGAAAGCTGTACTCCTCGCGACGTCCAGATGTATGCGAAAATTTTTGGGAGATACTCCAGCAAACCAAGTCACCTAGGGCTCGATAACACGGAATGAGTCCCACCGAAGCTCAATCCTTTTGATACCGTGGGTATCTGGGATGAGTGAATTTTCCCCTTAGAGGGGGTGTGAGCCGTATGGCTAAATCTGGATAATAATACTTTGACTTTGAGTCACCATTTTGTTGTCATGAATTAAGGCGGGGATTTTGTAGGCAGTGCTTTGACCTTTCATATGTTTAATTTTGTTTAAAACTTGGCTTGGAGATGTGTGTCGGAAAAAATAGAATTGATATAAAGGTTCCATTAAGTCTTTTTGCTTTCCTTTATGATACGTTTTGATTTAGCTTTCGCTAATTTAAACTTGATAAGATTTTCATTAGTTCTTGTTCGTCTATATTTATTCAGAGCTTTCTTGCATACACGAACTGTTACAGCACAGGAGACATTCCACCAAGGAACTAATTTTCGTGTAGGTTTAACAGAATATTTTCCTATATATTTTTGAGCAGAATTAATTATGCAATTGGTGAACTGATCAACTAGGTGGTCTATGCTATATTCATATTTATTTGAATTGACTTGATCTCGGATGTTTAGACTGAAATTCATCCAGTCCGCTTATGCAATACGCCATTTACTTACTGGGTTGTACAATTTGAGTTTATTGTCTGAGATTAATATAGGGAAATGATCATTATCAAACAGACTATCTAGTGGACACCATGTTAGAGATGGACCTAGTTTTGGATCACAAAGGCTGAGATCGATATTCGAGAAAGTTCCTGAAGATATATTGAAGTGGGTGCTACAACCAGTATTGAGTAGAAATATATCTTCATTGCTAATTATGTTTTCTATAATTTTTCCTCTGCCAAATGTGCTGTTAGATCCCCACATTGTGCTGTGAGCATTGAAATCTCCTACGAGAATGAGAGTTCTGCTATTAAGTTTTTGCATGATTTACCTCATTATTAGGCGGTAAATATATATTGCAAATAGTGATTTTATGAGGACATCAGAATGAAACAACTACTACCTCTAAATTAGAAGTGATGTTAAATTTTTCGGAACATATATCTGACGATACAAAAATAGAAGTACCACCACTTACAAGTAGGGGTGTGGATCTAATCTGATGATAGCCTATGTAATTTTTTTAGGTACCTACGGATTTTGGGTTTCCTTCAAATTTGTTTGTTGTAGATAAAGAATATCTGGAGCGTTCTCTTGGATAAGTTGTTGGATGCGTTCTAGACGGGCGTAAAAGCCATCACAATGTCATTGTATTAAAGAGAAAGATGACACAGAAAGAAGAAAAGATATCTCAGAATTAAAAAAAAAACAGAAATGTGTCGATAAGATTATTTTAAAGAGTTTTGGGACGTAAGGGAAGTATCAGAGTAAGATTCATCGTCACTGGGATCTGTTTGTGAAATACATGGTAATGTTATTATATCGTTATTTTCTGCAGATTTAAAATTGTATTGCTGCCTGATTTTTTTCATTAATCGTGTAAATCTGTTTTTTACTGTTCTTTGAGAAAGGTGTGTGTAGATAGAAATCAAATTGGTGAGGAGTGTATTGATGTCGTTTGTAAACTTTAGGGCTTCATGATAGGAGTCACTCCTGCCTTTAGTATTTTCTAAAGACGCAAAAAGATCGTTTCAGGAGAGTATATTGTTTTGTGGATTTTTGTTGTAATATTCGGTAATGTCAAGTTTAGTAATATCAGAGATACTAGTGTCATCCGTTTTTCGCTTTTTCTTCTTGGATTTTTTTTTAGTTAATTCATTGGGGATATAAGGCGGTTGCACTTCAGAGGTTTCGGCTAACGGAGTTGTAGGAAGCCTAGATTCATCATTAAGTGATTCCGAAGGAGGTCTTTTTTGGCCTATTAGTGGAATGTCTTGAGATGATTGGACGCTTTCATTTATGTTTGTGCTAGGTTCATTGTTAGAAATGGGAGCTTGGGTATCTGACTGTATAGGAATAATGGAAGATGGCGGATTAATGCAGTTATTTGCAACATGTCCTGTTTGATTGCAGATAAAACATTCCATTCTATCTGTAGAAAGAAATATTCTATGTTCATGACCTTCATATGGAATAGTTATTGATGTTTGTATTTTGTAGATATCAGAAGGGGGAAATATATAAACTTGGCGCCTGAAGCTTAAAACATGGCTTTATTCATCTCCAGGGATACCTGCTTTGAGAAACGATATGGGGGATGCTAGTTGTAAGCCAAGACTTTTTATAGCATTTTCAGCTAGATCATGAAGAATAAAAGGTGATATATTTGAAGTACTAATTCTTGTGGTTGGAGATATAAGTCTCCGAATATTTAGTGAAAATGTATTAATTTGAATGAATGGATGAGAATTTATCAATTGACTTTGATCAGATAAAAGGCATATATCGAGCACAGTTTAATTAAATCTTGCCCAAGTACTTTCGATCCCTAGATCATCTTCAGGGGCATTTCGTCAATTGTGGCCTATCCGGCAAGAACAAGATGTCATAAACATATAAATGTACATTACACTACACTACAAATGGACAAACAAACACTTTAAAATAATTTAAGGAAGGCTACATTACTTGAAGAAGCCGGAGACAGAATGGCTCCAGATCAGGAGCCATTAAAGTGTTTGTTTGTCCATTTGTAGTGTAGTGTAATGTACATTTATATGTTTATGACATCTTGTTCTTGCCGGATAGGCTACAATTGACGAAATGCCCCTGAAGATGATCTAGGGATCGAAAGTACTTGGGCAAGATTTAATTAAACTGTGCTCGATATATGCCTTTTATCTGATCAAAGTTCATTTATTCGAGCATTCAACCTTATATTTATTTTAATTTATCAATTTTTCGACAAGTTCAGAATTAGATAAGTAAATACATACCCTATTATTTGATATCCTGGATGCGAAGCAAATGTTCTTGGCTCCAATGATAGTTCCGATTGCATGTACATATTCGTATAGCTTTAAACTATTCTCGACATGAAGAACCACGGCCTGATCCTTTTTGGGAACGTTGGTCTAGGTGCTGATTTTACTGTAAGATATGTTACTGTTGGTGGTTGGGATTGTGTTGGTTACAATTTGGTTTGTTGACATTGTTGGATTTGAAGCATCCTCGTAGTTAAAGACAGCTTCTTGCAATTTGTTTGTATTCATTGTTGAGTGTCAAAAGGCGGCAACTTATCATACACTATAGTGATGGAAGTTGCCTAGATATGGAGCAACTAGTGTAATGTCCAAAATTGTTATTTTCTTGTAAGGTTATAATATACACTTAATGAAATAGTGTTTATGCAAGTTTAGCGATTATATGCACCCGCGAAAGTACACGTATATAGTTACACTGCACTTTGTTATTGTCTGGAACAAGTATAAATCGCAAAACAAGGTTAAAAACTATTATAAATATTGTAAATTACGAGAACGGCAAAAACAATGTTTACTCGTTCAGGCACAGTTCGGTACTCTCTAAATGCAATAATGAGTTAGCAACTTTTGACATTTTATACATTTTTGTAGCTTGCATTTCCATGTTGGATGTGAATTTCTTAAACAATTTTAACACAAATTTAATCTTTTAGCTTCTGTCATTTACATTTAATTTTAGAAATACATCGCACTTATATATCGGATGATTTTTTTGACAAAAGTAACATTTGACATTAGAATATCCTTCAATAGAAGCAAAACTTCGAGAACTTACATTGCGAACCTTTGCTTTATTATTTGTATAACCAAAAGATATTTGAAGCATCTTCAACATTTCACATTTCTTTTTTAACCCTAGAACCACAACGTGAGGGAACTGGAACATAAACTACAACGTGGTGTTTATATGACAAATAAAAAAATGTATTTCGTACTATTTCATTTTTAAATAGTTTATTATATGACAAGTTAATGTTTCTACAGTAAATACCGAAATAATAGTATGATTAACAAATAAACAACAAAATAAAAATAACCATTTTTTAGTAGTAAAAATAACATGATAAAAAAGTCTGACCACTACAAAATATTTAAATCAAGATTAAGATTAACAAATTTCACAACTGCTAAATTTATGTTCTTTACATATATTTTTTCGACAATGAATACAAATATGGCGTCCTTTACGGTCACGAGATCTAGAACAAAAATCACAACGACGTGAATGCTTTTGTGGCTCTTGGGGTGGTAGTTCGTCAGGATATCCAAGGTATTCTCTCAGAGATTGTCTTAACTTTCTTGGCAGTCGGTTATTTTCTACTCTTTGCTTCATATAATCTTCCACCAAAGAATCAGCTATCTAACATTCCATACAGAATCCTTAAAGGCCACCTTCTCGTCTTTCGAGCAACTGTCTTCGAATGACATAGTTGATCAAACGTATCGACTCCACCTTTAGTCGAATTGTAGAACATTGTAATTTCTGGCTTTTCTGTTTTTGCATTTATTTCGTCTCCAAAATGCATAGAACTTATAAGTAGAACACATTTTTTCTTTTCTGAAACATAGGACACTAAAGTTACATCTTTTAAAAAATCAAACGCTGATGAGGGGATTTTACTGCTTTTTACATCTAGAAATTGTACCGGTATTTCTCTTTTATTTTTGCGGAGAGTTTCTACCATGATAAGTTTATTTTCAAGAAGTTTTTTTGCTAACTCGATCGATGAAAACCATTTGTCCATTGTTATATTACGATCTGATCCTGCTATTATTTTCGATAGTTTTATAATATATTGCGTTGGAATAGAACCATCTTCAGGCCTTCTGTTTGGATCTTTTCCTGTATAAGGAATTGCTGAACACATATAATTAGTTTTGGCGTCCCCTATCATAATAATTTTAATATTACCACAACCATATTTGTCTGGTTTGCTAGGTAAGTACATTATAAATGGGCAGCGACCCCTAAAGTTTAATAGCTGCTCATATATAGTTACATATTCATAAGAGTATACAAGCTTTCACAGTTTTCTATAAATAGATCCCATATTTCTCTTATTGGTGCGAATTTATCGACAGTTTTTCTTTCTGCTCGAGTTGTTTTGTCATCAAAACGGAAGCAGTTTACAAGAAATTTAAACCGGTTTTTTGTCAGTGTATTGCGAAATATTGCTAAGCCAAATTTTTCTGACCAGATGTCTTCGAAGGAAAGATGTGCTTTTTTTAGAAGTCGTGCAAAGTATAAAAGCCTAAACAAAGCCATAAGTTCTGCTTTACGTGTTTCTTGTATATATCGTTGTTCCGAAGTAAATTTTGATTTTTGAATTTCTATTTCTCTATTTGTGCTATTGACAATTATCTCTAAAATTTCATTGGTAAAAAATAGCTGCTATATTTCTTTCGGGCTTTTAGTGTTTTTACATTTTTGTTTTGAGACAGGTAAATGTACAACTAAATTTTTTGCCGAGGTCCTCGTTCTCTTCGAAATTAATGGCTGCGAGTACCACTTAAAACCATTACGAGCAAAACAATCCAGGACGGTCATCTGTAGGATCTGTTTCCATAGCTTCCTTATTATTGTTTGTTCCTTCCTGTAATTCTCTAATAGTACATTCATCAGATGCAGAATCGTTGATTAAGATATCCTCGTCTTCGCTATCGTTTTCATCTAAGGACTCCTCGTATGCCAGATCGTCATTCTCGTCTTTGTATAACTCGTTCCAAAGCTCTGTTTGAGTAAGAGGACGCCGTCGTTCATACTGCAGTTGGAATCCACTTCGTTTTAAATTTTTGTCAGCCATTTTCCTACAATAAATCATTATTTAAACAACCAAAACAAAAAATAATAAATTTAGCTTACCGCAAAATATTATGACGTAGACCACAACGTGGGGTCAAAACCAATTCAAATCCTTATTATCCGCGAAAACGAAAGTCAGGTCAAAAAATACGTAGACAGTAGAAAAGGATGCACTTAAGTCCACTTTGACCTTTGACCCCTGACGTCACAAGCACCGTCCGCGCACTGGTCACGTCCCGTGATGACGTCATGAACGCTAGCCCGCGACCCGTCATGACGCCCAGCCTACTAGGCCAATCGGTCATTTGGTAGGCGTCAATAGGTATAAAAAAAGTATTTATCAAAGGTGTAACGGTCATTTGTCATGATTAGAACGGGATATACGAAGCAATGTGTCGATATAAAGTGTAAATACAAACCGCAGAGAATAACGCAAAAGCGAATAGTAATGTCAAGGTTGTCGATATGGGTATTGCAAACATATATTTTTATTTAAACTTGTGTGTTAAAGAAATCCGCAAACTCAAAGTGCGATAAAGAGAAACTATTTTTTAATCGAGTATTTAAAATATGAAAAATTACGAATGTATTTACAAATTAGTAAAGATTACAGATATCACCGATGCAGAAAGCCGCAAAATATTATTTTTATTAAAATGCAAATAGCAGAAAAACATGTGAAATTGATAAAGTTGCAAGCAGGTTGCGATATCGCCAAAACCGCAAACTGTTATCTAGGTGTAGAACAACAGCGAAGACTTCATCGTTTCATTTTAAATAACATTTTTCAAAGAAATGTGCGTGTTATGGATTATAGTGTAAAAAATCAGAAAAATGTGGCAAAATGTAAAAATTTTGTGAAACAATATGTAAATATACATTTATATGCCTGTAAGGACCTACCAAGAACAAGGATTAACAGAAGAAAACAGAGGTAAGTAATAAGAACTATTATTATTATTCAATGACTGGTGTCTAAAACGATTCAAAAACGTAAGGAAGGTAAAAGCGCTAGCATGTATTTTGTAAAAAATGTAGATTTAATACACATGTACAAAATGGCGGTTGTACCGGCAAAATATTTCAAAACGTGGTAAAATAATTAAGAGATTAAAACAGTTTTACTTTTGCTTACAGAGTATACCAAAGGGTTAAAAATCCCAAAAAGTTCTAAATTGCTAAAACTTAGGGCGTAAAGACCGACAGGAATAGACGAAGTATACAGATACTAAGGTAAGATATTGTTATTTTGCGTTAAGCATGCCTAGTTTTTTAACAAATACCGTAAATGTGCCTGGCTTTTAACAAGCATGTAAATAAAATGTCTACGAAGGTTTTTTTTTGCAAAATGCCCAATATGCAGATGTACCAAATGCCTAATGAACATACGCAACAAAGTCTTTGTATTTGTTGAATAAACAATTTTGTGTATCAAAAATTCTTAAATGTAACATAAAGATTACATGATTACCTAGAAAAATATTACACAGTACAAGCATTGTACAAATTATGTAAACTTATAATTTTAGATGAGAAGCCGAACATGAAGCATCAGTGCCCCTCTGTAATTAATATTTGGAAATCAACAACAACAACAATTGACAACGTTAGACGCTGGCTAAGTAAGGGTAAGCAAATGTTTGTAAATTTTCTGCTTTAAAGAAAAGAATATAAAAAAATGTGTAAAATTTTATTGTTTTTATTTATAAGCAATTCCGGTTTAAGTATCAGAAGTCATAAGTTTGGACAATATGCGGACAAAATAATAAATTTATCGTTTTCAACGGTTAGATAACAATTTCCTGTTGTTTGTTTGAGAATTGTCGATCTTCTAATAGTATCAATTTATTTTACATAATAATTAAAAGAAATACCAAATGTTTAGTAATTGTTTTTACATTAAGAATAAAGAGATTATAAATAATAGATAAATAACAAAAATTATTATACAGGGTGGATAAAATGAACATTTTACATATAGGTTTATCCAAAATGTTCTTGTACAGGCTGTTTATAAAACTTAAGTGTTACATCTCTTTCCATGGCCTACCCAGGAGGCAATACGTCAACATTATATGACATATTCGCGGATATATCAAAGAATATTGAAGTATTGGAGATGCTTACGGCCTCGTTAAGATTCCCCGCCAGATGTCTTAATATACAGAGCATAGAAAGACATAAGACAGGCCTACGGTATTTGGGCCCATCCATGCTTTGCTTATGTAGAAAACACATATAAGTAGTGTAAGGCCCAGTAAATATCTTTTAGTGATCTGTGCAGAGTATCTTTTGGGTATCAGGCAGCTAACAAACACATAGCTCCGGAGTTAACCAGACCGGTTCATTAAGTAGCCAGTGACTCATAACAGATATCTTTTGGTGATTTATCTGAGCATCTTTTAAGATTTTTATTATACAGAGGTTTGGTCAGACTTAGTTCAACGGTTACTACTTTTGGGTAGTCTACCGCTGACTAAATAGTACTGACTCTTGGGAAGGTTATCAGGGATTAAAGCTAAAAGGTTTTTACACTTAAATATGTAGATATTCTTCGTAAACAAAGCATGGATGTTGTCAAAATATAACCTATGCAAAAAAGTACAGTAGCTCTGAAATATTTTTTAAAAAACGGAAGATAGCATTTTTTAACATTGAAAATAAGATAACATTCTGAAATTTTGAATATTGTCGATGTTTTTTAAATTGAATGATAATTTTCAAAACAAATCATTTTACATAAAAAAGTAATTAGCGAGGCATTTTTAAGATTTGAATGTCGAATTTCGTATCTTTAAGTTGTATGTAAACATTGGAACTGGTTACATTTTCAATTTGTTCAAGTAACTTCGTCATATTGACATCTGCACTAGTGGCTGTCGAAATAGGATGATTGAAATTGTCATTTAACGCCACAATACGGATTCTGTCACCCTTTTTGTAGCCAATTTGCTTTTTTATATCGTTAAGAGCAGAATCTAATTTATTTTTCAAAGTATCTTGATTAAGATCGCCACCTACATAGTTTTCACAGCACAGTTGAAAAGTGCACTGATGAGCATTGAATTTTTTTAATTTTTCGCTGATTTATAACATTTACAGACCACATTTTGATACGTGTGTACTCTACGAGTGTTCAACTGTGAATGAAGAGATTTTGACATGTGACACACTATTAACAGCAATCTAAGAGGCCTTGTGGCCTAGAGGCAATGTATCCATACACTCATCATTATGTACAATCTTTCGCTTCTTATAATCCATCTTAAATGTCTTTGACACCCTCTTTCTCGTTACAATGTCTTTAGTGTGGACATCGCGGCATATTTGGTCATATGTGAGCTTGATTTGTTTGGTGGGGTCGTGTATGATATCAGTCATAGCGGAGGCATTGAGTACTAGGCTGTTTTCATAGTTTAAAGTAAAGCCTTTGATTTTAGTCACCTCTTTGCCCTCGACTGTTTTGTAGTAATAACTTTTTGGACCAGTAGCCTGCCATTCTACAATATAATCATCTGACCCAAGCTCATCGCTCCAATCGCCCAACATTTCACCTGTTTCGACAGTGTTTAGGCCATCATCAATATAAACAACGGAGTCTGTGTCGAAATAAGCTACAGCCTCTCCTAGCCTATCAATCATATCGTACAGTCTCAGACGAGCGTTACTTGTCGTAAATAAAGCCACAAAAATATTTGTAGATGTGGGGTCTTCTACAAATACGTCCTTGTAATCATATGAGACTTGGGCTATGTGATCGTTAACAAATATCACATTAGTTATGTTAATCTTATCATCCATCAAGAGCTCATACCATCTTTTGAGGTCCACAACATACTCTGTCTGTTTCATATTCATTCTTTGCCCAAACTTGCCCCATAGACTATTCAAGCATAGTTTAGCGACTGCTCGTTTACCAAGATTTGGAGATATCTTCTCCAAGTCTAAGTCTATGCCCATTTGTTCTTTTACAACCCGAGCGTATTCTTCGTTTGAGGCATATGTATGTGGACTAGTTTCTAATTTTATTTTCATAAAATCTTTGACATAGCCCTTAAATAAATCCGTCGAAGTTTGTTCAAAATTCCACACCTCGTACACTTTCAACATTTTATACCCCTTTTCTAGGGCTTTATTGATCTCTAGAGTCGTCCACGTACCTTTTAATGCGCGTTCTGAGTCATCATGATCACAATTTTCGCAATCTTCCAAGGCGCATTGATTACACAACGGAAACATTAATTTGTCAGTTTTGACAGGTAGGACTGGGTGATATAAGTTGGTAGGTGGTAGTATTTGACAATGTACTAGGCCAAACCACGAGGGGTTGTATGATTCAGGTGCATGTATTTTAACAGGGTGGCCAATGGGGTAGCGGTCATAATACTGTACCGTCGGATAAAGCGATACAATATCTATATATCTAAGCTTTTTACCAGTCACATTTAGTTTTATGGCGTTTGTTCGTCCTCCAAAGAATGCTTCACGAGGCTTTAAGGGTTCAAAAATTTGAGGGCTCGGTGCATTTTTACATTCTTTTGATTTTAACCATTCACATTCCCACATTTCTACTAGTTTGTAACTAGCTTCTTTTATTTGTGCGGCTCTCCTCAGTGTTCGTTCGTACAAGTCGCTCATTGCCTCATTGTTGACATGATTAATAGTGTTGGGTGCAAAACACTCGGGGTGGCCATGCCAGAAACAACCGTGGTACTGGTACACAGTATTTGTACAGGCATCATAGCCATCCGCTTTTGCACCACAGATCGTAATTTCGCCTCCATTAAGGGCATGTTGTACGTCTGGAAACTGACTGAGCCACTTTATGGATGCTTCACTGTACGTATCCTTAAGATCCTGTTTTACAACCCCAATAGTATTTGGTTGCAGATATTTGGCCCTATATATAGCCATACAAACACTAGCAATGGTCAGATATTGGAACGGGTCTATGTTAGCGATCCCCAAAAATTCTTTACGAAATTCCAAACAACCTCTTCGTAGAATATCTACATCTGAATCGCAGTAGGTATGTAGCTCCCTCTGAAAATCAAACTCATCGTTTTTATGGTCCTCATACCATTCGAGGAAAGCTGTACGTTGCTTCTCTTTCATGGTATTGGGACCATAATATTTAGGGTTTGGTAAAGCCCCAACATATTGCTGGTTCTCAGGCACATTAAAAAAATGTGGAAAATACCCCTTCTTCAACTCTGCCAATCCAAACGTTTTGGGGAATTCTGCCAGAGGACCGCTCACGAAATTCGAACTATCAATTATTTTTAATTTAATAGCAGGTACTTCTAGCAGCATCAGTTTTGACCCATTGTAGATGGTGTACGGTTTTATCGTGTTTTCTACACAGTATTTCAAAATAAAATACGAGTCGTAACTTTTCCCGTTGTGAGCTACTGCTGTATAACCCCTTTGTTTCTCAGAAATTAACCATTTACAGAACTCTTCGTTATTTGTAAAAACGTATTTGTTACCAGCATAATCATGGACTATTATAAGATTTGGCACATGTATTCCGGTATCCTGCATGGCCTCACAATCGAAAAATAAATATTTTTCTGTATATGTGCATCGAATTATGGGAGTTTTAGAGAGGCCGTTGCATTTACATGGCTCTTTACAAACAGTTTTTGCTTTAGTATTGTATTGACACCCCTTATTTACTTTGTTACTACGACTATTACATACACACGGTACTTCGCAAATTCCTCCTTTGGCGGGTTTTTTCATCATATAGCACTGATGTGTAGCTATCTCTACGAATGTGTTACAATTCCTGCACATCGAGTAGCCGCACACATGCTCATTGGCTCTTTTACATACTTTATTGCACTTTGCACATTTAAATACTTCTTTGCAAACTTCTGTATGGTTTGCCAGACATTCATCATTGTAGCAATAGCGATTACAGTTCTTGCACAGAATTTTGTTTTGGACGGCGTGCTCAGGTTGTCTGCAAATCGTGCAAAGTGGTGCTTTCTTGCACTTGTGTTTGCTTTGATAAAGTGTATCGCACTTTTTACAATAATAATTAGTACCATACAACCCTTTTAACCTGTTGATTACGTCGACGTGATTCCCATTTTTGTATAGATAAATTTTGTTTGTTTTTTCGGGACCCTCGTATATGATTGTGTTGAAATTTTCAGCGCAAATTATCTTTATTTGTACATCCAGTTGTTCTTCGACCTGTTTAAAATCATCCAAAATAAAGCCGTCGACATAGCAACCACCCAATAGACCACAAAGTTTTTCCGCCAAAACCGTCTGTAATGTTCGACCTATACGTATGTCATGAACATCACTTTTGATCAATTTGTGACCCAAAATCTCGTTTGTGACGTATGTTAACCCCACTATAACTGCTCGAGCCCCGCATAAGGTGTCATTGTTTTTAATTTGAGTAATGCTTTTTTTAGTGCGACGGTCCTCTGACAAATTTATCATTCTACGACGACCGCTACCCCTAGGCATCTTGAAAATTTGAATATCGAATTTCGTGTCAGCCAAAAGAACAGTGTCGTTAGATGTCAATATGTTTTCAAGATGCTGTAATAAACTGTCCATATTGGTATCTGCACTAGTTGTTGTCGAAATGGGGTGATTGAAATTGTTATTGTGGGCAATTATTCGAATTTTATCGCCCTTTTTGTATCCGCTTTGCTTCTTTGCATCAGCCATAGCATCCTCCAACAGAGCTTTCAAGTTCTCTTCGCCGCGGCTAGGAGAACCCCCTGTCGCAGAGAGTCGAAAACTATGTAGGTACGCACAAAATGTAGTTATGAATCTACGCGCTAAAACCTTCAATGACCAATTTTGAACCATTTCGAAAATTATCAAAATTAGAAACTTAAAAATCAAAAAAAACTTTACAATTTTTCAAAAAAAAAAACTAAAAATTCAAAATGTAATATCTATTTTTCAAAAAAATGCACACTTACTGTAAAGGGTGATAAGAGCAAGAGCTGATAAGAGCGAGAGCACGTCTTAACGTCAGAGCTGACTGATAAGAAATGAGAGTAAATCTTGTTGTGCGCCTTTTATACGTTTTCACCCTAGGTCACGTGACACTCTATGATAAGGAAAAGGGGGGTAAGAAAATGCTGTTTGAGAAAAAACAGGGGTGTTCATTTTCAATTTTACATAAAAACAGCTGTATAAAGTATTTAAAACATATCAGTTAGTCTTTTTACGAAATCCCTGTTGTAAATTATCTGTATTTTCGAGTTGCGGCTAGCTATTATCATAATGTGATATAACAAATTGAAGTGAGTTTATTCAAAATAATAAAAGTAGGTATCTTTATAATTAATTATTAGAACAAAACAAAATCTATTTTTCGAAAAACGGCGATCATTTTTTCAGAAAATGATATTAAAATTTAGGGCGTTGTCCCGCTTTGGGAGAACTCGTAACACTTTGGCTAGGCTATTTTTGCAAAGTTAACAAGATCTTGCCTGCCGAACGAGAATTATGTCATCGCTACTTTTAGACATAGATAGTGCCGTGTGCAAAACATACACATCTAAGGTGTTGTCTTATTGTTTTTATCAAGGTATGCCAAAATGATTAAGATAGATGATGTCATCAATATTTTTAGATAATGATGCGTAGCGGTGAATTGTTAGATAATAAAAAGGCATGTTAAATACCAATATTATTTTATTTGTTAAATTAATACATATTACATGTTATTCTTGAAGGAAGGCGTCGGTTAGTGAGATGATGAATTCTGAAGTATTCTGTTTCCTTAGTATCCACTAGGTGGAGACAATTAATGAATAAGATCTAGATAGCGCAGTTCACTTATTATTTCTTCTGCTTCTTTTCCATTTAGAGCATCGCTTTTCGAAAGAATTTTGAGGCCTTCTACAAGCGTATTTGGATCGGTATTTTCGTTATAGAGGGTCCATATTTTGTTCAATTCCTCGTACAGCTGTCCCCTTTCAGAACCTGGTCTCTGATTTGATTTTGACTCGTTTTCGGCTGTGCTGCTTTCCAAATACTGCTTTGTTGTTTTCGCTTCAATGTTTTTATTTGAACTTTTCGTTACCTGTCCCATGCTTTTAGTTGATAAGCAATGTCTTGACGAGGGTTTTCTTCTTCTTCTTTCTTTCTCAACATACATGGGTTTGATAATTTTCTTGAATTTTTCTGGGAACGCTTGATATCTCAAATATCCTCGGGAATCTCGATGAATACCTGTGACTTCTAATATTTTTTTATAGTTAATGCAATCGTTTGGCGTAAAGTCTTGCGGTTTCTTGTAAAATATTAAATTATATAATCCATTAGTAGCTTTATACTGATTATTGTTAACCCATATATGTTTAGGAGTAAATTTTATCTCCTTATCGCCCATTACCCATTTATTAGTTATCCAAACATACTGTGGCCCATAACTTCGGTCGATATCTGTCGAATGATGCCAATATTTTTGAAGGTGTTCGGATCTCTCTTCATCCTTCTGCTGTGTATTGTTTTGATGGTAGCTAGTGTCTTCATGCTTCTCCGATTGATGTACAGTTTTCTGATAATTGTCGCTAGTGTCTTCATGCTTATCCAGTTGATGTGTAGTTTTCAGATAATTGTTTATTTCTGTAAGAGGTTCAGTTGTTAAAATTGTTTCGAGATGTTCTTGTTGATAACTCTGCATTCTTTTGAGAGCTTTGTACTTTGTTCCAATAATTTTAGCAAGCTGCTTAATACGTTGTTCTCTGTTCAACAACATACGACTGAATGTCGATTCTGAAGTTAACAGCTCTATTTATAACCGTTATCTAGACGCTAACTTGACGCTGACTTGACGCTGACTCGACGCTGACTTGACGCTGACTTGACGCTGACTCGACGTAGAAGGCCTCAAAATTCTTTCGAAAAGCGATGCTCTAAATGGAAAAGAAGCAGAAGAAATAATAAGTGAATTGCGCTATCTAGATCTTATTCATTAATTGTCTCCACCTAGTGGATACTAAGGAAACAGAATACTTCAGAATTCATCATCTCACTAACCGACGCCTTCCTTCAAGAATAACATGTAATATGTATTAATTTAACAAATAAAATAATATTGGTATTTAACATGCCTTTTTATTATCTAACAATTCACCGCTACGCATCATTATCTAAAAATATTGATGACATCATCTATCTTAATCATTTTGGCATACCTTGATAAAAACAATAAGACAACACCTTAGATGTGTATGTTTTGCACACGGCACTATCTATGTCTAAAAGTAGCGATGACATAATTCTCGTTCGGCAGGCAAGATCTTGTTAATTTTGCAAAAATAGCCTAGCCAAAGTGTTACGAGTTCTCCCGAAGCGGGACAACGCCCTAAATTTTAATATCATTTTCTGAAAAAATGATCGCCGTTTTTCGAAAAATAGATTTTGTTTTGTTCTAATAATTAATTATAAAGATACCTACTTTTATTATTTTGAATAAACTCACTTCAATTTGTTATATCACATTATGATAATAGCTAGCCGCAACTCGAAAATACAGATAATTTACAACAGGGATTTCGTAAAAAGACTAACTGATATGTTTTAAATACTTTATACAGCTGTTTTTATGTAAAATTGAAAATAAACACCCCTGTTTTTTCTCAAACAGCATTTTCTTACCCCCCTTTTCCTTATCATAGAGTGTCACGTGACCTAGGGTGAAAACGTATAAAAGGCGCACAACAAGATTTACTCTCATTTCTTATCAGTCAGCTCTGACGTTAAGACGTGCTCTCTCTCTTATCAGCTTTTGCTCTTATCATCCTTTACAGTAAGTGTGCATTTTTTTAAAAAATAGATATTACATTTTGAATTTTTAGTTTTTTTTTGAAAAATTGTAAAGTTTTTTTTGATTTTTAAGTTTCTAATTTTGATAATTTTCGAAATGGTTCAAAATTGGTCATTGAAGGTTTTAGCGCGTAGATTCATAACTACATTTTGTGCGTACCTACATAATTTTTGACTCTCTGCGACAGGGGGTTCTCCTAGCCGCGGAGAAGAGAACTTGAAAGCTCTGTTGGAGGATGCTATAGCTGATGCAAAGAAGCAAAGCGGATACAAAAAGGGCGATAAAATTCGAATAATTGCCCACAATAACAATTTCAATCACCCCATTTCGACAACAACTAGTGCAGATACCAATATGGACAGTTTATTACAGCATCTTGAAAACATATTGACATCTAACGACACTGTTCTTTTGGCTGACACGAAATTCGATATTCAAATTTTCAAGATGCCTAGGGGTAGCGGTCGTCGTAGAATGATAAATTTGTCAGAGGACCGTCGCACTAAAAAAAGCATTATTTAAATTAAAAACAATGACACCTTATGCGGGGCTCGAGCAGTTATAGTGGGGTTAACATACGTCACAAACGAGATTTTGGGTCACAAATTGATCAAAAGTGATGTTCATAACATACGTATAGGTCGAACATTACAGACGGTTTTGGCGGAAAAACTTTGTGGTCTATTGGGTGGTTGCTATGTCGACGGCTTTATTTTGGATGATTTTAAACAGGTCGAAGAACAACTGGATGTACAAATAAAGATAATTTGCGCTGAAAATTTCAACACAATCATATACGAGGGTCCCGAAAAAACAAACAAAATTTATCTATACAAAAATGGGAATCACGTCGACGTAATCAACAGGTTAAAAGGGTTGTATGGTACTAATTATTATTGTAAAAAGTGCGATACACTTTATCAAAGCAAACACAAGTGCAAGAAAGCACCACTTTGCACGATTTGCAGACAACCTGAGCACGCCGTCCAAAACAAAATTCTGTGCAAGAACTGTAATCGCTATTGCTACAATGATGAATGTCTGGCAAACCATACAGAAGTTTGCAAAGAAGTATTTAAATGTGCAAAGTGCAATAAAGTATGTAAAAGAGCCAATGAGCATGTGTGCGGCTACTCGATGTGCAGGAATTGTAACACATTCGTAGAGATAGCTACACATCAGTGCTATATGATGAAAAAACCCGCCAAAGGAGGAATTTGCGAAGTACCGTGTGTATGTAATAGTCGTAGTAACAAAGTAAATAAGGGGTGTCAATACAATACTAAAGCAAAAACTGTTTGTAAAGAGCCATGTAAATGCAACGGCCTCTCTAAAACTCCCATAATTCGATGCACATATACAGAAAAATATTTATTTTTCGATTGTGAGGCCATGCAGGATACCGGAATACATGTGCCAAATCTTATAATAGTCCATGATTATGCTGGTAACAAATACGTTTTTACAAATAACGAAGAGTTCTGTAAATGGTTAATTTCTGAGAAACAAAGGGGTTATACAGCAGTAGCTCACAACGGGAAAAGTTACGACTCGTATTTTATTTTGAAATACTGTGTAGAAAACACGATAAAACCGTACACCATCTACAATGGGTCAAAACTGATGCTGCTAGAAGTACCTGCTATTAAATTAAAAATAATTGATAGTTCGAATTTCGTGAGCGGTCCTCTGGCAGAATTCCCCAAAACGTTTGGATTGGCAGAGTTGAAGAAGGGGTATTTTCCACATTTTTTTAATGTGCCTGAGAACCAGCAATATGTTGGGGCTTTACCAAACCCTAAATATTATGGTCCCAATACCATGAAAGAGAAGCAACGTACAGCTTTCCTCGAATGGTATGAGGACCATAAAAACGATGAGTTTGATTTTCAGAGGGAGCTACATACCTACTGCGATTCAGATGTAGATATTCTACGAAGAGGTTGTTTGGAATTTCGTAAAGAATTTTTGGGGATCGCTAACATAGACCCGTTCCAATATCTGACCATTGCTAGTGTTTGTATGGCTATATATAGGGCCAAATATCTGCAACCAAATACTATTGGGGTTGTAAAACAGGATCTTAAGGATACGTACAGTGAAGCATCCATAAAGTGGCTCAGTCAGTTTCCAGACGTACAACATGCCCTTAATGGAGGCGAAATTACGATCTGTGGTGCAAAAGCGGATGGCTATGATGCCTGTACAAATACTGTGTACCAGTACCACGGTTGTTTCTGGCATGGCCACCCCGAGTGTTTTGCACCCAACACTATTAATCATGTCAACAATGAGGCAATGAGCGACTTGTACGAACGAACACTGAGGAGAGCCGCACAAATAAAAGAAGCTGGTTACAAACTAGTAGAAATGTGGGAATGTGAATGGTTAAAATCAAAAGAATGTAAAAATGCACCGAGCCCTCAAATTTTTGAACCCTTAAAGCCTCGTGAAGCATTCTTTGGAGGACGAACAAACGCCATAAAACTAAATGTGACTGGTAAAAAGCTTAGATATATAGATATTGTATCGCTTTATCCGACGGTACAGTATTATGACCGCTACCCCATTGGCCACCCTGTTAAAATACATGCACCTGAATCATACAACCCCTCGTGGTTTGGCCTAGTACATTGTCAAATACTACCACCTACCAACTTATATCACCCAGTCCTACCTGTCAAAACTGACAAATTAATGTTTCCGTTGTGTAATCAATGCGCCTTGGAAGATTGCGAAAATTGTGATCATGATGACTCAGAACGCGCATTAAAAGGTACGTGGACGACTCTAGAGATCAATAAAGCCCTAGAAAAGGGGTATAAAATGTTGAAAGTGTACGAGGTGTGGAATTTTGAACAAACTTCGACGGATTTATTTAAGGGCTATGTCAAAGATTTTATGAAAATAAAATTAGAAACTAGTCCACATACATATGCCTCAAACGAAGAATACGCTCGGGTTGTAAAAGAACAAATGGGCATAGACTTAGACTTGGAGAAGATATCTCCAAATCTTGGTAAACGAGCAGTCGCTAAACTATGCTTGAATAGTCTATGGGGCAAGTTTGGGCAAAGAATGAATATGAAACAGACAGAGTATGTTGTGGACCTCAAAAGATGGTATGAGCTCTTGATGGATGATAAGATTAACATAACTAATGTGATATTTGTTAACGATCACATAGCCCAAGTCTCATATGATTACAAGGACGTATTTGTAGAAGACCCCACATCTACAAATATTTTTGTGGCTTTATTTACGACAAGTAACGCTCGTCTGAGACTGTACGATATGATTGATAGGCTAGGAGAGGCTGTAGCTTATTTCGACACAGACTCCGTTGTTTATATTGATGATGGCCTAAACACTGTCGAAACAGGTGAAATGTTGGGCGATTGGAGCGATGAGCTTGGGTCAGATGATTATATTGTAGAATGGCAGGCTACTGGTCCAAAAAGTTATTACTACAAAACAGTCGAGGGCAAAGAGGTGACTAAAATCAAAGGCTTTACTTTAAACTATGAAAACAGCCTAGTACTCAATGCCTCCGCTATGACTGATATCATACACGACCCCACCAAACAAATCAAGCTCACATATGACCAAATATGCCGCGATGTCCACACTAAAGACATTGTAACGAGAAAGAGGGTGTCAAAGACATTTAAGATGGATTATAAGAAGCGAAAGATTGTACATAATGATGAGTGTATGGATACATTGCCTCTAGGCCACAAGGCCTCTTAGATTGCTGTTAATAGTGTGTCACATGTCAAAATCTCTTCATTCACAGTTGAACACTCGTAGAGTACACACGTATCAAAATGTGGTCTGTAAATGTTATAAATCAGCGAAAAATTAAAAAAATTCAATGCTCATCAGTGCACTTTTCAACTGTGCTGTGAAAACTATGTAGGTGGCGATCTTAATCAAGATACTTTGAAAAATAAATTAGATTCTGCTCTTAACGATATAAAAAAGCAAATTGGCTACAAAAAGGGTGACAGAATCCGTATTGTGGCGTTAAATGACAATTTCAATCATCCTATTTCGACAGCCACTAGTGCAGATGTCAATATGACGAAGTTACTTGAACAAATTGAAAATGTAACCAGTTCCAATGTTTACATACAACTTAAAGATACGAAATTCGACATTCAAATCTTAAAAATGCCTCGCTAATTACTTTTTTATGTAAAATGATTTGTTTTGAAAATTATCATTCAATTTAAAAAACATCGACAATATTCAAAATTTCAGAATGTTATCTTATTTTCAATGTTAAAAAATGCTATCTTCCGTTTTTTAAAAAATATTTCAGAGCTACTGTACTTTTTTGCATAGGTTATATTTTGACAACATCCATGCTTTGTTTACGAAGAATATCTACATATTTAAGTGTAAAAACCTTTTAGCTTTAATCCCTGATAACCTTCCCAAGAGTCAGTACTATTTAGTCAGCGGTAGACTACCCAAAAGTAGTAACCGTTGAACTAAGTCTGACCAAACCTCTGTATAATAAAAATCTTAAAAGATGCTCAGATAAATCACCAAAAGATATCTGTTATGAGTCACTGGCTACTTAATGAACCGGTCTGGTTAACTCCGGAGCTATGTGTTTGTTAGCTGCCTGATACCCAAAAGATACTCTGCACAGATCACTAAAAGATATTTACTGGGCCTTACACTACTTATATGTGTTTTCTACATAAGCAAAGCATGGATGGGCCCAAATACCGTAGGCCTGTCTTATGTCTTTCTATGCTCTGTATATTAAGACATCTGGCGGGGAATCTTAACGAGGCCGTAAGCATCTCCAATACTTCAATATTCTTTGATATATCCGCGAATATGTCATATAATGTTGACGTATTGCCTCCTGGGTAGGCCATGGAAAGAGATGTAACACTTAAGTTTTATAAACAGCCTGTACAAGAACATTTTGGATAAACCTATATGTAAAATGTTCATTTTATCCACCCTGTATAATAATTTTTGTTATTTATCTATTATTTATAATCTCTTTATTCTTAATGTAAAAACAATTACTAAACATTTGGTATTTCTTTTAATTATTATGTAAAATAAATTGATACTATTAGAAGATCGACAATTCTCAAACAAACAACAGGAAATTGTTATCTAACCGTTGAAAACGATAAATTTATTATTTTGTCCGCATATTGTCCAAACTTATGACTTCTGATACTTAAACCGGAATTGCTTATAAATAAAAACAATAAAATTTTACACATTTTTTTATATTCTTTTCTTTAAAGCAGAAAATTTACAAACATTTGCTTACCCTTACTTAGCCAGCGTCTAACGTTGTCAATTGTTGTTGTTGTTGATTTCCAAATATTAATTACAGAGGGGCACTGATGCTTCATGTTCGGCTTCTCATCTAAAATTATAAGTTTACATAATTTGTACAATGCTTGTACTGTGTAATATTTTTCTAGGTAATCATGTAATCTTTATGTTACATTTAAGAATTTTTGATACACAAAATTGTTTATTCAACAAATACAAAGACTTTGTTGCGTATGTTCATTAGGCATTTGGTACATCTGCATATTGGGCATTTTGCAAAAAAAAACCTTCGTAGACATTTTATTTACATGCTTGTTAAAAGCCAGGCACATTTACGGTATTTGTTAAAAAACTAGGCATGCTTAACGCAAAATAACAATATCTTACCTTAGTATCTGTATACTTCGTCTATTCCTGTCGGTCTTTACGCCCTAAGTTTTAGCAATTTAGAACTTTTTGGGATTTTTAACCCTTTGGTATACTCTGTAAGCAAAAGTAAAACTGTTTTAATCTCTTAATTATTTTACCACGTTTTGAAATATTTTGCCGGTACAACCGCCATTTTGTACATGTGTATTAAATCTACATTTTTTACAAAATACATGCTAGCGCTTTTACCTTCCTTACGTTTTTGAATCGTTTTAGACACCAGTCATTGAATAATAATAATAGTTCTTATTACTTACCTCTGTTTTCTTCTGTTAATCCTTGTTCTTGGTAGGTCCTTACAGGCATATAAATGTATATTTACATATTGTTTCACAAAATTTTTACATTTTGCCACATTTTTCTGATTTTTTACACTATAATCCATAACACGCACATTTCTTTGAAAAATGTTATTTAAAATGAAACGATGAAGTCTTCGCTGTTGTTCTACACCTAGATAACAGTTTGCGGTTTTGGCGATATCGCAACCTGCTTGCAACTTTATCAATTTCACATGTTTTTCTGCTATTTGCATTTTAATAAAAATAATATTTTGCGGCTTTCTGCATCGGTGATATCTGTAATCTTTACTAATTTGTAAATACATTCGTAATTTTTCATATTTTAAATACTCGATTAAAAAATAGTTTCTCTTTATCGCACTTTGAGTTTGCGGATTTCTTTAACACACAAGTTTAAATAAAAATATATGTTTGCAATACCCATATCGACAACCTTGACATTACTATTCGCTTTTGCGTTATTCTCTGCGGTTTGTATTTACACTTTATATCGACACATTGCTTCGTATATCCCGTTCTAATCATGACAAATGACCGTTACACCTTTGATAAATACTTTTTTTATACCTATTGACGCCTACCAAATGACCGATTGGCCTAGTAGGCTGGGCGTCATGACGGGTCGCGGGCTAGCGTTCATGACGTCATCACGGGACGTGACCAGTGCGCGGACGGTGCTTGTGACGTCAGGGGTCAAAGGTCAAAGTGGACTTAAGTGCATCCTTTTCTACTGTACACACACCAGAACCTACAAACGAGACTGAAGCTACGTGGAATTTTAGCCCAGTGTCTTAACTGCGCGCAAGCTTGTTTAAGAAACATGAAACTCCAGAGTCACGGGCGACCCCATGTTGTGGTACTAGGGTTAAAAATCTATTTAAATCGCGCATACTGGGTAAATCATTTTCATGTTTAAAACATTCCCATTCCCTTCTGGTGGTAGCATCAAATTTAGAACACATAAATATTATTATACTATCTCAACTTTTTGTATCTAAGCCTAAACTATTTAATGACAGTATATGCTTAGTGACATTATCAAATAAATTTCTTAGTTCAACATCGAGTTTAAGACTCGTTATTAATACTAGGATGATCAAAAATTGCTTTTAGGTTGTTGTGAATAATAAGTTTTTTATTCTGATAACGCTCTGTTAACATCTGCCAAGCTATTTTATAATTTGTTGACGAAACCTCTATAGATTTTATTATTTGCTGAGGATCAATTTCAAGCGAAGATCTCAAGTAATAAAGTCTCTGTATATCTGTTAAAGATTCATTATTGTGAACCAATGCGAAAAATAATCTTTATTTTCGAGCCATGAGTCATAATGACCAATAAAACTAGGCAGTTTTATAGCGGGTAACTTAACCAATGCCTGAAAACTGTTATTATTAACCCCTAGATTTGAATCAATCTGAACTGATGCATTCTCAGTATTATTTTGTATTTTAAAATTATGGCAAAGTGTTTGCATATCACTAACAAGTTCAAAATACGAATTCTCAAAAGTATTAATTTTATTCATATTATCATTACTCTGCTTTATTTCATCAATTTTTTCTTGAATCTCATGAAACTCTTCATACATATGTGAAACCTTGCTTAACCTAAACTCTAGTTCTGTCATCAACTTTTTAGACACATCACATAATCCTTATCAATATTATCAAAATAATTCTTAAACCTTGTAAGTTTTCCTTTAACTACTCCTCTTTTTGATTTTAAACTCTTTAACTCTTGTTCAGCCATTGTTTCAATCTTCTCAAATCAACATTGGTTTCTTGGCACTGAATGTCGTAACCTTGCGTAACCTTTTCAAATTGACATCGGCTTCTGCACTGAATGTCGTAACTTTATATAAAGCCTTTCAAACTGACATCGGCATGGGCTGGCACTGAATGTCGTGTTTAACCTTACTTTTTACTTAATAATTTTCGCTGTTTACTTCAAATATTTATTCCATCCGTTTGAATTGGACCAAAACTAATTATGTATGAACTTCCGAGTGATTGCCGGTATAAGCAATCCCCCCCTTACTGACCAACGGCTTAGGGCGGATGAGTTGGGGAGTAGTAGGGCATTCTTTTGTTCTGGTGTTGAGAAATCGGCCCCGAAGGCGGATGAATCAACAAATAATGGTCAACGGCATAAGAATGCAGAAAGCAAAGGGGAACCACTGAATTAACGGCTCATAGAGCACCCCAGGAAAATCACCATAGAATTGACACTGCCATTGCAAACCGTCACTAATCATGGAAAGCGGAGGCCAAGATTCGGCAGGAGAGGAGAAACATATTTATACCACGAGGCCTCTGCGGTCATAAACATGCGAAAACCTCGTGAAGAAATCCTAAAAATTAAGAAATCTAATTTTAGAATGTGCACATGGAATGTTAGAAGTCTATTTACGACTGGGAAACTTGACAACGCAATTCAAGAAATGAAAATAATGAAAATAGACCTACTGGGAATCAGCGAAATGATATAGCCAGAGTCAGGATCATGTAAAAAGGACGGAAGTGTATTATATTATGCCGGTAACAGCACAGAAGATCCGCATTACAAAAATGGTGTAGGTATATTAGTAAAATCAGAACTGAGTAAATATGTGACCAATTTCGTACCAGTCTTGGATAGAATAATATTACCCCAAATGAGTACTCAACCATTAACTCATACACTAACATACTTCAAATCTATGCCCCGACTGCAGATATAAAATATAATGGTGAAGTCGAGAGGTTGTATGATCAGATCCAAAACATCTTACAGAAACTTAATAAACACGAAATTTTATATATTATAGGCGACTTGAATACAAAAATTGGGGAAAGTCGACGAGGTCAGACTGTAGGTCCTTATGGTCTAGGACAACCTAATGATCGAAGACAGAGATTGTATGAATTGTGTAAAGAAAACGATATAATCATTGCAAACACCTGGTATAAACTACCCAAGCGACGATTATACTTACACAGACAAAATAGACTATATACTTGTAAATGAACGTTTCCGAAATGCCGTCAAAAAAAGTCACTACATTTCCTGGAGCAGAATTGGATCTGATCATCAACCACTTGTAGCAGATATTAAACTAAGGTTACAACAAATTCAGCGACAAAAACTAAAAACCAATGTACTTCATTTTGACGATATAAACATAAAACATAAAATTACAAAATAAATTAACAATAGAATAAAAAACATCGGAAAACAACTAGAAGATCAAGAAGAACCATGGAGTGAATTTAAAAACCAAGTTAATGAAATCTCCACAAACAATGATTATAGAGAATACTTAATCAAGAATAATAAATGGATGACAGACGAGATCTTGAAATGAATGGAACAATGTCGACTGATAAAATCTAATGAAATAGAATATAGACACCTGCAGAGAAGAATAAAAAAGTAGATCAAAGTAGCCAAAGAAAAATGGATGATAGAAAGTTGCGACGAAATGGAGGATGTAATATCTAAAAACGACTTATTTAATATGCACAAAAAACTAAAAGAAATGAGTAACATATTAAAAAACCAGTTCCCTCTGTACTCGTTGACAATAATAACAAAATTATTGTAAATGAGCACGAAATAAGAAAAGAATGGCAGCTGTATATATCAGAGTTGTTTGAAGATGACAGGAATAATATTGCCGAATTCTACCAAAACTGTACTGACGGCCCAGAAATTATGAAATGATAGGTAAAACACGCTATAAATAATGCTAAAATTAGAAAACCTTGTGGTCCAGATGATACACCAACTGAGTTGCTGAAACTAATAAAGGATGATAACATAAAAGTAGTAGTAAGAATTTTTAATTCAATATATAACACCGGAGTGATTCCCACAGATGGCACACAAAACACAATCCGAGAAACTGCTCAGAATATCGATTAATTAGCCTAATGAGCCACACTCAATTTCCTAAGAACACTTCACAACAGAATTAGACGCAAATGCGAAGAAGATACCCAACTTGGTTTTGGAAATGCTATGGGAACCAGGGAGGCACCTTTTGTGCTTAACATCCTATTACAAAAATGCCGTGACCAAAGAAAAGATGTATTTGCATGTTTCGTGGTCTTCAAAAAGACATTCGATAAAGTACATCATGTAAAATAAATGCAAATACTGAAAAATATCGGAATAGATGACAAGGATATTCGTGTCATTAAAAATTTGTACTGGAATTAAACTTAATCTTAATTGGAGATAACTACATCGATGAAATCTCCATACAACGAGGAGTCAGACAAGGTTGCATTTTGTCGCCAACATTGTTCAATGTTTACTCGGACCAGTTATTTAAAAAGGCACTTGAGAGACAACCATATGTAATAAAAATCAACAAGGAACTACTTAATGTGATTAGATATGCAGACGATACAGAAATTCTGTCAGATAATATTGAAGGTCTCCAAATTCTGATTGATCGTAGTCTTTTATGAAAATAAAGTAATTTCTTTGGAATTATCATCTCAGTTTAGAACTAAGACAAAGAATGGTTAAGTGCTATGTTTGGTCCGTACTTCTGTATAGTGCAGAAGTGTAGACGCTAAAAGTATCGATCATGAACAAAATTGAAGCATTGGAAATGTGGGTTTATAGACGAATGCTAAAGATACCTTGGACAGCAAGATAACTAATGAAGAAGTACTAAGGAGCGTCAGCAAAGATAGAAAACTGCTATAGACTGTTAAACATCGAAAAATGTCTTATCACATATAGTAAGGGACATATAATAGTAAGGGGAAGTCGATATAAAATATTACAACGGATCCTTAAATACAAAATAGAGGGCCGTAGAGGTGTAGGAAGAAATAAGTTTCTTGGTTAAAAAACATTCGTGGATGGACAGAGATATCAAATGCGAGACCATTATTCCATATTGCAAAACATCGAGAAGCCTTCGCAATGGTGATCACCAACGTCGGATAATTCTGATATGGCACGCGAAGAAGAAGAAGATGAACTTCTGGCTAATTATTCTGGTGATTGACAATATACCTGATTTTATCCTTTAATATTAAAGTACATAAAACTTCAATTAAATAAGAAGAAGTGTTTACCATTTTATTGCTGCATGACAAGAGAGTGCTATTACAATGACAGCCGTTACATCAATCATAACAGGCTTGCCAACTCTTTCACTACACAAGTATCTAAATTTAACTAAATAAAAAATAATGTCTGGACAACCTCGTTATAAGAAAAAGAAGCATGATCACTTGCACTGAGGCCATCAAAGTGAGGAGCAGCATAATATTTTTTATTAGAATGTCTCCATCTTCTAGATGAAAGGCATTTGACCGTAACATGAGTTTTAGACAAGCAGTTTATACAACATTTATGCTGTTAAGCAAAGTAAAAATACAGCATTATCGGAACCGCAAAATAAGACACTCATTTCTGATAGAATTGGTCAGAAATGTAGAAGTTTGAGGAGATGAATGCCTTACGTTATTAGAATTATCGAAACTGAAAGATTTATCATTTTTGCTGACTTGTCTTTTATATGTCCCCAATGAAGTGCAACTCTGCAATGCGAACTTATAAACTTCCTCTTAAGTAAATACATTTTTTGAAGAAAAGTGTAATTCTCTTGTAGAGAAGCTCTATCTTCTCTTACTATCTCTAACTCTAAAAGTTGTCCCATTTAATTCTTTTTTAGCTTTCATTTTCATTTCAACATGTTCACACAAACATGGATGCAACAAATCAACTGAAATAGGAACTTTTCAAGAAATAGGTCAAGAATATGGTTTAGAACTCAATACAACCAAAACTAAATGCATGCTCATCAGCAGAACACAACAACCTCCGATGCAATTGACATTAAACAACCGAAAAATAGAACAAGTGGAGACATACACATACCTTGGAACCACAGTCAACACAAAATGGGACCAGTCAACAAAAATAAGATCACGAATTGAAAAAGCGCGAAACGCGTTCAACAATATGAAAAAGTGGTTCACAAGCAAAATCTCAATGGAACTAAAATGAAGACTGGTCAAGTGTTCCCGGTCTTGTTCTATGGGGCAGAGGCATGGACCACAACGGAAGTCACCCTGAAGAAACTAGAATACTTTTAGCTGTGGGGATATCGCCGTATTCTTCGGATATCCTGGACAGACCACAACACTAACGTGGAAGTAATGCAGAGAATAGGCAAAAGCAAAGAAATAATCTTCACCGTAAAGAAACGGAAGCTTGAGTACTTCGGACATGTCATGAGGCATACTAAGTACCGGCTGCTACAGTTAATAGTCCAAGGAAGAATCGACAGTAGGAGGGGACCGGGAAGAAGACGACACTCATGGATGCATATCCTGCGACAATGGTTCGGACTAACATCGACCGAACTGTTCATAGGTGCCGTAAACAAAGTCAGAATAGCCTTGTTAATAGCCAACGTCCGAAACGGATAGGGCAAAGGAAGAAGAAGGAACTTTTGTTTTACATCTTCTGCTATTAAGAAGTTGTGATGTGGAGTATCCCATACCTTTTAATGGATAATTTATTAATGCTGACTGAAGGTCTGCATGCTTTCTTTAATCTATGGTTTTCCTTAACATGTTTTTTGCAATTGCCTCTGCTAATCCATTTGAACGTGGATAATTAGGACTACGAAAGATTAAACTAAAGTTCCAATTTTTGCTAAACTTTCTAAATTTTTCACTATTATATGGTACGTTGTCAGTTATAAGAAAATCAGGTGATCAAAATCGTGCAAAAACTGTCTTAATTTCAGCAATTACTGAATCAGCACTTTTGTCTTTAATGGGTAATACCTCTAACCAGTTATAATATGAGTCAAATAAAACTACGTAACTTTTTCCAGCATATGTGATAATGTCGGACCCAACCCTCTCCCATGACCTTTTAGGAAGTGGATATGATAAAAGAGTTTGTTTTGGGTTTTTTCTAGCAAATTTTTCACAACTCTTACATGCCCTTATATATGATTCAATATCCATCGCCATACCAGGCCAATAATAAATTTGGCGTGCTAGTACTTTTGTTGTTTCTATACCTAAATGTCCCTCATGAAGTAATCCTGGAACTTCTTTTCTTAATGAAAAAGGAACAACTAATTTATTGTCTAGAAAAAGAAGGTCATTAGTTATAAATATATTGTTCTTTTATAAATATATAATCTTTTAGCGAAAGCCGCTATCGCTTTATTAAATTAAATGGCCAAATATATGGCCTAGGAGGACAAATTCTTTAAACTTCCCGTGCTCGAATCGGTACCAATAAAGTGTTATGATCATTTCGGCCTAGCCCAGCCTCATCAGACACTTTGGGCTGATACAAATTCAAAGTCGGAAAGTCCAACGAATGTCTCCCAAAACTTCACTACAACAGTAGTTAGCTACAAAGGCGCCACCTGCTTTGGCGGCCGTGAACGAAAACGATATGATAATATCGTTTTCTGTATCCTCTACGCTATGCGAAATGTGTAAAAGATATAATCTTTTAGCGAAAGCCGCTATCGCTTTATTAAATTAAATGGCCAAATATATGGCCTAGGAGGACAAATTCGTTAAACTTCCCGTGCTCGAATCGGTATCAATAAAGTGTTATGATCATTTCGGCCTAGCCCAGCCTCATCAGACACTTTGGGCTGATACAAATTCAAACTCGGAAAGTCCAACGAATGTCTCCCAAAACTTCACTACAACAGTAGTTAGCTACAAAGGCGCCACCTGCTTTGGCGGCCGTGAACGAAAACGATATGATAATATCGTTTTCTGTATCCTCTGCGCTATGCGAAATGTGTAAAAGATATAATCTTTTAGCGAAAGCCGCTATCGCTTTATTAAATTAAATGGCCAAATATATTGCCTAGGAGGACAAATTCGTTAAACTTCCCGTGCTCGAATTGGTATCAATAAAGTGTTATGATCATTTCGGCCTAGCCCAGCCTCATCAGACACTTTGGGCTGATACAAATTCAAACTCGGAATGTCCAACAAATGTCTCCCAAAACTTCACTACAACAGTAGTTAGCTACAAAGGCGCCACCTGCTTTGGCGGCCGTGAACGAAAACGATATGATAATATCGTTTTCTGTATCCTCTGCGCTATGCGAAATGTGTAAAAGATATAATCTTTTAGCGAAAGCCGCTATCGCTTTATTAAATTAAATGGCCAAATATATGGCCTAGGAGGACAAATTCGTTAAACTTTCCGTGCTCGAATCGGTATCAATAAAGTGTTATGATCATTTCGGCCTAGCCCAGCCTCATCAGACACTTTGGGCTGATACAAATTCAAACTCGGAAAGTCCAACGAATGTCTCCCAAAACTTCACTACAACAGTAGTTAGCTATAAAGGCGCCACCTGCTTTGGCGGCCATGAACGAAAACGATATGATAATATCGTTTTCTGTATCCTCTGCGCTATGCGAAATGTGTAAAAGATATAATCTTTTAGCGAAAGCCGCTATCGCTTTATTAAATTAAATGGCCAAATATATGGCCTAGGAGGACAAATTCGTTAAACTTCCCGTGCTCGAATCGGTATCAATAAAGTGTTATGATCATTTCGGCCTAGCCCAGCCTCATCAGACACTTTGGGCTGATACAAATTCAAACTCGGAAAGTCCAACGAATGTCTCCCAAAACTTCACTACAACAGTAGTTAGCTACAAAGGCGCCACCTGCTTTGGCGGCCGTGAACGAAAACGATATGATATCTGCATAGCGCAGAGGATACAGAAAACGATACTATCATATCGTTTTCGTTCACGGCCGCCAAAGCAGGTGGCGCCTTTGTAGCTAACTACTGTTGTAGTGAAGTTTTGGGAGACATTCGTTGGACTTTCCGAGTTTGAATTTGTATCAGCCTAAAGTGTCTGATAAGGCTGGGCTAGGCCGAAATGATCATAATACTTTATTGATACCGATTCGAGCACGGGAAGTTTAACGAATTTGTCCTCCTAGGCCATATGTTTGGCCATTTAATTTAATAAAGCGATAGCGGCTTTCGCTAAAAGATTATATCTTTTACACATTTCGCATGGCGCAGAGGATACAGAAAACGATATTATCATATCGTTTTCGTTCACGGCCGCCAAAGCAGGTGGCGCCTTTGTAGCTAACTACTGTTGTAGTGAAGTTTTGGGAGACATTCGTTGGACTTTCCGAGTTTGAATTTGTATCAGCCCAAAGTGTCTGATGAGGCTGGGCTAGGCCGAAATGATCATAACACTTTATTGATACCGATTCGAGCACGGGAAGTTTAACGAATTTGTCCTCCTAGGCCATATATTTCGCCATTTAATTTAATAAAGCGTAGAGTAGAGTAGAGTAAATTTTTATTTGCATAAATTTTTAAACATAATTGAGCAAATAACGTCACATTATTCATTACAGATTAAAAAAAAATATATATATATCTATTGACATTACACATTTAAAATATATTAACATTACAAATTAAATATGCTGATCAAGGAGAAGGATAGGCCAGGTACTCCGCCACAGTGTAGGGCTCAATGTCAACTAGGTGTTGAAAAACCTTTCTTTTAAAAGCTCTATAGTGCGTTTCCTGTTGAATGTCAGATGGTAGACTATTATAAAATTTAACACACGCATACACAGGACTTCTCTCTGTTATAGACAATCTGCGAAGTGGCAAATTCAAATTAAGGCTTCTTGTATTATATTCATGATTGGGAAGCAGGTGACAATACAAAGAAAAATTTTTAAAAAGGAACATAATACATTCAAATATATAGATGGCTGAGAAAGTGAGTATATTGAGTGATTTGAATCGGCTTCTACAGGATTCTCCTGCCTTCAATCCTAAGATCACACGGACTGCCTTTTTTGGACTATAAAGACAGTTGAGCTATCTACTGCAGCACACCAGAAGATTACCCCATATCGCATAATAGAATAAAAGTTTGCATAATATACTGATAGTAAAATCCCCTGGTCTAGATAGCTCTTTAACACCCTTAATGAGTAGCAGGCTCTATTCAGTTTTTTTGTCGTATTTTGTATTTGTTCCCCCCAATTCAGATTCTGGTCAATATGAATACCAAGAAATTTAACTGATCTAGTAGGTTCTGTGTTTTGTGATAGGAAATTAATTGTATCTGGAAACTGCTCTCGTGACTGGCTGGTTCTAAAGTAGACAAAAACTGTCTTATCAGTATTAAGCAACAACCGATTTCCACTGAACCACTGTTCAGCCTTGCTTAGAATTTGCTCTGCCACTGTGAGGAGTGTTTCTAAAGTTTTTTCCCAGAAAAGCACATTTGAGTCATCAGCGAAATTTACAAGGTTTGAGGAACTACTAACCACCGCATTTGGAAGGTCGTTTATGTAGACCAAAAAGAGGAAAGGCCCCAGGACACTCCCCTGTGGTATGCCTAATTTTAAATTGATAGGATCAGAGTAAACCTTACATCCCCTTTTCTCCAGGCATACCTTTTGCGACCTATCTGTGAGAAATGATTTTATCCAGTTTAATGCCGGTCCCTGTATTCCATAAAGATGTAATTTTTGTAGTAAAAGAACATGATCTAGGCTATCGAAAGCCTTAGATAGGTCCAAAAAAGCACCTAGTGTTTTCATCTTTGCCTCCAGTTTTTCTAAAATTTTTGATATAACATCATAGGTAGCTGTCTCAATAGATCTCCCTGCGAGAAAACCATGCTGTGAACTACTAAATAAGTTGTTTGTAGTGAAAAAGTTTTGTAATCTGAAATATATTGCTTTTTCGAATATTTTTGAGAATGATGGAAGAAGGCTTATTGGTCTATAGTTCTCCATCTTAGTAACATCACCTTTTTTATGTAGTGGCTTCACAATTGTCAGTTTTAAACTTTGAGGAAATTTACCTTGCCTGAAAGAAGCATTAACTATAAAAGAAAGAGGAAGAGAAATCTGTGATGAAACATATTTAATTAAGTTGGTTGATATTTCATCATAACCAGAGCTATGCTTGTTTTTTAAGTTATTTATTATGTGACTTATTTCTTTCTCTGAAACAGGAGTTAAAAACATGCAATGATTAGTTTGTTCGATATTAATTTGAAAATTTTTTACATGCTTTATTTTCTTTACAGCTTCTGGTGCTGCATTTGCCATAAATTGATTTATTTCGTTAGAAAGCACCTGAGGGTCACCCTCTAAACAGAAATTACCTTGATTTTTGAAATTACCCTTAATCTCTTTTACCAATTGCCAAGCCATTTTAGTTTTATTTTCGCTATTTTCAATTCGTTCTTTATAACAATTTTTTCGAGATTGAGTGAGTAAAGAATTGTATTTGCGTTTTTCTGTCCTGTAAATATCTTTATAATCAACATTATTGGTAGACAGTGTAAACAAAACATCAAGCCTAGATTTACAATGTTTTATATCATCATTTTTAAAGTACTTTTGTGATTTTTTTTTATTTGCTGAATTTATCTCTTTGAGTGGAAAACATTGTATAAAAATTTTCTGAACTATACTCATAAAAGCATCCCACTGATTATCTACATCTAATGTCTCAAAAACAGATACCCAGTCTACATTACCTAACATGAATTTAAAAAAATGTTTATTCTCCTTGCTAAATATTCGTTTTTTTATTATATTTGACTCAAATTCATTTAATTCAAATTTTACCTTTTGAGCAGTATGATCAGATGTATGAGGATTGAATACAAGAGAATCAAATATGTCAAGATTTGTAAAAATATTATCTATACAGGATTTTTTGTTAAGCGATAGTGTAACGATTTGTGAAAGCGATAGCGGCTTTCGCTAAAAGATTATATCTTTTACACATTTCGCATAGCGCAGAGGATACAGAAAACGATATTATCATATCGTTTTCGTTCACGGCCGCCAAAGCAGGTGGCGCCTTTGTAGCTAACTACTGTTGTAGTGAAGTTTTGGGAGACATTCGTTGGACTTTCCGAGTTTGAATTTGTATCAGCCCAAAGTGTCTGATGAGCCTGGGCTAGGCCGAAATGATCATAACACTTTATTGATACCGATTCGAGCACGGGAAGTTTAACGAATTTGTCCTCCTAGGCCATATATTTAGCCATTTAGATTTTTTGTTGTTTTTTAGAAATGCCCTTGATAGTGTGTCAGATGTGTACATGCTTTTTCCTGGTTTGTACGACACAACTAAATCATAATCTAATAATTTTAATCTCATTCTCAGGATTCTTGATGAAATCGACTGTAAATCTTTTTTAAAAATTGATTCCAGTGGTTTGTGATCACTGTGGACTTTTACACAAGCTCCATAGACAAAGTAGTGAAACCTCTTTACAGCAAATAAAATAGCTAAAGTTTCTTTTTATATTTGAGCATACTGCTGCTTAGTTTTTGAAAGGCTCGTTGACGCAAAGCCCACAGGTCTGCATTCTTGCAACAAACATGCCCCCAATCCATCTTTTGATGCATCTGTTTCAATTTCTGTTGGTTTCTTTGGGTCAAATACTGCCAAGATTGGCGAGTTAGTCAACAGATGCTTTAGTTGATCCAGTAGATCTTGATTCTCACTTGACCACTGCCAATCTACATCCAATCTTGTCAAGTTTCTTAACGGGGCAGATATTTTTGATAGTCTTGGTAAAGTAAGAACTTGGCTACATATTTTACCATTCCTACAAATCTTGCAACATATTGTTTGCACTCTGGTGTGGGCATGTCTAAGATTGCTTTGATATATTTATCACTTTTTTTCACACCATCCTTGGAAAATATCTGACCCATGTATTTAACATAACTTTGTTTGAACTGTACCTTAAACTTATTGAACTTTATGTTGTATTTGGTAGCACAGTCAAGAACCCTTTTTAATTTCCTGTCATGTTCTGCTTCTGAGGCACCAGTGACAATTAAATCATAATAGTAAAGGCCTACACCTTCAAGACCTCCAAATATTTCAAAATTCTTTTTCTGGAATACTTCTGGGGATGAGCACATACCGAAAGTCAGTCTATTAAATTGATACCTACCAAATGGTGTGCCGAAAGTCAATAAATCTGCACTTTCATCATCCAGCTCCACTTGTCAATAACTATCCTTCATGTCTAAAACCGTGAAGAACTGTCCTCTACCAAGTAAAGTTACAATTTCATCAACAGAAGGAATTTAAAAGTGTTCTCTTGATGGCCCCAGTAAGTTCTTTTGGATCAAGACATAGCCTTAAGTCACCATTTGGCTTTTCCACAATGACAAGTGGGTGAACCCACTTTGTTGGTTTATCTACCTTTGTTATGACTCCTTGCGCTCCAGCCTTTACATTCGAGTTTACTGACTTGACAAAATAGTGATACTCACTACCTTCACTCTCACTTCCTGAACTGTGCACATCACTTACACTAGCTTCTGTTACTTGATACACTTTCTTCTTCTGTTTTTTCATCGCCTTTCTTGGAATTTCTGGTTTCCTTCTCACATTGATCCCACTAGGTTTATGGTCTTCTCTACAAACTTTTGCAAAATGGTTGTGGCCTTGACACTTGGCACATGTTTTACCCCAAGCAGGACATCGATTGTCTCTCAAATGATTATATTCACATCTGGTACACACACGATCACATCTTTGTTCTCTTCGTTGAACTGCATTTATTAATGACTCATTTTGTAACATTTTACACTGGTTGTCCAATATCAAATCTTCATAATTCATATCCGAAATTGGACAGTATAATTTTATCACCCAGTAGACCGAATGAATCTATTTGTTATTAAATACACACACGTAGTTAATTAGGTTACATACACATTTGGTCAATTATAAATAATAATTTGGACATCAGTCAAAAGTACTGACAAAGTTAAACAATTTACATAAATTAAATACACATATCACGCTAGGTACGCGAAAAATATTGACCCAAATAGAATTTATATAAAACTAATATCTCTTGACTAGAGGAGCATTCAATCAATATTCACTCAACGAACATATAGTCTTCAACGATCAACTTCATCAGTCTCTACTCAAAGTAATCCCGGGTCTACACCCATAGTGTACGTCTCAACAATAAACTCTGCTACTATTATTTGGTGTTTCCATTACAACAGAACGAACATCTTCACTGAGCCAACGAAGGGAATTTGTTCATGGTCCTTCGAGCCGAACACTTAAACATATCCGAGACCAACTACGAAGTGGCCTGGAACATGCTAAAAGATAGGTATGAGAACCCAAGGATGATATTGTTTAAATTAATAGACAGGATGCTACTAGCGCAGGAAGTAAAGGAATCTTCTGCTAGAGCATTGAAATCACTACATGACACCTTCCACGAAAGTCTGGAAGCCATAGGAGGGTTAGGAACAGACACGGAAGCGTGGAGCCCATTGATAGCCCGAATTATCATAACGAAATGGGACAATGAAACTAGGAGGCTGTACGAAAACCACATTGGAGACAGTAGAGAGATACCGACGTACAAATCGACACAAACATTCCTACAGCGAAGATTTCAGACACTGGAACTGCTGGAGTCAGAAAAAAGACAAGAGAAGCAAGGAGGATCTCTTAGGAAACCAAGAACACATTGCGTGATATGCAACGGAGATCACGGAGTACCGAACTGCAGAGAATTTCAGGAACTCAATGTAAGAGACCGGAACAGGATGATAAAAGAAAAAGGATTGTGTACAAACTGCCTAGCACATAAAAAAGAAAAACAATGTTATTCACAATATAGGTGCAGACACTGTGGCGGAGACCACCACCATATGTTGCATTATGAAAAAGGAAACACAAGCAACAAAAGAAACTCCAATGAAACGAAACGAGAACAAACACAAGAAAGAAATGGAAGAGATTCAAACAATAGAAGAAACGGGTACCAAGCTGATAGGTACAGAGGAGGAAATAATAATCCATACAACGCCAGAGAACAAAATAACGGAAGGCGAGAAAATACACAAGATACCAATGGGCCTAGGAATAGCAACGACCAGCAAAGAGGGCAGAATTCAGTAAACTGTGCAAGCCATAAGGAAGGTGAAGCATTACTAGCGACAGCTGTGGTACGCATAAGAGATGCGAAAGGAGATTCACACATAATGAGAGCACTAATCGACCAAGGGTCACAATGCGCATTTATAACGGAACAAGCTGCGACGACGCTAGGAACAACAAGGAAGCCCATACAGGCGACCATATTCGGCATAGGCTCGTCAGGAGAAAAAACAGCCAACTGGAGTATGAAACTTTTAATCGAAACTCATTACGAAAGTGACTTCGAGATGGAAATAGAAGCACTAGTACTACCGAAGATAACAAGGAATTTACCGGAAAAGGATATAATTCTACCGGACTATAACGAGAAAAATGCAATACTGGCAGATCCAAGATATTACAAGGTAGGGAAGATAGACTTACTACTAGGAGTAAAAGAATACAGTTACATATTGACAGAAGGGATGCACAGAATAAGTAATGGACTCCTGAGTCAAAACACCAAACTAGGATGGATAGTTTCGGGAATAGCACGAGAAAGGGAGAATATAAAAGCAGAAGTAAGCTGTATGATATCAAGACAAGAAATGGACGTACAAATAAAGAACTTCTGGGAATTAGAAGAAGTAAATCAGGATACAAGTTTCTCAGTGGAAGAACAAGAATGTGAAGAACTGTATCGACAGACTGTAAAAAGGAATGAAGAAGGGAGATACGAAGTAAAAATTCCGTTTAGGGAAGACGTCGCAAAGTTAGGAGAATCTAAACAGCAAGCATTCGCCAGATTGATGCAACTAGAAAGGAAGTTTGCAAAAGACAAACAGTTAGAAGCGAATTACAGACAATTCATGGAAGATTATGAAAACCAAGGTCATATGGTAATAGCAGAAAACCAGGGAGATGGGTACTACTTACCTCATCATCCAGTGAGAAAAGAGGACAGTACTACAACGAAAATAAGAGCCGTGTTTGACGCATCAAGCAAAAGCTCATCGGCAGTAAGCCTGAATGATATTATGCACACAGGGCCGAAATTACAACAAGACTTGACAAATATACTATTACGATGGAGATCCAATAAGGTAGCATACTCAGCGGATCTGGAAAAAATGTTTAGACAAATCAGAATGGCAGAAGAAGACCAAAAATATCAAAAAATTTTGTGGAGAAAGGACACAAAGGACCACATACAAGAGTATAACTTAACGACGGTGACATACGGCACGGCCGCAGCACCCTTTTTAGCGTTAAGAACAATACAACAATTACAAGAAGACGAAGGAGCGAGGTTCCCGTTGGCATCGAAAATTGTAAAAGAAAACATGTATGTAGACGATATACTAGGAGGAGCTGAGACAGTGCAGGAAGCAGAAACAGCCCAAAAGGAATTAATACAACTGTTCAGAAAAGGAGGTTTCACTCTTAGAAAATGGTTGAGCAACGAAGAAAAAATAATGGAGAACGTACCGGAGGATATGAGGAACGTAGACTCGAAGGCATTCAAACAAGAAGAAGTACGGAAAACGTTAGGAATACACTGGTCACCTAAAGAGGATATAATCACATTCAAAATAGGGATAACGACGGCAAAGAAAATAACGAAAAGACACGTACTGTCAGAAGTAGCAAAACTATACGACCCACTGGGATGGATAGCACCTGTAGTAATTCAGGCGAAAATGTTCATACAGGAATTATGGGAGCAAAAGACCAGTTGGGATAAAGAATTAACTAGCAACCAACAAAGCAGGTGGAATACATACCAGGCGCAATTAGTAAATCTGGAGAAAATAACATTGCCCAGGTGGAACAACTTAAGCAAGATAAACAGAGTAGAACTGCATGGATTTGCAGATGCGTCTATGAAAGGATATGGAGCGGTAATCTACTCAAGGGTATTAGGCCCAGAAATTAAAACGAATCTAATGATAGCAAAATCGAAAGTCGCACCATTGAAAGGGAAAACGACGTTACCGAGGCTCGAGCTGTGTGCCGCGGTACTACTAGCAAATTTAATGAAGAAAACCCTACAAGCATTGAACAGGGAAAACATTGAGGTATATGCATGGTCGGACTCAACGATAACCCTGGCTTGGATAAGGGGATCATCAAAAAGGTGGAAAATGTTCGTCGCCAACAGAGTAGAGGAAATAAGACGCGTTATAGGACCGAAAAATTGGCATAAGGTAGATACAAAGGAAAATCCAGCGGACATCCTCTCACGTGGAAGTACCGCATCAGAATTATTAGAAGCAGAGCTATGGTGGAAGGGACCAACTTGGCTGAATAGTAACAAAACTTTAACTCAGGAATCAGAAGAAATACCAGAGACAAATGAGGAGGAAGTCAAAACGAAAATAACGGTGCACACGACAACGATAAAGGAGGACATATGCGAGAGATTCTCAAATTTAGAAAGAATGAGAAGAGTACTTTCATATTGTAGGAGATTTGCAGACAAATGCAGAAAAAAGAAGGACAATGGACAAAGTCAGCTTACAGTCCAAGAATTAGAGGAAACGTTATTAAAGGTGATAAAGCACACACAGCACGCCTACTTCAAACAAGAAATAAATAAGCTGGAGAAGAAACAGCAATTAGACAAGAAAAATAAATTAGCGTCATTGGTACCATTCCTGGATAGACAAGGAATTCTAAGAGTCACCGGAAGACTGAGACACACGAATCTAAAGTACGGAGAAAAACATCTGATAATTTTGCCAAAGGATAGTGCATTAACAAAGTTACTTATAACAGATAGTCACGCAAGAAATCTACATAGCGGATTACAACAAACACTACAGTACATAAAAAGGAAATACTGGATAATCAACGGCAGAAGAACCGTGAAAGATCATCTAGCAAAATGTTTAAGGTGCAGGAGGTATAAAAGCCAAGCAGCACAACAATTAATGGGAGATCTACCGAAAGACAGAGTGAACCCGAGTCATCCCTTTACTAACACAGGGATAGATTATGCCGGGCCAATAAAAATAAGTACCACGAGAGGCAGAGGACAGAGGAGCTATAAGGGCTACATCTCAGTATTTGTGTGTCTGTCAACGAAGGCAGTATACCTTGAGGTAGTAAGCGATATGTCTACGGATGCTTTCATCGCAGCGTTCAAGAGATTTACGGCACGCAGAGGACAGTGCAACAACGTATACAGCGATAACGGAACCACATTCGTAGGAACAGCAAATTTGTTGAAAAAAGAAAATCAAAAAATAGATGACGAGATAAAACAAGGATTACTGGCACTAGGTACTCAGTGGCATGTCATACCTGCATATGCACCACATTTCGGAGGATTATGGGAGAGCGCAGTGCGAATAATGAAATATCACTTGAAAAGAATCATCGGGGAAACAGTTCTAACATATGAAGAATTGAGTACGGTGCTGGCACAAATAGAAGCATGTATGAACTCGAGACCATTATGTGGGTCATCAGAAGACCCTGAAGGGAAAATAGCCCTGACACCAGCTCACTTCCTTATAGGGAGAGAAATTATATCACCAAATCGGGAAGAAGAGCTTACGACTTATTTGAAGATGCCGACGAGGTGGAGATTAGTGGAAAAAATAAAAAGAGACTTCTGGAAAATTTGGAAACAGGAATACCTGCACCAATTACAACAGAGAAATAGATGGCATAAGGCGCACCCTAACATAAAAGAAGAAGAAATAGTTATAATTAAAGAAGAGGATACACCTCCAGGCAGATGGCCATTAGCGAGGGTAACAGAAACACACCCTGGAGCGGAGGGACTAACCAGAGTAGTAACAGTGAGAAAGGCAAACGGGAAACTGACTAAAAGACCCATACATAAGCTAATACGACTGGAAGAAGAGAAACAGGAAAAGCCGAAAAAGGCAGCAGCACTAAGATGGAAGAAAATACTAGTAGCTATAATGTTTTTAACGATGTTAAAACCCATAAAGGCAGAACCGTATAAAATATATAATCCGGTACCAGGATTTTTCACAGAAGACCTTGGAGAGGTCGTCATAGACCGGGGAACATTTCGAATAAAGGTGTTACTCGAAAAAGGAAGAATTCGAACAGAGCACCAACTAATAGGAAATATGATACAAGGCGTACGAGAACTGTGTCATGAGATAAAAATCGTGAATTGTAAGGATATAATAGAGAAGTTAGAGGAAGGACAAAGAAAGGCGGAGTCAGTAAGCGAGGGGTTGACAATAGAAATAAAAGGAAGGGAAAGAAGAGGAATATTAGGAACAATATTAACCTCAGTATTTGGAGTCAATGACGAAGCCTACAGTAACATTGAAGCATTAGATAATAACCAAAAGGAGCTAATAAAGGGATCACAGCACCAGGCGAAGATAATGTTAGAAACAATAACATCAATCAATCACACAGAGAACAGGATAAACGAGCAAATGAACAAGTTTAACAAAGCACTAATCACAGGTCTACAAGAAATATCTAAAGGACTTAACGAAGTAGAAGACAAAGCACAAAAACTAGAAACCGAATATAGCACGTTACGAATACAAACGATAGCATTACAAGTTATGGACTTCATAAACGAATATACTCAATTTTACGAGGGAATATTAAACCTTCACTATAACCACGGACACTTCATTGATATAGTGAAACCGGGTGAAATAACCAAATTAATAGGGAAAGCAGGGCAGATACTGCCTCAAGGGGTCGAAATACGACGACAACCCATTATAGAAACAGAAGTCAGTCATGACGACAGATATATAACAGTCATCGGCTACTTCATAGTGACAGGGAAAAATAAGTACAGCATGCTCAAAGTCACGGCCATACCACTTAACGTTGAGGGGTCGGTGTTGCGCACATTTGTCGCCCCAAGGAATCTACTGGTCGTAGATTATAACACACTGCACTACTTCGAATTGACCACGGAAGATAGAGAAAGGTGCTTACTGTTGACAAAGGCGCAGATAGCGTGCTCACCAACGGCTATAAGAAACATGGATACCCAACCAAAGTGCATACTAGAAGAAATTTATGAGCGATCTAAGAATAGCACATGTCCAGTGGTAGCCAGGACAATACAGACAGCTCAATGGAGTAAGATGGGTACTCCCAACCTCTGGCTAGTTATCACGCCAGTCACGATACACATATCCATTATTTGCGATGGAAATCGGAGCGAAAGAGTACTGGAACAAGTCACATTCCTGAAGCTTTCACCCAAATGTATCGCCCAAACGAAAAATATTACATTACTCCCCACTAGCAGTGGGGTGGACAGAGCAGTGACGAGTTACCTGAAGTCGCCAATCACTCCCGTGGCCCAACTGGTGGCGAGGACACCCCGCAAGTTTAACACGCCTCTAAACACCTACCTTGACATACCAGGAGGAGAGCTACGTCATGTGTTACTTGAGGAGGAGAGTCTGGAACAAGAAATGACGCATACGCAGTGGCGATCGATTCACGAATCTAATTGGCATTATTTTGTGGCCACCGGGATCATTACTATAATGGTAATAATTGGGATACTCACGTTATGGAAGTACCGTCCTGTTGCACGACTATGTCGTTCAGGGAATCCACAAACTCAGACTAACGAACAGGAAGTACCTGTATTAGTTAGTAATCGGCACAACAATGTACGGTCGACTTCCCAAGTTGACATCCCACTTTCCACATTTTCATCCAATTGCCCTAATTTTAATCTAGAGATAGAGTCGGACATTGATAGCTAGGGTACGGTTGGAAGATTATTGATTATTCTTAAACTATTTATAATTTATCATGTTTGAATTTTACTATGTTATGTAATACTTATATGTAAACTTTGAGTATTGACACTTGGGCCAGATTGCCCGATTCCGCAGTATGTCCAATATCAAATCTTCATAATTCATATCCGAAATTGGACAGTATAATTTTATCACCCAGTAGACCGAATGAATCTATTTGTTATTAAATACACACACGTAGTTAATTAGGTTACATACACATTTGGTCAATTATAAATAATAATTTGGACATCAGTCAAAAGTACTGACAAAGTTAAACAATTTACATAAATTAAATACACATATCACGCTAGGTACGCGAAAAATATTGACCCAAATAGAATTTATATAAAACTAATATCTCTTGACTAGAGGAGCATTCAATCAATATTCACTCAACGAACATATAGTCTTCAACGATCAACTTCATCAGTCTCTACTCAAAGTAATCCCGGGTCTACACCCATAGTGTACGTCTCAACAATAAACTCTGCTACTATTATTTGGTGTTTCCATTACAACAGAACGAACATCTTCACTGAGCCAACGAAGGGAATTTGTTCACTGGTCTTTACTTATTTCTATCGCTCGACATATGTCAACTGCTTTCATTACCGTTAACTCTGATTCTCTGAGCAGTTTTTCTTTATGTTGCTTTGTTGTGTATGCTCATTACTATTCTGTCTCTGATCATCTGTTCTTGTTGGCTATACTCTGTTGTTTTAATGGCTTGCCGTATTTCTGTAACAAACGAGTCAAATGGTTGCCCTTCTTGCTGGCTAATACTATTAAACTTGAATCTTTCATAAATGACCTTTTTGTTTGGTGAACAATACACTTCAAACTTCTTTTTTACGCAAGTTACTGTTCTGTCTTCATTTTCGTCAAATGTGAAGGTGTTGTACAGCTCTAATGCCTCGTCACTCACCAGACTTAAGAAAACTGCCAGCTTTTTACTTTCTGGTTTGGAGGTTAGGTCCGTAGCTATCATAAATAGATCAAACGTTTGGCTAAATTTGCACCAGTTTTCAGATATATTCCCATCTAATACTAGAGATTCAGGTGGCTTAAACGTGGATTCCATGATGATACCAAAAAATGATACTCACATGTTACAAGGTTACAGTTAAGTACCTATCCAGACAAGAAATGGTTTCATCACGTTAAGATTATCACACCTGACACCATGTATAAGCCTGATGGAAGGTGTAATAAATAAAACAAATACTAGATTAAGTAATTGTATAAGCAACAAGTATATTAACTTCACATGCCAGTAACCTAACCTAACAACTGTGTCTAACCTAATAATCTGTCCTGTCACCTCCTGTCATGTCATCTTGTTACCAACATGAATAATATGATTGTCACTTAACTGGGTATCATACAATAGGTGGATCAAAGGACACATTTTAAGTTCCACTAGCAGTAATGTTCAATGCAGAACGATGTTTTAAATAAAGAGAAGCTATTTTATTAACACTATTAGCGAATCTTATTAATTATTTTGTAGTTATCAAAATCTACGTCTTCCTCAACAGCAATTAAAATAATTAACAAGTATGTTGGTTATTAAAACTAGTATTGATAGAAACCCTGCTGCAATTAATTCTGCATTCTGCATTAACCCTGCTGCATTCAATGCACGTAGCCTAGTGGCTCTATTTCAATTTGTGGACGCCATTATGGATTATGTAAGGAAATATTTGTATAACACAGAAACCTTTAAAAAATGATCTCAATAAGTTCAATATGTCTGTATAATACTTTTCTTAAGAAACTTAATAAGTATCAGTAAGTGTCAATATTTATTATATTTGAGTATTTATAATCGAGAAAAAAAAAATAAAAAACACTCCGAGCATTATTTAAACAAAAAAAAAAACAATATAATTATTCACTTGTTACTGGAAATACACGCATAACATATTTTTAAAACCAAACGGTTCAATACATATTACGTTTTAAAATTGTTTACATTATTAAATATAAAAATAAATAATAATCCAAGGAATCTTGTAACGATGTTCTGATCGTTTAACAGTTCGAACCGCGGGAGTGAGATATTTGCGCATCCACTTCTACAACGAGACGACGAAGTGGGATTCGTAGCGGCTATTTAAGGCGTGTGAGTAGCGGAATTAGACAGTCTTGTAGCTAGCGCTCTAGGCTCCCTGACTCGCCGGTGTAGTGAACCTGCGAGCGAATCCGGACAGAGAGATTTCCGTATTGAGGATCGTAGTCTGTCCTTAACCAAGCGGAACCCAATGGTATTGTGTATTGAACATTGCCGTGGTTCTGCACAGCCGGATATTTTATTTGGGAGTGCGTTCAGAGCTCCCGCTGAATTGAAGCGAAAGCGAGCATAAGTCTGCGTGTGATCGACTTCACCCATTTCATTTCTTTATTAGTAATAATTAGTTTCTTTTCTTTTATAGACGTTCGCCAGGGAGTTTATTCATCGCGGGACCCAGACGGGGACGTAGAATTCACTTCATTTTTATTTATTGTATGTAAGCCGTAGAATTCATTTTATTTTATTTATTGTATATATGCTAAATTAATATATTTATTTTTTTATTTCAACCTGTGTTTTACTGAGTCTGTCGCCCCGAAAGAGCTACCCATCGCAATATATTGAAACATTTAATAATATTCACAATATATATATACTTATAAACCACCCCATGTTCAAAAAATTATATGATTATCTGTTAGAAATTTGCGACCGCTTGTAATGCCATAATATTAAAATATGTCAACTATTATTTATGATAAAAAGGGACTAAATGCCATATATTCCTGAGGTATACGGACTCTAATGACTTTAGACGAGATTTGAACGACCATGGAACAAATTATTGTTTAATAATTTTAGAATGAGAATAATCAGTTCTCCAAGTGTACAATGTTTTATAATTTTTTTTATAATATATATTTTTTACAATGAGTGCTGGTATTATTTTTTATGTCTAAATAGGTTGTAAGTAAAATTTATTAATGAAATTTAATATTGTGTGTGTATTTACATCAAATAACGGTACGTATGATGTTCACCTGTGCTCCTTCTTCCAGTGCACTGTGTTATATGCAGCGTATGTTTAAACTGGGTAGTGGATTTTCACAAAACTGAAGTGTTTCTCGCGTTGGTTTGTATTGTACAACACTAAATACTTGCGCGCTGAATAAGCTTGGTCCCCTTAATGAGGGGAGATGACTACAGGACCTTATTAGTTTACGTATGTAAAACATACACACACGTAACTAAAAGAATAAAAATATAAAATAAAAATAATAAAAGAATACTTAATACAAAAATAAAAATATGTGTTCAGGGACGTAACATATACAGGGTATGGCACATAAACGGCCAACTAGAAATATCTCGAGAACTAAAGGTAAATGAATCATGAAAATTAGAACGCAGGGGTTTTGAAGAGTGACCTATTTAATGAAAATATTTTCATTTATTTGTTACTTCCGGCGATACCGGAAGTTACTTATAAAACATACACACACGTAACTAATAGAATAAAAATATAAAATAAAAATAATAAAAGAATACTTAATACAAAAATAAAAATATGTGTTCAGGGACGTAACATATACAGGGTATGGCACATAAACGGCCAACTAGAAATATCTCGAGAACTAAAGGTAAATGAATCATGAAAATTAGAACGCAGGGGTTTTGAAGAGTGACCTATTTAATGAAAATATTTTCATTTATTTGTTACTTCCGGCGATACCGGAAGTTACTTATAAAACATACACACACGTAACTAATAGAATAAAAATATAAAATAAAAATAATAAAAGAATACTTAATACAAAAATAAAAATATGTGTTCAGGGACGTAACATATACAGGGTATGGCACATAAACGGCCAACTAGAAATATCTCGAGAACTAAAGGTAAATGAATCATGAAAATTAGAACGCAGGGGTTTTGAAGAGTGACCTATTTAATGAAAATATTTTCATTTATTTGTTACTTCCGGCGATACCGGAAGTTACTTATAACTTTTTTTAATAATACACCCTGTATATTTTTAATTTTAGAGATATTCTTGTTATTCTGAACATTTTTTGTTGATAGTTCCCTATAGCTATTATAAATCGTTTTTAAGTTATAATTGTTTTTATCAAAATTACACTTTTCTACCATGTATATAAAGTTCAATATCCTCTAATATAATTTGTTTAAAAGTTTAAATTTCTTAGGAACTTATTAACCACATACAGCATTATCGTTTAGATTGTCAAGTTGGCTTTTTCATTATACAGGGTGCTGTCAAAACTGCCATAAAATCGGCATCCTAAATTTTTGCCTAATTTCTTTTTTTCAAATGGGACACCCTGTATGTGATTTATTTTTTTAGAAAAATATATTTTTTACTATAGATCTGTATTAGTACTCCCCATACCTATCTCTTGGAGTTTTTCAAGAAACTTTATACATTTTTGTCACAAAAAATTTATTTATCAAATAGCTTGGAATATTCTGAAAAAAATATCAGTTATTGCTAATGTTTAATAGTAACCTTGTTGAATGCTATTGGGTGACAATTATAATAATAATTTGACTAATTTTCTTGACAAAATAGTAATGGCTCATTTAGGATATACAAATAAGGATTTTTTAAATTTAATTATAATTTACAGTGAGTGGAACAGAATAGTATCCAGAACTTGTCGTGTTTTTGCTGAGAGATATCCTGAGAAACCTCGACCAAATCGTAAAACTGTAAAACGTTTGTTGAACAACTATTTCCCATTTGGTCAGTTTATAAGTTTATAAGTAAATGGACCCACGTCGATAATAAAGAGTTACAAATAGATATCTTGGGATATCTTGCTGCTAATCCAAATTCATCCTTACGGTAATCTCAGCAATTTTTACAGGTATCGACTCTAACAATGATGTAAAAAATATCATCGGATCCTTTATTCGTATAGACTAGCTGAATATTTACATCCTAAAGATTATGTAAGACGTGTAGAATTTTGTAAATGGGTTTTAATGAAATGCCAAAATCAAGATTATACAAAAAATTATTTGGTGTGATGAATCGAACTTTACAAAAAATGGTATATTTAACCGCCATAACAGTCATTTTTCCAGTGACGAAAATCCTCAGCTCACGTGGGAAAGAAAATTTCAAGCATTCTTTTCGTTTAATGTTTTTTGTGAAAATTATGAAAATATGAAAATTTAAACGAAGAGCCTTACTGCAACATTTTACAGCAAGTAACTGTACCAGACCTGCACGCTTTATATAATAATAAGGCTAACAAAGCTTGGTATTAACAAGATAGAGCACCGGCTCACAATATTCGAGGAGTCGGCACATTACTTGATGAAATATTATTAGCGATAGACGGATAGCTAATAAAGGTCCGTTTCTCAGGTCACCAAGATCCCGTTGTCACCGTTAGATTACTATATTTGGGTATATGTTTAAAATGAAGTATTCTCTGAACCTGTCACTACTGAGGAAGCTATAATAAATAAAGTCCTTCAAGTTCTTAACGAAATAGATCTTCTTCAAGTGACATCTCCGCGGCGGAGGTCGGCAATCATCACAGCTATTCGGACTTTTAATACGGCTGCTCTGAAAAGCTCATTTGATGTACATCTGTACCACTTTCTCAAGTTGCGCAGCCATGACATTATACGCCTCCGTATGCTTCTCATTCCTTGGATCTTTCCCTGCATAATCAGTTGGAGCAAGATGTATTTCTCTCCACGTGTAATATGTCCGAGATATTCCAATTTCCTTGTTTTAATTATATTTAAAATTTTTATTTCTTTATTCATCCTTCTCAGAACCTCTTTGTTTGTGACGTGCTATGTCCAAGATATTTTCAGAATTCTTCTATACACCCACAGCTCGAATGATTCCAGTTTTTTCATTGATGTCGCATTCAAGGTCCAAGATTCCATTCCATAAAATAAAGTCGAAAAAACATAGCACCTCGCCAACCTAACTCTTAGTTCCAATTTTATATCCCTTGTACATAGCACTCTTCTCATGTTGTTGAAATTTGCTCTAGCCTTTTCTATTCTGATTTTGATCTCCTGAATGTAATAATTTGTGGAGTTAATCATTGTTCCCAGATATGCATATTTATCCACTTGTTCGTCTTCTTGACATTCATTGTTAAACCATACTCTTTTCCATACTCCGCTATTCTGGTCACCAGTCTCTAAAGATCTTCAATATTTTCGTCTAAGATCACAGTCTCGTCTGCATATCTAATGTTGTTAATGGGAACTCCATTTACCTTTATTCCAGCTGTTTTACCCTCAAGAGCGTTTTTCAGGATCTCTTCGGAGTAGGCATTAAAAAGAATTGGCGACAATACACATTCCTGTCTCACTCCACATCTAATTTTAATTTGATCTGACAGCTGTTCGTTAACACGTACTTTTGCTCACTGTTTATAAGGTATGTGCAGGTAATATGGCCACCTTAAGAACTTTTGTCCGTATTTGTGGCCAAATATAATTTTTTTAAAATGTAACTGTTATTACAGTTACATGGGTTATCTAAATATATATTTATTGTATAATTTTTCAAAAATTGATAAAAATATGATATTTATGACTAATTAAAAAAATACTGCTATTGGCCATATTACCAACATGGTGTCGCTAATATGGCCACTCTACAGAAAGTAAATTTTTATATCTAATTATGAAGCTTAACACAAAATAGAATAAAATAGTTTCAGATTTTTTAACAGTTTTATTACATGTTAAGCATATACAGTACAGAAACTTAATATTGTCTTATTTTTCACAATCAGGGCATAAGAACGTATCAATTTTATCTTTAGCTGTGAGACCCATGCACTCTTCGTGGATATAAGTGCTACATACGCTACACAGTCTCATATCTACCATCCTGTCTTCCTTGCATTATTTGCAGAACCAAGATTCTTGTTTTTTTGTTCCCATTTTATTAGCAAGCAAGGTCTTAAATTTGTTTTTTGGATTGGGTAATTTTCATAGCATTGACGAGACTCTTTTACCATCTGTAGTATGCGTATTGGCTTCAATATTTTCTGAATCACTTTTTCCAATACATCTACCGAATAAATCTTTAGTAACAACTTGGGCTCGACTGTTGATAGCTGGTTTTCTAGGCTTTTTGTTATCGTTCTTTATTGCTGCATTTTCAGGTGTTTCGAGCATAATTGTGAATGAAGTATTTTGGATGTTTGAGAAATCACTGTAATCGTCTTCTGAATCAATAACTTCATCACTGCTAGAATCATGCAAACTAAAGGATAAGTCAGAGTTGCTACTATCAGTGTCTAGAAATGGTTTTTCCGGGCGATTCTTCTTTTGAAAATCCGAAGTAGAGGGACGACAAGAGTTACTACTATCAGTGACCAGACATACTTCTTTTGAGTTATTTTTCGGTTGTAATCCCAAAGTAGAATGACAACGGTAATATTTTTGTTGAATGCCTGAAGTTGATGGCATGGATAAATCATCTGCTTTATTACAAGCGTTAGTTTCTGATAATGTGACATTCTCTTTATCTTCCTGATGTTGGTATGTGATAGTACTAGGGGCAAACGCTATCTCTGGGATAGCTTATGGGTTGAATGGATAAATTCCCGTTGAAGAAAACCCCGATTTTATATTAGATGGTGTCATTGTTTTGTCCCAAACTGTAGAAAAAATTGCCCCAAATCTCTGTTTGGTAATAACACGATCGCTATGAATAGAATAATATTTCATAACTTCATCATCCCAGTAATATTCAAAGGCTCTAAATACAGCTTTGTCCATTGGTTGGAGCTCGTGAGTAGTATTACTAGGTAAACAGTATAGAGTAATTTCGTATCTTTCGGCAGTTTCTACAATAGTGTGATCCAAATGATATCTTGCACCATCAAATATGATAATACATGGACCAGCAACCTTAAATTTTGAAAAGTGTTGAAGCCAAACTGAAAACGTTTCAATATTCATGCTACCTTTTGCAGTCATTTGAACAACAGCACCTGGAGGTAGTGAGTCAACACATTCTGGCTTACTACGTTTACCCTTAAAAAGTACCATTGGAGGGATTGCTGTACCGAGAGCATTACCACAAGAAACAATGGTAACACTTTCTCCATGTTCGTTTGCAACAACATGTACTCTTTTAGCCCCTTTTTGCGCCAAAACTTTCTGCTGGTGGTGAAGTGTTAACCTGCAACCTTTCTCGTCTACATTATATATCCGTTCGGGCTTATCAAGTATGTCCATTTCTCTTAAAATACCTTCCAGCTTAGTAAAATGATCTTTTACAATAAATTTATTAAGCTTTTGTGCCCTAGCCGGATTTAAGTTTTGTGCTTTCCTAGGTCTGATTTAAGGATTGCGCTTCATAAAACCACGTAGCCAATAACGACCAACTATTCCTTTGCTTTCTTGACAAGGATTTGGGATATTATTGAGTTCTGTAAACCGATATACACACTTACAAAGTACCCTTGCAGTAAGTGGATATCCAATTTGCGAAAGACGGATAATACGTTGAACTAATTCTGCTTCTTGGGCATTTGTAAGTAGGTATAGTCTTTCGCCCTAGACAAGACTTTACTTGTTTTCCCTCTTCTAAATATCGTCGAAGTGTCCGCCTTGGGATGTGATATGTACGACTAGCTGTGTTAACTGCGGTCCCATTTTCCACCGCTCTTTCTGCTGACAAATTTTCTTCCGTCCAGTTGCCTCGTAGGCCCCTGCGCTGATACTGGGGCACTTTTTATTTCTGTAATAAAAGAAATAATATCAATACAGCAAACAAAATATGCATTGTAGAGTAATATGGCCACGTAAGATAAATATGGCCATGGCCATATAACCCTACTTTTCACCTGGCCATATTACTCAACACTGTATTTTGATATTTTGTCTAAGAAAAAATGTATTAAATCAAAATTTATACAATAAAATAAGAACATGTACATGATTTTGAAGGTATACAAAACATGTAAGTACAATTAATATATTAAAAACTTACCTATTAGATTCAGTTAAGATTTTTTTAAAAATTACGAAATTAATAACCACCTTCTGCAATGACGAGTTTTCACAACAATGGTGTATGGTTCTGACGTATAGAGAATGTGGCACCATCTGTTTATCAATTTCGGCACTAAATGTGTAATGGTATTATTATGCTAATATCAAGAGCTCTACCGTTTAAACATAAAAATAGTAAGAAATTTGTTGGATGGTCATATTACTGTACGTGGCCATATTACCTACACCTATCTTAGTATAAATTTGATATGATCCTGAGGTCGTCAATCTTCTTTGATTTCAGGACATTCATTAATTATTGTTTATGTCGTACTTTATCGAATGCTTTATTATAGTCAATAAAACATACGTATATATCTTGATTGACGTCCAGGCATCTTTGTATCAGTATATTAAGTAAAAAAAGAGCATCACGCGTTCCTAGGTCTTTGCGAACACCAAATTCTGTATCATTAACGTCTATGTCCAGTTTGTGATATATTCGGAAACGAAATAGATGGAGAATCAATATCAAGAGCTACTAATGAAAATCTGATTAAAAGAGTCCATAAATGATTGGATGTTGATAAGTAACATTTTGAACATTTATTACATTAATAAGCTGGTGCCCATTTTCCCTAATAGCATCTTTTTAATTGTACAATGTTTAACTTACAATATGAAAGTTGTAAATTAACACAACATGGTCTGCGAAAAAAATTTTTTTGTTACAAGAATGTACAAATTTAATTTATTTGAAAGCTGCAAGCGATAGGTATAGGGAATACTATAATAATACAGATCGATAGTAAAAAAAATATTTTTCTAAAATAATGAATCATATACAGGGTTTCTCATTAAATAAAAAGGAATTGGGCGAAAATTTAGGATGCCGGTTTTATGCCAATTTTGACAGTACCCTGTATAATGAAAAAGGGAAGTTTATACTGTAAATATGAATGCTGTATATGTTTAATAAGTTCCTAAGGAATTTAAACTTTTATTAAAATTACATTAGAGGATATTGAACTTTATATACATGGTAGAATAGTGTAATTTTCATATAAAAACCACTATAACTCAAAGACGGTTCACAATAGCTATAGAGAAGTATTAATAAAAAATGTTCAGAATAAGGAGTATATTTCTAAAGTTAAAAAATATACAGGGTGTCCCATTAAACAAAACGAAGTTTTTTCCAGCTTTCACTATCTTCTTTTTGGTTCGACTCGAGCAGCCGAACAGTACGGACGTGCTCAAGAGAGAAGCGTGCTTAGGTGGGGGCGACTGACCTATTGTCAACGGAGCTTTTCAGCTCCCGGTGGGTAAGACACCGAGTGTGGCATAGGCACTTGTCCTACATATTAGCGAAAAGCGGATGCGAGGTTGTTACTAGTTAAACCGTCGAGGAGCTGTTTTTATAGGCTCCTCGCGGAGGCTATAATAGCTTCGCGTTTGCGAAGAATTCGGGATCACCTCAGTGTGTCGTCAGGGATGACACTGTAAGGCCTTGACATTTGACAAGGTCGGACAGAAACGGCCCCTGCTCCTGAGGTGTGAGAAACAGGAAGAGGGTCCCTCACTGTGAATACAGGGAGTGAACTACCGCGAGGTACCTGGGACGGCACCCAGTAAGCCGTACTGACAGCGGTCAGTTGGTGGAAAAAAAACAGAGTCGTCTAAGTAGAATTTTCTTATATCTTATGAACTATTTGTTCACTGCCTTACGGCAATATGAGTGATATTCCCCCCCCCCCCCCCAGAAAGTGTTGTCACGCAGGTGACAACACAAGAAGAAGAAGAGAATGATTTAGCCGAATCATCAAACCCCTCTGTTGACAGCTCGATCGAGCTATATAATAAATTTATTAAATCGACTAATCCCGCGATCGACGACATAGAAATCGTAATATCTTCTGACGATGACTCCTATCTGCCCGAGTCGGAGGAAGAAAAAAGCGAAATCGACACCGATGACGATATCAATACGATGGACGCCATCGACGAAGAGCCGAGCCCAGCTACATAAACAGCGCTCCAATCAACAAAGGAGTCAGCTACGCACAAGCAGCGAAAAAATCCGCTGAAACCACCTCAGAATCTCCAGCACAACCACAAGAAGTGTCGGTACAGGACGCAGCTACCCTCATCGCAAACTTCCATACAGAGTATAATAACAAAATGATGGAAATGATGTCCATGATGGACAAAGCAACAAAAATGATGACTACATTTGGAGAAGCCGTCCGAAAATGTTAGCAAACCAAAACGAAGATCTACGCATTGGGTCATGGAATTCCGGCGGAATATTCAAAAAGATCAACTTTCTGGATGAAATATTAAACCGATTAGAGCTCGATATCGTAGCCCTTCAAGAAACCAAACTAGTGGAAAGGAAAAAAACAAAATTTCCAGGCTACGATATCTATAGAACGGATCATAGAGCATTATCAGGAGGAACAGCTATATTAGTCAAAAGGGGACTCGAACACGAGCACATCCCAACACCAGACGGACTGGTGACAATGGAAGCCACAATTATTCGACTTAAGGCCAACAACGAAATACTAAAAATAGTGTCAGCTTACGTTAGACCACATGATCCGATTTTCAACGAAGATTTGAGCCTAATACTGAACTCAGAAGAGCCAACTATAATTATTGGAGACCTAAATGCTAGATCTCCCAATTGGTTTGACAGGACGACCAACCGAAACGGAAGATATCTCTGCAACCATCTCGAGAACAGACCGAACACATATGTCATCGGACCAACAGAACCGACATGTTTCCACGGAGAACTCCCTACGTATCTCGACATTGCAATCCTACACAACGTGGGTCAACAATACGAGATACACTCTCTCTAAATGAAGGCGATTCGACACATAACATAATCGTCCTGACCCTGGGCGCAACAGAATTGAACTATTTGCAGCCCCACAACAGAAAGAAAACAAGTTGGCCAAACTTTAGAAGAATTGTGAGCGAGAACATCGGTAACATCCCAACAATTAATAATATTACAGAACTAGAAGACAGTGTAATAAAACTAGAACAAGCAATAAACAATGCTATCGATGCCAGCTCCAAAACCGAAACAATCACAAGACAAAAAGGAAGATTCAGGGATATAAGTATAGAACTTCAAAACCTAATCAAAGAGAAAAAACCGGAAAAGAAGAAAAGCCTACCGCACAAGAACGGTAGAAGACAAAAGGATTGCAAATGAGCTAGACAGGGAAGTGAAAAAACAACTTCAAAATCATAGAAATGAAAGCTGGGACTCCTATATCGATGAGCTAAATCCTAACAAATCCGCCTTCTGGAAGTTATCTAAAATCCTCCGAAAGGACAAGAAACCCATACCTCCCCTACACGGAGTAAACGGGATTGTCCATACGGAAATCGACAAAGCCGAAGTCATGAAGGACGAACTAGAAAGGGCGTGTAGAAACAACGAAGACCCCGACGATGACATAGACTTTGAAGAAGAGGTAGAAAGAACAGCGAGAAGACTTAGAAGGAAAAAGGGCAGAATAGGTATTACACATACATCTCCCGAAGAAATAAAGGAACTTATAAAAAATGACAAATGCCAAAAAAGCCCCAGGATCCGACAACATCACAAATAGGGCGCTGAAAAATCTACCAACAAAAGCTATTGTTTATATCACTAACATAATAAACAACATGCTAAAACTACGATATTTCCCAGATAGGTGGAAAGAGGCACACGTAATAATGATTGCAAAACCTGGTAAAAACGGCACATTGTCGCAAAATTACAGACCTATCAGCTTATTATCATCTATAAGCAAGATAGCGGAAAGAGTCATACTAAAAAGACTCAATGAAGAATCACAAATGCTAGGAACCATACCAGAGGCTCAATTCGGGTTCATAAGCGAACACTCCTGTGAATTACAGGTACTACGACTTACAGAATTCATCACCAAAGGATTTAATGAAAAAATGTACACAGCTACAGCTTTTCTGGACGTCAGCAAAGCCTTCGACAGAGTCTGGCACCATGGACTCATCTATAAAATGAATGAATTTGGTTACAGTGAGGCGATGACATGCCTCCTTGCGTCATATCTTGCCAACAGAAGGTTCAGAGTTCGAATAGGGGCAACCCTATCCGAAGTCGGGACCCTGGAGGCGGGTGTGCCTCAGGGAGCGGTGCTGTCGCCGTACCTGTACACCATCTATACGGCCGACACGCCAAAAGAGCCAGACTCTCTGTTGAGTCTTTACGCTGACGACACAGCAATAGCTGTTAGCTGGAGAAACCCGGATCATGCAGCTAATCATCTGCAAAGAGCACTAAACAGATTCCAAAGATGGTGCATAAAATGGAAAATAGCCCTAAATACAGATAAAACACAGGCTGTAATGTTTAGTCACAGAAGAAGTGTACCAAATCGCGAAATTACAATCGAAAACACCCCAGTAGACTGGACCAACCAGGCTAAATACCTAGGGGTACATCTAGATAAGAAGCTAACGTTCACTGAGCACATCAATCAGCAAATACGCAAAGCCAAAGCGTTGAAAAGTCAGCTCTCAACACTTATTGGAAGGAAAAGTAAACTACGATTTAAAACCAAAATCAGGGTTGCGAATAGTATTATCCTGCCAGTCCTAACATATGCATCCGCTGCGTGGGGACACACCTGTAAAACAAACAGGAAAAAGATACAGACTACTCAAAATCAAATAGTCAGAGATGCCCTTAAGATACCAAGGTACGTACCCTTGAGATATGTATATAGAGACTCAGGACAAACAAGAATCCTACGCACGCTAGACGAGAGAGCGTATGAAATTTTTAACGGACTAAGAAACCACCCCAGCAGAATGTTAAGAGAGCTGACTAACTACAATGAAAACACAAGGACGGTACACAGAAGACCAAAACAACAGATAGCTCGATATAGGGAGAACCCGAACGAATAAATAAAGAATGAGATGGTTGCAAGAAGAACGAACAAAGAAATGCAGTCAATCAGAAAACACACCAAAAAAAACTCTGGCGAGAGGGTACGCTTTTCTTTTTTAGGTTTTTAGGTTTTTAGGTAATTATAAGTCCAATATACACCGGGATGTGTGAGAGCATTATACACTTGGGAATGCACACCCCAATACACGCACACAAATAGGATTAAGGAAAAAAGGAAAGAATTGTTGCCCAGGCATTTTATAGTCCCGACGCCACAAGGAAGTCCACAAAAAAAAAAAAAAAAAAAATGTGTTTTCTGATTAAATAACGTAAATTAATATTGATACATTCATACTTTTCATTAAACCGTTTAACGTAAATTTACCTTCTATAGCAAATATAGAAGGGGCCCGCCAGTCCTTCTATATACCGCTCCGCGGACTAGGCCCTTAAGGCAGATCGAAATGAAAGATCTACTCGCGAAATCCGAGCACTGAGGTCATGTGCGGCATGCATGGGCTTGGTGGCCGGACCCCTCTCGGGTGCTCAGCCGGCGAGGAGAACAAAATTTATTTTGCCAAATCGGCGGCTGAGTGACCGAGCACACACTCTTTTCCGGACATAGAGTCATCAGCTCAGGCTGATGGCTCTATGGTCGGAACACACGCTCTTTTTTCTTTTTTTTAGGGACTCAAGTCCCGACGTAAAGCTAGAGTAAAATCAATTGAGTCAGTAAAGTAAATAGGGAGAAAAGCCTAGATGTGGCTACCCCTACAGTTAGGTGGCATAACCACATTCACTAAAAACCGAGGATGTCCTATTACCCAGGGCATCTTAAGTAAATTTCAGATCATAAGCCTCCTCACGTAAGTCACACGATGAGGAGGGGTGGTGGAAAAGCCTGGGGGTCAGATAGGTACCACTTCGACTAGCGAGGTGTGACCGGTTTGATCTTCGGACATGTGGATCCCATTCTTACATTGGTATACACATGTTCCTAGGGGCAGGGTTGATCACTGCGTGTGTGTGTATCTTCTTTTTGGTATACCCTTTTTCTTTCTCCTTTATATCTATTTAAACTTTAATACTCATAGAATTTGTAGATTGATTATTGAATAAACTTTATTTAGATTTATTTAATTTATATAGTTTGGCTGAACTTTGGCTTTTTTTCAGGCTTGCTTGGATACAAGAATCGTTTTCTTGCAGTTGTGTTTAAAATATTGTAGAAGCCTAAAAGCACTTTTTAGAGGGATCCTCCTTACATTTATGTTCTAAGCAGCATCATCTTTAAGGCTACGGGTGGGGGCACAAACGGGCCTTTGTACTTTATGCAACTCTACTATTGCATTTTGCTGGATTATGCAGCGCAGGATAAGTATGCTTGGGTCTGACAACGGTTCTTCTTCTTCAAGTGCCATCTCCGCGGCGGAGGTCGGCAATCATCATAGCTATTCGAACTTTTGAGACGGCTGCTCTGACAACGGTTAGATATGACCAATTAGTAATTTTAGTTCTGGTATATTTTGCAGATACTTAATCTCTTCTCAAATAGTGTTGTTCCATCCATGGTCAAACTGCCAAGTTGAATTATGATTTTTTCCTACTTATAAATAAAAGAAATTTAATTTTCTATGAGTTTGGCGCATAAATCAGACTAAATTTGATTGATGGCATGTGTTATATTGGCTTTGATGGCTGCTGTGATTTGTGGCTTATTCATAAAGAGCTACGACCTAAGAACTCCTCATCAGCAATATAATCTAGCCTTTAACGTTTACTGCTAAACATAGACCTATTGCATGCTTTTCCACGTAGTCCGTTTTGCGACATCTGAATCCAATTTAAAGTCCCTATTTTTATATCATTGGCGCCTCTCGTCAAGGGTCAGACATCTGTTTTTGTTTTTGCTTGTATGCGAAGTCTTTATTTCAAAATTCGTTTCGCCCTCCGATCATCAACTGCTCTTGCTACATGACCTGTCAGTTCCATTTTATTGTTGTTGTTATTTCAATAATACTGCTACTACTGATCTTTTGCGTACTTTAACATAAAGTATTCTATCATATAGAGAAACCCCCAACATCATTCTCTCCATTACTCCTTCCGCAACTTGTAGTTTATTCACCACTGTTGTTCATGAGAGTTTAAGTTTTCTGTACCATAGGCCATCACTGGCAGAATGCACTTGACTGATTAAATACTTTTTTTTTAGAAACGTCAGAATCTTTGATCTAAAAATATTCTTTATATTTCCAAATGTAGCTCAAGCTAGGTATATTCTTCAGTTCAGCTCTATTGTTTGGTTGTCTCGATTTATTCTTATCTTATGGCTCAAATTCTTAAATATGAATGTTGTCTTTATGGTCAATTTTAAAGGTGAGAGTCAACTATTGCAATGTGCCTGTCTTAAACTGAGATATGAAGACTGGAACAAATTGGTTATAAATTATGTTTTTGAAAAATTTATTTTAAGACCCACTCTTTTTGTGGCAGTATGGAGCTATTGGAGCATTATCTGTGCCTGTTCAAAGCTGTCATAGCTCTGAGAGATATATTTGATAAGGGATATGTATCGGTGGTCTATTCTATATTGTGTTATAACATAAACCATTTTACTTTGTTTGACCGTGTCAAATGCTTTTTTAAAGTCGATAAAGACAAGTATCACGGGTCTATTATATTCAATGGTTTTTCTAATTAATGACTTAACGGTTTACAAATGTTCTATTGTTCCGTATTCAGCTCGAAATCCTGCTTGCTTACAAAGTTGATAGGAGTCTAGTTTTGGTGTCAACTTAATAGTTATTATCTTCAATAAACAACTCATAGTATACTTATAAAAAAACTATATATAAGTATACTATATAACTATTTATAACGAAGCTGAAGAACTATAGTTCTTCAGCTTCGTTATATTATGTCCCTTTTTGTGCATGACTACAATGACAGCTTTATTTTATTAATACGAAAGGAGCCATTTTGGTTTTATCATTAAGTTTCAGTGTAAACAGTATGATTCTTGGGTTAATTCCTTTAAGCTGTTGGATATTTTTAGTGTGTATGTTATGTATCATAAATCTAATGCCCATTTTTTCTTTGTTCTCATATAGAAAAAATGAAGCTCTGATTTTATAGATGCACATTCTTCTCGTTTTTTGTCTGACTTCATAAAGACTCACAACGTCTTATTTTATATGTTTTAAATCCTCTTATACTTTCAGTAACTTTTCCTTCGATGACAGTGTTCTTACATTGTACGTAAAAATATGCATTTGTCGTCCTAACTAAGGATCAGCTCACTTCCGGGGACTCACTAAGGCCTGTGTTTTTTTTTGCCAAGCATGTTAGGATTTTAGCCACACTCTAGAGCGCTGAAGGTTGAAGTTTTAAAGGGTGAGATTGAAAAGGGTATGAGGGCTTGGCCCCCTCAGGCAAGAAAGAATGAGAACCAGCGATTAACATAAGATGTACGATAAGCTAGCACGAACTCGGTGACCAGTTTATATCACCTCCACGTGAGACGACCATGCCCTCGAATCGATCGTGCAGAATGTCCAATATTGCATGAGATTTGTAACAAGTAGCACTGTTTTGTTGAACTCACATGTCGTTGGTGTCCAGATCATCCAATTCAGTCGAAAAGAATTGGATTATCGTCGACTAATAGGGATCGCCGTTGACGGTGATACCTTGGCTAACGTCGTTCTCAAAGAAATATAGGCCGACGACCCCGTCAGCTCAAAATCTACACCAAAGAATGACTTTTTCGGGATGTCTGGGACGCTCTTGGATCTCATTTAAAGTGGTCTCATCCTAAATTTGGTAATTTTTTTCTTGACGTAGCCATTCATCCCAAAAAATGAGCCTTGTTGCTTCACAACATGATGATTTGTCAATGAACACTAGGGTCAGTTTCCAACTGCTCCAGAGCTCATTCACCAAACACAAGTGATTTTATCTATGGTAGTTTATTTTCAGCTTCTAGGTTAGTTGAATTTTATGCGAGTTAACGTTACCACGCTAAATTTTCCAAGTTTCGGTCTGTGAAAGGTTCCAATTATCTTACGGGCAGGGGCGATGTTTTCGGTAAGTCTTGCATTTCCTCGACGTACGGGTATTGATTGATTGTTTCCACCACACTGCGAATAGTCCTCTCAGTAGGATTATGAAAACTGTAAAATGGGTCACTATATTTCTCCATACTGATTTGATAAAATAAGTTGAATAAATGATAGCCACTTTAACACATTACGGTTTAACAATTTGGCTGCTTCCAACTTCAAAGTTTTGTAGTTCCTAGTTGAAGGCCCGTTATTTGTACAAATTAAATAAAACATAAAAAACTGGAGTATTTACAATTCTTTAAATACTTTTTTTTAGTTAAGGAAAATACAACGATAATATACTTTGTTAATAACAAAGCAAAAAACTTAAAATACAAACCAAGAGAATTAAAATTTAACCTAACAAAACAGATAATAAAAATTTATACTATTTGTATTATACATATGAGATATAAATATTTAATATTAAATGAACGCAAATCTAGAATAAAATAGGAATCCTAAATGTTCCCAAAAACTTCTTTTTAAAGCATTAATTCATGGATTCTTCGAACAACCAGGTAAATTGAAGCAATCTTCCGATGATTGTGTACTAATCACATCTATATCTTCCAAATTCTGTGTCTAAAAATTACACAAATAGTTAAAGTTATATAAAGATTTATAAATTATAAAAAATTATAGGCTTTTCTAAAAACACGGATCTTGGTAATAAATAGTTATAACAAAAAGATGTTAGCTATATAATCTAATAACAAGCCATAGAAAAAAAACACCGTGCCGGTGTAGTTTCCAAGAAGGAGGGGTTCTGAATTGAGTAGGGGCTCTTCAGTACTTCTTGGAAAACACACTCGGAGGGGGGTAGTTTTCAACCTCAACACGGCGCGTCCCAATGGCTGATAGAGAACGCCCTACAGATATGTAGGATAGGTGTGAATAAGGCTTTGCCAAATAAACACCCGCGGATCAACTGAGAGCATGGCATAGGGCAGCAGCTATGTCATTACAGGATCGGAGCAGTAGAGAAAAATCTCCTTACCGGTCTGACACTGAATAATCAAAGGCGGTAATTATGATTTAACCGGTTGTGATATGCGAAGTGACCGAACGAAAACCGGTAAAAGTAATCCCCCATTTGTTGGTCAACAGCTATGGGTGAAAGAACTAACATGTGTTAGGGCACTTCATTGCCTTGGAGCTGAGAAATTGACTTCAAAGGCGGAAGAGCTAAATTAGCCAACGGCGTTGAGATGTGGAAAGCCAAGGGATGACTACCACATTAAAGATCCGTAAGGATATCCCTAGGACACCACAATGGCTGAAAATCCAAAACAAATGGCCCTTAGTCCCGGGCATCCTTTAAGTGGGGAGAGGGTGCTAAGAATCCCCTGGTCAGCCAATAATGTCCCAAAAGTTAAAAGGATCGGTACGTGGAATATTCGAAGAATGTACCAAGCAGGCAAAGCAGCAAATACTATTCAAGAAATGACTCGCCTGAACATAGATATTTTAGGATGCAGTGAAGTTCGATGGACAAATTCTGGAATAAGAATTATAGATTAACACCATATCTATTATTCTGGAGACGACAAAACAAGAAACAGAAATGGGGTAGCGATAATAGTAAAAAGGGAAATAGCCAAAGCAGTAATAGGATTTACGCCCATATCAGACAGAGTTGTGCTATTGAAAATTCACTCTGGTCCCTATAATATAAACATCATTCAGGTCTACGCACCGACATCAGAATCCACTGAAGAAGAAATAGAAAATTTCTATCAGATTCTAGAAGACTCCCTAAAACTGATCAAAAAACATGAACTTACTATTATCATGGGCGATTTCAATGCCAAAATACTACAAGGTACAGTCGAAAATATCGTGGGGTCATATGGTCTTGGCATAAGAAACAAAAGAGGAGAAAGACTAATCCAATTCTGCCAAGAGACGGATATGGTTGTAAGGAATACATTTTTTAAATTACATCCGAGAAGACTTTATACATGGAAAGCACCCGGTGATATCTCAGGAAAAATCATAAGAAACCAAATTGATTTTATCAACATAAACAAAAGGTTTAGAAATTCTATCACTTCAACAAAAACATATCCAGGCGCAGATGTCTTCTCAGATCATAGTCTATTGATTGCAAATATCAACATACGACTCAAAATAATTCATAAGAAAATAAGGCCCAAAATAGATATAAGACTACTAAAAGAAAATGAAACCCAGAAAAAAGTAAAAACAGAGATTAATAAGAATTTTGCGAAAATAGTTGAAGACACTACTAGAGGCATAGAAGAACAGTGGAATCAAATGAAGATATCTAGTACCACAATTGCGCATGAATATCTAAAATCAAAAAGAGAAAAGAAGCAAGAATGGATGACAGATAAAATATTGCAGATAATGGAAGAGCGAAGAAAATTAAAAAGTAGAAATGACAACAAATACAAAAGTTGCATAAGACTATACTAAAGCAGATAAAAGGAGCAAAAGAAGCATGGCTGACTACAACGCAAACATGACGATTTCATGCACAAAAAAATTAAAGAGGTACAAAATATCAGAAAACAACGCAATACAGGCCTAGTTGTGGACAATGAAGGCCAGATTTTGAATACTATTACAGATAAATTACGAAGATGAAAAGAATATATGCAAGAATTATTCAAAGATGCAGCACGAGGTCCGACTGAAATAAACAATCCCTACGGCCCAGAAATAACAAACGAGGAAGTAACTATGGCCATTAAGCAGATTAAAGATGGGAAATCACTAGTACCTGATGAGGTGCATGGTGAAATTTTAAAACTATTGGAGGCACACCAAATCACAGCTCTTACGAAACTATTCAACAACATCTACGAGACTGGTTACTTACCAAAAGACTAGCTACTATCAATATTCATTCCACTTCCTAAAAAACCAAATGGTAGAAAATGTGAAGAACATAGATTAATTAGTTTGATGAGCCATGTACTTAAAGTACTCCTTTCTATCATTCACTCGCGCATGTACACCAAATGTACTGAGTAAAGTTCAATTTGGACTCAGAGGGCCAGGGATATCAACTGCAATGTGTATGCATGTTGTTTCATTGATTTCGAGAAGTCATTTGATAAAGTCCCACATGGGAAATTAATCGATATCCTAAAATATCAGGACTCGATGGTAAGGATATAAGACTGATCTCAAACTTATATCTCCAACAGAAAGTAACGATTAGAAAATGAACTGTTCGAGATCTTCACAGTCGAAAAAGGAGTTAGACAGGGTTGCATATTGCCACCGGCATTATTTAACATATACTCTGAAAACATCTTTAGAGAGGCGTTGGACTAATAAGAAGATGGGATTGCTGTAAATGGCCAACTTATAAACAATATTAGATATGCAGATGATACAGTGTTGCTGGCAGATAGTGCAGGGGGTTCAAAAGATGATTGATGACATTGTAGGAGCATGTAACAAATACGGCTTAAAACTAAATTGCAAGACGACAAAAATAATGATCATTAGTAAGAACACCAACATAAACTCCCAAATTACAATAGGCGATACACCGTTAGAAAGAGTGGAAAAATATGCTGTTTGGGCTGCAATATTAAGGATACTTGGGATCACAGTTACGAAATAAAAACTCGTATTGAAAAAGCCAGAAGCTCTTTCAACAGCCTTAGGAAGATTCTCTGCAACTTATCTTATCAATATCAATCTGTATCAATATAGATGAGGCTAAGAAAATACAAAGAAATTATTAACACCACAAAAAACAGAAAATTGGCTTACTTCGGCCACATCATGGGTAATGATAAATACCTACAGTTGATTCTACAAGGCAAGATTGAGGGTAAGAGAGGCGCTGGATGTAGACGTATATCCTGGCTGACCAATCTTAGGAAGTGGACTGGTCTAACGTCAACTAAGCTATTTCGAGCTGCAGTTAATAAAATCAGATGGGTCAATGTAGTCGCCAACATCTCTTCAACAGTAGATGTGCCTATCTTCAACAGAAGATAGGCACATTTAGAAGAAAAAAAACGTAATTAATACAATCTTTAAGACAAGTCTTATATACTAACATATATAGGAGAAATTTTGATCTGTTATGTAATAAAATTCTGTATACTGTACTGTATTTAAAAGTTCTGAAGCATACAAAAATCCTGCAAAATAAACTAAAACAAAAAAACAGCTACTCTAGAATCAAGCACTTCAGTGGTGTCATTTGATATAGAGCACTATCTTAAAGAACGAATTTACTTATATACTGAATTTTAAAAACAGTGTAGATTGTGGAATGTATACGAGCATTTACAAAGAAAAATCTAAACAAATTTACTAATAAGGAGTAGGGTAGTCATTAAAATACACAAATGTTTCGCGTATGTCTGACCAAAAATGTAGTGAGAGAAGTACTAATAAAAATGACAAATGACTGACAAATTCACTTCATATTAACTAACTAAAACTTCTGAAATCGAGTGCCTGAAAGTTCAACAGACAATTGGAAATAAAATTTTTGGAGTAGTAATCGTCAAACAAGCACATATCTTTCTACCTTTTAAATTTGAATGTGGCTCAAAAGTTTAGACATAAGTTAAAATCAGTAATATATTCAAATTGGAGTGACATATTAGTACATGCAATTGTAATTTCGGTATTTTTAAGTATATTCAGTATAATGTTAGTTCAACATATAATTAAGTAATGATCTAATTCTTGCAAGTGAAGCTTTGGGTTTGAAAATGATAATCAATAAGACAAAAACAAAGATTATATTCTTGGGTTGGCTGCTAAATATAGTTGGGAACCTGAGACTAAAATAAAGAGCAGAGTAGACCAAGCCAGAAATGCTTTTTATAAATTTTTTATTGTTTGAAAGTTGGGTTTCAACCTGAGATACAAGATGCTAAAGTGTTACGTTTCGCCTGTTCTCTTATGTATAATATGGACCTATGAACGTTAAATACCAGATCCATTAACAAGCTTGAAGTTTTTAAAATATGGTGCCTGGGTCAAATGATTAAAATATAATGGAAGCAGAGAGTCAGAAATGAGAAAGCATTAAGAAGAGCGGGCCTTCAGTATAGGGAACTTTTTGATTATGTAAAAAGTAAGAAGACTGCATATTTAGGGCACATATTACGAGGAGAACGATACACTTTTCGAGTTCTGGGACATAAAAAGATGTCATGGTTACGTAATATTCGTCAATGGACAGAAATCTACAGTTGAGAAATACTTCGCAATACTGCTAGAAGTAAAATAATTTAATCCTGGATATCTAACAGCTCTTGCCTGCAAAGGTAAAATAGTATATGTGAAAAAAATCGATTTTTGATCGAAACTGTGTTATTTTTTCCGCCCTTCCTTATGCAATTTTTAGATTATTTCTATCTTATTTAGTTTTCAAAATATGACACAGGTAAAACAGTATATGCGTACATGTATTTGCGTCTTTTCTATGGTAAAACAGTATATTCGACAAACTCTACAAAGGCAGAATAGTATAAATCGATATATTCTGCTTTGATTGAAAATACAACTATAAATTACCATGGCAAAAAAATATATAAGCATTTATATTGCTTATTCCTGGTATATATGGTATATCTATTTTTTTAAACTACTGGTAAAATAGGATATATGTGGTATATGCTGTTATACCGTAAAATACTTTATAAAAACTGCGTCCGAATTACAATGGTGAAATAATATAACATTTCATATACTGTTTTACCCTAGTATGACCAACAGGAATTTTTATCTCCTCCAACGGTATAACGGATAAGGCTTTTATATACTCTTTTGGCACTGCATGTCAACAACATTTTGTGTTTGTTTGCCGGTGTAGGTGTTACAACTCTGTGATTAAAAGTTATTTTAAGTGGTGTTTTAAGTGTCAAATATTAGTGCAATATGTCATCTAGAACTCTGAAAATATTATCAAATGCTAGTAAAGCAAAATGCACCTTAAGTACAAAGATATTTTTATTTGTTATAATTTAAAGTTAGATGTTTTGCTTATATGAAAAAGAGGTATAAAATACAATAATACTCCTTTTTATTACTTTTTTATAACTTCTTCTATTTAATCGGTTATGTATGATAGCCATGGTAATCAAATCCTTTAACCGTCTGAATTATTTTACTTTCAGGAATAGGAAGACAGTGAGAATGTTCAAATAGCCGGCATGAATCAATCAGCAGTAAATGTTATGTAAGTGAAACTGTATAATGTTAAACAATTTTTAAGTGGTATATATTGTATATATATCCGCGGAAAGTTGAACATTTGGATTGAAGATTTTCTATCCGATAGATACTTCAGGGTTCGTGTTGGGGAAGACCACTCACTAGATAAGCCAGTCAAGAGTGGAGTCCCACAAGGATCAGTACTTGGACCGCTACTATTTTGTGTCTACACTAGTGATCTTCCGCTCATTATATCCAGTAAGGTTTCCATTTACGCTGATGACACGAAATTATATGTGAATCCAACTATTAACCAACATGTTCTTCAACAAGATCTTGACGCAATATTCAAATGGTCCTCAGAATGGTTACTTCCGCTTAACATTGAAAAATGCGTTGTTTTACATATCGGCAAAAATAACCCATCACTACCGTACTTTATTAATGGACATCCCTTAAACTCGGTAACCTCCCACAATGATCTCGGAGTGATAATTAATAGTGACTTAAATTGGTCTGATCACATAGCGTCGGTGTGTAAACGTGCAAACTCGAAACTGTTTTTGATCCGTAAATGTTTTACACGTATATCTCTAACTTCTGTTAGTAAACTTTACTCAATATACGTTAGACCTATTCTGGAGTTTGCCGGACCAGTGTGGAATCCAGATCTCATTCGCGATAAGATCCTACTTGAAAATGTTCAGCGTAAAGCTACAAGACTGGCTTACGGTCGTGTAAGACCTAACTATGAAGATAGATTATCCATGGCTCATCTTACGACATTCGAGCAGCGACGTCTTCGAGGTGATCTAATTATGTCCTTCCGTATTTTAAAACATAACTTTGGGAACCTAAGCACCATATTCACTTTGAATCAAGACGAAAGATTAAGAGGCCATCGATACAAATTGAAAAGGGAACAAACTACTGCAAGGTCCAGGGTGAACTTCTTGCCAAATAGAATCTTTAATATCTGGAACAATTTGGATCAAGACACCATATTGGCAACTAGTGTTAACATCTTTAAAAATAAACTTGATAGTGGTTTATTTTATTTATAGGATTTTTTTTTCTTGGACAGCATTATTTATTTATTTATTTATTGTCTCACCATTCAACTTTTGTATGATATACTTAATTGTTTATGTTTACTTAACTTTATAATTGGTATTAGTTTTATAAGGATGTTTTTTATTTTTGATTTTTGGGCATAATAGGAGCTCGCTCCTCTGCCCTTATTTGTAATATAATAATAATAATAATAATAATAATATTACTAAGTAACAAGTAGCCTTAGAGAGTTTTGCAGATTACCGAGCGACATCGTATAAACTAAAACCTTCCGTAACTTTTTTATTTTTTATTGTACAGGAAAAAACTGAGCAAATTTTTCTCTTTTTCAAATTTCCGTTGTAGATAAAAAGTATATATATTTTTAATAGAATGCCCTGTATATTTGTGGCTAAAATAAAAGATAGTTTTTTCTAGTTTTAAATATGATACCATAAAAATTAACATTTGTTCAGTCGTGTCGTTCCTACTTAATTTTTGTCAGAATAAATTAATGGTTTTGTATATTTTTTTGCAACCGGCTTGGTGATAGGAGGACTAATAATCTCTATTAAAAATTAACATCGTTTTCAGATCCGAAAGATACTGTCCCTCCGGAGTATTCTTTCGTATGTGATGACGAAATGGATTATTGTGATAATGATCCAGATTTTAACCCTACTTCGAGTAGTGATGATTTTGACGAAGACAGTATTCACCCTGCAAAACTAAAAAAGAAAAGCGAGACCAAGGATAGGCACGCATGTCCTGAAAAAATAAACAACTGGAACAACACTGTCCTGGAAACGCATGAACAAACAAAAATGGTAAAAACGAAGAACATTTTGAGAAAAATAGTAGTCAATTTTCCGGAAAGATTTTCCTTAACCGGAAGTTCTGAAATTGGACCAGGTAGAGAAATAGAACATAAAAATCAGCAAACTCAGGAATATATGGGAATATTTGAGAGAATAAAAAGCAGGGAATATAAAGATCAAGAAATTAGTACAGCGTCATAAATTCTGTTATTTCCGATAGAACTGTAAAAGTTAAAGACGCTCAAGGCATGACAAATTTTACTTATGTAAAAAATCAACAAGATGATGCAAACAAAAAAATATTTTAAAGAAAGCTAAACAGGATTCAAACAAATATAACTACCTGGATATAATTGGGCATGATGTAAATGAGAACAATAATTTGGAGAAAATGGATCAAAAGAAAAAATGGCATAGATTTTTAGAGACACAAATGGCAAACAACAAAAATAAACATTCAATAAGACAATTCTTTAATTGTGAAATGAAATGCTGCGATAAGATCACTGCTGAAGATAAAGTTGTTATCAATGAAGATTACTGGAATATGAATCGACATTTACAGCGAATATGGCTTTCATCTAAAGTTACCGAAAAACTTTCTAAAAGAAAACTTCAAGAGGGAGGTCGAACAAATATTATAAAGTATGTATATTATATGTGAATAAGAAAGCAAAAATTTTATCAGATCTAGTCTCTAGAATGCCTGCAAATAGGAAGCAGTTTTGGGTCGACCTTCCAGAAAACGACTCATCTGTAGATTTAATTAATGAAGGTGTGTAGTTCATTTTAACTTATTTACAATATATTTTGTATGTGACGAAAGTTGGTGACAATGTATTTTTTCGTTTTTTGTTGTTAGCTGATGAGTATCAACTGTAATGTTAATTCATGCTGATGTTTTATTAAATATATTTTCTGTTTTTTCCCATGGTAAAACTGTTTATGAATTATTTATACTGTTTTTCCCTAGTAGTAAGAAATATAATATTCCAGAGTAAAATAAGGTAAAACAGTATACCTATGTCATTTTACAAGCACATTTAAAAAAACTGCACGTATCTGTTGTTATAATAATTATTATAATAACATAATTTTCTTACATTCCAAATTTCATTTTTCTAACTTTATAAATGACAAAACGGCACGGTAAAAAAACAAAAAGTCATTTATCTCAAAACTCACTTTTTTCACATATACTATTTTACCTTTGCAGGCAAGAGCTCACCTATAAGATAAAGTACAATGGACGCCTAAGCAGAAATATAAGGCACCTTAAGAAGAAGAAGTAATGATCTCAATATTATAAATATTGTATTTATGAAGTGTTGTTATAAATCATGGTACTTCATTATTTATTCATGTTAATGATCAACAAGTAGTAAATTTTACATTGAATATACAAAATTCACTGAAAGCTTAATACTAGTTCAATGTCTTAACCTACTTTGCTTCCTTTTAGCAACACAAGTATTTAATTTATAATTGTATCTGTTGTATTAAATATTTTCCACCCAGAGAGTATGTTAGTTTAATCCAAATCAAGGTGCTCAAGTACAGCTAGAAAACTTACATGAGAATGAGACAAATACAAAGGACCCTTAAGCTAGCGGGGACAAATAAACGGAATCCAATTTAACCTACGTAATATTTTTTCACACATTTTTTACTAATTTATTACCACCCTAATAATTTTTCACCACCAAACCACCCTTAATAGGAGCGATTGACGGTTAAAACTAGTAGAATTCCAAAAAAAAAATATTTATGATATACCACAGTTCTCTGCTAGGTTTTTATAAATTTATTACCACCTTAGTAATTTTTCACCCGTTAACTACCCTTTATGGAAAGTCAATAATTCTGTAAGATTAAAATTTAAGAGAAACAATTCTTTTTTTTTCAAATTCACTCTCCTCTACTTAAAATTTAAATAAAAGTGAATTTTAAATGTTTACTAAACTTTAACCAACCTGATAATCTTGCACATCTAAACCAATCTTTTTTGAAAACGTGCCTGCTAGCTAAATATTTGAGCCAGCGGAATTAAGAAAAATTATTTTTGAAATATAACAGTGTTCTGCTACGTGTTTACGAATTTATTACCACCCTAGTAATTTTTCACCCTCAACTAAGCCATGAACCCATGTGGAAAGTCAACAATTCTTAGGTTAAAATTTAAGGTGATGAAGAATCTATTTTTACAATTTTACTGTATTCTATCAATCAATAATTCTGTTCGAAAATTATTTTTATATTCCACTGTACTCTACGTATAATTGAAATAAAAAACTGTTCTGGTAAGTTTTTGCTACACTTTCACCACCCTGATAATTTTCCACCATTAAAGCAATTTTATTTGGAAACGTTCTCGTTAGCTAAATATTCGAACCAGCAGAATTAAAATATATATATATATATATATATATATATATATATATATATATATATATATATACATATATATATATATATATATATATATATATATATATATATATATATATATATATATATATTTGAAGTACCACAGTGTTTTGATAGGTTTTTACAAATTTAATACCACCCTATTAATTTTTCACTTATTTACTACTCCTTGTGGAAAGTCAATATTAAGCTATTAAGCGGAAGCTTGAATTTTAAGCTAGGTAATCCAAATAAAAATTTTGAAATTCCACATGATTCTGTAACACACGATTTTTATTAATTTTTCGCATCTCAACTAACCCGTGGTAGCTTGGGTTAAAATAAAAAAAGTAATTTTTAAATATCACTGTATGCTACAAAGCTTTTCCAATTCATTTACCACCTTCAAAATTGTTTACCCCTCTATAAGAAGCCAAAAAGAAGATAATGAATTTTGAACTGACAAAACGAAATTATAAAAAGTATTTTTAATAATTGTTTTGTATTGTACTTTTACTTCAACCTTTTACTATTTTTTTCTATTTTCATATTTTTCACCTAACCCAATCAGCATAAATTCCGCACTTTGTATTCTAATTTTGGGGACATAAAGTCGTACTTTTCGTCCGGTATACAAAAATGCACGTTTTCACATTTCAAGAGTTAAAAATCAATTATAGACATGATCGTGCGTAGATCAATGAGCACTGGTGTTTACTATTAAAATTTAGTCAAAAACTATTGTCCTCAGCATCAAACACACTCAGGGATAGTACAGAGGCGCTATATCTGCAATTTATTGCTTCTTATTCTTCTTCTTCCTTCTTGTATGGAGGCTTTAAAGCCTGTTTTTTCTTCAATATTAGTCTCCTAAATTGTTTAAATTGTCGCACCACCTTTTTCTTGGTCTGCCAATACTTTTTCATCCATTTGGTGACTTATCTCGTGCTATTCGTCCTATCCTTTGCCATTCTACTAATGTGTTCGTTCCACTTCTGTTTCCGTTTTGTCACCCATCCATTTATCTCTTCTATATTGCATGCTCTTCTTATGTTTTCGCTTCTCTACCTGTCCAACAGACTTTTCCCTGATATTCGTCGGAGCATTTTCATCTCTGTTGTTTCTAGTAGTCGTCTCGTTTTAGATGTGCCAGGTCTTACCTTCGCCGTGTATGTTAATATAGGTCTAATTGCTGCTTTATAGATTCTTGTTTTTGTGTCTTGTCTTAGGTGTTTGTTCTTCCAGATTATGTCATTAAGAGATCCCGTCGCTTTACTGGCTTAAGCTTTGTTGTCATACTTTTTCTTCAACATCTCCGTAACTAGTTATATCTATTCCCAGATATCTAAACCTTGCTTCCTGCTTTATTATTTTCCCATCAATTTCGATTTCACATCGTAGTGGGTATTTAGATGTAGTCATACATTTGGCTTTTTTCTGCTGATATTATCGAACTGTATTTCTTGGCTATTGTTGGCTGTTCTTGGCAATTTTTTGCCAAAGTTAAATAATAGTGAAGAGGGCGGTATCAATCTAAAATCCGATTAAGACTGCAGCCCCCACTCCTTGATTGGCGGTCCACTTCGCTCAGGTCTATGGATTTACCCAATAAATACAAATCTTTTAATCTTTTAACAATATGTGCGCAAGGTGTCCCGATCCTCCTTTACAAGTAGGTAATTAATGTACCTAATAGACATAATAAAATTATTTCAATTTGAATATTTCTTCCTGGTAATTATTCTGTGAAATATAACAATTTAATTGTATTTACTAAAACTCAACTTGATTTCAGTTATTTTATATTCATAAAAGGGACTCACGATTCGATTTCTCTTATCCATGTACTCACAACTACAATCAGAGTCAATTTTTTAAAACAGTTGAAATTTATAATTTTTGTAATAAAGTATTTTCATATTTTCAATATTTAAACATTTAAAAAATAAATATTACTTAGCACATAGTAACATTTCAGAATGTTAGGGTAGTTAAGAAAACAATGACTAGGCTGGTAAAAATATAGTAAAAATCTAGCAGAGCACTTTTGTATTTCCAAAAAGATTTCGTGAATGCTAGCGTGAATGCGTAGCTTGTTGAATGTTTACCATTATCTGTGGCTAAGAGGATCAAAAATTATGAGGGTGGATAAAATTCAGTAAAAACTGGTGAATGGTGAATATTAACAGATGCTTAGCTGTACTTTGTATCTTTAAATGGATATTAAATTATTATATTTTGGGTATACACGGTAAAGATTGTTTTTTATCACTTGATAAATTTATTATAAATGTTATATATTAGGCTAACACAAAGAATCTCATTGTTTAGAAACCTCCGTGATGGTTTGTTGGCACTTCTATTGAGTATACAGGGTGAGTCATAACTATTGGGACATAGACTAAGGGCAGGTTATTTGGACCAAAATATGGCTATTGGGCCAAATATGCCTTAATAAAATGTTGCTGAGAAAAAAGATACAGGGTGTTAAAGTTAATTTTTGTTTTTCGTTTTTTGCTAATAGTTTCCCTGTATATTTATAAATTGCTATCAAAATTGGCACAGAGGCATAATCTTAGACAAGAAATAGTATTTTATTTACAATTCCACTATCAAATACCCAACTAATAAACAAAGTTGCAACTAACGTAAGGTTTCCGTTTTGACGATAAATCAAAACTAAACACACTTTAACTTAAAAGAACTCACAAAAACTCAAACTAAATGTTCTACATGGTCTCCTCCGATTTCTATGCCTTTTTTAATTCTTTTTATAAAGGATTTTCGAACGTTAAAAAAAATATTTTATTCTGTCCCCTTATAAGATTAGCTGCATTTTGAATGTGTCTCCAAAGTTCCTCTCGTGTATTAATTTCATTGGCATAAACTAAGGACTTCATATGTCCCCAAAAATAAAAATCTAGCGGGTTGTACTCAGGACTTCTTGGTGACCATTGAAAATCACTGCCTCTGCCAATCCATCGTTGAGGAAATGCGTCATTAAGATGATTTCTAACAGCTAATGAAAAATGAGGTGGCGCTCCATTCTGCATAAACCACATTTTTCTTCTTACATGTGACAAGTGACAGATCATCTAAAATATCACTTAGAGTATTTTCCAAAAAGAATAAATAAGAATCTCCATTTAAATTCGGAGGAAGAACATAAGGCCCTAGTAGTTGGTCGCCTATAATGCCACACCAAATATTCAATTTAAACTCATGCTGAAAATGTCTAGCTTTAATAGCATGCGGGTTTTCTTCTTCCCAATAATGACTATTTCGCCAATTAAAAACCCCTCGTCTGGTAAAAGTTGCTTCGTCGGTGAACATAATATTCTTAATAAAGTGTCTGTCATTGCGATGTTTATTCAGAATACGTTGGCAAAACTGTAACCATCGTGGAAGATCTGTTGGAAGTAAATTTTGAACAGGAGTGAAGTGATAAGGATGGAGGTTCTCTTTTTTTAGAATTCTAACAATAGACGACTGACTTACTCGTATTGCTGCTGATAGATGTCGTGAACTTATTTCAGGATTTTCATCTACTCGAACCCAAAGTTCATCTTCGTGATTAGGTGTGATTTGTTTCGGTCGACCACCCCGATTTTTAGTGTGAAATGACCCAGTTTCACCTAAACTACGATATAATCTTGCAAAAGTTTTGTGATTTGGTTGCCTTCTGTTTGCGTATAACATTCCATACCTTCTGGCTGCCGAGCGACCGCAAAAATTTTCTTATGCGTATACGCAAATCATATCTCGCATTTCTTCATTAGTAAAATGATTGTGACGAGGCATTTCAATTAAAAAAAGTAATGATTACTTTTAAAGAATGCAACATTACACTACACTGTCACATCAAAAATAATTTACTCTGAACAAATGACATTTACCAACAACAATTATCTGACAGTCCAAAGCATACTTTTCATAAATGAAATAATATTTGAAATCCTTTTTTAAGACTCTAAGCAGTTCGACTGCGTTTTTATCGAAAACGGTTGAAATTATCATGTTTAAACAAGAGTACCAATTTTACGTAAAAATTATGTTTACGTCATATTTTCTAATAAAAATTACTAAAAAGTTTCATCAGAAAAAGTTTAGACTCAATTTGATCATTAGAAATGATCCACGTGGCGCCCTCTATGACAAAACGTAAAATTGTAAATAAAATACTATTTCTTGTCCAAGATTATGCCTCTGTGCCAATTTTGATAGCAATTTTTAAATATACAGGGAAACTATTAGCAAAAAACGAAAAACAAAAATTAACTTTAACACCCTGTATCTTTTTTCTCAGCAACATTTTATTAAGGCATATTTGGCCCAATAGCCATATTTTGGTCCAAATAACCTGTCCTTAGTCTATGTCCCAATAGTTATGACTCACCCTGTATAGTATGCGTATAATGTCTATATTATGCTTACAGTATACAACTTCCTTAATCCACGTTCGCACCTCCTCGCAACATCTTTTATGGCATCTGAATCTAAAATGTCTTCAATGGATGGTCTCGTAGTGGGTATCAGAAATTTCATTCGTTTAAGTAATAATTCTAGTGTGGAAGAAACTCCTAAAAATGGACGAACATATTAGTATATTATTTTATATTTATATCTCACTAGCATGTTTGTAAGGCCCATAAAATTATTTCTTGGAGTTGATTTACGTAGTCACCATATTTCATTTTTTTTTTTTTTTCGAAACAATTAGTACTTACTTCCGGTAATAAGCCCTGAAAGAGTGTATCCTAAGTCATATACATCCACTGAAGGACTGAGTCTCTGGTTGGCAATTGTCACGGCTGAGTAGCTTATGTTTATATCTGATAATTTCGACTGTGTGCATTGACGTGGCTGTAAAAAAATTATGTTAGTAATAAAAAAATATTTAATTTCACTTGATCTCAAAAAAAAATAAATTTAACATAATTATACTTATATGATTTCATATTTTCTTTTGTTATCCAATTTCCTTTTTATTAGCCAAACTCATTAACCATGTCTTCAATTTAAAGTTAGTTATTTAGTTAAATACCAAACGTGATATTAGAAAATATAATTGTTAAACACAAGAATATAAATGTTATGGTAACACAATAGACATTTACTGCTTCTGACCTTGTATAGGTAATGAAGGTCACATATTTAAAAGAGAAGAAAATAAATAGACACAGATCAATTCAATTCAATTAATAGTATGGTTAACACCGTTCGTAATGTTGTTCGAGACGCTACATTTGTAATTCTACATGTGTTAAGTTGTAGCATTTGTAAATTCCTTGGTGTATATTGAAATCCCCTCGTATATGTATTAACACCGAAGAACAATTTCAGTGTATTTCTATTTCCTTTCGTATATGTTAAAACACTGAAATATTGTTTCAATTCCTTTTGCGTCGCCGAGTCGATAATAAACCATTTTAAAGTTTGTTTATATTTCACAGATGTGTATTTCCTCGGTATTCTTTGATCGAAGCCGCTTTGAGATATTTTGCGCGTTGCAAATAGACAGAAATATTCCAGTTTATATGTTTTGTTTATACCAAGATTGGGCGAATGAATTTTAAAGATAATTGCTCTCTCTCTCGGTGTGGCCGGCCGCTGTTAAAGGCGTGTTTGGTTTTATTGGGGTCCAAATTTTTCGTCAAATTTGTAATGTTTTGTCTTTTTCGTCTTATGTTATGGAAGATTGGTAGTTTTGTGGCAGTTATTTGTGCAGTTAAAAAGTTTTGAATATTTGGTCAAGGAGAACAGACGTCGTTTGTTCTGTATTAAAATTTAATATTGACATCTGACAGCTAGGTTTTTATTAGTTTTTACATCTGATAAATATCTAATCATATTTGAGATTTTGTTTTGTTTTTTTTTAGAAAAAGGTTAACCACTATACATAGATACATTTAAAAAGATAAATCTTCATTTGTAATTTTTTAATAAATAAGTTTTTAGTAAATAACTTTGTTATTTTTGTATTTACCTTTGTGACTATTAACATAGTATTTTTGTGCTTTTTACTTTGTAACTGTTTGTGGTAAGACAGTAATAAATGTTTAATTTTTTCCCTAAACCATTTTATTTATTTATTTAAAAAAAAAAGTTCCTAACCTCTCTTTTGTATTTTTTAGAAAGGAAGAACCTTCTCTTTCATCCAGCAGGAAGTTTCCTCGAAGCGGCGCGCGGCGTCTATTTTAAATAGCTAGAGGTTCTTCTTGTTGTTTTGTTTGCCCATTTGTCCAGGAGATTCATGTAAGTACCCCTTCTTAGTTTAATATTTGTAGTTGCCCAATCCAATCCCATTGTTTCATTCAGTGATCCACGACCCAGTTCTCCAAATAAATCCTGAGCGCCGTTCGCATAAGTTTCGTTTATTTTGCTTGCCCTATCTCCAGCCCCAGTAACTTCTGTCCCCAATTTTCAACCCCCTATAACAATACCCTATGTGGTATAGTAGCCTCGTATTTCCATGAGACTGTGTAAAAATATATGTATCTTTAATAAAATCATTCAACAAAAAAGTACTCTACCAGGAGTCTGTAAAATTATCAATGACTCAGACGTATAATAATACAAATTTTAAGAGTCCACTTGATATTAACATTCAGACGTGCCTGGTATAATGTTTTAAAATATGGGCAGTCAACCAATTAAGTTTTCATCGAACTTATGATAAGTCCACGTGGACTAACGGCCAATGAAAACATCGGATATCGCTGTTTTGACAAATCATAATGCATTATCTTTTGTCGGTAGACTTATTCATACTTGGGGTAAGATTATATCAATATTTGACTGAACTTGCGGAGTCATAAAATAAGGTATCAGGTTTCGACCGTCCAGTGAAGGGACGGAGCACTTAGGTAGGCAAATTTTTATAATATTTTATTTTTAAATTGCGGATATGACCAACAGATTTTTGGGAGACAAGAATACTTTTAGTATAATCATAACTGCTACAGCGTTCAGTTAAATTCAAATTTCAAATAGTGACCCGCAAGTTAGTTTAGTAGTGACTTTTTTCAGTGTTCTTTCTACGAAAAACTTTTTACATTTTACATTTTTTACTTTTTTTGGATACGTTTTTACGTGATAATACGTTTGATACTTTTAAAATATTGCGTCCGTGGTGCGATAATAATTCTGTAGCTGAAGAGACAATGGAACCCTCTAATCAATTGGAAGATTTACAAAGGCGTGTAGTAAAACGTAAGCGACATTTTCAATACCTTTCTGATGATGCCAAACGTAAGCTAAAAAATGTTTATGAAGGACTGTGTACTGAATTGTCTAAATCAGAGGCACTTGCAGAAACATGTTTTTTAACCAGAGTGCCCAAAGCAACCTGCTACAAAATTATAGGAGAAACATCTTCTAGACAGAAGAGAAAGGATTGTGGCAAATTCAGAAAAATAGAACTGCACTTAATTGAATCTATAACTAGAACAATATACCAAATGTATGCGGCTAATATTATTCCAACTATTGAAAGCCTTCGAAGTGAATTAGTTCGAAAGGGCATTATCTCGTGCTCAGCAACAACACTTCGAGTATTGAAAAATAAAACGAAATATTGTTTATTTAGATGAGACCTGGTATGATAATCATGACACCGTGAAAAAAAGTTGGACAAATAATAACAAAGAGTGTTTCAACTCAATACCGCCCAATAAAGGAAAGAGGATTATAATTTTACACTGCGGTGGAGAAAATGGATGGATCGACGATGCATTATTAATATCTGCAAAACAAATTAAAGACGCGTCTCTGGATTATCATGATGATATGGAAAGTTCAATTTTTGAATCATGATTTGAAAAATCTCTTCTTCCGAAATTACCCAAACACAGTGTGATTGTCATGGACAACGCATCATGTCATTCAAGATTAATGAAAAAAACTCCAAATAATAGTTGGAATAAATTACAAATTCAGGAATTTTTATTCAAGAAAGATTTGTATTTTGAGGCATCTTATACTAAAAAGCAATTGTTGGAGGTTACTCATAGTAAACAGTACGAAAAGGAATATGTTGTTGACAACTGTGCTCGTAGTAACGGGCATACTGTGCTTAGACTTCCTCCTTATTATTGTACATTGAACCCAATAGAGTTATTATGGGCTCAACTTAAAGGAAATATAAGGAGAAGAAACGTTGCTCCTAAATTTTCGTCTACTGTTCTCCAGTTAATTAGAAGAGAAGTTACAAAAATCCCAGCAACCAACTGGAAAAATGTAATAAAACATGTGATCGGAGTGGAAAATGACTATGTTAAATATTTACCAGCATTAACCAAATTAACTATAAATTTAGATGATACGAGTGATACTAGTGATAACAGTGACTCTGAGTAGATAGTAAGTACTTAATTCGAATTAGGTGTTAGATGAAACCTTTATTTTTATTGTAATTGTAGATATTCTCATTTTGCTTATAGATCTTTGAAAACAGGATATAAACACACTCCTTGGTGGGACAAAAATTATTAACGTTTTAGAGGAGTATGTCAACTAAAACTGTCACTGTCACAAAGGCAGTTGCCAAACTCGTCCGATACGTCTAAAGGTGAGAAAAAATTAGTAGAATGTAAATTTATAGATTTTTATCGCTCAATCTCCCACCTCCACTAGTTTCATTTCTTTTTATCTCATAACTTAATGTGTTTTCCATCTCTTGCGTTATTCTGTCGGTTATTAGCGAGCTCATCACTGCATAGTTTAATATAAATATACATTAATACTTTTTAAAATACGTTCACCGATAATAGCCATTTCCTATTTATTACAATGACAGCAGTAGGTACTTTATACTTATAATTTTTTAGAAATTAATGTAACTTGAATTGACTATTTCATGTTGTGTTTTTTACAATACATAATTAAGACAGCATGGCTAATAATAAGCAACCAATTATTCAGCCGAGTACTACAAGTATTGGTAAACAAAATTTATTTTTGTAAATTATAATTTTAATCTCGAGTAGATGATAATTATATATATATATATATATATATATATATATATATATATATATATATAGTAAACTCTTAAATATTGGGGAAATCTGCAAGAAATACTCTAATGTGTATCAATTGTTTCGCCGAACGTTTTCGCCAAAGAGAATTAATTTGGCTTCTTCAGGGCTGAAAGAGAATAAATTATAATTAGCTACCATATATTATCTATTAAAACATTATTGATCTTACCGTAACTTAGAATTGTAGAGTTAGAATATTAAAAAACTTTGCTAGTAACATAGTGGTGTTTTTTGTTACTATGTGCAAAAAAAGTTTTTTATAAGAATTGAAATGTATGGTAGCTTCGAACTTGACACGTAAAGGCTTACCCAAGGTTAATCGAAAAACCCAATGCAACTACATTTAAAAGGAGGTAATTCTTTGAAATGTCGGCAATAACTAAATTTTTGATTTTTAGATAGTTAAAAGTGAGGTTCTGTTTAAGCCAGAACGCAAGCGCTGACAACTTCATTATAGTTGGTATGAATCTTTATGTCGTTAAGGTTCATTGGTGAAAACGAATGAATTTAAATCCCAGTAAAGGGAAATATTATTTTGATTTTCTTTATTTAATTATATTATATTGTTCATGTATTATTGAATCTTATTGAGACGTATCTAAGAAAAGCAAGGGAATGTTATATATTTTTTGTTAATGAAAATTAATTATAAAGGTATGTTAGTTGTTAATGGATATATCAGTCAAGTTAGTAATCTGTGATATAGTATTGTTCTTGGTATCTGATTTAAGTAACAAGTGGTATATATCGCTTAGATTCTTGATGTCACTCTTAACATTAATGGAGAAATCGTTAAGAAAAATATAAGACATTTCAATGAACTCTCTTTTAGATTTATTGTTCTCACGGTGGAGAATTGTGGTGTTGGTATAGTCCATGAGATGACCAGTGGAATGGACATGTTTGGCTAATGCACAACGGTCAGGGTGAAGTCGAGAATCACTTTTGTGTAGTGTAATACGTGATTTCAATAATTGAGATGTTTGACCGATGTAGGAATTGTTGCAAGAAAGACATGGAATGTTGTAGACAATATTACTAAGCCTATCTATGGGAGTCTTATCTTTTATCTTAGAATAAAGATTATTAATTGTTAGGGCTGATCTACAAGCTACATTAAGTTTAATGTTGTTATTATTATTGCCAAAGCTATTTTCAACACTTTTCAGAATCCTTGTTAACCCCGGAGTGATATCTCTGAAATATGGTAATGAAAAATATTTGTTTATAGGAGTATCAGAGACTGGGTTCCCACTTAAGACATCAGGATCAGCATTGTTAGTCGCGAAGGAAGGTGAAATATCTTCGTCATGGATAGTATTAAACAAAATCTTATTAACTAATGGTGTTGGATAAGCGTTTGAAATAAAAAGTTTCTGTAGGATTTGTAGGTTTTTTGTATGAAATGAAGGATCTGATAGTTTTGTTACTCTATTTTTCATCTGTTTGATTAAGTTGACTTTGGTAGAATTATTATGGTATGAGTTGTAGTTAAGGTATCTACCAGAATGGGTCGGTTTTTGATACCAATCTATTTTGATGTTGTTGGTTTCCCTGATCATCCTTATGTCGAGAAAGGGGACGGACCAATTACCATCTTCCCTCTCTATAGTGAACTGGATGTAGGGGTCATAACCATTAAAAGTGTCTAATAGTTCATCTACCTTGTCATTGGGTATAGCCAAAATGATATCATCAACATATTTTTTAATAAATGGAATATTAAAGGATAGTAAAGGAATGACTGAGTCTAATACATAATCCATAACGTAAGTCATCATTGCAACTTACGTTATGGATTATGTATTAGACTCAGTCATTCCTTTACTATCCTTTAATATTCCATTTATTAAAAAATATGTTGATGATATCATTTTGGCTATACCCAATGACAAGGTAGATGAACTATTAGACACTTTTAATGGTTATGACCCCTACATCCAGTTCACTATAGAGAGGGAAGATGGTAATTGGTCCGTCCCCTTTCTCGACATAAGGATGATCAGGGAAACCAACAACATCAAAATAGATTGGTATCAAAAACCGACCCATTCTGGTAGATACCTTAACTACAACTCATACCATAATAATTCTACCAAAGTCAACTTAATCAAACAGATGAAAAATAGAGTAACAAAACTATCAGATCCTTCATTTCATACAAAAAACCTACAAATCCTACAGAAACTTTTTATTTCAAACGCTTATCCAACACCATTAGTTAATAAGATTTTGTTTAATACTATCCATGACGAAGATATTTCACCTTCCTTCGCGACTAACAATGCTGATCCTGATGTCTTAAGTGGGAACCCAGTCTCTGATACTCCTATAAACAAATATTTTTCATTACCATATTTCAGAGATATCACTCCGGGGTTAACAAGGATTCTGAAAAGTGTTGAAAATAGCTTTGGCAATAATAATAACAACATTAAACTTAATGTAGCTTGTAGATCAGCCCTAACAATTAATAATCTTTATTCTAAGATAAAAGATAAGACTCCCATAGATAGGCTTAGTAATATTGTCTACAACATTCCATGTCTCTCTTGCAACAATTCCTACATCGGTCAAACATCTCAATTATTGAAATCACGTATTACACTACACAAAAGTGATTCTCGACTTCACCCTGACCGTTGTGCATTAGCCAAACATGTCCATTCCACTGGTCATCTCATGGACTATACCAACACCACAATTCTCCACCGTGAGAACAATAAATCTAAAAGAGAGTTCATTGAATGGTCTTATATTTTTCTTAACGATTTCTCCATTAATGTTAAGAGTGACATCAAGAATCTAAGCGATATATACCACTTGTTACTTAAATCAGATACCAAGAACAATACTATATCACAGATTACTAACTTGACTGATATATCCATTAACAACTAACATACCTTTATAATTAATTTTCATTAACAAAAAATATATAACATTCCCTTGCTTTTCTTAGATACGTCTCAATAAAATTCAATAATACATGAACAATATAATATAATTAAATAAAGAAAATCAAAATAATATTTCCCTTTACTGGGATTTAAATTCATTCGTTTTCACCAATGAACCTTAACGACATAAAGATTCATACCAACTATAATGAAGTTGTCAGCGCTTGCGTTCTGGCTTAAACAGAACCTCACTTTTAACTATCTAAAAATCAAAAATTTAGTTATTGCCGACATTTCAAAGAATTACCTCCTTTTAAATGTAGTTGCATTGGGTTTTTCGATTAACCTTGGGTAAGCCTTTACGTGTCAAGTTCGAAGCTACCATACATTTCAATTCTTATAAAAAACTTTTTTTGCACATAGTAACAAAAAACACCACTATGTTACTAGCAAAGTTTTTTAATATTCTAACTCTACAATTCTAAGTTACGGTAAGATCAATAATGTTTTAATAGATAATATATGGTAGCTAATTATAATTTATTCTCTTTCAGCCCTGAAGAAGCCAAATTAATTCTCTTTGGCGAAAACGTTCGGCGAAACAATTGATACACATTAGAGTATTTCTTGCAGATTTCCCCAATATTTAAGAGTTTACTATTTAACTAATCTGCAAAGATTAAATTTCTTTTCTATATATATATATATATATATATATATATATATATATATATATATATATATATATATATATAATATTTTCTAATTAAAACAAAAAAAGGTCGTAGAAAAGGTCACTCTGGGCAAACTTCATCATCGTGAGTAATATCCTTCATTAAATGCTTGTTGAATAATATACTATTATTAACAATGTTTTATATAGATCATTTTACAATAAGTTGTGTTCAGTTGAGTCGATTAGTGTTATCACTCCCAAGATATATCACAGAAGTTAACAACACCGATATTTTTTATTTAAACTTTACAGAAAATGAAACTTTTTGGAAAATAAAATTAAATAAAAGTAAAAACTTTTATTTAATTTAAAATTAGATATCTACGCTACTGTTCAATAAATTATATACTATGCGGTCATTCTGACAGTGTTGCCATTTTACTACTATTTTACTCGCTCTAGTTCCTATAAATTTTCTCACGAAATTACGTGCCGACTATAGGCAAAATATTCGTTACAAAGTCATACAATAAATTCAAAAGTACAATACGTCTTTCTTTTGGGGAAAAGTGAAAATAAAAATTTCAGTTAGGCTAGTGTAGCGAAAGTCCAAATATTACAGTTATCTGTCTATTACTCATATTCAAACATTCACTGAAAATATATACTGCGAAATAGATTCGCGTAGCGTATGGGGATTTTTGTCTGCCCAAATGTATGAGTTGTGCGAGTAATTTATTAATTTATTCCGTTCCTCTTAAAAGTTGGGCTTCATCAGAAAATAAGGTCCTATATAATAAGCGAGCATTATTCGCAATTAACTTAGCAAATTGTAATCGTATCATTTCATTTACTAGGTGCAATCGTGAAACTTGTTGGATGTGATAAGGGTGAAAATTATTATTTCTTAATACTCTGTCAACATCTAATGGAGAAACACCTAATTGTCTGATTACTTGCCTGGTACTTATTTTATGATCTGCTTCGACTGAATCACGGATACGGTCTTATTTTAAACCATCTAATGCTCGTTCAGATTTTGATTTAGGAAATATAACATTTTCTTTTAAATAATTAAATACTGATCCAACTCAACGTTATCTAAATTCTCTATGAAATTCTCTACTACCGCACCTGGAGGCCACAAACATAGTAATTAAAGACTCATCATCATCATCAATTAGTCTATATTTGTCCACTGCTGAACGTAGGCCTCCCGTAAAATTTTCCACCTATTTCTATCTTGTGCTTCTTGCATCCAGTTTGTGGTGATGCGTTTGATATTATCCATCCATCTAGTCGGTGGTCGTCTTCTGCTTCGATATGCCTCTTGTCTTGGTCGCCATTCCAGAATCTTTCTGGTCCATCTATCATCCGTTAATCTGGCAACATGTCCGGCCCAAGCCCATTTAACTATGGCTATTTTTTCAACTGCATCTGTGACTCCTGTTCTTCTTCTTATTTCTAGGTTTGGTACTTTATCTCTGATGGTAATACCTAATATTGATCTTTCCATAGTGCATTGTGTAACTCTTATTTTATCTATTGTTCTTTTTGTCAGAGTCAGTGTTTCTGCATCATATGTAAGAACCGGTAAAACGCACTGGTTAAAAACCTTTCTTTTTAAACAAACTGGGATAACAGACTTGAAAATGTTATTCAATATACCAAAGGCAGCCCATGTGAGACCTATCCTTCTTTGTATTTCAGTTGTCTGATTATCTCGGCCTAAGTGAATCTCATGCTCTAGATATTTGTAAGCTATTACTTGATCGATGCTATGGCTCTCAATCAGAATTTTACCGCTGACTACAAGGTTGGTCATAAATTTTGTCTTTGAGGTGTTAATTTTAAGACCAATTGTTTTTGACACTTTATAGAGCGTGTGCATTTTTGTAGCTTTATCAACTCTATCAGATATTAAAACGATGTCATCGACAAATCTTAGGTGGTTCAGATCTTCCCCATTTATATTAATTCCCATGTTATCCTCTCGTTCCATTTCCTTGAACATATATTCAAGGACAGCTGTAAACAATTTAGGGGAGGTAGTATCACCCTGTCTAATTCCACGTTCTATTCGAAACTTCTTGGTATCTTCATGAAGGCGGACACAAGCTGTACCAGTTTCGTAAATACTTTTAATCAATGCGATATATCGGTATTTTATGATGTTCTATAGTATCAAACGCCTTTTTATAATCTACGAATATAAGAAAGATAGGCTTGTTATACTCTGTACACTTTTCTATTAGCGTTTTTATAACTTGTAGATGATCAATTGTTCCGTATCTGGAGCGGAACCCAGCCTGTTCACAAGGTTGGTAACTATCCAGTTTGTTCACAAGCCATTTTGTTATTATCTTCATGAATAGTTTTTATGTATGGGAGAGCAAACTAATAGGTCTGTAGTTCTTTAGGTCTGAAATGTCACCTTTTTTGTGCATTATGGTTATTATTGCATTATGCCACTGGGAGGGGGTTACGCCTCTTGTCAAACAAGTATTAAACATCTTTTTCAACACATTTACTAACGTTTCTCCTCCATCTTTGATTTGTTCAATAACTATCCCATCTTCTACAGGTGATTTATTGTTTTTCATCTCCGAGAGAGCTGATTTTAATTCCTCTGTTCTGATATCTGGGATGTCTTCTGAGCCTACATTTTGAACTTTTGGTATTTGATTTTGATCAGGATCTGGAAGTTCTTCTCGCTTATACAATTCTGAGTAAAAATCTTTTTTAAAATATCTTCTTTATTTGTTGTAGTTTCTCCTTTTTTAATTTGAAGTTTACAAATATTTTTCGATCCTTCCGTCATTTGTCGGCGCAGAAATTTTAAACTTTTATTTTTATCAATGGCTTAAGTTATGTAATCAGTGTTGTAATTTCTAACATATTTTGGAATGGATTTTGTGATATCTTTGTTTAACTGTCTAAGTGTTATAAAATTATCTGTGTATTTGTCTTTCAATTCTCTTCTTTTGTTTATAAGATCTTTAGTAGCTTGAGTGAGTTTATCCATCTTGTTTTTTCCTTTTTCCATATATTTTCTATGAGTGTTTCGAATCGCACTATTTATTCGCATGTTTGTCACCTCTATATCATCTAATGCATTTTCATTTAAGTATTCTACTTTTAACAGTTCTGATAAGCTACTCTATCTTCTATCAATTTCCATTTATTAGAATGCCTCTCTGTTATCATTGCTGTCCTCTCTCGTCTAATGTTGATCATTATTTTTGCTCTAACCAACCGATGGTCACTCCTAACAGTGATTTTATTAATTACTGTAACATCTTGGACAATATTTTTTCTATTTGTGTCCCAAAGTCCCAATATATCCCATTTTATGCAGTTAAGTTCTTCCTGTAATTCAATGAGCTTATCTTCAATTGCAAGCGTTCGTACGTTATAAGTGGCAATATGCAATGTTCGTTATCCATGGTAGCTGTGTCTATCCCGGTGATTCTTTGCACCCTCTGCTCTTGGTCCAATCTGGTGGCTACCGTCACCAGGGACCGTTGGGCCGCCGGGGACTAAGAGCCTTTTCTAGTTTGTGTCATGTCATTTACGGGGAAATTTAGCCATTTCACTACCACGCTGGCCAGTGCGGGTTGGTAGCGGGATATATCGGGATGTGGTAAGGATTGGAAAATGGCTAGGAAGATAGGTTAGGGACCTGGCCTCTCCTAAAGGCTTGGACATAAGTCAGTAGCTAGCGTACGGCAGGGACGCCACTCCCTGTAGCAGCCTGTCCTCTACCGGGATCGGAGAGGAGTGTTACCTGCTACCGTGGACTTAAAGACTGGAGTGAGCTAATTACTACGGCTGTCCCAATGAAAAACACAGTATCCAACAATTTCTTCACAATTGACTTTTTTACTTTTATGGGTATAACGTAATGTTTTTATGTTTTTCAGTTCAAGAAACCAACGCATAACCTCAAAAGAAGTTGTGTAAGTACATGTGTGTTGAGATAAAATCTTTTTTAAAAAGTGTTAATGAGTATTAAAATATGTCGCATAGCTATCCAAGTCGGCGTACCCGTCTCATATTGTCTATGATAAACAGTAATACCGGTGTTAACGACGGTGAAAATGAGCCAAGCTGTTCACTGTAAGTTTTTTTTGTGCATGATCAATTGATCAAGGTTAGGGCTGCAGAATAAACGATTGTTATTAAAGACATTCAGTAACATACAATTTTTGCTTCACATTATGTACTAAAACCCTTAGTTTTATTGTCGTATATTTTGCTGGTAATTACACCTAAATTAATAGTAGCCTAACATAAACGTTAGTTAAAATAAATACACTGCTATAATTTTATCTACTTTTACTATAATATATATTAAGAAAACCTTAAACCTTTTGGTAGCTCTTAGCTAAATTAAAAATTATATTTTTTCACCAAATATAAGCAATTAATTTAAATCAAAAACAGGATCATATATCTACGTAATCAGAATCGATTCAAATGAATATATAGTCACTTTTATAAACAAACTAGATACAATTTTTTTGTTGTAGGATCAAAACACATTTAATGCAAGAATTCAATGATGAATTTGGAAGCGATGAGGATGATGATGACAGCATTGCTGATCCAGATTTTCTTCACAATGAAACTGAGCTTCCAAGGGAGTTTTACGTAACCTAACGTGACCAATAAAAATATTGAAACCAACGAATCGGAAATGGATGATGGAAATAAGGCTGCAGAGAAAAGTTTTACTTTACCTGTTTTTCAAGGACTTAACGTAGCTAATGAAAATATTGATATTGACATCTTGGAAATGGAAACTCAAGAATCTGGCGTGACTAATGAAAATATTAACGAGTCGAGGATGGAAACAGCTGAAGGAGCCATACATCATACATCCTAAAGAAGAGCACGAACCAGTAGTTAAAAGAAAAAAGAAAGAAAACCTTAAGAGACCTATTTTAACAGACGAAGATAAAAATCCACAAGGAATCCACTAAGTTCCTGTAGCTGGTTGTATACCATGTATCACAAAAAACTTGTTAAAATCCTTTATAAAAGGTATGTAAATTAAAAAACACAATCGGGCTATGCCATGAAGACAAAACGTTTTCGGAATCCATATTCCATCATCAGTGTCTAGGTATACATGTTTTGAGCCACTAAATATCTGGGTAAAAACCCGTTAAAAGTTATAGGTTACAATTTAGTTTACATTATTTAGTCTTATATATTTAATATCCTAATATATACCCTAATATATCCTAATATATCCTTTTTGGGGCTTCCAGATCTCCTTTATTTCTGTATAACCGAAGGGATAGCAGATAATCACCCAACAACTAAATCATGTTTTGGCTTAACATCCGATCACTCACAAGTATTTCTCACTCTATCTTCTGAAATAATTTATTTACCTAGACCTCCTACGTTTTATTCAGTATAAACCAATTGTATTTTATTTAAAGAAATCACTACTAATAACTTAAACGTAAACTTATGTCTAAAGACAGCAAGTGGTCTAGATGCTGCTGCAAAACACCTGAAAGAGTTATCACCATTAGAACCTACATATTACACACTTTGGAAGGCTACCAGAAAATTGTTGCGACCACAACAACATATACCATCTACCAAAATGAATAACGCTCATTAGGCACGCATTGATGACTAAAAGGCAAATATATTTCTCGAACATCTGTAAACTACCTATACTCCATTTCCCTTTGAATTATAGCCAAAAGAAGAGGAAACTATTCATAGATATTTGGACTGCTCATACTAGATATCTCTGCATATTAAACCTTTTAGAAAAAATGAAATTATGACGCAATACTCAACACTAATAAAAAGAAAGTTCCTTGCTATAAGCTGACTACTGGATTTGTCTTGTGTCAATTACCACAAAATGCGATCCTCTTACTAATATAAATCTATAACGCGGTATTACGATGAGGTTATTTTTCTTCACAATGGAAAATGGCTTAAGTTATTTTAATCTTTGCCTTTAAGTTTGCCTACTTAATAAGATTAAGTAGGCAAACATTTAGAATCCGTAACTTCATACAACCCATTAGTATATTACCAATTCTTGCTAAAATTCTTGAGCACCTAATAATAAAGAAATTAAATTCTTTTCTAGAAGAAAACTGCTTAGTTCCTGACTACCAATTTGCTTTTCGACAAAAACACGCTGCACTTGATCAAGTGCACAAAGTTATTAATATCATAAACCAGGATCTAGAGGAAAGGCGCTATTATTCTGCAGTCTTCTTGGACATCACAAAAGCTTTTGATAAAGTGTGACATACAGGTTTGTTTTCTAAAATTAAGCAACTACCATCTGAATACTAAGATATTTAAATCCTAACATTGTTGATTTAAATCAACAGCGTTGAGACCTATAAACTCCGGCGTATCTCAAGGTAGTGCTTGTTCCAGTCTTATACTTATTATACACGGTCGACCTACCCACTTCTGATCAGTGTTCCTTAGCAACATTTGCTGGTGACTCCGTCCCAAACAAATTTCATCGAAGCACCTAGAAGATTACAAGTCCACTTAAACACCATTCAGATTTGGTTAAGAAAATGGCCGAATCAGAGTTAATCGCAGTAAATCAAACCGTTTAGCTTTTAGCACTAAATCTGATACGCCTAAACAACTAAACAATCAAGTTAATCGGATAGTGCAAAATACCTCGGCATTTATCTTGATAGAAGACTTATTTGGAAAAACCAAATCTTCAATAAACGAAAACCACTTGAATTAAAATTAAAACAACTTTACTGGCTACTTGAAAGAAGATCTGAACTATCACTAGAAAAAAAAGTATTACTATATTAAGTTTTTTTTTAAACAATAAGAATACACCTAGTCTGCAAGATTAATCAGCATTTTTTTTAACCTAATTTTCCTAAGATTGTTTATAAACTACATAGATGTCACCTGGCATCCTAGCTTTTTTTTAAATTAAATGCCCAGTTCTTTGTTGTGGCTACACAGCACAGTACTGCCTCTGCTTTTCACTAATTGACTGCTCACGTCTTTATTGTGGCTACAATGCACAATACTAACTAAGCCTTGCACAAGTTCACACATTACACAAGCTCGAACGGTTTAGTCCTCTTCAGCCTTCGCATCTGGGGTTGGTTGACAAATCTGAAGGATTTCATGGTTGGTATGCTTTTGAAGCCTCTCTTCATGTCTCTTGGCGACTTTTTTAATTTCATTCTGAAATATATTTGACTTTAAAATCTCTACGTAAATCGCCATTCCGAGCATACCAAGGAGCACATACAATATTCCTTAGTATTCGGTTCTGGAGCATTTCTAAATTTCTATACTTCCTTTTTTTTGGTACACCGCCATAATTGGAGGCCATAGGTCCACACCGGTTTCAATATCTGTTTGTAAATTAGTATTTTATTCTGCATGGAAAATTGAGAGTATTTACCTATCAGCCAATAAATATGTTTGTACTTTATTTTCTTGTTATTGAAGTTAGAGTATCCTAAGGTCCGGGGGCATTATACTCTCATTAAGATCGGCTTCTGATGTTTTCAAGTCTGTCCAGCCCTTCAAGTACATTTTTGTTAAATTCTGTCAAATTCTTCTTGTTTGTAAATCTTTACTTTAATTTCGTTTAGTAGTTCATGATTCGTTCTTTGTCTATATTGATTTTCATTAATTTTTATTAGTCCTAATATTGTTCTTACTATTTTCCTTTCTAGTATTCTAAGGTCTTCCTCTTGTTTTTTTGTCATGCTAAGGGTTTCGGCAGCGTACATCAATCGGTCGAATTATTGTTTTATATATCTTCATTTTCGATTTCTTGCTCAGTAATTTATTTTTTAGAATTTTTTTATTTGCATAGTATGTCTTATTTGCTGTAATTATCCTTTCTTTAATTTCTGTTTCCCTTTCTCCATTATTTGTTAATAATATTCCCAAATACTTAAACTTTTCTACTTCTTCAAATATATATTATGCCAGTCTAGTTATTTTGTTTTCATATTTTTTGTCAAATCTCATTATTATTGTTTTTTCTTGATTTATTACTAAGCCCATTACTTTCCCTTCTGCTACCAATTCTTTTAACATACCTAGTTTTCATTGTTTTTCTGTTCTTTGTTATTAACACAATATCGTCGGCATATGCTATTATTTGTCCCTCTGTCGTTCTAAGTGTATCTTTGTTGATTTTTCTGACTATATATTCCAGGGCAAGATTAAACAGAGTTGCAGATAATGAATCTCCTTGACGTACACCTTTATTTATAACAAATTCTTCTGTGTCTCCTTCTTGTGTTTTTACAGTTTTTTTTTTTTTTTTATGGCTTCGGCAGTTTGCCATACAGCCAGTTACATGATCTTTTAATCTCATTAGGTACAGTACAAAGTTTTTGAGTTATTTGCAATCGAATAGACTAAAATAGATAAATTTACAACATTTAACAAAAAGAAGAGAAAAAATATAAATAATACATACACATATATATCCATTAACATATACAATTAACATGGGTCACTCGTTTCACGTCCAGGGGACCATCAGGACATTATAATATATAACATACACAGGAGAACTAGGCCACGGTAAATAGGATTAAACATATAAAGGAGAGAAAACAAAGGTAAAAAGTAAAAACTAATTTTTTTTTTTTTTAACTAAAGAAAAATATTACATTTGGTCAAAAAATCGATTGTGCAATCGTAAATTAATCTATTTTGAGTCGCTAGGGCAGATAAAACGTTAAACGGAGATTTGCCGGTAATACGAACTATATTATTATATAATAAGGTGGATTCCAAATTATAGTTTTTACAGTTACTACAGTTTTGCTCATTGTCATTTTTATTAATCTTCTTAATTTGTTGTGTATTCTCATTTCTCTCATAGCTGTAAGTAATTTCGCTCTGTTTATTGAATCAAATGCTTATTGGAAGTCTATAAAAAGCAGTTCAATTTCTATTTTATATCCATAAGTCACCAGTTTTAATACTTCAATTATTATTTTAGCCTCAAACGATCGGGTCCCGTGTTGTACAGTGGCTGGCGTTTATTGAAGGTTTGTTTAAATTTCTCTTCATATTCAGCATCTGCTCTCTTCTGTGGGTGAAAATATCTGCCACCTTATACAGGAGGTTGAGTGGGACAGGCCTTATACATTGGGTAACTATTCTACCTCTCATACAAGGCTACTTCAACTTGTTTTGCGTGAAGTGATCAATTCCAGATTGGACAGGCATACTATTCTGTTGAAAAGGATAATGCCCATGGTGATATTCTCATTGTCGCAAGGCTTACATGTCAAATAACTTTAAAAACTATGCTGTCAATTCTTATTAGTACGGGTGAGTCGCAGGTAAGATAAACTTACCACTCAAGGGTGGAGGGACTTTTTGGTCAAACATATTTGTACGGCATTTATAACTTAGGTAGGTACTACAAAAATAATGACCTGCGACGTAATGCCGTACAAAAATATTGGTACCAGGAGCAAGGAAAATTTTTTATTTATGGAAAACTTTTTTCTCATTTTCAACAATTTACCACAGTACGACATTCATACACAAAGTTTCGGATCGGTATATAAATTAATTTTTTGCAACGCCGTATATTTCGGCTAAAACAAGGGTGCAAAATTTTAGGCACAATAGGTACTTCATTTGAACCCTAATAATTACATATAAGAGTATTGACTTATATGTGATTTATGTTGGGTCAAATGCACCTCTTAGAAATGTCCCACGGGCTTCTAGTGTATTAGATTCGGTTTGTGAGCGAATGTGAAACATTAGTTTTTATGTCTTATTTCTGCTGTAGGTTTTAATGATAAATAGTCGTTGTTGAGCTAACTGGGTCACTTCAGGGATTTATCGTTGCCTCCAGCCTCTGGGAATGTATCTTCTGGATGTCTTTTTAAATATCTGTGCGAATTCTCCGTAGGTCTTCGTGGTTGGATCGACTGCAATGGCTTTGTTATCCTCTTTGTTGTTTGATTCCCACAGGTAATCTAGAGAAGGAATAAAATACCGCCTTAATATAATTTGACTGGATATTGCCGGACACGAAACATAAGTCTGGGTTGTAAACCTTTTTCTAAGTCCTACTATTTAAGGGGAACGGTATATTTGGGTCATCTATAAGGACGAAGTTGTAATGTTATGACCATTACGCGAGTACTTCACGATTAAAATCGATATTGTTATAATTCATCGGATATGGTAGCTGTTAAAGTCGCCCAAAACACCAGAATTTTCTGTTCGTGTTCAAGTAGATCAATTATATAACTAATCCCAGTAAACAATTGTTAGGAGTTAGATTTATATGGAGTATATTTTTTTATTTGTTATAATGTTAAATATTTCGAAATACCTTACTCTAACTAATTAACTAAATTTCCTTTTTAAATTCAAAATTATACCACAAAGACCCTTATTATTATATTATATCCTTCAACAAATCCAAAAAATCTGTTTGGTTAACTTACCTTGCTTAATTCGTATAAAGTACCAAAATCTCCCAATTTAAAGCATTTCTGGTGTATCATAATGTTATTGGATTTCACGTCGTAATGAACTAAGCATCTCTTATGGAGGTACTGTAATGCGTTGCACATATCATATAAGCAATCCCATATTAAATTTTCTTGTACTTTATTTTTTTCCGCATAATCTGCAAGACTCATTTGACATGCTTCTAAAACCATGTATGCCTCGTTGCCCTCTTCCCAAGACATATGATATTTAACAATATTGTGATGATATCCTACTTTTTCATTATTTCTAATTTCAGAATATATTTCTTTACTGGTTGTGATTCTTTTGAATTTTTTTATAGCGTATTTTCTATGAGTAAATTTATGTATTACTTTGAACACCTTGCCAAAACCTCCTTCCCCTACGCTTTTAATCTCTGTATAAATTTGTTGGTAATATGATTCTTTTAAAGATGAATTGTAATGTGAATCCAGATTAACTAAAATAAAAAAAATATTCTCTATTTATATACTAAAACTAAATATCATTGTAAATTCGGTATAACAGTGTAAATAATTGTATTTTTTATTAACCGAAGAAATATCCGAAGTTCAAAACACTCAATTAATTTTAATTGTAAAGAAGAGCACCTTTTTTCACCTAAACATAATGTGGCTCTCAACACTACTTCACCGAAAACTCCAATACCGACTGAGACCAAAGATACACGAGGAAAATCACCAGAAAAAAATAACTAATGCCCGGTAGTGACCGCAATGAGAGTTTTAAGCAATAATGAATAAAACATTAGTGAATTAAAGTGGCCAAAACAAAAGGATTACTAGAACAATCTACTAGGGAAATACACCAGAGGACAACGCCAAAAATGCCCGGTCTGAGGTCCAGAGCCTATTAAGAAAAATATGAAAGTGAAAACTCACCGATGGATAGGAAAACAACCAAACGGATTAAACTAAGAATGAATAAAGAAATAGGACATCGAAATCGTCATAAATAAAAAGAAATCTCCGTAGCCTTTCTAGGACTATCTAGAATAAAATTGAAATCGGTAAATCTTCTTCTTTTTCGTCTTCTTATTCGGATTTTTCCCATCATGCGTTCGTTATTTCCATCCTACACGGAGCTCTTTTTAGCCACCTATGACATTTTTTGTACATGCCCGTACCACTGCAGAGCTCTGTTGTCCAACTATTTTGTAGTGTAATATTCTACTTGCATTCTGTTCTGTATTTCATCTGTTCTTATTATATCGTCTCTGGTGTTTTCTAGACATCTTCTCATAAAGTCCAATTTAACTTTTATTATTTTATTTCATATTGTGGTTTTCATAATATTGTCTGTTTGATATTTTTACTTCTTTTATTACTTTTGATGTTTTTTATTTTTTCCACGCTTCCATCGATCTGTTAAACCCTATCGTGTTGTCTGTGTCTTTGTGCATTTTCTCTTTTCTTCTCGAGCTGTATTCGTTGCTTCACTTTTTGTCTGAGGGTAACATATTCTCGTATTGCTGGGGTTCTGTGGTTTAGCCATTTATGAAATGTATCTTTTTTTCTTTTAATCGTCTCTTTTAGGTCGTTCCTGTATATCGCTTTGTTTATTTTTTCCGTTCGGTGTTAATACCTTTCTGTTGGAGTCCATTCTTCGTAGCATGTGGCCTATTCTGGTATGTGATCGAATACTCAATTGTTGCAGAACATCTACTTTATGCTCCATATGTGCGCTTTTGCCTCATATTTGCAATTTTGTCGTCTTCCCGTGTATTTAATTTCGCTAGTACTATCGGTGTTTACTTGCACATGCTGCTTGTCTGTATACTCTTACATCTTATATTATTGTTTTGTTAGCTTTTCTTACTATCATTAAATAAATAATTGATCTTTGGTTTCTACTAGGTTACTCTCATGTGTATCTATGAACTTTCCTTTCTAATTTCGCCTTCTCCGAGTCGTCCCACTATATCTTTGTCTTCCTTTCCTGTGTTTGTTAAAATCTCCAATTAGTATCCAATCCAATTCTTTCTCCGATCTTTTTTTTCTTTGCGTTGTCTAATACATATTTTAGTGCGTTGAAAAATCTTTCTTTTCCCTTATGGTCACATTATCATTCATTGCATATACTTCAACAATTATTGTTGTTTATCCAACTATATTCATCCTAATTTTCATTATTGGGTCATTTATTTCTTGGTAATCTTGTATATGTTTTCTGCATTTATTTTTTATTAATATTGATATTTATATTGATATTTTTCCACTGGCAAACATTAATGCATCGGTAAACCTAATTCAAGAAATTTTGAACACTGCAATGAAAAAGGAAATGGTAACAGATAATAAACTGACAAGAAACTCAGTATATATAGAGACAAGAAACATTGAGAAGATTAAATTGGTTGTCTTCCTATCAGAAGCTGGTACTACCAAAAAAATGGTAATCAAAGGACTGCCATGAAGGAGTTTTATCAGAAAAAGTACTAAGCTAAGTTAAAGTAAAAGTACTTTGCTAAGTTTGATCAAAAGAAGCACGTTTTATCAAAAGAAGCACGTTTTATCAAACGAAGCACTAAAAGTAACTAATAAAATCTCGAAAAAGGGGATAAAAAGCCTTTACCATTATTTATGATAAGCCAAGAAGGGGTCATGTTTGTGCACAATATTTTTTCAAACTATCTGCTAATAATGAAGATATGATAAGATGAAAATAATAAAAATCTTGTTTATAAAAATAATCTAGTATAATTAAAAATGGGTGTTGTCACTGAATAATGCTAATAGCTTCATTATAGATGATGTATTTAGTTTTGTTAAGTTGTCATTCCTTCTTTAGTTTGGTTGTTACTATTTGTAAGAGTTTTTCAAGAGGAACATTAATGAATACGCTGTTGAAGTCAAAACTAATTAGAGTTTTGTTACGGTTGTACTCTAATTCTGCTAGTTTTTGCAGAAAATATTGTGAAATCTTTATAAAAATGTTCATATTGTGTGACAATTGTTGCAATAATATAGAAGGAATATAGACAGTGTGCTGCAGGAAGAACCCATGCTGCTGCAAATTGATCTGCGGAATACATTCACTTTACGTTTTTTTGAGACTTCGTATGGATGTGGTGTCCTGCTGTAATGGGGTATTCGTTTTTTCTTTTGGTAGCATATCTTTTCCATTTAAAACAGGACTAAACAGATGTTATAAATTTCCTATTTTTCTGTATGAGGCAGAGGCGTGGATATAAAGGGAAACATTCATGAAAAACAGCCATTTAAAACGTAGAGACACGACAAAAAATACCATTTACTGCAGCTACTACTCCGATAAAGGTAGATAGTAAACGCGGATCGGGAAGAAGAAAACAAGATTTTACAAATAAAGTTAAAATCGTAGTGATGATGATCATCTTTCATAAAGCGCAGAAGTAACGTGAAGAAGTTATTAATAAAACACAACCTCATGATATTGGAGAATTTAAAAAAAAAAGAATTATCAACATCATTCCCTTCAATTTTTCAAAATGTTAGAAAAGAGTTCTAAAGTAGACTTTATCACTGGTTAGAACAAAATTGAAATCTGTGTCGAAAATTATTGAGATCACGCATATTGATTTTTGATCATTTTTTTTTGTTTTGTTAATATTGTTGCAAAAGTAAAATACTTAAAATCAAAGATATAACGTGTAGACTACATTATTTCTGTTATTAAATGGTTGTGTAGCATTTTATTTTGAAGTCCCCTCGTATATGTGTTAATTGAAATCCCCTTATATATGCATTAGAATAACGAAGAATTTTTTCAATGTTTCTTAGTTCGTATCCTTCAATTTAAAACCCATATAATCTTTCGTTCTTTCTTTAGGTCGCCGCCGCCGATAATGAATCATTTTATTGTTTATTTATGTCACAGGCGCAAATTCTTCGATATTTCTTTGTTCAAACCGCCCGATATTGCGTTTTCAAATTAATCTACGTCTTAATTTCCGTTGTGTTTAGTTTATACGCTAAGTGCTTTGTTTGTTCTAACTTATGCGAGCAATTTTTAAAGATAATTTCGTCACTTTCGTTGGAGTCGCGGTGAAGAGCGGCCAGCGTCATGTCCAAATTCAATTTAAATTTGTAGTCTTCTGTTTTTGTCCCTTTTCAGGGAAATCTTCGTCTTACGTTATGGAAATCAATTTTAGTAGCAGTTAATCGTCTAATTCCACCTGTTCCGGTTGTTTAAGAGGCAAAGTCATTTTGTGCTCAGTGCCGGCTTCGGCCTCAAATTGTCGATCCAATTTGTAGTGTGAGATCCAGTCCTTTTTGTTCGTGTGTTCGTGTCCAGGATTCAACTCCATCCACGTCAGATTTTCGTTCCAGATTATGGAAATGGTTTCCCTTCTTGCAGTTTCAGTCCAGAGATGTAACAAGTTGCAGAGTTATGTGTGAAATAGTGAAATCCAGGTAACATTTAAAATTTAAAATAAAGCAGACATTTTTTAAAAAAAGTAATAATTGCTTTCATACAAAAAAGAATTTGTAATATTTTAAGTAGTAAATTTTATGGTTTGACTTTAGCTGTCAATTTATTTGTTCAGTTTTTTTTAAATTTAATGTTAATTTATGACAGCCCGTTTTAGCATTTTTGATTTGTTTTGTTTTCTTTAAACGAAAGGTTAGCTTACATGTAAATTTTGTAAGTTTTTGTAGTATCTTCAACTCCTGGAAATTGTAAACAGATGACACATGTAAGTTTTTTTTTTGTATTGTTGTATTTTGCAGCTATTGTTCTTATATGTTTGTATTGTCTTTTTTTTGAGCATTCTTGTGTTCTCTATGTTTTGTAACTGTTTGTGGTGACACAAAAATAAATGTTAAATTTTGTTTCTTAACATTTGTTTATTTTTTTAACTAACCTTTTTTTTGAGTTTCCATTTGGAAAATATATATTTTTTTATGTTTAATAATTATATCTCAAGTTACAACTAGCTGGTTGTAATAGGTATAATTAGGCACCTCAAGTGGCGCCCTATATTAAATTTCTTGAGGTTTCGTTTTGTTTTTGTTTGTCCCAAGAGATTTATGACCCTTTATTTCATTTTTCTGTAGTTGCCCCAATTAAAACCCCCTTGTCTTTTACTTATCCACGACCCCAGCTCTCCAACTAACCCCTGAGTGCCCGTTCGCATATGTTTCGATTATTTTGCTTGCCCTTTTCTACCCCCATAGTTTCTCTTCCCCCAATTTTCTACCCCTTGTTTTAATGTCCCGTGTGGTAGGCAAAATATATCGTTACAAAAATGGCGCCCAACGTGGGGCATGTTTTAGATTTGCGCTATTTGTACTTCGTTACAAAAATAGCGCCCAACGTGGCTAGCATTTTTTAGATTTGAGTCCCTTTTCCCCCAAGCCAGATATCTTTTTCAATTCTTCCCCGAGTTTTTCTGCCATTTGTATGAAACCCCGTCTTTCAGATAGTGCCCCAGTGTCCCACAAACAGTTTGTTTATGTATTTGTATTCATATATGTATTTTGTATCAACATTATGTATTGTTGTTTGTTTTTTCTATGTAATGTACTGGAAATTTTTGTATATGTATTTTGGTGTAATGGTAAGTGAAAGCAAATATTTTGAGATTGTATTTTAAACGGAGTATTGATATTGATTTGATTTTTAAAAGATAATAACAGTAACAAATAATACCGTTATTGTTGCATTTATTTTTAATTGATTTGACAGGCTTTACAGAATAATCGGTTTTTGTAATTTCAGTTTGTTCGGTCATTTTGAGTAAATGTGTGTATTGTTCGAGTGACTTTTGTTTGAGATGTGTATAGTTGAGTTATGCCCTTTGTCCCTTGTTTTTCATTGTTTCCTTCTAGGCCCTCTCTGACGGCGTTTATGTTATGCCACGGGTAAGTAGGAGATTGTGAAAGAGAAGTAGTTCCCAGTGTCCCATGTTGTTCCCTAATTAACCCTCTTTGACGGTGTTTTTGTAATGCCACGGGTTAATAGGAGATTGTGTTCCCCTGTGTCCCCTTTTGTGTTTCCTGTCTTGGATCTGAATGACCACAAGTGTATACTCGTGATCAGAGGTGCTGTTTAGTTTTGACTAGGAGCAGTCTCATTTAGTTTTCAGAACAAGAGCAAGGTGTTTTATTTTGTGTTATTTTGTGTAGCTTACTCAAAAGTCAAGTTTTCAATATTATTAATTGTTTTGTACCCCCTGTATAAGTAGTTAATTGAGTTTGTATGTTTTGAACCAATTTTTTTTGTTACATTGTGTATTTGCTTTCATCCAAACATTGTTTTAGTATTTTTGTATCCCCCTGTATGTGTATTTCATTGAGTCTGTTTGTTTTAAACCATTTTTTTAGTTAAATCGTGTATCTGCTTTTATCCAATATTTAGTGTAATCAAGTCCACTGCTACTATTTTAGAATTTTTTTTCAAAGGTTTTATATTCGTTATTTATGTTGTCTTTGAAGTAGAAATATTTCCGTCTATTTTTTGAGATCCAAATAATACCTATTTGGAATGTTTATAAAGTGTGCATTTTAATGGTCGTATTTTGAATGGTAAGATAATCGTCTGTTTATTCCCAGTCCGTAAGTAAACATCCCATAAATGTGAGTAATGAATTTTGTTTATGTCCATAAATTATATCGTGTGCAAACGCTGTCCTTCTTTTAAGTGATTAGAGAATTGTTGCGTTTGTAAAATCAGTTGTGATATTTTGATGACCCAATTTCTGTACGAAAAATATATCAAGTATTTTCGTGAGAGAAATAAAGATTTCTTTCTTTTTATTTTTTGAATGTTTTAAATGGATATGTTTTGTCTTTGTCATTGTTCCTCGTCCTGAAATATATGAATATAATTTGTCAGATAGATATATGAGTTGTAATAGATTTTCCTATTTCAATAGTCCAGGCAATGTGATGAAATTTTTTTTAAGCCCCGAAATCTGTTTACAGTCCATGATTAGTCCGTGTGTTTCCGTGTTGTCTTTTGTGTACAGGTAGGAGAAAGTGATGATGCGACTTCGAGTATTCCTGGCTAAGGCCGATTTGTTGAGAATATATAGCGAGGTATTGTTATTTTCCTTCTGTCTGTTAGTTCTGTGTGTCCTCGTGTTTTTTCCCTGTTCCTTTTTGTGTATAAGTAGGAGGAAATGATGATACGACTTCGCTTGTCCATGGCTAAGGCCGATTTGTTAGTGACAAAGCGAAGTATTGTTATTTTCCTTCTGTCTGTTAGTTCTGCGTGTCCCCATGTTTTCCTTGGTTCTTTTTTGTGTTACAAGTAGGAGGAAGTAATGATGCGACTTCGCTTGTCCTGGCTAAGGCCGATTTGTTAGTGACAAAGCGAAGTATTGTTTTTTTCCTTCTGTCTGTTAGTTCTGTGTGTCCTCGTGTTTTTTCCTTGTTCCTTTTCTGTGTTATAAGTAGAAGAGAGTGATGATACGACTTCGTGTATTCCTGGCTAAGGCCGATTTGTTGAGAATATATAGCGGAAGTATTGTTATGTTTTCTTCTGACAGTTAGTTTTGTGTTTTTCCGTGTCTTTGTGTGGTCAGATGTTGTAGTAGAGTTATGTTGATGGTCTGAAATGTATTAGTTTGTGTTTGAGTATTATGTTTTTGAAATATCATATAGGACGTACAGGCGTGACCTGGATTTGTGTATCCTTAGATATTTCTGTTGTTGTGTAAGACTGCGTAGCAGCATCCCCTTTCCGTGAATTATTAGAAAGGATAAGCCTTTCTATGTGTTGAAGTAAGACTATTGGCCTAGTCCCAATAGCATTCCTTCTTTTTGTAGTGTTTGTGATGTAGTGTACATGATTTGGCAGAAGCGGAGGTACAAACACTTGCATTGTCCATTGTGACGCTCTGATTTGCTAAGGTGAAAGTACCTGGCCGCTTATTGTGAAAATATTGTGTATGTCGATTGAGAGTCCACGTTCATGAAAGATCTGAAGTATTTCTAGTGCTACCGTTGAATGACCCACTAAGAATTCCCCAGTTTTATGTTGTGACATTGTTCGAGTTTTGTAGAGGATTGATTAACGTTTCTTTGTGATTTGTATGACGATGTTGTATCCAATTATTATCCGTGAAATGATAAGGTTTATTTCTTGATGTTGCCCCTTTATTCCCTTCCCAGACTATGTCTTTGACCTTATTAGTTGTCACGAGAGGAACGGCTAGGGCGATGAGTTTTGGATTCGTCCGCCAGGTGACCTGTTGAGCTTCTAAGGAAGATAAGCATTAGTTTTTGCCTTGTGTATATATATTCTTCTTCTTTACCCTTCTTGCCCTGAAGTTTGAGATTTGTGTACCCAGTTGGAAGTTTTATTATTGATGACGGACTGTAATAATTTTTTTGTTTTTTTGGAAGATTGTAGTGATTCTTATGTCCCTTTGGAGATCTGTAATGATGTTTCTGTTCTTTTGAAGTGTTGTAACTTTTTTTTGTTTTCTTTGGAAAACTGTTACGATTTTTTTGTTCTTTTGGAAATATTAGTTTGAGAGTGAATTGTTTGTGTATCGATTATGGTTTGTATGCCATGTGCGCCTTTTCTTCTTCTTTTCCAAGATGGTGTATTAGCGTTTTGGATTCATTTTCTTCTTTTGTCCTTTTGGGAGTTTCCTGACTTGGAAATTTTTCGCTGTGTCGATCCCAGAGGATATCCTATGGAACTATTGGCCATCCTGTTTTCTTTTGTTTGTGTAGTTTGATTTTCAACAAGGTGTTGGAAAATCAGTGGTTGACTGTCGTAGTCAACTTTGTTATTGTTATTTGATGCTATTTTGGTTATCTATCTAGTGGATAACCATAGCGAAGCTTGCTTAAGCTGTGTTGTTGGCCACCCGCCTTTGCTGAGCTGGAAGCACCAATCTTTTCGCTCCCAGAAACTTCAGCACTGGTCTGTTCCACGTTTTTGGTTAAGCTAGAGCCATTTTTATAGAAATCTGCCATTGTTTCGTTGTGCTTAAGAGCCAACGAACTGTACCTGGTGCCGATTCATCAAATCGAGCATCCAGTTTTATTTTGAGTGTTATTATGTTAATACCATAGACAGTTATGATGAATAATTTTTGATTATGATTTTTGTTTGTTTTTTTTTTGTTTTGTTTGATTCCCTGAAGTCATGATGTATTGTTGCAATAGTTAGAAAATGCTACTGTTGTACCAACCTGATTGTTGTTTGGCTTAATCGAAAACTTTTCCTGTTTGTCCAGTTTTCGCTCTTACGTGGGGGTATTGTAGCATTTTATTTTGAAGTCCCCTCGTATATGTGTTAATTGAAATCCCCTTATATATGCATTAGAATAACAAAGATTTTTTTCAATGTTTCTTAGTTCGTATCCTTCAATTTAAAACCCATATAATCTTTCGTTCTTTCTTTAGGTCGCCGCCGCCGATAATGAATCATTTTATTGTTTATTTATGTCACAGGCGCAAATTCTTCGATATTTCTTTGTTCAAACCGCCCGATATTGCGTTTTCAAATTAATCTACGTCTTAATTTCCATTGTGTTAAGTTTATACGCTAAGTGCTTTGTTTGTTCTAACTTATGCGAGCAATTTTTAAAGATAATTTCGTCACTTTCGTTGGAGTCGAGGTGAAGAGCAGCCAGCGTCATGTCCAAATTCAATTTAAATTTGTAGTCTTCTGTTTTTGTCCCTTTTCAGGGAAATCTTCGTCTTACGTTATGGAAATCAATTTTAGTAGCAGTTAATCGTCTAATTCCACCTGTTCCGGTTGTTTAATCCGGTTGTTTAAGAGGCAAAGTCATTTTGTGCTCAGTGGCGGCTTCGGCCTCAAATTGTCGATCCAATTTGTAGTGTGAGATCCAGTCCCTTTTGTTCGTGTGTTCGTGTCCAGGATTCAACTCCATCCACGTCAAATTTTTGTTCCAGATTATGGAAATGGTTTCCCTTCTTGCAGTTTCAGTCCAGAGATGTAACAAGTTGCAGAGTTATGTGTGAAATAGTGAAATCCAGGTAACATTTTTTTGTGTAAATTTAAAATAAAGCAGACATTATAATTTTTTAAAAAAAGTAATAATTGCTTTCATGCAAAAAAGAATTTGTAATATTTTAAGTAGTAAATTTTATGGTTTGAATTTAGCTGTCAATTTATTTGTTCAGTTTTTTTTAAATTTAATGTTAATTTATGACAGCCCGTTTTAGCATTTTTGATTTGTTTTGATTTCTTTAAAAGAAAGGTTAGCTTACATGTAAATTTTGTAAGTTTTTGTAGTATCTTCAACTCCTGGAAATTGTAAACAGATGACACATGTAAGTTTTTTTTTTGTATTTTTGTATTTTGCAGCTATTGTTCTTATATTTTTGTATTGTCTTTTTTTTTTGAGCATTCTTGTGTTCTCTATGTTTTGTAACTGTTTGTGGTGACACAAAAATAAATGTTAAATTTTGTTTCTTAACATTTGTTTATTTTTTTAACTAACCTTTTTTTTGAGTTTCCATTTGAAAAATATATATTTTTTTATGTTTAGTAATTATATCTCAAGTTACAACTAGCTGGTTGTAATAGGTATAATTAGGCACCTCAAGTGGCGCCCTATATTAAATTTCTTGAGGTGTTTCCTGTTTCGTTTTGTTTTTGTTTGTCCCAAGAGATTTATGACCCTTTATTTCATTTTTCTGTAGTTGCCCCAATTAAAACCCCCTTGTCTTTTACTTATCCACGACCCCAGCTCTCCAACTAACCCCTGAGTGCCCGTTCGCATATGTTTCGATTATTTTGCTTGCCCTTCTCCACCCCCATAGTTTCTCTTCCCCCAATTTTCTACCCCTTGTTTTAATGCCCCGTGTGGTAGGCAAAATATATCGTTACAGTTGTAATAGTGCCAATTACTTAATCGTCAAACCCTATTTACTGAAATAAACCTCAATAAAATAGTATTTATCTACACAATAACTTTACAACCATTAATCTTAGTACAGAAAAGTTCTAATTATGTTTGTAACTTTCAACTTCTTTTTTTTCAACTTCTGAGCATTAGTCTACTCCCTAAGGCTAAACGTCCTTTAAAAAATAATATTACAATTTCCTAATTTAAATTTTAAGGGTAACATTACTTACTAGAGAGTTAAATCTTATAGGCTAAAAACTTTAGTGAAAATCTTCCCTTAAAAACAAAATTGTCCTGTCTTTCCGAAATTTCATATTATATATATATATATATATATATATATATATATATATATATATATATATATATATATATATATTGTGACGATTGGGGTTTATAGAAAATAATTTATAAGTTATATACTACATAATATTAGATATAAAAAAGTATTTGATTATTTTAAATAAGTTATATACTAGAGAATTTAATAAAAATATATTTATGTGAGGGCATTTTAAGAAATTAGCATATAATAATTGTAAAAAGTTGTATTTTAATGTTGTAAATAGATTTAAGTGAGCCATGTGCATAGGCAACCAAAAATACTCTCGAAGTGACAGATAGAAATTAAGAATTATAAGAAATATAAAGTGGGGTTATATTGTTTGAAATGTGGATTTTATTAAATTAGAGTGTTAGTTACTAATTTGAATGTTTATTCTGATCTATAAAGCCTAAATGTCAACAAAATTATTAATGGAACATTAACGAATTCTCCAGAGTGCAGAGTGTGACCATTGTTTACGGTCGAACATTCTGGAATAATGATTATGGCGGTGGATCGAACAGATATTTTTTTCGAGAACATCTATATAGAAGTTAATAGAACGATTGGAACATGATCTCTTACCAGATGGTTCTGGAATATCCAAAAAGATATAAATACCCGTGATTTGGATTCAAGATGGAAGTTTTTAGTCAGAAGTCAGGCCAGTTCATTATGAAAGTTAGTAGATACATTTAGTTAGTGAATAGTGAAGTAAATTGTTCAGAATTTTCAAGAAGTCAGTCAGAAAAGTTTAGTAAGAAATATGAAAGTTAGTTGGAGTCAGTGAATCAGTTACAAATAATCAAATTGTTTAATATAGTGAGTTAAATGAAGATTAAAAATTATGCCTATATTTAATGCACATTTATAATTATACACAAATAATTATTGAAGATTATAAAAGTATAGTAGAAGAATATTGGATGGACATTGGAAGGAATTAAATTATATTATGATTGGAGATTAGTATAAATCAACTTATAATAATTGGATATTGGTATATTGAAAAGAAGAATAAATATAAATGGTGTTTGCTGGTTTGGTTGGTGGTGTATAAATGCTGGTGAAGAAAACTATATCTTAAATTGGTAGAAGCTGATAATTGGAAAAAGTAATTTCACAAAAAACAAGGATAACTGAAGTACGAAGACATTCAGTGGTGATTAGAATCTATATAGTGGAAAACAGTTCATTTAGGCATTCAGTGAAAGAAAGGTACAAAATTTTGTTAATATAATTTAGTTAGTGTCATAACAATTTCAATTTTGAAGATAGTTTGTTTAAATTTTACATTGTCTATAGAATTTAATTAGTTTTATAAGAATATCAATTTAAAGATAGTTTATTTTAAATTTACATTGGCTAGGTTAGATATATATGTGTGTTTCATAATAGTTATAATAAAGATAATTTAAAAAAGTACTTACAAACTAATTCTTTGAGAACCGCGATAAAAACCCTATATATTATATTATTAAAAATATTCATTGCTCATCATTCAAACAAAAAATACATCATAACAATATATATATATATATATATATATATATATATATATATATATATATATATATATATATATACATATATATACATATATATATATATATACATATATATATACATATATATATATATATATATATATATATATATATATATATATATATATATATATATATATGGGTATATATGGGCCTGCGTAGCGCAAGCGGTAGGATGCTTGACTCGCAAGCCGGTGGTCCGGGGTTCGAATCCCACCGCCGGCAAGAACATCTGGACATTTTAAAAATGTCTATAGGCCCCAGGTCGACTCAGCCTGAATAAAAATGAGTACCTTGGGTAAAACCAGGGGTAATAATAGACGGTTGAAGCGTAGCACTGGCCATGTTACCTTCCTTGTATACCGTAGGCCCTAGATATAGCAGACTACCCTGCTATACTCCCAAAGCCGCGACAGCGGTATAAAACGGGAGACTATTATTATTATTATTATATATATATATATATATATATATATATATATATATATATACATGAAAATATTATTATATTTTAAGACCTTACCAGTAATACTGACATATGCAGGTTTTGCTTTTTTTATTTTTAAAGCTGAAGTGGCCCGTGAATTGGGTTGACGAACCAACGGTAGTGGTGCATTTTTCTTCTGACTAGGTTCCTACAAAGTAATATTAAAAATACAGTAGGAATATTTAAAATATAAATCTGTTTTTAAATTTGTTTACTTTTATTATTATTATTATTATATAACAAATAAGGACAGAGGAGCGAGCTCCTATTATGACCAAAAAGCAAAAAACAAAAATAAAAAATATCCTTATAAAACTAATACCAGTTATAAAGTTAAGTAAAGTTAAACAATTAAGTATATCATACAAAAGTTGAATTGTGAAACAATAAATAAATAATGCTGTCCCAAAAAAAAACACAATCCTATAAATAAAATAAAGCGCTATCAAGTTTATTTTTAAGGATGTTAACACTAGTTGCCGATATGGTGTCTTGATCCAAATTGTTCCAGATATTAAAGATTCTATTTGACAAGAAGTTTACCCTGGACCTTGCAGTAGTTTGTTCCCTCTTTAATTTATGGTGTCTAGATTTCCAAAATTATGTTTTAAAATACGGAAGGACATAATTAGGTTACCTCGAAGACGTCGCTGCTCGAATGTCATAAGATGAGTCATGAATAGTCTATATTCATAGTTAGGTCTTACACGGTCGTATGCCAGTCTTGTGGTTTTACGCTGAACAATTTCAAGTAGGATTTTATCGCGACTGAGATCTGGATTCCACACTGGTCCGGCAAACTCAAGAATACTAAAGTCTAACGTATATTGAGTAAAGTTTACTATCAGAGGTTAGAGATATACGTGTAAAACATTTACGGATCAAAATCAGTTTCGAGTTTGCACGTTTACATACCGACACTATGTGGCCAGAACAATTTAGACCAATATCGGACCAATTTATGTCACTCTATTAATTATCACTCCGAGATCGTTATGGGAGATTACCGAGTTTAAGGGATGTCCATTAATAAGTAAGGCAGTGATGGGTTATTTTTGCCGATATGTAAAACAACGCATTTTTTTAATGTTAAACGGAAGTAACCATTCTGAGAACCATTTGAATATTGCGTCAAGATCTTGTTGCAAAACATGTTGGTTAATAGTTGGATTCACATATAATTTCGTGTCATCAGCGTAAATGGAAACCTTACTGGATACAATGAGTGAAAGATCACAGTGTAGACACAAAAAAGTAGCTGTCCAAGTACTGATCCTTGTGGGACTCCACTCTTGACTGGCTTATCTAGTAAGTGGTATTTCCCAACACGAACTCTGAAGTATCTGTCGGACATCATAGTGATCCAATTTAACTAGTAATCGACGTGGAGCAGTCTAAGTAGACTACATCGACAGGATTCCGATTGTTTAAAGATACTGACCAATCATTTACACAAGGAAGTTTGTGATCGTTGAACGACCTTTGATAAAGCTATGATGTTGGTGAGCACGTGTTGCTTTGCTTATCATTTCGAGTTTCCATGGTATTACCATGTATTACTGAATCAGGTATGTAATTTTCATAGCTATATTTCGAGTTATTACATTCTTGTTGATTTGAACCTAACCATAACATTATTATTTTTCTAGTTATTACACTATTACTGGTTTACACCAGCACTTTTTAAATTAATATTTTTACTAACGGCACTATTATTGGTTCATTTCATTGTTTTTGACATGCTGCATTATTGCTGAATCATCACTTTAAATCATTTTTGTTGTTGTTTGTAAAACATTTATTAATCATTATCTATTTGTCGATCACCGGATAGTAATAACTCATTTAAAATATGTAGCAGTGTTATTAAGAAAGCTTACCAACAACATTATTTTATAAATTTAGAGTTACTTCACTCTTTATGACATTCTTGCATCAATTACCTTTATACTAATTATATTATATATATTAAAAATCTAATTATATTACTTGATCCATTTTTAGGTTTAAAACCTGAGTCGTGGGCGATTACTTGTTGCTATGGCAACAAATACTGAGGATTGCGAGCAGGAAATCTCTTCACCGTCATTATTGTCACTGGAGAGCACAAATAATGAACCTGGTGCCCAAATAGAAAATAGTGACTTTGGGAGAGTACAACCACCACCGCCTTCAAGACATTGACGCAAACAGTGAAACCGAGAATGAGATTGGGAGCTGTACTCTGTAATTTATAGAAAAAATTATACAGGCTAATCCTGGTAGAGAACTGGACTTTATATTTTATTCTAGTAATTGTTGCGGGCAGCAAAAAAATTAATACCTCCTTACAGCATATGCGTACGCAGTACAGAAAATGAATGTCAAAAGCATAACCCATAAATTTCTGATTTGCGGTCACTCTCAAAAAGAGGTGACAATGTGCATAGCGTCATAGAAAAGCAAGTAAAGCGTTACGTAAAATCTGGTCCAGTGTATGTCCCACAACAATATATGGCATTAATTCAGACGGCTAAAAAGACAGGCAAACCGTATAGAGTGACTGAAATGACTAATGAAAAATTTTACAATCCAAAAATACTTCAAGAAGAGTAGGGTAACAATTTTAATGTTAATTAAGGAATGAGGAGAAAGACAAAATAAAATGGCATGACACTAGGTGTTTCATGTTGAAAACGAACATCCATTTACTTTCTTTTATAAGAACTCTTACAAAAATGAAGACTACCAAAAAGTTTTGAACTGAAAATCAGACTCCGTTATTTGCTAATGGTTTGACACGAGAGTACACAAGCAAGATACCTTTAACTCAAAATAATCAGTAATTGTAATCAGTAATAATTTATTTTTAGACTGATTCAAACTAAGTTTAAATAATTTGTTTTATTTTAAGTATGTCTTTTTAATTGAGTACAAATTATTTAAATATGGCTATATTTCGTGTTCTTTTTTTCGAAGGTTTATTTTGTTAAATATATAGATTAAGTACAAAATGTTTAAGAATACTTTATTTTTATCTGTATCTGAATTTGTTTGATTATAATATAAACTTAATTAAAAACAGTCTTGATTTATTTATTAATATCAAGAACATAAGTTTGTAACTAGGTAATTGTTAACGTGTAATACAATCTCTTTAGATCCATTGTTAAGAAATACCAAGAATTAGTTCCCAAAATTGTTGTTAAGTCCAAAAACTAACTTAAACCGCAGAAAAAAAATAGTAAATCAAATTGTAGTAACGCAAAATATTTGATAAATAATGTCATAACTAAAAATAATATTTCATTTCGAACATTTTGCTTAGAGCAATACAGTGTTAACTCAAAAATTTTATATAACTTTACAGTCAGTATTTTTATTCAGCTAACAGTACAAAGAAACTTCCTTTAATATTAATTAGAAACACATTATGCATTAATTTTTTTTTATAATTAGCAATATAAAATGATAAATGAGTTTTTCCTTGATTCTGAAAAATCATCTTTTTTGAGTTACGACACTATTGTATTATTAGTGCGATATCGTCGTTGCCAAGTCAAAAGCTGCTATGTGGGTTTTATAGAATTTTACAGGAGACAGATAAAACCTAAATACTTGGTCCAATTGAGAAACTGTTACTTATTTTTATAACAAATTTATTAATTAGGTGATTATAAGAACGTACAATATTTATGAGAGAGTGAAATTAATGTAATGCAATTCAAACTAAAAACTATGATTTTGAATCAACATAGTATGTTTTGTTTGTTAAAAATGACACATAGCAGTTAAGAAACATATCAATTGAAATTTTAAATACATTTATAATAAGGATATTTAAGCTTGTTTAATTAAATAATTAAATTACAAAATGTGTAAAACAACGAATTTACATGCTGATGTAAAACAACAAATTTAATTGAACTACTCGTACACGAGATAATCATAAAATGGATGATACTTTGTTGGTAAGGCTGATTTTAACTCCTGAAGATGCTCAAATTTGTCCCGTTTAATTTTTCTTTGAGATCCATACAAAGGAATTATCTTCGCTTTGCCTTTGGGTCTCCTGTGGGGTAATTCTTGCATTCTGTATGCCGTGTTTTGTATTTTACCTCCCCTGATGGCAAATAAAGAAGTCCGCGTATATCGGTGACTAAAGGATCACCCACTATTTTTCCGGGTCTAATTGAAATAAAATTATCAGACTGGGCGTCTACGGGTGATACGGCTGTTTTGGACAGTTGTTTTTTTATCACCTGGACTACAAATTGGTAGCTTAAATAGTGGTTCTAGTGTAGAATGTACGCTATCGGCCTCCATCATCGTGTGGCCTTTCTCTAAAATAAGCTGTTCAAAATTATGAATTTCTTCTCAATTGCCAAGTTAGAAAGTGCACTAGCAAGGACTTAGTTTCGGTTTTTCGGTTTTGGTAATTACACCTGTCGGATATTGGAACAATTTGTTCGTAATTCTGGCCAAATTTGGTGATAAAATCAATAATGCAAGCAACAAATTTGTTGCTATTAACGCCACCGTCTCCTTATTGCCAAACATAGAGATATAATTCGTTGTTATTTAACACGTAAAAAGTAAAGTTATGAACTTGTAGTTTTTGTTTATAATATACTTTTGAGACAACAACTTAGGACATAAAAGAACGCTTTGCAAATCCAATGTGACAACTAATTTCTTTTTATTTGCTTCAGCTTTGGTCTTGGTTGTAGCATCCCTGGCTTCTTGTTTTTTGCCTATGTTCATCATAAACTTCTTCTTGTAGATTTTCCACATCATTTTAGTAACATATGTCGCACAAGTCTTTGCGTGGCTTATCAATAGATATTTTTTGTTGTTCCACAATTTCTAAAAATGTTGTCCTAGATGCAACACATATCTACGAGACATACACGAGTATGTCTCGTAGACGAAATGCATGTGTGATTTTGAATTAAAAATTGATTCCACATATGTGCGTTTCGAACTGCTCCTGCAACAGTGGCTTGGAACTTTTGGAAGTGAACCAAGCCACTCGAAAATTGATGCCCTCCTTTTGATTTGATTACTTGACTTAGACAACGTCTCGCCCAATGACAAAGTATTTAAAAAGAATGTTCTGCATACTCTTCGTTTATATGGGTTCCGTTTATCAACCAAACCAAGAACGTATGTTCGCTTGGAATCCCAAGATTCTAACGACCAAAATTCCCTAAATATCTTATTTCTTAGTTCATCCTTAATTTGAGCACATAAGAAAGTGCGGCTGGTTTCAGTCTTCATGGCAGATATTGTCTTACTTTTTGATGGTTTTGGAGCACTTGCTTTATGTTCGCACCTTGGTCTCAACTCTCTTAGCTGGCGAATTTTCTCCCCGTAAATGCCTTTTTTCCTATGTACTTTGGATGTATATTCTTGACCAGTTACTCTTAAATCTAGATTTTCTTGTCTCTTTACTCCTTGATAGTACTTCCGTTTTTTCATCCTATGTTCCTCTTCCTGAATCGGTGCTTCCTCTTCTATTAAATTCATGGCGGTAGTCTGTTAATTTTCATACAATATTTCATCTTTAATAGCGTCTCCCTTTTCATATTCCACAGAAACTGTTTATTCCATTCGTTCAATATCTTATATTGGGTTTTCTATTGATTCTATTTGTCTTCCTCTAAATTACATTAAAAAAAATAAAAGTTGTTTTCGTATGTGCTTTATAATATTTTAAAATAATACACAGTTTAAGTTTGATGATAAAGTAGTACACTAAAATGTGGCACTTTTATTAATTTAAACGAATTTATAAATTAATATATAAAAAGCATACCATAAAATGAATTTACACATGTGAGATATCGAATAAACTCAGTTGCAAGAGTAAAGTAAACAAATTAAGGCAAAAAACTTACCAATCGTTTCTTCTTGTGCTCAACTTGTTTGTTTTAAACAATGGGAAACAAGAAACTGTCCTCTTGACAGACCACCGTATGACATGCACACACACACACACACGCAGTGATCAACCCTGTCCCTAGGAACATGTGTATACCATTGTAAGAGTGGGATCCACATGTCCGAAGATCAAACCGGTCACACTTCGCTAATCGAGGTGGTACCTATCTGACCCCCAGGCTTTTCCTCCACCCCTCCTCATCGTGTGGCTTACGTGAGGAGACTTATGATCTGAAAGTTACTTAGGGTGCCCTGGGTAATGGGACACCCTCTGTTTTTAATGACTGTGGTTAGGCCAGCTAACTGTAGGGATAGCACACATATCGGCTTTTCTCCCTATTTACTTTACTGATTCTATTGAAGTTACTCTAACTTGACTTCGGGACTTGGTGTCCATAAATAAAAGAAAAAGAAAAAGCGTGTGTTCCGAAAAGAGAGCCACCAGCCTGGGCTGATGACTCTCTGTCCGAAAAATGTGTGTGCTCGTTCACTCAGCCGCCGCATTGGCAAAAATAAGTTTGTTCTTCTCGCCGGTTGGGTATTCGAGTGGAGTCCGGCCACCGAGCCCATGTATGCCGCACATGACCTCGGTGCTCAGATTTCGCGTTAAGATCTGCTAACGATCTGCCTGAGGGGCCTATGCCTAAGCGGCTTGTTATAAAAGGTCTAACGGACCTTTTATTAATTATGTAATTATTTAATAACGCTATAAATCAGTATTCGCTCGATGTTCTCGGTTCGATAGGCTTTGGTTTTAATTCAGACAGTGAGCGGATTTTTTTGGTTTTTTTACTTAAGCTACTACTAAATCTACCTTAATTATGGGGTGTGCATTCCCAAGTGTTGACTGCTCTCACACATCCCGTGTATACGTTTTTTTGGGTTTTGTTTTTTTTTATCTAATCTAAACTACTACTAGGTGTGCGTGTGTTGGGGTGTGCATTCCCAGGTGTATATTGCCCTCACACACCCCGGTGTATATTGTTCTTATATACTATCAGTTTAGTCTCGCCAGACTGTGACTGAATTGCTACAACCATCCAAACTCATCCAACCAACCATCTCTTGATTGGTTGCAGCAATTCTGCCTCATTTTTTTGGTGCTCACTGTCTAAATATTCTCTTTTAGCTGCTCTGTGGCTATCTCATTTCTTCAGCTATTCTTCTTCCCTATATCCAGTAAGTTGTTGTTTAGGCCGTCTGTGCACCGTTCTTGTTTACATCGTAATCTGTCAACTCTCTTAGTATTCTGTTGGGATGGTTTCTGAGTCCATTAAAAATGTCATGTGCTCTTTCGTCCATTGTCCTTAGTATTCTTTTCTGACCAGAGTCTCTAAATAAGTATCTCAATGGGACATATTTAGGTACATTTAGGGCTTCTTTGATCATCCATTTTTGGGCTGTTTGAATATTTTTTCTGTTGCTCTTGCATGTATGTCCCCATGCGGCAGATGCATATGTTAGTGAGGGTAGTATGATGCTGTTAGCTACTTTCATTTTTGTTTTAAAATGAAGTTTGCTCTTTCTGCCTATTAGCCAAGAGAGTTGACTTCTTATTGCTTTTGTTTTGTAGACTGCTTGCTTTACGTGCTCAGTAAATGTGAGTTTTTTGTCTGGTATGACTCCGAGGTATTTTGCCTCGTTAGTCCATTCTACAGGGGTATTTGCTATTGTGATCTCCCTGTCTGGTCTGCTTCTTCGGTGTCTGTACATAACGGCCTGTGTTTTATCTGGGTTTAGGGCAATTTTCCACTTTGTGCATTATCTCTGGAATCTATTCAGAGCGCTTTGCAGGTGGCTGGCAGCTAGGTTAGGATCTCTACTGCTAGCTGCTATGGCTGTGTCGTCCGCGTACAGACTAACCAGTGTTCTGGGGTCTGTTAGAGTATCAGCTGTGTAGATAGTGTATAAATAAGGCGATAGCTCCGCCCCCTGAGGCACACCAGCTTCCAGGGCTCCGAGCTCGGATAGGGTTGGTCCTATTCGAACTCTGAACCTTCTGTTAGCTAGATATGACGCAAGGAGACATATCATCGCCTCACTGTAGCCTAGGTTGCTCATTTTATGGAGCAGACCTTGATGCCATACTCTATCAAAAGCTTTACTCACATCGAGGAACGCCGTTGCTGTGTACAACTTTTCGTTGAAGCCTTTGGTGATGAATTCTGTCAGCTTTAGAACCTGCAGTTTGCGGGAGTGTTCGGTCCTAAATCCGAACTGGGCCTCTGAAATAGATCCCATAGCTTGTGATTCTTCATTGAGTCTTGTTAGTATAACTCTTTCTACTTTTGCTTACTGATGATAGTAGGCTAATAGGTCTGTAGTTTTGTGGAAAAGTGCCGTTTTTCCCGGTTTCGCTATCATGATTACGTGAGCTTCCTTCCATCTGTCCGGGAAGTATCTTAACTTAAGTATACTGTTTATGATGTATACTATTGCTTTCGGTAGGTTTTTGAGGGCTCTGTTTGTGATGTTGTCCAGTCCTGACGCTTTTTTCGCATTTGACATCTTTATTAAGCCCTTGATTACTTCAGAGGAGGTGTGTACGAGTATAATTCTTCCACTTTTTCTTTTTAGTCTTCTGGCTATGTTTTCTACTTCTTCTGTGAAGTCGATATCTTCGTAGGGATGTTCGTTATTTCTGCAGGCTTTTTCTATTTCATCTTTTAGGACTTCTGCTTTGTCTTGTTCAGTGTATACTACACCGTTTTCCCCGTGTAGTGATGGAATGGGTTTTTTGTCTTTACGTAGTATTTTTGATAGCTTCCAGAACGCGGATTTATTTGGATTTAGTTCCTGGATATAGGTGTCCCAGCTTTCATTGTTGTGGTTTTGCAGTTGTGTTTTGACTTCACTGTTTAGCTCGTTTACAATCATTTTGTCTTCTTGAGTCCTAGTTCGGTACGCTCTACGTCTTCTTTTATTTTTCTCTCTAATTAGGTCTTTTAGTTCAGTGCTTATGTCCCTGAATCTTCCTTTTTTGTTGTTATTTCTTCTTCTTTTGAGCTGGCATCGATGGCATATGTTATAGTTTGTTCTAATTTTTCCACACTATCTTCCAGTTCTGTGATGTTATTTATAGTGGGTAATTGCACCGATGTTCTCACTCACTATTCTTTTGAAGTTTGGCCAACTGGTTCTTTTCCTTTTGTGGGGCTACAGATAATTAATATCTATTGCGCCCAGGGTCAGGACGATTAAGTTGTGTGTAGAATCGCCTTCATTTAATGAATGTATTTCATATTGTTGGCCCACGTTGTGCAGGATTTCAATATCGGGATGACTCGGTGGGGCTAGTCCGTTAAAGCATGTTGGATCCACTGGACCTACTGCGTATGTGTTATTTCTTGTTTCGCGTAGCTGCAGAGCAGTCTTTCGTTTCGGTTGGTTGTGCGGTCGTACCAGTTCGGTGATCTTGCATTTAGGTCGCCAATGATAATTGTGGGTTCTTCTGAGTCCAATATGAGGCTTAAGTCTTCGTCGAAGATAGGGTCATTTGGTCTAACGTAAGCTGAGATGATTTTTAGTCTCTCGTTTCCTGTGGTAAGCCGGACTATCGTGGCTTCCATTGTGACAAAACCATCCGGAGTAGGGATGGTTTGGTGTTTGATTTATTTTTTGACCATAATTGCCGTACCTCCCGAGTTTGCTCTGTGGTCGGTTCTGTAAATATCATAGCCTGGAAATTTAGTTCTTTTTCTTTCCACTAGTTTTGTTTCTTGTAGTGCTATGATATCAGGTTCCAGTCTGTTGGAAAATTCGTCCAGAAGATTTATTTTTGTAAATAGTCCACCTGAGTTCCAAGACCCAATGCAAAGATCTTCCGACTAGTGTGTTAGCATTTCTGATCTATGTTTCCTATGGCTGTCATCACTTGGGTCATCTGTTTCAATATGTTGGAGGATTGTGCCATTTTGGCGTTTAGATCGGAGTTGAAGTTAGCGATAAGTGCTGCTGCTTCGTTCGTTGATTGTGTTGCCGCCATGTTTGTGCTTTCAGGCGTTTTTGTGGCCTGAGCGTAGCTAACACCATTATTTATGGTGTTACTAGTATTGATGGGCCTTCCCTTTTGTTGTTGTGAAGCGGCTTTCTTCTTCGGTGCCCTTATGTATCCTCTGTAGTTTGCAGTGTGGGCTTCTCCACAATTTGCGCATTTAGGATCAGTTGTTCTGTCCATTTCGCACTCGCTGCTGAGATGGTTTTCTCCGCACTTTACGCATTTTGTGCCACAGTGACACGCTTTGGAACTGTGGTAGAAACCTTGGCAGTTATAGCATTGGATGGTTTCTTTACTGTTCGTGATTTCGTTCTCTACGCTGATCTTCATGTAGCATAGGTCATAAATGCTTTTCATTCTTTGTTCTTCTTCTGCCTTGATCGTAACCAAGAACATCGGTAGGGGTTTCTTGTCAGCCCTTTTTGAGATCATGTTTACGACCTTCGTTGCCTCTACTCGTTTGTCGATGATTTCGTTGAGGATTGTTTAGGTTTCGGTCTTCACCGATAGTCCTCTTATGATTACCCTTTTCATTTTTTCGCTATCTATCGGATATGCGATAAAATCTACAGCTTTCATTTTTTCGCTATCTATCGGATATGGGATAAAATCTACAGCTGGTGTGTAGTTTTCGATAAGTCTTATCATTTCTAGGTAACCTTCTCTGGTCTTAGTCTGTATAACTATAGACCTACCTGATCTGGCAAATTTGTTTGCCGAGATTATCTTCTTAGCTGCTGCTTGTTGTAGGATTTTTTGGTGTTCACCTACTGTTTTTAGTATAATTGCCGGTGGTTTTGGCAATTGTTTCGTGGAGGCAACTTCGTCGTGTTTGTTTTCAGGGGCTGACTTTTCTTCGTCTTTGTTTGTCGGAGGCTGTGTCTCCTTTTTCTTTTGCTGCATTTGTCTTTTCTCTTGCCTGGATTTTATGGTTTTGTCCATCTCTGCTTCTTTGCGTTTTTGGATCAACTCTGTCTGTTTTTCCGCTACGCTTTGTTGGGGGTTTCTTTTTGCTGTTTTCTGGCTTGGCTGTTTTGTTCGTGTTATTGTACTGAACTGTATGCCATTCGGTATCTTCAGTCTCCATGTCGTCCTCAGTTATAATAGGTATAACTTGGATAGGTGTGGCTTTCTTTACAGACTTTGAATCCGTTTCTTCGCCTGATTCTTAGTCAGTTTTTCAGTTTTCTTTTGGATCGGTTCTGGGATTTCTTTTTGCGGTTTTGCCACATTTTGTTGTTGTGTTATCTAATCCATGAGTTCTAGAATTTTGTCCGTTGACTCTTCTTTTAACTTCCTTGTCCTTCTTTTGATTTTCTCTTCTAAGCTCAGTCATCTGAGCTAGAAGTTTTTCTTCTCGGATACGATTTTCCTCCTTCATCGCTTTGATTTGTTCGGTCAGTGCATTGACTGACCTACTCAAATCGTTTGCTTTTTCTTTCTCTGCCATCTCCTTGGCTCTTTTGACGTCCTCTTCTTCATCCGAGGAGTCTCCCTGGGGTCTTTGCCTTTTTTCTGTTTGCCTTGCTCCACTTCCTCGGTGGAGATGGCGTCCATGGCAGTGGGGGGCGTAGTTTTCGTTGGGGACGTGGCATCTACTTCGGTGGCTGTCATCTCGTTAGCAGTCGTTTCTCCGTCATCGGTTTCCTCTTTACTCTTCTCTTCTTCTGTCTCCAGGGTAAAGGAACACTCGTCATCTGCCGTATAGGCAGCTAATCTTTCACGGTTGGGTTTGTTAATTTTTTTATGAAGGTGTTGTAATTCTCTACTGAGTTGGCAATAGAGGGCGTGGACGATACGCTGACTCGATCGTCATCTTCTTTTTCTCGTGATGCCACCTGCGTGACATCACTATTTGGGGGGAGGTTTTCACTTATATTTGCCGGAAGGATGTGAACATAAGTGTTCAAAAATATTGAAATTTTACTACTCAGAAGACTCTGTTTTTTGTCTCTCCGTCTGGTGGCTGCCTGACGGTTTTCCTGAGTGTCGTCCCAGCTACCTCACGGTTGTTCGCTTCCTGATTACTCAGGGAGGGTTCCTCTTGCCGTTTCTCTACCTCAGGAGCAGGGGCCGTTTCTGTCCGACTTTGTTATATATCAAAGCCTTACAGTGTCATCCCTGACGTCACACTGAGGTTACCCGTAAAATCTTCGCAAACGCGAAGCTATTAATAGCCTCCGCGAGGAGCCTATAAAGACAGCTCCCCGACGGTTTAACTAAAAACAACCTCGCATCCGCTCTTCGCTTTGTCAAAAACAATCTGCCGGTGCCACCTACGGTGTCTTACTCACCGAGAGCTAATAAGCTCTGTTGAATACCAGGCCAGTTGCTCCTTCCAAAACACGTCCGCACTGTCCGATCGCTCGAGTCGAACTGATACTCTACTATGTCTCGTATGACATGTTTAAGCTGCAATAACTATATTGCAGTGATTATTTTCACATAGTAATATCACTATGCTACTTCAAATTTTATCACTATACTACTGAATGAAACTACGCGAGGAAAAATATTAAAATTTTAAATATATTCCTCTCTGTTCTCTTTCAAAAACTTATTTGAGATTAGATTTGAAATATATGTCAAGCATTCAAGTAACCGTTTAATAAATAGTATTAATTATGCTTACCTTAAGTGCACACTATATAAGCAATTTTTATGTTCACAGAGCACACTTTTTGCTTTATCCATTCGTCAATTAAAGATAATAATAAACGTATCGGTATAATAATAATATTCAACAAAACCTCATGACAGGTTTGACAACGTTCAAGGTCGTTAATTTCTGCTATGTGCATGAAGAAATCCACATAGCAGTGTATGACGGGCGCGTATTATGTAAATATTTTTTGTCTATATGGATTAGGAATCCACATAGCATGTTTTGCGATACCCGCTCAAAAAACATATTTTTCAAACTCGGATATTACAGCAATTATATGAATTACGATATAACTGTATTTATAGGACGGTGACCAACGTAAAAATCTGTTAAGTGGTACAGATTTCTCCTTTTGTGAAAAAGTCCCACCTAGCAGCTTTTAACTTGACAACGACGATATATATATATATATATATATATATATATATATATATATATATATATATATATATATATATATATATATATATATATATATATATATATATATATATATATATATATATATATATATATATATATATCAAATAAAGTTTTATTTTGAGGTTGCAGTCATTAATAGGGCAGGAAAGTGAAACTCTTTGTTCTTATATCAAGCTTTCGCAAAATTTATTTGCTTCTTCAGTTTGATACTTCAAACTAAGCAATATCAAGATTTTCTGACTATAAATACTACAATTTCAAAAAATTTAAATATTCATATTTGGCGCCACTTTGTACGTAACCATAATAACAATCAAGAGCTGGTTATCAACAACAAAAAATATAATAAACAGAAGCGAGTGTCTTTCTGACATAAATCAAACATCAATATAATAATCAATGTCATAATGAATTTATACAAAATTAAATAAAATTAAAATATTGTACTTACATAAATATATAATTTTAATAAGTTAAGTTTTAATGTTTTGTCAATTTAAAAATTTAATGGATTAACCTCATGTTGTAAGTTTTTATACTAGTTTTATACAATGTTATTTAATTCTAATTTCATTGTATTTACTGATACCATATACCATAAGTATATATATATATATATATATATACATATATATATATATATATATATATATATATATATATATATATACATATATATATATATATACATATATATATATATATATATATATATATATATATATATATATATATATATATATATATACAGTGCTTTTCAGATAAAACTATCCACCTTAAATATCTTTTGAACTTCTAATTTTTAGGAAAAGCGCAAAAACACGTCAATTACTATTTGAAGGGGAAGAAGATTATGTCATATCATTGTCTAAAAAAAGAATAGTTGGCCTACGCAATGTATAAATTTGTTTGATTCTAATTGAGACAGTCACTAGATGTCACCACTCTTTCTGTCTCAATAGATTTTAATATACCATTGTTTGTTTGATATACGTTATACTAGATGGTGCTATGAAAAAATATTAAAGACTAAGTGGATGTCCATTTATGTTCCCCTGAATTAAATTAACTAGCGTTAAGACCGTGAATCAGAATTATTCATTTAAAATAGGGTTATTACTATCAAGGAATTGGTATTGTAAATGTTGTATCTACAAAAGTAGTATGTAAACATTCTGTGGCAATGATACGAAAAAAAAAACAAAATTAGTTATTTAGAAATAAATTTCATCGGATAATACATACATTCAATAATATTTAAAAGAAAGTGATTTTGAATTAAAATACTGGTTACTTCCGTAATAAATAAATGGTTTTTACAGATGGTTGGAAATATTTGTTCTTATTACAAATGTGGTTTATCACCATATAAAACTCATGGATTGAGAATGTTCAGATTTCCGATAAAAAATCCTTCAGATTGTCAAACGCGGTTAGTACAATCTGGTTATTAAATATAAACTTTTTTATATTCTTCTATTTTACACCGTTTCCGATACGCAATTAATTTGAAAAAATGTTTATTTTTTTTTTCATCCAATATTTTTCGTAATCGCCACCGTGCACGCATCATATTCGAGATGCATTAATTTGAATTTTATGTTTTTGTTGGTATTATAATTATCCCTAGTAACACACGACGTCCTATGGACGTCCAATATACGTCCAGTTTTGGTCCGGACGTCCCTGGATGTAAAACGTACGTACTTGGGACGTACGAAGTGGGACGTACTTTGGGTGGACTAACTATGGACGTTCTCTGGACGTCGGTACTCGGATTTTCCCTAGACGACCGTACTTGGACGTTTTCTGGACGTCCGACATTTATTTTTCTTACCAATTATGGGATCAAATAGCAAATATTTTAATAGAATAAAAAATTATGTACGTTAATAAAATAATTAAAAGCGAAAATGTTGAATCATGATTAATTAAAAATTGTAAAGTTTAATATTTCCAAAACATGTTTTTGTATTTAGGTAAAGTGTAAAAATCTTTTATTTCTAGATAATTCGTTACAATTATTTTATTATCCTAGTTACTAAAATGATATATGTTTGCTAATTCTAATAAGTAAAAATATGATTTTTATCAACAAGATGAATCTTGAAGTTATCTTTTCAAAGATAAACAAGTAGTGGTACCTATATACTCTGTCTGGGCAAAATGATGATGATGATAATAATTGTCGTTGTTATGCCATACGTATTTAAACAAATGGCACAGTTTAATTATAATATTATTAATACATAAAAAAAAAAGTAAAATAATTCTATTTCCGCAATATACAGTGAAAATGGAGTGAATTAGCAACTTTTTTTGATGCTGGCTTGGTTATAGTATATTGTTAAAGATTTGGTACCATTTGCTAGATTACTTCCGAGTCTGGTTTTTTATTTTCTTACCAAAAGGTAAGTGTTTTTCTATCTAAAATTTGTTGTTTAAAAGAAAAGGATTTGTTTTTATAAGCGTCATCAACAGAAGATGGTTACGAGAAACGTAGAGAATATTGTTGAAAATATTAATAACAACGAAATACCATCTTCTTCAAACCTTTCTTCGGAATCCTTAACTGATCATTTTGATGAGAGTTTCAGTTCAAATACTTCAGATTACAATACTTTCGATTTAAACTTTTTATCACCTTTATGTTAAGTATTCTGGTTTATCTCCTTTACAAAGCTCTTCGTTCAATGAAACTGAAGAAGGGTCTAAACATGTTTGTAACGAGAATTCTGGAGAACCTTACCGAGATGTTTTTATTTTTTCTAATAAATTATGCAACTGTACTTTGTCCTTTAAAATCTTCTTCTTCTTCTTCTAATGGCGCTACAACCCTTTGTGAGTCTTGGCCTGCTTAACAATGTTCTTCCATTCTGCCCTGTCGGGCATACTTTCCTTCGCCACTGCCTGATGTTCATGGTTTTAAGATTCCTCTCTACGTCGTGTATCCATCTTTTACGGGGCCTTCCTCTTGTTATGTTTCCTTGGGGCTTCCATCTCTGGACTACTTTTACAGCTCGTTTATCTGGCATTCTTTCTAGGTGACCAAGCCAGTTTAGTCTTTATGACTTTACAAATCTGACAATATCTGCGCTCTGCATTAGTTCATCCAGCACGTGGTTCATTTTAATTCTCCACGAACCATCGCTGCATTGAGTTGGTCCAAATATGTTCCTTAGTATTTTGCGCTCAAATATTCTCAGTTGATTTTTATCAGTGGTTGAGAGGGTCCACGTTTCACAACCATATGTGACCACTAGTCTAATTACTGTTTTGTAGATTCTCAGCTTACTCACGATTCAGTAACTTACTTTTCATTAAGTCTTTGTATGCATAAAATCACTTATTACCGCTAAGAATCCGCGCTTGTATTTCTTGACTGATGTTGTTATTGTCATTTATTATTGAGCCAAGGTAGGGAAAAGTGGAGGCATATTTGTAGGTATAGTTGTCCATCTTCAGATTCTCATGTTCATTGGATTTTGTGCACTCATATATTTTGTTTTGTTTTCATTTATATATAGACCAAACGTAGCAGCTTCTCGTTTCAGTTCTATAACTTTGTCGCTGAATACCCTTTTGTTGCGGCTTATTATGGCAACATCATTCGCATATGCGCATATTTGAATAGATCTTGTATTAATACAGCCGTTTATATCCAGTTTTCCAACAACGGCTTCTAAAGTTAGATTAAAAAATGTTGTTGATAAGGCATCCCCTTGTCTAACTCCATTTTCAATATCAAAGGCCTGCGTCATATCTCCATCTATTCTCACCATAGCTTTGGAACCCTCCAGAGTCATTCGTATAAGTTTAACCAACTTATTGGGTATTCCTAACATAGATAGTTGCTTTAACATCTTTTGTCGATCTACTCTATCAAACGCCTGTTTGAAATCGATATACAAGTTGTAAATAGGTATGTTATATTCAACACATTTTTCATGTATACCTCTTAACATATGTATTTGATCTATAGTTGACCTCTTTGGTCTGAAGCCACATTGATATTCACCAATAATCTCCTCCGAAAACGATTCCAGGCGGCTGTATATAATTCCTAATAATATCTTGTAGATGACATTTAAAACTGTTATGCCCCTATAATTTTTGCAGAGTCGTTTGTCTCCCCCTTTGTACATAGGAAGTATGATTCCTACTTTCCAATCTTCTGAAATGACTTCTAGTGTCCATATGCGGTCGATTAGTTTATGGATACGCCTCCATAGCGCATGTCCACCATTCTTTATCAGTTCTGCAGTTATTCCATCTGTGCCAGGTGCTTTGTTATTTTTTAGATGTTTTATGACGTTTATCGTTTCTTCCAAAGTTGGTTGCTCAACTAGTTGTTCTCCTGTGTGGTGAATTATCTCTTCATCTTCGTTTTGTTCTATTTCTGGGTTTAACAGCTCTTGAATATGCTCCTTCCACCTTTTCATTATTTCCTCTTTTTCGCTGATAATTGCCCCATTTTTGTCCTTGCAAACTGTTGATCTTGTCATGTATTCTTGGGTGCATTGCTTGGTTTCCTTGTAAAATTTTCTAGTCTCTCTTCTGTTATTATAATCTGTAATTTGTTGTATTTTTCTATTCAACATTTCTCTTTGCATCTCTTTTCTCTTTTTCCTTCTGCATATTTTCTTTGCATCTTTTCTGAGTTCTTCATATGCCTTTCTATTCGATTGGGAATCCCTTTGTAGACATTTCTGTCTAGCTATATTTTTACTATTTATTAGTTGTTGGCAATCTTAATCAAACCATTCCTCGTTTCTTTTGCTTGAGGTTTCACCTAATGTTTCCTTTGCCATATTTGTAATTGTCGTTTGGATGATATTTCATTCTTCTTCAATGTTGTTTTGTTCTCCTCTTTTATTTAATATTACTTTTATTTTCTGCTGGTACTCATTCTTCTTTTTAGGATTTTTAAACATATATGTATTCAATTTACATTATATTTTTTGTCCTTTAAAATACCAGGTGATTTATTAAAAATTCATAAATAAGTTCCTGATCTTTCTCATTTGTCATCAGCCTAAAAACCTTACTTCACCCAGAGAACTTAAATTTAAGGACGTTTTCCCTGGAAAATATTTCCACTTTGGTCTAAAAAAAATACTCTGCTCCATACGATTCAAATTTCAAATGTGTTTTTATTTTCCCGCAAAAAACAATGGTATAGACATTTTTGTAAATTTTGACAAAATCCCACAGAAAAAGAGTTTTAGTAGCCAGTTTTATCCTATTTTGTGTAATTTGTTTATATATCCAAAAATTATAGGTTTAATAGGTATTTACCATGGTTATGAGAAACCAAAAGATGCAAATGAATGTTTGATTGATTTTGGAACAGAGGCTGTTTTTTATTAGATAGTTTAAGCTAAAATAATTAAGTATGGATGACCAAGTTTGTGGGATAGTTAGATTACTGATACATGTTGATTTATATTTTAGGATAATGAAATTTCCAAGATTGGTGAGGAGACCATAAACGAATTTGTTAGGAGGAGCCTTAAGAACCTGATCCGCAATAAAATTCAAGGAAAATATAGTTAGCTAGGGAAAAAGCAATATAGAGTTTTGAAGAAACACATATAGCTATAATTTTAAAAGGTTTGTAACTTGTAAACATAAATCAATGTACATTTAAGAATTTACACTATCACTTAAGTGGCCACATACAGCTGATGAAGCATATCGTTAACTGTGTCTTATAAGTAATTTAAATGGCAAAATTTACCAAGTCTACAAATATTCAGGTCTGGCTATGAGGTTGCTTTAAGAACTACAGCTAGAGATATGAGATGAAGGTTTGTTGTTGGCCGTATATTTTATTTACACACTGTTATTTTTGTTTTTTGACCCGACACCTTAGGGTAAATGAGTTGGATTATATATATATATATATATATATATATATATATATATATATATATATATATATCTACGGCATAAAGTGGACTCCGCCCATGTTAAAATTCAGGTTCAATTGAGCTCCGTGGTCAAGTGGATACCGATATACGGAGCTCACTTGACCATTCCATAATATTGGTTCTGTCGATTCATCAACATACATAGTTTAATAATTTATAAAAAATTTTTGGAGCCCGTAAATACCCCTGTATCATAAATGTATATCGTTTAGTTCACGTGTATATATTATAGGGGTCGTACAGATCTTCTTCAATGTATATTTGACCTATACGTTTATCGGTTTAAGTAAGCTCTGAGAGTTTGGCAACTGTGTGATTATACCGTATATTTTCAACACATACCCTGAACGGTTCATATGGGCTCCTTATTTTTATCTACTGTTCGTAGACAGTGTAATCTAATACGCATTACACTGAGTAACAGAGGATATGTTTTTACCTGGTATAACTACGTACTAAAAGGTATTTATAACTGGTTCTTTAAAAACAGGTATATAGATACAAAAGGATTTGGGCTTATTATTTAATGGAATATTCGCTTGCATAGGAAATTTTATTTTTCTGCATTTTTAAAAATGTTGTTCTTTTATTTAATATAATTTTATTAGTTCAATGCCGAACTCAATGTTTTTTTTTAATTACAGAAATTTCCTAATAGATTTTGTTTACGTGAGTATGTCTATGTACGTTTTATGTAAGCATCCGATTAATAAAAAGTAATTTTATTTTATCCAGTCTTCTGCGATATCTTGTATAAAGCTTTTTTATTACCTATTTTAGTTCTGGTCTTATATGTGTACTACATATGATATCTCGATAAAAGGTTATCTCAAAATAAATATGGTTAAGAGCTACAATAGATATTTTTGTGTTAAAATTGGTAGTAGCACAAAAAGAAAGAATAGTTAATTTGTCTAAAGTGGTATATTCGGCAGCAGATGCATATAGTGCAAGCGTCTATGTTTTAAGGGCGGAAGGATGTGCACCTCATTTTTAGCTAACAAGCTTGCGAACAATATTATTTCTGGTCCTCAATTTACCTTTTAGTTTTAAACAATAATCTGTGACTGACCCCGTGCGATACAAACTATTTTCAAGGAATTTATAGGGAGTCTACGTTCAACAATTTCATGACATATTCAGTTTTGTGAAAGCGTCTATGTTAGGGAAATTGAAGGAGCACACACGAGCTTTTCAGGGGTTTTGGCTGAAAATTGATTCATAGTTTATTTTTATTGTGCAGTAATAGGTGTATCGTCTATATAATAGAAGTCCTAGTATCTACCGGTATGGATCGTTTGTTTGTGTAAATGTTATACAGTGTAGGTGTCTATATGCTACCCCAAGCGAGACCGTTCTTCATCTGCTATTCTTACCATTGAGTGATACAAAAAATATTCTCTTGTGTAGGCATACGCAGACAATATAAGTGAGTTTGTTATCTAAGGGGATACCATATAGTTTTTGAAAAAATATTCTGTAAGTTAAGGTGTCGTAAGCGGCATTTAGATTGAAAAATACCACCACTGATACCCGATATTTTTCGTACCCATCTTTGATTTAGTATTTGTGATGTACATCACTTTGAATAGCTGACAAAATAAAGATATTGGCCGATAGTTTTTGTGGTCGTTGGAGTTTTTGCCAGGTTTAAGCAAGGTAACAACTTTGGCTGGTCTCTAGACTTTGGGTATCTCCAAATTTGAATACAGTTGTTTATCATCTGGATAAGCCATTGTAGTGTTTTTGGTCCAGATTTCGTAATAAGCTTTGTGCTCAGATCCTCAATGTCGGTATTTGTATTATTTTTCAATAAATATGTAGATGGTAGATCCAAGCTCAAAGCTTTTTCCGATAGAAATAGTATGTCTATATCTATAATGTGGTTTTCAGCGATCAGCTATATACCAAATATCCTAGGTTAGGCCCTATATGTGTTTCCTATACTAGAAATTAGTTAGATTCGTGTTTAGCTCATATGTCTGATAAGTTTAAGTAAAGTAAAGTTTCTTGATTTTTAGATATACCCTTAACAGTTATAGACATATGTTATTAGAATAGTTGATCCTAAAGAGGACCAATTTGACAAAATCATATTAAAGGGGTGACTGAAAATTTAGCCGATTAATTAATTAATCATTACCCGGGGTATGCCCGATTGCGGTGGTCTTATTAGTACTTCAATCTTCCTAAAGGCTCGTTTTTTAAACTCCATAAGTAATGCGTAATCTTTTACTTTTTATTAAAAATTTAAATTTTACATGCCGTGTATTACTTTTTGAAGATATGTCAAATCAGATTTGTATAGTAATAATTTTAGGTTCTAAAGAGCCTCTTTGTGGAAAATAAATAAGTTTGTGATATCTGTCACAACTCATATATATAGATAATAAAAAAATAAATGGTTAAAATAAGTGTAAACAATCTTAACTACATACATCGTCGCCACTGTTCAGGTGATGGGTTTATCACAGATATCAAAGGTTACATTTTAATTCAATGTTCTATTTACGTATCTTCAATATTAAAAAAGTAGAAAAATACATGTTTATGCTTTTATTTTTTTTAATCTATTCTATTTTCTTTCTAGAGTTCCGTCTTTTTTGAACGACCTGTGTTCTTTTTTCAATTGGGCACTTGTCCAAAGCTATGACAAATACTCCTCTGCTATTTTACATTAATATGACATTCATTATTTTCTCTAAACACTCTGTCCTCTGCTATTCTACATTAATATGACTAATTTATTTTATCTTTCTTGCAACTATTTTAATGTTTATCCTGTGTATCTTCTTCTTCTTCTACTTTTTCTTTTTATATAGACATAACTCTGTCTGTTTTTCAATGTGCCTCCAGTAAGTTGCCTATCCATCGTTTTCGTGGTCGTCCTACTGATCGTCTTCCTATGGGTTAACCGTCTCTTGCCGTCTTTATTGTTTTATTTGTTGTCATTCGGCATATACGATCGTTTCATTCTACTCTTCTATTTCTTAACCAGTTCTTGATGTTCTTCACCTTGCATCTACGTCGTATATCTGTACTTCTAGCTCTATCCCATAGTGTCTTACCATCAATTTTTCCAAGTGTTTTCATCTCTGCTGTGTCATATCCTTTTTGTCCTCTCTGTGTCAGATCTTGTTTCTGCCGCGTATGTCATTATTCGTCTGATGACTGTTTTGTAAATTCTGCTTTTCGTTTCTTTTCAGATATTTTTAGTTCCTCGTAATGTTTCATTTAGGCAGCCTGTGGCACTGTTTGCTCTATTCACTGGGTCTTGCACTTTAGTTTCGAGCTTTCCGTAGCTAGATAATGTGATGCCTAGATATTTAAGTCCTAACACTTGTTCTATTATAATGACCTTCCAGCTCCAATTAACATCTTAGTAAATTTGCTGTTGTAACCATGCATTTTGTCTCTTTTGGGGAAATTAACATGTTAAATTTTCTGGCGGTTATATGAAATTGGTGCAGCATACGTTGTAAATCATTTTCACTTTGAAAGAGTAGTATTGCGTCATCTGTACAGCAGATTATTTTTAGTTCTTATTTTTTATTATTTCATCCATAATCAGGTTGAATAATAGAGGACTCAGGTAATATCCCTGTTTTATTCCATTGTCACCTTCAATAGGGTCGGTTAGTTCTTCTTCTACTTTTACTTTTATTGTGTTGTTTTGGTATATATTTTCGATCGTTTTGATTTTTCCTAGAGGTATCTCTCTTGCGTACAATAAGGGGATAACGTTTTTTTAATTTGTGTATCTTCTGTATATCATTATTTCTTTTGTGTATTAAAAATTAAATTTTGGTTATTATTGCTTAATATTCTCTTAACGTGTTTATTAATTGTCTTGTTATATGTGTATCAAGATATGTGTGTCATAATAGATTGTAATGCATATTTCATTTAATGTAATTAAAGTGCTCTTTGCGTTTGCCAATTACTTTCTCACTTCCTCAGCGATAGGTCTTTTTTTCCTCATCAATAACCTTATCCTCGCTCGATACAGCTATTTTAATTCTCTATAGCCCCGTGTGTACTCAAGGCAACAAAAGAGTTTTTAATGCAGAAAACTTTTTTAAAACAATTTCCGACTCTAGTATGCCCTCTGTTAATTTCAGGCAACATTTGGTTATACATTTTAATACACTTTGTAAACCTATTATGAAACCTATATGGAAATGTTTAACAATATGTCAAATGGACATGACTGCCTTATTAGTTTGTATTTTCGATCGTGATTTATTGTTATAAATTGTGTACAATTTATATAAAAATACATACAGGGGCATTATATCAGCATTTAGATATTGATTACCGTTGACATTTGTTTATTTTATTGTGTTGTTTCAGTACTGTGATAAAAAACAGGTATGTTTGATAGCTTTGGTAGCTTTGAATCCACGCTATACCATATTATTCTAAATTATTTCTTTAAGATGGATACAAAAACGTTCTACGGGAAAAGCAGTAAATATCCGAGGAATACAAAGACTCTGACTTTGATAGTGATAATAAGAAAGTGATAATGAATTTTCCAGGTACTCAGATATCAATCGATCCAGGATCAAATAAAATGGAAAATGAAGACGATTTGTACCAAGCAAATTTAAACCAGGATACCAATTTAAATTTAGACCAAGATGAAGATGAGGGCGATACCGATAAAACAGAAAAACACACTGAACAAAATGTGCTCAAAAGGTCAAAAATGATCGTAAAAAACATTCAGTGGAAGAGTGGTTCCCGAACAGTATTTCCAATTCCAGAATGGAAAGGTAATTTACCAACATGCAAATTATTAGAACCGGAATCCCCTCTACATTATTTTAAAAAGATGATATCTACCAATATGCTGGAAAACATAATAGAACAAAGTAATTTGTATGCACTGCAAAAGAATATAAATAAACCATTGAATATGACACTAGCAGAATTAAACCAATTTATTGGATCTGTTTTACTGATGTCAATATATGGCATGCCAAGGATAAGATCATTTTGGCAGAAGGAAACACGTGTTGCTCAAATAGTCGATACTATATCTAGGTATCGCTGGGAAGAAATAAAAACTAAAATGCATTTCAATAATAACGAAAATATGGTCAACAATAGTAATAAGTTATACAAAATTAGACCGTTCATCAACGGTTTATTTTAAAATTTTCAAAGTATTCCAATTAGTGAAAAATTGTGTATTGATGAACAAATGATACCATTCAAAGAGGCACATTCTTTAAAACAATATATGAAGAACAAATCCAAAAAATAGGGATACAAGGCATTTGTTTTATGTGATAGCAATGGTATTGTTTATAACTGGGAATTATATACAGGAACTGTTAAACATCCTCTTCATTTACCTAATGTAGACACCAGCGGTAATGTAGTAATAAGAATGTGTGAGATAGTTAAACCAAACAAATACTATAAAGTATATTTTGACAACTGGTTCAATAGCATTCAGTTGCAGATTGAAATGGAAAAACGTGGACTGCAATGTTTGGGAACTGTTCTTCCAAACATATTGCCTTATTGCCATTTTTCAAATGACAAGAATATGAAGAAACAGGGCAGAGGTACTGTAGAAGAAAAGCACGCTACAGTAGATGGTATAAGACAAACAGCGTTAAAGTGGTACGATAATAAACCGGTTAATTTGCTTAGTACATTTGTTGGTTCTGAGCCTACTTCGTTAGTCAAGAGGTGGGATAAGAAACAAAAATCAAGAATTATTGTATGCTGTCCAAATTCAGTGCAATTTTATAATACATTTATTGGAGGTGTCGATCTTATGGATTCACTAATTGCTCTTTATCGAACAGACATAAGATCTAAAAAGTGGTATCTAAAAATATTCTTTCACCTTCTGGATTTAGCTGTTATTAACAGCTGGTTGTTGCATCGTCGTGATTGCGATTACTTTGAAATTAAAAAGAAAAACCAGTTGCCTTTGTTACAGTTTAAGTCCCACTTATGTAGCGTACTGTTAGTAAGAACTGACCAGATCAAAAACAAAGGACGTCCCAGGCTCAGTGAAATTGAGAACGAAATTGTAAAAAAACAGAGGAGAGGATCTACTGCTATTGTACTACCAAAGGAAGTTAGGCGACCAAAGGCCAGTAATTTCTGCAAAAAAGGGAAGATGCAAAAAACCAGGATGCTGTAATACTTCTAAAGTAATGTGCGATAAATGTAAAGTTGCTTTATGTTTTACAACTACAAATATTTGTTTTTTTGAATGGCATAATAAATAAGTATACAACTTGTTTCGTTAGTTTTTGCTAAACACTCCCAAAACTCTTCCCAAACGAAATTTAAAAAATCTAAAAAAATTACTAGTTGTTGTAAATGGATATTTGAGCACATATACCAATTAAAACATTTTATAAACAAATAAGTTTACAAAAAAGTCGGGCAATAGAGGGCTAAGATATTTATATTTCACTATATGCTCTATGAGTTAGTTTTCAATTCAAATTTGCACCTATGACGAAGTTTATAATATCTAAGATCTGGTACTTTCATATGAAACTGGAATAAAACACTTGTTAGATAATATTTATTTGTTTTGAGTACATTTTTTTTAAAACCTAGTATATAAAAAAATAAATATTTGTCTCTCAACAAATTTCTATATAAAAGTACGAGGCACTATTATTCTCATGCTGTGAGCTTTGCTGCTCTGTTACTTTTATAACGCTTAAGCTATTTTTAATTTATTGTAAATATTTTTGAGGTGTGTTTCCTTAAATGATCATTTTTAAGGTTAGTACGTTTGATTAAATAAAATTGACATTAATTTGATAGTTTCCATTTTATTAGTGTTGATGGTATATGACTAGCATCTGTTGGTACTATAATATATCAATTTCAACATGTGGAAGTGAGAGCACTCTCTTGTTAGTAATTTCAGTGTAAATTTTGACGAAACCAGAAATAACCCATAATATTCTTTCCGTGTGATCTTAGTATTTCCGTTGATTAAATAGTATAGGGTATCCAATATTTCAATCATCGGTATGTCAGAGTGATTTTTATGAATTTTTATATATATTTGCAAAATGAAAAAGAAAGTTCATTACAGGCAGTTAAACAGCTGATATGTCAATTTAGAAGTAAAAGCAAGTACCAACTTGCTGAAAAGTATACCCATACACAAAAGGAATAATAAAATGTACTGCACAAACTATAGCGCTATAAGCTATATCTCTATTAATAATTAGGATATACAGTATTTTTTCTAATACACCTGGAACGATTGAGTAAATAGGTGAACTATAAAGTAGGTGAATATTAGTGTGGAATTAGAAAAACTTAATAAATCGTTGATCAATTATTCACTATTAGGCAGTCAATGAGAAATGTTGGGAATACAAAAAAACCATTAAACTAGTTATTTATAGATTTTAAACAAACACTGATATAATCATAAGAATAAAACTATGAAATACCATTACAGAAAAGAAAACTGTCGACTTATTTTCAAATGTACATTGATTTCAAACAGGGAGATTCCATTCCAAACTCTATTTAAAAAGTAAAATGAATAAACAGATAATTATATACATAAAGATCAAATCAAATCGCAAATATTGGAAAACCTAAATATGCGTGGTCAAAATATTAAAAATCAAAGTGCTTTAAAAAGTGAATGAACTCGCCTAACAGCTGTTTTGAAACCAATATATTATGAAACGAATTGGGGATATTATATTACACAAACTAAACCACTTGTCTACAAAAAAATCAAGAAAATATGACACGACAGGAAAGACTAATGACTTTATAGCTAATTGCCACATAAATATCAATGTAAAGCAAAAATACTTATTTAGATAAACGTATAATGTTTCACTAAACGGTAACGAAAAATGTTACAAATAAAGGTTAAAACATGCTTTTCAATTCGCGGTAAAAGATTTAATAAAGTTCAGCACACAGTATAAATTTGTAACAAAATTCATATACCAGTAAACGGTACTCGATACAGCAGCAAAGTAATTTTGGCAACAAATATGTAGGTTGTACTTTACCCCATTGGAATCATAGTACCCGCTATGGAAAATGGTGTCTTCTTTGACATCCAGCAACCACAAATGGGAAATTAGGAAAGATTAATGTGAAATTAGGAAAATTCAATGAACCGTTGATCAAATATTCACTATTATATACTTAATGAAAAATGTTGGGAATAAAAAAAACATTAAGCTAGTTATTTATAGATTTTCAACAAACATATGATATAATTATAAGATTGTAACTAAAATGCTATGGAAGAACTAGGCATACATAAGAAAAGTAACTGCCAACTTACTTTCAAATGTCCAGTGACCTCAAACAGGAAGATGCTCTGTGTCCAATCGCGTTTACCATCGTTTTGGAGAGCATCTCCCGGAAAGCAAATACAGAAAATCTCACAGTTTAATAATTAAGGTCCTCATATTATACGGACCTTCGACGATGAGTTTAATACAGTAGCGAAAATAATTATTGGTAAGCAAAAAACATTAATACATTAAATAGAAAAAAGCGCAAAAAAGGGTCCTCCAAATCAACGATAATAAAAAAAAATATATGGCTGTCACTTTGAAATGTTTCATAGGTCTAAATATTTGGAATTTAAAAGCACTTTTAACAAAAACACTACAAAAGAGAATAACAACAGAATACAAGCTGGCAATTGCTACGTTTTAAGCAAAAAAATTAAATCCAAAAATACATCCCGCAGTAAGAAAAATAAGAATCTACGTACGTAAGTAAAACACAAACAATGAAAAAATAAAATAAAAGCCGTACTCCTTCCAGCGATTTTTTACATCCTTTCCTTGCATAAATAGTTTAATGTATTTATCTCGTATACATTTAATCTGATTAAAATCTTTGGTTTTCTTTGCTCCACTTTCAGCAATTTTGTATATGTTTTTTTCTTAGTACTCAGTTCATTGTACAGCTTTTCATACGTTCTCTTGTCTTTTATATTGTCTTAAACATTGTCTGACTATCTATATTTACCAATTTTTAAGTCAATTTCCTGAGATGTTTTTAAGTATTTTAGTTACACTCTCTTTAATAATTTTTGACACATTTCTCCAAATTTCATTATGACCTTTTTCCATATTCCAACACATTCTTTTTTTATTTCTGTTCTAAATTGAACTACTTTGTCGCTTGTTAACGTCAATTAATTGTTTTTGTGACTCTCCTCGATATTTTGGTTTTATTTCATATTTTACTTGTATATCTAGTACCAGCACTTTATGCTGTTGGCTTACAAGATAGAGTTTCACTAATTATTACTTTAGAGTCTTTACATAAGGGATTTGCTTACGATCCATATTTGGAATTGATTTTGTCTGCTTTTGAATTGGATAAGCTGTCTTTCTCTTTTCTAAAAGCATGTACTAACAGTGTACTAGTTATGGCCACTGTTATTAGATGCTACTGCTAATTTCAGCATATTATCTGCCATATTATTTGCTGCCAATAGCATTCTTCTATAGCATTCTAATATTTCATCTATAGATTAAATCCGTATAGCAAATAGATACTTTTCACTTTCTCGGAGAAATAATATTCTAACATACAATATCCTTTTAAATTGCCAAAACCTTCCTTGCATATTTTATTCACTTATAAGGGACAGCAGCAATATCAGTACCATAATAAGGAGTATAGTCCTGGACTGACTAATCGTTGAATAATAGGAAGCATGAGTGTAGCAGTTTTAATGTTTTCGGGACTGCTACCTGGTATCGGGGAGCAGTGATATCAGTACCAAGTTATTGCATATATGAATTGTTGCTTGAACTTTATTATTATTAAACAGCACTATATTCTATAACACAAGAAACACTGTTATAAAACAGTCGAATAATATACAGATTCTCAATTCAAATATTCAAAAAATTAAAGAACAGCTTACTAAAATAGAAATCGCCTATTTAAAATGCAATCCATTAATGGCCCAAAGTACCAAGCACTTCTAGCATATGGTAATGATATTGATCTCATAAGAAACTCTCTCCCGTCTGCGACATCTTCAACAAAGTGAAGAGAACACGAAAAATGTTTTACTTAAAATCAACAAAATGGAAAACAAATACAAGCGAATCAACAGAAGAGAGCAATTCAATCTAGATTGTGAATAAAACAAGTGATGTTTTTATCTAAGGGGACGTCATAGAATTTTTGGAGAAATTTTCTCTAATTTAATATGTCGTAAGCGGCATTTCGATTGACAAATACTACCCCTAATACCTGATATCTTTCGTACCCGTTGTTGATTTTTGCAACAACGGGTACGTTATTACATACTTTATAAGTATTACGAATAAAAATAAATAAGCAAGAAGAATGTAAGTGTACTATATTTAAACCAAGTGACAGAAAAAAGAATATTATACATACATGTACTTCTAAATTAAAAATTATATGCCTGACAACGCAAGATACAAAAAACAATGATTTAACATTGAAAACAATGATAGCTTGCACAAGCGACAAAGTATTTAAAACGATAAGGCCGAACATATTATATGTAATTGTAATAGATATGTTGGCTAAAATTATACCATAAGACACCGAAATATTATATCTATGTGTTTATGTGTATCTAAAGTATAGTAGTATATTGAATTCCCTACATTAAAAAATCGAAATATTTAAATTAGACAGTAAAAAATTATAATTTTAAGATTGATTTATAAATTATCATAATTTAAATTTTACTGCTTGATGAAACAAATATTGTAAGTCATACACTATAGCAATCGAAACATCGGAAAGTACATTTATAATATAATAAATATTTCAGTGCCAATGTATTAAAAAAAATTCTAGTACATAAAAATGGACACTTGGCTATTCAAAGTTTATAATAGACACTAATTTCAGTTTATCTATAATTAAAGCAAGTAATATAAATTATAATTATTAAAATATTTAACTACATTAACCAAGTACGTATTTGTGAAATTTCTCGATGACTAAATTGATTGATATTTAAATAAATTTGAAGTTCCAAAACGTACCTGCTGTAAAATTTAAAAATCTACGACTAATCAAATTATTGGCAACATCGGAGGAGTTTAGTTGGATACGCAAAGAAATGTATACGGATCCCAAAAGTGTTTTAACCTATTACAGAGTCCACTTAATCCGACGTGTTGGTCGGAGTCCACATAAAGCGCTACCCAGATAATAATATACACGGTGTATATTCGCCTGGAGTTAGTATAATACCGTTTTAGTACGGAGCTCTCATTAACCGCTAGATCTATATATATATATATATATATATATATATATATATATATATATATATATATATATATATATATATATATATATATATATATATATATATATATATATATATATATATATATATTGTTATGATGTATTGTTTGTTTGAATGATGACCAATGAGTATTTTTTAATAATATAGGGTTTTTATCGCGGTTCTCAAAGAATTAGTTTGTAAGTACTTTTTTAAATTATCTTTATTATATCTATTATGAAACACACATATATGTCTAACCTAGCCAATGTAAATTTAAAATAAACTATCTTTAAATTGAAATTCTTATGAAACTAATTAAATTCTATAGACAATGTAAAATTTAAACAAACTATCTACAAAATTGAAATTGTTATGACACTAACTAAATTATATTAACAAAATTTTTGTACCTTTCTGTCACTGAATGCCTAAATGAACTGTTTTCCACTATATAGATTATAATCACCACTCAAATGTCTTCTTCTCAGCTTCGGTTATCCTTGTTTTTATAAAATTACTTTTTCCAATTATCAGCTTCCACCAATTTAAGATATTTTTCTTCACAGCATTTATAAACCACCAAGCAAACCAGCAAACAGCATTTATATTTATTCTTCTTTTCTATATACCAATATCCAATCACCAAATATATTATTTAATTTTAATATTCAATTAATACTTCTTCCATTATCCAATTATCATTTATACATAACATAATTTTTAATCTTCAATATTATTTTCTTTATACTGTTTCTTAATATTGATTTAACTCACTATATTGAACAATTGTAACTGATTGACTGCCTCTAACTAATTTTCATACTAAAAAACTCATAACTAACTGAATGGACTTTCTTACTAAACTTTCTGACTGACTGACTTCTTGAATCCAAATCACCGGGTATTTATATCTTACTGGATGTTCCAGAACCATCTGGTCAGAAATCATGTTCCATTTGTTCTATTAAATACATGTCTGAATTTTCTGGAACAAACCATTTCGCAAACAAGGCCATCTCCGGTGATCTAGAGAATTCCATACTTTTCTATTAATAATTTTGTTGACATTTAGGCTTTTCAGATCAGAATATATACTTAAATCATTAACTTAACATTCTAATTTAATGAACTACACATTTTAAACAACATATTATCATTATAACCCCACTTTATATTCGTAATTATTCTTAAACGTCACTTCAGAGTATGTATATCTGGTTGCCTAGTCACATGGCTCACTTAAATATATCTACAACATCATAATTACTAAAAAAATACTTTTTATATGCTAATTTCTTAAAAATGCCCTCACATAAATATATTTTTATAAAATTCTCTAGTATATAACTTATTAAAATAACCAAATACTTTTTATATCTAATATATCTAGTAGTGTAACTTATAAATTATTTTCTTTAAACACCAATCATATCAATACCCCAAAATAATATTTAAAATAAATAATTTACTTATTATTTTTTTAAATATTAATTTTCTATCTACATACCTTAGTAAATTAATAATTCAATTTTTTTATTTAAAATGTGTTCTATTAGATACATCCCTGTTCGCTGTCTATGTCAAACTGTCATGTCAAATGGAAGTTTTTGTGTTTATATTTTACAATTACAATGAATAAAGATAATCTAAGTGTCCATATTGTTTTAAGTTTATTTATAGACAAAATCTAGGAATTCCTTCAATTCAACAGGCTTTCATCCATATGAATTGGTAAGTTTTATACTTTATTATATTAGAAAGACATTTATTTATAGAATCAATTTTGTATCTAACCCCAAATTATGATTTTTAGGGTACAAAATAATTTCCATATGTATCAGACAATAAATATGATGTCAAATTGATTCACAACAATAAAATCTACCATCTATTTAACAAATCAAGTCTATTGAATAAAATGGATATATCAGTGAACTGTTAGTGTTTTTACATTAGTGTTAAAAGGTATAGAAAACATTATTCAATCTCTTCATAATACTTAAAGATGTCGTTGATATGAAACATGCCTCTTATTCTATTCTCTGCATCTATTAACACATAACTATTTAGTCCATTCTGATTTTCAATTCTGTGTGGACCTTCAAACATTGGTTGTAATTTCTTACAACGGTTTTCTTTAACATTACTTTTTCTAAGTGAACGAATTAACACTTTATCTCCCTTTTGAAATGTGATTGGTTTTTTTATTTTTCGATTTTGTCTTCTGATATATTTTTCAGCTTTCCTCCTAATTCGGTTATTCACTTTCTGCATTACTTGTTCTAACATATCCTGATTATATTCACTAATCCATTTTCTGTTTCCTATATGGCCAAACATTAAATATTCTGGTACTTCCTCTGTATTTAAATTATGTGTATTATTTAAAAAATATTCTACTTGTGGTATATGTTGCTGCCACGTTTCATGTTGATTCTGGCACACTATTCTTAAATATTTTATAACTTCTTTAATATATCTTTCTGCCGGATTTGCCTGAGGATGTCTGATACTTGTAAAATGAATGTTGATTCCCTTTCTCTCACAAAATGCCCGAAATTTTTGGTTGTTAAAATATGTAGCATTATCTATTATGCAATTTCTAAATGGTCCTATTTCTTCGAAAAATTGATTAATATATAATTTTAGTGTTTTCACATTTGTTCTTGAGCAGGGATATAGTTTAATAAATTTTGTATATAAATCAACTATCACTAGTATATGCTTTTTTTCTGTTGGACTTGGAACTAAATTTGAGATAAAATCCATGGACACTGTATTTAGTTTTTCATATACAACATTAGATCTATATGTGTTCTGGTTTTTGAAATTCTTTTCTTTGTTTATTTGACATATTTGGCATTGGGTAGTAATTTCTTTTGCTATACTTATGTCATTCTTTGCAAAATAATTGTCCCTAAATAGCATCCATAGCTTTCTTGAACCAATATGCATGTAATTATTATGTAAATTTTTCAATATTTTCCTTGCTAAAGTTCTAGTTATTACATATACTTCTATGCCATTTATTATTTTATAATATACCCCATCTTTCCTAAGGACTTTTTGTTTTTCACTCAAATTGATCTGATCTCTTATAATTTCTTCTTTAGAATATAATCCAGTACTTTCTACTAATTGATTTAATCCAATTTTTATTGTTCGCTGTTTTTGTGATGTATTTTCTAACCTTGATAAAGCATCTGCCACTATATTGGATTTTCCAGAAATGTATTTGATTTCAAAGGAGTATTCACTCAATATTAGACTCCACCGATGTATTCTACTGTTTCCATATTTGTTATTTAATATAGATGTTAAAGCTTGGTGATCTGTTTCTATAGTAAATTCATTACCCAACAAATAAAATCTTAATTTTGTGACACAGTGTATTATACTTGCTAGTTCTAATTCTGAAACTGAGTAACCCTTTTCATGTGGCTTTGTAATTCTTGAAATGAATTGTATTGGGTATTCGACCCCATCATGTATTTGTAATAATACCCCTGATAATCTCTCTATTGATGCATCTGTTCTTAATATGAATGGCTGTGTGTAGTCAGGATAATATATTTTCAAATTTGACAGAAAAATGTTTTTGATTTCTTCGAATGCTAGTTCTCTTCTCTGATCCCATCTCCATTGTACACCTTTTTTAGTAGTTCAAGTAATGGAATTTCTTTTATACTTAGATCTGGTATCATCCTTTTATAATAATTAATTATTCCAATAAATCCTGTTAAAGTTCTTAAATTGTGTGGTGTTTTATATTCCTGAATGACTTGTGTCCGTTCTGGATCCATTTCGATTCCCTTAGTGTTAAGTTTATAACCTAGATATATTACTTCTTTTTGAAAAAATGTACATTTTTCTTGATTTATTTTTAGTCCAACTTTGTCTAATTTGTTTATTATAATTTTTAGGTGTTTCTCATGAACTTCAGCCGTTTTAGAAAAAATTAATATATCATCAATGTAGTGAATTACAAAATGTTCATATTGATCCAAAATATCATGAAGACATCTACATAGAGCACTGCAAGATGATTGAAGTCCAAATGGTACTACTTTGAATTGATATACTACTCCATCTATCTGAAATCCTGTATACTGTCTACTTTTTCTTTCTAGAGGTATTAACCAAAAGCTATGCTGTAAATCAATTTTAGTGAAAAATGACATTCCTGTAATTCTTCCTAGTATTCCATCTATACTCATTGGTGCTTCAAATTGCTTTTCAGTGATCTTGTTAATATTCCTTGCATCCAAACATAACCTGATTTCACCTGATCTTTTACGTACTACTACTATTGGGTTTATGAAACGTGTATCTGCCTTCTCAATGATTCCATCTTCTAACATATTATTAATCGTTCTGTTTACTTCTTCTCTGTATTTATATGGTATTGGGTATGATTTTGTTTTAAAATCTTTGTCTTCTTTAACTTTTATACTATGGATATAATTTTGTGCAATTCTATTTTCTTTATTGACAAGTCCCTTGTGTTGCTGCAATATGGACACGACTATTGATTTATATTCTTCAGGGCAATTTAAAACTTTTATCATATCTTCTTCTTTACAAATAAAATTATTCTTCATTATGTACTCATTATTCCTTGCTTCCAATTTTACGCACTCCACCTCGTAGGCATCCATCTGCTTAAAATTTCCATTCCTTAAATATTCACTACAATTATTTTTTACATTCTTTTGGGACATTTCCCTATCATCGAAATATATTTCTTCTTCATAAATATCATTATTTCCTTTTAATAATATCCTATCAACTCTTATTCCTTCTTCCACCTCATCTTTCTGCATAAATTTAATTATTTGCCCTTCCAAAGTTACCATTTTTTCTTCAAAATCTATCTTTACTTTCTTCTTTTCCAATTCATCATTTCCCATTAATATATCAACACATAAATCCTTGACAATAAATCCTTGCATATTAATTTCTTTATTAAGAATATTAATTTTAAAATTGGCTAGTTTATCAATTTCACCCAACTTCTTATTATTTGCACCAACAATTTTAATTTTTGGAATCTTTATTATATCTGATAGTTTTAATGTATTAAAAATAAAATTCTCCGAGACTAAAGTACTTTCTGAACCAGTATCTATCATAATTTTAATCATTTTATTTTTGGCCAAAGCATTTATATAAATTAAATTAATAGATTCAATAATTTTATCTTCATCTAGAGAAATAAATTCAGAAAGTTTTTCATAATAGCAATGGCCTAATTTGTAATTCAGAAAGTTTACTGAACAAAATTTTGATTATTAGAATTGTCAGATTGTATCTGACCACTTGTATCTGATGTCCTATGTCTTTCCCTACTATGACTTCTACTCACATTTTCTTGCCTCTTACTATTTCGTTCCCTGTCTTCGCAGCTTCTATTCCTTCGTACACAATTTACCTGTCTGTTATAGTTAGGTCGCTCTGTATTTCTTCTATTGTTAAAATCTTGTCTATTATTATTAGTACTGTTATTAAAATGTTGTCTATTATAATTACTGTTATTATTATTAAAATTTTGTAAATTATTACCATATCTATAATTATTATATGATTGTCTATATTGTTGATTATCCTTTTTATTATATTGAAAGTTATTATTGTTTTTTCTGTTGTTATTATTACTTGTCATATTGCCTCTTTGTATTCTTTGAATAAAATTAATAAAACTATCTATTGTTTGAATATTTTGTACAGTTACTGTTTGCACAACATCAGCATCAAAATGTCTAGATACATTTAAGACTGTTTCTTCCTCTCTAAGTGGTGGTTCTAAATATTTTTTAACTGTTATCAGTTTCAATGCATAATCTACCATATTTGATTTTAAATTGTGATTATACTTTCCAAAATATAGAACTTCTCTAAATTTGGTTTGCTCTAATTCACCCCAATAATAATTTAAAAATTTATTTTCAAATGTTTGAAAATTATCTAAATGATTTTCAATACTAGCAAACCAAGTTGCTGCATTGTCATTTAATGTCATTCTAATATAATCTTTAATATCATTAATATTATTCACAAATCTTAATTTATGTTTTAAACTATTTATGTATACTCTAGGATGCAAATTTTTTATATTACCAGAGAATTTAATCCCAGTCTCATTTGTTAAATTTAAGTAAGGTCTCCCTATGTCTCTCATTTGTGAAATATCATCTATTCTCTGTTCCACATTTCTTATTTGATTACTATTTATTTGGATATTCTGTTGTATATCGTCTAATTTTTCTTCTGTGTTCCTCCTGTCTTCGTTAATTTTTACTTCTAAGTTACATTTCTGCAACTCTATTTTCTGTTCTATATCTATCTTATTATCTTGAATAATCCTCTTTACTTCTGTCCTCTCATTTTCTATCCTTTTCTTGTAGTCATTCCGTATTTTTTATTTCATTTGCTACTTTTTTCTCTGCAGTTTCAAGTTTTTTATCCATTTGTTTTTCTATTTGCTTTACAATTTTATTATTATTATCTTCTATTTTCTTTTCTAATTTTCTATAATTCTCTTCCAATTTCTGTTTCATTTTTTTTATGTCCTCTTTGACTTCTTTTGAATTCTCTTCCATTTTTTTCGTATTCTCTTCCATTGTCTTGTTCATCTGCATCACTAATGACATCGAAGTTGCCATATTGACATTTTCCTCTCTTTCTGGATTCATTTCTGCAGTATCTTGTGGAACTTGAACTAAAATCTCCTCTTGTACAGGTTGTGTTTCTATTTCAACATCTTCTTCATTCTTTTTGCTTCTTGTACCTTTCTTTCTTTGAGACATTTTGAGACTTTACTTGTTCAAATATAATTAAAAATAAAATCTATAATTTTTTCTTTCTAATGTTAATTAATTTAATTATATGAGAGCACTTATCTTCCCAAACTAATTCTTTTAAATAGAGAGCCCCACGTTGGGCGCCAAATTGTTATGATGTATTGTTTGTTTGAATGATGACCAATGAGTATTTTTTAATAATATAGGGTTTTTATCGCGGTTCTCAAAGAATTAGTTTGTAAGTACTTTTTTAAATTATCTTTATTATATCTATTATGAAACACACATATATGTCTAACCTAGCCAATGTAAATTTAAAATAAACTATCTTTAAATTGAAATTCTTATGAAACTAATTAAATTCTATAGACAATGTAAAATTTAAACAAACTATCTACAAAATTGAAATTGTTATGACACTAACTAAATTATATTAACAAAATTTTTGTACCTTTCTGTCACTGAATGCCTAAATGAACTGTTTTCCACTATATAGATTATAATCACCACTCAAATGTCTTCTTCTCAGCTTCGGTTATCCTTGTTTTTATGAAATTACTTTTTCCAATTATCAGCTTCCACCAATTTAAGATATTTTTCTTCACAGCATTTATAAACCACCAAGCAAACCAGCAAACAGCATTTATATTTATTCTTCTTTTCTATATACCAATATCCAATCACCAAATATATTATTTAATTTTAATATTCAATTAATACTTCTTCCATTATCCAATTATCATTTATACATAACATAATTTTTAATCTTCAATATTATTTTCTTTATACTGTTTCTTAATATTGATTTAACTCACTATATTGAACAATTGTAACTGATTGACTGCCTCTAACTAATTTTCATACTAAAAAACTCATAACTAACTGAATGGACTTTCTTACTAAACTTTCTGACTGACTGACTTCTTGAATCCAAATCACCGGGTATTTATATCTTACTGGATGTTCCAGAACCATCTGGTCAGAAATCATGTTCCATTTGTTCTATTAAATACATGTCTGAATTTTCTGGAACAAACCATTTCGCAAACAAGGCCATCTCCGGTGATCTAGAGAATTCCATACTTTTCTATTAATAATTTTGTTGACATTTAGGCTTTTCAGATCAGAATATATACTTAAATCATTAACTTAACATTCTAATTTAATGAACTACACATTTTAAACAACATATTATCATTATAACCCCACTTTATATTCGTAATTATTCTTAAACGTCACTTCAGAGTATGTATATCTGGTTGCCTAGTCACATGGCTCACTTAAATATATCTACAACATCATAATTACTAAAAAAATACTTTTTATATGCTAATTTCTTAAAAATGCCCTCACATAAATATATTTTTATAAAATTCTCTAGTATATAACTTATTAAAATAACCAAATACTTTTTATATCTAATATATCTAGTAGTGTAACTTATAAATTATTTTCTATAAACACCAATCATATCAATATATATATATATATATATATATATATATATATATATATATATATATATATATTTGTTTTTAAGTGTAATTACTGCTGATTTGGTCATTAGAAATAAATACCAATGGTTGGGTTGGTATTCTTCTAGTTTAGGCGAGATTCATTAAAACTACAGCACTTGAAATTCATGTGTTTAATTTTACGCTTTTGAATGATGATTTATTTACAATAAGCAAAGCATAATGAAGTAAATCTGACATTTATGAATGTACATTAATTTTTGTTTTCAGATGCTGCTTGGAAAAAGACCAAAACCAGCGCTGATATGGGGAAGGAAATTGAAACTTGATAATGAAATATCCGAAGAGATCTAAAGAGAGGGCTGTTGAAATAAAAATATAAATAAAATTTAATTTGCATCTTGCATTAGCAAATATGATTAATTTTGTAATGGTTAAATTGTGTGGTTGGTGAACAGAAAGAGACAGTCAATTTTTGAGACATTTTTATTTATTAAAAATAGGTACCTAAAAATTTATCTACTACTGAAATAAAACAGACAAACTTCAATATTAAGTATTGATCTTTTTCTTACTTATGATTTTAACTTTAAAACTCAAAAATTGACTTGTCTGCTTTTAATTGCTGACCACACAATTGTAAGGGAAATCAGAATGGGAAGGGATAAGGGAAGTTAAATTATTCTGTTTTGAGTGAGCCACAGTCATTTTCAACGATTTTGCCAATTTCTTTAGCAGCATCCACAATCATTCTTTTTCCTGTCTAGACAAGTGTAGTCAAAGACCCTATATCAGTCACAGCCATATTCACTCTTTAACTATTAAAATTTGTGACATTCTAGCATGCTTACAGTGTGTTAATACTAATAAAGGTCTTGGTCCAGACATTATATCCTAATATCCGGAATATCCTTGTTTTTAAGGAATTGTGCATTCTTTTTATGTAGGCCTTTATGGCTTATTTTTAATAAATCTCTGACTGAGGGTCACTTTCCATCACAATTTATTTATTGATTTTATCCTTAACTCATTGATTCTTAATTATCGTTCCATTATAATTCTTTCTGCTATTCCTAAAATTTTTGAGGCTTTACTGATTGATTTTTGACAGTAAATCTGAAGAATCAGCTTCATACTGGTCAGCATGGTTTCCTGTCTGGTCGTTCAACTTCAACTAATTTACACTGATTATGTTATAATTGCATTAAAAAACATTTTTTATGTCAATTAGATTTAAACTGATCTGTCTACCAGCATCTACTGTTCTTGTAAATTGTGTAGACCATATTCTTATTCTGGTATGATTAATTTCTTGAATCTGGATTCTCTTACCAGAAGAGTTACCTTTCAATCTTCCCATTCACTGCGTCAGAATTTACATTTCCATGTTCCTTACCGCAGAACTAATTATGGTTCAAATATAGGTACGGTCTGAAACTTCGGTATCAATAGATTCAGGTACTATTTGAAGCACTAAAATGCAAAATGATATTTTTTATAAATGTGTACCTACTTATTTATTTTATTCATGTATATTTTATTTTGATCTGTAATTTTTTTGTATATTGTTATAATGTTGCATTTTTGTATAATTTTGACAGTGAATTTGTTCCATTTGTTATAAATAAATATAAATATATGTAATAATAAATGTAAGTTTCTTTAACCATTTATGTTTTATTACTCAAAATTATTTTATATTTGTATAATGTTGCATTTTTATATAATTTTGACAGTGGATTTGTCCCGTTTGTTACTAATAAATAAATATAAACAAATGTAATAATAAATGTAAGTTCCTTTAAACATTTACGTTTAATTTCCCAAAATGCCTTCTTAATCTGCCCCAAGGAAACAGAATAAGAGGAAGGCCCCGTAAAAGATGGATAGACGACTTAGAGAGGGATCTTAAAACCATGAACATCAGACAGTGGCGAAGGAAAGTACCCGACAGGGCAGAATGGAAGAACATTGTCAAGCAGGCCAAGACTCACAAAGGCTTGTAGCGCCATTAGAAGAAGAAGACCTTCTTAATATGTACAGGATGACGCCACTTTTAGTACTTTATACAATGGCGTTGACGTCTAATTTACATCCTCAGCGCTAAAATAGACGTCCGAGAAATATCACATAAGTCCGTTAAGTACGTCCACCGGACGTATTATGGACGTTCGATTAAGGTCCATTTAACGTCCCTGTACGTCCGCTCGGGACGTTAAATGGACGTCCATAGGACGTTTGGCACAGCGACATTCGGACCAATATATTACGTTAAAAGGACGTCCTTGGGACCAAAGCGGACGTTCGAGGGACGTCCGCTTGACGGACGTATTATGATAGATATAATAAACTTCAGAAAAGCAAATAAGTGAATAAATATAAAGTAAATAAACATAAACAAAGCATTAAACATTTAAATATGTATTACTTTAGCTATTTTTAGTTGTATTGAAAAGTAGATATAAGTTCATCTTCATCGGAGGACAAGTTTATACACCAGTCCATCTGGGAAAAAATCATTGATTTCACGTAAAAATCGTATACAGATTTTTGAAGGTTCTAAAAGATATATGATTATTGAAAAATCCGTGAAGACGTCCAGGTGATTTTGGTTTGTTTTTGTTTAAACAGTTTTAAAAAGTAAGAGGTCATTCTTTAGCCTATAAATAAAAAGTTTTTTATCCAGTTTAGAGAAAAATAGTTCAAATAAAAATTGTAGATTTAAAAAAGCTCTTTAATTTGCGAGTTTCTTAATTAAAATACATAAAGAATTCACCAAGATAGTTGAAAAAAAACCCTTAATTTTGCAGTAATTTATAAATGTTAATAACTTTGTTTTTTGCAGAATGGCATGTAACGTAACTAATAAAAATTGTGGCAGTTAATGAGCTATTAAAATGGGCTATATTTAAAATAGATCTACCAAATAGCTATTCAATTTGTTTATTCTGGAGAGCAATTATTTAAACAACTGTTTGTTGAGCTACCCTAGTTTAAAGAAAATTAGGGTTTTACGTGCCACAGAAGCCAAGATATTGCAAATTTTGGAAGCGCGATTTAATTTGAAGTTCCAATAAAAAAACGGAGTATGGACAGTTCTCCCCTCCACTTTTCCGTGGCGGTATTTTAAGTACCATGATTTTAACGGCTTATAACTTTTTAATCCTTCACTGTATGTGCCGTCTATAAGTTGGATCATACAATTTAGATCTTCATTTAGAGTTCTTTTAATTTTCAGCTCTAAATGTTAACAGATAATGGAAATATGATTTTAAAGATAAAATGCTAGGGTTTTAAGTATAAAATGCTCTCTTGGCTCGTAATGGTCATAAAAGGTTGTTTTTTTTTTAAAAGTGTGTTTCTTCATCAGATTTTCATTAAGCATCTATATAAGTGTATGGCATAAACGATATCAAAGTTATTATAAATGTTTAAGACTTGTTTACACGGGTAGAGTTGTGAAGAGAGTAGAGTAGCGAGTAGAGTCGACTCTACTCGCTACTCTACCAAAAATGGCTTGATACCGTTCACACGAGGAGAGTTACAAGTATAGTACTGATGCTAGTATAGTGTGGAGTGGGTGTTTGTTTAGTGCAAAATGAATTCAAGAAATTTTTGTATTTTTAACATTCTTGATTATAAGTGCACCTTATATTCTTAATTTTTTGCTTGAGCTCGTTTACTCCAAAGCCCCCTTTTGCCATTCTTTCGACGATTTCATCCTTCGCAGCTTGCCTCATACTTTTATTTCTGTAGTGTACACTACCTAAATTCCATAAACACTGGTATTTGCCATACATCTCGACACGTTTTAAAGTTTCATCTTCGGTAAACTTCATTTTCCCTATTTACACAAAACATAACTCCAGCCGGAATGACAGCGTCCCTATGCACTCTCCTACCTACTCTACCAGAATTGATTGCGTTCCATGGGTAGAGTGCGCAGGCGAGTGGACATTTTGGCGGTGGTGGTGGTAGTAGAGTAGAGTTACTTTGCCACATGTTGCTAGTCACTCTACTCTACCACCTACTATGCACTCTACTTGCTACTTTACTGCGCTGAGCGTTTTTACGGGTAGAGTTACTCTACTCTACCAAGTACTTGCATCAATACTCTACCCGTGTAAACGGGTCTTTAAAGCTAAATAATATATATTTAGCTTAGGCACTTTAATAACTTATTAATTTCAAGGAGCTATTTTACAAGTCGTTGCGCAAAAAAACAAAGTTAATATAATTTATAAATTACTACAAAAATAAAGTTTTTTTGCAACTATTTCGGTTAATGGTTTCATGTATTTTAATTTGGATGCTTTCAAAAATTACATAACTTTTTATGATCTACAACTCTAAAAAAGCTAAAAAAATCTTATACAGATATTTAAAGTTTCTAAAAGGTATATGAGGGGTAGCTGATGAAAAATCAGTGAAGACGTACAGCTAATTTTGCTTTGATTTTTTATTAAACAATCGTAAAAAGTGAAAAAAAAAATGGTTTTTGCGTATAAAATGTTTCTTATACTTGTTAGAAAAAAATGGTCAAAAAAAAATATAGATTATAACATGTTCTCTAATATTGAGAGTTTTATAATTAAAATACATAAATAATTAACCGAAATAATTTAGAAAACCCATATTTTTGAAATATAATTTATAAATGTTAATAACTTTCCTTTTTGCATAACGACATGTAATAAAACTATTTAAAACTGTGGCAGTTTTCATACAGACCGACCAAACACTGTTACAAGTTATTCAATTTGTTTATCCCGGAGACCGATTATTTAAACAACTGTACTTGCCCAGTCACTCTAGGGATATTTTGTAAATCGCAATCGATTTTTTAAGGCTTCGTTTTTAAATTTTATTAAAAAAAACTTCAAGATTATGTTAAATTTGTTTTAAAAATCAGTTTGAAAAAGGGTAGATTTTTAGCTTATAAACATTTCTAATAACTTTGATATTTTTTATGTCATACACTTGTATGTAGGCTCAATAAAAAGCTGGTGAAAAAATATTTAAAAAAAAAACAGAACCTTCTATGGCCTAGAGAAAATCAAATAGCATTTTTTTCTTAATACCATATTTCCATTGTTTATTAATATTAGGAGCTGAAATTTGAACACATTGTAAAAGAATATCTAAATTTTGGTAGTGAAGAGATAAAAAGTTATAAAACGTTAAAATAATGGTACTTGTTTCCTGTTATTGGTTATGGAAGGTTTTGTTTCTTTTTATTTGTGCTTTTTCGCCAGCTTTTCATTAAGCCTACTTACAACCGTGTGACATAAAAAATATCAAAGGCAGTATAAATGTGTAGAAGCTAAAAACTCAACACTTTTTCCAAACTGTTTTTTTAATATTAAGTTTAATAAAATGTTGAAGTTTATAAATAAAGCTTCAAATAATTTATTCAAAAAACGTCAAATAACTGTCAAAGTTTAAACACGCTTTTAAAGTTCCTCACGGAGTTTAAAGATTTAAACAGTGTTAAATACATAAATTCATTCATCGACGAGTTAAGAATATGAAGCGAAGTACTTTATTCACAATGTGATAAGGGAACGAATATATTTGGTTTAATATTTCAATAGTCGAATTTAATTGTGGCTATATTGGTGTAATTAAACAAAACCAGTGAAAATCCCGAGAAATAGGTGAGATCCTTTCTTCTTTCTTTTCAGTTTGGGATAGGGTCCAATAGGTACTCTTACATATTGTTTTGCGGTCTTGGTAACCAGGATTACACATCATAAATAGCACTTAACTATCTACATTTACACAAAACAACTCCAATTCCAACCCAAAATCATATGTCGCTGCCGCACTCTCTAGGCCTCCTTCCCCTTCGATTCCTAAAAGGGAACAAGCTATTGTCATGCCCTCCATTTCGAATACTGTTTTATTTAAATATGTTAAAGCAATTGGTAAAATAGTTTATACAAAAAATATTACTTTTGCTTCTCACCTTTCGAATAATCGAATCTGCATTTTTCTCACATATACGGGCATCGTTGATCCACTAATAAAAAATACATTTTATCTGCAGGCTTATTTTTCCGGCCAAATGAATCTTTATTTCAAATGTACGTCCTTCCATCCCGCATTCACTAATCGAACAGTCCCTAAATAATCGGAACATCGGATAATCAATATGCACATATCATGAGTTCATTAAATGTTCATTATCATGCACATTAAAACAGTTTAGGAAAAATGAGAAAAATGAAGACAACATTTCTCTCATAAAGTTAAATGAATGGGAAGAATATTATACGAAACTGCTGAAAGAGGATAGAGTAGAGTACAGATGGGAAAAGATAAGGGAATTAATAGACAAGAGAGACGAAAGACAGGAAATCCCTATAATAACATTATCTGAATTGACGGAAACCTTAAAAGAGGTTAAAAACGGAAAAGCCGCAGGGCCTGGAGACATTCCCATAGAGCTGGTTAAATATGGGCCGACTGCACTTTTAGAATTAATAGTAGACCTTTACAATAAATGTATGTGTGGGGACCAGGAAATCCCTAAAGATTGGAATAAATCTTATATAAGCTTCATATATAAGAGAGGGAATAAAAGAGACTGTTCCAATTATAGAGGTATTAGTGTGACGAGCTCTGTGGGCCGGTTGTACGGCAGAATATTAAAGAAGAGGGTTGAAAGACAGATACAAGATATTGAAGAACAAAGCGGCTTTCGTACCGGGAGATCCTGCCTTGATAATATATTTATCCTACGACAAATAATTGAAAAGCGTGTCGAAAGAAGTAGAGAGACCCATTTGGTATTTATAGACCTTGAGAAAGCATATGATAGTGTCCCGTTAAAGAAAATGTTTGAGGTCCTCAAAAGGTCCGGATTGGATTCGACGTATATCCGAGCGATATATAAATTGTACGAAAATGCAGTTAGTTGTGTAAAAATTGGAACCAGAACCTCAAATAAATTTAAAGTCACTAAAGGCCTAAAGCAAGGATGCTGTTTGTCACCGACACTCTTTAAAATATACGTCCAAGAAGCATTGAGGAATTGGAGAAATAAATGTAGATTTATGGGCATCGAAGTGGGACAAGAAACTCTGTATACATTGTTGTTTGCAGATGATCAGGTGATGGTTGCAACCGATGAGAAAGATATTAATTATATAAATCGAAAATTATTTGAGGAATATGCCAAATGGGGGCTTACTGTAAACATAAGCAAAACAGAATATTTAAAAATTGGAGGAAATACCACAGATCTGAGGCTTGAAAACGCAGTCATAAAAGGCTGCAACCAGTATAAATATCTAGGAAGCATCATATCAGCAGATGGCAGAGTTAAGATAGATGTACAAAACCGAATAACCCAAGGGAAAATATGCATCCGAATACTGAATTCATTACTGTGGTCTAATAAAATAAAGATGCATACCAAACTTCGCGTATACAGAGCAATTGTAGAACCAATTACCACATATGGTGCCGAATGTTGGACGATGACAAAGAATGAACGAGATAAAGTAGACGTTGTGGAAATGGATTATCTTAGAAGGTCATGTCGAGTATCGAGAATGGAAAGAATCAGGAATGAGGAAATACGAAACCGTACAGGAATTAGAGATACTCTTTCAGATAGAATACAAGGAAGGCAATTACAATGGTATGGTCACGTGATGAGAATGGAGCAGGAGCGGTGGCCAAAGAAAGCCTTAATGTATGTTCCGCCAGAAAGAAGGAAAAGGGGAAGACCACCAAATTCCTGGAGAAGAGAAATTACAAAAACAATGCAATCTAGAGGCTTAGAAGAGGGAGATTGGAGAGATAGGAAAAGATGGAGGCTGAAATGCGGGAAGCGGCAATCGCCGTAGGACCCCCGTTATATGATGATGATGATGACATATCATGAGTTTTCGTAGGACAACATTTGTAATTCCTGACAAGGAGGTCTTCCAAGTGCAATCTTCTCTGCTAATTAACCATGAAAATACACCCTTTAGAATATTTTTATCCTCTGAGAGACTATAGGGTTTTCTTTGTAAGCTTACGGGTCGTACCGCGGAGTCTTGTCCCAAAGTTTCCAGTCCACCAGATCCCACACTTATTGCAGCTAATGCTCCTACCTCTTCTTTATTTTCAGCTGACTCCTTAACTTAATCAAAAGAACTTCCATCTTCGGTAATTGAGTCCATCCCCGTTAATCACACACCCATCTCGACTACCATTATAGATATATCCATCCCTCGTCATATTAATTCAAAACATATATTGACAATAGGATAAAAAACAGGACACTCCACTGATAGTCCTCCTGACGCTCCTACTATTCTCTCTCTCCATCTGTTATTCTTGCTCCATTAATTTCTTTTCCTCCTTCAATATTCTCGATGCCACCCAATGCAGCCAAAAAAAGGTACAAATCTAATCTTAGATCGGATTACTTAATGAAACCTAATTGTATTTCTGCTATAGAAACGATTTACAAAGATAATCCGACTAATGTTACACTCAATTCCACGCAACTTATTGCATTTCTTGAGAACTCTTTTGGATGTATCGCCCCACTACAAGAAGCTCCTACATAGATAGTATTCAAAAGGACTAAGTGCAGCTGTACACAGGTACAAAGAAAAGATCACATTGCTCGTGATCCGTCTGTCGATATACCAATAATCTTTTCAAATAACATTAAAAAATTTTCCAACACAGACTTTAGTTCATTGCCCAGGTCTTTGCCGGTTGTAGTATCTTGAGTTGGAATGAGTGAACACATTTTTTCAGTAATATTATATTTGGTGTCAATACCACGCAAAAATGTAGCCAGTTGTGCTGTATCGCTAATATTGCAACACTCATTAAGTGCCAAAGAACAGTATTCGAATTTTGCAATGCGTTCACGAAGCGTTGTTGTTATGTTCTCCGACAAGTCTTCAATTCTGCTTGCAATTGTGAATCTTGACAAGTTAATGTTTAAGATAATATTTATTTTATGAAAAAATGTTATTTTTGCAACAGCAGTCAGATATGAGTCTCCATCCGTAAAGGACTTTATTTTTATACCAATATTTGATAAACACTAACAAAACTAGCTTCTACTGCCCCATTTAATAAAACAGCTTGAATTTTAAAAGTAGCCTGTTATTTTTCCAAGTTTTTCTTCATTTGATATAAAAGTTATGTATCCAAAGTTGTCTTGTTAAGTTTTTTTATTGTTCTTCATGTTAGGTATCGTAGTGCCTTTTTATATTATGTTATTTTAACGTTGACACAGTCTCTCAGCATATTAAGCACACAGCACAATGATAAGGCTTTATCTTTGACAAAAGTGAGAAAATAATCAAATTTACACTTTTCTTAAAAATGCCTATGCTGATCAGCAACCTTCTGCTTTTTGTTTGCTTTTCTGATACGCTGTTAAAGATTAAAAATTTGAAAATTAAAAAAAAATTAATTAATTATTAATAATTAAATTGAATATAATAACTTGTCGATTATTTTGTAATATTATATTGAAATAAGACATCAAGACGAAGGCTTTTGGTCCAGTAGAAAGTAAATTGATCTTCCATAACGGAGAATCGGGTTCAAATCGTAACAGCATTGTTTAAAAAAGGAATTCTTTTTTAAACAATGGTAACAGAATGAACATTTATTTATTGGAAAGATACATACCAAAATTGTGTATATTTTATTTTTACACATTCTATAATAAATAACGATTTATTTATATTTAAATGTTTGATGATTCACGTGTTGTTCTTCATCGAGTACAGGTCGTTAAGTTAATAGCAATTTAATACGAGTTTTTATCATCTTTAAAAATGTAATTGAAAAAAGTACAAAACCAGGTAAATATTATTTTGATTTGCATATTTGGTTTAGAATTTAATAGGCCTGTCACTGAGTTACAGACTGTGATCGGAGCTGACATTTACGTTTATTTAACCTTTTGCTTGCTAACTAATTTAACCAGTTGCTTGTGGTTTTGGTAACCACCATCACAACAACATGTCAAACTCAACTTCACTTACAAATAATACTCATGCACCCAGATCTTGTGCAGCTGCTACCTCTGTAAAATTACCTACACCCCCTGTGCCTTCTCGAAACCATGAAATTATCATACCTTCTCTATCCAATACTGTACGATTACATTAAAACAACAGGTAGTAGTGTTGCTCCCAAAAACGTACACTTCGCATCTAGAATCTCCAAAACATTACTAATAATTTAAATACGCAGACTTATTTCACCTACCAAAAGAATATTAATTTCTAATGTAAGCCCGTCCATTTCTAACCCTATAATTGAAAAAGTACTCCAGGATCTAGGATTAACACTTACCTCTCCTGTTTCTTACGTTAAATGTAAATCACCTGATAATGAATAAGCTTATGTTTTGAGTTTTCTCCACATAACTTATATTTTACCCAACAGTGGTGATTTTTCTCTGCAAACATCGACTTCCATTTCTTTTGAAAACTTAATTTACAGAATATTGATTTTAACTGATAAACTAGAATGCTTTCTTTGCAAACAGGTTGGACATATTGCAGAGTCATATCCCAATAACCAAAATAGTGTCCGTTCCTACAACCTCTCTCCAATTTAAATTAACTCGTCAAATATGGAAAAACAATCTAGTGTAAACTGTATGAAGACATCCAAGAATCTTTTTCACTCAATGAACCTCAACCTATTGCATTCCTCGAAAATTCCTTTGGCACCAACGACCCTCTAACTGAAGCCAGTGAATTTTCCACTGACATACCTGGTTAGTGAAAAATTTTGCACTAATTTATACTAAGATTAAAGATAGATCACTAAAAAATCGTACAACACGCCTGTTAAATAAAATTAAGCTAAAGTTATCCCGATCAAAAAGATCTCACAGAACAACTGCTTCCTAATGATGGTCACTCATCCGTTCTTTCTCAATAGTTTTTCTCACCTTTCACTTATATCATCTTTAAAATTTAATAACATTCAGTTCCCAACATCTTTTGTCTTCAAGAAACAAATTTTAAAATCAACTATCAAGCAAAACTTAAAAACTTTGAAGGATATCCTTCCAATCCGGCTTCCGACGTAATCGGTATACTCTTGATAACCTTGTTCTTCTTCAAACACATATTTCTCAAGCAATCAATAATCAACAAGATGTCGTAGCAACTATATTTGACATTGAAGAGGCATTTGATTCAATCTCCAGAAAATCAATTATTGACAAAATGCCCAACTATAATTTAGATGGTAGTATTTTCATATTTTTAAAAAACTTTCTAACTGGAAGAACCTTTAAAGTCCTCGACAATGGTAAACTTTTTCAATTTTTTCCTCAAAATCAAGGTGTCAATCAACGATCTGTATTAAGTTCAACTCTATTCATTGTTGCAATCAACGAAATTTGTAAGTCCTTTCCTGCTCCCATCAAATATGTTTAATACGCTTATGATCTAATTATTTACTGCCATGGTAAATCTGTCCCCACCAAATGTAAACTTATACAAAGTGCAGTAAATCTACTTCAAGGTAAATATAACGATCTAGGATTATTACTCTCTCCAGCAAAACCAAATAAATAAAATTTTCCAGAAGGATTTCCAGTCCCTTACCCGTAATTTTATTTAACAATTCTTCACTTTCTGTTAATTAATGTAAAATTTTCGGTTTGATATTTGACTTCAGATTAAATTGGAAGGATCAAATCTCTGAACTTAAAACCAAATGTTTTAAAATGTTGAACGTTCTTAAAACCCTCATCTATCTTCAATAAGGTGCCGATGAAACTATTTTATTAAGAGTCTATAGAGCCCTCATCAGATCTAAGTTCGACTACGATAGCTTTATCTATTCTTCTGCCTCTCGATCTGGCATAGATTCATTAACCCATTGGCAATCTAACCGATTTTCGGTGCGCGCTCGTACGTCTTCAACGCGGTGGGGATAACAAGGATCTACAGACCGAGCGTGTCTTATAAAATCCACGGCTTCGCGCAATCGTACTTGTGATTTCGTGAACTGTGATAGTAGACTGGTGTTACAATTTGCCAAATTTAAATGTAATCGTTTCCACTCATTCATATTAATATTATAAGTAATGTATAATATATTAAATTTTTTAATATTGCTAATTTTATTAAAGCTTTTAATATTGTTTTTTTATATTAATAATAATATTAAGTAATTAAATATTGCACCTTGCTTAAAAAAAGTACGAGATAAATAACTCGTTTTTTTTATATGAAAGTGCAATTTTCTTGCAAATGCTTGGTTTTTTGATAAGATAATACAAATTGTATGATGATGATGAGTAGCTAAGCGTTGGGTAGTCAGTGGCGAATCTACGAGGAGGTAAAAAGGATAATCTGAATTTGCCAATTCTTTGACTGAACATACAACCAAGAGAGGATGGAATGTTGTCAGACCATTAACAATATTGAAATATAACCAGTACGTGACAGGAAACGATGTAGAATATGTTCCATCAATAAAAATAGAAAAAAACACAATTTACGAGTGTGCTGATTGTGACAAAAAAAACCTGGACTATGCATAGGATATTTTTTTCGCAAATACCATTCAACCAACAGATAGATTGCATTCAGTATATAAGTTTAAATAAAAATTTTATTTTCTAAAGACCTTTTAATTGTTACCTGATGTCCCACTAACAATTTCTAATCTGAAAATATAAATATCTTAAGAACTTTCACAAATGTTAGGGATAATAAATTGAAATCCTTTAACAAAAGGCTATAGCTATAATTTGAATAAGCTGGTTTTGCCTATTTGACTTTCTTATTACTAATTAACATATTAGGCAGGTATTTTACATAGTCACAATTCTCTTAAGAGAGATTTTTGTTTCATTGAAAACTGAACCTGATATTTCAGAACCGGATGAACAGGTGCTATTTCGTCTAATTTATCTGAAAAAGAAAAAACATGTATATAATTATTATGTTTGGCTATGATTGACTTAGTGTATTGCTATTGGTTAGACGTTATACCTACCTGAATGCTGCCTTTTCACATGAAGTCTAAGGTCTAAGATTGCTCAGATTTGCAAAGTTTTTATTACATTCTACGCAAGGCACAGTAGATTTACTTTATTTAATGTCCTTTGGCACTAGTATATGTAGCATATCTAAAAAAAATTGTTGTATAAGGATAATGCATTAAATTAGAGGATAAATTAGAGAATAAAATGATATATTACCTGGATGTTTCCTTTTTACATGTGCCGTTAAGTTTGAAGATTTCGAAAAGTTTATGTTACACTTAGTACAACGATTCATTTTCTACTTACTCAAAAAAAAACACAAAAATTATATATATATAAATTATAAATACAAAACTAAATTTATAATATTTCACAACGGTCAAAAACCACACTTAAAAGTATTCACACCACAGAATACTAGTTATACGCAAATATTCAAACAGAATCAACAACCAAACATCGGACACAGTGTCTCAAGTACGATTGCGCGAAGCCGTGGATTTTATAAGACACGCTCGGTCTGTAGATCCTTGTGTGGGGATATGCAGGCTCTGGCGGTTGAAATTCCCAACTGTGTCAGTGTTGTGGGTAATAGACGATAAATACTGAGCACAAAAAAACGTGCATTACATGTGATACGCTAAGCAATTTTATAATTGTTTCTTTCTCATACTTCATACGATGTGAGTATTATTATGTGATTCACATTACTTAAAATTATTGTGTATTTGTTTTATTATTAGTTTATTAATTTATTCTCTAATGTCTAATGAAGAGAGTGAAAGTCATAATCCAGAAAATTTTAGTGATTCAAGTGACGAGTATGTGCCTTCTGAATGTTCAAATGATTCTTCAGCAACAAGTTCATCTTCCGAAGAAGACATTCAATTACGTCTATCACCATCACCAACACAACCTATCCCTGAATGGAGTACAAACTTTCAGGAGAGAGTGAGAGTGGAAATTCCGGTTTACAAAAGAGAATTATAATTACAGATGGAAATGTAGTAAATCCTGTTGATATATTCCAACAAGTCTTTGACGATGAAATCCTCAGTTTGATGGTTACTGAAACAAATCGTTATGCGCTGCAATACATGGCAGCACATACACTAATAAGGTCCTCTAGAATGAAGAAATGGGTCGATGTAACATTATGCGAGATGAAAAAATTTATAGGTATTCTGCTTGTAACTGGACTTATCCAATACCCGAACATAGAAGATTATTGGCGACGAGACAATCTATTTTACCTTTCAATGTTTCACCAAATTGGAATGAGCTACAACAGATTCTCTTTGATACTGAAAAACTGGCACGTTTGTGATAATTTAACAGCAGAACCCTTAATAGATTATACAAACTAGATGCTTTTATGAAGTTTTTTATTTTAAAAATTCAAGAGATCTATACCCCTGGGGAAGAAATAAGTGTCGATGAAACTATGATTTCTCACCGAGGAAGACTACTATTTCGACAATATAATCCCGGTAAGTCTCATAAATATGGAGTAAAATTATTTAAGCTATGCGAGATGTCAGGATATATATTATGGAATTTCTCCATTCACAGCGGCCAGTGTACGTCTACAATATTACCTGGATTAGACCACCCCGGATCTGTTGTTGTTTCTTTATCTGAGCCATTACTTGACAAAGGTCGCACTCTTGTAGCAGACAACTGGTACAGCAGTATTTCATTAGCTACTTTTTTGAAAAATAGAAACACACAATACTGTGGAACAATGAGGGTTAATCGTCCCAAATGAAGTCAAAACAGGGAAACTAGACAAAGGACAAATTATAGGTGCAATCAATACTAACGAAATTCGACTATTCAAGTATCAAGATAAGAAAACAATTTACATGGTTTCAACGTTCCATGGATCTGACATGAAGGAAACTGAGAGAAGAAATCGTAAAGGTGAAATAATTAGAAAACCTACTTTAGTTTTGGACTATAATAGGATTAAAGTTGGCATAGACTTTTCAGATCAAATTATTTCTTACTACAGTCCTGCTCGTAAAAGTGTCAAATGGTATAGGAAAGTCCTTTTTGAATGTATTAGTATTGCAGTTGTAAATAGTTGAGTCTTATATAAAAAATTTTATAGTAATAAAGCAATGCCACTAGCTCCATTTACCAAATGTTTAGCGGAATCTTTACTTGAAATCGATACCAAGCAGAAAATAAAAAAGCCCATTCTAGCCACTTCAAAAGTCTAGAACACAATCGTAAAAGAGCTCTGAAAGAAGCAAAACAAGTATCTATGGAATGTAGGATTTGCGAGAAACCATTTTGCCTACCATGTTTCAATGGAAATCACGAAAAATAATTTGAATTTTTGCTTATTATTTTTTAGTCATAGAAATATTTTTAGAAATTTTTTTTGTGATAAAAATTAAGAATTTATATACATTTTTCTAATCAATAAATAATCTACGACGTTTTAAAACTAATCCCTGTGTATCACATGCAATGCACAGGACAGGGAAAGGGTTAAACTCTGTTCACAACAACGCGCTCCGTCGACAACCTTCTTAGGGTCACCTTACTTGTCTTTTTATTTTTTTCCACCATAATTCTTCATCTTTAATCTCTAAATTTTTTAAAAATCGCACATCCTTTTGACACTTTTAGTCTGTGGACCCCATTACCACCTATATTACACAAGTCAATCTAATCCCCTCACAGTTAACTCAACATATTTTATAGTCTCTATTATTTCATTCTTTCTCTAATACTTATTCACACACATATCATTTTGTCTGGTTTTCCATTCACATACTTAATTATTTAACTTTGTCCATGCAGTTCACAACAACAAAGTATCCAATTTATTCTTGCTGCTGTACATTACTCAACCAACATTTTACATTTCCTCCTTCCTATATTAATACTCTCATTCATTCTTTCTCAACTGCATTTATACTCATTTTAACATACTTCACAATATGGCAATATTATATTAACACCATCAAAACTACAATATAATTATAGTTAGAATATCATATCCTGTTATCATATTATCTCAAAAATTTTAATAGCTTATTCATTTTACCAATTAATAATAAAAGAAAAACAATTTTAAACTCTCAGAGACTTAGACACGAGGTCGCTTACTGTTCTTAGGCAACCACCATTACCCAAATTTAAATATATAAAAATTTTTAACTTCAATTTCATTGATTCCAACTTAATCATTTCATTTATACCTATACTTATCTCTATCATTCTTACACTAATATGTAGATAGTACCACATCAATTTTTTTTCATTTTCCATATCTATCAATTTTCAAACCACTTATGATGTCATAGATTCAACCTCAAACATTAACTCCACTAACTTAATAACTTACTTGTTGTTTTTTCAATAATAGAGATGTGCAGATTTAAAGGGAAATAAAATTTCTATCATTTAAACAGATTCCATTTTAATTAAAGGTTCATTAGCAAGATACTAGGTATTATTATAACAACATAAAAAAAATTTTATAATTTTTAATAATTACATTAGTCGCGGAACACACCAATACTTTGTCATGTTTAGCTGTCTTCTTAAATTATATTCTTGTCACCTCAGCCAGTTGGTCTGTGTCGTCTTAACTGACAAGAACCACGTGTTAAAAACCAAGCAGAGAGACATGTAGTTCCTCAAGTATTAATTTATCCATTGTCATCGACCTAGAGTCAACACATAATTTAAGTTTGGAAAGATGTAACCCATATATGGATGTCATAGAAATCTAATTTCATTGTTAGCTTCAAGTACATAAGGCACTGAAGATGATCTGATTAGATCGAAAACGTTATGCTGCTACTGTATAAATTTTGACGACACTTGTAAAAGTTTTAACTACATGTTTATTTTATATACCTAAATACAATGGTGAAATGTTTTAACTTCTGTATGTTTTTTTAAACGATGGTATACAGCCAACTACTAGGATTTTCCCATTAATTTTTATATTAATGACACTATGGTCAATTTGGCTCTTCAATATTTGCGGCTAGCAACACAAAGAAACAACTTAAAGTTAGATATATGGTTTATTCACCAATGTCTCAAATTCAAAGTTTTTCCAGCCTTCAGTATTGTCAGGACATCTAAGAATGTACCACCCAACATCAGGACTTCACTGCAGATAAAACTTTTGAAGAACGAGATATGTGCACATTATAGTAAACTTAATGTTATCAACTGTAAATTTAAGGTAATGTATGACTCTGCTCGAAATTTTCGGATTCATTAATATTAACAATTTTTTGACAGATGTACATGACAAAGTAGATTCTGCTAATTCACTTAAATTCAATAGATTAAACAATAAACTTATAAATCTTATCAGGGTTAAAACTTTGCAGGATCATGCTTCTTGTTATGTATTTAATGAGGCACCGACTATTGTACAAAACTATTTATTAAAAGATACAGTGGTTACAAACATACATTATGGATGGATCTGCTTGAGCTTCGTTAGAATCTGGGATTCTATCTTCACCTCTGTCTTTTCTCATATCATTTGCGTGTGTAAATTTTCTTACACCATTACTACATACTAGATAAGTACAGTAACTTAAAATTTTCATAATCTTTCCTTTCTGCCATAATTTTGTTTGATTGTTTTTAATATAGACACTTTCATTTACTTTATACCATGTATGCCCATTTTTAATTGGGATAGATGCATGCTTACTATTATGACAAGAAGGTTTCAACATATTAAATCTAGTTCTAGGACGCACTTTAAAAATACTTTCACTTGGAGAAATCCCTGTAGCTGTTGTAGGAGTTGTTCTATAAGAGAACAAAAAGTTTTGAATTTTCTGAATAACCAATCGTTTATTAATCTCTCTCTTAATAGTCAACAGGGCTTTTTCCAAATTTTTCTTTACTATTTGAACACTACGCTCCGCAGCACCATTACTTTGAGGGTGATATGGAGGTGTCTTCAATGGTTTAATTCCATTTGCTTGACAAAATGCCACAAATTCACTGGAATTGAAAGGAGGTCCATTGTCTGAGACTAATTCGACAGGAAGAATAATTACAGTAAACATATCTCTTAATTTTGATATAGTTTCTGATGCCTCTGTACCATTTGACATTAATTTTACATCTAACCATTTTGATTTCTGATCGATTAAAATTAAAAATGTGTACTTAAATTTAACAAAGAAATCTATATATACTCTGTAAAAGTTGTGTGGTGCAGACGGCCACGGACATAATTCCTTGCTTGAATTTGTGAAATTTTGACATTGTTGACATACATTACAACATGATATGAATTTTTCAATATGTTCATTCACATTTGGCCACCAACAATATGAACGTACCAACATTTTAGTACGAACAATACCATTATGTTGTTCGTGAAATAAGTCTAACACCTTATCTTGTAATTGATTTGGAATAACTACTCTATTTCCCACTAGGATACAATTTTGTTCAATTGACAATTCATTTCTACGTTTAAAGTATGGTTTCAAAGATTCATCACTCACTTTCCTAGGCCAACCTGATAAAATGAAATCTTTACTTTTAATAACAACAAATCTTTGTTTGTTTCATTTGCAATATGACAAGCGTTTAAAGGCATTTGATCTACCAAACTAAAAGAATACAAATAGTCTGTAATTTTTGTATTATCACTACAGGGTAAACGTGATAAACTATCAGCATTGTTAATTGCTGCCCCCTTTTTGTACTGAATATCGTACTGATAACCTGACAGCGTGATAGCCCATCTTGTAATTCTTGCAGCCGCTGAAATTGGAATTCCTTTATTTTTTCCAAAGATAAACTGTAATGGCTGATGATCTGTAATCAGTATAAATTTACGAGCATAAAGATATTTATGAAATTTATTTAAAGCAAACATAAAAGCAAGGGCTTTCCTTTCCAAATTACTATACTTTTTTTCTGTACTAGACAGTGTACTTGATGCAAACATGACAGGTTTCTCTACATGACCAATTTTATGACTTAAGACACAACCGACACCATAACTACTTGCATCACATGTGACATAAATTGGAAGAGATGGATCATAATGAGTAATAACACTATTAGATGTTAACCACTTTTTACTTTCTTGAAATACTTTATCACATTCAGGTGACCAGCTACTACTGAAATTAATATTATTTTGACAGTTTGTATAATGGTTTTAATTTGGAAGACAACATCGGGATAAACTTTCCATAGTAGTTTAGCAAACCTAAATATGACTTTAATTCAGTTGTATTCTTTGGTGTTGGAGCTGAGTTAATTGCTAGTATTTTTTCTTCAGTAGGATGTATTCCTTTGGCATCTATAATATGACCTAAAAATTCTACTTTAGTTTCGACAAATTTACACTTATTTACATTAATTTTTACATCATAGTTATGTAAACGTTTCAACACTTTTCTGACATTCTCATAACAATCTATAAGTGACTCACCATATACTAGAATATCATCTAAGTAACATTTAGTATTTTGTACCCCTGCCAAAATACTATCCATCACCGACTGAAAAATACCTGGTGCAGAGCTGATACCATAAGTTAGTCTAGTGAAGGCAAGCAAACCTATATGGGTGTTTATTACTAAGATTTTTTGTGTATTTTTACTGACCTTTAGCTGTTGATAAGCACCTTTTAAATCTAAAACCGTAAAGTATTTATGTCTGCTTAGACATGCGAAGATATTTTCTGGTAATGGTAATGCGCAATTATCACTATCTAAGACTTTGTTTAATGTTTTTTTAAAATCTACACAAATTCTTAGTTCCTCAGACAATTTTTTTGGAACTACTACTATGGGACTAGCCCAGTTACTGTAACTGACTTTTTCTAAAATTCCTAACTCCACTAGTTTTTTTATTTCCAATTCAACTTTATCTTTTAGGGCAAATGGCATATCATAGGCCATATGAAAAATGGGTTGCGCATTTTCTTTTAATTTTAAATCAATTTCAAAACCCTTAATGAATGAATTATTATTCTCATCAAAATCTGATTTAAATTCCCTTTTTAATTGTGAAATTAAACTTGAAGTTTCAAGGTTTTCCAATTCCAGCTGACTAACAAATTCATTATATGAACAGTTAACTATTTGTCTCCAATTAGGATGCAATACATTTAACCAATTCCTACCCAACAGTGGAGTAAAATTATGTTTACTTTCTAAAATGGCAATAGGTAATTTTATAGTATTGTTTTTATGTTTTACTAATACATCAGTTTCTCCCACAATTTTTACTCCCTCGCCAGTTAATACCTTTAAACAATACTTAACAGAATAAATATTTAAAGCTGATAAAAACTTTTTAAAGTCCTTTATATGAATTACTGTACGACATGCACCTGTATCAATGTCAAATAAAATTGAATTACCTTCTACTTCTAATACTATTTTCTCTGGAGCTGAATTTTCAGGTTCCAATGAAGACAAGAAACCTAGAAATAATGAATTTTCCTCCTCAATTTCAGCCTGTATATCATCTTCTTCTAACAAACTAACTTTCGAACGACATACTGCACTTGTATGTCCCACTTTCTTACAACTGAAACATTGCCATGCTTTGGCTGGACATTTTGATGAGTCATGTTTTCTACCACATCTAAAGCATGACTTGGGTTGGACATTACTTCTACCAGTTTGATGGCCATCATCTTTCTTCACTGTAGCTTTCCTCTTTCTGAACATTACTTTATCTAACTTTCCTTCTATTGCCGCTACATTTTCCTGTTCCATCCTTCTAACTTGACCTTCTGTAAGTTCTATTGACAAGGCTATCTCATAAGCTCTTTCAAAGGAAATGTTGTCTTCTGCCAGGAGTTTACGTCTTATTTGGACTGATCGTACACCACATACAAACCTGTCTCTGAGACATTCTTTCAAAAATTGCCCAAATTTACAATATTGAGCAACACTTTTCAGTTTTGACACAAAACTTTTAATATCCTCCTGAGGCTCTTGATTTGTATTGTAAAATTTATACCTTTCAGCGATAACTAACCGCTTTGGACTATAATGTTCAATCAGAACTCTTTTTAACTCCTCAAATGTTTTTGAACTTGGTACCTCTGGTGCTAATAAGTCTTTTAAGACACTGTAAGTCTCTCTGCCAATTAAAGAAATCAATAATGGAACTTCCTTGTCTTTTTCCACTACATTACATATAAACAACTGCTCAAGTCTCTCTATATAAGAGGTGATATCACTTTTCGCAGGATTGAACTGCTCAATGTATCCAATTAACGACATTTTTCGACTTTTGCGTGGATTCTTTCTGTGACTCGTCGCCAAATATGTTATGTATTTAATGAGGCACCGACTGTTCATATTCTCTAATAATTTCTATTTTGTTTTAATTTTCAAATCGATCTGGCAACGTTGCTTTCTGCCAACATTGGGCATTTTGGGCGAGGTCGCTTCGATCGAGCATTTGTTGTTCGATCGATGCGCGAGAGTCATGTACAAGCCGTTGCATTAAGAACACGTGGAAATAACAAGGCACGTTTTTGTTGAGCTTGTAAGTCATTTCTAATTCATTTCCTGCACCAATTACCCAAGACAAAAAGTGTTAATAATCAATAAAAACATTGGTAGCAGAGCGTGGTTAACTAATTCGTAAAAAAAAAATAGTGTTAAATCCCGGTCTATAACAGGACTCAGTGGAAAATTTCGTAACGGTTAGTTAAACAATAGTGTTCGTTCCCGGTTGTGTAAATTTACCGGCCCAGTGGAAGAGACAACACATTGGTGCAACCAGAAGTTGAAGTTATCTACAAGTTCAATAAATGTGAGTTCCTTTTCAATCACTTTCCTTAAACTTTTCTTTATATAGTCTATAGTTTTTTACTGCTTCGATTTGTAACAATTTTAAGTTAATCATAATGTCTGATACTAAAAAACGAGGTGTGCTTAAAAGTAAACTAACAATTTTTATTAAATATCTGAATACATTATCCGAAAAAGAAATTAGTGAGTTAGAAATAATTCAATTAAAAGCGCGGCGTTTAGACATAGAATCGCTTAAATCGGAATTTGAAATAATACAATCGCGAATCGAATTAGATACGGAAGACGAAGAAGAGTTTCAAATCCAGTTAATAGAAAGGGAAACGTTTGAAACGACATATTATACTTATATAGCTAAAGGCAGAAAAATTATTTTAGATTTTGAAACCGTCGATGTATCTAGTTCTTCCCTTAACAATTCACAAATTCAAAACTTTGATCAAGGCACGGCAATAAAATTACCGACAATAAATTTACCTAAATTTTCCGGTTCATATCAGACGTGGCTCGAATTTAGGGACACCTATAAAAGTCTAATTCACGAAAATAACAATATAAGTCCTATACAAAAATTTCATTATTTACGGGCGTCTTTGGAAGGTGTGGCAACTGATATTATTCAGTCGTTGGAAATTTCCACCGCTAATTATGACGTGGCTTGGAAGGCACTTTCTGAACGGTACGATAACGACCAGCTGTTAATACATAATCACGTTAAATCTCTATTCAATTGTGAACCGGTCGTTAAAGAATCAGCTGTATCTCTTCGCAAATTATTAGATATTATTACAAAGAATTTGAGGGCTCTTGAGCAATTAAACCAACCAACTAGTGAATGGGTACACTACTTATATATTTAATCTCAACTAAACTCGATTCAATAACCCTACGTGAATGGGAAAGTTTTAAAAAGAATGGAGAAAGGCACACCTTTGAAGATTTCAAAGAATTCATAAAATCACGAGCTGATTTATTAGAAATGGTAAATGAAACTCATCCAGATAAAAGAAAATCGGTAAATAACAGTACTCGCGGATTTATTGTTACGGGGGGTGAACGAAATGCTCCAAAATGCGTCTTTTGTAAAAAAGAACATTATATTCAAAATTGCAATGATTTTCTAAAGCTAACTATTAGAGATCGCATTGATAAGGCTAGGTTCATGAAGCTATGCATTAATTGTTTAAAAGGAGGACACACTAGTAAATTTTGTCGACGGGGTAATTGTACGAAATGCGGATCAAAACATAATACTCTTTTGCATTTAGAACAACGTAATGTCAATTCGCAATCTAATTATCCTACACAAAATAGTGCAATCGTGGATTGTGCGCCTGCGCAATCAACTGAGGTAGCTTTATCAGCCTACAGTTCTATTGAACACGTTTTTTTATCTACTGTGCTCGTCCAACTATTCGATAAATACAACAGATCTCATACTGTGAGGGCTTTTACTTGACTCAGGTGCTCAATCCAGCTTTATTTCAAAAGACTTATTTAATGGCCTCCATTTGGAGAATATACCAACAGACATTATAGTGACGGGCATAAATGGTATTTCAACTAATATTACTGCAAAATGTGAGTTACAAGTTCAGGCTATTCATAATGCCTTTCAATTCAAGAACCATTTTTTCGTTATTGACAAAATATCTCATCACTTACCAGTGTCCGATGTTAACGTGGCAGATCTAAAAATCCCTAGTCATTTAAAACTAGCCGATCCATCATTTTTCAAATCTGATAAAATTCAAATGATCATCGGATCGGATATGTTTTGGACTCTAATTTGTATTGGACAAATTTCGTTGGGTCCGAACAAACCTTTAATGCAAAAAACTAAATTTGGATGGATAATATCAGGTCCTATTGCTCAAAAAACCAACAATGTGTCTTGTAATTTGATTTTGAAAAGTGATGAAGTTAATGTTAATAAAACTTTGAGTCGTTTCTGGGAAATTGAGGAAGTGGAATCAAATCGGGTCTACACGGTGGACGAATACAAATGTGAAAAGCATTTCGTAGATCATTTTAAACGCGATAGTGACGGAAGGTTTATAGTCAAGTTACCATTCAAAGAAAATATTGAAAGATTAGGAGAGTCTTATACCATAGCGTACAAAAGATTCTTGAACTTAAAGCGAAAATTAAATTCAAAACCAGAACTTAAAAAATTATACAACGAATTTATACAGGAATACCTGAATTTAGGACACATGAAAAAGGTAGAAAACCTGGACACCGGGAATGTATCGTACTATATGCCACATCGCGCAGTTATTCGACAAGATAGTCTTACTTCAAAAATACGTGTTGTGTTCGACGCTTCATGTCCTTCCTCGTCGGGCTACTCATTAAATAATTTGCAATACGTCGGTCCCACATTACAAGATGAACTTTTTTCTATTCTTCTGCGTTTTAGACAATATAAATATGTTTTTTCGGCTGATATTGCTAAAATGTACCGCCAGGTATTAGTAATTCCAGACCAAAGAAGTTTACAGCGGATATTGTACCGCGAAAATTCAAATGATCCAATAAATGTGTACGAATTAAAGACTGTGACATACGGCACTGCGGCAGCGTCGTATCTAGTTATTCGATGTCTATTTCAATTAGCGGCTGAAAATGAATCTAAAAATCCTAAACTGGCGAATATAATAAGATCTGACTTTTATGTAGATGATTTGTTGAGCGGAGCGGACAGTGTTGAGGAAGCAGCCTGTATCTGCAAAGGAGTTTCGAATATTTTAAAACAGGGTTGTTTTGAGTTGAGGAAATTTTATTCAAATAATAATGATGTGCTAAAGTACGTAGAATCCGACGAAGTGGACTCATTATTTATAAATTTCGGGGAAAATGAAAATGCTAAAACATTAGGTATTACGTGGAGCCCAAATTCAGATCAATTAATTTATAAGATCAATGATAGTTTTTATACTCCTAAAATTACCAAAAGAATAATATTATCAGAGGTATCGCAGGTGTTCGATCCGTTAGGGCTTTTAGCTCCTTGCATATTAAAGGCCAAGGTGATATTACAATCGCTTTGGTTGGAAAAGCTGTCTTGGGACGAATCTGTCCCGTCAAGTATATACACTTCCTATTCTCAGTTTAGATCTGATTTGCCTGTATTAAATGAGCTTCGTATTCAAAGACACGCTATGTGTGAGAATGCGGCATATTTGGAAATGCATGGTTTTGCTGATGCATCGGAAACAGCGTACGGCGCATGCGTTTATATCAGGTCAGTAAATGCAGAAGGTCAGATATTTTCTCACCTATTGTGCGCAAAATCTAAAGTAGCTCCATTGAAAACCATATCTATCCCCCGACTTGAACTTTCTGCTGCTTTACTATTAGCCAGATTATCAAAAAGGGTGAGAACGTCTTTGAGAGTTAATTTCTCTCGTTGTATTTTTTGGTCCGATTCTACGATCGTACTGGGATGGCTAAAATCACCTCCCAATAAATTTAAAACTTTTGTAAGCAACAGAGTTTCTGAGATTCAAGACTCGACTAGTTCGGATTGTTGGAAGCATGTTAGCTCCAATCAAAATCCAGCTGACATTATATCAAGAGGAAGTACACCATCATCGCTTTTAAATAATAATTTATGGTGGTATGGACCGTCTTGGCTCACGGACAATGAAGATCGTTGGCCTAAAAAGCAAATATCAGATCAAAAGTTACCTGATATCAAGAAAATGGATGACCGTATTGCTTTCACGGCGATAGTGGACGATTTTATTATAAACAAATACTCCAATTTGGATAAATTAAAGAGAGTAACGGCATGGGTGATAAGATTTCTTAAAAATTCTAAGTTAAAAGATAATCACTTGCGTTTTAAAACAAATTATATAAGTACCGTTGAAATAAAACATGCGTTTGATGTTCTCATCAAAATTGATCAAGATATCTATTTTAAAGCGGACATTACAAATTTGCGCACCAACAAACCGTTAAAAACAAATAGTTGTCTCCTAAGTTTAAATCCATTTATAGACGAATTCGGTTTTCTAAGGGTTGGTGGTAGGTTGAGTAATTCGAAATTTGCATTCGAGAAAAAACATCCTTTAATTTTACATTCTAAATCACATTTAATGTTTTTAATTGCTAGCCAAACTCATCTTGATTTATTGCATGCAGGGCCTCAGCTGATGCTTGCGACAATTCGCGATATTTTTTGGCCTATTGGTGGTCGGCTGTTAGTCAAATCAATTGTAAGAAAGTGCCTGTCTTGTTTCAGATTTAAGCCTCAAATAACTAAACCTATTATGGCCGCCTTACCAAAAGATCGATTAAGTTCGCGACTACCGTTTGAAGTAACTGGCGTTGACTATGCAGGTCCCTTATTAATAAAAAGTCGCACAGGCCGCGGATGTAAAATTTCCAAGGCATATATCTGTTTATTTATTTGCGCGGTCACAAAAGCGATTCACATCGAATTAGTTTGTGATTTAAGTAAAGAATATTTTTTGTTGGCATTAAAACGTTTCGTTGCTAGAAGAGGAATGCCCTCTCAAGTATTAAGTGATAATGGTTCCAATTTTATAGCGGCTAGTAACGAACTTTGTCAATTAGGTCGATTTTTATCTCAAAATGAAAATGAAATATCCGAAAGTTGTCATAAAGACAATATAAATTGGAAATTTAATCCTCCCTATGGACCACATTTTGGTGGTTTATGGGAAGCCGGGGTTAAAAGCATTAAGCACCACTTACGTCGCGTCACTAAGGGAGCTTCGTTTACCTTTGAACAGCTAACTACATTGTTGACGCAGGTCGAGGCCATATTAAACTCTAGACCTCTTTCTCCTATCTCCGATTCACCTCACGACCTTACTCCACTCACCCCCTCACATTTCTTAATTGGACGAGCTGGCAGCAGTGTTCCCGAGAAAAACTTTGTTAATACACCTTATAATCGATTGACTGTATTCCAGCATCTGTCACAACTTAAGCAGCATCTATGGAATCGCTGGAGTAAGGAGTATGTCAGTGAACTCCAGGCTCGTACAAAATGGAAGCAGCATTATGATTCATTGAGGAGGGAAGCCTTAGTTTTAATCAAAGATGATAACCTTCCTCCGATGAAGTGGAAGCTTGGAAGAATAGAGGACGTGATCAAAGGACCCGATGACGTATGCAGAGTTGCTGTAATCAAGACAGAACAGGGCCTGGTGAGAAGGGCATTTCCCAAGATTTGTCGATTACCGCTGGACAAAAATTTACAGACTGAGTGATAAATACAATGACACTTGTTTTTGTGAACTGAACATTTTTACTTTATATTTTAAATCATTAGTCTTGAGGACCTTTAAGTTAAGAAATTATCTATTTTATTTTTATTCTTTAATATTTACCAGTTATAATGTTTTTCTTTGAAAGCTTCCCTCTTTCAAGGCGGGGGACATGTTCATATTCTCTAATAATTTCTATTTTGTTTTAATTTTCAAATCGATCTGGCAACGTTGCTTTCTGCCAACATTGGGCATTTTGGGCGAGGTCGCTTCGATCGAGCATTTGTTGTTCGATCGATGCGCGAGAGTCATGTACAAGCCGTTGCATTAAGAACACGTGGAAATAAAAAGACACGTTTTTGTTGAGCTTGTAAGTCATTTCTAATTCATTTCCTGCACCAATTACCCAAGACAAAAAGTGTTAATAATCAATAAAAACACCGACTATTGAACAAAACTATTTATTAAAAGATACAGTGGTTACATACATTATGGATGGATCCGTAGACTCACGGCGTTCCATCACCTAACCTCACCATCGACCCCTAGTCTTTTCCACAGTGTCTCTTATTTCGCTGCCGGACTCATATATAACACTTCTCATGAAAGAAATAATAACAAAAAATTTTCGGAATTTAAATTTCATCCTAGAATAAAGAACCTCACTGATATCAACTTTACAGAAGATGAGATTAAACTTCTAAACTATGGTCTCAAACACTCAGTTCCTAAAGATTTGTCTTTACATGATCTTGAGAGTCTATCCATTGAGACAGACATAGTAATCCAAAACCTTTCATCATCTCTTTCCCAAAGAACTTCAATGAGAAACTCCTGTTACCGTTACATTAATAAATTTAAAAACAAGATTTCTTCAACATCAAACTTTTCAGATACCCTAAACCCTTCTTTTTCTCATAACTTTTCCTTCCAAAAAACACAATCACAGCTTAAGACCCTTAAATCAATCAAACATAAAATTTCAAGACACAACTTAATTTTTTCTAAGGCTGATAAAGGTAATTGTTTGGTTATTCTAGACCGTGATTCATATGACAATAAAGTCTCTTCTTTTCTAGATGACAATCACTTCTCTCTTATACCAACTGATCCTTCTAAGAGATTTATATCCAAACTCAAAGATCATGTCAAAAAACATTCTGAATTTCTTTCCAATCATGATGCTCCCTATAACAAAATACCTGGTAACCCTCTCATTCCAAGGCTATATGGCTTACCCAAGATACATAAAGTTGGAATTTCCATTCGTATCGTTGTCAGCTTCATTAACACTCCAGTGTCTATTTTATCTAAATTCATACATAATACTTTAAAAAATCTAATTAATTTTACTCCACAGTTTACTGTAAGAAAATTCATATCAATTGGTTGATAAACTTCAACTCATTAGTCTCAATCCTGACATTACTATGCTTTCTTTTAATGTTAGCAATGTATTTACTTCAGTGCCCAAACTTGAAACTCTTAGTCTGGTAAAAACACTCCTAGTAAACAAGTCGATTCAGTCCAACATCATTTCATCGATATTGGATATCCTTGAATTATGTCTATCTCAAGATTTCTTCCAATTCAACAACAAATTTTATAGACAACCTGATGGTTTAGCAATGGGCAGTTGTTTATCCCCCTTCCTGGCTGATGTCTTTATGGATCATTTAGAATCCAACCACATCATAAAAAATCTTGAAATTTTACACTGGTTCCGTTATGTTGATGACTGTTTAGTCTTCATGTCAAGTAATCATAACTCAGCACAACAACTACTTCTTAAAATCAATCAAATCCATCCAAATATCAAATTTACCATGGAACTAGAATCTTCCCAAGCCATCAATTTTCAAGATTTATCTATTACCAGACTCAACAATCAATTTGACTTTGGTATCTTCCGCAAGCCTACCCAAACTGATCATGTCATTCATTCTTTCTCCAATCACCCTCTATCACACAAATTAGCTGCTTTTAGAAGTTTCATCCACAGACTATATTCAATACCTATGTCTATTGACTCCTTTAATAAAGAACTCAACATCATAAAACAAATAGTTGTCAACAATGGTTATGATTAGACTTCGGCAAATATGCAAATAAAAATGTAGAAAATATGCGCATAAATATGCACGTGTTTACCCGAAAATATGCAAATATTTTACAAAATATGCATACAAATAAATAAAAAAATCGTAAAATAGTAACAATTTTATTTAAAAAAAAAGTGTACATAACTAAATATTTCCTACTATTCATTAAGATTTACATTTATTTTAAGTAACTACATCATTTTTAAGTATGAATAAACTTATTTAGAATTATGGTAACAATAAATGACCAAGTGGTGTTCAAAATTTTCTAACAAAAACTTGTGGCTTCTGTCTGAGTACATATATTTATATATGGAAAAACTTCGTTTAACATCAACTGATGTAACGGGAGCATTTTTCAAACTAACCAAAACATTTGGTTCTAAATTAATTGTTTCCGAAATATTTCCAGCTAGAACACTGACTACTTCAGAAAGAATATGGTAACCTTTATTTTTTTCCATAGTAGCTTTAAATTTTTTTAAAATATCTTTTCCAATATTACCTCTAACGTTCCGACAACATGACGCAAATTCTTTTATTAATGCTGCACTTTCGAACAATGACAGTTTTGGTGATTCTGAGTAATTGTTTTTTGAACAAAACTAAAATTTGATTTTATAAATGAAAGTTCTTGTTGAAGCAAGTTACTCTGAAAAGTTTGTTTAGAATCCAAAAGAGATTGGGAACTTTCATCTGTTAACGTATCAATTATGTTCTTTATTTTAACAAAATGATCTGCATAAAAATTAGCTGCTTCTAACCATGTTCCCCATCGCGTTAAAATAGGTTGTGGTGGAAGAGGAATGTTAGGTAGCATTTCTTTATAAAGTTGAATTCTTATAGGAGATTTAAGAAATACTTTTTTGACACTGGATATCATGGTATTTACAAGAGGAAATTTTTTTCGTATTTCCTCTGCAACTCTGTTTAATCCATGCGCTACACAAGTAACATGTATTAAATCTGGGAAAAATATTTTTAAATTTTGTCCTGCTTTCACCATATAAGGAGCAGCATCCGATAAAATAAGCAGTAATTTATTAGAAGGAATAGTTGTCGGAAGAAAAAAAGTTGCTAATGTTTCTTGTATAAAACACGAAATTGTTAAAGCATTTGTTTTCTCAAGTTTCTGGCATGAAATAAGATGAGATTTTGGTAAGGTATCTTCTTTAAGAACACCAATCAATAAATGAGCAATATACTTTCCTGAGGAATCAGTGGTTTCGTCTACAGATATGTAAAAATAATTATCTGCAATTTCTTCCTTAATATTAATTAACACCGACGAGTATAGCCCGTTCACATTATTTCTTCTTAGAGACCGATCACTTGGAACATTAAGTTTGCAATATTTTTTTAGAAACGAACTAAAATTTACATTTGCTAATTTTGAAAGCGGTATGTTTGCAGACACTAATGCGCGACACAAGTCTTCATTAAAAGTTTCTTGCTCATCTAATTTTTTTGAAGTAGATTGGAAACATTTAGCCATTGAAGTTTGATGTTTTCCTCCTATTTTTCCTTTTTTTGCAATGTGTGAAGCAGTTCTCACATGTTGGTCTATCTGAAATTTCTTCTCACATGCTATCTATAAATAAAAATAAAAACCTTTATTTTAACCCAACCTTTAAAATATAAAAATATACAAGGTGTTTTTGGTTAATCAAATAACTGGTTTGGGAAAAAAACACTCGCTAAGTGTTTTAAATGCAGTATTAATCCACAAATTAGTTTTTGTTACTAACCATTAGTACATCATATAACTTATTTTAAAATTCAACAAAAGTTTTTTTTTGTTAATTCAATTACAATAAAAATAATTGTGTTTTAGAATAGCTGACTTCATAAAAAAAAGTAAAGGTGAAAAATTTTTCTAAATACACACCATTGTATTGTACCATGGACAATTTTTTCTCACTAAATGAAGCTATTTTTCATTTAAAAACAACCTACGAGTACTAAATTTCAAGTAAATACGTTTATTGGTTTTAAAGTTATTATTGTTATTAACTAAAAGAATTTAATTTTTTTTAATTTTAACACCCTGTATCTCGAAAAGTAAATAAGTTTGACCCCTCATTAACTATATCGTTTTGTTCAATTTTTCGAGAAGTATCTACAGTCAAACGTTGTAAGTGTCATTTGGAAACACCCTTTATGATTATTAGATATTTAATAGAAAATATTAGATACTTACAATTTTGCCACAGACTGAACAGTAGATTTTTCCCATATCCATAGACAGCTCTTTATAAGGTTTAATCCAAGTTGAAACACTGGTTGTTTTAGGCATTATAAAATCACAATCTTCCTTTTTGTTACGCACAATGAGTGTTTACGCTTTGAATATCAAAACAAAAATGATTTACAGATCTGAGCATCAAATTAGAAATGTTTAGGTACCTAATTCAATAAACTGGGAGATTTTGGAAAATCCCTAAATTAGGAGCAAAACTATTAGCCGTTTACCTGCTGTTAAGATACAATAAATTGTAGATAGATTTGGGGATTAGATCATAAAATGCAAATGAGCGAACCCTTAGCGATTATCCAATAACTGAATGCCTCAGTGACCGAGACTTTTTAAGAATGTTGAGGGCTACTTAAATTGATCTTCTTTGAAATTGTAAATGTTTTGTACCTGTAGAGATTACGTACTTAGATCATTTCTTGATTAAAATGACTACAAAATTTTATACAAGAATTGAAATAAATTGGTATGTTTAAAAATTTTCAAATACAGTATAAAAATCTGAACTTTTATGCACTTTATGCAAACTTTTATACAAATATGCCAAAATATGAAATATTTGCATAAAATATACACAATATGCAAAATATGCAATATGCATATTTGCCGAAGTCTAGTTATGATCCTTTTATAATAGATAAAATCATCCATAAAAGAGAATCTAGATTGCTTCATAATTCTGCTTTTAATCAATCTTCTTCTTCTACTCCAATTTACAGGTCTTTACCGTATCACACTCCCAAATTATCTGAAAATATCAGACGAATCATAATGAATTCATCAGAAAACACACACATATCTTTCAAAGTTGGAAATACTCTTAACCATTTCTTGACAAATACTAAGGACACAATACCCTATATGAACCGTAGTGGAGTTTACAGACTGACTTGTTCTGATTGTGATGCCTCCTACATTGGCAGGACTTATAGGTCACTTTCAACTAGATCTGCTGAACACTCTAAAAGAGATAATACATCAGCTTTTTCACACCACCTTAAAGTTAATAATCATCATTTCAACATCCCTGATAGAGTCAAATGAATTCATAACATCCAAGATAGAAATACTTTACGGTTGGACTTGTATGAGGACCTTGAGATCTCCAGAGACATGAGGACTAGCCCCAACTGTGTTAACCGCCAAACTACCCTAAACCGACCTTTTACTCCCATACACCGACAACTATTCCCTTAATTTTCATCAACATTCCACTAAATGCATTCAAATTTCATTTTTCATTTTGCTTCTGTTTTCCCTTTCCCAACCAGCCCACTAACATCTAACATTAACACCCTTACTAATCACCCATTAACACATATCATACCTCAATTTGTCCACCTACTCATTTCTTTCTTTTTATTCATCATACTCCTTATTCCACCATTTTATCCTATAATAGTTTCTTATTTCTCATCCTCCTGCCAGTTGCATTCAAATTTCATTTTTCACTTTGCTTCTGTTTTCCCTTACCCAACCAGCCCACTAACATCTAACATTTTAACACCCTTAATAATCACCCATTAACACATATCATACCTCAATTTTTCCACCTCCTCATTTCTTTATTTTTATTCATCATACCCCTATTCAACCATTTTATCCTATGGCAGTTTCTTATTTCTCATCCTCCTGCCAGTTCTTGTATAACTCACCCCTTCACAATTCTTTTCCTCATGTCTCCTACTTCTTAGGGTCACCTTACTTGTCTTTTTATTTTTTTCCACCATAATTCTTCATCTTTAATCTCTAAATTTTTTAAAAATCACACATCCTTTTGACACTTTTAGTCTGTGGACCCCATTACCACCTATATTACACAAGTCAATCTAATCCCCTCACAGTTAACTCAACATATAGTCTCTATTATTTCATTCTTTCTCTAATACTTATTCACACACATATCCTTTTGTCTGGTTTTCCATTCACATACTTAATTATTTAACTTTGTCCATGCAGTTCACAACAACATAGTATCCAATTTATTCTTGCTGCTGTACATTACTCAACCAACATTTTACATTTCCTTCTTCCTATATTAAAACTCTCATTCATTCTTTCTCAACTGCATTTATACTCATTTTAACATACTTCACAATATGGCAATATTATATTAACACCATCAAAACTACAATATAATTATAGTTAGAATATCATATCCTGTTATCATATTATCTCAAAAATTTTAATAGCTTATTCATTTTACCAATTAATAATAAAAGAAAAACAATTTTAAACTCTCAGAGACTTAGACACGAGGTCGCTTACTGTTCTTAGGCAACCACCATTACCCAAATTTAAATATATAAAAACTTTTAACTTCAATTTCATTGATTCCAACTTAATCATTTCATTTATATACTTATCTCTATCATTCTTACACTAATATGTAGATAGTACCACATCAATTTCTTTCATTTTCCATATCTATCAATTTTCAAACCACTTATGATGTCATAGATTCAACTTCAAACATTAACTCCACTAACTTAATAACTGACTTGTTGTTTTTTCAATAATAGAGATTTGCAGATTTAAAGGGAAATAAATTTTTTATCATTTAAACAGATTCAATTTTAATTAAAGGTTCATTAGCAAGATACTAGGTATTATTATAACAACATTAAAAAATTTTTTTATAATTTTTAATAATTACATTAGTCGCGGAACACACCAATACTTTGTCATGTTTAACTGACTTCTTAAATTATATTCTTGTCACCTCAGCCAGTTGGTCTGTGTCGTCTTAACTGACAAGAACCACATGTTAAAAACCGAGCAGAGAGACATGTAGTTCCTCAAGTATTAATTTATCCATTGTCATCGACCGAAAGTCAACACATAATTTAAGTTTGGAAAGATGTAACCCATATATGGATGTCATAGAAATCTAATTTCATTGTTAGCTTCAAGTACATAAGGCACTGAAGATGATCTGATTAGATCGAAAACGTTATGCTGCTACTGTATAAATTTTGACGACACTTGTAAAAGTTTTAAAAAGTTTTAACTACATGTTTATTTTATATACCTAAATACAATGGTGAAGTGTTTTAACTTCTGTATGTTTTTTTAAACGATGTTATACAGCCAACTACTGGGATTTTCCCATTAATTTTTTGATATAATTATTATTTGTTCTCTCTTTGAGGGAGAAATGGACAATGGGAAAATAAATGAAAAAAAATAAATTTGTGATAATAAGTTATCGCTACGCTTTAATACGTATAATTAAACCTAAAAATTCTCAAATGTTCATACACAAATTATCAATACTTATTATGACTGGTACTCAAAAAGAAGGATCTCTTAATTAAATTTTATATTTATTATGAAAGCGAATAGCTGAACAAAATGTTGAATTAGTTATGATATCGTTACGTGTGTGGTTGAAAGTCCTTTTTTATTTTATATTAGACTGACCTTTAATTTACACAATTTTTCTATTGGCTCCTTTTCTCATCCGACTGGGCTCTGACCATCTACAGCTCGTATTCTTAAATGCTTCACACACACCTGTTCTCGTCAGCTGGTGAAAGTCTCTCACACACACTAACTCTGCTTCAGTTTCTCCAAAACACCTCCTGGATAAACACCTATCCCACAGGAACACACTTTCCTACTACTCAAAAGGATTTTCACTTCACCGATTAGCACTAAATATATGCTACATCTGTTTTCCTGACTGCAGGATGTAAATTCCTCTTTGAACTGCTACTACTTCTTTGGCTAGTTCCCCAGACACATCACTTTTACTGCAGGCTATGGAGCAACAAAACGACCAGCTTCTTCAAAACTTCAGAACACAGTAAAATCTCCTTCGTCATCGCAAAATCGACTTGGCGTTGTTTCTCTCTACCTTTCGAATCTACCAATCAGAGTCCAGCATCATACACTCCACACCTTAAATTCCAACCAACTACATTCCATGCTTTCTCCGTAAACAAACTTGCTGTCGTCATGACCTTAGATCATTTAATATTTCCAATTTCATAAATATTTCATTTCTTTTTGTTTACAAGTCTCGATGTAACAATATACCTAAACATCAAGATTATTATCTGCCCTCATCTTTTACTAAAAGCTTTCTCCTTACTTTCAAAATTCTGTGTACAAAGGATTTCTATTTTGTATTCAAAGAATTCCTATACCTGTGCCTTTGACATAATTGTTTATTAAAAACCCACCATTGCTATAATATAGATATCTATCTGTTTTATCATAGCTTAGAAAAACCATTACTTATTCTTATCTATTTGGTTTTTACAGAAATAATTTTCCTATTTATTTATTAAATCGAGTTAATTGGTCGATGAAATTAAATTTACATTATGATCTTTAAATATTTTAGACCAATTCAAACCATAACAACTTCTCCGCCTGATGACAAGACAAAATTTTCCGCATATTCAAAAAATTTTTCGAGTCAACAAATAATTTTAAACATTATTACTCTTGTTTATAATTCTTAAATATTACTTTTATTCTTACAACAAAAAACCTTTATTTACATTCTATTTATTCATGGTATACACATGCCTCAAAACATAGCTATCTACACCGTTTTCATTCTTTACCACGGACCTTCAAAAACTGGCATTACCTTTGCGCAAATGTTGTTGGTGAGGTTTGATACCCTCAACGCCCTTACCAACACCTTTTCCCCCACCTGAAAGGTAACGGGTATTCTTTTACTATTGCAGTCTTGTCTTTGGACGTATTTTTCATTGCTCCATTGCAGTCTCTTCTGCAACAGTTCCCAGACCTGCTGATATTCTCGAAGCTCTGTGTTTTCCCACGGCCTCACCGGCAACTTTCCTTGCATAATGTATTCGGGTGATTCTTTTGTGACTATGTTAGAGATCGTATTTAAATAATTTTCCATTTCCGCTAATTTTCTGTCCCAAATCTTATGTTGTCCATCTGTAGCAATTCGAAGAAATTTTGTAACTCTTGTATGAATCTCTCCGAAAGATTGCTCTGAGGGTGTCGGATGCTGAGAAAATTTGTTTCTATTTTTATTTCCCAGAGCTGTCCTTTGAAACGGTCGTTCCCGAGTATATCGCATGGTCCAACAATATCTTCTTTGGCGTTCCTACATTGGCTATAAATTCGTCTATTTTTTATAATTTCTTCTCCCTTCGTCGTACGACAACTATATAAGTTTACATATTTCGAAAACACGTCTACCATCACCAGAATATGCTTTTTTCTTTGGGAAGTTATGACTAAGTCACTCAACATATCGATTGGCACTATATCTAGTTTATTTCGAGAGACGATGTTCTTTGCAATATTTTTATTTTTGTAGTTCCTACTTTTATTCCTTTGGCATATGCTGCATCTTTGTGTCTTTTTTTTCGCTATGTGGTAATCTTGTCGACAGATTAATTTTCTCGGAAAACTAACCACACCTTCCGGGCTGCAATATGTACGTTTTTGCCATATACATTTTCCATAATTTTCTCTGCTAATATCGGTGTTATCAAATACAATTATCTTCCTTCGATTCTTTTGAAAAAAAGATCGTCTTCTCTCTCTGCCCTTCTTTTTCTCTTTTCCTCCAAACCTTTTTAATCCATTCTTATTATATATATATATATATATATATATATATATATATATATATATATATATATATATATATATATATATATACATATATATATATATATATATATATATATATATATATATATATATATATATATATATATATATATATTGAAATGATATTGTTTAAAAAATTATTTTAAGAAGTTATATACTAGAGAATTTAATAAAAATTATTTATGTGAGGGTATTTTTAAGAAATTATCATATAATAATTGTAAAAAGTTGTATTTTAATGTTGTAAATATATTTAAGTGAGCCATGTGCATAGGCAACCAAAAATACTCTCGAAGTGACAGATAGAAATTAAGAATTATAAGGAATATAAAGTGGGGTTATAATAATATATTGTTTGAAATGTGTATTTTATTAAATTAGAGTGTTAGTTACTAATTTGAATGTTTATTCTGATCTGAAAAGCCTAAATGTCAACAAAATTATCAATGGAACATTAACGAATTCTCCAGAGTGCAGAGTGTGACCATTGTTTACGGTCGAACATTCTGGAATAATGATTATGTCGGTGGATGGAACAGATATTTTTTCGAGAACATCCATATCGAAGAAATAGAACGAAATTGGAACATGATCTCTTACCAGATGGTTCTAGAATATCCAAAAAGATATAAATACCCGTGATTTGGATTCAAGATGGCAGTTTTTTAGTCAGAAGTCAGGCCAGTTCATTATGAAAGTTAGTAGACACATTTAGTGAAGTAAATTGTTCAGAATTTTCAAGAAGTCAGTCAGAAAAGTTTAGGAAGAAATATGAAAGTTAGTTGGAGTCAGTGAATCAAGTAAAAATAGTCCAATTGTTTAATATAGTGAGTTAAATGAAGATTAAAAATTATGCATATATTTAATGCACATTTATAATTATACACAAATAATTATTGAAGATTATAAAAGTATATTAGAAGAATATTGGATGGACATTGGAAGGAATTAAAATTATATTATGATTGGAGATTAGTATAAATCAACTTATAATAATTGGATATTGGTATATTGAAAAGAAGAATAAATATAAATGGTGTTTGCTGGTGGTGTATAAATGCTGGTGAAGAAAACTATATCTTAAATTGGTAGAAGTTGATAATTGGAAAAAGTAATTTCATAAAAACAAGGATAACCGAAGTACGAAGACATTCAGTGGTGATTAGAATCTATATAGTGGAAAACAGTTCATTTAGGCATTCAGTGAAAGAAAGGTACAAAATTTTGTTAATATAATTTAGTTAATGTCATAACAATTTCAATTTTGAAGATAGTTTGTTTAAATTTTACATTGTCTATAGAATTTAATTAGTTTTATAAGAGTATCAATTTAAAGATAGTTTATTTTAAATTTTCATTGGCTAGGTTAGATATATATGTGTGTTCCATAATAGTTATAATAAAGATAATTTAAAAAAGTACTTACAAACTAATTCTTTGAGAACCGCGATAAAAACCCTATATTATTAAAAATACTCATTGCTCATCATTCAAACAAAAAACACATCATAACAATTTGGCACCCAACGCGGTGGCTCTCTATTTAAAAGAATTAGTTTGGGAAGATAAGTGCTCTCATATAATTAAATTAATTATCACTAGAAAGAAAAAAGTATAGATTTTATTTTTAATTATATTTGAACAAGTAAAGTCTCAAAATGTCTCAAGGAAAGAAAGGTACAAGAAGCAAAAAGAATGAAGAAGATGTGGAAGTAGAACCACAACCTATACAAGAGGAGAGTTTAGTTCAAGCTCCACAAGATACTGCAGAAATGAATCCAGAAAGAGAGGAAAATGTCAATATGGCAGCTTTGATGTCATTAATGATGCAGATGAACAAGACAATAGAAGAGAATACGAAAAAAATGGAAGAGAATTCAAAAGAAATCAAAGAAGACATAAAAAAATTGGAAGAGAATTCAAAAGAAGTCAAAGAAGACATAAAAAAATTGGAAGAGAATTCAAAACAAGTCAAAGAAGACATAAAAAAATTGGAAGAGAATTCAAAAGAAGTCAAAGAAGACATGAAAAAAATGGAACAGAAATTAGAAGAGAATTATAGAAAATTAGAAAAGAAAATAGAAGATAATAATAATAAAATTGTAAAACAAATAGAAAAACAAATGGATAAAAAACTTGAAGCTGCAGAGAAAAAAGTAGCAAATGAAATAAAAATTATACGGAATGACTACAAGAAAAGGATAGAAAATGAGAGGACAGAAGTAAAGAGGATTATTCAAGATAATAAGATAGATATAGAACAGAAAATAGAGTTACAGAAATGTAACTTAGAAGTAAAAATTAACGAAGACAGGAGAAACACAGAAGAAAAATTAGATGATATACAACAAAATATCCAAATAAATAATAATCAAATAAGAAATCCTAGAGTATACATAAATAGTTTAAAACATAAATTAAGATTTGTGAATAATATTAATGGTATTAAAGATTATATTAGAATGACATTAAATGACAATGCAGCAACTTGGTTTGCTAGCATTGAGAATGATTTAGATAATTTTCAAACATTTGAAAATAAATTTTTAAATTATTATTGGGGTGAATTAGAGCAAGCCAAGTTTAGAGAAATTCTATATTTTGGAAAGTATAATCAAAATTTAAAATCAAATATGGTAGATTATGCATTGAAACTGATAACAGTTGCAAAATATTTAGAACCACCACTTAGAGAGGATGAAACAGTCTTAAATGTATCTAGACATTTTGATGTTGATATTGTGCAAACAGTAACTGTACAAAATATTCAAACAATAGATAGTTTTATTAATTTTATTCAAAGAATACAAAGAGGCAATATGACAAGTAATAATAACAACAGAAAAAACAATAATAACTTTCAATATAATAAAAATGATAATCAACAATATAGACAATCATATAACAATAATACTAGGTATGGTGATAGTTTACAAAATTTTAATAATAATAACAGTAATCCAAATAGACAGAACTTTAATAATAATACTAGTTATAATAGACAAAATTTTAATAATAATACTAATTATAATAGACAACATTTTAATAACAGTACTAATAATAATAGACAAGATTTTAACAATAGAAAAAATACAGAGCGACCTAACTATAACAGACAGGTAAATTGTGTTCGAAGGAATAGAAGCTGCGAAGACAGGGAACGAAGTAGTACAAGGCAGGAAAATGTGAGTAGAAGTCATAGTAGGGAAGGACATAGGACATCAGATTCAAGAGGTCAGATACAATCTGACAATTCTAATAATCAAAATTTTGTGCAGTAAACTTTCTGAATTACAAGTTAGGCCATTGCTATTATGAAAAACCTTCTGAATTTATTTCTTTAGATGAAGAGAAAATTATTGAATCTATTAATTTAATTTATATAAATGCTTTGGCCAAAAATAAAATGATTAAGATTATGATAGATACTGGTTCAGAAAGTACTTTAGTCTCGGAGAATTTTATTTTTAATACATTAAAATTATCAGATATAATAAAGATTCCAAAAATTAAAATTGTTGGTGCAAATAATAAGAAGTTGGGTGAAATTGATAAACTAGCCAATTTTAAAATTAATATTCTTAATAAAGAAATTAATATGCAAGGATTTATTGTCAAGGATTTATGTGTTGATATATTAATGGGAAATGATGAATTGGAAAAGAAGAAAGTAAAGATAGATTTTGAAAAAAAAATGGTAACTTTGGAAGGGCAAATAATTAAATTTATGCAGAAAGATGAGGTGGAAGAAGGAATAAGAGTTGATAGGATATTATTAAAAGAAAATAATGATGTTTATGAAGAAGAAATGTATTTTGATGATAGGGAAATGTCCCAAAAGAATGTAAAGAATAATTATTGTAGTGAATATTTAAGGAATGGAAATTTTAAGCAGATGGATGCCTACGAGGCGGAGTGCGTAAAATTGGAAGCAAGGAATAATGAGTACATAATAAAGAATAATTTTATTTGTAAAGAAGAAGATGTGATAAAAGTTTTAAATTGCCCTGAAGAATATAAATCAATAGTCATTTCCATATTGCAGCAACACAAGGGACTTGTCAATAAAGAAAATAGAATTGCACAAAATTATATCCATAGTATAAAAGTTAAAGAAGAAAAAGATTTTAAAACAAAATCATACCCAATACCATATAAATACAGAGAAGAAGTAAACAAAACAATTAATAATATGTTAGAAGATGGGATCATTGAGAAGGCAGACACACGTTTTATTAACCCCATAGTAGTAGTACGAAAAAGATCAGGTGAAATCAGGTTATGTTTGGATGCAAGGAATATTAACAAGATTACTGAAAAGCAATTTGAAGCACCAATGAGTATAGATGGAATATTAGGAAGAATTACAGGAATGTCATTTTTCACTAAAATCGATTTACAGCATAGTTTCTGGTTAATACCTCTAGAAAGAAAAAGTAGACAGTATACAGGATTTCAGATAGATGGAGTAGTATATCAATTCAAAGTAGTACCATTTGGACTTCAATCATCTTGCAGTGCTCTATGTAGATGTCTTCATGATATTTTGGATCAATATGAACATTTTGTAATTCACTACATTGATGATATATTAATTTTTTCTAAAACGGCTGAAGATCATGAGAAACACCTAAAAATTATAATAAATAGATTAGACAAAGTTGGACTAAAAATAAATCAAGAAAAATGTACATTTTTTCAAAAAGAAGTCATATATCTAGGTTATAAACTTAACACTAAGGGAATCGAAATGGATCCAGAACGGACACAAGTCATTCAGGAATATAAAACACCACACAATTTAAGAACTTTAAGAGGATTTATTGGAATAATTAATTATTATAAAAGGATGATACCAGATCTAAGTATAAAAGAAATTCCATTACTTGAACTACTGAGAAAAGGTGTAAAATGGAGATGGGATCAGAGAAGAGAACTAGCATTCCAAGAAATTAAAAACATTTTTCTGTCAAATTTGAAAATATACTATCCTGACTACACACAGCCATTCATATTAAGAACAGATGCATCAATAGAGAGATTATCAGGGGTATTATTACAAATACATGATGGGGTCGAATACCCAATACAATTCATTTCAAGAATTACAAAGCCACATGAAAAGGGTTACTCAGTTTCAGAATTAGAACTAGCAAGTATAATACACTGTGTCACAAAATTAAGATTTTATTTGTTGGGTAATGAATTTACAATAGAAACAGATCACCAAGCTTTAACGTCTATATTAAATAACAAATATGGAAACAGTAGAATACATCGGTGGAGTCTAATACTTAGTGAATACTGTTTTGAAATCAAATACATTTCTGGAAAATCCAATATAGTGGCAGATGCTTTATCAAGGTTAGAAAATACACCACAAAAAGGGCAGCGAACAATAAAAATTGGATTAAATCAATTAGTAGAAAGTACTGGATTATATTCTAAAGAAGAAATTATAAGAGATCAGATCAATTTGAGTGAAAAACAAAAAGTCCTTAGGAAAGATGGGGTATATTATAAAATAATAAATGGCATAGAAGTATATGTAATAACTAGAACTTTAGCAAAGAAAATATTGAAAAATTTACATAACAATTATATGCATATTGGTTCAAGAAAGCTATGGATGCTATTTAGGGACAATTATTTTGCAAAGAATGACATAAGTATAGCAAAAGAAATTACTACCCAATGCCCAATATGTCAACTAAACAAAGAAAAGAATTTCAAAAACCAGAACACATATAAATCTAATGTTGTATATGAAAAACTAAATACAGTTTCCATGGATTTTATTTCAAATTTAGTTCTCAGTCCAACAGGAAAAAAGCATATACTAGTGATAGTTGATTTATATACAAAATTTATTAAACTATATCCATGCTCCAGAACAAATGTTAAAACATTAAAATTATATATTAATCAATTTTTCGAAGAAATAGGACCATTTAGAAATTGCATAATAGATAATGCTACATATTTTAACAACCAAAAATTTCGGACATTTTGTGAGAAAAAGGGAATCAACATTCATTTTACAAGTATCAGACATCCTCAGGCAAATCCTGCAGAAAGATATATTAAAGAAGTTATAAAATATTTAAGGATACTGTGCCAAAATCAACACGAAACTTGGCAGCAACATATACCACAAGTAGAATATTTTTTAAATAATACACATAATTTGAATACAGAGGAAGTACCAGAATATTTAATGTTTGACCATATAGGAAACAGAAAGTGGATTAGTGAATATAATCAGGATATGTTAGAACAAGTAATGCAGAAAGTGAATAACCGAATTAGGAGGAAAGCTGAAAAATATATCAGAAGACAAAATCGAAATATAAAAAAACCAATCACATTTCAAAAAGGAGACCTAGTGTTAATTCGTTCACTTAGAAAAAGTAATGTTAAAGAAAATCGTTGTAAGAAATTACAACCAATGTTTGAAGGTCCATATAGAATTGAAAATCAGAATGGACTAAATAGTTATGTGTTAATAGATGCAGAGAACAGACTAAGAGGCGTGTTTCATATCAACGACATTTTTCAATATCATGAAGAGATTGAATAATGTTTTCTATACCTTTAACACAAATATAATAACACTAATAACTTACTGATAGATCCATTTCATAGATAGATGGTAGATTTCTTTGTTGTGAATCAATTTGACATCATACTTGTTGAATTTTGTATATATGGAAATTATTTTGTACCCTAAAAATCATAATTTGGGGTTAGATACAAAATTGATTTTATAAATGTCTTTCTAATATAATAAAGTATAAAACTTACCAATTTATATGGATGAAAGCCTGTTGAATGGAAATAATTCCTAGATTTGTATCTTAACATCCATTGTAAAATGTAAACACAATAAAACAACACACAAACTTTATTTGACATGACAGTTTGACATAGACAGCGAACAGGGATGTATTTGATAGAACAATTAAAATAGGAAATTAAATTATTTCATTTATTATAATTACTAAGGTATGTGGATAAGAAAATTAATATTTAAAAAAATAATAAGTAAATTATTTATTTTAAATTTAATTTTGGGGTGTTTGAAATGATATTGTTTAAACAATTAATTTATAAGTTATATACTACATAATATTAGATATAAAATTATTTTAAGAAGTTATATACTAGAGAATTTAATAAAAATTATTTATGTGAGGGTATTTTTAAGAAATTATCATATAATAATTGTAAAAAGTTGTATTTTAATGTTGTAAATATATTTAAGTGAGCCATGTGCATAGGCAACCAAAAATACTCTCGAAGTGACAGATAGAAATTAAGAATTATAAGGAATATAAAGTGGGGTTATAATAATATATTGTTTGAAATGTGTATTTTATTAAATTATAGTGTTAGTTACTAATTTGAATGTTTATTCTGATCTGAAAAGCCTAAATGTCAACAAAATTATCAATGGAACATTAACGAATTCTCCAGAGTGCAGAGTGTGACCATTGTTTACGGTCGAACATTCTGGAATAATGATTATGTCGGTGGATGGAACAGATATTTTTTCGAGAACATCCATATCGAAGAAATAGAACGAAATTGGAACATGATCTCTTACCAGATGGTTCTAGAATATCCAAAAAGATATAAATACCCGTGATTTGGATTCAAGATGGCAGTTTTTTAGTCAGAAGTCAGGCCAGTTCCTTATGAAAGTTAGTAGACACATTTAGTGAAGTAAATTGTTCAGAATTTTCAAGAAGTCAGTCAGAAAAGTTTAGGAAGAAATATGAAAGTTAGTTGGAGTCAGTGAATCAAGTAAAAATAGTCCAATTGTTTAATATAGTAAGTTAAATGAAGATTAAAAATTATGCATATATTTAATGCACATTTATAATTATACACAAATAATTATTGAAGATTATAAAAGTATATTAGAAGAATATTGGATGGACATTGGAAGGAATTAAAATTATATTATGATTGGAGATTAGTATAAATCAACTTATAATAATTGGATATTGGTATATTGAAAAGAAGAATAAATATAAATGGTGTTTGCTGGTGGTGTATAAATGCTGGTGAAGAAAACTATATCTTAAATTGGTAGAAGCTGATAATTGGAAAAAGTAATTTCATAAAAACAAGGATAACCGAAGTACGAAGACATTCAGTGGTGATTAGAATCTATATAGTGGAAAACAGTTCATTTAGGCATTCAGTGAAAGAAAGGTACAAAATTTTGTTAATATAATTTAGTTAATGTTATAACAATTTCAATTTTGAAGATAGTTTGTTTAAATTTTACATTGTCTATAGAATTTAATTAGTTTTATAAGAGTATCAATTTAAAGATAGTTTATTTTAAATTTTCATTGGCTAGGTTAGATATATATGTGTGTTCCATAATAGTTATAATAAAGATAATTTAAAAAAGTACTTACAAACTAATTCTTTGAGAACCGCGATAAAAACCCTATATTATTAAAAATACTCATTGCTCATCATTCAAACAAAAAACACATCATAACAATATATATATATATATATATATATATATATATATATATATATATATATATATATATATATTTATATATATATATATATAAATATATATATATATATATATATATATATATATATATATATATATATATATATACATCCTACTATCATTTTCGCATCGATACATTATGCTTTTACCATCAATTTAGCATCGTCTTGCAAAGTAGCATCTGTATATCGACGCTACTTTACAAGACCTTAATAACTGGTTTCCCGTACTTGTTACAAGAATTTTAACCATCTCATTGATTAGAGTCTTGATACCGTGTTGGTATTTTAAAATATCCGCTTTCTCTTTTTATCCCTTACTGAGTTATATAAGTTTATTCCAGAAAATGTTTGAGTCTAAAATGATGGTACAGTGAAAATATTATATATATTTAGTTCAGGGTTTTACCGTTTACTCGCTGCCATTATATACATGAAAATGTATATCCCACTTTCATTATCAATCATTTTAGCATCAGAAATTTGGCATCGTTGTTGAATATAATATTACCCACGACGAAATAGTAAATTTAAGAATATATATATATTTTTTTCATCTACAAATCATTCTGGCATCATGTTTGGTTAAAAGTAACGGGTTTGATATATTGCAACTACCTATTGTATCTTCGCTCCAATTCGTCCAGTCGCGACGTACAGCACCTCAAATGATAGGATTTAACCAATAAAATACAATAAGACAGAAAAATCAAATATAGCAGCATGTCAAAAAGGCCTTAATTATATATCTTCGTTTCTATAAGTCCAATCGTGACGTACAGTATCTCAAATGACAGGATTTAACCAATTAAAAACAATGAAATAAAAAAATTAAATACAGCAACATGTCCAAAGGGCCGTAGTCACGTATCTTCGGTCCTATTAGTCCAATCGTGACGTATAGTACCTCTAATGATAGGATTTAACATAAATAATACAATGGGATAGAAAAATTAAATGCAGAACAATGTCAAAAGGGCCTTAGTTGTGTATCTTTAGTTCTATTAGTCCAATCATGACGTGCAGTATCTCAAATGAAAGGATCTGACAAATAAAATACAATGAGGTATAAAAATTTAATGGAGTAGCATGTCAAAATGGCCTTAGTTATGTATCTTCGGTCCTATTAGCCCAATCGTGACGTACGATACCTCAAATGATAGCACTTAACCAATAGAATACAATGACATAGAAATCAAATACATCATCACGTCAAAAGGGCCTTAGTTACGTATCTTTGTTTTTAATGGCCCAATCGTGACGTACAGTACCTCAAATGATAGGATTTAACCAATCGAATACAATAAGATAGAAAAATAAAATACATCAGCTTGTCAAAAGGGCCTTAGTTATGTATCTGCGGTCCTATTAGTCCAATCGTGACGTTTCGTACCTTAAATGATTGAAATGATGAATTTAACTAATAGAATACAATGAGATATAAAAATTAAATAGAGTAGCTTAGCAAAAGGGCCTTAGTTATGTATCTTCGATCCTATTAGTCCAATCGTGACGTACAGTACCTCAAATGGTACCATTTAACTAATAGAATACTACGACGTAAAAATCAAATACATCAACACTAAAAGGACTTTAGGTATATATCTTTGCTCCTATATATGTTATGTCAAAAGAGGCTTAGTTGCGTATCTCCGGTCCTATAGGTCTAATCATGACATATGGAACCTAAAATGATAGGATTTAACGGAGGTAATACGATGGTGGAGAAAAATTAAACATGGCGGCATCTAATAACACCTTAAACTGGCAGCAATAAAACGAATTAACGCACAGAAGTGTGTGGCATATTACGTGACATGATTATTAGCGAATACCATACGATTACGTCATACATCTCTTTGCATACGTCCACTTTTAGTTAACTACTTAGTATGTATTCAGTACTTTGCTTTACGGTTATTGAGGCATTAACTCTTAAACAGAAGAATGTTAAAAATCTTGAAAGCTTTGAGATGTGGTGCTACCGCCGTATACTAAAAATAAGTTGGGTGGATAAAATTACAAATGAAGAGGTAATACGCAGAATAAATAACGATCCAGAAGTTATACTGAATATAAAAAAGAGAAAACTTGAATAGTTTGGCCACCTGATGAGAGGACAAAAGTACACATTCCTACAAAATATAATGCATGGAAAAATTCAAGGACGCAGAAATCCAGGCCGTAGAAGAATGTCCTGGATGAGAAATTTAAGAGAGTGGTTTGGCTGTACCACTAACGAATTATTCAAAACAGCAGTAAATACAATTAGAATCGCCCTAATGATATCCAATCTCCGATAGCAGAGGCACTCAAAGAAGAAGATATGATAAACTCGAAAAATCTCCAACGTTCACTGTTAGACATATGCCTTCCGTTCAGTACACACATTTACTGCTCCTTGACGCTGTGACGAGAATGAGATAGGATTTAACAAATAGAATGACAGAAAACTAAAAAAGACAATGTGTCAAACGTGGAATGCGTCACAGAACGTGAAATATTAGCGTAAAATTATATGATGCCATAGACGGTTCTTTAGTACCCAGCAAACTCGCTTTGTAAAGTTACATAGCAGGGATCTGTGCGAGAAAAAGTCGATCATTCGTTTTATAACCCAAAGGGGACCATAAAATATTTAACGTTAAAATGTGACATAATGTAACGGTATGACAAATCTTTTTTCTCCCGCATGTGCTTGCCTGTGTACCTATAGAAGGGGAGTCGTGGATAACCTTTAAGTTAATCGTAATACATAACTGCAACAACAAGTATGTTGACGACTTGGGTTAGTATATACAGTGCATTCCGTACGTTTTTTAAACATGGTTAGGAAATTGTTGACTGGAGGCTATTAAAGAAGTTCTTAAAATAATTGCGGGTCACCGCCTTTTCTGTAAATGGAGTGAATATTTTTATCGATTTAATTTTTTTCTTCAGTTGAATAATTCCTGCTGGTATTTGGTCTAAGCTTACTTCTTTTTCTCATTCAAGCTGTTTCATAGCTAATTTTACTTCCTCTTTATAGTGCCCTGTTCACCTGTTTTGGTAATTTCGGACTATTTCATCTCTTATAACATAAAACAGTTGTTTCAGATATCTTTATCGCGTTTCCTTTTTTTTTATGGATGAATATGCTGCCGTTTTCATCTTCTACTATTTCATATGGAGCTACACGATTAACAATTCCAAATCAAGAAAAGACAAATAACACTCCGAATTATATTATACAACTAATAGGTAGTCGAAAAATAAAGAGCAAGAGGTAGATAATCAGACAATTAAGATCAGCGCTACATGATGTACGCAATGCCACATTTGAACACTACATTAGTACATTGCCTAAAGAAGATCATTCACTATGGATAGCAACAAAAACACTTAAAGAGACCTGATCAATACAACCCACCAATTAAGAAAGATGACGTTGGTTGAGGGAGATCAGACCAGGAAAAAATGTCAACATTTTCAGAATACCAGATAATAATAATCAAGCAATAGAACACTGAAAACTTTTGTTTTTAACTGTACGCCCGTGAATGACTTATTATTTTTTAAATAACACTTAATATTGCACTTTTTTATTGTATTTTTTTCATTTTTCAAGATAATTCTTATAGGAATATATTTATTTATAACATACGGTCTTATGGGAACAAGAGTTGCAGTAAAAGATTTTTCTAAATATAGAATGTAAACCATATTTCCAATATATTTGTGAAAAAGAACCAGTTTATAATATTCCGGACGACGTAATAAAACCTTATTTTAGACTATTGGTCGATGAATTGAAATCATTGTTCAAGAAACGAATTATTCATGTGCAGATGTTTTACTATAAAAACATGTAAAACCAAAATCTCGATTAAAAAAATTGCAACCAGTTACTCACGATGAAACTTAACCCCATTATTGATTTTACAAGTAATAAAATGGGTCGACAAAAGACCAGTTTTAATCCTTACAACATTTAAACATAATAGTTGTATCTTGGTTTAATCAGATGAAAAGAAAAATTATACACAAGTACTAAAACCACAAACTATTCTCGATTATAACTTGGTGAAAAAGAGTGTTGATTTTAGTCATTAAGTAGCTTCTTACCAAAGCCCAATACGCAAAATTCTGAAGTGGTACCGGAAAGTGGCAGTGGAATTAATATTTAATACCGCATTAAATACCGCAGTAGTAAATGCTTAGTTGCTAAATAATAGAAAACGTAAAAAAGCGACAACCTATTGTTACGTAAAAATATGAGTCATAGTTTTAACCTTTAAAACATGTTTTTAATCTAATATGTTGTAGAGTTTACGAGAGGCCTCGATTTACCTGAGCGACCTTCCAGAAGCGATGCGAGGGAAATCCAGTTTGCTTTTACCGTTTCGCCATCGAAGGTTTTAGACGATTCGAGATAACGGCACTGGTATATAATAACGGAACTTTATTTGGAAGGGACAGTTAATTCTGAACCCGCGCTCGCGATAAAATGTTACGTTCGCTTTTTAATAAATTATGTATGTTTAGTGAAAATAAATAAATATCAGTCATTGTGCATTTTTAATGAATTAAGATAAGAACAAGACATTATAAATTAAAGACTTAACAATTAATAAATTCACAACAAATGGTGTCAGAGTGAGATCGAACATAAATTAGACTTATAATAATAATACAAGTGAATATAAAATAAATTGTGAAAATGGCTACGATTTATGAGCTGACAGTGACTAATTTAAGAAGACATCTTGAAGACAGAGAATTAGCTTCTACCGGAAAAAAGGCTGAGTTAGTCCAACGACTAAAGAACGCTTTGCTAGAAGAAGGACTAGATCCAGAGACTTATATATTTGAAGACAAACATGATGCTGTCCTCTCGTCGATTTCGAAAGTTTCCGGCGACATCGCATCATTAGAGAACAAAGTTTCCGACGATATTTCGAAAGTGTCTTCTGATGTAGCCAAAGTTTCCGGCGACATCGCATCATTGGAGAACAAAGTATCCGGCGACATCGCTTCTTTAGAAAGCAAAGTTTCTAACGAGATTTCTTCTCTGGAAAGCAAAGTTTCTGCTAACATCTCTAAAGTCACTTCTGAAATATCTGCTCTTGACGATAGAGTGTCTTCGCTAAAAAACCAAGTTGCTGCCGATAAGTTGGCCTTCGAAGAAAAGATTAAAGAGATGGAAAGGAAGATGGAAGAAACAGGGACAGCAGAGAGAGGTAACAATCCGATTACAGTGGAGATAAAAGAAGACGAGACGAAATTTAAGTTGGAGACACGGCCGAAATTTGAAGGAAGTGGAGGTTCTATTCATGTTAAAGTCCCAACTTTCGACGGAAAATCATCATGGAACAACTACATGAAACAGTTCGAATCAGCCGCAAGAGCAAATGGATGGTCTGAAAAAGAAAAGGCTGTAAACCTGACTATCGCTCTTCGAGGAGATGCCTTAGATGTGCTTCAGACCATAGCCGTAGAGGAGACCGATGATTTCGAACAACTGAAGAAGAGGTTAAATATGCGATATGGCCACGAACATTTGGAGCATGTATATCAGTCACAGCTTAAAAATCGTAGACAGAAGAAAGATGAGGCTCTTCAAGAATATGAGGTAGATATTGCCAGATTAGTACGATATGCTTATCCAACAGCTCCCGAAGACATGATGGAAAAATTGGCCGTTCAAACGTTTATTGATGGTCTTCGTGATCATGAAATGCAGAGAACACTGCGATTAGCTCGTCACAAGACGCTGGTTGATGTCCTATCCGCCGCCCTCGAATACGAGTCAGCTACGCAGGCCTCTGGCGGGTACAGTAAAGTTAGGACTGTAAAAGAGGAAGGAGACGAAGATAAACTTGACCAGCTCTTTAATTTGATGAAAAGCATGACATGCAAGAAAAAGAAGACCATAAAATCAAGAAACTCACCATCAGGAAAACTAGAACGGGTCAGCCTTAGGGGGGCAGCTTCGACCCAGAACTTTTCCAAAGACCCTCTCATACTAATAGCTTCTTTGAAATGTCGTGAAGATAGTGTATATGTCGATGGAGACATAAATGGTAAAAAGCATACGTTGTTGGTGGATACCGGAGCGACCAGAACCATTATACGCCCGACAGTTATAAACAGCCGAAAGAAACTGTTACCAACGAGGTTGCGACTTCGGACCGCTACAGGTGAAAATGCTAACATTCATGGAGAAATCCAGGTACAATTGGGAATTGGAGCAGAAAAGTTCGTCCATACTGTTATAGTTGCTGACATCGAAGAGGATGTTATATTAGGAATGGACGTAATGAATATGCATGGATTCCAATTGGATTTTAAGAATAAGGTAATCAAAGTTGGCAACGAGGAGGTATTTCTCCATCCACATAATGACAACACTGTGCAAGCAGCCATTACAGAAGATACAGTCGTGCCTGCGAGAAGCGAAACGATCATAGTAGCGCGACTACAGGGAATTGTAGACGAAGGGAGACCTGTTATGATGGAGCCTTGGAACCACGACGATGAGGTTGGCCGTGGAATCATAATTGGAAAGGAATTGGTGACTTCGGCTAAAGAAATTCCTGTGAGACTTATCAATGTCAACGACTACCCAGTGACCATAAAGAAAGAGACAAAAGTAGGAACTTGTGTACCTGTGACATCCATAATTCGTCAGGCGACAACATCTGATAATTCCAACGACAAATTCGACCAAATGGTTGCAGTTGCAGGACAGTCTCTAAATCAGATGGAGAAAAGGAAATTAAGGGAATTTCTTCGGCAGTATCGTGATATTTTCGTACCGAAAGGAGGAAAGACGGGAAGAACTACCGTTGTTAAGCATAAAATTGATACTGGTAATGCTAAGCCAATTCGTCAAACAGCTCGACGATTACCACAGGCGAAAAGAGAGGAAGCTGAAACGATTGTTCAGGAAATGAAGAAAGACGGGGTGATAGAACCTTCTACGAGCCCATGGGTCTCTCCGGTGGTCCTGGTTAAGAAGAAAGACGGAACGACGAGGTTCTGTGTGGATTACCGTTTGCTGAACAACGTTACCAAGAAAGATAGTTATCCTCTGCCTCGGATCGATGACACATTGGACACATTGGCTGGAAGTAAATTGTTTTCCACTTTGGATTTGAAGTCTGGATACTGGCAGGTAGAAATGGACCCAGTAGATAAAGAAAAGACAGCCTTCACCACAGGATCTGGATTGTGGCAATTCAACGTTATGCCATTTGGACTCTGTAATGCTCCTGCGACATTTGAGAGGCTTATGGAAAATGTGTTGAGAGGGTTATCTTGGAAAACATGCCTGGTTTATTTAGATGACATAATCGTCTTGGGGGAGACATTCGAAGATCATTTGAGGAATTTAGAAAACGTTTTTAATCGACTTAAAGCTGCCCAATTGATGCTAAACCCCAAGAAGTGCCAGCTATTTCAAGGTAAAGTCAATTATCTGGGTCATATAGTCAGTAAAGAAGGAGTGGCCGTGGATAAGGGAAAAATCGATTCCATTAAGGAATGGCCAAAACCAACTGACAAACATCAAGTGAGAAGTTTTCTTGGACTATGTACTTACTACCGGAGGTTTATTAAGAAGTTTGCAGATATCGCTAAGCCATTAACGCGACTTACAGAGGAAGCAAGAGAATACCGCTGGGATATAGACTGCCAAAATGCCTTTGAAACGTTGAAAAAGCATTTAATAACAGCACCAATTTTAGGGTATCCACTGCCAGAAGGAGAGTTCATCTTAGATACAGATGCAAGTAATGTGGGAATTGGAGGAGTGCTGTCTCAGATTCAAGGAGGACAGGAACGAGTCCTCGGATATTTTAGTAAAGTTCTTTCAAAACCTGAGCGGAATTATTGCGTCACGAGAAGAGAACTTCTGGCAGTAGTGAAATCAGTAGAGCACTTCTATCAATACCTCTATGGAAGGAAGTTTTTAATCCGAACCGACCATGCCGCCCTTAAGTGGTTGATGCAGTTTAAGAATCCAGAGGGTCAGATAGCCAGGTGGATCGAACGACTCCAAGAATACGATTTTAAGATTGAGCACCGAGCCGGAGTTAGCCACAGAAACGCTGATTCTCTTTCCAGACGGCCATGCCCAGCAGAGTGTCCCCACTGCAACAAAACGGAATCCAAGGAAGCAGCAGTGCTAAGAACGACGATTGTCAACGACGACTGGACGCCTACTAAGATAAGGGAAGAACAAGAGAGAGATCCAGTTATACAGAAAATCCGAAAATGGAAAGAGGAAAACCGTCGACCACCTTGGCAGGAAATATCAAACCTATGCTCAGTAGTTAAGACGTATTGGGCCCAGTGGGACTCATTTATCATCGAAGATGGCTTGCTTAAACGAGTCCTGGAAAATGATGACGGTTCAGAGAAGAGAAGACAGTTGGTGATCCCAAAGAGCAGAATAGCCGAAGTACTTCGTCAGTTACACGACAGTCCATCGGGAGGGCATTTTGGTGTAAGGAAAACCCTTCAGCGAATTCGGGAACGGTTTTATTGGATGAACAGTTCCGACGACGTAAAAGACTGGTGTAAGAAATGTACTATTTGTGCTACGAGTAACGGGCCTCACCGGAAAAGGAGAGCTCCTATGAGACAATATAATGTTGGAAGCCCGTTTGAAAGAATAGCTTTGGACATTGCAGGGCCATTTCCAGAAAGTGAAAATGGGGGCAAGTACATGTTGGTAGTAATGGATTACTTCACTAAGTGGGTCGAGATTTACGCACTTCCAGACCAGAAGGCCGCCACCGTTGCAGATAAGTTGATCCAAGAATATATCAGCCGATTTGGAGTGCCTTTGGAGATCCATAGTGACCAAGGCAGGAACTTCGAAAGTGATCTATTCCAAGGAATATGTGATAGACTAGGCATGAAGAAAACAAGAACTACCGCGTATCATCCGCAATCGGATGGTATGGTAGAACGAATGAATAGGACAGTTGGCAAGTATTTGACAAAGATGGTGTCCGATCATCAGCGAGACTGGGACCAATACCTTCCGTTCTTCACAATGGCCTACAGATCTGCTGTTAACGAATCAACGGGCCAGACACCAGCCAGAGTCCTATTCGGACGCGAAATGCGACTACCTTGTGATCTAGAATTTGGGTGTCGACCTGGAGAAGATGTAGCAGGTGAAGATTATGTGATCGAATTACGAAGAAGAATGGACGATGTACATGAGTTGGTCCGTTCCCACCTTCAGATCGCTAGCGACCGAATGAAGAAACGGTACGATACACAAGCCGAAAAGGGTTGCTTTAAGAAGAACGACAAAGTATGGCTGTATAATCCCAAGAAGCGAAAAGGTTGTTCTCCCAAATTGCAGCAGTTTTGGGAAGGTCCATACCTCATCATGGAGAAGATCAACGATGTCATCTACCGAATAAGCAAGATTCCGAGGGGAAAGCCGATGATAGTACACCATAACCGGTTGGCATCTTTCGAAGGTGACCACGACGTAGATGAAGAAGTGGAAGTAAACCAAGTCCAAGATGTGTTTGACCTCACGTTTGAGGAATTCATGGGTGCCTATGGAGGTACCGGTAAAGCGAGACATGGTGTTACCACTGAAGAAAAGCAAGATCTACTCGAGCTCCCCGATGACTACTCGCTGGCCCTTACCATCCCGGCCAGTATCAAAGACGCACCAGGGTTGGCATCCGTCTTTCGAAGGAAGTTTGGTCGAGTTGCAGAACTTCAATGCCAAGTGCCAGCTCCCGGTAAAACCTTGAAACTCCAAGATGCATCACGTTACCTTTTCTACCTGGTAACAAAAGACACTGCCCGTGACCAACCTACCTACCGAGATGTATGGGAAGCCTTACTTCAATTGAGAGGGCACGTACTAGAGTCCGACGTGCAAAAGTTAGCCATGCCAAAGTTGGAGTGCCGCCAATTAGATTGGAGGGTTATCCGAAATATGGTGGAGGAGATCTTTAAAGACACCGAAGTCCAGGTGTTAGTCTGTTGCAATCCGCATAGTTACTGGAGCGGAGAGAAAACCGTCCCTTGTCATTTTTATACAACTGGAAGTTGTAAAAGAGGGTCCAGTTGCCGATACCAGCATACCGTTCCAGTTCTAGTCCCAACAAGGTTCCAGGAGGAACCATCTTTTGAGAGGGGGGCAATGTTACGTAAAAATATGAGTCATAGTTTTAACCTTTAAAACATGTTTTTAATCTAATATGTTGTAGAGTTTACGAGAGGCCTCGATTTACCTGAGCGACCTTCCAGAAGCGATGCGAGGGAAATCCAGTTTGCTTTTACCGTTTCGCCATCGAAGGTTTTAGACGATTCGAGATAACGGCACTGGTATATAATAACGGAACTTTATTTGGAAGGGACAGTTAATTCTGAACCCGCGCTCGCGATAAAATGTTACGTTCGCTTTTTAATAAATTATGTATGTTTAGTGAAAATAAATAAATATCAGTCATTGTGCTTTTTAATGAATTAAGATAAGAACAAGACATTATAAATTAAAGACTTAACAATTAATAAATTCACAACACTATCCTTGAGTTCAGACTGGAGTTCGCGAAGGCATTTGCAAATAAAGAAATGTTGTAACCCCCACGACCAGTTACACCCAAAAATACCCTCTCAGGCAAAGCGATGTAGATAATACAAAGAGAAGAAAGTGTACAAGATGTAACAAAATTTTAAGAAGAAGCATGACTAGTAGAAAGGACGATAGAAAAGTTAAAAAAGTTAAAACATACTCTGAAGAATGTGATGGCAAAACTGGAATATGTCTAGTGTGCTTCAATGGAGCACATTAAAAAACAATTTTACTTATACAGGAACTACTATTGAGTAAAAACGTAATATACCTCAAGTGGCCTTATAGTATTGGAAGTCGTAAGTTGATAGTTTTTAGTAGAACATTTTAATTGTTAATTACCTCCGTAAAAGTGAGTTATAGTATTTATAAAAAAATGGATGTAAATAATATGCCTTCGACATCTAAAAAAGCTAAATGTGAATATAAACGTAGATTGACCACTGCTGAATTACAATCATTGTTAGAAGCATCTGGCGAGGACGATGTAGATTAAATGAATGGTGGAAGTGACTCTGATTGACTCTGACGAAATATTTGCACAAAGTCGTTCAGAAAAATCGAGGATTGCGTTTTGGAAAGAAACAACACAAACAGAATTTAAGACTTTTCTCGGACTTATGTTCCATATGGGGACAATTAAGATGAACCGTCTGAATGACTACTAGAAAAGTATGGGTAACTTCTATAATAGTGTTGACTTGACTAGATAATTGCTCATAGCCCATATTAAGAAATAAGCGAATAGACAATCCTCACTTGTCAAAGAAACTGAAAAAACGTGAAGTGGTCTAAAAACTAAAAAGTCCCCTATTCAAACTGGTTTTTATTAAAAAATTTAATAATATGTTAAAGTTTTTTTAATATACCCTAAAACTAAAAGCGAAAAGAATCGATTGCAAGTTACAAAATACTTGTAGAGTCATACTGTTTGGACAAGTACAGTTGTTTAAATAATCGCTTTCTGTCATAAACAAATTGAATAAATTGTAAAATATTTTTTGATCTGCTTGATATTTAGCACACTTAAATAACTCATCAATTGGCATAATTGCTTGTCGTTAGGCCAAAAACAAAGTTATTAACATTTATAAATTACTACAAACATAATATCATAGAGTTTACGGTTTTTTGGAATTATATCAATTACTTATGTATTTAAATTTGGTATTTCTCTACATAAAAAACTTTTTATGGTCTACAACTATTATTTGAATTATTTTTCTTTAGAATGTATACAAAACGTTTTATAAGCAAAAAATTATTTTTTTTTGCCTTTTAAGATTGTTTAAAAAAACAAAGCAAAATCAACTGTACGTCTTTACGAATTTTTCGTCAGCTACCCCTCATACTATTTAGAATTTAAATTTCTGTATAAGATTTTTTTAAACTATTTAGCGAGGTTCCGTGAACTACTTTCTTATGGCATGGTCAAAGTCAAATATTATTTTTTTATATGATTAAGCCACAATTATTGGTCGTTATTGAGATGAAAATTACATTTTTAATTAACTAATATTTAACGATACGATTTCCAATATTTAACCTTGTTTATTGTACAAATTATGTAAAAATCTGTATATCTGTTTTGATTTCCACTATTATTTTACAATAGCTTTGTTTATTGTACTAATTATGTAAACATGTGTATACACATTTTGTACAGAAAAACGTTTTTTGAGAACGATTTCCGGAATGGAAATTAAAATTTCAAACATTATCACAATCACAACCAATAATAAAGGCCTTAATCCCATAAAACCATAATATTTATCTCAAACTATTCATCGATAGCTTCGACTAAACAGGTTGTAAATTAAAATTTATGTAAAATATTCCCCTACACGATTCTCTGGGCAAAAATATCTAGGTTAAATAAATATAACATCTAAACGAAGAAAAAAACCTGTTGAGACTGCAACGTGTGAGCAGGTAGTTTCAATGTGGTTATTTGAACTTGAACCAAACCGATCGATATTTAGGTATCTAAAATATTATTTTAAGGATTAATACCGGCAACATCTACTGGCTCTAAAATGATGCCAAATACAGTGATTTTACCGCTCGATGTTAAAACGTAGGTTTGATGTAAAAATTAAATATATAAAAAAAATCGGAATATTAAAAAACCGACAACAGTGCCAAGCCTACAAAGGTGCCCTAAACGAACATACACAATTTATAAATAGAAAATGATAGCAATTCTTGGTGATGCTAAATTACTGCAACGTGAAAAGAGTTCAAAGGGATAGCGGGATGTATATATATATATATATATATATATATATATATATATATATATATATATATATATATATATATATATATATATTGATACGATTGGGGTTTATAGAAAATAATTTATAAGCTATATACTACATAATATTAGATATAAAAAAGTATTTGATTATTTTAAATAAGTTATATACTAGAGAATTTTATAAAAATATATTTATGTGAGGGCATTTTAAGAAATTAGCATATAATAATTGTAAAAAGTTGTATTTTAGTAGTTATGATTTTGTAGATATATTTAAGTGAGCCATGTGACTAGGCAACACACTATACATACTCTCCAAGTGACATTTTAGGAATATAAAGTGGGGTTATAATAATAATGTTAGTTTAAAATGTTTAATTTATATATATTTAATGATTTAAATGTTTATTCTGATCTGAAAAGCCTAAATGTCAACAAAATTATTAATAGAACATTAACGAATTCTCCAGAATGCAGAATTTGACCTTTGTTTATGTTGGAACATTCTGGAATAATGATTATGTCGGTGGATCGAACAGATACTTTTTTCAAGAACATCCATATAGAAGAAATAGAACTAAATCGAACATGATTTCTTACCAGATGGTTCTGGAACATCCGAAAAGATATAAATACCCGTGATTTGGATTCAAGATGGCCAGTTTATTATGAAAGTTAGTAGAAGATAGACTCATTTAGTTAGTGAAGTCAATTGTTCAGAATTTTCAAGACAGTCAATCAGTTACAAATAGTCCAATTGTTTAATATAGTGAGTTAAATGAAGATTAAAAATTATGCACATTTATAATTATACACAAATAATTATTGAAGATTAAAAAAGTATATTAGAAGAATATTGGAAGAAATTAAAATTATATTATGATTGGAGATTAGTATAAATCAACTTATAATAATTGGATATTGGTATATTGAAAAGAAGAATAAATATAAATGCTGTTTTGCTGGTTTGCTTGGTGGTTTATAAATGCTGGTGAAGAAAAATATATCTTAAATTGGTAGAAGCTGATAATTGGAAAAAGTAATTTCACAAAAACAAGGATAACCGAAGTACGAAGACATTCAGTGGTGATTAGAATCTATATAGTGGAAAACAGTTCATTTAGGCATTCAGTGAAAGAAAGGTACAAAATTTTGTTAATATAATTTAGTTAGTGTCATAACAGTTTCAATTTTGAAGATAGTTTGTTTAAATTTTACATTGTCTATAGAATTTAATTAGTTTTATAAGAATATCAATTTAAAGATAGTTTATTTTAAATTTACATTGGCTAGGTTAGATATATATGTGTGTTTCATAATAGTTATAATAAAGATAATTTAAAAAAGTACCTACAAACTAATTCTTTGAGAACCGCGATAAAAACCCTATATATTATATTATTAAAAATACTCATTGCTCATCATTCAAACAAACAAGACATCATAACAATTTGGCACCCAACGCGGTGGCTCTCTATTTAAAAGAATTAGTTTGGGAAGATAAGTGCTCTCATATAATTAAATTAATTATCAGTAGAAAGAAAAAATTATAGATTTTATTTTTAATTATATTTGAACAAGTAAAGTCTCAAAATGTCTCAAGGAAAGAAAGGTACAAGAAGCAAAAAGAATGAAAAAGATGTGGAAGTAGAACCACAACCTATACAAGAGGAGAGTTTAGTTCAAGCTCCACAAGATACTGCAGAAATGAATCCAGAAAGAGAGGAAAATGTCAATATGGCAGCTTTGATGTCATTAATGATGCAGATGAACAAGACAATAGAAGAGAATACGAAAAAAATGGAAGAGAATTCAAAAGAAGTCAAAGAAGACATGAAAAAAATGGAACAAAAATTGGAAGAGAATTATAGAAAATTAGAAAAGAAAATAGAAGATAATAATAATAAAATTGTAAAACAAATGGAAAAACAAATGGATAAAAAACTTGAAGCTGCAGAGAAGAAAGTAGCAAATGAAATAAAAAATATACAGCATGACTACAAAAAAAGGATAAAAAATGAGAGGACAGAAGTAAAGAGGATTACTCAAGATAATAAGATAGATATAGAACAGAAAATAGAGTTGCAGAAATGTAACTTAGAAGTAAAAATTAACGAAGACAGGAGAAACACAGAAGAAAAATTAGACGATATACAACAAAATATCCAAATAAATAGCAATCAAATAAGAAATGTGGAACAGAGAATAGATGATATTTTACAAATGAGAGACATAGGGAGACCCTACTTAAATTTAACAAATGAGACTGGGATTAAATTCTCTGGTAATATAAAAAATTTGCATCCTAGAGTATACATAAATAGTTTAAAACATAAATTAAGATTTGTGAATAATATTAATGATATTAAAGATTATATTAGAATGACATTAAATGACAATGCAGCAACTTGGTTTGCTAGTATTGAAAATGATTTAGATAATTTTCAAACATTTGAAAATAAATTTTTAAATTATTATTGGGGTGAATTAGAGCAAGCCAAGTTTAGAGAAATTCTATATTTTGGAAAGTATAATCACAATTTAAAATCAAATATGGTAGATTATGCATTGAAACTGATAACAGTTGCAAAATATTTAGAACCACCACTTAGAGAGGAAGAAACAGTCTTAAATGTATCTAGACATTTTGATGCTGATGTTGTCCAAACAGTAACTGTACAAAATATTCAAACAATAGATAGTTTTATTAATTTTATTCAAAGAATACAAAGAGGCAATATGACAAGTAATAATAACAACAGAAAAAACAATAATAACTTTCAATATAATAAAAATGATAATCAACAATATAGACAATCATATAATAATTATAGATATGGTAATAACTTACAAAATTTTAATAATAATAACAGTAATTATAATAGACAACATTTTAATAACAGTACTAATAATAATAGACAAGATTTTAACAATAGAAGAAATACAGAGCGACCTAACTATAACAGACAGGTAAACTGTGTACGAAGGAATAGAAGCTGCGAAGACAGGGAACGAAATAGTACAAGGCAAGAAAATGTGAGTAGAAGTCACAGTAGGGAAAGACATAGGACATCAGATCCAAGTGGTCAGATACAATCTGACAATTCTAATAATCAAAATTTTGTTCAGTAAACTTTCTGAATTACAAGTTAGGCCATTGCTATTATGAAAAACCTTCTGAATTTATTTCTCTAGATGAAGATAAAATTATTGAATCTATTAATTTAATTTATATAAATGCTTTGGCCAAAAATAAAATGATTAAAATTATGATAGATACTGGTTCAGAAAGTACTTTAGTCTCGGAGAATTTTATTTTTAATACATTAAAACTATCAGATATAATAAAGATTCCAAAAATTAAAATTGTTGGTGCAAATAATAAGAAGTTGGGTGAAATTGATAAACTAGCCAATTTTAAAATTAATATTCTTAATAAAGAAATTAATATGCAAGGATTTATTGTCAAGGATTTATGTGTTGATATATTAATGGGAAATGATGAATTGGAAAAGAAGAAAGTAAAGATAAAAAAATTTATTAAAAATCCTTTGTAAAAGGTATATATTTTTAAAAACCCAAACGGGCTGTTTTAGACAAAACGTTTTCGGAATCCATTATTCCATCATCAGTGTCCTATAAAATATATAACCACTTAATTAAAAAGAACGTGAAGTTAAAATTTTGACTAAGGTTAATGTAAAGTGTGGTTAATACTTACTAGGTGTACATGAATGTAGCCACTAAATACATGGGTAAAAACCCGTTAACAAAAATTTAGTTACATTTGTTTTACATTATATTATATAAATTGCTAGGATGCTAAAGTTACCGTTGGATTAGGTAACATGGCGACATATGACTCCACGTTGAAGTTGCAAGTCCTGAGACGGTGTGTCTACGAGGACTTAATGGAAGCAACTGATTGAAATGACAATGTTGACAAGTTAGGACGGAACAAGTAACAGAGTAGTCAATATAACTGTATGTGTCTACTTAAGACAAAAGCCAACGTTAATTAAATTTGTTAAAGTAATAGATTTTTTGATATTAAATAATATAACAGTATCAACCATCAATGTTGTTGTTTTTTAAAAATTGATTTTTATGTGTATGAGATGAAATGTGGAGAGAAGATAATGTGGTTATAGTTAGGCAACCAACTATGCATGTGTGTGGTAGTGTAATGAAAAAGAGATTTTTATATTTAGGCCCTTTATGTTTATTCAACATTTGGTACTTGGAAAATAGAAAATAGACACATGTAGAAGGTTGAGTTATAGAAATTTTGTTTGATATTGGTGGAAGATGAATGAATATATTTAAAATATTAAAGTGTTCTTACATGAATGAGATAAAACTTTTGCAGTATAATGGTCATGTGAAATTTAACTTATAACTCGATTATAGAAGGCCCTGTATGTCAAAAAACAACATTTGGTACCTGGTAAATGTAAAACTAATTAAGTTATAAGTACATGAAATTAAATATCTAATAGGGTGTTAACAGACTAAGTGGTATGGAAGTTTTATTTTCTTATCTATTATGTGAAATGAATAGAAATTGATGGTTGGGACATGGTTTTTTTAATAAGTTAATAGAATAGTACTCAACTTATAACTTAAGAAAGGTCCTATCTGTCATAAGCAACACTAGGTACATGGGAACTATAAAAGGATAAGTTACAAGTTGTATGATTTGCAGGTGTATAATTGTCCAAAATGTGAAAATGGAATAGTTGTGGGTTGGCTCTGTTAGAATTAAGTAAAACAAAAATTATGGGGTCAGCTTTACTGGTGATTAAGTTGTGTGATTTGTTTTTAATTCTTAATGGATATGAAGGTCTTAAGGTGTTCATTAAACTATTGTCTAAAATAAACAGAATTTGATGGCTGGAGCATGGTTTTGTAGTATGTTGTAAGTATACTACTCAACTTATAACTTGAGAAAGGCCCTATCTGTCATAAAGCAACACTAGGTACATGAGAAATATAGAGAGATAAGTTATAAGTTGGTGATTTTATAGGTGTATATAAACCTCAATTATGAAAATGAAATGGTTCTAGGGTGGCTCTGATGAAATTGAGTGAAAAATAAGAAATTTATAGTGTTTTTGAAAAAATGTAGGATGCGGAAAGAATACAGAAGGCTGAGATCCCCAGAGAGCTGCAACCAAACCCTAGGAGGGTTGTGTGGAAGAGTGAAATGAGGACTGAGAGGTTTGTTTGAAAGAGATGAAGAATAGTCTAAGGTTTGGAGGTGCCGACAAGAAGTATGGACAACAAAGGTATAGTGGGTCGGACTAGAAGTTTGGATTTACTAGAGAGAGATAAGGACTGATTGGGAGTGTGATGTGTAAACAGAAAAGTTTTTTGGACTGGATTAAAGAAGATGAGTATTTGGCGGAAAAGTAGTGATAAATGTAGATTTTTGTTGTAAAAGTGAGTAGGGGATGAAGATTATGAAAATAGTTGGCGATGGAGAGGGAGGAAGTCTCGATTGAAGGATACATGACGATTGACGCAATTTGTCATGATTGACAATATATCTATATTAAATAACATGATCTATATTAAATAACAAATATGGAAACAGTAGAATACATCGGTGGAGTCTAATATTGAGTGAATACTCCTTTGAAATCAAATACATTTCTGGAAAATCCAATATAGTGGCAGATGCTTTATCAAGGTTAGAAAATACATCACAAAAAGGGCAGCGAACAATAAAAATTGGATTAAATCAATTAGTAGAAAGTACTGGATTATATTCTAAAGAAGAAATTATAAGAGATCAGATCAATTTGAGTGAAAAACAAAAAGTCCTTAGGAAAGATGGGGTATATTATAAAATAATAAATGGCATAGAAGTATATGTAATAACTAGAACTTTAGCAAAGAAAATATTGAAAAATTTACATAACAATTATATGCATATTGGTTCAAGAAAGCTATGGATGCTATTTAGGGACAATTATTATGCAAAGAATAACATAAGTATAGCAAAAGAAATTACTACCAAATGCCCAATATGTCAACTAAACAAAGAAAAGAATTTCAAAAACCAGAACACATATAAATCTAATGTTATATATGAAAAACTAAATACAGTTTCCATGGATTTTATTTCAAATTTAGTTCTCAGTCCAACAGGAAAAAAGCATATACTAGTGATAGTTGATTTATATACAAAATTTATTAAACTATATCCCTGCTCCAGAACAAATGTTAAAACATTAAAATTATATATTAATCAATTTTTCGAAGAAATAGGACCATTTAGAAATTGCATAATAGATAATGCTACATATTTTAACAACCAAAAATTTCGGACATTTTGTGAGAAAAAGGGAATCAACATTCATTTTACAAGTATCAGACATCCTCAGGCAAATCCTGCAGAAAGATATATTAAAGAAGTTATAAAATATTTAAGGATACTGTGCCAAAATGAACATGAAACTTGGCAGCAACATATACCACAAGTAGAATATTTTTTAAATAATACACATAATTTGAATACAGAGGAAGTACCTGAATATTTAATGTTTGGCCATATAGGAAACAGAAAGTGGATTAGTGAATATAATCAGGATATGTTAGAACAAGTAATGCAGAAAGTGAATAACCGAATTAGGAGGAAAGCTGAAAAATATATCAGAAGACAAAATCGAAATATAAAAAAACCAATCACATTTCAAAAAGGAGACCTAGTGTTAATTCGTTCACTTAGAAAAAGTAATGTTAAAGAAAACCGTTGTAAGAAATTACAACCAATGTTTGAAGGCCCATATACAATTGAAAATCAGAATGGACTAAATAGTTATGTGTTAATAGATGCAGAGAACAGACTAAGAGGCATGTTTCATATCAACGACATTTTTCAATATCATGAAGAGATTGAATAATGTTTTCTATACCTTTAACACAAATATAATAACACTAATAACTTACTGATAGATCCATTTCATAGATAGATGGTAGATTTCTTTGTTGTGAATCAATTTGACATCATACTTGTTGAATTTTGTATATATGGAAATTAATTTGTACCCTAAAAATCATAATTTGGGGTTAGACACAAAATTGATACTATAATTGCTATAAATGTCTTTCTAATATAATAAAGTATAAAACTTACCAATTCATATGGATGAAAGCCTGTTGAATGGAAATAATTCATAGGTTGTGTCTATAAATAAACATAACACAATAATATATGATTATGTTTATTTTCTCATATAATAGCCTCCATTGCTTTATTTGACATGACAGTTTGACATAGACAGCGAACAGGGATGTATTTAATAGAACACATTTTAAATAAAAAAAAATTGAATTATTAATTTATTAAATTTAATAAGGTATGAGAAAATTAATATTTAAAAAAATAATAAGTAAATTATTTATTTTAAATATTATTTTGGGGTATTGATACAATTGGGGTTTATAGAAAATAATTTATAAGTTATATACTACATAATATTAGATATAAAAAAGTATTTGATTATTTTAAATAAGTTATATACTAGAGAATTTTATAAAAATATATTTATGTGAGGGCATTTTAAGAAATTAGCATATAATATTTGTAAAAAGTTGTATTTTAGTAGTTATGATTTTGTAGATATATTTAAGTGAGCCATGTGACTAGGCAACACACTATACATACTCTCCAAGTGACATTTTAGGAATATAAAGTGGGGTTATAATAATAATGTTAGTTTAAAATGTTTAATTTATATATATTTAATGGTTTAAATGTTTATTCTGATCTGAAAAGCCTAAATGTCAACAAAATTATTAATAGAACATTAACGAATTCTCCAGAATGCAGAATTTGACCTTTGTTTATGTTGGAACATTCTGGAATAATGATTGTGTCGGTGGATCGAACAGATACTTTTTTCGAGAACATCCATATAGAAGAAATAGAACTAAATCGAACATGATTTCTTACCAGATGGTTCTGGAACATCCGAAAAGATATAAATACCCGTGATTTGGATTCAAGATGGCCAGTTTATTATGAAAGTTAGTAGAAGATAGACTCATTTAGTTAGTGAAGTCAATTGTTCAGAATTTTCAAGACAGTCAATCAGTTACAAATAGTCCAATTGTTTAATATAGTGAGTTAAATGAAGATTAAAAATTATGCACATTTATAATTATACACAAATAATTATTGAAGATTAAAAAAGTATATTAGAAAAATATTGGAAGAAATTAAAATTATATTATGATTGGAGATTAGTATAAATCAACTTATAATAATTGGATATTGGTATATTGAAAAGAAGAATAAATATAAATGCTGTTTTGTTGGTTTGCTTGGTGGTTTATAAATGCTGGTGAAGAAAAATATATCTTAAATTGGTAGAAGCTGATAATTGGAAAAAGTAATTTCACAAAAACAAGGATAACCGAAGTACGAAGACATTCAGTGGTGATTAGAATCTATATAGTGGAAAACAGTTCATTTAGGCATTCAGTGAAAGAAAGGTACAAAATTTTGTTAATATAATTTAGTTAGTGTCATAACAGTTTCAATTTTGAAGATAGTTTGTTTAAATTTTACATTGTCTATAGAATTTAATTAGTTTTATAAGAATATCAATTTAAAGATAGTTTATTTTAAATTTACATTGGCTAGGTTAGATATATATGTGTGTTTGATAATAGTTATAATAAAGATAATTTAAAAAAGTACTTACAAACTAATTCTTTGAGAACCGCGATAAAAACCCTATATATTATATTATTAAAAATACTCATTGCTCATCATTCAAACAAACAAGACATCATAACAATATATATATATATATATATATATATATATATATATATATATATATATATATATATATATATATATATATATGTTCTTGTGAAAAACGGTTTAAACCTACATGCAACGCAATCGTATCCTTTTTCCTGCATCCTAATCCCTAGTTAGCGCATCGGCTATGATGTTGTCCTTTCCTTTAATGTATATATTTAAACTTTAAGTCATATTCTTGTAATAACAAAATGCCTTGATGGATCCTATTGTTTATTAATCTATTCTTCATTATGTGCACTAACGCAGCATGATCCGTCTCGAGTATAAATTTCGCACCCAACAGATAGAATCGTAGCTTCCTTAAAGCTATATTTCCTTTCATGAGTCTTCGTCACTCTAGATACAAAACATATTGGTACTTCCTGTTCATTCTGTATCTGTGATAGTACCTCTACAAACTTCAGAATGAGAGCATCTGTCCAAAGAATAAACGGTTGATTGTAAATGGGGTGATACACCTTGATTACTTTGAAGAACTCTTCTTTTAATTTAGAGAACGTTTTTTCTTGTTCCTCGTTCCAGTTCCATTTGATTCTTTTTTTTTTTAAGTTTAATATGCGGTATTTCCTTCTCACTTATGTCTGGGATTAATTTTTTAAAATAATTCACCATTCGGAGAAATCCTCTCAAAGTTTTCAAATTTTTGGGTCTCGCATAATCATTTATGATTTTTACTCGGTCTTCCACTAGAGTAATTCCGTTAGTGTCCAGTTTAAAACCCAAATAAACTACTTCCTTTTGGAAAAATTGGTATTTTTCTATGTTGAGCTATAAGCCGGCCTTATCCGATTCTGCCAAAACAATTTCAATATGTTTCAAAGGGCTCTGTGTATCCGAAGATAAAATGAGTAAATCATGGATATAATGTACGATAAAGCCTTCATGTCGGTTGAGACTAGTATGCAACGCTCTTATCAGTGCTGCACATGCGCTTTGCAGACGAAAAGGCACGATGTACTATCCCATCCTTTTAAAAAATCGGTGTAATTTTGGCATTTTTCTGCTAATGGAATCAACCAAAAACTGTGTTTTAAATCAATTTTGGAAAAAATATTTGGATATTGTATGTTGTTGTTGATATTTCGCGCATCTAAACATAGCTTCAATTTACCATTGCTTTTCTTCACTATGACTATTGGATAACATAAGGTGAATCACATCTTTCTATAACCTGATCTTTCAACATTGTCTCTATTTCCCTTTTCACATCTTGTCGATATTTATATGGGATCGGATATGTCTCCGACCGAAAATTTTCCAAATTTTTAACTTCAAATGAATGCTCGTATTTTCTGGCCACTCTGTTTCCCCCGTTTATTAAATTTTCATATTTTTTTAAAATTAAACGCATTTCGTTTTCCTGTCCTTGTCCACAAATTAGTTCTTTTTTTGTCCTCTTTATCTTGTTTACACATGTTTACAGTGTATTCTGTCTCCTTGTCTTCATACATCCCATTTTCAAATACCGTTTTTTCGACTCTATTTTCTGTCGTTTCGACTATGTTCATCGCTTTCCATGTATCCCATGTGTGAATGTTTTCTCTTATACTCCTCTCTTCTTCTTCTGGACTCGTCTCTTTGGAGAAATTCCAGGCAATTATTTCGTCAAAATTCTTTTTTTCTTCTTCTTTGCGCATCTCGTACGCGGAATTCCATTCATTCATTTCTCTTAACCTTTTCTTTTTTTTTCTGGGATCGTCTCTTTTGAGGAATGCCCTGTTATAATTTCTTCTACCTTTTCCTTTTCTTCTTCGCTTGTATTTATCTCTTCTGAGGAATTCCAGTCATTAATTTCTTTTGTTTTTATTTGATTGCGCCTTCTTCTGCTTCTTTGTCCCTGTTTCATTGCCAAGTTCATTTTTACCACATTTTCTTTATCTTATCCGTATTCCTTTTATCATAATACTTGTCCTTATCCAAATTTTTTTCAAATCTACCACTTCATCGTTAATCTTCATTGTTTTCTTTTTAGTATCCATCACTACATGATTTTCCGACAATTTGTCTACGCCTACTATCATATCATGCGACATATTAGGCATGACCACACATTGTAGCGAAAACTACTTTTTTCCCAGTCGTACCTTAATTCGTACGCCTTCAGTTACTGTTGAAAATGTTCGTTTGTTCTCCCCCACTAAGTTCACCCTAGGCTTTTTGTAAATAAAATTTGTCAAATTAACTTCTTTTAATAATTTTCTATTTACCAACGATATTTCAGATGCTGAATCTATCAAAATTTTGATAGGTGTTTCATTGATAAATCCAATCACAAAATTAAAATTTGATCCATTTTCTTTTTCATTTTGTCCTGCCAGTTTTATGAATTCCTTGGGGTGGCAAAAATTCCGGTTTGCTTCTTCGTTTTTAGTGAACGCCTTCGTGAAAACTCTCATTTTGTCTTTCTGTATTTCTGCTGTCATCGCATTGTCTCTCCGTCACATAGTCTTCTACTGTCGTGTTATTTACTTCTCTCCTTACTTCTCTTGGCCTTTCTGAGTTGCATCTGTTGTCCCGAAAACCTTGTTCATTTGTTCTCCTGTAATTGGACGTAGTTATGCAGAAAGCTATCAACCCACAATAGGCTTAAATTCGTACTAAGCACATAAAATTTATCTATATGGCAAATATTTTAAACTGCAGAAACCTACCAATTATAATTAATAACTGTCATTGTATTAACCAACCCATTTTCTTAACCTTGTAAGATTTCGGTTTTTGCAGAAACATACCAATCCACTTGGCTGGTACAAATCGTGATATAATGCTACCAAGTGGGTTGGTTGCCTTCTGCGTAAATAAAAATCTGAAATTGTTGACGCCACTGCGTTGGTTATAGGTTTCTACATTATGGAATGCAGGAATACATAACCTCAAAATATTGTTGTTTGGTGTATTTTGGCTCGTGATATTAGCAAAATTTTAAGTCTTTTAATGATATTTTATAAATCTAAAGTGTGTTATTTTGCGATACAACATGTTTAGTTCCCGTACTAGGCAGATTTTTAATCTGCTTCAACAAAAAGAACAAGAGCGAGGTAAGATTTTAGTAATATTTTTTAAATAAAATTAGTAATATATTTTTTGTTGTTTTAATGATTAGGGACTGAAACAGTACTAGACTCCTCTCAAACAAATGAAAACGTAGCTGATACTATTACAAATAATCAAATTCCATGTACTAGTAAGGAAGTAACTATAACAAAAGACGCCCAATTAATCAAGGAGTGTGGATCTATTAACAAACCTTTTATCAGGCAGGAAGAGAAAGTATTGACTCAAAAGATTGATGGTAAGAAAATTACATCTTTCTTTTGTGTGATTGATGATTAATGTTTTATTTTTTATTTTAGATGTTTATTTGGAAATAAACCATCCAGGTGGTTCGGAGGATGACGATGATTCTATTCGCGACCCCAATTGCGAAGCTTTAAGTGATTATTCTTCTAGTTTAGATTATGAACCAACATTTTCAGAACAAGATCATGTCGTTGCTGATAGTGATATAACGGAAACCATCTTAGAAAATAAAGTTTACGAGAGAAGACCAAAAAAAGGAAGAAAACCGAAATTCGACAATCAAAACAGGACAGAAAGGAAAAAGAACAGGAATAGCAATGAACAATATTACAACCATAAAGGAAGAGAAATTAAACCAAAAATTTTTAAATTACGATTTTAATTGCACTTTAAAATGTGCCGAACATGAACATGTACCTGTCGAGATACGAAAGTTAGAGTTTGAAAGATTTTGGTCATTGGGCTCATATGATTGCCAGGTAAATTTTATCGCAGCGGGAGTACAGCAGCTTCAGAAAAAACGACTTTATGGTAGAAATCCAGAAAAAAGAAAATTTTCAAGGATCTATAAAATACAATACAAAGTGGTATGCCGTGAAATGTATATTAAAACGTTTAACATCACAACATTTAGAGTTAATACCGCCCTAAAGAAATTTAGAGGTGAAATTTATTTAACTGGCCAAGGAGGTATTAAACAAGGAGAGCAAAATAAACTTCCAGAAGCCAAAATTCAGGAGGTAATTGAATAAATTAAGAAAATTCCAAAATATAAATCTCACTATCGTAGAGAACAAACAAGCGCTGAATTTTTGCCCCCGGAAATGACAATACAGAAAATGTATGAGCTGTATAGCCAAGAAACCGAAAAACCTGTAAGCATGCCATCCCATAAAAAAATATTTTACCAACGATTTAGTTTGAAACTCAAGCCACTCAAAAACGATATCTGTAATACGTGTGATAAGTTGAAGATACAAATTGATAATCAAATAGACCCGAAAAAAAAAAGAAATCTTCCAAAATAATTATACCAATCACCTGTAAGACGCAGAAAATGCTCAATATTTAAGAAGACATGACTTTCGGCTGGCTAAGGAAAATGAAAAATACGAATGCCTTACATTCGGTTTAGAAAAAACATTACCTTTACCAAGAATACCGACAAATATTGTATTTTATAAAAAGCAGCTCTGGGTATACAACTGTGGTATTCATAACGGAAAGCAAAATCAGGGATTCTGTTACGTTTGGGCTCAAGGCGTTGCAGGAAGTGGGGCTCAAGAGGTAGGTTCTTGCCTTCTTAAACATATAAATGCTCACATAGAAAAAGGCGTCCAACATCTCATTCTCTGGAGTGATTCATGCGGCGGTCAAAACCGGAATATTAAGTTAACTCTCATGTTAAAAGCTATCTTACATGAATCTTCTACTTTGTAGTATCCTTGTAATAATACGACAATTACGGTAAATAGTTTTATTTTACTAAAATACCCGCTAAAAGGGTGAACACAAATGTTTATATTTTTACAGCAATTTCACAAGTGTCCTTTTTTTAGGTTGACAGCTGACGGTTGCCAGACAGCCGTCAGCTAACACCCTAAGGTCGGGTTCACACTGTCTAAGCTTACGACACTAAAATACCTCCCCTCACAAATTTAAGCGCTGGGGTGGTTTAATATTACGCTTTGGTCGTTCACTTATATTAACCTGACCCTTTTCAGTTGTAACTTCAGATGCAGTCTGATGATAAGGCTGATCAGCTAAACTTTCATTGATTTTAATTTCTTCCTGTCCCAGAGTCTCATTCGTTTGAGAATAGGGCTCGTTTATTGACTCGTTTAATAACAATTTTGGTTGGACATTCAAATGTATAGCACTAGGCCCCTGTTCGCCACTTGACCACTTATTTTCAAGACCTTCCCTATAAACTTTTTCAACCTGATCCTCCACTACATCCGATTGATTCCGCCGAATTTGATTCAAATGCCTCTTCCAAATCAAATTCTCATGAATCAGTTTACACAAATAAATCCTATCATTTAAAACTTCATCTATTACACTCTCTACCCATATTTTTCTATTTGGATTTCGATAGTCCCTGCACCAAACTCTATCCCCCTCTACAAAACTATCTTCTCTTTTTCCTTTATAATTTAAAATTTGATTTTCAGCTTTTTCTTTTGATGAAACCCCTTTTAGAGACAATAAATCTAAACGTGTACGTACCTTAGTTTTAAACATCATACTGCTAGGTGCCATACCAGTAGTAGCATGTATCGAATTTCTATATGAAAATAAATATCTGTAAATCAAAGTTTCCAGTTGCACATTTTTATTTTTTTCATCTGAAAGAGCTTTAATCCTAATTTAACCGTTAAAACACAGTTTTCTGCAAACCCGTTAGTTGAGGGATGAGAGGGTGGAGATGTTACAAACTTAACTCCGTTATTACTCAAAAAATCAATAAAGTTTTCGGATGTAAATTGGGTCCCATTATCCGTTTCTACTATACGCGGTATACCAAAACGTGAAAAACATTCCCTAAATCTACTAATAGTATTTTCTGAATCAGGTGTGTTCATCACGAATACCTCTGGCCATTTAGTGTATGTGTCCACAATAATTAAAATTGTCTTTGTCCTAATGGGCCCTAGAAAATCAGCATGTATTTTTTCATAAATGAAGTGAGACTCCAGTGACTTCATCAGCTTAGCCTTAGGCGGATCTGGCCGCAATTGGCAACAAACTTTACAGTTATTGACCTGCTGCTCAATCTCGTTATCTAGCGATGGCCACCAGAAATAGGAACGGGCGCTGGACTTCATCTTCGTCATACCTTCATGATTACTGTGTAATTCTTTAAGTAACTGCCCTCTCAGTGCAACAGGAATTACCGCGCGATACCCCCACATTATAATTCCTTGCTCAATAAAAAGCTCCTGCCTCCTAGCTATAAATGGTTTCAATAGTTCATTTTCTGTATGCTTCGGAAATCCATATCTAATAAAATTGAACACTTTGCCCAAAATTGGATCTTTTCTTGATTCTGATCTCAGTTTTATTGAATCTATAGGTATTAAACTCTCAACCATGTTTAAATAATCATATTCAGGCTCATCATTTTCATAATCATCCTGTAAAGGCAATCGTGACAACGCATCTGCTCTTGAGTTATCCACTCCTCTGATAAACCTAAAAGTGTAATCAAAACCAGCTAGAAATAAAGACCATCTTTGAATTCGACCCGCCGCCATTTTCGGTAGGCTTTTATATTCACCAAAGATCGATTTCAATGGTTTGTGATCACTTAATATTTCGAACTTCCGTCCCGCCAAATATTGGTACAATTTAGATACCGACCAGTAGACAGCCAGAGCCTCCTTCATAATTTAAGAATAATTTCGCTCTGCTTTGTTTAATACCCTCGAGATATAGCATATAGGCCTCTCACTCCCATCTGGTAAAACATGAGACAGAACTCCTCCGATTCCATAATCACTCGCATCACACGCTAAACGAATTGGTTTATCTGGGTCATAATGTACTAAAATCTTTTGTGAAGCTAACTCAGTCTTTGCATATTGAAAAGCATTTTCACATTGTTTTGTCCATTTAAATTTTTTCATTTTCCCTACTAACTCATATAAGGGTTTTAATTTCCCTTGTAAATTTTCACAAAAACGAGAATAATAATTTATCATTCCCGCGAAAGCCCTTAAATACCAATCATTAATAGACTCTTGGCCCTGTCTTAATGAATCGAAAACAATCCTTCTGCGATAGACAGACACTCTTGGTTTAAAATGTAGTCTTAATAACTGTATTAAAGTATCAAAGTCTCTACCATTCGGCTTCTCAGGGCTACATAGGTCTCTCAAAATCTTGTATACCTCTTCACTTAACAAGGTAAGTAAAACAGCAACCTTTCGTGTACCCTCAATTATATTTGCCATAAACAATTGGTCTAGCCGTTCTTCAAATACTTCAAAATCATCACCTTGCTTGAAAACTGCTAATGCCGAAATGTTCCCAGTATTAACCACTGTAACAGTCGGTTGGATTGGCAAAACCACGTTTTCTGAATTACCCTGGTTCAAGGACATGACTTGCAAATTCCAAATTCAACTTTCCGTAAAAAAATACAATATTTTGTGCTTCACCCAAACTTCCACAACTTTTCTCGTCGCCAAATAATTGTAGTATCCTTGTAATAATACGACAATTACGGTAAATAGTTTTATTTTACTAAAATACCCTCTAAAAGGGTGAACACAAATGTTTATATTTTTACAGCAATTTTACAAGTGTCCTTTTTTTAGGTTGACAGCTGACGGTTGCCAGACAGCCGTCAGCTAACACCCTAAGGTCGGGTTCACACTGTCTAAGCTTACGACACTACATACTTTGACTGATATTACTTTAAAATTTTTATGTTCAGGCCACAGTTTTTTACCCAATGACTCAGATTTTGATCAAATTGAGTCGGCATTAAAAAACCAACAAAGATTATATTTACCCTCCGAATATGTAAAGGTAATGAAACAATGTCGAAAAAAAAACCTTTTGTGGTAACGGAAATGAACAACCAACTGTGATTTTTTGAGTGTCAATATGATTGAAAAAAAAATCGTCAACAGAAAAACAAGCATCGACGGACAAAAAATTAAAAATAAGATCGATTATGTTAAAAAAAGATGAACCATTCTTGCTGACTGTTCAGCACGATTCGTTTGACGCACCTGTACATAAGATTGATATTAAAAAGAAGGAAGGAAGGAACAGCACAATAAGTAAAATAGAAGACCTTTTTTTAATTGGCCCAATGGTAAGATGATTGCTACCAAAAAAACTTGCAAATCTGAACGAGATGATGCACCTTCTCCCATCAGACTGCCAAGATTTCTACAAAAAAATACAAGGAGATGACAACATTGAGGAAGATATCGATGGGTATAACATAGCTAGTCTTGATTTTGAACTATATATATTATTATATTATACTTATTATACTGTTACTAATACAAAATTCAGTGTATTCATAATTTTGGTAATCAGTGATAATAACATTATCATATTATCACTGATCATATCATATTATCAGATTATCTGTTACCACATATTGGCGTAGGGTGAAAGATTAAAATAACTTTTTTTATTAGATAGTTTAAGCTAAAATAATTAAGAATGAAGAATCAAGTTTGAGGGGTAGTTAGATATCCATTACATTTTGATTTATATTTCAGGTTAATGAGCTTTCCAAAATTGGTGGGGAGACAATTGATGAGTTTATTAAAAGATGCCTTAAGAAGCTCATCAGCAACAAAATTCAGGGCAAATATAGTTGGCTGGGAAAAAGGAAAAAAAAGGCTTTTGCAGAAACAAATATAGCCATGCTTATAAAAGGTTTGTAACTTGTAAATATAAAACAATTTAAGGTACATTTAAGAATTGACTTTATCTCAAGTAATCACATACAGAGGATAAAGCATATTGTTAACTGTGTCTATATAAAATTTAGATGGTGAAATTTACAGACTCTACAAATGTTTGGGTCATTAGAAATACATACCAATGGTTGAATTGGTATTCTTCTTCTAGTTCAGGCTATATTCATTAACACTTGAAATTGACTTGTTTAAATTTAATCACATGATGATTTATTCACAACAAACAAAGTATAATTCATTAAATCTGAAACTAATTTCTTCAGTTTATAATATACAATAATTTTGTTTTTAGATGCTGCTTGGAAAAATTTGAAAACTAGTGCTGCCACAGAAAAAAAATTGAGAGTGCCATCATGAAATACCTCAAAAGGGCCAAGGAAAGGGCAAATGCCGAAATAAAAATTTAAAAATCTAATGGTTAAATTGTGTGGTCAGTAGACAAAAACAGAAGTCAATTTTTGAGAAACATTTTTATTTATTAAAAATATCTAAAAAATTATTTACCTCCGAAATAAAATAGACAAATCAAAATGATGGAAGATGTATGTATTTCCATATCAAGTATTGATCTTTTTTATACTTATGATTTTAACTTTAAATAATTAATTTTAATTTTAAAACTCACACACAATTGTAAGTGAAATAATTTTGATATTCCAAATTGCATAAAGTTGAATGATTATGTTTTTAGCGAGCAACAGTCATATTGATTTTTCCAATTTCTATAACAGTATCCACAATCCTTCTTTCTTCTGTCCAGACAAGTGGAGTCAAAGACCTGATATTAGTCACAGCCATATTCACTCATTAACTATTAAAATTTGTGACATTCTAGCATGCTTACAGTGTCTTAATACCAATAAAGGTATTGGTCCAGACGGAATATCCTAACTTATTTTTAAAGAATTATGCATTGTTTTTATGTAGGCCTCTATGGCTTATTTTTAATAAATCTCAGGGTCACTTTCCATCACAATTTATTTATTGATTTCATCCTTGATTGATTTGACAAGTTGACAACACATTGATTTCTAATTATTGTTCCATTATAATTCTGCTATTCCTAAAATTTTCAAGGCTTTACTGACTGATATTTTGACAGTACATCTGAAGAATCCGTTTCATACTGGTCAGCAATGTTGCCTGTCTGGTCGTTCAACTTCTACCAATTTACAATGATTATGTTTTAATTGCATTAAAAAACATTTTTTATGTCGATTAGATTTATACGAATTGTCTACAAGCATCTACTGTTTTTGTAAATTGTTTAGACCATATTCTTATTCTCGTATGATCAATTTCTTGAATCTGGATTCTCTTACCAGAAGTTACTTTTCAATCTTTATTTTTAAGGTTGTTCATAAAATAACCAATCTCCTGAATTGCTTCATCTAGTTTGTTTTCATATTCCTCCTCATGCACTGCGACATTTCCATGTTCCTTACCGCAGAACTAATTATGGTTCAATTATTGGTATGGTCTGAATCTTCTGTATCAATAGCTTTGGATGTGTACTTATTTTATTTATTCATGTATATTTTATTTTTGTCTGTAATTTTGTGTTTGTTGCATTTTTGTATAATTTTGACAGTGTGGTTGTTCAATTTGTTATTAATAAATAAATATAAATATATTTAATAATAAATGTAAGGTCCTTTAAACAATGTATGTTTTATTACTCAAAATGATTTATATTTTTATAATGTTGCATTTTTGTATAATTTTGGTTAATAATAAATAAATATAAATAAATTTAATAATAAATGTAAGTTCCATTAAACATTTACGTTTTATTTCCCAAAATACATTCCTAATATGCATAGGATGACGCCACTTTTAGTACTGTATACAATGGCGTTGACGTCTAATTTACATCCTCAGCGCTAAAATAGACGTCCGAAAACATCACAAAAGTTCATCCAGTAAGTCTTCAATACGTATTATCAACGTTCGATTAAGGTCCAATTAACGTGGACGTAAAATGGACGTCCATAGGACGTTTGGCGCAGCGACATTCGGACCAATATAGGACGTAAAACGGACGTAAATAGGACCAAAGCGGACGTTCGAGAGACGTCCCTAAAGTCCGTGAGGGACGTACTATGGACGTCCACTGGACGTACGTGTACTATTAGGGTATGTACAATCAATGTCAAAAGAGGTGGTAACCAGCCCAAATAGTATCGCAGCATGAAGCTCCAAGATCTTGAGAGATGGGCATAATAATATTGTCCATCGCAATAGAGTAGATATTAGAGAATCCCTAAATAGATTTGTCACAACCAACTATAATACTTACGAATACAAGTGATGTAGATTTAGATCAAGAACCCTCATCCTCAACACAGACAACAGAGGCAGAGTTGCCTACCTCTACTAACATACAAAATAATGTCACTGAACAAGCAGATAATTATAGAACTAAATCAGGTAGAGTTGTTAAACCACCTTTAAAACTGAATTTGTAAAAAGGGGGAGATGTAATATGTGTTATATAAATGCCATATGTAAAGGTGGCTGAAGTCCTAAAAGGTAATAGTAATGACAGTTACCTGTTAGGACAGTTGTCATCTAGGCGCCTGTCAGCAGGAGCCGCACACTTAGGTTAGAAGTTATTGATACACATGTGTTATGTATTCTTGAATAAACAGCTAAACTCGGTTCGCTAATCCCAGTCCGAACTGTCTAGTGAATTTAGTAATTATCTTTTTGCGAAGTTAGTTACTTTTTGACAGACTAAAAGTGGCTGGAAATTACTATACAACCAAGCACCCGTACTCATAGCCAATATTAATAGTAAACAAACTAAATAGTAAATAAAATAGAACTTTGCGAATTACCGACAATCAATATTTATTTATCTGCACCATATAATAAATAGTTATGTTAAATTATAACAACTAAATATATATTTTTTAAATATATACTACCCAAAATTTGATGGGTTTAGTATACACTTCGACTATTTAGAATAATTCTTCTTTTTTTAAAGAAAGAAGTCTGTAATAGCAGGATACTTGAGCTATTAATACTGAGAAGTAGGAATTGTTGTGTTGTAGGTTTCCGACAATGAATCTGTCAAAATTTGTCCGAGCTAAGCGAATGGAGTTTATACTAAAGATATCTAATGTTTATTTTAAGTCATATCCTACATGGTTTGACCCTCGAAAGAGCTTAAACTAACATTCAAATGAAGCCATCGGTTAAAATTAAATGAACTAATGTTCTTACAGTTTTACTTGTATTTTTTTGTTTCGTTTCTCTCGTTTAGTTTTTAATCTTTAATGTTAAGTTATCGTAGAGTTTTTATAACATCTATAAAAAAACCCTACAAATTGTTTTTGTAAGTATGAATCCTGTTGGTTTGTTTACTTATATTCTAAAATCTTTTTTATTTGTAGTGAACTGATGATGCTTTTAAAAATAAAAGCGAAACGTATTCGAATAAATCAATAAAGTAGTTGACGACTTTTATTTGCCAATTATTGACCGATAAAACCTCTGCTATTCAACCATTGAATATATTGCAAATAATTTAATCAACGGTCGTATTTTTTTGCTATATATATATATATATATATATTAAATGGCCAAATATATGGCCTAGGAGGACAAATTAGTTAAACTTCCCGTGCTCGAATCGGTATCAATAAAGTGTTATGATCATTTCGGCCTAGCCCAGCCTCATCAGACACTTTGGGCTGATACAAATTCAAACTCGGAAAGTCCAACGAATGTCTCCCAAAACTTCACTACAACAGTAGTTAGCTACAAAGGCGCCACCTGCTTTGGCGGCCGTGAACGAAAACGATATGATAATATCGTTTTCTGTATCCTCTGCGCTATGCGAAATGTGTAAAAGATATAATCTTTTACACATTTCGCTAGGTGAGACCATTTTTTTATAATATAATTAAGACATTTACACCTTTTTAATTGATAAGAAACCAAAATGTTAATTAATTTGATGAATGTTATTTTGTTTCAGAAATGGATTGAAGTCATTACTTTAATAACTTGAAATTAGAGAATCCTGATGTAGCAAGCAGATATCTAGAGAAATTGAAACTAATCAACAACATAGATCCATATATACTATTTCAGAAAGGGAATTAAGTTACAATCCAAATGATTTTCCCCAATAAGCAGCATAGATGTAGTGAACTATTTAGTGTTGAGCACCAATTTTTATGTACAACAGCAAATGAAAGCCTACAAAAGCCTGCAAGCATACAAATACTTTGAAGCAGGTTTTGTGGGTCAAAAGTTGTACATGACAAGTTTATGACATTAGGCAAAGTGAGTATCGTATTTGAGGAGCAAATGTTTTATGCTAGTTGTTACAATATATTAACTTGTTCTTTTATTGTTACAGATTAAACATTCACAAAAAAATGAACGAGCCACCACCACAAGCATGGGTTGTGTGTAACTAAGATGGAAGTATAGAAACAGGATATTGTATGGACTACAATATATAGCTGAATCAAAAGATAATGTATCATGTACAGATGTAAGGTCCCTCTGGAATTTGCCCAAAACTGCAAAGGTTGAATGTAAACCAATTAGAGGTATTGATTTTGGCAAAATATTTTCTGGATCAAGAATTCCCTCAGAAGTGCCTTGCATGAGTGATGACCATATTGTGCAGTTTTTGACTTACATTGAAGAGGCTGGAAGTTCATCCATTTTAAGCAGAGTGACAGAACCATTTGCTGAACAAATGGCTGATTCATTAAGAAGAATGTCGATATCACCAATTAACCCATTTTCTTCGTTATATAATGACAAGTACATTTCATACACATACATTCAGTTAATGGAAGTTTTTAATAACTTAGTTATAAGTTTGGATGAAAGTGAATGTATAACCATTGAAAAGAGTACACTAGACCAAAGTAAGTCAGGACAATGGTTTCATCAAAGAAGAGGAAGAATAACAGCATCAAATTTAAAGCAGCTGCCAATTTAAAATATAGTACCTACACTTATTAAAAATATAAAACAATAATATATAACATAAAACATGACTACAAAACAACTACCTAACTATTGGTGCTTTTAATATGGTCCATTAATTTGCTTTTAAACATTATGTAACTCACAAAAGTAAGCAGGGTCCAAATTATTTAAAATTTTATAAATGAACACCATTGTAAGGTAAAAGACACTTTGTTAAACTAAAACCCACTGCAGCATGCTAAGCATTGTTGCTATAGTTGTATATCTGCTTCCACCAAGAATGATTCTCATTTCACGATTTTGTAATTTTTGCAACTGGGCCGATTAATTTAAATTAAATAGAAAAATAACTGATGAGCAAAAATCGAAGTGAGGTTGAATAATTGCATTAAAAACTGTAATTTTAGTTCAAGTTGACAAATTTTTAGATATTCTTAAAAAAAAGCGGGTATAATTTTTTAGAAATCTTTTTTAATATGTAATTAAAATGGTCATGAAAAGACAATAAATTATCCAATTGAAAACCAAGGTACTTAATTGTGATGATTTCTATTTTATCATTGTTAATTTGAAGATTAATAGTATTTATATCAATATTTGAGTATTTGTATTTAGTTGTTATTATCATAGCCTTCGTCTTTAACACATTTAACTTTAGTTTGTTAGTAGCAAAATATTTTACTCACAATTTATATAATTAATTGAAAACACTATTAACTTTCAATACGGCTCAATAGTTTGTTTGCCCTCCGGGCACCATATTGGATTTAATTTGACAGCTCGTTGGACTGCCCTATAGTTTAAATAAGTATGTTGGCAACAATGCGCCGATAAAATAAATTTTAAAGTTGGTGACATTGACTAGTTTTATAAGTGACGTAAAAGTGCACGTTTTGCCGAAATTACTAAGCAAAAACGCTAAGAAAATAGTTAGATCCATTTAACAGTAATATAAATGTACGTATTTGTTGTTAAAATTACCTTATGTTAATAAAGTTAGGTTAGATAGTGGGTGTCAGTTACTGGTACAAGATCCGAGCGAATATTCAGTAAGTGACACTAGTGCCAGCTATCGTGTTTCAGATTTTTTTTATACTTTGAATGAATATTTAAGTAGAAAGCACGTAAATAACCCAGTAAATGCAACCAAAATTTTATAATTTTATGTTGTACCAATAGCTGACACCCATGTCTGATATTGGTTACTAACATATGTCAGCTACTGAGTTCAAATAAGATTTGTTTAATAATTTAGATTATTATTATTATTATTAAAAGTGCACGTTTTGCCGAAATTACTGAGCAAAAACGCTAAGAAAATAGTTAGATCCATTTAACAGTAATATAAGTGTACGTATTTGTTGTTAAAATTACCTTATGTTAATAAAGTAAGGTTAGATAGTGGGTGTCAGTTACTGGTACAAGATCCGAGCGAGTATCCAGTAAGTGACACTAGTGTCAGCTATCGTGTTTCAGATTTTTTAATACTTTGAATGAATATTTAAGTAGAAAGCACGTAAATAACCCTGTAAATGCAACCAAAATTTTATAATTTTATGTTGTACCAATAGCTGACACCCATGTCTGATATTGGTTACTAACATATGTCAGCTACTGAGTTCAAATAATATTTGTTTAATAATTTAGATTTTCTTTGTATTTCAGTTAACAATGCCAAAGAAATATTCTAATGAGACATTACGTCAAGCCCTGGCAGATATTGTCAACGGAGTACCTGTTGCCACAACAAGCAAAAAATATGGGATCCCAAGAACTACATTAATATATAAAAAAAAGTGGTAATTACTCTAGAGAATGCAGAAAGGGACCTGCTACAAATTTAACCCCTGATGAAGAAAATCTGTTGGTCAAATGGTTACTTTATATTTTTGATCGTGGTTTTCCAGCAACAAAGCTTCAGGAAATTTCAACAAAACTGGAAGACCTGTCAAAAAGTGGTATTCTTGATTTCTACAAAGACATCAAGAGTTGACACATAGAGTCGCGCAAAACCTAATCACCGGGAGGTCATCTGTCAATGAAGAAAATTTACGCCGCTGGTTTAGGGATATTTAATCGTACCTTGAGGAGAATAATTGTTACATTTTTATTGATCCTAAACGAGTATTCAATGCTGATGAGTCGGCTTTTTATATGAATCATAAAGGAAGCCGAGTTCTTACGCGCAAGGTAGATTTCACTGTCTACAGCCATCTATTAAAAGACGAGAAAGAGTGCCTTACTGTTCTTATGACAGCAAACGCAGTAGGAAATATTGCCCCATGTATAGTGATATTTGCTTATGAAAGGATTCCACCGGGTATATCTGCTTCTATGCCAAAATATTTCGGATTGGTAAAAGTGAAAGTGGATAACAAACGTTTTTTATCCTTGGGCTGTGGAAAATGAAATTAAGTTTCCAATTATATTTTTCGTTGATGGACATTCTAGTCACTTGACTTTGCCTCTTAGTGATTTCTGTCTCAAAGAAAAATTCTTTTTATTGCATTGCATCCTAATTCGACACATATTACGCAGCCGATGGATTTAGCAGTTTTTAGACCCCTAAAAAATTGCTGGAGAAATGAAGTAAACAATTGGAAAATACAAAACAATGGTTAAAAAATGAAGGTTGCCCAAGTATTTTGCTGATGTTGCATAAGGAATTCGGGTATCATTTATTCTAACTAAATGTCAAAAAGAAAAGAGGGGAGCTTGATATTAGATATAAGAAATTGTATTGGCTGATTGGAAAAAATTCAACATTATCAATTCATAATAAATTATCCATCTACAAGCAAGTACTGAGGCCAATATGGGTATATGGGTGCCAACTCTGGGGCTGTACCAAAGCTAGTAATATACATATTATCCAGAGATTTCAAAACAAAGTACTGAGAAACATTGTTGATGCTCCTTGGTATATCCGTAACAGCAACCTCCACCAGGACCTGGGTATGAAAACTGTGATCGAAATAATCAAGAGAACAGCAGCAAGTCACGAGCAGAGGCTGCATAGTCATGTGAATGTCGAGGCAATCCAGCTTCTTGACAACACTGAACTAAAGAGAAGACTCATAAGGACAAAACCATTTGAGCTAGTGTAAATGTGTAACAGTTTAGTGTAAAAAGCAGAGTATAGTGCTGTGAAATTATTGCATGTTAGTTGTAGTGCATTAATTAATAGATAAAATAAGAGTAAGCCATAGGGTAAGCCTTAGATTTAAGCATTTGCTGTTATTATGTTAGGTCAGAAAATAACTGATAATTGGTCATTTGTGACCAGATAGCAGTATACAAACACCGCACAGGTGTTAATAATAAAAAAAAAACAATGAAGGAGAATTTTGGACCAGTTCTAGCAAAAGCCATAGAGAATTCCATTACTCCGAAAATTATATTGAATGGTTTTCGTTCTGCCGGTTTCTGCCCATTCAACGCCCATGCAATCAACTACCAAAAATATTTCAAGTCAAATAATACAGAAATTCACAATAATCCATTCCCCGTAGAAGAAACTCCACAAGAAAAAACATTTCAACAAATGTTAGAGACCTACATTGACCCTGGCTTGTTATAAGAATTTAATGCAGCAGACTCGGATACGTGGAACGGAAATATACAACATTTAAGTCTTTTTAAAGTTTGGCTGAAGATCAAAAATGAAGAACAACTCAACACATTTATTGTTCCCAAATTAAATGACCTTGAAATCTCAACAATAGAAGAAAACCATTCAGATAACAAGGAGAACAGCATGGATAACTGCAATACAGATAAAGATCCACAACCACATTTTGATACGGATAATAATCCACCAGGTGGTGATGTTGTTGAACTCGATTTTAATGTTAAGGATATAACTACTTACTTTAGAAAACTTACAACAGTCTCCTTGAAAAATATATACCAATTGATGGAAAAGTTTCTACTCCATTTAAGAAGGCATTGTTTTGGCCAGACAAACCATGTTCTAAAGAAACGAAAAAAAGAGTCTGAAAAGTTGCCTTCTGTTATGCAACTTCCACTCAGTGGAAACAATACCATTTAAAGAAAAAAATGGAAAAAGAATTCAAAGAACAGGAAAAGCAGGAGTGAAAACGAAAACGAGACGAAAAGAAGATTCTGCAAGAAAAAAAAAGCAAAGTGGAATTACAAGGAAATTTCAGATTATGACGAAAAGAAGATTGTGAACAAAAAATGAAATTTCAAGGAAAATTCAGATTCTGAAACATCTCTATCTGATGAGCAATTAAATTTGGAATCTGATAGTGTTGATGACATTCCAACTATTGTTCCAACATTCAACAAATCTCATTTAAAAGAAGGTGACCATGTTATTGTTATTTATGAAGATCAACACTACCCAGGAAAAATAAAAGAAGTAAAAGAAAATAAGGCGTTTGTTAGTGTTATGATAAACAGCAACTTTAATTCATGGAAATGGCCAAATAAAGAGGATGCAATATGGTATGATCATACTGATATTGTGGAGAACATCAATGAACCAGCAAGTTTAAATAACCGTGGAATGTAAAAAGTTCCAGAAATAATAAAGTTTTCCGGTTTTAATTAGATATTTGAATAAATAAGTTAATTTTTTTTTATTTAAATACCTTTTTTGATATGTCAGGAATTGGTTTTTTTTTATTCTGCAAAATTTGCAAGGCCAGGTATTGGGGACAAAACATATATTTAAAAATAAATTTTTTTGGAAAGTTTTATTTAAATCAAATCTCCGTTCACATGTACAATTAGCAATAAACTTAATCATACATTTTACTTAAGAGAACAAAAAAATCTGAGTAAAATTAACGCTTTAATATCAGAAAATGTATCTTTCTGGCAGAGTGTCAGGTACTGATGCCTCTACCTTACTTACTAAGAAAACAAAATAATTTGTATAAATTGTATTTTAAGAATGATTTCCAAAGTGGAAATCCAAACATCAACATTAAAGATAGTAAATAATATTAAAATGCCACAAGAAAATGGCTACAGAACAAAATTAGTCATGTATAATATCATATACCTAATAGCTGTTTATAAAAATGTTGCCATTTATAAATGTATGTGTTACTTACCTCTCTTTTAGGTGATCTGTCTCCCATTTTAGAATTATTTCAGTAGTACTAATTACCAAAGCTGCTATAGATACTATTCAAGTAGGTACCTGTCGATATGGATTCTCTAAAAGAGTTAATATACTATTTACTTTATACCTGCATGTAGTTTAAAAATAAATCAGGTATTATTATTAGGAGATTAAAATAATTTATTTCACACATTACCTTCTTTAGCTTTAATGTAGTAGGTATAACATTGTGTACTGTTATTATTTTATTAAAATGCTATACATTGTACTTTTAAAGATAGCAAATCATCTTTTACTCTAGAGATTTTATTAACCAATATGTAATCATTAACAATGGCTAAAAATCAATTTTTTAAGTGTAATAAAAATATAAAAATCTTTCAAACAAAATTTAAAAATTATTTTCTTATTTCTTTATATATAAGTAAAATATTTCTTTTAAGAAAAGAAAAAAAGCATAAAACAGTATCTAAACGTTTTTGTAAAAACATTTGCAAATACCTACTTAATAAAGGCATAAAAGTAGTAGTAGACTATATGAAATGTCATACTGTGTGAATAAGAATTACAGAAAAAATGACCAGCAGAAATCAAAGATATCAGAAGGAGAATGAATAATATGGAATATGATTTAATTAAGAACTTAAGAAAAATGTTAACAATTATATAAGTATGTAGTGGAATAACAGAAAATACTATCTTAAAAAAATACCAAATGGAGAACTTACAAAAATAAAGCAGTAAAACAAGAAGATATTGTGAAATAATGTCAATGAATTAATGTAAATAAGCACAGTGCATAAGCATAAATGTCTTTTCAACTGAAATTCTGGTCGATTCCCATTAAATATCATAAATAACATAAAAATGTCACAAGAAAATAGCTTCAGAACCATATTCCAGAACCAGAGGTGACTCATAATATATCATTCTTTCGGCCCGGAAATATGGTATAGATTTGGACATTAAAATGGATATAAACATACAAATTTATTGAGTTTATTAATAGAATAATTACAAATTATTCAGTAATTCAAATTTATCCAATAGATAATAACATATATAACCCTTCCAATTGAATGATGTGGTTGACTAAACAGTTTCATAGCACATAAACTGTTCACTATAATTAGCACTGTAAATGTTCACTATAATTATCACTTAAGGATAAAGTTTGTCTTCTTAATGGGTATTACATGGGAGTTTACTATTTTCTTCTAACTAGATTACTTTTACAGAAAACATTGCAATGTAAGAAGTAGGTATATTGTCAAACTTATCCATTTAATATCCATTATATGTATTTTGTATACATTCAATAAGTTTTATATCGTATAGGCAATAAGATAACATCTCATGCAGTAAAATGGGGATCACATTTAAATAAACTATAACAACCAACTTTGGACCATTTTGCTATAATAATAAATCATCTTCAGAGAAATGAGTCTTGCATCATATAAATTCAATAAATTGTTTCTGATTACTTTATTTATATTATTTAAAATGTCTTCATTATACTTTTAATAATCATAATACATTGTTCTATTTGGTAAATAAATACAGTTGTTAACCTCGAATAAGTTTTGACATTTTTTGTCAACTATTGCTGCGACATCTATGGTTGTGTATATCTACTATAAAAATTATCACCGTTTTTATAATTTGCAAAAATCACATAATTAAAATTTATGTTTAAATAGAATTATAGTATATTTGAATTGTATTTATATAATTAATTTGTATATTGACTTATTGCATAAGTGAGATAATTAATTCAACGTTTTTTTAATGGTACATTTTCCTACCGGATACCTAATCCAAATACGCTTAAGCGTCTATATTCTTTGCAAATACTAAGCGTCTATATTCTTTGCAAATACTAAAGAACGTTGATTGATAAATATAAATAAACTCAAATATGACTCAACTTTCAATTTTAATATTGCAGCTTTCATTGAGTTAGAGAACAGTGGAGATAAAGATGTTAAAGAAAAAACAGAAATAGAAGAACAATTTACAAACGTTTAACTGATTAATGAAAACATACATTTAGAACTTTTAGATTATTATTACAGACAAAGTTGTTTTTTGTTGCAATATTTTATTTTTAAAATTGGCAATAATAATAGCCAGAAATATCAACAATTAGCTTTTTGCTATACCTACTAACTTAAAAGATATATAAAATAACATTAAAAACTTACATAACTTTCCCAAGTATACTTCTTATCTACCCTGTTAAGTCTTCCACTAAGACAAATAGGTACATGTAATGTAATAAACTTGCAGAAAAAAGTCAAACTGACACTTTTTCTTCTTCTTCTTTCTTTATTGGGTAATATCCCAGGGGATAATTTGCCCAGCTAATTCAGGGGGGATATTCTCAACTTGCTCTAGACAATCGAATATCCCCATATAAAACTAAAATGCAATTATTTTATATTGAATGAACACTATGTTGAAACTTCCTCTTCTTGGGCCAGACAGTATAGGAAAGACAATTCAACACAGGATAAAACTTTTCTCGCTTGGATGTAGCAACCAGTCTTTTTCTACATAATCTTTTCTTTTGTATTAGGTGTTTTTTAGTTATTTATATATAAAATAAGTGATGAGGTCCTCAGAGTTCCAAAGCAAACTCTTCTGCAGCTATCTACTTAATTCAATAGCTACTTTACTGTGGACTGTCCAAGTTCTTCATTTATTTTTTCTACCAACGGATGATAGAGAACCCAGGTGTAAAAAAAGAGAGGAATTTGTATAAAAACTGACACTTCACCAATTTTTAAAAGACAGGAACCTGATATTTATTAAAAATGACAGTTTGGCAAAATTCTTAATACGTCAATTTGGTACATTTTATTTATTAAAAGGGAAAACTGAGATATATTTTTGAATTAAATAATCAATATCAACATTAACAGTATGAAACAGTAGTAAGTATATTACATATAAAAAGTTAAATCAAGGTCATTCTACGTAAGAGTGAGACAATTCGAACGAGTTATATAAGTTAGCGACACGAATTGAATACTACACTTGCTGTCAGAAATATTTTTTAACCAAAATCCCAAAAATTAAAAACAACCAATCTTGTAGGTTTCTTCTTCCCATTGTCTTATCTCGTACGCTCTTATATAACATATCCTCGCCAGGGTAGAATGTCTTTTAAACTTTCTTCACCTCTGGTTATTTATTCTATCACAGCTTGTGACCTACAACTTCTTTTAAAAAAATTATCTACTTTGTCTTTTTTTGTTTTGTTTATTTATTATCCAGTTTTTAGATTCTTTCATTGTATACTGAATGGTTTCTATCTTATTGACTGAGTTTCATCGATGTCGATACTATTTGGTTGAAGATTACGTTTTTTATTAGCTATATTTTTTGGAAAAGTCTCATTAGGCCTACTTAAAGCTCCATGCAGTCTTTTCAGATTTTGACATTATTAATACAATCGGTATTTAAAACTATATCGTAGTCGAACCTAAGATTTCTTATTTCGCCATTGATATTTATACCGTTGATTGAATAACCCATTTGGGTTATTCAATCAACGTTTATACCCAGGTCATTCCAATTGAACATGAAGATAGCTATATACTTTTTTCTGACAATAATTATATTATTTAATAGCCTGGGATTTGTTATGTTAAAATATAGTTACGATGAAACAAGTTTATTAATCCATAGTCATATAAAAGAATTATTTGAATATCCTGCTTTAAAAAAGACAGTCATGTAAGATTGAAATCATTTTATGATAGCTTCACTAAGAATTTGCGAGCATTGCGAGTTTTAGATGAAAATGTAAACATGTGGGACCGATTAATGATTTATTTGTTTACTAACAAGTTAGATAAATATACTCAACGAGAATGGGAGCTATTTAGAATTGAGGGTGATTTGCCCACAATGATTGATATTAATAAATTCTTAAAACAAAGATGTGAATTATTAGAGAAGCTTGAAGTTTTAAATGTATTTTAGTTCATGATAATACAAAAGAAATAGTTCAATTTAAAGATTTTAATAACAAATTCAATAACATTAAAAGGAATGCATTTGTAAGTACTTATCAAGCAGGATCAGGTGCGGGAACTTGTTGGGTTGTTGGGGTGTTGTGAAAAATTAAATATAGTCGGTTAATTTGAAAATAATAGGAGTAGGGCAAGCGATATTCAAGTTAAATAATCGAGTGAAGCTAGATATATCTTCTTGTACAAGCGATTTCAATTCGGTTATTGGTTCGCATCGAGACAGCAAAGTGAATAGACGTATTTAATACGAGTTCCAAAGCTATCGAGGTTAAAAAAGTAAAACACATTAAGTATTTAGTTAATTAGTTTTCATTAAACAAAAACAGTGTTATAATCAAATCCATCTAAAATCAACGGTTGAATCTGCAAAAACCAGTAAGTAAACAAAGTTTGTTTACATATATTTAAGCATTTATTGTCAATCGAAAAACACCCATCATTTTTGGAAATTTTGTTGAAATATCAAAACAAGTTCTTCAGGTGAACAGGACCGTACTCAGCCACAATTTAAATTATTAATGTGGCGTTTAAATAATGGATAACAAAAATCCAGGGGACCATGTCCCTAACCCTCCTCTGAACCTTCCCATATCTAGTACTTCAACTCAATACAATTCCCAATCATACGCATCAATTACAACAAAAAATCAAACATCATCCAAATTTCCCGATAAACAGCAAGCCATCTTATTTACTTCCATTGACGATGTAAAAATTGAAGATTATCTAATAGCCTTGGGCAGTAGGTACTGTAAATCCTAAAGATATTATTTTCGCCTCACGGATTTCTCAAAATAGAATATGCATTTACTTACAAATTAATCACTCCAAGTCAAAGAATTGTTTTATCCAATGTATGCCCCAGCATACCACATTCTATTTTAGAAGCAGAGCTAATAAAGCTAGGTCTAAATCTATTATCGCCTATCAACTTTCTTAAAATAAACGCGTCTCGCCCAGAATTTAGTCATATTCTCAGCTTTCGCCGACAAACGTATATTACTCCTTTAGAAAACAATGCAATATTGCCAGCTTCTTTCATAATAAATTTCGACAATACATCATACAGAATTTTCTTAGCAACCGACAACCTTGAATGTTTTTCTTGTAAACAAGCAGGTCACTTAGCTGTAGTATGCCCACTTCTACAACATAACGAGCAAACTTCATTAGAGAATTTCACCCAATGCACAGAAGCCGCCAACACTTTAGCGTCTAATGATGAATCTTGTCAAAACATAAGCGCATCTTCAGTTAATCAAAATGTCAATGTAAGTAACAAAGAACGAAATAAACAGAATACGGAACCAATGAAAACATCTGAAACGGTAGCCCAAGAAACTTCAACGATTTCCATTAAACGACAAATGTCAGAGTCTACACCACCGCTTGAAGACCTCCACAAACAACCTACATTTCAAAAACCCAAACCCAAGAAAATTAAACCGGAAAAATCCATTCACGATGAAATGCAACCATTACAACAAATGTTTGAAGACGATAAAAACAATTTTACACTGAACTATAACCAAACTTTAAATTTCTTTGAATCAGCCCCACACAACGCAGACATATTGGATCTTCTTAAAACCTATACAGACAATGTACCAGGTTTCCTTAAGGATCTGGACACTATGTACACTCAAAGCTCAAAAAAGCTGAAAACAAAAATCACAAACATTAAAAGAAAATTACAGCATCAACTCTCCAGAACATCTGCATCAATGGACAGCGAACTCTCATCCTCTCAAGAAAACTTAAGTACTTAACATTCAGATGTATCATACAATGGAATCTCAACGAGTACAACACCCGTTGCGAAATGTTACAAAAGTTAATTGCTCAACAAACACCATCAGTTATTTGCCTTCAAGAAACTCATTTCAAAGATTCTTACCATGCAAGGTTAAAGGGTTTTAAATGCTTTTATAAAAACAGGACCAATAGAGATAAAGCAAGTGGTGGAGTAGCAATCTATATCAACCAAATGTACGAAGCAGAACTAATACCTTTAAATACAACCTTAGAAGCTGTTGCAATCACAATTAATAGTGATATAAAGATCTCAATATGCAACATTTATATTCCACCGAGTGAAAATTTTTCAACTGCCGTAATTGAGGAACTACTTCAACAGATCCCATCTCCCCGTATACTCTTAGGAGATTTTAATAGTCATAGTCCCTACTGGAGATCCAAATTTCGATCATTAAAAGGAAAAGTACTAGAACAATTACTTGACAGTAACAATATAAACATCTTGAATACAGGGGAACCCACAAGATTTAATATACAAACAGGAGAATCCTCAGTTATCGACCTAAGCATGTGCGATCCGGTCCTACAAACATCTTTAAATTGGGAAGTCCATCCCTACTTATACGGGAGTGATCACTTTCCTATTCTTATAACCCGTCCTTTTAAAACCGCCTTAACTACTCCTCTCTCAAAATGGAAATTAGATCTGGCAAATTGGACACTTTTCTCAGACCAAAAACTCCCATATCTCCCTGACCCTAGTACCTCAAATATATCTTCAACTTATCTAAAATTCTCTGAGTTAATACTAGAAGCAGGCCACAAAGCAGTCGGAAAAACCAAAACTCTAAAAACTCACACGCCAGTACCGTGGTGGAATACTAAATGTGACGAAGCCATCAAAAAATACAAGCGAGCTTTTAACAAATTCAGACGATGTCCTACTACACAAAATCAAATAAAATATAAAAAACTGAGACCTGAATCTCGATATCAAATTAAGCAAACTAAAAAACAAAACTGGAAATCTTTCGTGGCATCCATCAACAACTCTACTCCCCTGTCTGCATTATGGAGGAAAATTCGTCAACTATCTGGAAAACAGCAAAACGCCCAAATTAGTTTCTTAAAACATAATGATCAATTCATTACCTCAACACAAGAAATCACAGAAATTTTTGCAGACCTTTACGAACAAAATTCCAGCACTAACAACTACCCTCCAAATTTTCTTCAATTTAAATTTAGAAATGAAAAAAAGGAGATAATGATCACGGAGAACACGGAAGACTACATGAACTCGCCAATTTTACTTGAAGAAATGGACGATGCATTGTTTGGCATAAAAAACTCTTCTCCGGGTCCAGATGATATACCAATAATTTTTCTCCAAAAACTAAGCACAAATGCTAGAATATACCTCCTTAATGTTTTAAACCAAATGTGGATTCAGCACTACTTTCCAAAGTCTTGGTCAGAATCATATATTATCCCAATCCCTAAACCCCAAAAACCGAAAACAGATCCCCAGTCCTATAGACCAATATCCCTAACCTCGTCAACCTGTAAGCTATTTGAAAAGATTATAAACCGTCGTCTTACATGGTTTCTGGAAGATAAAAAATTGCTTATCCCGGAGCAAAACGGCTTTCGTCAAAATAGATCAACGACGGATAACCTAGTTGATCTTGAATCCAAAGTTCACGAAGCACTCATTAACAAACAACACTGTCTAGCTATTTTCTGCGATATAACAAAAGCCTACGATTGCACATGGAGATATGGTATAGTAGAAAAGCTTCACTCCTGGGGTATTAATGGACAATTCCTAAAATTTATTCAAAATTTTCTTCAACTTAGAACATTTAAAGTACGATCAAATGGAACACTATCATCAAGTCGAATCCAGGAAAATGGAGTCCCCCAGGGATCGGTATTAAGTGTAACTTTATTTCTTGTTGCAATTAACGATATCTTGGAACAATGTCAACATCCAGTAAAAGCAAGACTATACGCAGACGATCTGGTTATCCTACTAAGAGGAACAAATTTAGAATCCACCCAAAGAATCCTACAAAGCGCATTAAATAATCTCCAGAAATGGTCTGACAAAACAGGACTCAGTTTCTCTAACGAAAAAACAAAATGCATGCTCTTCTCAAAAAAGCGAAAAGAGGATAATCCAATTTTAACATTAAATGGTAAAAATCTGGTCTTTGTAAAAGAAATAAAGTTCCTCGGTCTTACATTTGACAAAACATTGAATTGGAAAAGTCACATTAAAAATCTAAAAGGTACTTGCCAGCAAAGCATTAATATTTTAAAGACACTGTCGAACATCAACTGGGGCAGCGATACGGCAACTCTTCTACGAATCTTTTCATCATTAGTTCGATCAAAAATTGACTACAGCTCAGTGATATATAACTCAGCCAAAAAATCTGTTCTTAAAGAACTAGATGTAATCCAAAATACGGGACTGCGAGTCGCTTTGGGTGCCTTTCGAACAAGTCCCATACTAAGTATATGTAGTGAATCAGGGCAAACCCCTTTAGAATTTAGAAGAGATTTTTTAAGTTTGTCGTTTGCTTGTAAAGTTCTATCCTCTCTAGATAACCCAGTCTACCATAACGTTCACAGCAATCGTTTCAGCCACTACTTCTCATCTCAACCTCAATGTAATCCGCCTTTCTATGAACTGTTACGATAAATTCTGACCCAAAACCGTAAATATATTTATTACTAATATTTTCATTCATTCACGTATTTTTTAGGTAATGCCTACCTGACACACGATGGGTCCCCCTTTGTAATAAAAACAACAATTCGAACCTTCTGGAGACAAGCCGATTTAACCATACCGGTTCTGAGAACAATTCGCCGCTCTGTCTAGAAGGCCGTAGACGTTTCTAGTCTAACAGTAGTGAATATATAACAGGACTTTTTGGAGAATAGAAAACAGTTAATTCTGAAGACGCGCTCGCGATAAAATGTTACGTTCGCTTTTTAATAAATTATGTATATTTAGTGATAAATAAATTAATATCAGTTATTGTGCTTTTTAATGAATTAAGATAAGAACAAGACATTATAAATTAAATAGACATTGAAATAAAATCATCACAGTGGTGTAAGAAGTGAGATCGAACATAAATTAGACTTATAATAATAATACAAGTGAATATTAAATAAATTGTGAAAATGACGACGATTTATGAGCTCACAGTTACGGATTTAAGAAGGCATCTTGAAGATAGGGAATTAGCTTCTACCGGGAAAAAGGCTGATTTAGTCCAACGACTAAAGAACGCTTTAAAAGAAGAAGGTTTGGATCCGGAAACTAATATATTTGAAGACAAGCATGATGCTGTCCTCTCGTCGATTTCGAAAGTTTCTGGTGATGTAGCCAAAGTTTCTGGTGACATCGCATCATTAGAGAACAAAGTTTCTGGTGATATCGCATCATTAGAGAACAAAGTTTCCGGCGACATCGCTTCTTTGGAAAACAAAGTTTCTAACGAGATTTCTTCGCTGGAAAGCAAAGTCTCTGATAATATCTCTTTGGAAATCTCTAAAGTAACTTCTGAGATGTCTGCCCTCGACGATAGAATGTCTTCGTTAAAAAACCAAGTTGCTGCCGATATGTCGGCCTTCGAAGAAAAGATTAAAGAGATGGAAAGGAAGATGGAGGAAACAGGGACAGCAGAGAGAGGAAACAATCCAATTACAGTGGAGATAAAAGAAGACGAGACGAAATGTAAGTTGGAGACACGGCCGAAATTTGAAGGAAGTGGAGGTTCTATTCATGTTAAAGTCCCAACTTTCGACGGAAAATATCATGGAACAACTACATGAAACAGTTCGAATCAGCCGCAAGAGCGAATGGATGGTCTAAAAAAGAAAAGGCTGTAAACCTGACTATCGCTCTTCGAGGAGATGCCTTAGATGTGCTTCAGACCATAGCCGTAGAGGAGACCGATGATTTCGAACAACTGAAGAAGAGGTTAAATATGCGATATGGCCACGAACATTTGGAGCATGTATATCAGTCGCAGCTTAAAAATCGTAGACAGAAGAAAGATGAGGCTCTTCAAGAATATGAGGTAGATATTGCCAGATTAGTACGATATGCTTATCCAACAGCTCCCGAAGACATGATGGAAAAATTGGCCGTTCAAACGTTTATTGATGGTCTTCGTGATCATGAAATGCAGAGAACACTGCGATTAGCTCGTCACAAAACGCTGGTTGATGTCTTATTCGCCGCCCTCGAATACGAGTCAGCTACGCAGGCCTCTGGCGGGTACAGTAAAGTTAGGACTGTAAAAGAGGAAGGAGACGAAGATAAACTTGACCAGCTCTTTAATTTGATGAAAAGCATGACATGCAAGAAAAAGAAGACCATAAAATCAAGAACCTCACCATCAGAAAAACCAGAACGAGTCAACCTTAGGGGGGCAGCTTCGACCCGGAACTCTTCCAAAGACCCTCTTATACTAATAGCTTCTTTGAAATGTCGTGAAGATAGTGTATATGTAGATGGAGACATAAATGGTAAAAAGCATACGTTGTTGGTGGATACCGGAGCGACCAGAACCATCATACGCCCGACAGTTATAAACAGCCGAAAGAAACTGTTACCAACGAGGTTGCGACTTCGGACCGCTACAGGTGAAAATGCCAACATTCATGGAGAAATCCAGGTACAATTGGGAATTGGAGCAGAAAAGTTCGTCCATACTGTTATAGTTGCTGACATCGAAGAGGATGTTATATTAGGAATGGACGTAATGAATATGCATGGATTCCAATTGGATTTTAAGAATAAGGTAATCAAAGTTGGCAACGAGGAGGTATTTCTTCATCCACATAATGACAACACCGTGCAAGCAGCCATTACAGAAGATACAGTCGTGCCTGCCAGAAGCGAAACGATCATAGTAGCGCGACTACAGGGAATTGTAGACGAAGGGACACCTGTTATGATGGAGCCTTGGAACCACGACGATGAGGTTGGCCGTGGAATCATAATTGGAAAGGAATTGGTGACTTCGGCTAAAGAAATTCCTGTGAGACTTATCAATGTCAACGACTACCCAGTGACCATCAAGAAAGAGACAAAGGTAGGAACTTGTGTACTTGTGACATCCATAATCCGTCAGGCGACAACATCTGATAATTCCAACGACAAATTCGACCAAATGGTTGCAGTTGCAGGACAGTCTCTAAATCAGATGGAGAAAAGGAAATTAAGGGAATTTCTGCGGCAGTATCGTGATATTTTCGTACCGAAAGGAGGAAAGACGGGAAGAACTACCGTTGTTAAGCATAAAATTGATACTGGTAATGCTAAGCCAATTCGTCAAACAGCTCGACGATTACCACAGGCGAAGAGAGAGGAAGCTGAAACGATTGTTCAGGAAATGAAGAAAGACGGGGTGATAGAACCTTCTACGAGCCCATGGGTCTCTCCGGTGCTCCTGGTTAAGAAGAAAGACGGAACGACGAGGTTCTGTGTGGATTACCGTTTGCTGAACAACGTTACCAAGAAAGATAGTTATCCTCTGCCTCGGATCGATGACACATTGAACACATTGGCTGGAAGTAAATTGTTTTCTACTTTAGATTTGAAGTCTGGTTACTGGCAGGTAGAAATGGACCCAGTCGATAAAGAAAAGACAGCCTTCACCACAGGATCTGGATTGTGGCAATTCAACGTTATGCCATTTGGACTTTGTAATGCTCCTGCGACATTTGAGAGGCTTATGGAAAATGTGTTGAGAGGGTTATCTTGGAAAACATGCCTGGTTTATTTAGATGACATAATCGTCTTGGGGGAGACATTCGAAGATCATTTGAGGAATTTAGAAAACGTTTTTAATCGACTTAAAGCTGCCCAATTGATGCTAAACCCCAAGAAGTGCCAGCTATTTCAAGGTAAAGTCAATTATCTGGGTCATATAGTCAGTAAAGAAGGAGTGACCGTGGATAAGGGAAAAATCGATTCCATTAAGGAATGGCCAAAACCAACTGACAAACATCAAGTGAGAAGTTTTCTTGGACTATGTACTTACTACCGGAGGTTTATTAAGAAGTTTGCAGATATCGCTAAGCCATTAACGCGACTTACAGAGGAAGCAAGAGAATACAGCTGGGATACAGACTGCCAAAATGCCTTTGAGACCTTAAAAAAACATCTAATAACAGCACCAATTTTAGGGTATCCACTGCCAGAAGGAGAGTTCATCTTAGATACGGATGCAAGTAACGTGGGAATTGGAGGAGTGCTGTCTCAGATTCAAGGACAGGAACGAGTCCTCGGATATTTTAGTAAAGTTCTTTCAAAACCTGAGCGGAATTATTGCGTCACGGGAAGAGAACTTCTAGCAGTAGTTAAATCAGTAGAGCACTTCTATCAATACCTCTATAGCAGAAAGTTTCTAATCCGAACTGACCATGCCGCCCTTAAGTGGTTGATGCAGTTTAAGAATCCAGAGGGTCAGATAGCCAGGTGGATCGAACGACTCCAAGAATACGATTTTAAGATTGAGCACCGGGCCGGAGTTAGCCACAGAAACGCTGATTCTCTTTCCAGAAGGCCATGTCCAGCAGAGTGTTCCCACTGCAACAAAACGGAATCCAAGGAAGCAGCAGTGCTAAGAACGACGATTGTCAACGACGACTGGACGCCTACTAAGATAAGGGCAGAACAAGAGAGAGATCCAGTCATACAGAAAATCCGAAAATGGAAAGAGGAAAACCGTCGACCACCTTGGCAGGAAATATCAAACCTATGCTCAGTAGTTAAGACGTATTGGGCCCAGTGGGACTCATTTATCATCGAAGATGGCTTGCTCAAACGACTCCTGGAAAATTATGACGGTTCAGAGAAGAGAAGACAGTTGGTGATCCCAAAGAGCAGAATAGCCGAAGTACTTCGTCAGTTACACGACAGTCCATCGGGAGGGCATTTTGGTGTAAGGAAAACCCTTCAGCGAATTCGGGAACGGTTTTATTGGATGAACAGTTCCGACGATGTAAAAGACTGGTGTAAGAAATGTACTATTTGTGCCACGAGTAACGGGCCTTACCGAAAAAGGAGAGCTCCTATGAGACAATATAATGTTGGAAGCCCGTTTGAAAGAATAGCTTTGGACATCGCTGGGCCATTTCCAGAAAGTGAAAATGGAGGCAAGTACATGCTGGTAGTAATGGATTACTTTACTAAGTGGGTCGAGATTTACGCACTTCCCGACCAGAAGGCCGCCACCGTTGCAGATAAGTTGATCCAAGAATATATCAGCCGATTTGGAGTGCCTTTGGAGATACATAGTGACCAAGGCAGGAACTTCGAAAGCGATCTATTCCAAGGAATATGTGATAGACTAGGCATGAAGAAAACAAGAACTACCGCGTATCATCCGCAATCGGATGGTATGGTAGAACGAATGAATAGGACAGTTGGCAAGTATTTGACAAAGATGGTGTCCGATCATCAGCGAGACTGGGACCAATACCTTCCGTTCTTCACAATGGCCTACAGATCTGCTGTTAACGAATCAACAGGCCAGACACCAGCCAAAGTCCTATTCGGACGCGAAATGCGACTACCTTGTGATCTCGAGTTTGGATGTAAACCTGGAGAAGATGTAGCAGGTGAAGATTATGTGATCGAATTACGAAGAAGAATGGACGATGTACATGAGTTGGTCCGTTCCCACCTTCAGATCGCTAGCGACAGAATGAAGAAACGGTACGATACACAAGCCGAAAAGGGTTGCTTTAAGAAGAACGACAAAGTATGGCTGTATAATCCCAAGAAGCGAAAAGGTTGTTCTCCCAAATTGCAGCAGTTTTGGGAAGGTCCATACCTCATTATGGAGAAGATCAACGATGTCATCTACCGAATAAGCAAGATTCCGAGGGGAAAGCCGATGATAGTACACCATAACCGGTTGGCGTCTTTCGAAGGTGACCACAACGTAGATGAAGAAGTGGAAGTAAACCAAGTCCACGATGTGTCTGACCTCACGTTTGAGGAATTCATGGGTGCCTATGGAGGTACCGGTAAAGCGAGACATGGTGTTACCACTGAAGAAAAGCAAGATCTACTCGCGCTCCCCGATGACTACTCGCTGGCCCTTACCATCCCGGCCAGTATCAAAGACGCACCAGGGTTGGCATCCGTCTTTCGAAGGAAGTTTGGTCGAGTTGCAGAACTTCAATGCCAAGTGCCAGCTCCCGGTCAAAACCTTGAAACTCCAAGATGCATCACGTTACCTTTTCTACCTGGTAACAAAAGACACTGCCCGTGACCAACCTACCTACCGAGATGTATGGGAAGCCTTACTTCAATTGAGAGAGCACGTACTGGAGTCCGACGTGCAAAAGTTAGCCATGTCAAAGTTGGAGTGCCGCCAATTAGATTGGAGGGTTATCCGAAATATGGTGGAAGAGATCTTTAAAGACACCGAAGTCCAGGTGTTAGTCTGTTGCAATCCGCATAGTTACTGGTGCGGAGAGAAAACCGTCCCTTGTCATTTTTATACAACTGGAAGTTGTAAAAGAGGGTCCAGTTGCCGATACCAGCATACCGTTCCGGTTCCAGTCCCGACAAGGTTCCAGGAGGAACAATCTTTTAAGAGGGGGGCAATGTTACCATAAATTCTGACCCAAAACCGTAAATATATTTATTACTAATATTTTCATTAATTCACGTATTTTTTAGGTAATGCCTACCTGACACACGATGGGTCCCCCTTTGTAATAAAAACAACAATTCGAACCTTCTGGAGACAAGCCGATTTAACCATACCGGTTCTGAGAACAATTCGCCGCTCTGTCTAGAAGGCCGTAGACGTTTCTAGTCTAATAGTAGTGAATATATAACAGGACTTTTTGGAGAATAGAACACAGTTAATTCTGAAGACGCGCTCGCGATAAAATGTTACGTTCGCTTTTTAATAAATTATGTATATTTAGTGATAAATAAATTAATATCAGTTATTGTGCTTTTTAATGAATTAAGATAAGAACAAAACATTATAAATTAAATAGACATTGAAATAAAATCATCACAGAACGAATTAACCGATTACTTCATAAATATAGCATACAATTCCCGTCAATATACCATCTTTCCGAAAACCCTCCTCCTCCATGGACTGTAAATAAACCACCAGTAATTACTGATCTATCAAAATTTAATAAACATGAATCCCCACCAGCCATATTAATAAACAACTTCAAAGATATTATGGATAGATTTAGCGACTACCGACAGATCTACACAGATGCATCAAAAACAACGGACGGAGTCGGCGCAGCCATTTTCTGTAATATTCATAATGCTAAATTTAAGTTGCATAACAACTGGACTATCTCGAACGCAGAACTATACGCAATCCTTGAAGCTCTAAAGTTCATTAACACAACGGACCAGAGAAATTATACAATCATTACTGACTCAATGAATGCTCTTTGTGACATCAAAAACATATACTCCAGCAATCCTATTCATAAAGACATTTACAAAGAACTTCAAAATGCTGCAAAGGAAAACAAACATGTGGTATTAATCTGGGTTCCATCTCATATTGGAATACATGGTAACGAGGTTGTGGACCGTCTAGCTCACGAAGCAGCGACAAGTGATGGTCAAGTGCAATTAAATAAAATAGTGCCAAGTGATCTTAAATTGTGCTTAAAAAACATAGTTAGTTGTGCGTGGCAAAACAAATGGTCGCAGTGTTCCGAAAAACTAAGGCAAATTAAAGACAATGTTTTACAAAAACAAGCCTTTGTGTTACCGAGGAAAAAACAAGTCATCTTTTCTCGACTTCGAATTGGTCACACCCATCATACACATCTTTACCGAATTACAAGAGACAATCCTCCATACTGCAACCAGTGTCAAACCAACAATACAGTTAAACATATTTAAACCGAATGTCAAATTTTCCAGGAAACCAGAAGTAAACTCAACCTTCCCAGCGACATAGGCGACCTTCTTAGAGACAATAATCATCTACACAATATTATAAAGTTTTTAACGGTTGTAGGCATAAAAGATATTTAAATTAATATCTAGACTGTACTTATATTACATATATCAATCTTCTTTAATGTTCTTTAATGTTAGTACGTAATTAATATTAACCTTTCTTTGTTACAATATGTATTTTCCATTGTTGTCGTCTATAACTCCAGTGGTTCGGACGACATTAAATAAATTAATAAAAAAAAAAAAAAAAATTCGGTTATTGATTGTTTAGTGTTTGAAAATATTACCGACAAGTTACCTACCACCTCATTTAATAAAAACATTTTAAAAATACCAAAGGATATTAGATTGGCTGATCATACTTACAATCGAGCGAGAGAAATTGATCTGTTAAAAGGATCATCTGTATTCTGGGAAATATTACAATTGGACATGATTCAATTAGAAGATAGCAAAGTTGTTCTACAAGAGACAAAATTAGGATGGATCTTGGGCGGCATGATAAGCTCAACGTCAAGCCAGGTAGAAAAATATGCTAGCAATTTTTCCAGCGAGTTGAGCCAGGAACAGGCTATTGATAAAATATTGTTGAAATTCTGGGAGATAGAAGATGTTCATTCTAGTACAAAAACTTTTCTTTCAGAAGAAGAGCAATATTGCGAAACTTATTTCAAAAATAAATTCAAGCGATCAGCGGACAATAAAGTCATTGTATCGATTCCATTCAAGGAAAATTTAACAGATCTAGGTGATTCACTTAGGTAAAACTAAGGTCACTAGGTAAAACGCGATTATGATAGGTTTATGCAAGAGTACTTACAATCGGGACATATGAGTGCGATTGATGAAACAAGTAAAACTACACGTGTTCGAGTAGTATTTGATCCTTCAATGAAATCGGAATCCGGTCTGTCTCTTAATGTAGGTACAATGTGTGGGACCGACCTTGCAAGATGATCTTTTTTCAATAGTTCTCCGGTTTCGAAAGTATCAATTTGTTATGACTGCAGATATATCAAAAATGTATCAAATCATTCACGTAGCTCCCGAACAACGCAACGACTTAATGAAGATTACTGATCTTACCATAACCAGAATGGTCACATGTATCTGTGGAATTGCATGGATTTGGCGATGCTAACCAAAAGGCTTACGGTTGTTGTATACCTATATATTAGGTGTCAAGTTCAATTAGGTCAATATTATATATATATATATATATATATATATATATATGTTATATGAGAAAATATTAACCTTGAACTAGCTTAAGTTCGCCGACTTCAGATTTCATCATTCCATTCCCATAGAAACCGCTGAGCACGCATTAGAACTTTGTACGAACCGTTGGCCAATATTCATGAGAACAGCGATTCAGCACTTCATACCAAACCTATAAATTACCATTTTCAGATGCCGGAACCACTCTTAGCTGCAACTTCGACCAGTCCAGTTATTGTAGTCATTTTAAAATAATTTAATTTTGTACTATTTATTGTGTAACAAATAAAGTTCTTTTTTAAAAAGTTAAATACGTAATTAGTGATCTAACAATTGGCGCAAACTCAGTAGGATCCGGTTAACATTGCTAGAACACGTGTATACTTACTGGCAGCAGCGGATTCTCATTCCTTAACGGAACAAAGAATCTACGGAAGTCCTCACTCCTGTGACCTACGGAAGGAACACCTAGTGAAGCCCCTGGTAGCCGAGCAGAGAGAACAAAACGACCATTAAAGAAGAAAGCATCTCCGAACAACCTCACTCCTGTGATCTACGGAAAGAACACCTAGTGAATCCCCTGGTAGCTGAGCAGAGAGAACAAGGCGTCTCGATGTTCTTCTTTATGTAAGTGGATTTTGAATCATCTCGTTAATAATTTGTTATAATAATTTACGAAATTGACTATACTGCAAGTCAATTAATCAAGATACATAAACAAATACAAGTTGATTATCTAATATTTGAAATTATTGATATTTCTTTACATACTATTTTATACTGATATTTTATTGACATATTCTTTTTACTTGCTATATTTCTGGTATATTTTCTCTTGATATATTTTTATTTGGTATATTTGATACATTTTTATTGATATATTATTTGATATTTTTATATTGATACATTTTTTGCCCTTTATATACCACCACATTTTTTTTCTCCCTTATATACTGATACATTTTATATTTCTCCATACTTCTATTTTTCATTTTCGTTTAAAAATATCTCGAAAAATGCCCGAGACACGTTCCCAGACTCAACAAGAAATCGAACCATACAAGCTTTCGGAAATATTTTCTATTATCCCAGAATTTGAAGGCGATTCGATTTCTCTTTCTACATTTTTAGATGCGTGCGACTGTGCTTTTAAAATGGCCACAGGCGATCAGCGCGTTCTATTAACGATTCACGTAAAAAATAAACTCAAAGGTAAAGCTGCACAGCTTATTAATTCTAGAAAACCAATTTCTTATACAGAAATAAAACAATTACTAAATCTACATTTCGGAGACAGTAGAGACCTGACCTCCTTAATACAAGACTTACAAAGACTAAGACAACTATCTAACGAATCTCCTCTAACTTTCTTTGACCATTTACAAGTTCTGAATGCAAAAATGCCCGCCTCGATCCAAGTAGCAAATTTATCCCCAGATCAAAAAACTGCCCAATGTGAGTTAATCGATACCATGGCCCTAAATACTTTTTTAATCGATTTAGAACCTCGTCTAGGACAAATTATTAGGGATAGTAATCCAAAACATCTCATTGAAGCAAGCAATCGTATTAGACGCGAACTTAAAATTGTCATATTTTGAAGAACAAAAATCTAATTCTAGATCAACTATTCCTAAACCCTCTCAACCAATGAGAAGACCCTCATCTCAGTTTACAAAATGTACAAATTGTGGCCGCATTGGTCATCTAAATACATAATGCCGCTCTTCACGTTTCTTACAGCCAAACCAAACTTTTTCTAGGCCACACGGTTACGAAAACCAATATAATAATGGACCTAACAACTATCAAAACAATCAGAGTCCTAATAGGAATCAATATTCCTCCAACAACCAAATTTCAACCAACAGAGACCTTTCTTTTCATCTTGTCGCACCACCAAAAAACTACCCGTTTTAAGAGGTTTGCGTATGTTGGATTCGGTTTTATTTGCTTTTATTTTACACAGAATACAGTATTACATTTACTTAAATATTATTTATGCAATATTAACAAACTTGCAATATCAACACAATTACATGACATTAATGGCCTACTTCATACTGTCTCTTTTTCGTGGCCTACCACCACTACGCCTTTCATCTAACAAATTGTTCTAATAGGTAAAGGCAATCTCTGACATACTCCCACCTGAGGAATATTCTGATAAAGTAAAATATGGCTCACAAAATCTAAAGAGACATACTACAAAACCATTATACAAAAAATTAAAAATTGCTAAGTATACAGTTTTTGACAATCACTACTCCAAATAACGTTTAGGTACTTTAGAAGCCCGTCCCGTACGTGTGATTTTCACTTCAGAAACCTTTGCACTATTTGTCGGAATACTGACTTTAAATACTCCCGCACTCTCACAGTATTCGTCTTCGGAACCGGAGTTTCTCGCAGCCAATTCAGGAACATGTGAGGTACCATTTAATTTACTGTCATCCTTCATTGACGTCTTCACATCATTCTGAAGCTCGAACTCAGGAACAATACAACACTCTAGTGGGTAAAGACGCTGGACAGGTCTCAATAAATATCCCTTAGCTGTCTTAACTTTGCACAGTCGAACACTTCCATCTTTACCAGGATAACTCACTCGCAAAAAGATGGCACAAGCATAGGCCAGTTTGCTTGCATCACAAAAAATATCGATACTTAAATTTTGTAATGTCTCACCATTCATGTGTACCCATCGAGGCAATTCAATCTTCTCAAGATAAGGTAAATCTTTCAACCAAATTTTAAACTCTTCAGAGATGACTTCATCCAGTGGTTCGTCCCATGCCAAGCTCTTCTCCCACAACTTTTGCAACATGAGTTTGGGCACTAATAGAGCTGGACATAAATATCCAATAGGATCAAACACTTTCTGGGCTATAGAAAGGATTCTACGTTTAGTCACTACCATATTTTCCAAGTCAGTGTCCTCTCTTAAGAATTTCAAATGAACTGTCAAAACATCTCGTACAGGATGCCAGTTCATACCAAGAACAGGACATATCTCTTCAGTTCCACTAACTTCAGCATTCCTTGTACGCTCCCACCCTCTTAGTTCAAACTGTCCCTCTGCCATAATTGCTACAGACTCTGTAATAAACCTTGACACCATTTCTTCATCAGGTAAGCTTGTAACACAGTTGTCCACATAGAAGCTTTGACTTAACCTCTTCACAATATCTAAAGTATACAATGATTCTGATGTAGAGCCCTTTTCAAGGTATCTTGCTAAGTGGTACTCTAGTGTCATCCCTAATAAAAATGGACTACTGTTAACACCGAATACTACACGTTTATGACGAAAAACTACTGTCTGACCTTCTGTGTCAACCCATAAAAATTTGAGGAAATCACAGTCCCTTTCATGCACACCTGTTTGTTGAAATGCCCTTTTAACATCAGAAATCACTCCTATTTTGTTTTCTCTAAACCTTACAAATATTGAAGGAATTAACTGAATTAGATTTGGACCTTTCTCTAAAAAGTGGTTAAGTGAAGGTTTATTCTTTGAATGTGCAGATGCATCAAACACTGGACGTACCTTGGTAGTACTTTCTTCCTTTACCACTGGGCGGTGAGGTAAAAAATGTCCTAGACTGTTATCAACATCATTTAACTTTCCAACTAGCTCAATTATACCCTCAGCTTGCCAGTCAGCAAAAACATCATCATACCTTTCAAAAAGACCATCACGTTTCAGCTTTTGAAGAGTGGAATTTAGTCTTTTTTCCGACAACTCACAATTACTGGGGAGAGGAGGGTGACCATCCAACCAAGGAAGACGAATCTCATAGCGGCCCATCTTATCTACACTTACAGTCTGCATAAAAAAATCTCTAGCAGCTAAAGCAGCCTCCTCTTTGGTATATCTATCTGTAGGCTCTTTAATACCAATTGCTTCCAACTCCCAAAGCTCACTTAAGGAAGCATCCTTTATGAGAAGATTCAATGTGGACATGACAACATCAGAATGTTTACTACTGGTAGGTATTTTTCCCATAAGTGTCCATCCAATGAGAGTTTCTATAGCTACTAGCCCACAATCTAGCTTATGACGACCCCCTGTATACAAATAACCAGCGACATCTGCTCCCAGCAACAGTTTAATTGGCCCAGGTTGGAGATCATCAGATAAATCAATATTAAGGTTCTTGGCCTGTTCCCTCCATGGACCATGAAATACTGGAGCCACATCACTACAAATTGTTAGTTGATCTAAGGCCTCAAAAGAATATGTAGAGTTCTTACCCTGTATTGTGACTTCATAACAGTTATGAGAGTTTGCAACTTCTGACCCTCCAAACAGACAATGAACAATTTTTTCCTGTCGTTTAACTGGATAACCTAATTTTAAAGCTGTGTCCTTTAATATATATGATCTTTGTGACCCACTATCAATTAAGGCGCGAACAACTCTAGTATTTCCAAATATACCAGTTAAAGTGACTCTCAATGTTTGCAAAAATACATGACCTTTAGTTTGGTTAGTCAAAGCCTGGTCGTTTATGACATCCTTAGAAGACATGTTCTCATTTTGCCTATTACTATGCTTATCTTGACTTATTGTTAAACTGGGGCACATCAAGACTACATGAGCTTGGCTGCAGATAACACATCTTAGCCTTGTTTTACATCTTTTCGTCTGATGTCCCACTTTTAGACATCTAAAACAAGCCTTCTTCCCAATGAAAACATCCCTTTTTTGAACAAATGTCATTTTTTGTGCCTTAAAGCAATCTTCACTACCATGTGTACCTGAACAAAAGACACAAGCTGAAATTTCACAATTAATTAAATTAGCAGCAGTTGGAAAACCTGATGATTTCTTGACACTAGCTTTAGAGGATAAAGCCACTTCTTCAGACAATCCAAAACCTTCAGCAGCTAAAGCAATTCTTTGTTCATTCTCTACTTCATTTCTGAGAAAAGTCATCAACAGTTTCAACCTGTTTTCCAATGTCCCATCTCTACATTCAATATTTGTGGAACGTTGCCATACCCTAAGCAATTCCTGAGGTAAACAAGATTCGACTAATGGAAAGAGCATTGCTGAACACTTGTCAGATGTGATACCTAATGTCTCCAGTGCTCGCAGTTGAGTTTCAATGCTGTCATACAGTTTAGATATATCAATCTTTTGTTTAGATGCAGACTTACTCAAAATGAGTTTTAGTAACTCTCTAATGTATACTTCTATCTGTAAGTCTTCTCTGCCAAACCTGCTTTGCATACTTTCCATAATTTTACTATAATTGTCAGCCATAGCTGGATAGCTCTCTACTAGTTGACGTGCTCTACTACCTGGTACTGTGGCTTGAATTAAATATTCTATCTTATCATGGCAATCAATAGAATCATCCTCATGAATCTTTTTGAATTGTGCCCAGAATGCCAACCAACCTTTGATACTGCCATCATATTTTTTAAATTCAATAGTAGGTAATCTAAATTTTCTCATACCTGTTAACTCTGGCTCATCTGCATTCTGGAACACTGCACTATGCCTGCTGGATGCTTCAGTCTTCGTTTCTTCCATCAGCTTGTTATATCTGGTTCTACACTTGGAAAACTTTCTCAAATACACATCACAACTCTCTATCTCTGCTTCTAGCTCCGTTTCAGTAGAACTTTCAAACGATAATTCAGTAATTTGGAAGTCAATTGACTGTAACTCGTCAAACTTACATTTTAACAGTTCCCATGACACTTCTATTGACTCGTAGTCCAATGATTCTGCTTTCATAAGACCTTCTAATTCGTTGGCCGTACGCGTAAAAATAGCCCTTAATACTCTTCTGGTTTTCTTTCTATTTTCCAATTCTGCTGCCATAGTGGGTTTGGTTCAAAACCACCGAAACGTTCTCTATACAAATCACAAACCAAAAGAACGCGGTAAAAACTCACTGGTCCAGAACTACAAAATTCACACCGAAATCCAACTCAAAAAGTCCTGTCACGGTCGCCACAATGTCGCACCACCAAAAAACTACCCGTTTTAAGAGGTTTGCGTATGTTGGATTCGGTTTTATTTGCTTTTATTTTACACAGAATACAGTATTACATTTACTTAAATATTATTTATGCAATAATAACAAACTTGCAATATCAACACAATTACATGACATTAATGGCCTACTTCATACTGTCTCTTTTTCGTGGCCTACCACCACTACGCCTTTCATCCAACAAATTGTTCTAACAGGTAAAGGCAATCTCTGACATACTCCCACCTGAGGAATATTCTGATAAAGTAAAATATTGCTCACAAAATCTAAAGAGACATACTACAAAACCATTATACAAAAAATTAAAAATTGCTAAGTATACAGTTTTTTGACAATCAATCACTACTCCAAATAACGTTTAGGTACTTTAGAAGCCCGTCCCGTACGTGTGATTTTCACTTCAGAAACCTTTGCACTATTTGTCGGAATACTGACTTTAAACACTCCCGCACTCTCACAGTATTCGTCTTCGGAACTGGAGTCTCTCGCAGCCAACTCAGGAACATGTGGGGTACCATTTAATTCACTGTTATCCTTCATTGACGTCTTCACATCATTCTGAAGCTCGAACTCAGGAACAGTACAACACTCTAGTGGGTAAAGACGCTGGACAGGTCTCAATAAATATCCCTTAGCTGTCTTAACTTTGCACAGTCGAACACTTCCATCTTTACCAGGAAAAAGTTCAACAACTCGTCCCATAGGCCAATCCAAACGTTTACTGCCATCGTTGCCGACAAGCACAATTTCATTAAGAGCGATCTGGCGGTGAGTTTTATTCGCGCAAACCAGTTTTAACTGTCCAAGATATTCCAAACGGAATCGCTTACGAAGTTCCTCTCGCAAAGTCTGAACCCGACGTACTTTCCGACACAATGAAGCATTGTCTATAGCATCACAATCTGGTAGCCCGCAGTCCACCTGATCCCGCAAAAACATCGCTGGTGTCAAGGCAATTAACTCTTGAGGATTCTCCGATAAATACGTTAATGGTCGCGAATTAATTATTGCCTCACATTCACATAACAAGGTTAGCAAAGTCTCATAGTCCAAACTGGCACGACCTAGTGTTTTTCTCAACAACTGTTTCATAACACCAATGAGACGCTCCCAGAATCCTCCCCACCAAGCTGCTGTAGGTGGATTAAAATGCCAACGAATACGTTGCACAGACATCTCACGAGTAATAACGTCCCAGTCCAGACATGATAAGGCATTTTCAGCACCCACAAAACTCGTACCGTTATCACTATAAATCGTTTTCGGCCTACCACGACGAGACACGAACCGGCGTAAGGCCTGAAGAAAATTAGAAGTTGATAGCGAACAACAGAGTTCTACATGAACCGCCCTGAAAATCGCACACGTGAACATACAAATCCAAACTTTTTCACCGGTCTTAAGGAACAGAGGTCCCGCAAAGTCAATACCGGTTACTTCAAATGCTACAGCGTCACGCACTCTGTTAGCCGGTAAAGGAGGAGTATGAACTGCTAGATGCTTTCCAGTGTACCTCCGGCACAATACACACTTGGAGATAACGGATCTTACACTACGCCTTCCTGAGAGAATCCAAAACTTTTCTCGGAGCAAACTTAAAGAACTTTGGATCCCAACATGACAAGACTTTAAGTGATAATACCTAATTAACTTAATGGTTACCTCATGTTTAGATGGCAGTACGACTGGAAAACGGTAATACTGTGTATCTTCTCTGTTACAAACTCTAGATCTCAATCTAATCAAACCCCCTTCTTCATAAAATGGGTCAAGATGATTAATCCTTTTATCATCCACACCTGAGAAGCTTTCCTGCTGCACTTTTGTCAAAATAAATTTCTCTGCAGCTTCAAACTCTTCAGAAGTCAACTCACCTTTATACTTCTGGTCACCTTTGCGACAATTTTTTACAAAACGTTGAATCCAAGCCACCATTCGTACCATCTTACTATACTGTGAAAAGTAGCTAAAATGCCAGTCACACGAATTATAAACATTAACAAGAGATGTCACCAAAGTCTTCCTACGCTCGGCATTAACTTCTTCTTCATCACAAGTAGCCGCACTAGATGGCCACTTATCACGGCCTTCATACAACCACTTCGGCCCCTCCCACCATCTTGACTGAAACAAATGTTTAGCAGTGCACCCTCGTGATGGCAAGTCTGCAGGATTGACCATTCCTGGTAGGTGACGCCAGTTTTCCATTGAAGTTAAGTTACGAATTTCTTTAACTCTGTTCCATACAAAAACTCCCCATTCTTCTTGGCGTTGTATCCAGGAAATAACAGTACTTGAGTCACTCCAAAAAAAGGATTCTATATTTCCAGGCAAGTTCTCTGCAACCTGAACATATAAACGGGCACCTATAGTTGCAGCTAGCAGCTCCAGACGTGGAATAGTCATTTTTGAAGTAGATTTCTTAATTGGAGCCAATCTAGCTCTCGAGGCCAATAGAGATACAAATACTTTACCAGAATAACTCACTCGCAAAAAGATGGCACAAGCATAGGCCAGTTTGCTTGCATCACAAAAAATATGGATACTTAAATTTTGTAATGTCTCACCATTCATGTGTACCCATCGAGGCAATTCAATCTTCTCAAGATAAGGTAAATCTTTCAACCGAATTTTAAACTCTTCAGAGATGACTTCATCCAGTGGTTCGTCCCATGCCAAGCTCTTCTCCCACAACTTTTGCAACATGAGTTTGGGCACTAATAGAGCTAGACATAAATATCCAATAGGATCAAACACTTTCTGGGCTATAGAAAGGATTCTACGTTTAGTCACTACCATATTTTCTAAGTCAGTGTCCTCTCTTAAGAATTTCAAATTAACTGTCAAAACATCTCGCACAGGATGCCAGTTCATACCAAGAACAGGACATATCTCTTCAGTTCCACTAACTTCAGCATTTCTTGTACGCTCCCACCCTCTTAGTTCAAACTGTCCCTCTGCCATAATTGCTACAGACTCTGTAATAAACCTTGACACCATCTCTTCATCAGGTAAGCTTGTTACACAGTTGTCCACATAGAAGCTTTGACTTAACCTCTTCACAACATCTAAATTATACAATGATTCTGATGTAGAGCCCTTTTTCAGGTATCTTGCTAAGTGGTACTCTAGTGTCATCCCTAATAAAAATGGACTACTGTTAACACCGAATACTACACGTTTATGACGAAAAACTACTGTCTGACCTTCTGTGTCAACCCATAAAAATTTGAGGAAATCACAGTCCCTTTCATGCACACCTATTTGTTGAAATGCCCTTTTAACATCAGAAATCACTCCTATTTTGTTTTCTCTAAACCTTACAAATATTGAAGGAATTAACTGAATTAGATTTGGACCTTTCTCTAAACAGTGGTTAAGTGAAGGTTTATTCTTTGAATGTGCAGATGCCTCAAACACTGGACGTACCTTGGTAGTACTTTCTTCCTTTACCACTGGGCGGTGAGGTAAAAAATGTCCTAGACTGTTATCAACATCATTTAACTTTCCAACTAGCTCAATTATACCCTCAGCTTGCCAGTCAGCAAAAACATCATCATACCTTTCAAAAAGACCATCACGTTTCAGCTTTTGAATAGTGGAATTTAGTCTTTTTTCCGACAACTCACAATTACTGGGGAGAGGAGGGTGACCATCCAACCAAGGAAGACGAATCTCATAGCGGCCCATCTTATCTACACTTACAGTCTGCATAAAAAAATCTCTAGCAGCTAAAGCAGCCTCCTCTTTGGTATATCTATCTGTAGGCTCTTTAATACCAATTGCTTTCAACTCCCAAAGCTCACTTAAGGAAGCATCCTTTATGAGAAGATTCAATGTGGACATGACAACATCAGAATGTTTACTACTGGTAGGTATTTTTCCCATAAGTGTCCATCCAATGAGAGTTTCTATAGCTACTAGCCCACAATCTAGCTTATGACGACCCCCTGTATACAAATAACCAGCGACATCTGCTCCCAGCAACAGTTCAATTGGCCCAGGTTGGAGATCATCAGATAAATCAATATTAAGGTTCTTGGCCTGTTCCCTCCATGGACCATGAAATACTGGAGCCACATCACTACAAATTGTTAGTTGATCTAAGGCCTCAAAAGAATATGTAGAGTTCTTACCCTGTATTGTGACTTCATAACAGTTATGAGAGTTTGCAACTTCTGACCCTCCAAACAGACAATGAACAATTTTTTCCTGTCGTTTAACTGGATAACCTAATTTTAAAGCTGTGTCCTTTAATATATATGATCTTTGTGACCCACTATCAATTAAGGCGCGAACAACTCTAGTATTTCCAAACATACCAGTTAAAGTGACTCTCAATGTTTGCAAAAATACATGACCTTTAGTTTGGTTAGTCAAAGCCTGGTCGTTTATGACATCCTTAGAAGACATGTTCTCATTTTGCCTATTACTATGCTTATCTTGACTTATTGTTAAACTGGGGCACATCAAGACTACATGAGCTTGGCTGCAGATAACACATCTTAGCCTTGTTTTACATCTTTTTGTCTGATGTCCCACTTTTAGACATCTAAAACAAGCCTTCTTCCCAATGAGAACATCCCTTTTTTGAACAAATGTCATTTTTTGTGCCTTAAAGCAATCTTCACTACCATGTGTACCTGAACAAAAGACACAAGCTGAAATTTCACAATTAATTAAATTAGCAGCAGTTGGAAAACCTGATGATTTCTTGACACTAGCTTTAGAGGATGAAGCCACTTCTTCAGACAATCCAAAACCTTCAGCAGCTAAAGCAATTCTTTGTTCATTCTCTACTTCATTTCTGAGAAAAGTCATCAACAGTTTCAACCTGTTTTCCAATGTCCCATCTCTACATTCAATATTTGTGGAACGTTGCCATACCCTAAGCAATTCCTGAGGTAAACAAGATTCGATTAATGGAAAGAGCATTGCTGAACACTTGTCAGATGTGATACCTAATGTCTCCAGTGCTCGCAGTTGAGTTTCAATGCTGTCATACAGTTTAGATATATCAATCTTTTGTTTAGATGCAGACTTACTCAAAATGAGTTTTAGTAACTCTCTAATGTATACTTCTATCTGTAAGTCTTCTCTGCCAAACCTGCTTTGCATACTTTCCATAATTTTACTATAATTGTCAGCCATAGCTGGATAGCTCTCTACTAGTTGACGTACTCTACTACCTGGTACTGTGGCTTGAATTAAATATTCTATCTTATCATGGCAATCAATAGAATCATCCTTATGAATCTTTTTGAATTGTGCCCAGAATGCCAACCAACCTTTGATACTGCCATCATATTTTTTAAATTCAATAGTAGGTAATCTAAATTTTCTCATACCTGTTAACTCTGGCTCATCTGCATTCTGGGACACTGCACTATGCCTGCTGGATGCTTCAGTCTTCGTTTCTTCCATCAGCTTGTTATATCTGGTTCTACACTTGGAAAACTTTCTCAAATACACATCACAACTCTCTATCTCTGCTTCTAGCTCCGTTTCAGTAGAACTTTTAAACGATAATTCAGTAATTTGGGAGTCAATTGACTGTAACTCGTCAAACTTACATTTTAACAGTTCCCATGACACTTCTATTGACTCGTAGTCCAATGATTCTGCTTTCATAAGACCTTCTAATTCGTTGGCCGTACGCGTAAAAATAGTCCTTAATACTCTTCTGGTTTTCTTTCTATTTTCCAATTCTGCTGCCATAGTGGGTTTGGTTCAAAACCACCGAAACGTTCTCAATACAAATCACAAACCAAAAGAACGCGGTAAAAACTCACTGGTCCAGAACTACAAAATTCACACCGAAATCCAACTCAAAAAGTCCTGTCACGGTCGCCACAATGTCGCACCACCAAAAAACTACCCGTTTTAAGAGGTTTGCGTATGTTGGATTCGGTTTTATTTGCTTTTATTTTACACAGAATACAGTATTACATTTACTTAAATATTATTTATGCAATATTAACAAACTTGCAATATCAACACAATTACATGACATTAATGGCCTACTTCATACTGTCTCTTTTTCGTGGCCTACCACCACTACGCCTTTCATCTAACAAATTGTTCTAATAGGTAAAGGCAATCTCTGACACATCTCAAAATCAAAATCGTCCATCTGTTATTCAAAGAAACCCAAACTTCCAACGGGCACATGTTTTAAACGAGTACCCTGATGAAATGACGACTAACTATTATACAGACGATTATTATACAGATAATTATTATAATACCGATAATTATGAAAACTATGAAACAGATTAATATACAGAAAATAATCTACAAACTGATAACTTTTATTCAACCAATAACACACAAAATTATCAGGATTTTCTTTCACTTCAGAATCAAAATCATCCTCCCAATCATACGAACCCCTCAACGGATATTACGAATATCCAAGAACAAATCCAAGCACTCAACTTGGACAACTTTCATCCAGATCTCAATTTTCCCGAACAGACATTCATGTAACCCCATTTTATACAATGAGTTCCAAAAATTTATATTACATTAACGATGCTACCAACACTTTTAAACTTTTAATCGACACAGGTGCTGGAATCACTGTTTTCAAAGAAAACACAGCACGTAATTATCATAATAGATTTCCTGAAAACGTTACTATTCAAGGTATAACCGATCAAAAATTGTTAATAACAGAATCTGTCCTGATTCCCTTCACTGACGATAATCCTCACAAACTCTTTATTTTCAATTTAGACATTGATTTCGATGGCATAATAGGCCTAGACTTTCTAGATCATCATGAATGCGTAATAGATCTTAAATCCCGACAGTTGCATACAAATTTTAAAACTGTCACCCTTCACAAAGTAGGACACGAGACAAACACACCTCCTAAAGACAAAACACCGACACACCCTACAGAAACAAGACAAAACAAACCTAAAATAAAAATTAAATCAGATTCTAAACAGGAATCAAATTTAAAATACCAAAACCCTATGAATAAAAAATACACTATCGTAAAAAACCGAGATTAAGACGAGAATCTTGAAAGACCGGAGAGAAAACGAATAAAAGGAAAAAACAGAATTACCATTGACAGCCGGACCAAACAAATATGCAGACTAAAATGCAACTTATCAAATACAGATGCCATATTATCAGCTCAAGAAATAAAAACAGGAAGATTACCTTATGCATTAGTCCATGTAGACGAAAATGGAGAATTCTTAACTTCCGTCCTAAATACTAATGCTATGCCGAAGACAATCGAATTTTCAGACATGTCAATCGCACCTTTCAAAAATTCGGAGACAATCCTATCCTACAACGGAAATGATTTTGTAGAACCCGTAGTGGATAGAACACGAATAATTAAAGAACAACTAAGAATTGATCATCTAAATTGCGAAGAACAAGAACTAATTCTAGATATATGTACTGAATATGCAGATATATTTTATGTCGAAGGCGACAAACTGACCTTCACAAACGAAATCAAGCACAAAATCGAAACAAACAATGCTAAACCTGTCTTCACTAAATCCTATAGATATCCTGAAATACACAAGGAAGAGGTAAAGAGGCAAATTATTAAAATGTTAGAAGAAGGAATAATACAGAAAAGCGTCTCGCCCTGGTCGAGTCCAGTCTGGGTCGTACCGAAGAAATTAGATGCGTCAGGAAAACAAAAATGGCGAGTTGTTATTGATTATCGAAAACTCAACGAACTCACAGTACAAGACCGTTATCCTCTACCACAAATATCAGAACTATTGGACCAACTAGGAAGATGCCAATACTTCACAACACTAGATTTAGCGTCTGGATTTCACCAGATTGAAATCGAGCCACAAGACATCCAGAAAACGGCCTTTTCCGTCGAAAATGGACATTATGAATTTGTTCGCATGCCATTCGGACTAATGAATGCTCCATCTACTTTCCAGAGAGTAATGGACAACATCCTCTTAGGAATACAAAACGAAAGATGCTTAGTGTATATGGATGACATAATTATCTACTCACCCACTATTCATGATCACATGTCACAACTAACAGAAGTTTTTAAAAGATTACGAAAGCAAATTTAAAAATACAGCCAGACAAGTGCGAATTTTTAAGAAAAGAAGTAGCATATTTGGGCCACCTTGTAACAGAAAATGGGATAAAAACAAATCCAGCTAAAATATCTTGCATCAAAAACTTCCCGGAACCAAAGAACACCAAAGAAATAAAGTCATTCTTAAGCTTAGCCGGCTACTATAGAAGATTTATTCCAAATTTTGCCAAAATTTCTAAACCACTTACGAAACTACTTCAGAAAGACGTATCTTTTATTCTTAATTCTGATTGCAAAGAAGCCTTTAACGAACTCAAAAATATTTTAACTTCAGATCCAATACTTATTTATCCCAATTTTGAGGGACCATTTTTACTAACAACTGACGCTAGTGCATTCGCGAGTGGAGCTGTTCTATCGCAAGAAGAATTCACGCTATCTTCACGTTTGGACGATTTTTCACAAAAGAAGAAGAATTAACGCTATTTTCATGTATCGACGACACCTCGAGTACCCCCGTCACCCGCCATCGTCACCAGGCCCCTTTCGCCCCCTTCGCCCTACCGCCAGTACCCCGTAGCCAAAACAGTGTTAAACATAGCTGCGCGAAACCCGTTGCGCGTACGGTTCCAACAATACCTCATACGTCGCGATCCGACGAGCGGTCGCGCCTCCACCACGAAATGAGCCAAAAATGACCAGAATGGACCTTAGCGATTTCTTATGGGATTTAACATGGAAAAATAACCAGAACTGTCACAGCCCCTTTACTTAGATCTTTGATTATAGCGTTCTCGAATTCTCGACCGCAGTCACAATGAATTCTTAGTGGTGTTCCATAGTGTTGAAAAAAGAGTAGGAGTGTCTTGACTACTGTTAGTGCCTTTTTGTCTTCTAAAGGATGATAGGCTTGCGTGAATTTTGTCAATTCGTCACGAATAGTTAAAGCGTAGTTCCTAGTAGGGTATTCGAATATATCCATATTTATTCTTTCGAATGGTGTTTTTGGAGTTTCTGTTATGACTAGTGGTCCACTTAAGTTTTTCCTGCAAATCTTAACTTTTTGGCAAATTTCACATGCTTTTACAAATTTCTCTACATCTTTTGTTAAATTCTTCCAATTGTATTTCTGCTTTATTCTTCTGACAGTTTCGTTTATTCCTCGATATAAATTGTTTTTACCACAATGGTAATGATCTAAAATTTGAGGGATTTCGTCTTCGCTGGCTGTTTTAAGTATATTTTGATAGATTCTTAATTTTAATTCTTTGTCAGCAAAAATATAAGAAAATATCTCTAGGATAGGTAGTTCGAGATTATTTTTGACACAATATATTTTTGATTCATCGAATTGATCTTTATTTGCAAAAAGTACAAGAAACAAGTGTGATATTACTCGTTCGGGATCAAACGGTAATGGTATAAAGGGCCTGGTGACGATGGCGGGTGACGGGGGTACACGAGGTGTCGTCGATACATGAAAATAGCGTTAATTCTTCTTCTTTTGTGAAAAATCGTCCAAACGTGAAGATAGCGTGAATTCTTCTTCTTTTTTTATCGTTCAAACTTGAAAATAGCGTCAATTCTTCTAAAGTGTAACAGGAGTTGTTGGAAAAAGGGGGCGTTGGCTCGGCGGATCGCGACGTATGAGGTGTCAAACGAACGGGAAGGGGACGGGGAACACGTAGAGAGAAAAAACAAAGATGGCGGCATAGTCAAAACGACACTATAACGTATCTCCGGGTCTATTGGTCCGATTGCAACGTATGAAGCGTTAAACGAAAGGTAAGAGAATAATGAATACGTCAAGATGAAAACAAGAAACAAAATCAATGCCAAAACGACACTATAACTTATCTCCGGGTCTATTGATCCGATTGCAACGTATCAGGCGTCAAATGAAAGAGGAGGGGGTAATGAATACATGAAGATGAAAAACAAGCAACAAAATCAATGCCAAAACGGCACTATAACGTATCTCAGGGTCTATTAGCCCGATTACTACGTATGAGGTATCAAATGAAATTAACGTACAGCAGCGGCTATCGCCGGAAATGAAAAGAATAGGAATGTACAACATCGTGACGTGTGAGGTATCGTTGAAAAGGGGAGGAGGTAACGAATACGTTAAAGCAAAAACAAAACAAAGATGGCGTCATTGCCAAAAGGATACTAAGCTTGTAATGTCTAAACGAATCAACGTTCAACAATGTGTAAGGTATCGATGGAAAGGGGAGGGGCAAACGAATACGGTGACACGAAAATAAAAATGACGTCATTGTCAAAAGGACACTAAGCTTGTAAAGCCTAAACAGCTCGACGTACAACAACGTGCAAGGTATCAATGGAATTGGGAGGTGGTAACGAATATGTTAAGACAAAAAAGCAAACGCAAAGACAATGCCAAAACGGCACTATATCGTTTCTCTCTTGTTATTAGTCAGATTACTACGTGTAACACGTTAAATAAAATAGGAGGGGATATCCAATACTTTTACACAAAAACAAAGACAAGACATTGCCAAAAAGGCACTACACCATATCTTCGTTTCTATTGGTTCGATCTTCGCGAATGGGGGCTCGTTGGAAAGAGGAGAAGATATCAAAATATGTTATCATAAAAACAAAGACAAAGACATTGTCAAAATGGCACTATATCAGATCTTTGTTGCTATGGATCGAATTTTAGCATAATAGACGTTGAAGGAATGGAGAGTAGTCACTGACGCTAACAGAGAAATAAACATGACAACATTGTGAAAACGACGCTAAATCATATCTTTGTTGCTATTGGACCTAGGTAGAAGGGGATTCCACGTACATTACAGTTCATCGAAACAATCGACCAATGGTGGTATAGGAACATCCACAAGTAAACGCCTAAATGGTGACATGTCAACGCTCAATGATGACATGTAAACGCCCCAAACCGTGGTGTTACGTATTCTCGTATCACCAGGCCCTAACCAATACGTACCCTCATGCACCACACCCCAACATGTATCGACCACTGATGACATAGGAACGGTAAGTAAACGCCTGAATGGTAACATGTAAACGCCCCTCAACACAATGAGAATGAAGTCATGACCAAAGAGATTCCACCCCGAGGCGCGCAGTCGTGTGGGATAAAAGTCGACCTGATAGAGGTGACATGATTGAATAAAATTCAGTATGTATCAAGCCTTCTAAGAAGTACGATGGATAAATCAAGTTGTTCAGAGGTCCGAACGCAGTCAGAAAAATAAAACGCTTAAATTTAGATGACATACTTATTGATCAATAGATGACAAACACGGAAGTTACCTGCTATATCTTTTATATCAGCGAAGAACCAGTATCGTTTGTTCTATTATCAAAATGCGCCTTTGATCCACTAAGACAGCATGATGTATCAAGAGTATTAGATTACGTATATACATTACCTCATCATCGAAAAATAGGATACGCATGCAAACTTATAGAACATGTAAAGAAAAATAACCAATTCACAGCATTTTGCTCCAACAAAGAATCGGAACGGTTGTTTGGTAAATGTAAATGTGTTAATCATGGAATAACGAATTATACTGTAATGTTTAGATATCCATAATAAAATCGAAATAAACATATAAACAACATATCGTGCTTTATTTCTTCCACACTTATTTCAGTCTACCACACTGTACTCTGTAATAACGGAATAGGTAATAGAATATAGAAAAACGTGATATTCTCAAAGGACATACGATGGGTATATCGCATCAGAATGACTAGAAAATAATTCACAGGTAACCTATCGATGTTTAGCAATTTTAAACTTCGGACAACAACATGTAACGTACCCTAACTGTAAACGAACTGTAACAGATATCTAACGCGATCGAACATATAGCAGACGTATACCTGACACTATCTAACGCATATGAGATGTATAGCAGACGCGTTATAACTCATATCAGACATATAACAGTTGTATACTAGACTCAAGATAGGACAGAACAATCGCTAAAGAAAATCTGTCGGAAAAAAAAAACGAAATTTGTCAGAGTAAGAAATGAAAGAATCGTAAGAAATTATGTGCGTTAATCACAGAATAACGAAGGACATCGCAACTACACTGGTATGGACACGTCCACAAAATGGGCGACAACAAAATAACAAAAAAGTATTATATTGGACACAACAGGAAAGACGGAAATGTAGGTCATCAACTACTATACATAAATATATAAATCTCATCTGAGCAGTCATTACAAGTATCCTCCGAACAGTAACTACTATACACAACTCACAAATACGATTATTGGTATGCGATAACGTTTTATTGCATAATATATTTTATCTACAACAATTACTATTTTACAACGATATTTAGATATAATCCAATTATAACGAGGACTAAAAACGAATTTATCATTTATCCAGTATGTTCAAACAACTAACGTATATTACTCGACATAGATATGAGTTGGATGATCACAAACCGACAAGGACCTAAACGTTCTCTACATGCCACATCTGAACGACCACTACTATACACAAATCTCCACTGAACGTACAATTCGACAAGAGTCTCCGCTGAACACTCACTAATACACACAGATCTCATCTGAACGTATAATTAGTCAAGAGTCTTATCTACATATCCACTACTATACATAAATCTCCAAGATAACTATTTTTTTTTTCGATTTGATGCATATTATATTTTATCTACAACAATTACCATTTTACAATGATATTCAGATATAATCCAATTATCACGAAGACTAACCAACGAATGATTACCATCCATAAATTATGTTCAAACAAACTAACGTGCCGAAAGACCATTACAATATATCTTCGTTGTTATCTATCCGATTTTGACGTACAAGGCGTTAAATGAAAGGTGAAAGGAAAGCGTAAATATGTACATACTATAGTTTATCTACGACGAGCAAGTAATTTATTGTTTTAAAGTGGATAATAAACATTGGTCTCTGTAAGAATATATGTTGGTCATAGACGATTCTTCGATAGCCATCAGGCAACAATTTCCCCTGATCATGTTTATAAAACATACGGAATGCACTATACCTAACCCTAGTTGACAGCGCACTTTGCAGGTCCCGTCTCACGATCAACTAATAGGTTTAAGTACAACTCCCTTCGTGAAGGTACACAAGCGTGAATCCGTGCAGGAAAATGTCGACCATCCTTTTTATACTCCGTAAAGGACCATCAAATATTCAACGTTAAAATATTTCAGGTGTATTAACAAAGAAAAATTAAATTAAATACATTTTTACAGTATATATAATTATAGAGTATATATAGTTTTAGAGTATATACTTTGGATGTGAAAATTGAAAGTAAATATATTATGTTATATGAAAGAAAAACTCAGCCATCGAGTAAAGACATGACTACCACAATACGCTACGGTAACTCTAAGACAGAAATGATGTACATGAAATGATTGAAAAACATGTATAAAATATCTGATATAGAACCATGTAAGACAGAAAGCATGGACAATAATGATGGAAAATGTATAAAATATCCGCCATAGAAACACATAAAAAATAAACGCTGTACATAAAATGATACAAAATGTGTGAAATATCTGAAATACAAACACGTAAGGCAAAAAGCATGGACAATAATGATAGAAAATGTATAAAATATCTGACATAGAAACATGTAAGACAGAAAAGCTGTACATAAAATGATGGAAAATGTATAAAATATCTGACGTAGAAATACGTAAGAAAGAAATGCTGTACATAAAAATTTATGAAATACCTGACATAGAAACAAATAAGGCAGAAAGCATGGACAATAATGAATAAAAATGTATAAAATATATGACATAGAAACACGTAAGGCAGAAAGCATGGATAATAATGATAGAAAATGTATAAAATTGCATGTTTTAAATAATACATAAATTAATAAACAATATGAAAAAACCTGGAAAAAATAATGGATAACAGATGTGGTATAAAACCAAAATTTTAAAATATTTTTTGTATGTCTCTATTTTTTTTAATCAAAAATTACTTTATTATTTGCGAAATGCACTGTTCCATTTTAAAAACGAGAAAATTAAACAACATATTTACAAATAATATTGCATGTTTTAAATAATGCAGAAATAAATTACATACATAATGACAAACTTAGAATGATGGTGTATAAAATCAAATACAAGCCATCTTAAATATATAAAATAGTACTTACTTTGTTTAAATTGTTTTACTTGTAGCACAAATTTTTTGTAACACAAAACGAACACGTTATTACAAAGGTAAACTGCAGACTGAGCATAACAGAATGGATTCGTTCATTAAATAGACAGGCTGGTATGACGTAACTCGACTGGAAATTACCGAGAACTGCAAGATCAAGCTTGTTTACACGCGCACCGGATATTGTCGACTGTGAAAACGCTGAATCGTGAGAGAATGTTAAAAAGGAATGTAATAATATCCGCTAAAGTTCTCGTTAGCAGTATTTCGCATCATATTACGTCCAGCCCTATATGTATACCTATATGACTAACAAGCTGATTCTTGAAAAAAAAAATTGTTGCACGTGTTTTCGTCGACCGTGTGAGAAATGTTAAAAGGAAATGCACATCCGCTGGTTGGAATATTTATAAAGTTTAAGTATAAGTATAAGTATAAGTTTAATTATATGATTTACGAAGTTACTCACAAATTACTAGTAATAATAATATGTAAATTGAAAAATCAACGAATTTTTGGTATTAGACTATTCGTTGTGGATAAAATATATACGAGGTTGATTAAAAGTTACTCGTAAAATGTAAATTGAGAAAATTTAAAAGTTCTTAGAAACACGTAAAAAAGAAATGTTGTACATAAAATGATAGAAAATGTATAAAATATCTAACATAAAAACACGTAAGAAAGAAATGCTGTACATAAAAATGTATGAAATATCTGACATAGAAACACGTAAGAGAGAAAGCATGGACAATAATGATGGAAAATGTATAAAATATCGAATAAAAATTGAGAAGTACTGGAAAGGATGATAGAAAATGTATAAAATATCTAACATAGAAACACGTAAGAATGAAAGCATGGACAATAATGATGTAAAATGTAGAAAATATCTGACATAGGAACACGTAAGAAAGAAAATGTCTAAAATATATGGCATAGAAACACTTAGGGCAGAAAGCATGGGTAATAATGAACGATTTACATGTAAAATTTGCTGAATAGAGAATAATTATATGTCGAAACCAGCAGAGTCTAACATATTATTCAATTGCCAACAATGAGCATATATGTAAACCACAACAAAATCTTTATTATTCCCATCACAAACATCGCTAACACTGAATATTACCAACAGGCGAAGGTCTACTCGGATGGTGTTACGATGAAAAAAAGGAAATTGTAAAAGTAAATCGACGTCGGCATATTGTAATGTTACTCTAGAGTTCAAATACGACAAAAAAAAATGGTTATTGTTGTAATACAGATGCTAGGATATAAATAAAGGTAATGTTTAAAGTATTTGTTTTTTTTTTGTTTATAACTCAGTTGTTGAAATGACCTAATGTAAATACGAAGAAAATGTTCTAATAGATTACCTGCGGGAACACTTAACAACAATATTTTTAACAAAATATGGTGTGTACAAAAATATTATTCAGCAAAAGAGTGAGAATATTAAACGTAATACGAGAAAATTAAACATATTGACAAATAATATTGCATGTTTTAAATAATGCTGAAATAAATTAACAATATGACAAACTTAGAATGATGGTGTGAAAAATCAAATTCGAGCCCTCTAAAATATATAAAATAGTACTCACTTTTTAATTTTTATTTGTAGCACAAACACCAAACGAACACGCTATCACAAAGGTTAACTGCACATTGCGAGTATAAAAATGTAATCGTTCATTAAATAGGCAGGCTGGTATGACGTAACTCGACTGGAAATTACCGAGAATTGCAAGCCGAGGCTTGTTACACGTGCACCGGATATTATATTGTGAACTTCTCGATGTGGGAACGAAAATAGCGATGGGAATTCAATTACATCCGGTGACGTCAGATATCAAACAACAGATTTTCTTTATAATATAATATTTCAAGGAATTATTATGATATATGAAAACATTTATTAGTAATTATACCGGGGGTAATTAAAAATTATGAAATAAAACTAATTTTAGCGTTATTAATGAATATATAGTAACATACGAGAAATATGACACTACTAATATTATTATATATGCTGTAATATACATGTTAATTTATTGATATGAAGAAGGCCTCTGACTAAGCATTAAATAAACAAACCGCCGAATCCATACATACGACACATCCAAGGAAAGTACGATGATATTATGAATATGTTGAGATATAAAAATAGATATGGAGACTGCTAAAAGAGCGCTACATACTATATTGATTATTCATGAAAGTAAAGCGACATATGTGACATCATATAATACAATGGACGGAAATAGACACACTATAAGGTAAATAGGTATTTATTGACATAAAGAAGGCGTCTGACACAGTAAAAAACAAAGAACCAGTCGAATCCTAACATGTGACACATCAAATGAAAGAGGAAAATTTAACGAATATGCTAAGATAGAAAAACAAAAAATAATGAATACTAAAAAAGGCACTATACACTATCTTTGATATTAATGACAGTATAGTGACATATGTGACATCATATGATACTATGTATGATAATAGAAACACTATAAAGTAAATTTGTATTTATTGACCTAAGGAAGGCGTCTGACGCAGTAAAAAACAAACAGCCAGTCGAATCCTAACATGCGACACATCAAATGAAAGGGGAAGATTTAACGAATATACTAAGATAGAAAAACAAAACATATTGAATATTAAAAAGGCTCTATACACTATCTTTGCTATTAATGAACTTATAGTGACATACATCATACAATATGATGCTATGGACGATAATAGAAACACTATAATATCAATTTACATGTATTGACCTAATGAAGGCGTCTGACACACTAAAACAAACATCCAGTCGAAACCTAACATGTGACACATCAAATGAAAGGACACATCAGCTAACAAATATATTATGATAGAAAAAGAAAACATGACCACTAATAAAAAGGCACGATACACCATTTTTAATAATAATAAAATTATAGTGAAATACGTTATATAATAGGCTACTACTGATAGTAGTAGATTTATCCTATAAGACAAATTTTAATTTATTGATGCGAAGAAGACCTATGACTGAGTATAAAATAAAGTGATAATTAAGCGTTGAAAAAGCCATGAAAAGCGATCACTTTTCATCTTTTACATCACTTTTTAACATTTTTAAAAAATTTCTATTTATCAATGATTTTACATGTCTCTATATGGGATCAGCAAGTGCGTAAAACGATGAAAAGCGACAGTTTTTCATTGCTTTTACCACGTCACGCCCCCTACAAATGTCAACGTAATTAAACTTAGACAGAGTTTCGATAGGTAATTTATTAGGTTAACTCGTGTCACGCGTCACGTCAAAACGTCACTTTTGCGTCCAAACGTCACGTTTTAACATCAAAATGTCACCCGCCACATATCATGTATAAACGGCACATTTTTACGTGAAGACATCACGGGTTTCTGCAAAACATGGGAGTAAAGCGCCATTTCGTCTCTTGAGTAAAGTTAGCGATGGTTGAGCGATGGTTAATTTATTAGGTTAGGTGGTGCCGCGAAGCGACCCGAATCACGTCAAAAACGTCACGTTTTAAAGTCAACACGTCACACCTTACATATGGATAACATGGGAGTAAAGCGTCATTTCGTCTCTTGAGTAAAGTTAGCGATGGTTGAGCTATGGTTAATTTATTAGGTTAGGTCGGGTCGCTTCGCGGCACCACCTAACCTAATAAATTCTTTTTCTATCATAATATATTTGTTAGCTGATGTGTCCTTTCATTTGATCTGTCACATGTTAGGTTTCGACTGGATGTTTGTTTTAGTGTGTCAGACGCCTTCATTAGGTCAATACATGTAAATTGATATTATAGTGTGTCTATTATCGTCCATAGCATCATATTGTATGATGTATGTCACTATAAGTTCATTAATAGCAAAGATAGTATATAGAGCCTTTTTAATATTCAATGTTTTGTTTTTCTATCTTAGTATATTCGTTAAATCTTCCCCTTTCATTTGATGTGTCGAATGTTGGGATTCGACTGGCTGTTTGTTTTTTACTGCGTCAGACGCCTTCCTTAGGTCAATAAATACAAATTTACTTTATGGTGTTTCTATTATCATACATAGTATCATATGATGTCACATATGTCACTATACTGTCATTAATATCAAAGATAGTGTATAGTGCCTTTTTTAGTATTCATTATGTTTTGTTTTTCTATCTTAGCATATTCGTTAAATTTTCCTCTTTCATTTGATGTGTCACATGTTAGGATTCGACTGGTTCTTTGTTTTTTACTGTGTCAGACGCCTTCTTTATGTCAATAAATACCTGTTTACCTTACAGTGTGTCTATTGCCGTCCATTGTATTATATGATGTCACATATGTCGCTATACTTTCATGAATAATCAATATAGTATGTAGCGCTCTTTTAGCAGTCTCCATATCTATTTTTATATCTCAACATATTCATAATATCATCGTACTTTCCTTGGATGTGTCGTATGTATGGATTCGGCGGTTTGTTTATTTAATGCTTAGTCAGAGGCCTTCTTCATATCAATAAATTAACATGTATATTACAGCATATATAATAATATTAGTAGTGTCATATTTCTCGTATGTTACTATATATTCATTAATAACGATAAAATTAGTTTTACTTCATAATTTTTAATTACCCCCGGTATAATTACTAATAAATGTTTTCATATATCATAATAATTCCTTGAAATATTATATTATAAAGAAAATCTGTTGTTTGATATCTGACGTCACCGGATGTAATTGAATTCCCATCGCTATTTTCGTTCCCACATCGAGAAGTTCGCAATATAATATCCGGCGCACGTGTAACAAGCCTCGGCTTGCAATTCTCGGTAATTTCCAGTCGAGTTACGTCATACCAGCCTGCCTATTTAATGAACGAATACATTTTTATACTCGCAATGTGCAGTTAACCTTTGTGATAGCGTGTTCGTTTGGTGTTTGTGCTACAAATAAAAATTAAAAAGTGAGTACTATTTTATATATTTTAGAGGGCTCGAATTTAATTTTTTACACCATCAGTCTAAGTTTGTCATATTGTTAATTTATTTCAGCATTATTTAAAACATGCAATATTATTTGTCAATATGTTTAATTTTCTCGTATTACGTTTAATATTCTCACTCTTTTGCTGAATAATATTTTTGTACACACCATATTTTGTTAAAAATATTGTTGTTAAGTGTTCCCGCAGGTATTCTATTAGAACATTTTCTTCGTATTTACAATAGGTCATTTCAACAACTGAGTTATAAACAAAAAAAAACAAATACTTTAAACATTACTTTTATTTATATCCTAGCATCTGTATTACAACAATAACCATTTTTTTTGTCGTATTTGAACTCTAGAGTAACATTACAATATGCCGACGTCGATTTACTTTTACAATTTCCTTTTTTTCATCGTAACACCATCCGAGTAGACCTTCGCCTGTTGGTAATATTCAGTGTTAGCGATGTTTGTGATGGAAATAATAAAGATTTTGTTGTTGTTTACATCTATGCTCATTGTTGGCAATTGAATAATATGTTAGACTCTGCTGGTTTCGACATATAATTATTCTCTATTCAGCACATTTTACATGAAAATCGTTCATTATTACCCATGCTTTCTGCCTTAAGTGTTTCTATGCCATATATTTTAGACATTTGCTTTCTTACGTGTTCCTATGTCAGATATTTTATACATTTTACATCATTATTGTCCATGCTTTCATTCTTACGTGTTTCTATGTCAGATATTTTATACATTTTTCTATCATTTTATGTACAGCTTTTCTGTCTTACATGTTTCTACGTCAGATATTTTATACATTTTCCATCAATATTGTCCATGCTTTCTGCCTTACGTGTTTCTATGTCAGATTTTTTCTATCATTTTATGTACAGCAGTTATATTTTATACATTTTCTATCATTATTATCCATGCATTCTGCCCTACGTGATTGTATGTCAGATATTTTACACATTTTCTGTCATTTTATGTACAGCATTTCTTTCTTAAGTGTTCCTATGTCAGATATTTTCTAAATTTTACATCATTATTGTCCATGCTTTCATTCTTACGTGTTTCTATGTTAGATATTTTATACATTTTCTATCATCCTTTCCAGTACTTCTCAATTTTTATTCGATATTTTATACATTTTCCATCATTATTGTCCATGCTTTCTCTCTTACGTGTTTCTATGTCAGATATTTCATACATTTTTATGTACAGCATTTCTTTCTTACGTGTTTCTATGTTAGATATTTTATACATTTACGAGTAACTTTTAATCAACCTCGTATATATTTTATCCACAACGAATAGTCTAATACCAAAAATTCGTTGATTTTTTAATTTACATATTATTATTACTAGTAATTTGCGAGTAACTTCGTATATCATATAATTAGACTTATAAATCTTTATAAATATTCCAACCAGCGGATGTGCATTTCCTTTTAACATTTCTCACACGGTCGACGAAAACACGTGCAACAATTTTTTTTTTCAAGAATCAGCTTGTTAGTCATATAGGTATACATATACGGCTGGACGTAATATGATGCGAAATACTGCTAACGAGAACTTTAGCGGATATTATTACATTCCTTTTTAACATTCTCTCACGATTCAGCGTTTTCACAGTCGACAATATCCGGTGCGCGTGTAAACAAGCTTGATCTTGCAGTTCTCGGTAATTTCCAGTCGAGTTACGTCATACCAGCCTGTCTATTTAATGAACGAATCCATTCTGTTATGCTCAGTCTGCAGTTCACCTTTGTAATAACGTGTTCGTTTTGTGTTACAAAAAATTTGTGCTACAAGTAAAACAATTTAAACAAAGTAAGTACTATTTTATATAATTTAAAGGGCTTGTATTTGATTTTATACACCATCATTCTAAGTTTGTCATTATGTATGTAATTTATTTCTACATTATTTAAAACATGCAATATTATTTGTAAATATGTTGTTTAATTTTCTCGTTTTTAAAATGTAACAGTGCATTTCGCAAATAACAAAGTAATTTTTGATTAAAAAAAATAGAGACATACAAAAAATATTTTAAAATTTTGGTTTTATACCACATCTGTTATCCATTATTTTTTTCCAGGTTTTTTCATATTGTTTATTAATTTATGTATTATTTAAAACATGCAATTTTATACATTTTCTATCATTATTATCCATGCTTTCTGCCTTACGTGTTTCTATGTCATATATTTTATACATTTTTATTCATTATTGTCCATGCTTTCTGCCTTATGTGTTTCTATGTCAGGTATTTCATAAATTTTTATGTACAGCATTTCTTTCTTACGTGTTTCTACGTCAGATATTTTATACATTTTCCATCATTTTATGTACAGCTTTTCTGTCTTACATGTTTCTATGTCAGATATTTTATACATTTTCTATCATTATTGTCCATGCTTTTTGCCTTACGTGTTTGTATTTCAGATATTTCACACATTTTGTATCATTTTATGTACAGCGTTTATTTTTTATGTGTTTTTATGGCGGATATTTTATACATTTTCCATCATTATTGTCCATGCTTTCTGTCTTACATGGTTCTATATCAGATATTTTATACATGTTTTTCAATCATTTCATGTACATCATTTCCGTCTTAGAGTTACCGTAGCGTATTGTGGTAGTCATGTCTTTACTCGATGGCTGAGTTTTTCTTTTATATAACATAATATATTTACTTTCAATTTTCACATCCAAAGTATATACTCTAAAACTATTTATACTCTATAATTATATATACTGTAAAAATGTATTTAATTTAATTTTTCTTTGTTAATACACCTGAAATATTTTAACGTTGAATATTTGATGGTCCTTTACGGAGTATAAAAAGGATGGTCGACATTTTCCTGCACGGATTCACGCTTGTGTACCTTCACGAAGGGAGTTGTACTTAAACCTATTAGTTGATCGTGAGACGGGACCTGCAAAGTGCGCTGTCAACTAGGGTTAGGTATAGTGCATTCCGTATGTTTTATAAACATGATCAGGGGAAATTGTTGCCTGATGGCTATCGAAGAATCGTCTATGACCAACATATATTCTTACAGAGACCAATGTTTATTATCCACTTTAAAACAATAAATTACTTGCTCGTCGTAGATAAACTATAGTATGTACATATTTACGCTTTCCTTTCACCTTTCATTTAACGCCTTGTACGTCAAAATTGGATAGATAACAACGAAGATATATTGTAATGGTCTTTCGGCACGTTAGTTTGTTTGAACATAATTTATGGATGGTAATCATTCGTTGGTTAGTCTTCGTGATAATTGGATTATATCTGAATATCATTGTAAAATGGTAATTGTTGTAGATAAAATATAATATGCATCAAATCGAAAAAAAAATAGTCATCTTGGAGATTTATGTATAGTAGTGGATATGTAGATAAGACTCTTGACTAATTATACGTTCAGATGAGATCTGTGTGTATTAGTGAGTGTTCAGCGGAGACTCTTGTCGAATTGTACGTTCAGTGGAGATTTGTGTATAGTAGTGGTCGTTCAGATGTGGCATGTAGAGAACGTTTAGGTCCTTGTCGGTTTGTGATCATCCAACTCATATCTATGTCGAGTAATATACGTTAGTTGTTTGAACATACTGGATAAATGATAAATTCGTTTTTAGTCCTCGATATAATTGGATTATATCTGAATATCGTTGTAAAATAGTAATTGTTGTAGATAAAATATATTATGCAATAAAACGTTATCGCATACCAATAATCGTATTTGTGAGTTGTGTATAGTAGTTACTGTTCGGAGGATACTTGTAATGACTGCTCAGATGAGATTTATATATTTATGTATAGTAGTTGATGACCTACATTTCCGTCTTTCCTGTTGTGTCCAATATAATACTTTTTTGTTATTTTGTTGTCGCCCATTTTGTGGACGTGTCCATACCAGTGTAGTTGCGATGTCCTTCGTTATTCTGTGATTAACGCACATAATTTCTTACGATTCTTTCATTTCTTACTCTGACAAATTTCGTTTTTTTTTTCGACAGATTTTCTTTAGCGATTGTTCTGTCCTATCTTGAGTCTAGTATACAACTGTTATACGTCTGATATGAGTTATAACGCGTCTGCTATACATCTCATATGCGTTAGATAGTGTCAGGTATACGTCTGCTATATGTTCGATCGCGTTAGATATCTGTTACAGTTCGTTTACAGTTAGGGTACGTTACATGTTGTTGTCCGAAGTTTAAAATTGCTAAACATCGATAGGTTACCTGTGAATTATTTTCTAGTCATTCTGATGCGATATACCCATCGTATGTCCATTTGAGAATATCACGTTTTTCTATATTCTATTACCTATTCCGTTATTACAGAGTACAGTGTGGTAGACTGAAATAAGTGTGGAAGAAATAAAGCACGATATGTTGTTTATATGTTTATTTCGATTTTATTATGGATATCTAAACATTACAGTATAATTCGTTATTCCATGATTAACACATTTACATTTACCAAACAACCGTTCCGATTCTTTGTTGGAGCAAAATGCTGTGAATTGGTTATTTTTCTTTACATGTTCTATAAGTTTGCATGCGTATCCTATTTTTCGATGATGAGGTAATGTATATACGTAATCTAATACTCTTGATACATGATGCTGTCTGAGTGGATCAAAGGCGCATTTTGATAATAGAACAAACGATACTGGTTCTTCGCTGATATAAAAGATATAGCAGGTAACTTCCGTGTTTGTCATCCATTGATCAATAAGTATGTCATCTAAATTTAAGCGTTTTATTTTTCTGACTGCGTTCCGACCTCTGAACAACTTGATTTATCCATCGTACTTCTTAGAAGGCTTGATACATACTGAATTTTATTCAATCATGTAACCTCTATCAGGTCGACTTTTATCCCACACGACTGCGCGCCTCGGGGTGGAATCTCTTTGGTCATGACTTCATTCTCATTGTGTTGAGGGGCGTTTACATGTTACCATTCAGGCGTTTACTTACCGTTCCTATGTCATCAGTGGTCGATACATGTTGGGGTATGGTGCATGAGGGTACGTATTGGTTAGGGCCTGGTGATACGAGAATACGTAACACCACGGTTTGGGGCGTTTACATGTCATCATTGAGCGTTGACATGTCACCATTTAGGCGTTTACTTGTGGATGTTCTTATACCACCATTGGTCGATTGTTTCGATGAACTGTAATGTACGTGGAATCCCCTTCTACCTAGGTCCAATAGCTACAAAGATATGACTTAGCGTCGTTTTCACAATGTTGTCATGTTTATTTCTCTGTTAGCCTCAGTGACTACTCTCCATTCCTTCAACGTCTATTATGCTAAAATTCGATCAATAGCAACAAAGATCCGATATAGTGCCATTTTGACAATGTCTTTGTCTTTGTTTTTATGATAACATATTTTGATATCTTCTCCTCTTTCCAACGAGTCCTCATTCGCGAAGATTGGACCAATAGAAACGAAGATATGGTATAGTGCCTTTTTGGCAATGTCTTGTCTTTGTTTTTGTGTAAAAGTATTGGATATCCCCTCCTATTTTATTTAACGTGTTACACGTAGTAATCTGACTAATAACAAGAGAGAAACAATATAGTGCCGTTTTGGCATTGTCTTTGCGTTTGCTTTTTTGTCTTAACATATTCGTTACCACCTCCCAATTCCATTGATACCTTGCACGTTGTTGTACGTTGAGCTGTTTAGGCTTTACAAGCTTAGTGTCCTTTTGACAATGGCGACATTTTTATTTTCGTGTCAACGTATTCGTTTGCCCCTCCCCTTTCCATCGATACCTTACACATTGTTGAACGTTGATTCGTTTAGACATTACAAGCTTAGTATCCTTTTGGCAATGACGCCATCTTTGTTTTGTTTTTGCTTTAACGTATTCGTTACCTCCTCCCCTTTTCAACGATACGTCACACGTCACGATGTTGTACATTCCTATTCTTTTCATTTCCGGCGATAGCCGCTGCTGTACGTTATATTCATTTGATACCTCATACGTAGTAATCGGGCTAATAGACCCTGAGATACGTTATAGTGCCGTTTTGGCATTGATTTTGTTGCTTGTTTTTCATCTTCATGTATTCATTACCCCCTCCTCTTTCATTTGACGCCTGATACGTTGCAATCGGATCAATAGACCCGGAGATAAGTTATAGTGTCGTTTTGGCATTGATTTTGTTTCTTGTTTTCATCTTGACGTATTCATTATTCTCTTACCTTTCGTTTAACGCTTCATACGTTGCAATCGGACCAATAGACCCGGAGATACGTTATAGTGTCGTTTTGACTATGCCGCCATCTTTGTTTTTTCTCTCTACGTGTTCCCCGTCCCCTTCCCGTTCGTTTGACACCTCATACGTCGCGATCCGCCGAGCCAACGCTCCCTTTTTCCAACAACTCCTGTTACACTTTAAAAGAATTGACGCTATTTTCAAGTTTGAACGATAAGAAAAGAAGAAGAATTCACGCTATCTTCACGTTTGGACGATTTTTCACAAAAGAAGAAGAATTAGCGCTATTTTCATGTATCGACGACACCTCGAGTACCCCCGTCACCCGCCATCGTCACCAGGCCCCTTTCGCCCCCTTCGCCCTACCGCCAACACCCCGTAGCCAAAACAGTGTTAAACATAGCTGCGCGAAACCCGTTGCGCGTACGGTTCCAACAATACCTCATACGTCGCGATCCGACGAGCGGTCGCGCCTCCACCACGAAATGAGCCAAAAATGACCAGAATGGACCTTAGCGATTTCTTATGGGATTTAACATGGGAAAATAGCCAGAACTGTCACAGCCCCTTTACTGATCTATGCGAATTATACGACATCAAACTAACATTTTCTAGTGTTAACCATCCACAATCTAATGGATCTGTAGAAAGATTTCATGCGACACTCTCAGAAATGATTAGAGCAAATCAAGCCGAGAACCCAAACGATCATCCCTTCACTACACTTCCTTATGCAATAATATGCTATAACAACACAAAAAATAAGACCCACGGTTTCACACCATATAAACTTATATTTGGGCACACTGCAGGCCGACCACCAGAAACTCTATACAATCAAAAAACACTAATGAGTAAATATATTCGAGACCTGAATAATCGCATGGAATATTTTTACAAAGTAGCCACAGCAAAAACAGAAAGGCAGAAAGAAAAGGCGAAAGTAAGATTTGAGGAGAATATTTCAGAACGAAGACCTGATTTTAAAATTGGTGACAAAGTTTACGTAAAAGAATCCCAAATTAAATCAAAATCGGATAATCTTTTTAATGGACCTTTCGAAATTCAAGAAGTTTTTACAAATTCCGCAATTATCCTTAACCCCAAGACTAACCAAACCTCTAAAGTAAATTTTGACAGACTAAAACCTTATTTTGAATAATTTTCCTTTACAGATTCTATGGACTTCTTTCTATCGTCCAATCCCAAATTCTCCTCACTCCAATTAATAACACAATTGGAATATTTTTTCATGAAAAAGGAACTATACGAATATCTAACGACAAATGGACTTTACATGTTTACAAAGAATTATTCCCTATCAAAACTACAATATCCAACAATGACAGAATTTTGGAAAACCTATTAGAAAAATTTATTAAGGTGAATACACCGAGAAAACTTGCCTTTCAAGCCGAAGTACAGACACATGTTAGTCTGCTAAAACAAATCTCAAACTAAGTTAACTTAAAATATAAAGAAATAACCTCTGACACAGTACCTTATAATAAACGCCTAAAACGCGGTTTAGTAAATGGTATTAGAACAATCTGGAAATCTATTACTGGAAATTTAGACGCCTCTGATGGCGAATACTTCAATAAATGTATAAATAAGATAAATTCCGATGAACCTCAAATTGAAAATCTCCTAAAAAATCAAATATCTGTTACCAGTTCAGTTATAAGAACTTTCAACACTACAATTCCAAAATTGAAAATTGACGAAGAAACTTTTAACAAAGACTTAAATACTATCGAGACTACACTTCTGGACATTAATAATGACATCTCCTTTTACCAAGCACAATTACAAATACTAGATTTATGTGAGTCCTTAATGGAAAGCTACGTATTTTTAGAAAATTATTTAAATGATATACTAAATTCTATCACATTCTCTCGCCTGCAAATTCTACATAGTTCTATTATTTCCCCCATAGACTTAATGGACGCATTAAAAGAAATCTCACAGTCATTACAAAATAACGTATTGCCTCTACCCACTTTATGTCAAATATAGCTCAGTATATTGACATAATAAAACTGCAAGCTTATCAGCTTGATTCAAAAATTGTTTTCGTTCTCGAAATTCCGTCAGTTGATCCCGAAATATTCACCTTGTATCAATTATATTCAATACCAATATTAGATAATCAAACTAGTTTTCATCATATACTTTTAACTGTTCATAAATACATAGCGCGAGATGATGATTCTATTTCATATGTCTTACCCATGGACACCGAAAATTGCAAACAAATCAGTCAAAACCAAAGAATGTGTACAGACATTCTTCCGTATCCCATAGACACAGATGCTATATGTGAAGCCCAGCTTTTGAAACCTCTCAGCAACTTACCAAAAACTTGCCAGATGTCCATGCTCTTAGCACAAGGTTACAATGTACAAGAAATTGAGCGAAATTTATGGTTACTAACCATTTCCGATCCATTACCAGTAACAATCAAATGTGCAAGAAATGACGTCACTACACAAATAATCAAAACAAATTCAATCTTAAGATTAATTCCCGAATGTATTGCATTCATCATTAGTACCAGAATTCATGCTAGAGACCAAATTGAGAAATATACAAATATAACGTATAGAAGTCACCCAGTTAACGTACCCTATAGATGATGTGGCCATTTTGAGACAAAGAGTCACCTATCAAAATTGAAACCACTAAAACTCAGTAAGATCAACGTAGATGACTTAAATATTGCACAACACAAATTGGACCAATATTCAGAAGAACTGGACCATATTATGAGCCAATCATTCATTGAGGAACATCTACCCTTATTCACTATAATATCAACCTTATCCCTGATTATTATCCTAGTTATCTTATACCTTTTCTGCAAATACCGAACCAAAATATTCCCAAAAATTGCAATCTCCTTGTCCCAGGATCAGCCTCCAACTCCACTACCACGCAGAAATTCCATTAGACAGAAACTTCAAAGCTTAACCTCCTTCAGAAGAAGACCCAATGTCCAACAGGAAAGCGAAGCAGAAACACCAATTACTCTGTAAAAGTCAAAGCAATGGCATTGACTTTTCACTAATAAGGGAAGCTGTTATATGAGAAAATATTAACCTTGAACTAGCTTAAGTTCGCCGACTTCAGATTTCATCATCCCATTCCCATAGAAACCGCTGAGCACGCATTAGAACTTTGTACGAACCGTTGGCCAATATTCATGGGAACAGCGATTCAGCACTTCATACCAAACCTATAAATTACCATTTTCAGATGCCGGAACCACTCTTAGCTGCAACTTCGACCAGTCCAGTTATTGTAGTCATTTTAAATTAATTTAATTTTGTACTATTTATTGTGTAACAAATAAAGTTCTTTTTTAAAAAGTTAAATACGTAATTAGTGAGCTAACATATATATAAAACATCTAGAGTAGCACCAGTTAAAACGTTATTAACTATACCCTGATTAGAGCTACGTGCTTCTTTGCCATTAGTACAGTTGGCCCAAAGAACAATAAAGAATTTACAAATTAAGTTTGATAAGTGCTATTTTTATTCGGATTCACAGATAGCATTTTCGTGGACCAGCTAGTAAGTGGAAATTATTTGTAGCCAATCGTGTAAATGAAATTCAACAACTAACAGATGTGAGTGATTTATTATTATGTAGCGACTGATCAAAATCCCGCGGATCTTGTCTCTAGGGGTATGAGTGTTGATGAGATACTTATGTCAAAGGCTATAGCGGGATAAGATGGTCAAAATTGCACCATGCTCGATTCAGTTTTGAGTCTGGCCATTCGAAAGGACATAATTAAAAACTTACTCAGTTAAATTTTTAAGTCCCTAGGTACCTCTGGGGGTTCGCTATATGAAAAAACGTATTTAAAAAAAAATTTTTTAGACGCTGTATTGCTGCAAAAATCAGAAAAAATTCATGAAAGCGTATTTTAATAATACAAAACTGCCTGCTTTTTTTCAGATTTTTAGCTTGAAAATTGAGGAAAAATATTTGAAATTTTCAGTGATATTTTAGGTTATGTCGGAAATTTTTGGCCGACTTTAAAACAACGTCTTTTATGGGTTTTTTCCCGTTCTTTCGAGTGGCATAGGTATTATTATCATTTTCAATGTGGAAAATACCTAAAAATTGAAAAAAACTGTTTTTTTGGCATTTTTCTGAAGTTTTTGACTCATAACCTCAACAACATACACCTAAATAAATGATAATTCATATTTTATATGTATTCTTACCTTTACAATCGAAATAAGCTATTAAAACTATTTTTTTTTTCTATAGCATGCTCCAAAAACCGGAAAACCCCGTTTTTTCGGCGTTGTTTTTAAGCTTTTGCTATATAACCTTTAAATTCAGTGTCTAAATCAATGGTAATTTACATTTTCACATGTATCTTTCCCTCTACAATTAAAATCATCTATTAAAAACATTAGTTTTATCTCAGAACATTCTCAAAAACCGAAAAACCCCGTTTTCTCCATGTTTTACTACATAACCTCAAAATACTCTGAAAAATGAATCTGTTGTAAAAACAACATTTTATATTAATTTTAGTTTATTTTTCGTTATAACAAATATTAAATTGTATCTTATGCGACAGGCTGTACTTTTTGCCTGCAGGGTGTTTGTGCCATAAATTTTTTAGAAGGGCCTCCTTGAGTAAAACTGACCCCGATCGGTAGACAAGATAAGGTTTGGTTCAAGCCAAAAAAGAATTGCAGATGTGATTGAGTGTCTCAAGCTCAAGTTAACAGCCGAAGGTATCGGCTGTGTGCTGGTACTCGGTACGCTATAATCTCTTACTCTCAAAAGTGCAGTGAAAAGGTGCATTAGTTTTCGCTATGTTCGCGCGCCCTAAAACGCCGGTAGAATAATGAACAATGTGGTAAAACGAACTCTTTATTTAGTAATAGTGCTTTTGTAAATATTCTCGTTATTAAATGTGTAGTATCGATTAATTACACTTATTTTTCTCTAAGTACAAACCCCTATAAAACCAAACACATACGGAACCATCACTGTGAAGTCTGCTTACATATATCGAAGGAAACTCTTGTACAGTCCATGGTCCTAAAATATTTGGTACTGTACACGCACGGGGAAAGGAATTTAATAAGCTTTCTCCCGAACAATTGTTGGAGATCAGTCAAAGGTTCCAACAGAATCGTTAATTAAAACGCACTTGTACACTCAAAAGTTGTGGAATTTTAAGCTAGCGAATATAGCTATTTACGTGATATTATATCACAATGTACATGCATTTATACACAGACGCATATCTATATAGTTCCGTGACTTTTGAGATCCTTGTTATATACATTCATAAGCTCGTACCACGCTCGTCCATGCCTTAATCTTCCGCTTAGATACAAGAGCGTTATACCCATGCTTATAACATTATTTTTTCATTTAATATTTTATATTTACTTTACTGTTTTGGCCTTCATGTCTTAGCCCTACATCCCGCATATCCAGTGAGCCTGATTGTAACAGAAAACATGGCATTGATAGTTGCGCCGCACGGTAATTAATATTACGCGGCGCAACTACCAACGCCATGTATATCCATATGTATATCTGTTATAATCGGGCTCGCATTCGATATCGCTCTTAGTGCGTTTGCGTGTGTAGGGCCATATCTTCTGTATCGCTCTTAGTCAGTTTGCGTGTTAGGGCCTTTATCGCAAATGTTCAATGGCTCTCTGTTTTTGTGTTTATTTTGAATTGATTTTGAATTTGACAGCAGAATTGTGTCGTGTCTAAAATAACAGGCAACAACAACCAGTATTATTGTTTTATATTGTGAAGCAACAAATTCTTTTTTTACTATAACGTCGACCCTATGCATTGTGGTTATTTATTGGTCGGAGGTTAATAGTAATGAAAACATCATATGGAGGTTCACGAATGTATTTTTATTTACACTGCGTTTGGACGTTGTGCTGAATAGCTCTTGCTACATCTTTCTGAATTGTTGACTGTGAATCAACTGTGTAACAACGTAAGTTTATAAGTATCTCTTTAATACTTATTCTGGGTGTTTGGATTGCCGCTTTGAAAAAAAAAATATATAAAGTATCATACTAGAGAACATTTTGTAGTTTAAATTCACTTATTTCATTGCTAATGTTGTATTATTACTACTCTTGTTACTGAAGTAGATAAATATTTGATAATAAACTTTATTATTTTGAACAAAGTTTTAAAGGTTCGGAGAAAAAAGTGTAATAATTTCATTTCAAGAAAACATTGTAGTTTTGAATTTTTTGTATTATAAAATGTAAATGATTACTATTGTTATTTTACTTTAAAATCTTTCCTTGCTTTATGCTTAGCTTTAGAGTTATTTTACTTGTGCTTGTAAGCTATCTTATAATATTATTTTGTAATATTTTACACTACATCATTTTTTTAATTGTTTTATAATATACTTTGTTGTATATACAACTTATATATGTATAGTTTCACTGTGTATTACTTGAGAAGTGATAAATATCTAGATCTTGTATCCGTTCAAGTGTTCGGTTCAGAATTTGATTTATATTGAATTTTTCGTGTTAATAATTTTGGCTTGATCAGGTTTAACTGTGATAAAGTTGGTGAAATTATGCAATTCTTTCTTTTGTGTTAAAAATTTTGTGTGAAAATGTTTGCTGTGGTAGTAGATACTTCCGGTAAAGCGCGTTTTCAGCTAGGTCCAATGGTTAAAAAAGGTCTTGTTGACTAAGGTTGCCAGTTTATTTTATTTGTCCCAATTTTTCAAGTTTATTAGAACCTATTAGGCAACTAACAAATGAATTAAAAGGGTCTTTATTATCGGCGGGCGTAATTTCGGCCGGTAATCCCTTGGCCTACCTGCATAAATCAAGGGGTACCATTTATGACAGGGGTAATTTCGGCCGAGGGGTTGATGTTTACGATGAGATTAAAATATTGGTAATTACGCTTCATAGTTTCTGTAAAATATTAATTGTGTATTTATTTGGAAATACCTAATCCTGTGTACCTGTCGGAAATACCTTTAATTTACTTATCTCTTTATTCTAATAACTATGTTGTACCTACTTAAGATTATTCCTTTAAATGTATAAAATTCACAAATAACAGGTATAAAATTATTATAGCTAGTCAGTATTATAACTTATCTTGAAGCTACTAGTCGATAGAAAGCATAAAATATATTATTTGTATACGATGGCATCTGTTTCAGTAATTAAGAGTTCACGCGGTTGTGACTTACTAGTTGTAGAAAAGTTTCAGTTTTGTAAACAGGACGTATTAAAAAGTGGTGAAGTACGTTGGAGGTTGTAGATTCCACTTGCACCAGGCGTGGTATAGGAAAATACAATCATTAGGGTTAACCCAAATGTATAAAGATAAAAACTGCGAGGAAAGCAAATGGCTTACTCATACTTTTGGGCTAACTTATTTAGACCCCTCTGAAGTTGAAGATTGTTTCATATTTGATCTCATGTCATACAAACCAGACCATAAACTTATAGATAAATACGCAGACTATTTATTAGAAAACTACATAGCGCCAGAATCTCATTTTCCACCAAATATATGGGCATATGAAAACCCATCAATTAAAAGAACCACAAATGCCTGCGAATCATTCCAGTCGCACTTTAATTCTAGTTTTTATTCAAGTCACCCTTCTATATTTATTTTTATAGAAAAATTAAAAGATTGTCAGATCGATGCATATTTAAAAATAAAAAATTTAAATATTCCAGCAAAAATTAAAGACAAACAAGTAAAAAACAAACTAAAATTTATCGAAAACATGGTAAATATGCTTCGATCTGACAATATTTCTAGAATTAATTTCGTTAAATCTGTATCACATCAAAACGTTTTTTAAAAATTTATAGTTTACTTAATTTATAGAAATAAGTTGATGTAATAATTTTATTGAAATAAAGAAATATTTTAATATAAAGCATTCTGTTATTTTATTTGATTTGCGGCCGAAAATACCTATGAGATAAGGAAGCAACTTAAAACCTCCGGCCGAATTTACCTACCGGCTTTTAGTACCTGCTCTTTTTCCGGCCGAAATTACGTCCGCCCTTTATTATCACTTTCTTTCACTGAAGTCTTTATGTTAAACTCCGAGTTGAGTTTAAATGAAGTCTTCTACACATATTGTTTTGGTTACTATTGGTTAGATTGGTTATTTATTCAATAGTACTTTATTTTTGTAATAACATTGATTAATTTTTTTCTATTTATTCGAATTATTAACAATCAACAAAAATATCTTAGTGAGTATTTCTTGATAAACCTAATGATAGCATAATTATTATAAGATTTTATGCATAGCTGTATAAATTGTATTTCAAAACTGTTTGAGCTTTAAGATTTTCCAATATGGGTCATATGAGTTTTTGTATAGAATATATTTTATTTTTTTTTATCGGTATGGGCCCTTCTCCTTCTGCGCCTTACAATTCCTCTTTCATTTTTTATTCGCTACTCTACAATACACACTACAATACCATGTTTTATTTAGCATGTGACACTATCAGCTTTACAAACATATTTAATAAGGAAATAAATCTTTGTGGCAAAAATAAGTTCTGGTTGTAACGTAACTGTCAATTCTGTATAAATATACCTGTTGCTACCTGGCAAAACAGCATAAAAACAATTTTTAGGCATTTTGGTAGGCGTATGACATATTTGAATTAATTAAAAAAGGTTATGTAGTAATAGGCCACATGGAAAAGAAGAAGAGGCGTGGCACGATGAAGTTAGACAGATAGAGATAGAGGTTAGCATAAAAAGATGTAACGTGTGTATTCTTAATCTTATACCTTTATTAAATATAATATTTAATAAATACAGAGTATTATTATTACATGGCGCAGTCAGTACAAGAGCCAAAAGTACAGTTATCCAGAATGGAAGGAAAAGTGCCAGAATCCATGAAATTCGAGGGGAACGTTCATGAAAATTTTAGACGGTTTTACCAAAATTTTGAAATGTATCTTATTGCAACTGAGAAAGATGACAAAGCTGATAGTGTAAAAATTGCTTTGTTTTTAAATATGATTGGACCAGAAGGAGTTGATATATATATAACATTCTCAAAATACCAGAACCGAATAAATTTGATAGTGTCATATCAGAATTTAAGAAATATTGTGCTCCCAGAAGAAATAAAACATATGAACGTTTTGTATTTAATAAAAGAATTCAAGCTGCAGATGAACCTTTTGATAGTTATCTTAGTGATCTAAAAAAGTTGATACAAAGTTCTGAATATGATGAACAGGAGGACAGCATATTGACAGATAGGTTAGTTTTAGGAACAAATAGTCCATCAGTTCAAGAAAAAATATTAAATGCTCAAAAGTTAACGCTTGAAACAGCAATAGAGATATGCAAAAACTCTGAAATAACAAAAAAGCAGTTAGAATCTGTAAGAAACAATGAAAGTTTGGAAGTAAGTGCAGTAAAAAATAGACAAGACAGTGGAAATACACAAAGTGAGTTAAAATTTTTGTGTCGAAAATGCAAACGTAAACATGTAGCTGCCCAGTGCCCAGCGTTTGGAAAAAATTGCTTTAAATGTGGTGCAGAAAATCACTTTAGTAATGCGTGTTTTGCTGAAATGTTCAATCAGCAAAGATATAAAAGGCAAAATGTTAAAAAAGTTAAAGAAATTAGAAGACATGACGAGAACATTGATGGCTCTTTGACAGATGATGACATGCATGTGCATACCGTGAAAGGAGTTGGGGCAATCAATAGTAGAAGTCGTAATCAGTGGATCGAGGTAGTCAACATAAACAACCAAGACATTGAGTTCAAGATGGACACTGGATCAGAAGTAAATATATTACCCAGTGATATTTTAAAAGTCATATTCAGAAACAGTAAGTACAAAATTGAAAAGTGTAATACTGTATTAGAAGCTTATGGAGGTACACGTTTGAAAACTTTAGGGAAAATTACTTTAAATTGTAAGAGGCTGGATAGGAATTATAATTTAGAATTTGTAGTTGTAGATTTAAAAGTCCAGCCAATTTTGGGTTTAAAAACATGTTATTCTTTTGACTTAATTAAAGAAACACAGAGTGTAAATGTTGATGAGAAACTTACTAATAAGGAACAATTATTACTAGAATATAAAGATGTATTTGAGGGAATGGGCACATTCACAGGTTTTTGTAAAATACAATTAAAAAATGATAGTGTTCCAGTAGCTAGACCAGCTAGAAGAGTACCATTTACTATAAAAAATAAGCTAAAAGAGAAATTAGTTAAATTAGAAAGTAGAAATATTATATCCAAAGTAACAGAAGCATGTGAATGCGTTAATAATATAGTTATAGTTGAGAAGCCAGTTGGTTCACTGCGTCTGTGTCTAGACCCTCAAGAGCTTAATAAATGTATTGTTAGGGAATATTTTGAAATTCCTAGTTTAGAGGAAATAAGTTCAAAACTTTCAGGAAAAAAATATTTTTCAGTAATAGATTTCAAAGATGGCTTTTATCAAGTTAAATTAGATGAAAAATCTAGTTCCTTAACAACATTTGCAACTCCATTTGGGTGTTACAAATTTCTCAGATTACCATTCGGTCTAAATCTGGCCCCAGAATATTTTCAGAAATTAAATTGTAAAAATTTTGGTGACATTGAAAATGTTATTATATATTTTGATGATCTATTAATTGCATCTGATTCCATGGAGGAGCATGACAAGACACTTAAAAAAGTGTTTAATAGAGCTAGGGAAATGGGTGTAAAGTTTAAGAAATCAAAATTTCAGTTTAGGCAAATGACAGTGAAATACATGGGACACATTTTTAGTGAAGATGGTATGAAAATAGATAATGATAGATTGAGGGCTATAAATGACCTAAAAAACCCATCAAACAAGAAAGAGCTTCAAAAACTACTGGGTGTGGTAAATTATGTACGAAAATTTGTTCCGAAATTGGGTGAGATTGCAAGCCCACTGTATCAATTACTGAAAAAGAATGTTATTTTTCAGTGGCTTGGAGTTCACAGTAAAGCACTGGAAGTGATAAAACAGGAACTTGCTAAAAATATATCTCTAAAGAATTTTGATTCTAGTAAAGATATTGTAATTCAAACAGATGCGTCTCAGTTTGGTTTGGGATGTTGTCTAATGCAAGGTGGAAGACCTGTTGCTTATGCTTCTAGAGGTTTAACAGGTACTGAGGAAAATTATGCTGTTATAGAGAAAGAGTTATTAGCCGTAGTGTTTGCATGTCAAAAATTCCACAATTATATTTATGGTCGCTCTGTAAAATTCATAACAGATCACAAACCTAATGTAAATATCATGAGTAAGCAAATAAGTCAAATTAGTTCTCCTAGGTTGCAGAGGCTAAAACTGAAGCTACTGAAATATAATATACAAATTCAGTATGTACCTGGTAAATATTTACATATTGCTGATTATTTGTCTAGAAATGTTAGTGATGAAAGTGCAGAGAATGATGCTGATATGAATGAAATGGTGCATTCACTAGAAAAACATTTAAGAATGAGTGATACTAGAAAGATTCAGTTTAGAGCAGAAACAGTAAAAGATAATGTACTGAGTAAAGTCATTGAGTGTTGTCTGAGAGGGTGGAAGAATACAAAGTATGAAGGAGAGATGAAAGTTTTTCACCAGTTAAGAAATGAGTTGTTTGTTAATGATAATCTTTTATTTTTCAATGATAGAATTGTTGTACCTAAAGTTTTGCGAAAAGAGATGCTTCAAATTGTACATGAAGGTCATTTTGGTATAAATCGTTCAAGAGATCGAGCAAAAGATGTCTTATTTTGGCCAGGGATGAGTGTGGATATTGCGAATGAGATACAGAGTTGCAAAATTTGTGAAAAGTATAGGTATGCAAATAGTAAAGAGCCATTAATATCTCATGATGTCCCGGAATTGCCATTTCAAAAATTGGGTGCTGATATTATGGAACATGGTGGCAAAGCTTATTTGGTTGTTGCTGATTATTTAACGAAGTGGCTAGAAATAATCCCTATAAGAGGTAAACAATCGTCTGATGTTATAAATGCACTCAAGCAGATATTTGCAACACATGGTATACCAGATGTAATTATAGCTGATAATATGCCTTTTGGATCGTATGAATGCAAAAAGTTTGCAGATAAATTTGAGTTTAAATTTCAAACTAGTAGCCCCCATTACCCTCGATCGAATGGTTTAGCTGAGAGGTTTGTACAGATATCTAAAAATATTATTAGAAAATCAGATGACATGTGGGTTGCTCTAATGAACTATCGTAATACTCCTGTTACTGATCTCAAGAGGTCACCAGCTCAACTTTTATTTGGCAGAAAACTAAAAACTAAATTACCAGTTGTTGAAAAGCAAAATGATAATATCAAAGAAGTTAGGTCAAAATTAGAAGAAAGAAATAATACTTATAAGGAATATTATGATAGACAGACAAGAAATAGGCCCGAATATAAGCAAGGTGAAAATGTGGTATACAAAGATAATAATCAATGGAGTCCGGCTGTTATTGTCAATAAACATGAGTCTCCAAGGTCTTATTTAATTGATACTGGTAAAAATATCTTACGTAGAAACAGCTATCACCTGCGTAAGTCAAAAATTGATCATGATATTAGGCAGACTCAGAATTTAAGTGATGACAATGATAATACACCTAGTTGTAGTAAAGCTCAGAGTTCTAGCAGTTCAGAGTGTGATACTGACATGAGCTTGAGACCATCACGTACTATCATACAGCCTGCCAAGTATTCTGATTATATTTTATATTAGTACAGTTTACTCTGATTGTATTTTGTATTAGCATAGTTTTTTAGTTTTTTTTGTATGATTAAAGTTTGTTAAAAAAGTTAAAAAAAAAAATGTAAAAGGGGAAGATGTAGTAATAGGCCACATGGAAAAGAAGAAGAGGCGTGGCACGATGAAGTTAGACAGATAGAGATAGAGGTTAGCATAAAAAGATGTAACGTGTGTATTCTTAATCTTATACCTTTATTAAATATAATATTTAATAAATACAGAGTATTATTATTACAGGTTATAATTATAATTTCAATGTACATAATTATAATTATTTTTCCCAATTCGAAAATATAAATATTAATCATAATTATTAAATAATTGTTAAATTTATAACTAAAAATGTTAGGACAAATACTTGAATGATAAATGAACAAATACTTGTAGCCAATAGGTATTTACTTTTCTATTCGTCATAAACAATGTCATTTTTTTTTTCAGTAACTCAAATATGGATTCCCTTGCTGCTTTTAATGCAAATACTCAATGCTGCAAATGTTTTCGGATAATCAACAAATCCGCTGCTCGCATAAAAATTATTAATACTCCATCTGAATGCGAGGCTGTTCGAGAGCAATTAGATATTAATGTCGAAGTCGGGTTCAAGCTTTGCGATTCATGCAGAAGGCACGTTTTTTTTTATCAGAGCACAATATATCTAAACCACAACCATCAGCCAGTCAATCGAGTGAGAGCCAGTAAGTTCGAACACACCCATTTCATCCCAAAGTTCTGGTAGTGTTTTTGAGGTTGTAGTTAATCCACTTAAAGAAAACAAGCCTACGGTTGAACTACCATTAAATAGAACATTTATTTCACATATATTTTGTTGTGTATGTAAAATGAAAGATAATTTAACCTCAGTACTAATTGATGCCAAGCTGCAATGCTTCCAAAAATTAAATATTTTTATTCCTAGTGGAAATCGAGTTTGTACTCGTCACTTAATAAAAAAAATTTTTTTTGATGACGACTTACATATGATACAAATACACAGTAACTACAGTTTCTTAAAAACAGATGAAATATGTTTATTTCTCACATAACTATCGAATTCAGCTTCTTCAACATTTTTAGATAAAGTTCAATTAAATGACCTTAGTGAAAATCAGTTATTCGCTTTTACAAGTTTTAATAAAAATCAATTAGAAGATCTACAGCAATTATTAGTTTCGATAAAAAACTCAACTTCAAGAGATGTTATGCAAGCTTTGGTTGTATGCTTATTTAAATTAAGAACTGGATCATCAAATAATTTTATTTCATCAGTTTTCGGGATAGATAATGACATCCAAGTATCTGATTTTTGCGAGTCTGTAATCAATTCATTCGAAAGTCACAATAGAGAGTATTGCCACAATATTTTGGAGTAAAAAGTCTCGTGAGAGAACACTTAATCTGTAACCATACTTGTGTTTATGCCAAAAAGTTATTTAATTTGACGGACGATCAGCTCACATTAATTTTCGATGGTACTTATTTAGCTCACCAAAAAAGCAAAAATAATTGGCATCAAAGAAAATCATATTCGGGACAGAAGAAAAAACCGGTGTGCAAGCCGTTTACCATCTGCACAACAGACGGATTTGTTGTAGATCTACCCGGTCCATTCTTAGCTACAGAAAATGATGCAAGCATCATGAAGAAGGTTATGGAAGATCCAAATGGAATAAGGTCACTTATGAAAAAAGGTGATGTTTGTATTGTAGATAGGGGCTTTAGAGACGTCGTATCCTATTTAGAAGATCTTGGTTTCAAGGTTCTGATGCCTGCATTGAAAGGAAAAATATCAAGTTTATCCACAGCTGAAACTAATAAATCTCGTTACGTTACGAAACTAAGATGGGTAGTAGAAGCTGTCCACGGCATTCTTGAAAAAAAATATAAGCCACTCCATCAACAATTGGATAATAAATTGTTACCAAAAGCTGGAGCATATTGCAGAATTGCATGTTTCCGTAATAACCGTTATGGAAAAAGATTATATAGCGATGAAGGAGAAGATGAAGAATTAAAAAAATTAATAATACAGAGACTGTTGAATAGAAACGAAATTAATTTAGAATACATCCGAATGAAACCGAGTATTATCAAGGTTTTGATACAATTCAGACATCAACAAAAAATGTTACATTGAGTATAAGCCAGAATCTATTGGCTACAATGCACTTTTACGTCACTTGTGCGATTGCGCTAATGGATTGAGAACTGTTGGATCCTGCTCACATGTTGCTGCTATTATATATTATTTAAGCAATGCTAAGTACAAATCTGACATTATTAGACCAGCTAAATTTCTTTCAGACATATTTGGTGAAACGGAGATTGATCCGGTAGTCGACGAGGATAGTGAGGAAGATTAATAAAATGTAATTATTCTGTCATTCAATGTAACTAGATTAAATAGAATATTGGAAATATAGATTGTTAATTAGTAAATATATGAATTTTCTTTACCACCAAAAAAATATTTTGTTTTCCTACGTACGATCAACTGTAAAAATTAATTAAAAGATATCGAAAATATGGTTCATTTTTCAGAGTCTTTTGAGGTTATGTAGTAAAATCATGAAGAAAATAGGGTTTTCCGGTTTTTGAGAATGTTGTGAGATAAAACTAATGCTTTTAATAGCTGATTTTGAATATAGAGGGAAAGATACATGTGATAATGTAAATTATCATTCATTTAGACACTGAATTTAGAGGTTATATAGCGAAAGCTTAAAAACAACGCCGAAAAACGGGGTTTTTGGAGCATGCTGTAGGAAAAAAATAATAGTTTTAATAGCTTATTTCGATTGTAAAGGTATGAATACATATAAAACTATAAATTATCATTAATTCAGGTGTATGTTGTTGAGCTTATGAGTCAAAAACTTCAGAAAAGTGCCAAAAAAGCAGTTTTTTCGATTTTTAGGCATTTTTTACATTGAAAATGATAATAATACCTATGCCATTCGAAATAACGGGAAAAAACCAATAAAAAACATTATTTTCAAGTTGGCCAAAAATTTCCGACATAACCTACAATATCACTGAAAATTTCAAATATTTTTCCTGGGCTCAATTTTCAAGCTAAAAATCTGAAAAAATCAGGCAGTTTTGTATTATTAAAATACGCTTTCACGAATTTTTTCAGATTTTTTGCAACAATACAGCGTCTAAAAATTTTTTTTAAATACGTTTTTCCCATATGGAACCCCCAGAGGCACCTAGGGACTTGAAAATTTAACTGAGTGAGTTTTTAATTATGTCCATTAGAATGGCCAGACCCAAAACGGAATCGAACATGGTGCAATTTTGATCATCTTATCCCACTATAGCCTTTGTGGTGGATAGGTCCCAGTTAGCTAACTTCAAATGATCTAAAAGAATTTATATCTAGTAACATCCTAAATTTTGAAGGTTTACCAGAGCAAAACACTCTCTGAGCAATCCGTAGGTATTAAAATAAATGGTGTTAGATTAAAAAATCTGAGATTTGCCGACGACACCGTTCTGATCGCAGAAACACTTGAAGAGCTACAGACATTGGTGAATAAGATAGCAGACTGCAGCGAAGAATATGGACTATCTTTGAACATAAAGAAAACTAAATTTATGGTAATATCGAAATCAACACAAAATGTCCAAAATTTATATTTACACAATGAAATTATCGATAGAGTTAGCAAGTACAAATATTTAGGCACTAAATTTATAGTAATATCGAAATCAACACAAAATGTCCAAAATTTGTATTTACACAATGAAATTATCGATCGAGTTAGCAAATACAAATATTTAGGCACTTTTATAAATGAAGACAACGATAGCTCAGCAGAAATCAAAATAAGAATAGAAAAAGCCAGATCCATATTCACTAAAATGAAGAGAGTGTTCTGCGGAAGAGATTTGAGCCTTGAAATGAAACTTCCCCTGATGAGATGTTACGTACTTTCTGTGCTGTTCGACGGAATGGAGTCATGGACGTTGAAAAAGATTGATACCAAAAAATTAGAGGCATTTGAACTGTGGATGTATCGCGGAATCCTGAGAATATCATGGACCGAGAGAGTCACAAATGTGGAGGTCTTGAGAAGAATGAATAAAGAAAAGGAAGCCATATTTACGATCAAAAAACGAAAACTGCAATACTTGGGACACATTACAAGAGGCGAAAGATATGAACTGCTTCGAATAATTATGCAAGGGAAAAATAGCAGGAAAAAGGTCCATAGGAAGAAGACGAAACTCCTGGCTAAAGAATCTACGGGAATGGTATAGCTGTAGCAACAACGAATTGTTTCGGTCAGCAGTTTCGATTATACGTATAGCCCTGATGATCGCCAACCTTCGGAACGAAGATGGCACTTGAAGAAGAAGAGCAAAAGGCTACTGCTCATTACTCAATATTAATTGATAATTTTAATTTGTTCACATGTTTTTCAAATTTGAATAAACTTATTCGAGTAACAGCGTATATTGCGTGATTTATATTCAATTGTCAATTATTAAGGCTAAGGGTGAAAGATTTATGCGATAAGGAAAAAAGAGTGGGGGCTTATTTACTAGTAAAGAATTAAAAGACGCAGTCGACGTATGAGTAACCTTGGCACAAAAGTAGTCTTTCCTGAAGATTTTGAAAGATTAAGTAAGGATTTAAGATTGAAACGCAATAGTACCTGTCATAGTCATGGATAATGCTAGTTACCATTCAAGATCAGCAGAAAAACTGCCAACAACGGCATGGAAAAAAGGAGAGATAATCGAATTGTTGGATAAACACGCAATTGAGTACAAGGAGAATTCGACAAAAAAGGAATTATTACCTATTGTAAGGCAACATAGAGCAGCTTCTAAAAAATATATAATTGATGAAATGGCATTAAACCGTGATGTAATTATTTTACGACTACCCCCATACCACTGTGATCTGAATCCGATAGAAAATATATAGTCTCAAGTAAAGGGTGAAGTCGGACGCAACAACAAAACTTTTAAATTAAGACTTACAACAATTATTAGTACATCAAAAGTAACTCCAGAAAATTGGAAAAATGCTGTTAGTCATGCTCACAAGGAAGAAAATAAAATGTGGAATTTGGATAATATGACTGATGCAATGCTGGAACCGGTAATAATTAACATTGGAGTTGAAGATTCCTTAGATTCTGAAGAAAGCAGTGAATTTGAAATGTAATTTGATTAAAATAATATTCATTTTTTTACAAATCGGCCCCTGTTACGGCCACAAATTATTTTATATATAACCAATAAAATAAACATCTTACATTTCTTGCAAATTCATTATTACCTGTTAATCTCCATCACTCCGACACTGGGAACTTTATTTAGGGATTAGTAACCCTCAAAACTATTGTATTCTATTCTGCTTCAACCTTTATACCTGGTGGTCATACTCAATTTAAAATTGTTTTCCTATATACTTCTGTAAACTTGTTGATAAATATCTATTTTTCATTGAGTCACCCGTATCAACAGTTTAGGGATTTGCATACATAATGTGCTATCAATATGATGTAAATGGACTATAGAAACCTTAAAAATATCCCAAAAGCAACGAGCGATTTGTCCTGCCTTTTTTTAACAACGAAATAATTCGCCAAATGTTCGCTAATCTTTTTAACTTTCATTTGTTAAATATAAACCCTTCCTCGTCACAAAAAAATCAGTTTCTATTGTCAAATACCCTGCTTACCTTCTAGGCAAAGCAGAGGTGTTGGTTTTTGATGAAATTATAATTCCTGTCGGGAGAAAGTGGTTAGGTTACAAAAACGACCACACTAGCCTTGCCATTTAAGTATCCTTTTCGCGTTACACTCTTCGGTTAATACTTCCACTCTTTTTTTTCCTTAGCTTGTCTAAGATCAGAATTCGAGCTCATTTTTGAGTTGGTTTTTGTGGCAAGCGGTTTGTCTTCATCAAACAGCGGTAAGGGTATTTTCAATTCACCCTTATCCATATATTTTCACACAGTGCTTCCTATATTAACTATTTTCTCTTTTGTCAAACAGACGTCTTCCAATTCATAGAAACGAAGTCACTTCTGTTTGCCCTTCATCTCTACTATTCGTTTCTACTATTCACCTCTACTATTTACTATTACGTTCGTCTTTACCGTTCGTCTCTACTATTTACTACTACCTGTACTGCTACCTGTATTACTACTGCGTGATCTTCTTGTTCTGCTGCTTCTCTTTCTTCCTTTTCTTTCTGCCTACATCAATTTGAGAGATTGCGGAGATAATGTACCTGTTGCGAGGGTAACGCGTCAAGTGCCTTGATTACTGAGACTGTTCTATGAAAGGCGTCATTATCTCTGCATACTCACTGCCGACTAAGTACAATGCAGATTATCCAATTATGAGTACCGACATTTTTACCTAAATCGTTGGAAGTTGATTTACGACTTCAGTTTAGTAACCTTACTTAGTTATGACTAACTCTAACCGAACCAGCTATTAACAGTATAAAACTAGTAAATGTTTACGTATTCTCAATACACAAAAGTCACTTATTTGACGAATATTGACGCAGATACAATTATAGTACTTCTTGCTTTTTTTTCTATTCTTGAGAATACTAAATTATTCGTAATTATTTTTCAAAAAAGATATTTTTTGTTGTATTCAATAATAAATTGTGCACTCACTTATCTCATGCCATTTAACTGTTCAGTAAAAATTGTTATAGTGCATTTACTTTAACTACTATACCTCAATATAACTTTGTTGAAGAACTACTTGCCTTTTATTTTTTTGTTATGATATAAATTTATATTTTTGTGCATGGTGTATCTCTTTCAGGCATTGTTATTAATTTATATTACTATTTAATTTATCATATAAACAGTGTATATGTATCGAAATATTAAGTGTGTACCGCACAATCATAATACCTTTTCTCTCACGGTTTACTTTATTCTCGCGTGATTATCTTAACTGTACCTTACCTTTCTTGTTATCTTATTTTATATGTCTTAAGGTTTTCCTGTTCCTCTATAAATAGGGTAGTGCCCAAATATTTCCCTTCTCTTATCTTCTAACCTCTGTTCTCTTTATCTTCTAACTTCTCGTCCCTGTATCTTCAGTACTTCTCTAATTGATTCTTTATATTTGAGCTTTAATAAGAGCCCCGACCAAGAGCCCTCTACCAGACTGAAGCCCAAACCTAGTACCGTTCTTTGTGTAACCTCTAGTCTGTCATTAAAGCGGGTACAGTGAAAACAACATTCCGAGAGAACCATCCAACCAGGGGATATTGTCCTACTGATATATGAACAGACTCCAACCCTAAGTTGGCCAATGGGTAAGGTCGAACAAGTTCATCCAGAAACTGATGGAGTAGTGCGAGTGGTAATAGTTCGCATAAACAATAAAATGTTTAAACGACCCGTTTCAAAACTTTGTATATTACCGACTGAAGCACAGGACGTTTTAACACGTTTCAAGGCGGCCGGTATGTTACGGAGAATTAAACATCAGTGCAGTGTGGTTAGAGTGGGTGCAGTTGTCCACACCCTTGCTTCAAAAGTGACAGCAGACGCGCAGAAAGAAGAATAACATGAAGATAGCTATAGACTTTATTTTGAGAGTAGAAGTACAATTTTTGTAATTTGCGTACCTAATTATGTAATTTTGTAATGAGTTTTTTTGTAAGTTTGTTTTCAGTAAAAATAAAGTAGAAACTAGTGTATTAATTTTACGCAAGCGAGTTATCCAAACAAGCGATTTTACCCCAACAATTATTATAGTACCATTATCCTGACCTAAATCCTGCCCAATCACATAGTTTATATAGATCTAGCTTGGAACTTAATCTGTTGGAAATAATTCTCGTAAAATGTTTGTATATATTCATTAGCAACCTTATGGATTGGTAGTTGTATTGGGCGTTTCTGTAAGAGATTGGATTCCAAATACACAACTCCAAAGCAGAGGTGAACTAAAGTATACTGTGGAAAGGGTAACTACGCTACAGTAAGATGGTAACGATCAGGAATGAAAGATAATATGTGTACCTACTAAAAAAATTATCTAGTAGAGACCGAGAGAAGATACTTTTAAAAAAAGAGGGCATCCTCCAAAAAGTTGGGCCAACGATTCGCGTTAATTACTCACAAACTGATTACGTACAGCAGTATCCAAATTTATAAGTATGGCTGTAATTCAATTTTAAAGACGGCATTACTTTTTCTTATTCTTCTTCTTTCTTGGCTCTACAATTATTCTACATGAATCTTGGCCGCTTTTACTATTCTCCTCCACTCTTGCCAGTCTTGTGCAGCAATAATCTTGGAGTTCCTGTGTATGATACCCAGTTAAGTGACAATCATATTATTATTCATGTCGGTAACAAGATGGCATTACAGGAGGTGACAGGGACAGATTATTAGATTAGACAAGGTTGTTAGGTTAGGTTATTGGCATGTGAAGTTAATATAATTGTTGCTTATACAATTACGCAATATAGTATTTGTTTTATTTATTACACCTTCCATCAGACTTATACATGGTGTCAGGTATGATAGTCTTTGCGTGGTGAAACCATTTCTTGTTTGGATAGGTACTCAACTGTAACCTTGCAACACGTGAGTATCATTTTTTGATTTTATCATGGAATCCATGTTTAAGCCACCTGAATCTCTAGTATTAGATGGGAATATATCTGAAAACTGGCGCAAACTTAGCCAAAAGTTTGATCTATTTATGATAGCTACGGACCTAACCTCCAAACCAGAAGGTAAAAGCTGACAGTGTTCTTAAGTCCGGTGGGTGACGAGGCATTAGAGCTGTATAACACCTTCACATCTGACGAAAATAAAGACAGAACAGTAACTTTCGTAAAAAAGAAGTTTGAAGAGTATTGTTCACCAAAGAAAAATGTCATTTTTGAAAGATTTAAGTTTAATAGTATTAGCCAACAAGAAGGGCAACCATTTGACTCGTTTGTTACAGAACTACGGAAAGCCATTAAAACAACAGAGTATAGCCAACAAGACCAGATGATCAGATATAGAATAGTAATGGGCATACACAACAAAGCAACACAAGAAAAACTGCTAAGGTAATCAGAGTTAGCGTTAATGAAAGCAGTTGACATATGTCGAGCGATAGAAATAAAGTTTTAAAAGTAAAAACCAGTCTAAAATGTTACGAAATGAGTCATTAATAAATGCAGTCAACGAAGAGAACCAAGATGTAATCGTATGTGTACCAGATGTCGATATAATCATTTGAGAGACAATCGATGTTGTCCTGCTTGGGGTAAAACATGTGCTAAGTGTCAAGGCCAAGTTTGTAGAGAAGACCATAAACCTAGTGGAAGCAATATGAGAAGGAAACCAGAAATTCCAAGAAAGGCGATGAAAGAGCAGAAGAAGAAAGTGCATCAAGTTACAGAAGCTAGTGTAAGTGATGTGCACAGTTCCGAAAGTGAGAGTGAAGATAGTGAGTATCAGTATTTTGTCAGGTCAGTAAACTCCAAATGTAAACACTAGGTTGGACAAGATAATATGCCTTAGTCTACTGTAATATTTGTTGTAAAATATTTTTTTCAGCTTAACTTATTTTTGTTTCACATTTACAGCTAACTCAAGCACTGCAATACTTTTACTAAACGTGTATATAATCATCTTCGTCTAATCCTTCTAAAGGTTACGGTAAAATCTCTACGATTTCTTCTTCTTTAATTTCCGAGATGTCGTTAAGACCTCGTCTAAATTTTATTTTACTTTATCGACTGATTTAAGCCCTACAATGGTGATATCATCTTGGTCTAACTCAACTATCTCGCAAAAATATTTGTAAGTATTTTTTATACGTTTAGATGAAAAATTGGCCAAGACAAATTGACCCACAAGCAAATTTCTTGTATTATGGATTTTTTCGCCCTCTTTGCTGTTATAGACCTGGACGACCTCAACTGCTTGCTGTTTGTTTTCATCTTCATTGTCATTCAAATCTAATACTTTATCATTCATTTCATTTGCGTTATATGTAAAGACACTGCAACATGCTGGAACATGGAGTCTTTTCTTTCTCCTTTCAGGACGGTTAGGTCCTCCAAATCGCTGTTCTCTAAGCAAAGTTGTTAATACCGATTCTACAGCTTCGTCAGGATTATCCGTTTTTTATCCAGTAATTTCTGCAAAATTTGATATCGTTTAGGTGGGAACAGACCAGACGCTCTAAAGCCACTTTTCAAATTCCTTTTTATAGCCCCTTCTTTATAATTTTTGTTTCGTGATGCAACTCTATTCAATCTATTTACACTTTTTTTAAGTTTTAAGCAATACTGGAAACATGTCTTTTGGTACAGTATTTATTTGTAAGTTCTGAAGCTTCCATTCTGATAAAATAGCACGCCAAGCTGTTTTCATGGGGCAAAAAAATGCCACATCAAGTGGCTGACACAAATGTGTCGAGTTGGCAACTAAGCATACGAAATCAATGTCATTTTCTTTGCATACTTTTAGTACCTCCGGATCAATATAAGATGACAAATTGTCACCTATCAAGACTTTTCTTCTAAACGTTTAGCATGTGGAAGAAATACTGTCTTGAACCAATCTCTAAAAGTTTCTCCATCCAACCATCCACTTGTCCGATTATAACGTGTACCGAAACGGCAACAACTTTTCTTACAACAAGGATCTCCCCTTGGACCATTTTCTTTCCAGGTATCATATAAATGAATACTTTTGTATATGACATAGGGCGGCAACAAAATGCCATCTGCAGAACCGCACACCATTATAGTTGTACAGCTTTTCGAATGATTCATGACTTTCTCAGGGTACTTCACTCCTCGTCTGTAGATGTACTTTTTTTCCAGGGTCATCAGCAAAATTAGATTCATCATAATTAAATTTGATTTAATGAAGGGAAATCTTTAGTGACATCTTCTATATTATTAGAGAATTGTTCTATGGTGTTCTTTGAAAATATAGCTCTAGTTCTTTTAATATTAGTCGCTATTCTTTGTCCATAACAGTTTCTGTTTCTTTGGAGTAAACTATATGCCCACTCAACTCCGGGTAAATTATTTTGAAACATGTTTATGACAACTCCTTTTCTATCTAAGTAGTATTTGGCCATCATACGTATATCAAACAAAGTCAAAGGAAACCCAAATCACCACATTTTGCTGCAACTTGGAGAATTGCTTGTTCCTCCTCGTAAGTGAATATTGTACGCCGCCCAGGTTTTTGTCCATCCACTTTGAATTTATTGTACAAAGTGCCGTATGGAATGTTAAATTGGTTTGATACTGCACGAATACTTAAATCCCCATTGGCTACGTTTTGGAGCGCTTCCTCCAACTTTTCTGGCAAATAATCTGCATAAGAACGGTTTTCAGGTACTCTCTTATGTGTACGAGGCATTTCCTGTAAAAAAGAAAAAAAAATATAAGTTCAGAAAACAATAGGCTTATAATATGTTTATGTATGGGGCAACATTGATCACATAATGTGCTGTGATCAAAGTTACCCCATACACCTGATCAAAGTTAACCACACAAACAAATTAAATATTCAAACAAAAGTATCAATTGAAAAGAATTGGAATTTTTATAAAACTTACCCTCGCAGCTCCGAAGTTATTTTCAGATAAAAAACACATGTCACGCAGCGCCAACTTAAAACAGCTGTTCACCTTGCATCGCGTCGGCTTAGTGACACAAAAATGTATCTCAAAAAAAAATGATTACTTTTCAGGAGAGCTTATTTAAGGTTTTTAAAAAAATGATTTGCATTTTGTAATGACCTGTAGTTTATTCTCAACTTTTTTGTTCCGAATTATTAATCTTAGAAATGTATTCTTTACGGTAATACAATCATACGCAACATTGGATAAATTGTGTTTTCAAAATATCAACAATTAGATAAAGTAGCGGAGATACATTTTTGTGTCCCTAACTGAAAAGTCTATTATTATAGAGACTTATGTAGATATCATTTTATTTTAGAAATACTTAATTTTAATCCTGTTACAAAGTCATTTGTATTTGAGTAATATCGATAAATTTCAAGACATGAACATACTGAGTGGCAGGTATAATAATTAAAAGTACAATGGATTAAAATTTATTAATCTCTACCTGGTCCGAAAACTTAACCACGCAATTTAAGTACAAATTAATGACTTTGTAGTTGGATTAAGCTTTTCTAAAATGAAATGGTACCTACTTGTAATTCTTTGTTGCTGTAGCATTATAATCTAATTTCACAACCGAGGTTTACCCAATTTACTAATAATAATAATTAAAATAATAATCATAATTCATTTTATAACTTTATATTGTTCTGAAGCTATTTTCTTGTGGCAATGAATACTATTTAAAAGTCTCGATGGGAATAATCACAATATATTTATTAATAAAAGAAACTTTATAAAATGTTTAGACAACGATTTCTGAATTAGAAGTCGAAACGTCAATAAAGTTTATTTTTTAATAAATATATTGTGGTTATTCCCATTGAAACGTTTATAACTTTATTTAAAATCACAAAATATTTTTTTTTAATCAAATATAAACTTTGAAAACATTTTCAAACAATAAATTTAATTGTGTCAATCACTTTGCACATCTGATTGTTTGACCTTATTGTTGGTGAGCAATGACTTATAGAAGAGATGATACTGGGAAGGAATAATGCCTTTATTGCACAGCTCTCCTAAATCCTTATATTTTCCTCTTTTATTGGCCCTTGTCCTTAATATACCGTTGTTAAGTTTGGCATGGAAAATTTCCTAGTTTCTTTTCGGACAACCTCAAAAGACCCGAAAATTTCATTTTCCTTGTAGCCATGTTAATTTTAGCCAATTTATACTACTACGATCGATGTCCACTTTTTTGTTTTTTATTAGAATTGTGGCAAAAGCTTTGAAGTCATAAATTTCTTCCTATTCAATCTCGTGTACAGTGTATTTTGATTTCTTTGACGCCACTCTTACAATGGAGTACCACCCATTGGGGTTAAATATATCCACATTTTTTTTATGCTTTCTCAATATAACCATGGACCGAGCCACACTCCATCATCGAATGGCCAGGTTCATAAAAGCAATGGTCGCTTATTCTAAATCGTCACCAAAAAATATATCCTCACATTGTTCATATCCTGATACATTAGGTTCACTGGCAGAAACATGGGAGGCACCGTCTGAATATGTCACTTGTTGTAATGAGAGCGGTAAATTATGACTATGTGTTGTATCATCTCGTACCGATTTGTTAAGAGCTAACAAAACTAACTTCTTCCCTCTTGCATCCATTATTGTGTAATAATAAAATTAAAAAAAAAGTATTATAACGATTATTATAACAATCTCTACAACAATTAACTTAAAACTGATTCAACGTATTTACGTCTTCACAGTTGTAACAGAACTGGAAATGCAACGGACCACCCTGCTAAATATAATAAACAAATTATCAACTGATTCACGTGTTTCACAACTGTAACAGAACTGCAAATACAACGGACCACCCTGCTAAACATAATAAACAAATTATCAAATCCACAGTTGCTACCTGCAATCGCCATTCAGTGCAATAAAATTATTGCCACAAAAATGTAACTCAATATTAGCTTATTTATAGTAGGAAAACATAGTATCACAGAAATGTAACAGCACTTACATTTCTGTGACACTAAAAGATTGCTAAGAAATGTAGTTACGAAAATACCTTACTGGGGTTTTAGGTGTTCGGAGAGATACAGTTTTGTGTCACTCAATAGAACTCACTAAAGTAAGTTCAATGGTGTAGATATCTCAAAACGGGAAAAAATGTAGTTACATTTTTGTGTCACTAAGCCGACGATCGGTAGTCTACTGAATAGCACGCTCTTCGTTACGTCCGCGATAGAACCATGTACGTGTATGTGTTGCGGGAGTCTGTTCAAGTTTGAGAATAAGTCAACAAGAAGCTCTTTTAAATGGATGGAAAGTGATTATCAATGAATCCCCGTAAATCAAAGTATCCCTATTCTACGGTAACAACTAAATTTGTATTACTTGTGTGATTACGTTAATAATTTACACAAACTTTGATAAAGTACATATTTTATTAAAGATACATAAAAAAGATAAATTCTTAAATTGGAGCTATTTGACCTTCCACTTTATTACACATCACAACTTCATCTCCAGGATCTGTTAACATAAGTACGGTAACTTTCCAATAAAAATTAGAAATGGGAAACGCACTTAATGCTCCTCCGTCGAAAGTTCCATTATTAACTTCAAAGTCTCCCTGGAATAACAAAATATTAAAATATATTACTTTTTTCTCTATCTATTCATAACCAATTGGTTTATAAATATTTTCTGTGGCATTGAAAATATGATAAATTGTGATATACATTCTTAGAACGCTTTTATTTGAGGATAATTTAATTGATTATATAACCACAATTTTAATAAAAGTCTTTATCGAGCAAGTGAAAATATTATATTCAATCTTGAAAGCAAAATTATCATGTCTGTAATTTGGTAATTATAAAGAAAACCAGAAAAAACTTATTATATTCCGACATAATAACTAACTGCCCTACAAATAGAGAAAATTTTGGAAACTTTACAAAAATTTTAGTTTTGTTGGTAGCATTCCACTTTTTCACACGACTTATGTTATTTACAAGATTATCTGTAATTTTATTATATCGCATTAGGCTTCTAATTAATATTTGACGTATATTTAAAAAAACCTAAAAATTTAAAAATAATTTTAAAAACCGCCTTTAGCTATTAGTATATAGGCACATTAAAAAAAAATTAGTATTATGATGAAAATTAGTTTCTATTTGGTGAAATCACCTTTATTTTTTAGCACAGATTCGATTCAGCGACACATGGAGTTCACGAGACAAGCGAAATCCTCTGGTGTAATAATTCTAAACCAGGTTTGAATAATTGATTCTATTAGTTCTATTTTACTCTTCATTCAATCAATGTATTTTTGCCTGTGTTTTTCGTTCAGGAACAGCTTTTTTCTAGGGGTTCTTGCTAGCAATCCATTTTCACACAACTTTCTTCTGATAGTGTGGTCCGATATTTCTAAGCCAGTTGATTTAATAATAGCAATAATGTACTTTCCGAATCTACAGGCGGCATATTATGCCCTCATTGTATTGATTAACTATCCGTTTTCTACCTGTTCTGTTTGCTGATTTTGTCATTCCAATATTATGATAACGTTTACATACGTTTTTTATACCTGATTTTGTGGCGCCACCTTCCAATTTGTTTGAACCTTTACGAAGGGTAACTACTTTAGCTTTGTTTCCTAGGACCAATCAATATGTTTTGGGTTTCTGGGACCCATTGTATCGATACTGATGTGTCCCTCTTCGACAATTAAAAAATATCACTTTAGTAATAACTAAGAACCTAAATTTACTACTAAAAACTAAAAGTCGCACAAAACTTTACTAAACGCTTCGTATTAATAAACTAAGTCAGTTATAATCATGAGATGAGATATTTTATTATAGGTACATAATAAACGTAATTCCAATTTTTCATTTTTTAGAATTATAATTTTAAATTACTGTCGCCAGAGTGGACGAATCACAGCGACGATTGTTACTCTGGCCGGCCAATGACAAAGGTTTCATTAACTGCATTTATATTGGCCTTCCGAAGATTGCTTCGGAGATGCAATTAAGAAATGCATAAAAAGGCAGCGCACCTTTCAATCGGGATCAAGTCATGAGGACATCGATTTCATAGAAAAAGTCGAAAGGCAAAGAGAAAGACCCGAAAACCCAAACGAAATTATCCCTCCTACATTACCGGAGGAGTTTAATGATCTAATTAAAAACAGCTCGCCGAAAAAGGCACCTGGTCCCAATCAAATAATAAAAAAGGCTCTAAAATACTTACCAGCGAGAGCCATAGTATATTTAACAAAAATATAATCAATGCGATGCTAAGATTCAAGAAATTCCCAAAGAGATGGAAAGAGGCCCATGTGATAATGTTTCCAAAGCCCGGAAAAGACAGCACATCCCCGCAAAACTACATGCCAATAAGCTTACTACCTGCAATCAGCAAGATTGTAGAGAGATTAATACTCAGCAGACTCCAAACTGCAACAGACAGACTAGACATATTACCCGAAGCCCAATTCGGTTTTAGATCAGAACACTCCAGTGAGCTACAAGTACTTAGACTAACAGAGTACATATCAGCTGGATTTATTGATAAACAATTCACAGGAGCTGCCTTCCTAGATGTAAGCAAAGCTTTCGATAGAGTCTGGCATAAAGGACTGATCTACAAAATGAGAAGATACGGTTACAGCGGAGCAATGACAATACCAATCTCTTCGTACTTGAGCAATCATAGTTTTAGAGTTCTAATAGGACAAGTCCTATCCGAACTCGGGAACCCGGAGGCTGGAGTACCATGGAGATACAGGGAGCGGTACTGTCACCTCTACTGTACACGATACACACAGCAGACATACCTAGAACTCCAGGTACACTACTAAGCCTCTATGCCGACGACACAGCGATAGCGGCCAAACACAGAACTGTAGACACAGCGGTAAACAACTTACAAACAGCGCTAGACGACATAGAAGAATGGAGTTTAAAACGGAAAATCGCTATAAACTCTCAAAAGACAGAGGCTGTACTTTTCAAAAAACGGCACCAACAACCAGAAGAATAGGTGACTGTGTAAGACAATCCCATCGAATGAAAAAACGAAGCAAAATACCTGGGAGTAATCATGGACAAAAGCCTAACGTTTAGTAAACATGTAGACGCTAGAGTACAAAAAGCCAATATGGCAAGAGCATCAATAATAAGAGGCCTAGCAGGAAGAAAAAGCAAACTTAGAATGAAAAAAAAGTAAGATTATTAAATAATATAATTCTTCACACAACAAATAGTAAAATAAAATGAAAATACTAGAGAGTAAATCAACAATCACACCAGAGAGAAAACAGAACACCAGAGAGAAAACACTTCAAAAAACAACAACAACGCACAATGAAGATAGTTCGTAGCTCATAACACTCGTGGACAATCGCTAAATGCAACGTGGGCCCAATTGCTTTAGGAGGACAAACTCTATATTGTTAGTTATATTGTCACATATTTGTATATATTTTTCTTCTATGTTATAATATAGATATTGTACTAATTATGACTTTTTGTTTCGGGGCTACCTACAAAAAAAATTAAAAAACACACAAAAAACGGCCTCGGTCACCAAAAAAATTCAAAAATACTAACAAAAACCGGCGCAAGCCAACAACAAAACTAACAAAAAACTAAAAAACCCGGACACGTAGAGCCCAACCCCTTGAGCACCAAGTCGCCGAACTGAGCCTAGCTCAAAGCGGAGACTTGAGTCCCAAGTAAGCAATTTTAGTTCGCGGATAAGCCACATTAAGATAACAGGATTATAGCGACAATGCGCTGTCCTGAGTTTTGAATTCGGTTAGGAAACCATGTTGGGGTTTTATTACCCAAGACTCCCACATAAAGAGCATTTGGCTAATAATTGTGCCCTAATCGCGCATCAGAGTGCTATAGGGGGGAAAGGAAAGGTCTGGAGCATTGAAGCGCGGCGGAGTGACTCCTAACGGAGTTAATACACCTCGCTCCAATGAATTGTTACACCCGAAAGTAATTCTTAGGGGTGAACATGTCTCACAGGCTGGGTTTAATTAAATTATTGCTTGCTTGCTTGCAATCGGGATCAAATCAGTCTACACCTTGATACCGTCAAGACCTATTTGACTGAGTAGACTTTTCAATAAACCTCTGCGTTTAATTTCTCACCTTTGTGAAAAACCTCATCGAATTACAAAGCCTTCACTTCGAAGAGGGTTCTAAAGCTCTTAAGTGTTTAAATAAACACGGGGTCTCAAGACTTCGACATTAACCAAACAATAGAAAGTGTAGGAACCGGCGTAACCGAACCAATAAATAGGTGCAACATATTTTTTTCAACGTTCGTTTTAATTTCTAATTTCATTGCCTAACAAAAGTTCCATAATTTGTATTTTTGCGATTTCTCAAATAAAACCTTTTTTAAAATATATGTTTAAGGAAACCACCCGTTTCCTGTTCAACTTCAGTTTTTCGATGAGAATCCACTGAACCCGGGATCAGTCAATTTTCCTTTTATCCTTTATGAGTATTATAAACGATATTTCTAGAAATAATTTAGAAGTTTTATTTGAAAATCTTGTCTTAAATACTAGCAGTTCTAAATATAATATTTGTAATTCTAAAAAATCCAATATGGGTTTCCAATAACTTAAATGATCTTCTACAGCATATCTCTCTTAATGACAATCCTGCCACAGTTGCCTTCAAAACCCCTTATTTTAAGAATATTGCTCTTAAAACATTTTGTACCGGCATAAATGACCCCTATTGTGAATATCTGTTTCATTTTCAAATTAACTCTCTCGAAGAAGCCCTCCAAAAATGCATTTCGTATGACAACCAAAAAGCCAACAACAGTACATGAATTTTTATAAGGTCAACAAAATAATCGACCTAATACATTCAGACAAAAACCTAATCATTCAAATCAAAATAATTCAGATAGGTTTAATAATAGAAAAAATAATCTGTCCAATTTTTAAAATAACTTTATGTGCCACCCTCGTAATATGCAAGAGCCCACATTCAATTTTCCACCGAAAAGTAATCCTCCACAGGCTAATCAAGCCATAACTTCGGCAATAATCCAAATTTCAGAAAAGTCTCTCCCAAAAATTCTGTATGATAGACGAAATATTCTAAATCGAAATTGTACTTCTCCTATGAGTGGTGTACAAACAATCTATAGCAATCAATCCATGACTGTTTCTACAAAAAGAACTCATAATTTTAACATAGATACTAATATTGACGAAAATCCCGAAAAATTCACACAAAACGTCGTATCAGATAGTTGTGATGTTTATCCTCTAAAACTCCAAATGGTCACGCTGCTGCCTACTACTGTAAAGAAAATTCTTATAGCATATCGATACCAATCAATATACTAACAGGTGAGGCTACAGCTATTTTGGAAGCCCTAATCTTCTTCGAAAAGAGTAGAACGATGAAGTGCATTATCGTAACAGACTCATTAAATGCATTACTGGAACTGAAACAAATATATACCAACAACCCTATTATACAGAGAAATAGAGAAAAAAAGGAACTAGAAAAATTTTGATCAATAGGAAAGGAAGCAGCTTTTATTTGGGTACCTTCACATACAGGTATTTACGGAAATAAAAAAGCAGACCAACTGGCTAACAAAAGTCGAATGAACTCAAAACATCCTGCAAAATTGAAGACATATCCGTACACCGATCTAAAAAACCTGATTAAAATCCACTGTATTAATACTTGGCAAAATTATTGGGAAAAATTAGGTACTAAATTAAATGTAATTTGCCCAAAAATAACTGATATCCTGGAGACTCCTTTAAACAGAATAAACCAAGTCATTATTAATCGTTTAAGAATTGGCCATACTGCCTTAACACACAAATACCTAATAACAAAAGAACCACTACCTATCTGCTCCAGCTGCTCTAACCCACTGACTGTGAAACACATCCTGCTTGATTGTCCTCAATTCAAGGAAAAAAGAAGATCCCACGGATTCACAGATGATGATCTCAAGACAATTCTCACCAAAAAAATTTCGACAGTGTTAAACTATTTAAAAGACATCAAGTTATTCAATTTTATTTATTGTAATAGTTCATGTATTTGTTATATCCACTAATAACCATGCGCGTTTGATGTGGTTTTGTGTTTAAATAAAAAAAAAGATAGTTATGAACATTCTCAGGATTTTCAGTACGGCCTTTTCAAAGACGACCCACATCTTCTATAAATTTAAATAATATTAATAACTATCCCCGATTTCCATACTTTGCAAATATTTTCAAAATATAAAAATACCTTTACTCAAATGTATGAACGTAAATAATAGTATTGATGCGCGAATTGCTGAGTATAACCTGAGTTTCATATTTTACTCGGAAATCGTGATTTAGAAAATTTACAAGCTGTCATAAATTATGAGAAAAAAAAACATTGACCCTTAAGAGTGTCGGTATCAAAATTCCATTTCATACACTGTATAATAAAATTCCAGTAGACATTTCGGAAGGTGAAATTCTATTCCCTGAAACCAGAATTAATCTCGTAGTCATACCAGAGTCCATTCACATTGCGAAAGACAATTACATAGTTAATATTTCTCTCTGTAATCATATTCAAATTGAACCTATTCATATAGAAAAATTAACCCTGCACTGCATGATTTTTTATTTTTCGTTACAAAAAGTTTGCAGACTGGTTTTCGTTATTTTTGCGGGAAAAAATAAAAAAAAAAATTGTAAACTATTTTTTTTATTTTTGAAAAATATAAGTGTTGTTTATAAACAACATTCTGGAAACGAGGATATACTTATAACAATATTTAGGAAATTTGAAAATTTTTAAAACAGCTCTTTGTTTTAGTGAAGCAAAGTGCTACACCACACTTTTCGCACAGCACACATGTTGTATAGCAATTGCACTGTGGAAATTTGCACCTTATTTGCTTTTCGGACCATATAGGCCAATGGTAAATTCCATTCATTCGAACATTCCTTTCTGGCATAACCTGTGCTGGGTCTTTTCTCTTCTTTATTTTTAGCGCCTCCTTGGTTTTACTGGCTGAAGGTCTGCCCCTTTTTGCAATGGTGAATCGCTCTCCTGTCCTGCATAATACTTCAGTCAGTTGTATTCTAAACTGTACGTGTGTGACTTAACGCTTCATACCAGTTCTATGTTCAGCTGAATTCTTGTAAAGAATCCAACTGTTAGCAACGGTTAGAACTACTAGTAGATGGTAAAATATTCTAGAATGCAGTTTTTACTCCTTTGAATAATTTTATTTCGTCCCATATTGCTGTCCAACAAATCAACACCGCCCATATGACGGTTGTATTCTTGTACAAGATATGGACAACTTACTTCTTTTGTTCTTTTTCTTCCTTGTCATATCTCTTGGCAGTAGTTTTAGGAACTTCGCCAGCGAAAGTCGATAGAAACGTGACTAATTTGTTATCTTTCCATAGTAAGCTACTTGTTTCCATACCATCGCAAGTACCAACAATCAATTTGGAATCCTATTCCTTCTTACGGTTCCTAAACTGTGAATACCTTGTTTGGAAAGATATACAGGGAGAGGCATAAAAGAGTAATAATTGTCAAAATAAAGCCTGTGACTCATATTCCTTCAAATAATTCTAGCCAACCTCAACACAACATTTGCAGTTGCTCTGAGGTCAAGTACAAAAGCAGGTCTCGTTTTTTGATCATTCTCTTGTCCTGTATATAGTTCTATACGATACGCATATCCAGAGCTACTGCATGAGACAAACAATTTAAAACCCCATTTATGTGGCTTGTTTGGTAGGTACTGCTTCATGTAGTGCCTAACTGTGGTAGAACAATTTTGCTCATCGACGGAAAGATATTGTTTCAATGGAATTCCGTTTGAAAATGCTTCATTGAGGTGGTCAATTATTGTGGTCAAATATTATGGTCAATTTTATAAACTTTATCGTAGTTTGTATTGTCAGAGGATAAAGCATTCTCGTTATTATTGAAATGTAAAAATTGTCTGAATTTTTGTACCTGTTGACTGACATAGTACTTTTTATTTTCTCAAAGCCAATTTTTTCTGACCAATATGGCCTTATCAAAAGCAAATGAACCAGGGGCGTATATGTATTGTAATTCCAATAAACTGCTTTATGTCACTTCGTGTAATATTCATTGGTTTGTTAGGATTCTGCTGTATGGCATATACATTTGACTCCTCCACAAATTTGTCTACAATGCTATCTGTGAAGAATAAATTAAAATATTCATAGGGACTTTCTAGTTGTAGGATATGATTTGGAAGACTCCGATTTCCTCTAAATTTCAGTTGCTGTTCGGATAAGTTTAAATTTTTTTTCCATATAATATCTAAAAATGAAAAAACATCTAGTATTTTTAATCACAAATTGATTGTAAAATAAGTATACCTTTGCTCTTGGAGTAAACCGAAGTTTCTGGAGGCCATTATGATTAGGTATTTACCAAATGTCAAAAATAGTGCTAACGGTGATATGTCAATACTAAATCTTAAAACTGTAAACAAATAATATGACAGCAAGCTATACCACACCCTAACACATATAATTTTAATTATTACAATTTCTTAAACTGTTTGAAAGCAATTATTAATGAAAATGTTTCTTTTTCTTTAAAAGTTCAAACAAAAAAAGTTACCTGGGTTTCACTAAAATTTCTAGGGGTTAGAACTGGAGTTAGATTCACCGCCACACGAACAAATTCATCTCCAAACTGCAAAAATTGAGGTTGAAAGTTGGGACACTGGACGCAAAATTTGAAACTCTGCTTCTTTTAAAAACTGGAACACAACTGGACACAATGGCAACATGTGGTTATCCTTCCAAGTTTTGGTAAACGCCACAAATCTCTTAGATACTTAGAAACATAGAAACAGTGATTACTCAACTAGATTTCAAAACTGGAACATTACATTGAGTATAATTCACTATTTTCAACAAATTTGCCAGCTTCTGGACGCCGACACTCACAGCGTCTTGAATGTTCAAAGTTTCTTGCAAACCTGAAACTTGAATTCACTTCGACCTCGATCTGTGTACCCGGTTTCTACCGTTTCCCTTACTCCGCGTACCAGTCTTCGCAACGGGCCCACCCAAAATTGTTTTCAAACGCGTTTCTCATCGTATCATAAATGACCTTGACGTACAAATATAAACCAAATATAATCATATTTATCTTCGCAGCTGAATTCTTGCTTGGGAAAAGTCGAGTGTAAACAAAGATACCAAGTTTTGTATACAGCCCAGGAGCGTACCAAAACAATTTTTATACCTTAAATATTCGATAGTTATAAGGAGTTTATTATGCTACAACTTGACCAGAAACCTTTTGATACCATACACATAGATTTAATCCATTGAAACAAAAATCTCTATTTGACAGTTATTGATTCATTCTCAAAGTATGGACAGTGTTACAAAATACCCGACAAAATTTTGATGTCAGTCCTAAGCAAACTCAGACATTACTTCTCACACCACAGCTATCCCAAAAAAATATGATTGCGACAGTGGTACAGAATTTAATTCTGCCGTAATTTAAGAATTCATGAATCTTCACAAAATTGAACTACATTTCACTACAGTAAATAATTCATCTTTGAACTCCCCTGTAGAACGATTTCATTCTACCCTTATCGAAAAGCTTAGTACTTTAAAAGACCAAAATCCAAATGATCCATTAGTCTCCTTTTTCTATTCTCTACGGACCTCATGCCGAAGAAATACATTTCGATTTCGAACTTCTGGTAAATGAAGCCTATATAAAGATGAACTTCAAACTTTTATAGAACACTTATACACAAAACAAAAAGAAAAAAGACAGAACATATTTGACAAAGAAAACGAGACTGCCGAAGAGATACCCGAAATACAATTGCCAAACCCCTGTACATAACTAAAAAAACCATCGACCTAAATTACAAAATCACTATTCTACATTACGTCCCCATAAACAAAATAAGACAAAAGTATTCGGTTAAAATGACAAACAAAACGAAACAAGTACTCACTTAAAATTTGGAAAAAGATCCCGAAAACTTATCGACAAAACTTCTTTACAGGATGATCCTATCCCTGGGCCATCTTCTCAAGATCCAACAAATTCGGAATAATGGTTATTGTTTAAATTCAAATATAGTTGTATAAATTAATCAATACATTTTTCCTCCCCTGTATTCTTCCGATCCCTTAATAGTACCGCTGAGGCTCGGAAATACATCTCGAAAACAGAAGAGCACCTAGCACCAGTCGTTGAAAAGAAAAGACGTAACCCGGCAAGTGAACCCATGCACGCATATTGAATTGGTTTCGTTCGTTGTTTCGTAGTGCAAACCATGGTAAATTAGACCCAGCGGTAAGTTTTTACCTAGTTTTACCTAAACCTATAAATTGTCTTTGATTGTTTATTGCAACCATTTAAATTTTAATAATCATTTGCACCAATGAGTGTTGCGTTCTGCACATACGATGACCTCAATATAATAATTTTGGTCATCCTGAAGGGGGAGAGAAGATATTCTGTTCAATCTAGAACTCGCTGGTTTCCCCCTTTTTGGATTGAGTATGTATATTAAAATAAAAGAAAAGAAATGAAAACCAGTGGACTGTATAAAACTCTATTTTAACAAGAAGTAAAAGCAATCATAAATATACATAAACACACACAATTACAACTAAAGAAGAATATATACAAACTTAAATATTAGTCAATAAGAAACGACACACAAAAAGAGAACCATAAACAAAACCATAGATAGAAATAATATTATACAAAAAAGAAATAAAAATATGAATATATATGTCATATAAAAAAATTGATATTAAACGTGATTCAAATTATATATTCAAATACAAATATTAATACAATAAACTCAAAAATATACTCGGTAATTCAAAAGTATACTCGGTAACAAAAAAACACATTAAATTAATAATAAAATTAAAATGCAATTAATAAACTCATCACGTAAAAGCTCTGATATACATACAAAACAAAAGAATGAAATTATTACAATATGAAAAATATACAAATCTACATAAAGGTAATGAAATGTTCTCAATAAAGTTCAATCGCGATCGCGGCACAACTGATAAAAAGTTCGAAGCAAATATGACATCTATATACCAAGTAAACGTACTTGATATATGCAGCAACAAAATTATAGTGTATTGTAGCTTACCCCATAAATTATTTCAGCCACGATGAGATTGCGAACCCTCTGGTTCGGTGAAAATTCAGGAATAAAATCTCGCCTTTTTTACAAGACGAAGTTTTTGTGGTCCTCAAACCAAAATAACACTTGTCTGTCGTTTGGGAGACAAAACTCGACTCGCTTACATGACCGCAATGAAGTGTCTCGACGCGCTGATCTTAACTTCAAAAACACATATCCTTATCTGGCATATGGAACTCGCCCTTATCGCCGTTATCTCGCAGATGGCTCATCTTGGAATGTTTAGCCCTTAAAACTGCTGTGCCCTTGTACACGCAAATCTCGTTTAAATATACTACGGGGAGAATCAAAACTAACAAAAAAAAAGTCTGTTCATATTATATAAATATTTATATATCGTTGCGAAACTGCAACATTCTCCCCGCGTTGGCATAAGTGCCAATAACACATAACTGTACTTTGTACTCGCGACGCACTGTACAAATTCCGTAACCGTAAACACTTTTTCGGTTTCAAAACGAACGACACACTTACAATACTACAAATGCTATACATTTACAAAAAGGTACAAAGAACAATAAACTTACAAACGATAATAGGTTACAAATACATAACTACATACTAAATAGACATCACTACCATAATTACATTATCAATACTATATATCAACATGGTTTCAAAACCTAAATGGACAGACACAGAGCGACACAGAAGCAAATATGCGCTCACCTAAAAACTTCATTGTATAGTTTACTGTCCAGGTTGAGACTCGAGCTCCCTATCATTAAAAGGAAGTAGACAAATTTTTACTATAGGACGTACATATGTCCCTGCACTTGTTTTAATCCTTACAGATCTCCCTATCATTAAAAGGAAGTAGACAAATTTTTACTATAGGACGTACATATGTCCCTGCACTTGTTTTAATCCTTACAGATCTCACCCTGCCATCCGGTCCAGGGAACGTATCCACGATCCTAGCAATTGGCCACTGCAATAGATGGGTGTTATCACCCTTGACTAGTACCACCATACCAGGCTCTAAGTTTGCTTTTTCCTCTACCCATTTCGGTCGTTTTTGAAGTTGGTTGAGATAATCTACATGCCACCTCTTCCAGAACAACTGCTGAATACGAGATAACCTCTGATACAAAGACAATCTGTTTTCAGGTAAACTGATGACGACTCGTTCAGGGTGAGCCGTCATAGATGTTCCTATTAGGAAGTGTGCAGGTGTCAGGCATTCCAAATCATTAGGATCACTTGACAATGGAGTGATTGGCCTTGAGTTCATGATTGCTTCTATCTGGCTGATCACCGTATAAAATTCCTCAAAAGTGAGGTTGGCATTTCCCACAAGACGGTGCAGATGATATTTACAACTACGAATGGCACTTTCATGTAGTCCTCCATGATGTGGACTATTGGGCGGAATAAAATAAAACTGAATGGAGTTTTTTGAACAAAAATCGTGCAACTCCTGAGAATTCTCGTTATCCTTAAAAAATTCGTATAGTTCGAAAAGAAGATTTTTCGCTCCCCAAAAATTAGAGCCGTTATCGGAATACAATGTAGTGGGATTACCTCGACGCGAGATAAACCGCTAAAGCGCTAAAATAAAGTCTTCTGTAGACAAACTAGATACCACTTCAATATGTACGGCCTTCGTGACCATACAAACAAATATAGCTACATAAGCTTTAAGTAATTTGGCCTTTCGTAATCTAGAGGCTTTTATAAGAAAGTATCCCCCATAGTCTACAGAAACGTTCTGAAACGGACGAATTGATTGTACGACACGATCTTTGGGTAGATCTGCCATCAATTGGCTGGAGCCTACAGCTCTAAATCTAAAACAGGTTACGCAATGATGAATGACACGTTTGACATCTCGCAATGCATTTAAAGGCCAATAACGAAGTCTGAAATTAGACAGTGTACCTTGGGGCCCTAAATGCCCCAACTGTACATGTTTTTCGTATAACATCATCGAAACAACTTGATTCTTTGAGGGAAGAAGAATTGGATTCTTTTGAGTAAGAGGTATGTTCGCATTCCTCAACCTACCTCCAACTTTTAGGCAGTTATCACTCTCATCTAGAAATAAATTTAAAGCAGCCAACTGCTTATCCTGACTGCCCTTTCCGGATTTCAATGATTCGATAATACGAGGGAATGAGATAATTTGGACACGTCGCACAATCAGCAATTCAGCTTGCTGTAGTTCTGCCACATACAACGGTCCTTTCTGTATAGGATCTCTTTTACGAACATTGTTAACAAATCGAAGAACAAATGCCAGGACTCGGCGCAAACGGAAAAAAGTTGAATACAATTTGAAAATGTCTTCCCAGAATGTTAAATCCTGAGTTGAGTGAAACACTACTCTATAGTCTTTTAACCCAATTACATTCGTAAAATCTAAATTAATTGAATGCCTAGAATAGTCAATGTCATGAGTCGACAAGAATTCGGGCCCACAAAGCCAAGCTTTCGTCGACTCAAGTGTTCCGGGAGTAGCTGCCCGCGAAGCTATATCCGCAGCGTTGTCTTTAGACGTCACATGATGCCAATAAAAATCCTTTGACAAGTCTTGAATTCGTTTTACCCTATTGACCACAAACAACTCCCACCTCGTAGGTGAGCCATTTACCCAGTGAAGGGCGATTTCAGAATCCGTCCACAGATGAACTGATGACAACTGAATTCTATTTTTGAAAATTTTCACAAGTTTACAAGCTAATTCCGCTCCCAAAAGCATGGCACATAACTCTAAACGAGGAATGGTTAGGGGATTTTTTAAAGGGGCTACTTTGGTTCGTGAAGTCAACATCCGTACAGATACAGAATTATTTGTGTATAATGCACGAATATACGCTACAGTAGCGTATGCTATCGAGCTGGCATCGCAGAAGATATGCAATTCGATAGTAGAAGTATCAAATGGATGTAGAAAGTATCGAGGAATTTTGATATTACATATGTGGGGCAACTCTTTAAGAAAAGTATTCCATTCGGTCAGTACTGTGATATCAGTAACTGGGTCGTCCCACCCAACGCGGAGCGTCCACACCTTTTGAACTAACAATTTTTCGAGCAGTATAACAGGTGACAGGAAACCCACTGGATCGAAGCACTTCGCTACAATTGACAAAATCACCCTCCTTGTGACAGCTCCTGACACCTTAATAGTGGGGGAGGTAAAGAAAAAACAATCGTCAAAAGGAGACCATTTAAGACCTAATAATTTGCTCGTAGATGGATCCATATCCACCTCTTCAATAGCCGTAGAATCAATAGAAAGAGATCTCAAAAATTGAAGTGAATTAGACGTATACTTATGCAAAGAGAATTTGGCTGAAGTCAATACCTCATTGAGTTGCTGGAATAAGATTCTGAGATGAGTTTCATCATTACATCCTGACAAAATATCGTCAATGTAAGTTTGACTGGCCAGGGCATCATAGGCGAATGGGTATTTCTCCTTATTAACCTCCGCCAAATGATTCAACACACGAGTCGCCAAATAAGGAGCCGGCCTAGTACCAAAAACTAATCTATTGTGCTGCACACTTTGTAGTTTGTCCTGTGGATTATCTCGCCAAAGAAAATTAAGTACAAATTGGTGTTTAGGATTAACGTGTATCTGCCGATACATCTTCTGAATATCCGCCGTGAGAACGAATCGAAACGATCGTAAACGAAGTACAATATCGTACAAGTTAGGCTGGACCTGAGGCCCAGTGAATAGTACATCATTAAGGGATAATCCCGTAGACGTACGCGCACTTGCGTCAAAAACAACCCGAGTCTTGGATGACCCAGAATCCTTTACTACTGCAAAATGTGGGAGAAAATATGCATTATTACCAAGGTCATTCTGCAGCATTTTTGGCACAATATCTGCATGCGATAGATGAAGATATTCGTTGATTACTTTCGTGTAGTCAGCTTTCAAAGAAGGATTTCGAAGAAATGTACCTTCAAGTGAAGAGAAACGCTTGGCAGCCATATTATAGGAATGACCAAGTTTTAGCTTTTCTAATGGACACCTAAAAGGCAAATCCACCTGGTAAGCACCATCTGGCAATCGCAGAGTGGTATCTGAGAATATCTGTTCTGCAATGGCATCGTCTGAGGTCAGCCTGTGCTCCTCTGGCATTTCCTCACACGTCCAGAACTTTTCGACAATATCGGTCAAGGTATCATTCGTGACAATACTCGACTGACAGGTAACCATATGATGAGAAACATAGGTTAAATTACTAGACAGGGGTCGTGGCCTCGTAGAGGGTTGTAAACAAGAAGTGGGAACATTCCCGGAAACAATGTAGCCGAAAATCGAATTTTGTAAAACTGGCAAATTATTTCCTAATCGCGTAAGACCGTTTTGTAAGATACGAGCAACTTGATCCATACCAAGCAATATGTCTATATCATCTGGTTCTCCAAAATTAGGATCAGCTAGAACACAATTGGGTGGAATCTTTAATCTACCCACATTTATTTGAATTTGTGGCAGACGAGAAGTTATATTTTTTAAGACCGTACATGAGACCTTCAATCGATCCGTAGAAATCTGAGAATGAATTACAATATCCACCATATCATTAGCGACTTGAGGACTCGCATTAAGTGCAGCAATAGAGACGGATTTTTGATAAGGCAAATATTTCAGTTTACTAAGTAAATCCTCTGTTATGAAGGAGATTTGACTTCCAGAATCAATAAGGGCTCTAGCCTTAACTTTCCGACCTTCGGAAGAATACAAAAATACAGAGATAGTACCTAGCAATACAAGACCTTGCTGGGCACAAAAAGAGGCTACTGAAGCATGCGAAGAAGTCGAGGTATGCTCGCTTGATGAACTAGGCGCATTCATATGAGCTATCTGGGAAGTAGATGGCTTGAAATTAGTTTGATGCTGAGACGAGGAATTTTGCGACCTATTACTTTGAGACGACCGGGACGAGGTATCATGACGTTGTGTGGAAACGTTTGAAAAATGACTTTCTCCCACATGTTTATGCAACAAAGTGTGATGACGATTGTTACACTTCATACAAGTTTTAGTACTATTACACTGTGATACCATATGACGGGGATACAAACAATTTATACAAAGTTCCTTATCTTTTACAAATCTCCATCTCTCAAAACCTGTTAAACTTAAAAACTTTTCACACGTGTACAACTTATGAGCATTACTGGAACAACAAAAACATTTCGTAGCTCTATCTCGCCCTTGGGACTGACCAATGCCATTATTCGAGCTGGAGCTAGCATGAAACACTGATTTTACCTGTTTTTCAGTACTTAACTTTTCTCTACCTTCCCGTGCCTGACCATTTAAATTCTCTAAATGAGTTGCCCTTACATCGATATGGTTAAGAAATTTATTTAAATTAGGAAGCTCATTTAATTTATTGCTATCAAACTCTAAGTGACGTTTCGTTGCGAAATCCAACTTTCTCTCAGAGAGGCAAACTACTAAGGATTCAAACAACTGACGGTCACTTAGACCCTGATTTTCCAAAGCTCTAATTGCATTTGTTAATGAAACATGAAAATCTCGTAACAAATTTTGAGATGCTTGTGCATTATTTGGCACACTTTTTATATCCAATAACGAAGTTAATAATGACTGAATTAAAATATTTTTATTCGCATATCGATGCGTGAGTGTATCTAGAGCAATCTGAAAATTGTCATTAGTAACCTGCAGATTTTCAATAAGCCGTGCTGGCTCGCCTTTTAGATAACTTTTGAGGTACATAAAACGTTGCACATTCGACAATTCTACATTCTCAACAATCAAAGCAACAAAGAGTTCATAGAAAGAATTCCATTCAGATAATTTACCGGAGAACTGAGGAATATTTATTTCGGGCAATTTTACCTGTGTTTTGGGAGAATGATTTGAAGATACACTACCTACTTTAACGTGCAGTGACTCGATCTTATTTCTAATCAATGCTATAGCTGTCAAAGCTACATCTTCAACACTGGTGCGATCCTCGCTGTCTACAGCGGCGGGATCTTCAAACAATAAATTGTCAATTTCATCCTGTGCCTCAGTATATTTATCGAAAGCAGCCTGTAGGACTTCACGGCGAACCCTCAACTGGTGAGCATCTGCCAATGAAATATTATCCTGAATCCAATTATTCTGCCTCGTGATTGCAGCCTTTGCACTCCTTCTAGTTTGTTTCAAGTTATCCATTCTTTAGATAAAAAATGGAGCAGCCAATATATGGAAGTTTACAATAGGAAACAGAAGGATTGCTACAGTGTAAAAAGAACTTTAAATCCCTGAATGTTTCACACAAACAAATCAAAGAAATGCTTGTAATAATGATCAGAATATGCTACTAATATTCCTACAATCAGAAAAAAGTTAAATAGAAAATGATTGCAATAACCGAAAATAAGTTTTAAACCTCACAAACACTAACAAACACAAAAAAATAGAAGCGTCTCTACAGACTGGGTATATTTTATGATAAAATAAATACCCCAATGTAACTGGTTTTGCTAACCACAACAAAAGGTCTAATGCATAAGAAAACCTGGCACAAATAAAAGTAATAATGTCTTTCAGCAGACCGACTATATTCTTATACAAAAGAAATACTCCACTACAAGAAGTATAAAAAATTAGCAAGAACCGGGTATAAAAACCGGAAAAGGTCTCTGTCATAAGAGCACCTTGAATGAAGTATATAAGAAAGAAGTAGTCTTTCGGCAGACTAGGTACCTTTCAGTATAAAAGAAATACACAATATAAAATGGTTATAAAAACCGTAAAAAGGTCTCTGTAAAAAGAGCACCTTAGACAAAGTACACAAAGAAGAAATAGTCTTTCGGCAGACGACTGGATATCTTTTAGCATAAAAGATATACCACACTATATGGTTATGACAGTTAGTAAGGTCCCTACCATAAGGAAACCGTAAGCAACCAAAGGAAACTGGTTAAAATAACCGACAAGGCTCCTACCATAAGGAAACCGCAACTAGACATAACAAAAACACATGGAAAAAAGGTATCTACTAGCAGAGAACCCTACTTACTGGCTGAAGGTCTGCCCCTTTTTGCAATGGTGAATCGCTCTCCTGTCCTGCATAATACTTCTGTCAGTTGTATTCTAAACTGTACGTGTGTGACTTAACGCTTCATACCAGTTCTATGTTCAGCTGAATTCTTGTAAAGAATCCAACTGTTAGCAACTGTTAGAACTACTAGTAGATGGTAAAATATTCTAGAATGCAGTTTTTACTCCTTTGAATAATTTTATTTCGTCCCATATTGCTGTCCAACAAATCAACACCGCCCATATGACGGTTGTATTCTTGTACAAGATATGGACAACTTACTTCTTTTGTTCTTTTTCTTCCTTGTCATATCTCTTAGCAGTAGTTTTAGGAACTTCGCCAGCGAAAGTCGATAGAAACGTGACTAATTTGTTATCTTTCCATAGTAAGCTACTTGTTTCCATACCATCGCAAGTACCAACAATCAATTTGGAATCCTATTCCTTCTTACGGTTCCTAAACTGTGAATACCTTGTTTGGAAAGATATACAGGGAGAGGCATAAAAGAGTAATAATTGTCAAAATAAAGCCTGTGACTCATATTCCTTCAAATAATTCTAGCCAACCTCAACACAACATTTGCAGTTGCTCTGAGGTCAAGTACAAAAGCAGGTCTCGTTTTTTGATCATTCTCTTGTCCTGTATATAGTTCTATACGATACGCATATCCAGAGCTACTGCATGAGACAAACAATTTAAAACCCCATTTATGTGGCTTGTTTGGTAGGTACTGCTTCATGTAGTGCCTAATTGTGGTAGAACAATTTTGCTCATCGACGGAAAGATATTGTTTCAATGGAATTCCGTTTGAAAATGCTTCATTGAGGTGGTCAATTATTGTGGTCAAATATTATGGTCAATTTTATAAACTTTATCGTAGTTTGTATTGTCAGAGGATAAAGCATTCTCGTTATTATTGAAATGTAAAAATTGTCTGAATTTTTGTACCTGTTGACTGACATAGTACTTTTTATTTTCTCAAAGCCAATTTTTTCTGACCAATATGGCCTTATCAAAAGCAAATGAACCAGGGGCGTATATGTATTGTAATTCCAATAAACTGCTTTATGTCACTTCGTGTAATATTCATTGGTTTGTTAGGATTCTGCTGTATGGCATATACATTTGACTCCTCCACAAATTTGTCTACAATGCTATCTGTGAAGAATAAATTAAAATATTCATAGGGACTTTCTAGTTGTAGGATATGATTTGGAAGACTCCGATTTCCTCTAAATTTCAGTTGCTGTTCGGATAAGTTTAAATTTTTTTTTCCATATAATGTCTAAAAATGAAAAAACATCTAGTATTTTTAATCACAAATTGATTGTAAAATAAGTATACCTTTGCTCTTGGAGTAAACCGAAGTTTCTGGAGGCCATTATGATTAGGTATTTACCAAATGTCAAAAATAGTGCTAACGGTGATATGTCAATACTAAATCTTAAAACTGTAAACAAATAATATGACAGCAAGCTATACCACACCCTAACACATATAATTTTAATTATTACAATTTCTTAAACTGTTTGAAAGCAATTATTAATGAAAATGTTTCTTTTTCTTTAAAAGTTCAAACAAAAAAAGTTACCTGGGTTTCACTAAAATTTCTAGGGGTTAGAACTGGAGTTAGATTCACCGCCACACGAACAAATTCATCTCCAAACTGCAAAAATTGAGGTTGAAAGTTGGGACACTGGACGCAAAATTTGAAACTCTGCTTCTTTTAAAAACTGGAACACAACTGGACACAATGGCAACATGTGGTTATCCTTCCAAGTTTTGGTAAACGCCACAAATCTCTTAGATACTTAGAAACATAGAAACAGTGATTACTCAACTAGATTTCAAAACTGGAACATTACATTGAGTATAATTCACTATTTTCAACAAATTTGCCAGCTTCTGGACGCCGACACTCACAGCGTCTTGAATGTTCAAAGTTTCTTGCAAACCTGAAACTTGAATTCACTTCGACCTCGATCTGTGTACCCGGTTTCTACCGTTTCCCTTACTCCGCGTACCAGTCTTCGCAACGGGCCCACCCAAAATTATTTTCAAACGCGTTTCTCATCGTATCATAAATGACCTTGACGTACAAATATAAACCAAATATAATCATATTTATCTTCGCAGCTGAATTCTTGCTTGGGAAATGTCGAGTGTAAACAAAGATACCAAGTTTTGTATACAGCCCAGGAGCGTACCAAAACAATTTTTATACCTTAAATATTCGATAGTTATAAGGAGTTTATTATGCTACAACTTGACCAGAAACCTTTTGATACCATACACATAGATTTAATCCATTGAAACAAAAATCTCTATTTGACAGTCATTGATTCATTCTCAAAGTATGGACAGTGTTACAAAATACCCGACAAAATTTTGATGTCAGTCCTAAGCAAACTCAGACATTACTTCTCACACCACAGCTATCCCAAAAAAATATGATTGCGACAGTGGTACAGAATTTAATTCTGCCGTAATTTAAGAATTCATGAATCTTCACAAAATTGAACTACATTTCACTACAGTAAATAATTCATCTTTGAACTCCCCTGTAGAACGATTTCATTCTACCCTTATCGAAAAGCTTAGTACTTTAAAAGACCAAAATCCAAATGATCCATTAGTCTCCTTTTTCTATTCTCTACGGACCTCATGCCGAAGAAATACATTTCGATTTCGAACTTCTGGTAAATGAAGCCTATATAAAGATGAACTTCAAACTTTTATAGAACACTTATACACAAAACAAAAAGAAAAAAGACAGAACATATTTGACAAAGAAAACGAGACTGCCGAAGAGATACCCGAAATACAATTGCCAAACCCCTGTACATAACTAAAAAAACCATCGACCTAAATTACAAAATCACTATTCTACATTACGTCCCCATAAACAAAATAAGACAAAAGTATTCGGTTAAAATGACAAACAAAACGAAACAAGTACTCACTTAAAATTTGGAAAAAGATCCCGAAAACTTATCGACAAAACTTCTTTACAGGATGATCCTATCCCTGGGCCATCTTCTCAAGATCCAACAAATTCGGAATAATGGTTATTGTTTAAATTCAAATATAGTTGTATAAATTAATCAATACATTTTTCCTCCCCTGTATTCTTCCGATCCCTTAATAGTACCGCTGAGGCTCGGAAATACATCTCGAAAACAGAAGAGCACCTAGCACCAGTCGTTGAAAAGAAAAGACGTAACCCGGCAAGTGAACCCATGCACGCATATTGAATTGGTTTCGTTCGTTGTTTCGTAGTGCAAACCATGGTAAATTAGACCCAGCGGTAAGTTTTTACCTAGTTTTACCTAAACCTATAAATTGTCTTTGATTGTTTATTGCAACCATTTAAATTTTAATAATCATTTGCACCAATGAGTGTTGCGTTCTGCACATACGATGACCTCAATATAATAATTTTGGTCATCCTGAAGGGGGAGAGAAGATATTCTGTTCAATCTAGAACTCGCTGGTTTCCCCCTTTTTGGATTGAGTATGTATATTAAAATAAAAGAAAAGAAATGAAAACCAGTGGACTGTATAAAACTCTATTTTAACAAGAAGTAAAAGCAATCATAAATATACATAAACACACACAATTACAACTAAAGAAGAATATATACAAACTTAAATATTAGTCAATAAGAAACGACACACAAAAAGAGAACCATAAACAAAACCATAGATAGAAATAATATTATACAAAAAAGAAATAAAAATATGAATATATATGTCATATAAAAAAATTGATATTAAACGTGATTCAAATTATATATTCAAATACAAATATTAATACAATAAACTCAAAAATATACTCGGTAATTCAAAAGTATACTCGGTAACAAAAAAACACATTAAATTAATAATAAAATTAAAATGCAATTAATAAACTCATCACGTAAAAGCTCTAATATACATACAAAACAAAAGAATGAAATTATTACAATATGAAAAATATACAAATCTACATAAAGGTAATGAAATGTTCTCAATAAAGTTCAATCGCGATCGCGGCACAACTGATAAAAAGTTCGAAGCAAATATGACATCTATATACCAAGTAAACGTACTTGATATATGCAGCAACAAAATTATAGTGTATTGTAGCTTACCCCATAAATTATTTCAGCCACGATGAGATTGCGAACCCTCTGGTTCGGTGAAAATTCAGGAATAAAATCTCGCCTTTTTTACAAGACGAAGTTTTTGTGGTCCTCAAACCAAAATAACACTTGTCTGTCGTTTGGGAGACAAAACTCGACTCGCTTACATGACCGCAATGAAGTGTCTCGACGCGCTGATCTTAACTTCAAAAACACATATCCTTATCTGGCATATGGAACTCGCCCTTATCGCCGTTATCTCGCAGATGGCTCATCTTGGAATGTTTAGCCCTTAAAACTGCTGTGCCCTTGTACACGCAAATCTCGTTTAAATATACTACGGGGAGAATCAAAACTAACAAAAAAAAAGTCTGTTCATATTATATAAATATTTATATATCGTTGCGAAACTGCAACAATGAGTAAAAGTTCATTTTTTCTCGCCAGAGTTATCGAAGGAATAGTTCTGTTAATTTAAGTACTATTAATTCGTAATAGTACATTTGTTTGTTAATACCCCACATTGGCCTATCTAGCCGGATTTGAACTCATTTGTTGAAAAAAATATTTTGTTATAATATAAATTTGAATGGTTGGTTTCGTCTAATGTCGTATTTTTTATCGTTTTGAGGGTTCTTATCAGAAACCGGGTTGATTAAGTTGCGTCTCTCGTCGAAAGCTATTAAATTCGAGGCTCGAGAATAATTTATGACCTTTTAAAGTTGAACATATGGGACTTTTTAAGGGGATTATAGTCGTTTTAATAAAGTATCAAATTACAAATCGGTAATTTCGGGGTTTTATATCACATTTTTGTACATTTTCGTTTGTATAATATTATTGGAACTTGTTAAAAATTTAACCTTTTAAACGCCAACGTTCCCATTTTGGGAACACAGTAAAAAATAAGTTGGATTCAGAAAATATTGAAATATTTTCAAATATTGTAACAAATATGCTTTCTGTATGTCCCATTCTTACTTTCTGTTAGCTGAAATGTTTTTTTACTTACGGGATTCATCTAGAAACCGCGCAAAATGACGTCCAAATTCATATCACTTGCTTTTTTGTGCTAATGTTGTTACTGGGAGTCGATATGTACCAAACTGTGATTTATTTTTGAATAGAAATACAGTAAATGAATTATATAAAGGAAATATTTACAAAAAACACATTTACGTAACTTATTTCTAAAGATATCACGTTCAGCATTCATTGTTCCCAAAATGGGAACGTTGGCAACAGCGAAACACTGTTATTCAAGGTTCCCTAGAGAATGACCGCGCGTAATTGTAACGGCTTGGATTAGTCGTCACGACATTACGACGAAGAAAACACGTGGTGTTTATAATAATTTTGAGTTTTAGTTTTATTTCAGTGAAAAAATGGATATATCTTTGGATCCAAAAAGTTTTTATGGGTAAGTTGGTGGCAACAAAAAAAAGCATAATACTTAGATATATTTTTATACACTTAGATCATCTATACGAAGGCATAGATTTCTAATACATGCACTCGACGATGTGGAAGCTTCAACGTCCGCAGAACCAGTGGATATTGTTATTCTTCCACCTGATTCAGCTGATCAAGGTACTGAAAGCGACGAGGATACTATTGACGATCAGGTGTTAGATATTCCTGATATACCAGACGAAGTACCCGGTGAAGTAGAAATTCACGCTTATGAATCTTCCGACGAAGATAAGGAAGAAAATGTATCGGTTCAACGTAAATGGAAAAAGAGTGAGAAGGTTGGAATTCAAGCTCAAGCTTCCACACCACCAAGAGTAGGCGATGAACACTTGGGCAAATCTGAGTTCGAAATTTTTTCATTATTTTTTACATCTGAAATAGTTCAATTTATTCGTCATAATACCGAACTCTACGCTCATAGAGATAAAAATATTCACAACTTTACTGTTTCTGAGGAAGAACTTCGTCAGTTTTTGGGGTTACTTTTGATAAGCGGATATCACCATGTTCCTTCTGAGGATGATTACTGGTCTACTGCAGATGACATGCAGGCTCCAATTTTTTCGAAAATAATGAGTCGGCAAAGGTTCCGACTTATAAAACGTTATCTTCATATTTGTGATAATGCCAACCTTCCAGTTGGTAATAAAGTTGCAAAAGTTGCAGAATTATATGATATGCTGAAACAAAACTTCAAAAAATTTGGAGTTTTCCATGAAAATCTCAGCATAGATGAATCGATGATTCCGTATCATGGGCATCACTCGGCTAAGATGTTCATAAAAAATAAACCAATACGATTCGGTTTCAAAATATGGATGTTATGCGGACAAGATGGATTCCCCTATAATTTAGAGATATACTGCGGTAAAACAATAGATAGAAAGATGCCTTTAGGTTCCCACGTTGTAAATAAAATGTTAGAAGTAATTGAGAACCCCAACAACCATAATGTATTTTTTGACAATTTCTTCACCAGTTATTCACTATTGTCAAGCTTGTGTGATAGAGGTATTCGGGCATGTGGAACTGTGCGTGAGAACAGAATAAATAAATGTCCATTGGTATCATCAAAAACAATAAAGAAGCAAGATCGGGGAACATTTGATTACAAATCCGATGGTACAGTTATTTGCGTCAAGTGGAATGACAACGCTGCAGTTACAATAGCAAGCAATCATTTCTCCATCAGTCCGCTCCAAAATGCGACAAGAAGAGTAAAATCTGAAAATAGAAAAGAAGTTCCACAACCAAATTTGATCAAGAAGTACAATTTTGGAATGGGTGGTGTCGACCTTTGCGATAGAATGTGTGCTAGTTATCGTCCAAGATTAAGATCAAAAAAATGGTGGTGGAATTTATTTTCTCACTCCTTAAATTTAGCGGTGGTAGCAGCATTCCGTTTCTACCAACACGTAAATCCTGAAAGTACTATAACTCATTTGGATTTTCGAAGAAATGTTGCTATGGCGCTAATCAAAGTTGGAGCAAGCTCAAGAAAAAGAAAAGGTGGTCCAACTTGTCCAGTTCTTAGAGATATACGATTTGATGGAATAAATCATATTTCTAAAAGTACATCACAAGGTAGATGTACTGTATGCCAAAGAAACACACGCTTAGAGTGTACTAAATGTGAAAAGCGTCTACATAAAAATTTTTGTTTTGATAAATATCACTCACCTTGCTAACATATTATTTGTAACATTAGATTTATAGTTTTATTTTAAATTTTGTTAGTTTTGTTATAATATATGGAATAAAATATGTTTTTACTGCAATGATATTACTTTGTTATATGTTGTGACTTATAGATGCCAACGTTCCCATTTTGGGAACATGGTTTTTTTCTCAAAAACAGCATTTTATTTTTTTTTTTCACAAAACAAAATTATAAAAGATATCCCAATAACATCTTTTTTATGGATAGTTGAAATTTGTTTACAGTTTTTAATGATTCGGCGTTTAAAGGGTTAAAATGGAAAAACTTGAAGAAAAGAAAAGGAAGCTCAAATTTTTAAGAAAAACTGCTTTAAATGATATTCAGTTAATTTTCGATTTAGGTTTTAAGGCCCTTTCAGACGTTTCTATTCGCCCTTTATTTAAAATTATACTAGAAGAATTAGATTCGATTCGCGAAGAGTTCTTAGAACATCACACTAATATTATTAGTAATATTCTTTCTGTGCCAGACGCGGATACGAGGGTTGAAGAAAATGTTCGGGAATTATTTTTGGAACAATTTTATAAAATAAAACTATTTAGTGCGGAATTATTTGAGCCACAATTTGAAACTCCAGAACCGTTTAGATCGGTAGTAGTTCCACAATCAAATATTCGCTTATATATCAATATTCGTGATTTTAAGGAGTTTAGTTCGTTTTAGACTTATATAATTCGGTTGTACATAATAACGCAGGCCTAGCAGACGTAGAAAAGTTTAAGTATTTGAAAGGATGTTTAGAAGGGACTCCACTTAGTTTGATTCGTAATTTGTCAATAAATAGCGATCATTATCAAATTGCTTACGACCTAATTGTTAAACGCTACACAAATGTTCGTCGTTGTGCGACTGCGCATTGGGATGCGATCTTGGGCGTACAGAAAATATCGGTAGTTAATTCGAAAAATCTGGCTAAATTAGTAGACACGTTTTTAGAAAATTTAGCCGCATTGGAAACATTCGGTCTTCCGACAGAACATTGGGACTTTATTATGTTTAATTTACTTAATATTGTTCTGAAGCTATTTTCTTGTGGCATTTTAAATTAATTTATATTTAAATGGGAATAAGCTACAATTATAGGTTAAAATACGTTTATTGACGTTTCAATTTCCACTTCGGAAATCGTTCTCAAAATACAAACATTAGTAAATTAAACAAATTTTGTTTTTTGTTACTTAGTGAAAAATTCTTCTAATAATTTAATTTTATCTGACTCATCTATATTGACAATTCAGACATACCTTATACATTTTAAAGTAGACGACTTTAAAATGATATTGCCAATATTGTTGAGTTGCGTTCCTGGGACGACTTTACTTATAAGATAGTTCATTCGATTACATGAAATCAACTTTAACTTGAGAATATCCGTCAGAAAAGATCATAACATGTAATTCGTCTTTAAAAAGACAAATACATGCCATGATGACAGTAAAATTCTCCTGTTAGTGATTCCATAGTAAATTATGAGGGAAAAACCAGGAAAAAAACCTCACAATACTATCCCGACATGGTAAGTATTTGATCGTGCATTTAGTTTACCTTCAATAAACACCAAATTCCGATTTTATATGTTTGTTATTTAAAAAACATAAATGATGTATTCTCTATATGTTACTGACTTACCAATACTGGTATTTTTCTTTTAATAACTTCCTCTTTCAATATGGGTAACCAGATCCTACTACATTCTGCCGAGGAATTCGCGACACAATTGGTCTCATTTAGCATAATTAGAGCCGCTTCTTTGATTTTTCTCTTTTTACCATCCGTTTCTTTTAGGACTATATTTGAATCATTCCATTGAACCCTATGTTCATTATCCCATGCGTGTTTACAGATTTGAGATCTATCAAATTCTCTATTTTTAATATAGGATTGATGTTCACTTATTCTAACATTTAATGGTCTTGATGTTTCACCTAAATAAAACTGATCGCATTCACAAGGTATTTTATAAATGCAATTCTTTGTCCTTTCTTGTTCATTGTTAGGTTTGGTTTTGGACAAAATAGATCTCAACGTATTTGTTGTTTTGAATGTTGTTGAAATGTTGAATTTATTTCCTATCCTTTTAAGCTTTTCCGATAATCCTTTTATGTATGGTATTGTTATTTTCCTCGTATTATTCCTTGCATATGCTGTAGGATCTCGTTCTAAGTTGTTTTGTTCTATTCGATCGATTGTTGAAAATTCCTTATTTATAAACGATAAAGGATAATCATTTTTTAATAAAACAGTTGTTAACAAATGTTTTTCCTCCAAGAACGAATTTTCGTTAGAACAAGTAATTTTGGCTCTATCGTATAAAGATTTAATAATTCCCTTATTAATATTAATATTGTGATTTGATTTGAAATTTAAATATCTGTAGGTGTGTGTTGGTTTTCTATACACCTGAGTTTCGTATCGAGTATCGTTCTTAGAGATTAAAACATCCAGAAAAGGTAATGTGTTATTATATTCCTTTTCCATGGTAAATGTTATTGTCTCTTCTTTATCGTTTATATCATTTAGGAATGTGTCCAACAACTCTGATCCATGAGGCCATATTGAGAATACATCATCTACATACCTCCACCATACTGAGGGTTTTAAATTTTGTTTAGAAATAATATTTGTTTCAAAATCTTCCATAAATATATCGGCTAATAATGGAGATAAACTAGAGCCCATTGCTAGTCCAAAACTTTGCTAGTCCAAAACTTAAAATGTATAAGGTATGTCTGAATTGTCAATATAGATGAGTCAGATAAAATTAAATTATTAGAAGAATTTTTCACTAAGTAACAAAAAACAAAATTTGTTTAATTTACTAATGTTTGTATTTTGAGAACGATTTCCGAAGTGGGAATTGAAACGTCAATAAACGTATTTTAACCTTTAATTGTGGCTTATTCCCATTTAAATATAAATTAATTTAATTTACTTTTGTCGAAATTAGACGCGGATTCAGTAAAGTTATTTGAGTTAGAAAACAAATCGAATAAAATCCCGTCATTTCAAAAATTGGTAGAGTTTATTGAAACTCAGTACATTGCTTACGATAATTTGAATAGTAGCGTAAATGAATCTAAGAAATCGTCGCGGGCCCCAACTTATACGGAGCCAAAGTGTCATTATAAACATTCCAATGAGTCAAGGCATAATAGTAGTTCATCCTTTGTTACAAATTCGTCGTCAATATGTTGTGCTTTATGTAAACAAAGTCATTTTCTTAACCATTGCTCGTTGTTTTTGAAAAAATCCCCAAAAGAAAGATACCAATTTTGTAAAGAATCTTCCTCGTATTTTACGTGTCTTAATCAGGCTAATCATTCTGTCAAGTCGTGTCCAAAGGCCTTTAAATGTAGTAAATGTAATAGTCACCTTCATAATAGTTTGTTGCACTTTGATAGAAATCGTTCCAATAGTCAGTCGTCCACAGAAAATACTAATAATTCAGGGGCATCGGGAGTCGAACAAAATTCGCCTGAAATATCACATTGTGCTGCTAGTTTTGTAGGGAAGAAAAACGAAACAAAAAAGGAAATCTTGCTCGGTACCGTTTTAGTTCACGCGATTGATAGTAAGAGGTGTAAACAGCCCTTGAGATGTCTTCTAGATTCAGGTTCAATGAGTTCATTCATTAGTCGCAAAGCTGTCAGTAGATTAGGCTGGCCTAAAACTCCTTGTTCATTTGAAGTTAACGGACTCAATTCGATGCAAATGAAACTGAATCAAGGTCAAATAAGTTTTTCTATCCAACCTCGTCATCAGGAGTCACCGGTGTTTCACTTGGAGGCTATTATTACAGATCGGGTTTGCTCGGATTTGCCGAGCACCAAAATTGATATATCGACGTGGAATTATATTAAAAATTTAAAGTTAGCTGATCCCGAATTTAACTGTAGTCAATCTATTGATTTGTTAACTGGTTGTAGCATATTTTCGAAGGTGTTGTTAAAAGGTAAAATTGAAGGTAAAGCGGGACAACCAGATGCCCTAAATACCGTTTTTGGTTATATTTTGTTAGGACCTACTAGCACACCTAACCTTTCGTCGACTTCGCTTGTTTGTCTTTCAAATATTGAAGACCCACTAGATTCTTCGTTATCGAAATTTTGGGAACTGGAAAACATACCGGAAAAGCCAGTTTCAGAACCAGAAGACGCTCTGTGCGAGAACATTTATCGAGAAACGCATAATCGGGACGTCTCAGGTAAATATGTTGTGTCTTTACCTTTTCGTGAATCGCCGCCTTGTTTGCAAGATAGCTATGATATTGCTTTAAATAGACTGCTATCATTAGAACGGCGCTTATCTCGTCAACCAAGTTTGAAAAAAGAATATTCTTTTCATATGCAGGAGTATCTTGATTTAGGTCATATGCAGTTAGTCCCTAATGCCGAAAAGAAAAGGGGAAAGTATTATATTCCACATCATTGCGTTGTGAAACCAGATAGTGTTTCAAATAAAATTCGAGTTGTGTATAATGCGTCTCAGAAAAGTCCCAGTCGTGGCAAATCTTTGAACCACTATTTACTGGTCGGTCCTAAGCTGCAACAGAACATAGTGTCGCTTTTGTTGAATTTTAGACTTAATCGTTTTGCGCTGTGTGCGGACATTCGTCAGATGTATCGTAATATTTTAGTCGCTCCTGGCCACACGGATTATCAACGTGTGTTATGGAGATTTTCTAGCCTTGAAGATATTTAGGAATATCGTTTATTAACCGTTACTTTTGGAATAGTATCTTCGCCGTATCTCGCTTTAAGAACTCTTCAACAATTAGCATTAGACGAAGGCTCTCGTTTTCCTAAAGCCGTCTCGCTTATTCGTCATGCTTCGTATATTGATGATTTGGTTTTTGGTGCTTTGATTCTCGAAGAAGCACAAACTTTAGTTGATGAATTAGTCGCTTTGTTAAAGTTAGGAGGCTTTGAATTACGGAAATGGTGTTCGAATGAACCCAAATTGTTGTCGCAATTTCCTGAATCCCATATTAATCCTCACTCCATTAATTTTGATCCAGAAGCAAATGGTCCTTCATTAAAAATCCTTGGTTTGAAGTGGATTGAACAGTCCGACGTCTTTCAATTTTCAGTTAAATTGCAAGACGTCCCTTGTACCAAAAGATCGTTTTTGTCCGAATTAGCTCGAATTTATGATCCTTGTGGTTACTTAACACCTATTACCTTTTTTATTAAACATTTAATCCAACAACTTTGGGCAACCGGTCTTAAATGGGATGATCGCCCTCCTTCGGAAATAATTCGTGTATGGGAGCAATATAAGAGCGAACTATCTCTTATTTCACAGTTCAAAATTCCTCGTTTTTTGAATATTTCCTCATGTCCCATCTTAGAGCTTCATGGATTTGCCAATGCTAGTGAAAAGGGATATGCTTGTGTCGTTTATATTCGTAGTATTGATACTCGTAACCTAGTTCAAGTTAATTTACTGTGTGCCAAATCGAAAGTAGCTCCTATAAAACAGATTACTATACCTCAATTAGAATTGTTAGCTGCTCATTTGGTAAAACTTATGTCGTTTGTGTTAAAGTCGTGGAAGCATATAATATTTCAAAATGTGTATGCTTGGTTAGATTCGCAAATCGTATTGCACTGGATTAAAAGTTCCCCCTCGAGATTCAAAACTTTCGTCGCAAATCGCATTTCGTATATCCAGTCCCATAGTCAAAATTATTCTTGGCATTATATCGAATCTCGAAATAATGCAGCCGATGCGCCTTCGCGAGGCATGCTACCCGCCGCTTTTCTATCAAAATTAGACTGGTTAACAGGTCCTTCGTTTTTGTATAATATTCCATTAATTTTTCCAGAGGTTCCTCCCTCATTGCAGGAAAAATCCTCTTTGGAAGAGATAAAGAAAGCTTTAGTATTTGTTTCCACTAGTGAGGAACATTTTTTGTCTTGTTTGCTGAAAAATAAATCGTCTTTTACCTCGATCCAAAGAATTTTGGCTTTTATGTTGCGATTCGCGCACAACTCTCGTTCTAAAAGGTCGAAACGGTCAGGACCCTTGACTTTCGTAAAATTAGAAGACTCGTTGATTATTCTTGTCAGATTTACACAGGAGAAGTTTTTTGAAGAACATCTTCAATCAAATTCTTTTCCAAAACCATTTCGTAAGTTGGGAGTATTTTTAGATAATAGTACTCAGTGTTTAAGAGTAGGTGGTCGTCTATCTCAGTCTTCGTTATCGTATGAAGCAAAACGCCCATTTTTGTTACCAAAAAAATCTCGCCTTACTACTTTTCTAGTTCTTCATTATCATGAGAAGTATTTACATGCTGGATTTAAGAGTAATCAGGTTTTGGTTAGTCAAAGGTTTTGGATAATGTATTCTAAACAAGCCGTTAATTCGGTATTGTCCAAATGTATTAGATGTTGGAAACAATCTCCTAAAAACTTACAACCCCCTATGGGTAATTTGCCTAAATTTTGTCTTGGTGCCATTAAACCCTTTTCGATTTGTGGGTTAGATTATGGTGGACCATTTTTGATAACCATGTCTCGTTACAGGGGAGTTAGAACTCAAAAGGCCTATTTGTGTCTATTTATATGTTGCGCTACAAAGGCTTTAAATCTTTAATTAGCTAGTGATTTGACCACGGAAGCTTTTTGGCCGCTTTACAACGTTTTTATTAATTTTGTTTTGTTCGGCTTTTATGAATATAACCGCAACGAAACCACCATTTTAATTTTTTTATTGTAGTTTAAGTTTTGAATATTTGTTTAAGATTTGTATAGAAATTGTTTGCATTAATTATCGTTTTAGTTGTTTAAGTAATGATAGTATTTAGAATTCGTTTTGTTTTTTAAAGACCTTATGACCTTTAAAGGGGGGAGAATGTTTAAATTCAAATATGGTTGTATAAATTAATCAATACATTTTTCCTCCCCTGTATTCTTCCGATCCCTTAATAGTACCGTTGGGGCTCGGAAATATATCTCGAAAACAGAAGAGCACCAGTCGTTGAAAAGAAAAGACGTAACCCGGCAAGTGAACCCATGCACGCATATTGAATTGGTTTCGTTCGTTGTTTAGTAGTGCAAACCATGGTAAATTAGACCCAGCGGTAAGTTTTTACCTAGTTTTACCTAAACCTATAAGTTGTCTTTGATTGTTTATTGCAACCATTTAAATTTTAATAATTATTTGCACCAATCAGTAAAAGTTCATTTTTTCTCGCCAGAGTTATCGAAGGAATAGTTCTGTTAATTTAAGTACTATTAATTCGTAATAGTACATTTGTTTGTTAATACCCCACAGTTATTTTGCCGAAGAAGTTCGAAAATCCAGAGAAATCTTACATTATCACAGATACTTCTTACACATAAATTTACAAAAATTAGAAGAAACCTTAGAAAGAGATCCTATTTAATATTTAAAATCCCCATTAAAAATGGACTTCTGTCGTCATTGTATTTCCAGTATAATCACTTATATGACCCAGCTATAGACAATTTACACAAAATAACTAGAAAACAGAAAAAAGGTAATCTCGATAATTCACAACTAGATATGTTAAGAACACATAATACAGCTATTGAACTTAAACAAAATAAAATCATGAAAAAATTTAACAATCAAATCTCATTTGGACAGTCCCTTAATACGATATTCGAAAAACTTATAAACAAAATTAATAATAATAGTTTCGTACTTCTATCCGCAGTTGTTAAATTATCTGCCGATTTTGACGGCTATGTTGCTGTACATAATGAGATAATTAATATATATATATATATATATATATATATATATATATATAAATATATATATACATTCACGTAATAAATTCGAGCTGTTAAAGTATTCTACACTACCGGTAGCACCTTACTTACAGCAGAACCCCCGGTTAACGTGCAATCGGAAGGTATATAACTCCCCGAGCAAACAGAGGATGGAATCGAAAAACCTTCGTTCCTCCTCCAGAGCGGCGGTCGGAAACCATCCTGGAGCTTAAAATAACATGGAGGATGAACAGATTGTACTTTACAAATGTAACAATCTGCCACAAATTATAAAATAAAGATATTTTTACTTTAATATTTTTGTGCAAGATTGATCATAAAAAAAACGAAGACACAATATGTATCAAAAACCTCCTTACTAAATGCTTACCTTTCTAAGAGGGCATCCTCCTGGTGGTGGATTAAATAATTTTCTAAATGGAGTCCACGGTTTATCATCAGCAACAAGAATTTTGCAAAAATGATTTAATTTAACAGTACTATATGTTTCGCAGGTATCTAGGGCATCATTACTGTTGCATCTTTTTAGGTGTAAATGTAACTGAAACAAGTTTATTTTTATAGCTAATGAGATTGAAATATGAAAACTTTTTGAACATTTCACTACGTGTTAATAAATTAAAAATTGTGTTAGAAAACTCAAATTCCCTTTTGGGTTATTGATTATGTTTAAAAAAATAAGAAACTACAACGTTAAAGGGGTTTTATTGTTTTATATGTTCAATGGACCCCCAAATATGAATGATATTATTGATAATATTAATGCAGAAAGCTGTACTCCTTGCTAGAGATGGAAAAAATCTACCGGTTTTAACCGAAAGCCGGTTTTTTTACTTCGCAATAACCGGTTTTATCGGTTGTTTTTTTGTCCCGGTTATAACGGGCCTTTTATTTTTAAAGTAAAAACCGGTTATTAGGTTTTTACGGTAATTATTATTTTGGATCCCAATCATAATTATTATTCTCATTAATTATTCCAAACAAAACCATAATTCAAATTTTATTTTATTTTATAAATACAGAAGCAAACTGAAAGTGCAAACTTGTAACCTATTGGATTAAAAAAACCGAAAACCAGTTTTTGGAAAAACCGGTTTTTTTGGCCGGTTATAACCGCCAGGTTAAACCGTAAGTAAAAAAAACCGGTATAACCGAAAACCGGTGTTTTGTCAAAAACCGCCATCCCTACTCCTTGCGACGTCCAGATGTGTACGAAAATTTTTGGAAGATACTCCAACATACCAAGTCACCTAGGGCTCCATAACATGGAAAAAGTCCCACCAGAGCTCAATCCTTTTGATACAGTAGGTATCTGGGATAAGTGAATTATCCCCTTAGAGGGAGTGTGAGCCTTATGGCTAAATCTGGTTGTTAATATTAATAATATTGATAATATAATATTGATAATATTGATAATATTGATAATATTGATAATATTGATAATATTGATAATATTGATAATATTGATAATAATGATAATATTGATAATATTGATAATATTGATAATATTGATAATATTGATAATATTGATAATATTGATAATATTGATAATATTGATAATATTGATAATATTGATAATATTGATAATATTGATAATATTGATAATATTGATAATATTGATAAATATTAAACAAAAATAATAGTATTTTCATCTGTGGTTACTTCAATATAAATTTTGATCCAAAGGTGCAAAATATAGATGCATTAAGATTAAAAAATGTATTTACCTCTTATGGTTTAAATCAATGTATTTTTGAATATACTAGAATACATAATGATTCTAAAACTGTGATTGATAATATTTTCTGCAATGTAAATATTAATTTTTTATCTTTTTCTATTGCATTGTAGCATTTGCATTTTTTTTTTGAAGAAAATTTGTATTTTGAATTGAATTTTAATTTGTACTTTTGATTTGTACTTTGATTTGTATTTTGAAATCCTCTCGTATATGTATTATATTGGAATCTCCTCGTATATATGATAAATTGAAATCCCCATATATATATATATATATATATATATATATATATATATATATATATATATATATATATATATATATATATATATATATATTGTTATGATTCATTTTATCAGCCAAAGATAAAATTAAAATTACTAAATAGACCATCTAAATAAATTTTCAAGATATCCTGGAGAGTTGTTATGCTATGTAAAAATAGAAAATAATATTAGTTTGCTCTTAATATATTTCAAAGTATAAAATATAATAATTCAAAATATTTCAACTGATAAACTATAAAAGATATTTCGAAGAAATGAAAGTCCATTATCTTTGGATTACCTGTAGTAAACAAAATTTAAAGATATGCATAAATTATAATAAAATATGATAAAATTATATGTAAAATATATTTGAGTGAACGTAGTGAAATAATGGAACAATGCGAGTGGATTTTCCAAATATACTTGTACGCCGATACGGTGAATAAGACAATAGAATCGAAATATTTAAAATGTATAATTCTGCGTTAGTTTTTAAGAATTTGTAGAAACGATTAGCATGTTAATAGTTTTTAGGAAAGTTATAATTGTAGGTAAAATTGTTGTTTGTTATATAAATGGTAGATGGGGATAAATATGACGAACTTTGATTGGCGGAGAATGGAAAAAGTGGGATATTTATGTAGGGATGAGAGTTTAGCTAGATTTTTGAGGGAAAAAAGATAATCAGTTGTTTTCCAAAGGTGCAAGGCGAACAGTCTTTGTTCTCTGGTGGTACTCAAGTGATAGTAAGCATTAGAAGTGAATGTTTGTGAGTTTTCTTGGAGTTAGTGTATCTGACGGAAGCTGATCCAGAAAAATATTGTAAGTTATACTTTTCTACTTATATATTCCAAGAGTCACTGTTTAGGCCGGAACGAGAGATTCAGTTTATTGAGAGGAGAAGAGGCTAGCATCTTTTTGAACGATACGTGCATCTGAAGGAGATCATTGAACACGAGAGGCTCGCAATAATTTGTTGTAAGATTGCTGATTACCTAGGGAACTGCTAAGAATAGATAGTGTAGGCTACAAGGAACAAGGATTTAGACAACTCATCATCAGAGAGATAGTTTTTTTACCATTCGTCAGTTTTTCTTTATCAACAAAGTTTTTTTTTTAATTGTTTCAGAAAAGATAGAAATATTTATCAGGAGATATAGAACAACAATTTTGATTTGAAATTTTAATTTATATAGTATATAACATTAATTTTTAAAGGTTTACGTACGTAGAACAAAATTTTGATAATCATTATATGAGATATTTTTTGTTGAAGATATTTGAGTGTGAATTTTATTTCAATATATAATTTTGTATCATATATGTTTATTATTCCGATATTCCTTAGACCTTACCTATCATATGTAAAGCATAGATATTGAAGCACGAATATAACCCTGAGATAAGAGAATTAAATAGTGTGATAAAATCATAGTTGCGTCATTTAAATAAGTTTAATTAATTAATTAATTAGCTAATTAATTGCTTGGCGCACCTCTGACTTAATATCACATTAATATATATATATATATATATATATATATATATATATATATATATATATATATATAATCAATCAATCAATAATGTCTTTTTATTTCTCATTAAAAAAATACAATTTTCTCTTTTAGTGACATTTGTTCTCCTTGGCACATGCCATCAGGAGGGTTGGCAAACTAATATTATTCCCTAATTAATATACAAAAAATTACACTAAGGCTCATTACATCTAACAAGTTCATTAAAATTAATAAAAAATAAATTAAGTAAATATTCATATAAATGTAAGTAATAAACTGAATGTGTATATCCTACTAAGTAGCACTTCGCCCTAGACTAAACAGTAATAACAAAGTATAACAGTAAGGTATATATTGCATTTAAATGATTAAATGTGTCCCTTAGAGGGGGTGAAAGCTGTTGATATAATAATAATAATAACAAGATAGTCAAGATAGACAAGACAGATGAAAAGATAATAGCTATTCGCAAACAAATTATTAATACTAATTTTAATATTTTAATACTAATGAAATAACACCATGCTAATAGATTTAGTAATTAAATAGGCTCACTAACTCATACCTATACGCTCATGCTTACCTACAATAACCTGCTAACTCAGCCTTTCCCTGTCTCATCATTGTAACTACTTCCACTCTACTAAGTTCATGTCTACCCAACCACTTTAACCTAATATGTCTCAACACCGAACATTTTCCCAAAAAATGTATCACATCTTCCCTTTCCTTCGTGTTACACATTGAGCAAAACCTTCTTTTATCATTTCTGCCAGGTCGATCATTCAAATATAGAACTCCACATCTTAATCTGAAGAGCCATCGAATGTCCCCAAAATTTTCCATTTCCAGTAGATAATGCATGTTTACTCCTTCTTCTCGCAGTTCTTTGTAGTGTCCACAAAAATTTGATTCGAGTGCCCTATTCTCAGCCTGACGCTGTATCTCCTCCTTCTTTTTTTCTATCATATTCTCAATCATACTAGGCCAGCTTTCTCTCCATTCCCATTCACACCTTACCTCAATTCCAAATTTGTCTCCCATGCTCATCCAATCTTTCCACCAGCCACACCTTGCTCTTATCATTTCTTTCAAAAGAAATTTTGGCAACCTATCACTCGAATATCCTAGTATTTTTTTAACATATTTTTGATGTAAATTCATTGTATATAGGCTGACTCTAGCAATACCTGTCTCCAAATCTAACATAAAGTTAGGACAATACCTTGGACAAGAGAACATTTTTTTTATATAAAATCTTCTGATTATTTCCACCTCATCGTACTCAAAAAGACCCCATACCTGAGACCCATAAGTCAAAATTGATGTTATCACCGACTCATACACTGTTACTTTAGCCAAAAAGGGTATATCAGCCTTAGACACTAACCTACTCCAAGCCGTGTGAATCGCTACTTTTGCCAAACTCTGGCGCTTTTTTAGATGAGCTTTAAACGACAACTTGGGTGTTAGTATCATTCCCAAATAATTATAGTTATTCACTACCTCTAATACTCGATCATTCAGCTTCCAAGATTCCCTGATCACACCACCTCCTCTTCTGAATACAAGAATTTTGGATTTATCTAAATTGATTTTTAGATTCCACATCCTACAGTATTTTTCCAGTTCATTAATCATCCGCTGTAGCACCTTCGGATTGATTGCCATCAAAACCAAATCATCTGCATATAATAAAAGTCTTATAATTAAACCATTTATCTCCAAACCGCCTCCCAATGCGTCATGCAGGTCATTCACAAAAAGCGCAAACAGTAATGGACTTAAAAGACATCCCTGTCTTACTCCTAAATTACAGTCAAACCATTCAGATATACCTTCCCTTGACCAGACTGCCGATTTTGTACTTGCGAACATACTTTTTAACAAATTCAGCACTTTAGTAGATAATCCTAAGCGACTCAACTTGTAAAAAAAGGCCCATCGATCAACTGTATCAAAGGCAGCACTAAAGTCCACAAAAAATGTATAAACATTTTTTACTCCCCGTGCATGTTGGATGTTTACTATACTCGTAAGATTCAAAATGTTGTCTATAGTTGAATAGCCAGTTCTATATCCTGCCTGAAACTCATTTAAAATGTTATTATTTTGTACCCACGAGGTAAGTCTGGTTAAAGTCAATGCCACAATGAGTTTGGTTACTGCATTTAAGAAGCTAATACCTCGATAACTTTCTGCACTTTCCATATTTCCTTTCTTATAAAGAGGAAAAATTATTGCATCATAAAATCCCCGAGGAAAGTTTGGTTTGACGAAAAAATTATTAGCAAGCCCAAGTACAAGCACTTTTCCGTTTTCTGGAAGAAACTTGTAGAACTTAGCAGCAATTCTATCCACTCCTGGTGCTTTATTTGGTTTTAAAGAATCCAATGCTATTTGAAGTTCTTCCATACTAAACGGCCGGTCTAAATGTTCATTGAGGATAAACGGTTCTGCATACAACACAGGATCTGCTGTTATCTCCGTATTCAAATGTCTTGCAAAATGTTGCAGTAAACTATTTAAGTTAACACCTTCCCCAATGGCCGAACTTTGGCCGAACAATGGTCCAACAGCCTTCCAAAATTCTTTTGAATTTTTAGTATTTCTTAAACCCAATGCAGCATTCTTATAAAATTCTTTCTTTTTAAAGTCACAAAGGTGTTTGTATTCCTGTTTAACATTCCTGTATATGTTTGTTGCATAAGTTGAGCTAATTTTTCTAGATACTCTGAGATATGACATTACTTGCTTCCTCTTTCTTGCGCACTCACCATCAAACCATTGCTGGCTTTGTTTACACTCCTCCTTTGCCTTAAAAAGCTTACATTCTCCCTTGTGTGCTGACTTTTTTATACGTTGCTGTAGTAACTCTAAAGTTGTCTCCGGTTGATCAGTCCACTCATTCACCCTATTCATTTCACAAGACATTCTTTCTTTATATTTTTCCGAATCAGTTTGGGTCCAAGTAATTTTAGGAAGCAGTAGCAAAACTTTACTAGTTGATCCCTGGCCGTCATTACCGAAGGTCAGCTCCACTATTAGAGGCATATGGTCAGAATAATATTCACAACCTATAAAAAAATTATCTACTAAATTTAACATCGGTCTTGATACACATGCAAAATCTATGACAGAACTGCCTAACGGCCCTAAGAATGTGTACTCCCCCTCTATATCGCCTTTTGTTCTACCATTCAAAATAACCAAATTAAAGTCGTCACATAGTCCAATTATCTTTTTCCCATGATGATTAATAAACTTATCTTTAGAAACTCTCCTTTCACTCAGGCTTGTCCTTCTGTATACCCCATCTTCATCAAGCTCATCACCTAAAATCCCTTCCTTCCCCAACCTTGCATTAAAATCACCTACAACTAAACTATTTTCAACATTCTGATCTAAATTTTCTACTAAAACCCTTTCAACATTTTCAAAACACTCCGCCCAGTACTCTCCTGGCCTCATATACACTGGAATAATGCTTACTTTTTCATCACCTACTTTTATATCTATAATCATTTGACCATCCACTTTCCTCAACTTATGTTCTTATGATTAACACCACACAACCACCCTCCACTCGCTCTACCAAAATTGGAAAATCTCACAGCTGCCTGTGTATATAACTTATATCTATTATTAAAAACCTTATCAGTAAATACAGTTTCTACATGCGTTTCACATAATATAAATATTTCAAAGTTACTTACATATTTTACAAATCCTATTTGATTAAGTTTTGATTTCAAACCTGCTACGTTATACATAAGTATTT